>NC_086120.1:14160046-15521296 GCF_963921235.1 Mobula hypostoma | reverse complement strand
GCCAGAGACTGGAGTGGAGGAAGGGAAGGTGGGAGAAGGAAAGGTCGTGGGTTTAGGGGACAGAGTTCAAAGGTCAGCCCCTAGGAGTGGTGGAGAGTTGGTGGTGTAGTTTCAGAACCTCTCATCTGTCTGCCTACAGCTCTTAATCCAAAAGCCTGCTTAAAATACCAGGCATGCAGTCTCATTGACTTAATTAAACGTCTGTCTAATTTCCAAAGCACGTTGCTTGTACAACAACAGCCTGTTCTAGCTATAGAACTGGGCATCCCTTTTTCACCAACATCCAGACATTCTAACCTTCACCCCCCCTCCCGCCGCCCAACTCTCCTATACTTTTATCCTTTGAGTTGAAACTGTCCCTGAGGTACCTGCAGTAACTCTCATTATAATGTGCTCAATAATGTCCTTCCCAGACAGCCACATACAGCTCTGGATGTAAATTGCAAGCATGCAGCCTGCTTCTTGTTCTCTCCCCGCCACAGCTCAGGCCCACTGAGGCCAATTAGTAACACCACGAGCCAAGATTAACTCACTCAGCACGGACCCGCACCAAAGCCCTACCTCCTACGTAAACACGTGCTCAGGAAAATCGTATATTAACTTGCTCCAGGTCTCACTCACTGTTTTTAGCTGAATTTTAAAGTCATTTAGCTACGTTATCTCATACTGACCCACATCTCTTTCAATCACTGTCCTCATCTCTGTAACCTCACACTCTACCGCCTTCTCGATCTTTGTTACCTCGGGTTGTATTCTCCAGCTTTAAACCAGCGTCTCTGACAGCACTTCTTCCAGCAACCTCGGTCCTACACTCTGACATCCTCACCCCTGAAGCTCTCGGGTCTCTCAATCTCTCACTCCTCCGGTAACCCACTCTTTAAAACTTTCACCAAGTCCCTGGCAAGTGTCCTGATCCTCTCTGCAATCCTAATTTTGATCAAATTATTGCTTCATACAATTCCTGTTAATTGTTTTGTGATGTTTCATTACATTAGAGGTACTTTGTAAATGGATATAGTTGTGTGCGTCAGCAGCATAAACCGATGTTTTATTCCCTGAACCTTTGAAGGGAACTGTGATATAAATAAATAGCTACCTACAATTTCAAGTGTGCCCAGCAGGGGCCAATGACCTTTCTGTGACTGAACTTTCAGGTAAATATTTTATACCTACCTTGTAGATGACCTTTGACATGCTTCCAGTGATTTAACTGGACAGTGGAATGGCTCAGCTGCTGTAGGCACTGTGTGGTCTCAGGTTTGATTCATGGCCTGATCTTGGCCAAGGCTCCAGCTGAGGTGTTGCAATTGGTCTCGGTACCCCATGTGAAGAAAGCAACAAGATATTATCCAGATCCCTGAGTCCTGATTGCTGTACGCCTACTGTTCAGAATCAGAATCAGATTTAATATCGCCAGCATATGTTGTGAAATTCGTTAATTTTAAGGCAGCAGTACAATGAAATACATGATAAATGAATATAAAGGAAAAAACTGAATTACAATAAGTATATATATATATTTTAAATAGTTCAGTTAAAATAAGCAGTGCAAAAAAACCAGAAATAAAAAGTAGTGAGGTTGTGTTCATGGGTTCAATGTCCATTTAGGAATCAGATGGTGGAGGGGAAGAAGCTGTTCCTGATTTGCTGAGTGTGTGCCTTCAGGTTTCTGTACCTCCTTCCTGACAGTAACCATGAGAAGAGGGCATATCCTAGGTGGTGAGGGTCCTTAATGATGGATGCCGCCTTCCTAAGGCACCGCTTCATGAAGTTGTCTTGGTTGCTACGGAGGCTGGTACCCATGATGCAGCTGACTAAACTTACAAGCTTCTGCAACTTACTTCCATCTTGTGGTCCCCGCCCGCCGATACCAGATGGGGATGTATCCAGTCAGAACACTGCCCACAGTTACTGTTGCTGAAAGGGTACCAGATGAAGATCAGACCTGGTTGTGATGGAAAATATACTCTTTTGTTTGTATGTATCTAGTTCAGTCCTGATTTGGTAACCCTCTACCCAGGTAATTCCCCACTTACCCACACAAAGCAGTGCTCAGTGCCAGAATTAAGGTTGCAATATGGTCATGATATTCTCAGGAGGACTGAGTGAGTGAACTTGCCCTCATATAGTGTAGAATGGGAGGAAAAAATTCCTGCTGCCAATATCATAAACAATGTTTAGATAATGGTATAAACAATGTGAATGATATCCTCAAATAAAACAAGTCAAATATTTGTATGAGTGCACGCAAGCTTCCTTATTTATTATTGTGAGCTTTACCAGCAGGTTAAATATATTTTCAGTGAATTGCCCCATTGTGCTTTGTGACACCTTTGGCAGTAAATCAGGATGATATTTCGTGCATAAGAGCCCTTCCAATTCTGTTTAACTTGAGCAAAGTTTGACTGTATTGTAATGAAAACAAATGATCCTCATCAGCCAGTTCTGCTGCTGTAATTGACTGCAACATGGGCCAATTGGAACGTGAACCCATACACAATTCCTAATAAAACTTCAGGATTGTTATCATTGGAAATTATTCAGAACAGCTTCGCCGGTCAATTGACTTGTGAATTCACACAATAAACACACAGGTGTGAAGTTCTCATCAGTTGTCTGAGCATGTTTAATTTTGGGTTATGCAAACATTTTTGTTATTGCAATAAAATAGGACTCTTTTGAGGCTGAGGTGGATTCTGACTCAGTGTTCTATTGAACTGGTCATGTGGCAGCAATGCACTAAATTAGCTTGGGAAACAGATATGCAGATTTAACGAGATGACTCTGGTCAGACTGCGGATAGTGTTGAGTTAACAACTCCTCCCTTGATGCAAGACTGCCCAGAACAAGGCTTTCATATGAGATTCTGAATCATTTTTTTTTAGTGTTGATAACATTGTTGAGAACTTGCTTATCCCTTCAATCTTCTCTGATATACTGGTTCATTCTGTGATCTGGTTCTTCAGCACAACCGTTTATCTTAATACCAAATAATTAACCTTTTATATAGAGGTAGGGGTGATGTTGCATGAATTTTACCGAAGGTTCACTAGGCTTAGAGAGGATGCAAAAGAGGTTTTCCAGATGTTGCCTGGATTAGAGGGCATGAGCTCCACAGATGGGCTGGATAAACTTAATAATGTTTACTAAGCTTAATATTGAGTATTGGAGGCTGAGAATCAGGTTTATTATTGCCGGCATGTGTCATGAAGTTTGTTAACATAGTAGCAGCAGTTCAATGCAATACATAGTATAGATGAAGAAGAAAAAATAATAAAATAATAATAATAATAAGTAAGTAAATCAATTACAGTATATGTATATTGAATACATTAAAAATTGCACAAAAACCAGAAATAATATATATTTAAAAAGTCAGGTAGTATTCATGAGTTCAATGTCCATTTAGGAATCAGATGGCAGAGGGGAAGAAGCTGTTCCTGAATCGCTGAGTGTGTGCTGTATCTCCTACCTGATGGTAACAGTGAGAAAAGGGCATGCCCTGGGTGCTGGAGGTCCTCAATAATGGGTGCTGCCTTTCTGAGACGCTGCTTCTTGAAGATGTCCGGGGTACTTTATAAGCTAGTACCCAAGATGGAACCGACTAAATTTACAACCCTTTCCAGCTTCTTTGAATCCCGTGTAGTAGCCCCCCCCCACCCCACCCCCAATACCAGATGATGCAGACTGTCAGAATGCACTCTGTGGTACATCTATAGAAGTTTTCAAGTATATTTGTTGACATACCAAATCTCTTCAAATTCCTGTTGAAGTATAGTAGCTGTCTTGCCTTCTTTATAACTGCATGGATATGTTGGAACCAGGTTAGGTTCTCAGAGATCTTGACACCCAGGAACTTGAAGCTGCTCACTCTCGCCCCTTCTGATCCCTCAATGAGGATTGGTATATGTTCCTTTGTCTTACCCTTCCTGAAGTCCTCAATCAGTTCTTTTGTCTTACTGATGTTGAGTACAAGGTTGTTGCTGTGACACCACTGCACTAGTTGGCATATCTCACTCCTGTACGCCCTCTTGTCACCACCTGAGATTCTACCAACAATGGTTGCATCAGCAAATTTATAGATGGTATTTGAGCTATGCCTAGCCACAGAGTCATGGGTATAGAGAGAGTAGAGCAGCGGACTAAGCACACACCCCTGAGGTGCACCAGTGTTGATCGTCAGCGATGAGAGCTGATATCACCAATCCACACAGATTGTGGTCTTCCAGTTAGGAAGTCGAGGGTCCAATTGCAGAAAGAGGTACAGAGGCCCATGTTCTGTAACTTCTCAATCAGGCTTGTGGGAATGATGGTATTAAATGCAGAGCTATAGTCAATGAATGGCATCCTGACGTAGGTGTTTGTATTGTCTAGATGGTCTAAGGCTGTGTGGCGAGCCATTGAGATAGCATCTGCTGTTGGCCTAATGTAGCAATAGGCAAATTGCAATGGGTGCAGGTCCTTGCTGAGGCAGGAGTTCAGTCTAGTCATGACCAACTTCTCAAAGCATTTCATCACTGTTGATGTCTACCAGGCGATAGACATTAAAGCAGCTTACATTATTCTTCTTAGGCACTGGTATAATTGGTGCCTTTTTGAAGCAGGTGGGAACTTCTGCCCGTGGCAGTGAGAAGTTGAACATATCTTTGAATACTCCTGCTAGCTGGTTGGCCCAGGTTTTCAGAACCTTACCAGGTACTCCATCGGGACCTTCCACCTTGCGAGGGTTCACTCTCTTTAAAGGAAGCCTAACATCGGCCTGTGAGACGGAGATCACAGGGTCATCAGGTGCAGCAGGGATTGTCACAGCAGTAGTTACATTCTCCCTTTCAAAGTGGGAATTGAAGGCGTTGAGTTCATCTGGAGAGGCATTGTAGAAGTTTATTAAATTGTGAGAGACATTGAGAGGGAAGACGGCCAGAATTTTTCTCCCAGGGTAAAAATGTCAAATACTAGAGGGCATAAATTTAAGAGAGCTGTGCGGGGTATGTTTTATACATGGAGTGTGGTGGGTGCCTGGAATGCGTTGCTAGAGAGCTGTAGAGGCAAATATAATAGAGGTGTTTAAGAAATCGTAGCTAGACAGCTGCAGAGAATCATGGGATATCAGTAATTGTGCAGGCCGAAGAGATAAGATTAATTTGGCATCATGTTCACCACAGACATCATTGACTAATGGCCCTGTTCCTCTGCTGTATGTCTTATGTTCCACATATTATGTTCAGTCTTCTATGTTAATACAACTAAACTGCCCATCGCATTAAAGACTATAAATTACGAAGAGTGCAAGCTGTACAATAGAAAGGTGGATATAAGAGCTGTAAAATTCTATTCTTACATCTGAAAAGAATGCACCTGTGATAGATGTCCCCAGAGAAGAGAATTAAAGTAGACGATATGGGTGAATTTTGGTGGGGGAAGCATTGAAACTAAATAGTGAGGACAGGAAACAGATGGATTTAGTCAAAAAGGAGATATTAACCTTTTTTTATCATAGTGTCTCTGAGATCATTATGTTCTTACAGAAGACATTAGAACTGTGAAGATGTGATTCAGGAACTGACAGATATAGAAGGGAGCCTTCTTGGTTTCCATTTGTGTACAAAAATTATGAACACATTTTTTATATACAGATTTATGATTTAAACACTGCATAATTTTATTAGGAGTTTCTTCAGCACTAATTTTGACTTTTTTTCATTAACCCTACCTTCAAACCTTTTTTATCATGAGCCTTATTATTAGATTAGATTCAACTTTATTGTCATTGTGCCGAATTCAGATACAAAGCCAATGAAATGCAGTTAGCATCTGACCAGAAGTGCAAAGAATAGTGTTATTTACAAAATATCTGCAAATAAAAAGTAAGTGTTGCAGCAAACAAATATAAAAGTACTGAGACAGTACAATACGGATGCAATACTGCTTAGCGCTGTGATGAGAGGTTCAGCAGTGTCACAGCCTCAGGGAAGAAGCTCTTCCTGTGCCTGCTGGTGTGGGAGCGGAGGCTCCTGTAGCGCCTACCGGATGGGAGGAGAGTAAAAAGCCCATGGTTAGGGTGAGATGCATCCTTGATAATGCTGTTCACCTTGCCCAGGCAGCGTTTATGGTAGATGTTCTCAATAGTAGGCAAATGGATGCCGATAATCTGCTGGGCAATTTTCACTACACGCTGGAGTGCTTTGCGGTCTGATACAGGACAATTGCCATACCACACTGAGATGCAGTTGGTGAGTATGCTCTCAATGGTACAACGGTAAAAGTCCGTCAGTATCCTGGGACAGAGGTGAGCTTTCTTCATGCTCCACAGGAAATAAAGGTGCTGTTGTGCCTTTTTGATCAGGATGGAGGAGTTCAGGGACCAGGTGAGATCCTCAGAAATGTGGACACCAAGGAATTTGAAGCTTGATACACGCTCCACTACAGTTCCATTGATGTAGATGGGGACGTGAGTGTGACTCCTGGCATGCCTGACGTCCACAATGATCTCCTTGGTCTTCTGGGTGTTAAGGGCCAGATTGTTGTCGGCACACCACGCGGCCAGGTGCTGGACCTCGACCCTGTAGGCCATCTCGTCATCCCCTCTGATCAGACCAACCACTGTGGTGTTGTCTGCGAACTTGATTATGGAGTTAGAACCATGTACAGGAACGCAGTCATAGGTGAAAAGGGAGTACAGAAGAGGGCTCAGCACAGCCTTGAGGCACTCCGGTGTTCAGGGTGAGAGTGGAGGAGGAGAGGTTGTCTAACTTAACTGATTGGGGTCTGTTAGTCAGAAAGTCCAAGGTCCAAATGCAGAGGGCTGAGCTGATACCAAGCTGGTGAAGTTTGGCGATCAGCTTGGAGGGGATCACCGTATTGAATGCTGAACTAAAGTCAATGAACAGCATTTCTGACGTAAGAGTTGGGGTTGCCCAGGTGGGTGAGGGCAGAGTGAAGTGCCGTGGAAATGGCGTCTTCTGTTGACCTGTTGGTGCGATAGGCAAATTGATGGAGATCCAGGGTAGTGGGCAGACAGAATTTCAGATGTGATTGAACCAGTCTCTTAAAGCACTTTGCAATGATGGGGGTGAGTGCAACTGGACGGAAGTCATTCAGGCCCATGGCAGTGGAATGCTACGGCGCTGGCATGATGGTGGCAATCTTGAAGCTTGTGGGGACAACTGCCTGGGCCAGGGACGGATTAAAAATGTCCATGAAGACCCCGGCCAACTGCCCTGCACAGACTCTGAGCACACGGCTAGATATTCCATCCAGACCAACTGCCTTCCGTACATTCACTCTGCTCAGAGTGGCGCAAATATTTCATCTGACTTCTGCCTGCTGCTGATGGTTTTCCCATTGTATTTTAGTCATTGATTTACAACCTAATAACCTCGGAGATGATCATATCCTCCCACTCCCTTGCAATAATTAAATTTTATGGCAAGTAGTCTCTGTCACCAATACTCTGAGAAATCCCAGAGTTCTGTCAGTAACCCCCACATCTGCTTTATTTTACATTACAGTTCTTACTTTGTCACTTTTGCTACGTCGGAGTTTGATGAAGAAGTCAGCATGTCCCCCGAGCAATGCATTCCCATCCCATGTAATATTTGAGACAGGAGGTCCATCCTGATGTGATCCCTGACTGCAACAGCTCCCTGAATTGCCTCTTGGAGCCCCCTCCCATACTCAGGGCCATTCCTTCGGAATCAGAGGTGGGAGTAATCAAAGCGCAGCGGCTCCTGCAAAGGAAAGGACCCGTGAACTCCACGGGACCACAGCTGGAAGCTCAGGATCTGCTTACTCACACAGTTAAACCTGCAAACCAGGATCGGCAGCTAGGTCACTGACAGTGGGTTATTAGCTTTTGTTATTTTGTAGCGATTCCCTCTGATCTTTAGATGTCTCCCTTTATAATTTTCAAAGCATTTCAATAATACATCCACTAAACAGTGCTAACATAAGCATTTCCCAGTAGTTTATCTCCAGAGATCCCCAGGTCAGGTGGCCATGGATTAAGTACGTGGCAGTCCTGCTGACTCGACAGGTTGTGGGTTCAAAGTCCTATATCTGAGACAAGTGAGCTAAAACCGCAGTTCGAGTGTTGGTGTTAGCATGTTTTGTATGAGGTGCTTAACCAGCCCTCTCCCTGCCCTCACAAGCAGATAGAATTGTTAGTCATTGAATTGCACAGCACAGAAACAAACTGTTCAGCTCATTTTGTCAATGCTGACTTTCTGCCCATTGACACTAATCTCACTTTCTGCATTAGGGCTGTCTAATGTCCATTTAAATATCTCTGAAACATAGCAATTGCATCTGATTCAACCAGCTCGTTTGGAGGCGTGTTCCAGAGGGAGGGGGCGAGGGAGCCCACGAGTTACAATAAAAATATTTTGTATAGTAATAAAATATTTTGTGTCATATCTTCAGGCAATTTCATGTAAAATCATACATCATACTGTTTATAGTGACTTGTTTTGCATTACTTTATTCTTGGTGTTTGATTATGTTTCAAAAGAGTTCTGGGCCTTAAATGAGCCTTAACTGGTGGCCCCCATGCAGAAGGGTTCAGGCGAGGCTGAGATCCACCTACACCATCGAAGGACCTGTGCTTGTAGCATTAGTAAAGATGCCCGCCACCCCAGCCATTCCCTTTCCTCTTTTTTATGTTCTGCGAGAAGATACAGGAGCTTGAAACCCCAGATATCTGGACTTAAAGGACAGCTAGTTATCTGCTGTATGGTCTGATTTTGTGACATGGAGGGTATCTCTACCTTCGAACACCTTCAACCAATACCCCTAAAGCATCTTTACTAATGCCAGAGAGCGAGGCGGAAAGCCATGAAGCAGGACCTCCAGGGTGGTGATGCCTGGATTGCTACCTGTGCCACACGCCAGTGAGGATAGAAACAGGATGGTCTGGCAGAAAAATGCATGGCAGAGAAGCTGGTGCAGAGGGCAAGGCTTCAGGTTCCCGGATCATTGGGATCTCTTCCGGGAGATGTATGGCCGGTACAAAAGTGGTGGCTTGCACCTGAACCCGAGGGGGTCGAATATTTTCGTGGGCAGGTTTGTTAGAGCTGCTGAGGCGGGTTCAAACTAATTTGACAGGGGGATGGGAACTGGAGTGAAGGGACTCTGGATGGGACAGATGGTAAAAAAGCAAAAGTAGCGTGCAGTCAGATGGTCAGGAAGGGCAGGCAGATCACAGGACAAAATTTTAGCCGGTAGGATGAGTATAGGTGCATTAGAGATGAGAATCAAAAAGGGTAGCAAGTACAGTACTCAAAGTGCTAAGTCACAATGCATGGAGTATAAGAAATAAGGTGGATGATCTTGTTGCACTTTAACAGATTGTCAGGTATGATGCTGTGGCCATCACTGAATCGTGGCTGAAGGATGGTTATAGTTGGGAGCTGAATATTCAAGGTTACACATTGTATCAAAGGAATGGGAAGGTATGCGGGGAGGGGTGTCTCTGCTGGTAAAGAATGGCATCACATCATTAGAAAGGTGAGACATAGGATCGGAAGATATTGAATCTTTGTGGGTTGAATTAAGGAAGTGCAAGGGTAAAAGGACCCTGATGGCAGTTATATACAGGCCTCCAAACAGTAGCTAGGATGTGGACTACAGATTACAATGGGAAATAGGAAAGGCGTGTCAGAAGGGCAATGTTATGATAGTCATAGGAGATTTTAACGTGCAGGTAGATTGGGAAAATCAGGTTGGTAATGGATCACAAGAGAGTGATTTTGTTGAATATCTATGAGATAGCTTTTTAGATTAGCTGATCATTAAACCTACTGGGTTATCAGCTATACAAGATTAGTTGTTATGTAATAATCCGGAGGCGATTAGGGAATTTAAGGTAAAGTAACCCACAGGAGAAAGAGATCACAATATGATTGAGTTCAACTTGAAACTTGATGGGGAGAAAGTAAGGTCTGATGTAGGAGTATTTCACTGGAGTAATGGAAATTACAATTGTATGAGACAGGAGTTGGGCAAAGTAAATTGGAAGGAGATGCCGGCAGGGATGACAGCAGAGCAGCGATGGCTCAAGTTTCTTGGAAAATGAGGAAGGTGCAGGATAGATATACTCCAAAAACAGAAAAAAAAAACTCAAATGGCAAAGTAGTACAACCTTGGTTGACTATCGAAGTCAAAGCTAATGTAAAATCAAAACAGAGGGAATATAACAAAGCAAAAATTAACTGGAAGATAGAGAACTGGGAAGCTTTTAAAGACCTTCAGAATCATTAGGAGGGAAAAAATGAAATATAAAAGCAAGCTAGCAAACAATCAAGGTGGATAGAAAAGGCTTTTTTTTAGATTTTAGATTATGAGGACACTCAGTCCTCATTTATTGTCATTTAGAAATGCATGCATTTAGAAAATGATACAATGTTCTTCCAGAAAGATATCATAGAAACACAGGACAAACCAAGACTAAAACTGACAAAACCATATAATTATAATATATAGTTACAACAGTGCAAAGAAATACAGTAATTTGATAAAGAGCAGACCATGGGCACGGTAAAAAAAAAGTCTCAAGTCCCGATAGCCCCATCATCTCACGCAGACGGTAGAAGGAAGAAACTCTCCCTGCCATGAACCTCCAAGCGCCGCAAACTTGCCGATGCATTGGAAGCACCCGACCGCAGCCGACTCTGAGTCCATCCAAAAACTTCGAGCCTCCGACCAGCCCCCCGACACCAAGCACCGAGCACCATCTCTGCCGAGCGCTTCGACCCTGTCCCGGCTGCCGAGCAACAAGCAAAGCTGAGGACTCAGGGCCTTCCCCTCCAGAGATTGTGGATCACACAGTAGCAGCAGCAGCGAAGCAGGCATTTCAGGAGTTTCACCAGATGTTCCTCCGTGCTCTCATGTCCGTCTCCATCAAATCAGGATTGTGCATGGCACCCTACTTGACAGATAACAGACATCATCACCAGAGTGGCCGCTGCGAGCTGCATCACGCCGCCATCTACTCCTCCCGCCTTCCAGGTATATATAAAAAAGAGAGATGAGAGTGGATATAGGACTGCTAGAGAATGAGGCTGGAGAAATATTAACAGGGCACAAGGAGATGGCAGATGAACTAAATAAGTATTTTGCATCAGTCTTCGCTATGGAAGACACTAGCAGTGTGCCAGGTGTTGAAGCGTGTGAGGGAAGAGAAGAAAGTGCAGTTACTATTACAAGGGAGATGGTGCTCAACAAGCTGAAAGACCTAAAGGTGCATAATTCACCTGGAGCAGATGAACTGCACCCTCAGGTTCTGAAAGAGGTAGCTGTAGAGATTGTGGAGGCATTAGTAATAACATTTCAGGAATCATTGGACTCTGGCCTGGTTCCAGAGGACTGGAAAATTGTAAATGTCACCCCACTCTTTAAGAAAGGAGGGAGGCAGCAGGAAAGAAATTGTAGACCAGTTAGCCTGACCTCAGTGGTTGGGACGATGTTGAAGTCAATTGTTAAGGATGAGGTTATGGAGTACTTGGTGACACAGGACAAGATAGGACAAAGTCAACATGGTTCCCTTAAGGGAAAATCCTGCCTTATGAACCTGTTGGAATCCCTTGAGGAGATTACAAGTAGGATAAATAAAGGAGATGCAGTGGATGTTGTATATTTGGATTTTCAAAAGGCCTTTGATAACGTGTCACACATGAGGCTGCTTACCAAGTTAAGAGCCCGTGATATTAGAAGGAAGTTACTAGCATGGTTAGAGCATTGGCTAATTGGTAGGAGGCAGCAAGTGGGAGGCAACAGGGGTCAGCGTTGGGACTGCTTTTTATGCTGTATATCAGTGATTTAGATGATGGAATAGATGGCTTTGCCGCCAAATTTGCAGATGATACAAAGATTCGCGGAGGGGTAGGTAGAATTGAGGAAACAGGAAGGCTGCAGAAGGACTTAAGCAGATCAGAAGAATGAGCAAAAAAGTGGCAAATGAAATACAATGTTGGAAAATACGTGGTCATGCACTATAGTAGAAGAAATAAATGTGCAGACTAAACGGGGAGAAAATCAAAAAATCTAGGATGCAAAGGGACTTGGGAATCCTTGTGCAAAACTCCCTAAAGTTTAACTTGCAGGTTGAGTTGGTGGTGAGAAAAGCAAACGCAATGTTAGCATTCATTTCAGAAGGGCTTGAATAGATAAGTAGGAATGTGCTGCTGAGGCTTTATAAGGCACTGGTGAGGCCTCAACTTAAGTATTATGAATAGTTTTGGGCTCCTTATCTAAAAAAAGATGTGCTGGCATTGGAGAGAGTCCAAAGGAGGTTCACAAGGATGATTCTAGGAATAAAAACCCTTTCATGTGAAGAATGTTTGATGGCTCTGAGCCTGTACTCATTGGAATTTAGAAGGATGAGGAGGGATCTCATTGAAACCTTTTGAATGTTGAAAGGCAAAGACAGAGTAGATGTGGAGAGAATGCTTCCCATGGTGGGAGAGTCTAGGACAAGTGGCACTGCCTCAGGATAGAGGGGCATCCATTTAAAACAGAAGTGTGGAGAAATTTCTTTAGCCCAAGGGTGGTGAATTGTGGGATTTGTTACTGCAGGCAGCTGTGGAAGCCTGTTTTTTGGTGTATTTAAGGCGGAAATTAATAGATTCTTGATTAACCATGGAGTCAAAGGTTACGGGAACAAGGCCAGGGAGCGGTGCTGAGGAGGGGAAAAAACATCAGCCATGATTGAATGGCAGAGCTGACTCAATGGGTCAAATAGCCTAATTCTGCTCCTATGCCTTAAAAATAAATAAATATATTTACCAAAACAAAAGGATTATCCTTACAGCCTAGTGTAATATGATCTGGAAATCTTTCAATGCGAGGCTATAGAATTTAAAGGCCGTAGACAGCATAGTCTCTGAGTCTCCCTGTCCACTCCCACAGAGATATTAAATGGTAGCAAACGGGAGAGTCTGGAGAATGCCTTTTTCCGTACCTATGCATGGTCGGTCCAACGTCATGGAAGAGGCATCCAGGTGTGTATTGTATATCGTCTGATACTTTGGCAAGTATGCAGACTCCTTCAAGCATCAGTGTGTTGGAGGTGTGTGCATAACCCACTGCATTTCTCTCTCTCTCACCAACAACTGTGTGGCTAGGCACAGATCAAACGCCATCTATACGTATGCTGATGCACAACTATTGTTGGCAGAATGGTGGCAAGGAGGCGTTCGGAAGCAAGATAGATCAACCAGTTGAGTGATGTCACAACAACAACCTTGCACTCGGCGTCAGTAATCAGTTGTGAACATTTGGAAGGGAAAATCATGGGAACACATGTCAGTCCCCATCGAGGGATGTGGAGTAGAAAGTGTGAGCAGTTGCAGGTCCCTGGGTGTCAGCATTTTTTGCTGTCTTTTTGCATACTTGTGTAATTTATTTGATATAATTTTAATGTAAATTTTAGTTTTTTATTATTATACCTTTGTATATTGCAATGTACTGCTGCACAAATCAACAAATTTTACAACATATGCCAGTGATATTAAACTTGATTCTGATTCTAATTCTTAAACATGTGACTACTTCCGTGGAGAACCGTCAGCTGGCTGCCGCGCGTAATGGACTTCCACATTTCATCATGGGAATACAGCGAGTGTTGGGGAAGGGGTGTCATTCACCAGCCCATGTGACCTCTTGTTGTACCACTGGGCTTGTAGAGACTCTGAGTCCCAAGCTGATGAGACAGTTCTACTTTGAATCATGCCCTCAGTTGCTGAGTTTGAAAAGAGATTGTTTGATGTTTTTTTTTCAATTTTTGTTTATTCATGTTTAATTAATTGATGTCAGATATATTTTAAGTGAATAATTATGTGTTTTAATTATATGCATCTATTTTAACTTTTAAATGTCAGAAGCAGTTGTAAAAAGCCTTTGACACTACATGTTGAAAGCCCATCAGAACAGTCTGGGGTTGAACTGCAGGTTTTGTCTCCTGAGGCCCAGTAACTACTTGTAGTTGCTTCACTTCACGGAATAAATGTGACAGTGTGGCCTTAGGGTTCTTGGGAACTGTGTGGCCACGGAAGATTAATGTGGCCATGAGAATAGTGTAGGGAGTATGCCTGAGATACAAGCCATTCAGAGTTCAGTTCAAACCAGTTACCTGTTTGGCAGGCAACACTGATCAGTAGCTGAATCCACTTACTTTGTTTGGTGCTTGAAATGTAGAATCAGTACTTAAGCAAATTTAAAAATCATATTAAAGTATCTGTATTTGTGTTACATATAACTCTTCATTATGCAGTAAGTCGCTACTCTACATTTGATATTAATTCCCAAATAACTTGACTACACTTGTCAGCCTAAAATCCAGTAAACCTTGGAAATATTCCGCAGATCGGGCAGCAGGCATAAATAGGGTTAACACTTCAGGTTTATAAGCCCTTCATCAGGGCATCAACTTGTAAGCATTAATTCTGTTTCTTTCTTCAAAGATACTGTCTGACCTGCTGGATATTTCCACCATTCTCTGGTTTTTTATTTCAGAATCTGCAATGGTTTGCATTTTCAATGCTAGTTGGCATAGCTCTGGCTCTCACTCATGGGCGCATCCAATTTAAACTTAAAAGCTCTACTTTTGATGTACTTTGTGCGTGCCAGTTGGTAGAACTACTGAAACTTGATTCTGTCGGAATAATCACCACTTTTATTTTATGATATGGCTTCTTCCCCTTCCTTTCCAGTCCCGATGAAAAGCCTCAGCCCAGAACACTGCTATTTATTCCTTTCTATAGATGCTGCTTGACCTGTTGATTTCCTCCAACATTTTGTGTGTTACTACCGAATCCATCAAACAAGGCGAGAAACATTAGATGTGGTTTTAAATTCTTCTGAGAGTTACCTATTCAGTGACCACAGATCAATTGCTGAATGTCTCAAAAATAGTTAATTTCATTGTAGGCTAGAGCGTTCAATTTCCCCTAGTCAGGTACAGAATGGTAGGGAGAGCACCTGACTGCACTAATCCATCAGGCACCTCCAGCTCAGCTCTGCTTCAGTAGAAAATCATTCTAAACCTTCCATGCTGTAATTTGCATGAACCTGTAGTGGAAAAGTCATTAGATCAGCCGGGTGTCCAGCATGCCCAGATTTGTGAAGGATTAGGATTACGCCTACGCCCATTCATTAGAAGGAAAATGGTCTGCTGGTACTTAAGCAGGGATCAGGCTGGACCTGGAATGTCACACAAGTTGGAAGCAACATAATGATATCCCCCATAAAGATCAGAGGAAGAAGGAAGACAGTTAGAGCCATAGAACACTACAGCACAGAAACAGGCACTTCGGCTCATCTGCTCCATATTGAATTTTTAATTTACCTGGTCCCATCAACCTGCAC
Organism: Mobula hypostoma; assembly: GCF_963921235.1. Classification (NCBI taxonomy): domain Eukaryota; kingdom Metazoa; phylum Chordata; class Chondrichthyes; order Myliobatiformes; family Myliobatidae; genus Mobula; species Mobula hypostoma. The sequence continues at coordinate 15,505,939 of NC_086120.1, read as the reverse complement.
CTGGACCATAACCCTCCATACCCTTCCCATCTATGTACATATCCAGATTTCTCTTCACTGTTGAAATCAAACCCGCATCCATCACTGCTGGAATCTCATTGACCCTACCTACACCCATCATAGTTGGAAAGAAGAACCAGGTTCTTCAATTGCAATCACAAACAAGAGAAAATCTGCAGAAACTGGAAATCCAAGCAATACCCACAAAATGCTAGAGGAACTCAGCCAGCCAGGCAGCATCTCTGGAAAAGAGTACAGGTGATGTTTTGGTCCAACTTCATCGGAACTGGAGAAGAAATAGATGAGAAGTCAGGGTAAGAAGGTGGGGGGAGAGGAGGAAGAAACACAAGGTGAAAGGTGAAACCGGGAGGTGGGAAGAGGGGTGAAGTAAAGAGCTGGGAAGTTGATTGGTGAAAGTGATACAGGGCTGGAGAAGGTGGAATCTGATAGGAGAAGACAGAAGGCCGTGGAAGAAAGAAAAGAGGGGAGGAGCACCAGAGGGAGGCGATGGGCAGGTAAAGAGATAAGTTGAGAGAAGGAAGTAGAAATAGGGAATAGTAGTGGAGAGGGAAGGCATTACTAGAAGTTCGAGAAATCAATGTTCATGCCATCAGGTCGGAGGCTACTTGGAACAGTCTAGGCTCCAAGCCAACACTGGTGACCGTTCCACACTTTTCCTACACTGCATCGACGACTGCATTGGTGCTGCTTCCTGCACCCACGTGAAACTCGTCAACTTCATCAACTTTGCATCCAACTTCAACCCTACCCTCAAGTTTACCTGGTCCATTTCCAACATCTCCCTTCTCTTTTGTGATCTCTCTGTTTCTATCGCTGGAGACAGCTTATCTACTGATGTCTATGATAAACCCACTGACTTTCACAGCTACCTCGACTATGTCTTTTCCCACCCTGTTACTAATAAAAATGCTATCCCCTTCTCTCAATTCCAACGTCTCAGCCGCATATGCTCTCTGGATGAGGCTTTTCATTCCAGAACGAAGGAGAAGTCCTTCTTCTTCAAAGAAAGGGGCTTCCCTTCCTCCACCATCAACACTGCCCTCACCGGATCTCTTCCATTTCGCGCATACCTGCCCTCACCCTATCCTCCCGCTACCCCTCCAGGGATAGGGTTCCTCTTGCCCTCACCTACTACCCCACCAGACTCTGTATCCAGCACATAATTCTCCTTAACTTCCGTCATCTCCAACGGGATCCAATCACCAAGCACATCTTTCCCTCCCACCCACTTATTGCTTTTGGCAGGAATCGCTCCCTACGTGACTCCCTGGTCCATTCATCCCTCACCACTGATCTCCCTCCTTGAACTTACCACTGCAGGCGGAACAGGTGCTACTCCTGCCCCTATGCCTCCTCCCTCACTACCATTCAGGTCCTCAAACAGTCCTTCCAGGTGAGGGGACACTTCACCTGTGAATCTCTTGGAGTCATCTACTGTATGTGGTGCTCCCAGTGTGGCCTCCTGTACATCGGTGAGACCCGACATAGATTGGGAGACCACTTCACTGAGCATCTATTCACCGTCCGCCAGAAGAAGCGTGATCTCCCAGTGGCCACCCATTTTAATTCCATTTTCCATTCCCATTTCAACACATCAGTCCATGGCTTCCTCTACTGTGACGATAAAGCCACATTCAGGTTGGAGGAGCAATGTGATATATTCCATCTGGGTAGCCCCCCCTCTGCCATCAGATTCCTAAATGGACATTGAAGCTTTGGACACTACCTCACTTTTTTTTAATACGCAGTATTTCTGTTTGTGCACATTTTTTAATAACCTATTCAATATACGTAATTGATTTACTTGTTTATTTGTTATTATGTTTTATTTTATCTTTTTTCTCTCTCTGCTAGAGTATGTATTGCATTGAACTGCTGCTGCTAAGTTAACAAACTTCATGTCACATGCCGGTGATGATAAACCTGATTCTGATGGCGTGAACGTTGATTTCTCAAACTTCCCGTAATGTCCCCCTCCTTTCACCATTCCATTCCCATTTCCCTCTCTCATTTTTTCTCCTTACCTGGCCATCACTTCCCTGTGGTGCTCCTCCCCCTTCCCTTTCTTCCCACCTTCTGTCCCCTCCTGTCAGATTCCCCCTTCTTCAGCCCTGTATCTCTTTCACCATTCAAATTTCCAGCTCGTTACTTCACCCCTCGCCTCCTCCCGGTTTCACCTATCGCTTTGTGTTTCTTCCTCCCCTCCGCCCACCTTCTTACTCTGACTCCTCATCATTTTTTCTCCAGTCCTGATGAAGGGTCTCGGCCCGAAACGTCGACTGTACTCTTTTCCATAGATGCTGCCTGGCCTGCTGAGTTCCTCCAGGATTTTGTGTGTGTTGCTTGGATTGCAATAATGGAATACACTTTTGGAATTGAAGCTGGGATAATGGCCTTGAACCATGACCATTATGGTTTAAGATACAGTATTGCGCAAAAGTCTTGGATACATATATATAGCTAGGGTGCCTAAGACTTCTGCACATTGCTGTATATATTAACATGGAGCAGAGAGAGTGTTGGTAAATCTGGCGAGAGCAAAGGATGTTGGGAATGATGGGGTGGAGTGCCACATGAGGGTTGTGGGACAGGTGACAGAGAAGGAGTGCCAGGGTGGATGCAGGTATACCCTGCCTTGAGATACCAGACAAGATAATTTAATTACAAAAAATTGATTTATTAATCATTACAGAATGTCTCTCTGGTGCTTCCTGCACCCTCCCTTCGCCCTTCCCCTTTTTGCAATTATGATTCCCTTCTCCTTGCTCCCTTCCCACTCTCGGTCCACAATAGAGACCCATATCAGAATTAGCACTGTACTTTATGCTTAAATTTATTCCTTGCTAAAATTGGTGCTATCCTTATTTCCATACATTCTAGGCTTTCAAAATATCCTATTTGGAAGCCTTTGCTTTCTGCACACTGCTGAACATTTGCACTTTATTTGTCTACCTGCACTGTACTTTCTCAGTAACGCTATATTCTGTATTCTGTTTTGTTTTTCATTTGTAGTACTTCAATGTACTTACCTGTCTAGATAACATGTAAGCAAAGCTTTTTGCATTACAAGTGACAGAAATGAACCAAGTACCAATCAGGTCTGGTCAGCACTAAGTGAAGTGATCTCAGCCAAGAAGACTCCATTTTATTGGGATCCTTTTTCACAATCCATTGACTCTTGCTGGAAATAAATGTCAGGGTAAAACTGTCTGGGCTCAAACAGTGAAATTGGATTTGGGCTCCCAAGCGCGAAATATTAACCAGCATTCATTAGAGGAAGAAGAGAAAATAAGCATCACAACACCCTATTCAGAAGCCATTTCTTTCTCCACAGACATGAAGCACAGCATAGTCTTTGTCGGAAATGGACCAGGAGCAAGCCCTGGCCTTACAGAGAGGCTAGATTTTCAACGGATACTGAAAGTAAACAGGACCCTTTTCGTAGGTGGAAGGTAAATGCAGTGACTGTGATTCAAACTCTTCCAAATGTTATATCATTATCAGTTAAGATAATCTTTTTAATAATTCCGTTTCTTATTTTTAATGAGATTGTAATGCTATGCAATGTCTCCATGGTATTTTTGTTATTCGACTGAAATGTTAATGCGTTAACATAAAAGTTTAGAAGAGTTTTGACCTCAATTAGTTTTGACATTAGCTTTGCAGATGAAAACTTTATTGTGTGAAAACTACTCAATAGTGAGTCAATGCATTCTGGGACTGTACACACAAATGTAAAGCATGCATATTCAATTGTTGGTGGGGGGTGGGGGGGAGGTAATCTTAGCTGGAGTGCTTTTGCATGCCTGGATGAAAATCAGTCAACATAATACTGCCCTCATTACCAATCTGTGAATCCACTGTGGTGCCTTCATGAATGTGTGCGTGCAGGGTTGTCATCTGTGTAAAGGGATAAGTGTGCGTGTGTATACGTGTGTGGTCCCAACTAATTTGTCAGGGTTGCCACTTTGAATGTAAATGAGATGACTATTCTACATTGCTGCCAATCATAATGCCACAGTGACAGGCGCCTTCTCCCATCCCATCTGGGCAAAGTCAATGTCAACCTGGTTAAAGCAGTCACAGACATACATATACATAACACTGTTTATCTTGAGGGGGTGATATGTAATACCTGATTGAGTTGGTTCTTAGTTACTTTAAGTCCACAACAGAAAATTGCTCAGAGCAAAGCTTGGTTAATGTCACTCAAGATACATTAGTGAAATGGAAATATCACATTGTACAGCTGGGAATGATTTCTAGGTCCAAGTCTTCATTCAAGTTTTACTTCATGGCTAGAGAATACTGATAGTTGAGCCTTGCTGCAATTAAACATCTTGAAAATTTATCTCGCTCTGTTCTTCCTCCTTTGCTGTGCACAAAATACTGGTGATCAAAATGAAAAGAAAATGATTTACCAGCATTAGCATAGAGCAGGTGGCATCAATGGTCTATCAATATATCTGGTTCTTGCCCACCCACCATTTCACTTCCTGATGGAAATATCGCCTCCCTAAAAGCATCTATCAAATCCGTAATGAATGCAGCTGGTTTCCCTTAAAACAATGTCATTATTTACATCCGCTTAGATTTTTTAAATAATTTATAAATGAAGAAATGTTTATGGTCATGAAAAAGATCTAATTTCATGTCAAAGAAAAAGATAATTAGATAGTTCAAGAAAAGCTTGGCTCGGGTAGGTCTTAGGAGGCTAAGTGAGTGTGAGAGAGAAAAACAAATGGGAAGGCTGTAGGCAGAAAGTTAACAACTTAAAACCAAAAGCATGGGCTCTAATAGTGGAGGAAAGTAGGTGGCAGACGGGCCCAAAGGTCTGAGTTGGAAGAATGCAGAGATCTCAATGGGTGTAGGACTGGCGGAGGTGACATAAGACAAGTGACACTCAGCTCTGTGAGGGTTTGAACACGCAGCTGAGAATTATTGTAGGAACTAATACAGTTCATCAATCACAGCAGTAGACTTGAGATGAGTTAGAATACAGGCAACAGGGCTTTGAATAAAAACAGGGTTATAAAAGATGGTAAAATTGTTAGACATGCACAGACACAGTAAATCTGAAGGTAACAAAAACACATCAGCAGGATATAGATTTCAGCTCAGATGGAGCTGACATTACAGAGGTGAAAGTGTGGCTCTTTTGATGAAGGAGGTGATTTGGGGTCAAAAGCTCAGGTCAGGGTCAGATAGGACCCTAAGGTTGCAGACTGTCTGATTCAGACTTGGACAATGGCTAAGGGCTAACTGGAGCCACATGTCAGTGATGGGGGATGGGTTGCCGAGTCACAAGCCACTGTGGTACAGAAGAAAATAATAACTTCACTATGAATATTTCTAATATTATGGCAGTTTTATTACCAACAGAGAGACCATCAAATATTCTCTGAATTAATCACTCTACTGACATCAGTTCTAAGGAGAAACTCAAATCCAATAGTGGGAATTCATTTGGCTTTTTCAAACTCATATTCATGGAGTCATACATCACAGAATTAGGTCGTTTAAACCTTTGTGCACATGCCAAATTTCTTGCCCAATCCATTTGCCTGAATCATTTTATGCCTTGTCTGTTTTAGCTGCTCGCTCCCAGGAGGTCACACCTGAAGCCAGGAGTACAAATGTCACAAGCTGGGAGTCTACTGTCAATTGGCTTTCAGGTCTGAATAAACTCACCCCTGATCTTCACACAAACAATCCTCAATGGACACTCCCTCTACTTGACATCAGTGGGCAGCTGTCCAGAGAGTGTCCGTAGTAAAACAAAAACAAAGCATATCATTTTCTTCAATAAAGCTATGAAGCAAGGCTGCTGTAAAATTTCCTCCTCTTTAAGTTCCTTTTCTTTCTTTACCTACACTGAGAACCTTGCATACAAGATTTACTGAAGTAGTACAAGAATGATTTGACACAAGTGAATGATTTTACAGTCTCGTCCTCGACCTCTGCCAACAGTTCACGAAGAAACAGTATATTATTTATATGAAAGCGTTGACAGAGGTGTTTGAAATACAAGTGACATAAAAATGTTCAGCCTACTTGAATTAAAGAGACATAAATAAAGTCTTTTTCCTGCTGGCAATCAGTCATCTATCACTCACACATTCTAATGAATGTATGGAATTAATTGAAGGTGTATTCAGAATATATGACCTCTCTTTAAAAGGGTTTATTACTCCAGTTTCCTTTCGTTCTCTTGAAAATACCAGCTGAACTTAGGCAGCATGGGGTGCACCACCTATCGCAACTGCCTCTCAAATCCAGGGATGCTGGTTGAATCCAGACGTCGGGTAATACCTGTGTGGAGTTTGCATGCTTTCCTTGTGACCACGAGGTTTCTGTCAGGTACTTCAGTTTCTATGCGCTGGTAAGTTAGCTGCCTCCTGTAAATTACTCCTTAATGTAGGTAAGTGGCAAAAGAATCAAATGGGTCTTGATGAGCCTGTGAAGACAAATAACATAACAGGGCTGCCACGGATATTAAGGGGCAGCTAATGGAGTCCTGAAGAAGCATCTCTGCTCGAATTGCTGACTGCTTGTTCATTTCCACAGATTCTGCCTGACCTGCTGAACTCCTCCAACATTTTGTGTATGTTGTGTTGGGTTTCCAGCATCTGCAGAATTTCTTGTGTTTTTAATAGGATTGTTGTTGGAGCTGGCACGGGCCATTGGTTCTCTCCTATATGACATAATTAGCATGACTTATGCTTAAACAACAGGAATTCTGCAGATGCTGGAAATTCAAGCAACATACATCAAAGTTGCTGGTGAACGCAGCAGGCCAAGCAGCATCTATAGGAAGAGGCGCAGTCGACGTTTCAGGCCGAGACCCTTCGTCAGGACTAACTGAAGGAAGAGTGAGTAAGGGATTTGAAAGCTGGAGGGGGAGGGGGAGATGCAAAATGATAGGAGAAGACAGGAGGGGGAGGGATAGAGCCGAGAGCTGGACAGGTGATAGGCAAAAGGGGATACGAGAGGATCATGGGACAGGAGGCCTAGGGAGAAAGACGGGGGGGGGTGACCCAGAGGATGGGCAAGAGGTATATTCAGAGGGACAGAGGGAGAAAAAGGAGAGTGAGAGAAAGAATGTGTGCATAAAAAGGAGTAACAGCTGGGGTACGAGGGGGAGGTGGGGCCTAGCGGAAGTTAGAGAAGTCAATGTTCATGCCATCAGGTTGGAGGCTACCCAGACGGAATATAAGGTGTTGTTCCTCCAACCTGAGTGTGGCTTCATCTTTACAGTAGAGGAGGCCGTGGATAGACATGTCAGAATGGGAATGGGATGTTTTTGAAATTAAAATGTGTGGCCACTGGGAGATCCTGCTTTCTCTGGCGGACAGAGTGTAGATGTTCAGCAAAGCGGTCTCCCAGTCTGCGTCGGGTCTCACCAATATATAAAAGGCCACATCGGGAGCACCGGACGCAGTATATCACCCCAGTCGACTCACAGGTGAAGTGATGCCTCACCTGGAAGGACTGTTTGGGGCCCTGAATGGTGGTAAGGGAGGAAGTGTAAGGGCATGTGTAGCACTTGTTCCGCTTACACGGATAAGTGCCAGGAGGGAGATCAGTGGGGAGGGATGGGGGGGACGAATGGACAAGGGAGTTGTGTAGGGAGCGATCCCTGCGGAATGCAGAGGGGGGGGAGGGAAAGATGTGCTTAGTGGTGGGATCCCGTTGGAGGTGGCGGAAGTTACGGAGAATAATATATCACCTACCACCCCACCAGCCTCCGGGTCCAACATATTATTCTCCGTAACTTCCGCCACCTCCAACGGGATCCCACCACTAAGCACATCTTTCCCTCCCCCCCTCTCTCTCTGCATTCCGCAGGGATCGCTCCCTACACAACTCCCTTGTCCATTTGTCCCCCCCCCATCCCTCCCCACTGATCTCCCTCCTGGCACTTATCCGTGTAAGCGGAACAAGTGCTACACTTGCCCTTACTGTTCCTCCCTTACCACCATTCTGGGCCCCAAACAGTCCTTCCAGGTGAGGCATCACTTCACCTGTGAGTCGACTGGGGTGATATACTGCGTCCGGTGCTCCCGATGTGGCCTTTTATATATTGGTGAGACCCGACGCAGACTGGGAGACCGCTTTGCTGAACATCTACACTCTGTCCGCCAGAGAAAGCAGGATCTCCCAGTGGCCACACATTTTAATTCCACATCCCATTCCCATTCTGACATGTCTATCCACGGCCTCCTCTACTGTAAAGATGAAGCCACACTCAGGTTGGAGGAACAACACCTTATATTCCGTCTGGGTAGCCTCCAACCTGATGGCATGAACATTGACTTCTCTAACTTCCGCTAGGCCCCACCTCCCCCTCGTACCCCAGCTGTTACTCCTTTTTATGCACACATTCTTTCTCTCACTCTCCTTTTTCTCCCTCTGTCCCTCTGAATATACCTCTTGCCCATCCTCTGGGTCACCCCCCCCCCGTCTTTCTCCCTAGGCCTCCTGTCCCATGATCCTCTCGTATCCCCTTTTGCCTATCACCTGTCCAGCTCTCGGCTCTATCCCTCCCCCTCCTGTCTTCTCCTATCATTTTGCATCTCCCCCTCCCCCTCCAGCTTTCAAATCCCTTACTCACTCTTCCTTCAGTTAGTCCTGACGAAGGGTCTCGGCCTGAAACGTCGACTGCGCCTCTTCCTATAGATGACTTATGCTTACTTAGAATAGAATAGAACTTTATTGTCATTGCTCAGAACAACGAGATTGGGATGCTACTCCAGTCCCTGTAAACCCGATATTTGCAATGCATGCTGGACGGCTTAATAATATTTTTTTTTAAGTTCTCATATTTACATGCAACAAGTGACTTTGATAATCCGTAACACTCAAAGGCCATCGCAAGCTGGGGTGTAGCATTATTCAACTGCACAACAACCCTCAGGAAGAAGCTGCTTTACAGCCTTACTGTCTTGGGTAAGATGTTTCTGTATCTTCTTTCTGATAGCAGGAGATTGAAAAGACAGCGTCTGGGATGAGATGGGTCTTTAATGATGTTGCAAGCTCGCTGTAGGCATCGATAGTTGCAGATTGTCTCCAGGCCTGGAGCTGATTTGTGATCTCTCTTGCTGCAGCTAAAGTACCACACTGTCATTCCATATGTCAGTATCTTTTCTACCTCGCATCGATAAAAGTTGACCAACAAAGTTTGGGGCAGGTTAACTCTCCTTAAACACCTCAGGTAGTATAGTCACTGTTCTGACTTCCCTACTATTGAGGTTGTGTTGATGGACCTTGAGGTTAGTCCCCAAACTGGAGACCCTTTCCACTACCTCACCGTTTATGAATAGTGGGGCTTGTTTGGGACCTCTTGTCTTCCAGAAGTCAATTATCATTTATTTTGTCACCTTGAGGTTGAGTGATAGGTTGTGGTTCCTGCACCAGTCGAACAGTCAGCATGTTTGGTAGTATGGTGTTAAAGGCCGAGCTGTAATCAATGAAAAGCATCCTGAAGTAGGTGTCTTTGTGCTCCAGCTGTTCCAAGACAGTATGAAGGGCAATAGAAATGGCGTCTTCAGCTGATCTATTGTAGGCAAATAGATCCTTGTAGGCAAACTGGTGTGGGCACGTGACCAAGTGGTTGAGGCATTGGACTAGCGATCTGAAGGTCGTGAGTTCGAGCCCCAGCCGAGACAGCGCGTGTTGTGTCCTTGAGCAAGGCACTTAAACACACAGTGCTCTGCGACAACACTGGTGCCAAGCTGTATCAGCCTTTGCCCTTCCCTTGGACAACATCGGTGTCATGGAGAGGGGAGACTTGCAGCATAGGCAACTGCCAATCTTCCATACATCCTTGCCCAGGCCTGCGCCCTGGAGAGTGAAGACTTTCCAGGCACAGATCCATGGTCTTGCAAGACTAACGGATGCCTTTATTTATTTATTAGGCAAACTGGTGCAGGTCCAAGGTAGCTGGGATTACATTCTTGATATGGGACATAACCAGTCATTCCAAGCACTTGATAACTGTGGCACCAGTCTGTGTTGCCGCTGACACTTTGGGGATTGGTATGATGGTTGCTGCTTTGAATTATGCCGGAGCCGTAGCCTGGGACAGTAAGAGGTTGTAAATACCCATCAGAACTTCCACCAGCTGGTCGTCGCGGTCCCTGACGACCAGTCCGTGTACGCTGCCTGGCCCCATTTCTCTATGTGTGTTAACGTTATGGAGTACAAGCCTCTCCTCATGTATGTTGAGTGTCGGCGCAGATCCTCCCTTCGATATTAATCCCCTCGTCAGTGGTTCCTTACTGTCTTTACCAAAGCGAGCAAAGAAATTGATTAGCTCATTGGCTAGTTTGGCATCACCATGAGCAAAGCAGGAGAGCTTCTTACATTGTCACCTCATTACATGTGGAGCCTTAGTGTGAGGGTCATATTGCTATTTAACACTAGCAAGCATAGACTTGCTCTCAACTGCTGTCCACTCATCAACACATACCAAACAGTGACCACTAAAGGCACCCAAGAGAAGAAATAATGCATTGGAGAATTCCAGTCAACCACTGAAGAGGTTTCTCTTTATCTCTGTCCTGAATGGCTAATCCTTTTTGCTCAGACTGATCCCTTGTTCTGGATTTCCCAATGTGCAGGAAAGATTATTATGCCACACAATGAAATCACCTCTCATTCTTCTGAACCAATGAGAATACAGGCATCCTCCTCCTCACAGGACAATCCCCTTGTTTGAAAAATAGGTGGATTGAGTTTTTTATTCAACCCCATCTGATCCAAGGATACCTTTCCTTAGGTAGGGAGACCAGAGCTGCTGAATGCTCCAGGTGTCATCTCTGAAAGCTCCTTTAGTAAGTCATCTTTATTCTTGCACTCTTCTCTGTGCAGATTCATTTTCCATTCACTTACATAATTGAGGCTACATATTAACTTTCTGTGATTCATCAATGAGAATACACAGATCCCTCGCTCTGCCAACATTTCTCACTATTTTAGCTATCTAAACTACTATTTTCCTTCTATTTTCCATCTGAAGTGGAGAACTTTATCTTTCCCCACATTATCCTATATCTGCCATGTTCTTTTCCTGCAAATGCCCTTTTGTAGTCCACTGCATTCTCATCGCAGCTTAACCTTCCATCCAGTTTTGTATCATCACTGTACAAATCTCATCCGACTTACTGATGTTGGTTGTAGATAGCTGAGGTTCAAATACTGTCACTCCTTGCACTTCCTAATAATTTTCAGTTTTCAACCAAAGTGTCCCATTTCTTGTGTTTCTTTGGTCTATTAGCCAATGCTCAGTTCATACAAGGATTGTCAATTTAATTTTGTACAATGCCTTTTAATAGTTTTTCAACTGTTCATTGAAAATCTGAATGCACCTCCTATAGTTTACCCATATCTATCCTGTCAGCCGCAATCTTTATAAAGCTCCAACACATTTATTAAACATAAGATCCTTTTCATGTGTTGATTCTGCCCAGTCATATTATGATTTCTAAGTACTGTTACCTTGTCCCTAATAATGGATTCCAGCATTTCTTTCACTATTGTTAATGTACTCTGAGATTTCTCAGACATTCAAAGCTTGATTTTAAATGTATTCAACAAACACCTACTTGACAAATCAGCATTGTGTTGTTCTCTAGTTATGAATAATGTTATTGACAACCTTCAGGACAGCTTAATGTTTCCAAATAAATCCAAAGGAAATCATTGTTTCTTTCATAACCAGATTGCCTTTTTCTTTCCATTGCTATGGGAGTGGCATTGTTTTCAAATATATTTTTCAGCTCTACTCCTATAGACTGCAATAAAACAAATTTACATTTTTGAATCTGCCAGGATTTCTCTTTTATATCCTGAAAGTAGATAATCCAACCGAAGTTTTATTCCACTGCTGTGGTATGAGATACCAATCCCCAACACTTTCTCCTCCAGCCTTTAAATGATGCGAATATCAAGACCAAGAGCACTGCCATAATTGGCTTCCATCCTCGAATGACAGTAACGTTTCCTGATCACTATCATTTTCTGTCTTCACTTGGAGAAAAAATAGGAACCTGTGATCAAAGTCCTGCCTAGAGTGTTGTATTCCACACAGTATTAGTCTTCAAGTAACCATGTAAGGTTGGGCTGAGGTATTGGTAGAGTTGTTGTACCCTAGGTAATCATACAGAAATATGATATAACAGCATTGTAAAAGTTCAGAAAGATAGTCTCAAAATCCTTATGAACAGAGAGATTACTTGCAAATTTTCCTGGGCAATTCTCGGAGAACTGAAAGCTTATTTTTTCAAGTAAATACCAGGTCTCAGCAGCAGAAGGGGTAAAAAAAACGGTTTAGTGCAAATCGAAGAATTGGATTACAAAGCCTGGGGACTGAAACTGATACTCCCCTTTCTGCAGTCAGTGCACACGGAGTAACAACCTTGGTATGCTTTCTATCCTAGTAGTTGAAGAATATGCAGTCACTTCCAATTAGTGGCATGATTGATTAGTGACTGAAATGGGTTGCCTTTAGAATGCCAGTATAAAAGGAAACCTGTTTCATTGGCACTGAAAAGGAGAGAACAAAACTGATACTCTATTTTCAGTTCAGAGCTGCATTTAGTGGCATCAAACTACAAAATAAATGTGATTTTTTTGTATTTATAGAATACAGTCATACAGCCATGAACCTGACCTTCTGGTCCACGGGGCCTGCACCAACCAAATGGTCCCCATTTAAACTAATGCCACAGTAATCCTATAATTTTCGTCAAATTCCCATTGATTTCCCCCAGAGTCTGTAACTCACCCACATGCCAGGGGCAATTCACATTGGCTAATTAATTTACCAACTTGTATGCCTTTGGGATGGGGCTGGAGACTGGAGAATCCTGCAGAAACCCATGTGGGCACAGGAGGAACGTGCATATACTGTACTCTTACACCAGAGTTCAGGATGGAACACGGGCGGCTGGAGTTCCGTCCTGTCAGCTTTATTGCTTTTCTACATCAAAATATTTCAAAGAATTTTGAAGTGAAGCATGCTGAAGTTTAACGGGTGTTTTAATTTGTTCTCAAGATGTGTTCCCAGTGAAAAGCCCACACTCATTATCTGGTAGTTTTCTACTCCTTGCTATGGGTCAACCATGTGGTTGAGGCATACTGAATCACCACCATGTCATGTCATGTTCTGGCATCAGAACTTTTTCAAGCGCTGTCGTTACAGTGTACCAAGAGATTCCATCAAATCTGGTGTGCTGGTACTAAATATGGTGGTAGGAGAAGCCTAGAATGGTCACAGCTGAAAGATTTCCAAATTTTAACTCCATCAGAAAGCAGTAGATCGTTGCTTCCACGTTCAGTTTCATAAATCAGAACAAAACCATTAGAAGCAGGATGAAGATAAATGCTCACTTTGCATTCATTATACATAGTTAATAACTGCACAGGAAAAATAGGTAACATGATTTGGATGAAGGAGGAGAAGATAGCAGCGTGACGCAGCGCACAGCAGCTGCTCCGGTGAATAATATCTGTTATCTGTCAAGTAGGATGCCGTGCACAATCCTGATTTGATGGAGGCAGACGTGAGAGCACGGAGGAACATCTGGAGAAACTTCTGAAATGCCTGTTTCGCTGCCACTGCTACTGTGTGATCCACAATCTCCGGAGGAGAAGGCCCTGAGTCCTCGGCTTTACTTGTTGCTTGGCAGCCGGGGTGGGGTCGAAGCGCTGGGCGGAGGACGGTGCTCGGGAGTCTGTATCGGAGGGGCTGGTCAGAGGCTCGAAGTTTTCAGATGGACTCAGAGTCGGCTGTGGTTGGGTGCTTCCAAATAATCGGCAGTTGTTGGCGCCTGGAGGTTTATGGCAGGGAGAGTTTCCCCCTTTTACCGCCTGCTATCGGGACTATCGGGAGTCGATCGGAACTTTGAGACTTTTTTTACCGTGCCCATGGTCTGCTCTTTATCAAATTATGGTATTGCTTTGCACTGCTGTAACTATATGTTATAATTATGTGGTCTTGTCAGTGTTAGTCTTTGGTTTGTCCTGTTTTTTTTTGTGATATCACTCTGGAGGAACATTTCTTAATGCATACATTTCTAAATGACAATAAACGAGGACTGAGTGTCCTCATAATCTAATCTAATGATCTGGATGAAGCAATTGATGGCTTTGTGACCGAGTTTGTGGATGATTGAAAGATAGGTGGTGAGGTAGGTCGTGTTGAGGGTGCAGGGAATCTGGGACAGGTTAGGAGAAATAGTGAAGTGGCAGATGGAATACAGTGCAGGGAAGTATATAGTCATCTTCTTTGCCAGAAAGAAGAAAAGTAAACGCCATTTTCTTAATGAGGAGCAAATTCAGAAATCAGACATGTAAATGTACTTGTAGTTCCAGTGCAGGCTTCTCCAAAGGTTAACTTAACTTTCAGCTGAGTTGGTAGTATGGAAGACAAATGCAATACTAACATTCATTTTGAGAAGGAAAAGCAAGAATGAAATGCAGCAGCATTATAAGGCATTGGCCAGTCCACATTTGGAGTATTGTGAGCAAATTTGGGCCCCTTATCTAAGAAAGGATTTGCAGGTATTGGATAGGGTCTAGAGGAGGTTTTCAAGAATAATCTTAGGAATGAAAGGATTAATATATGAAAAGGATTTGATAGCTCTGTACCTGCACTTTCTGGGAGCTTAGAAGAATGAGGAAGAATCTTATTGAAACTTACCAAACATTGTAAGACCAAGAGAGGGTGGTTGTGGAGGGGATGTTTCTAATAGTGGGGGAGTCTAGGACCAGAGGGCACAGCCTCAGGATAGAAGGCCTTCCTTTGGAAATAAGATGAGAAGGATCTTCTTTAGACAGAAGGTGGTGAATCAGTGGAATTCATTGCCACAGGCAGCTGTGGAGACCAAGTCACTGATTATATATAAAGTGATGGTTTAGTATGGGAGATAGTAGGAGAATAGGATTGAGAAGGAAAATAAATCAACAATAATCAAATGGTAGAGCAGATACAATAGGCAGAAAGACCTAATTCTGCTCCTATTATGTCTTCTGGTCAGAATCAGATTTAACATCACCGGCATAATTTGTAGAAATGTTTTGTTTTGCAGCAGCTCTACATTGCAATACATAATAATAAAAGATATAAATTACAATAAAAAGTATATGTAAAAGAGAGAATTAAGTTAAAGAAGTAGTACAAAAAGAGAGGGAAAAAAGACTGAAGTAGTGTTTATGGGTTGATTGTCCATTCAGAAATCTGATGGTTGGAGGGTAAGAAGCTGAAACATTGAGTGTGTGCCTTCAGGCTCCACTTTGATGGTAGCAATGAGAAGAGGGCACGTGTTGTGTGATGGGGTTCTGTAATGATGAGTGCCGCCTTTTTAAAGGTGTTCTAGACATAGGGGAGGCAAGTACTCATGATGCAGTTGGCTGAGTTTACAACTTCCTGCAACTTTTTCTGATCCTGTGCAGTGGCCCCTCCATATCGGATGGCGATGCGACCAGTTAGAGTGTTCTCTACGGTACATCTGTAGAAATTTGTGCTTATAGTGACATACCAACTCTCCTCAAACTCCGAATGAAATATAGCTGCTGTCGTGCCTTCTTTGTAATTTCATCAATATGTTGGGCCCAGGATATATCCTCAAATCTGCTGAATCAGAAATCATCCATGATTGAAAGGCAGAGCAGACTCAATGGGCCAAATGGCCTAATTCTGCTCCTCTGGTTTTATGATCTTATGGAAAATTCAACAGAGTTATATCAGGAGTGAAATTTTTCTAGACAGCTTGATAATCTAAAATGTGGTTTGATCACTCTGTTTTACATAACAACACAAGAAGGCCAGTTGGCCCATCAGAAGAGTAGTGGACTCAGCCTAATACATGGCAGATCCTTCCCCATTATTGGATTCATCTATTTGAGGTGCTGACTCAGGAAGGTAACATCTACTTTCAAAGATCTCACTATCTGGGCTATGCCATTTTCTCTCATCTACTATCAGGCAGGAGGAACAGAAGTCTGAAGTCTAACACCACCAGGTTCAAGAACTGCTAATTCCCTTCAGCCATTCAGTTCATGAACTAACTTGTACAATGCTAATCACTACCTCAGTATAGCAATGTTATGGCTGCCTTGCACTATAACGGACTTTGGTTTTGTTCTAATTGTGTTCTATATTGAATACTTTTCCACATGAACATTGTGTATCTGAAGCTATGTACCTGTAATGCTGCTGCAAGTTTGTCATTGAACTTGTGTAAACTTGACTTTGAGGTCCATGTGGGTCCTCAGCAGAGCAATCCCATCAGTACCATTCCTCCTTTTATTCTTCTGCTCTCTCTCACATGCCAATCAATTCCCCTTTGTCTCCTTTGCCACTAACCTGCACTGGGGGGAGGGGGTGTATTTATAGTGCCCAGTTAACATACCAGCACAGCTATGGACGTGGGAGGAGTCAAGAACATCCAGGTTGTCACAAAAAAATCATGCAAGCTTCACACAGTATCCCAGGTCAAGATCAAATCTAGGCTGCTGCAGTTGTCAGGGCCTGATTTAACCCCTTGCCAAACTAACCAAGCACCATTCTGGAATCAAAGCCTCATTGAATTTCCCCAAAAGCATAAATTATTATGTTTGGATCTAAAATGTTGGGAAAAATGTTATGAAGGGAGGTTTCCCAATTAGATATGACCCAAGATATGAACATGAATGTCTTAAGACAGGGGTCCCCGACCTTTCTCGCACTGCAGACCGGTTTCATATTAACAATATTCTTGCGGACCGGCTGACCGGGGTGGGGGGGGGGTGCGGGGGATGGTGATAGGGTTGCCAACGAACAAGAGTAGCAGTCAAATAGGTTGGGTTTACCCCAGTATAGACTACAATGACTGTAAAGCCTTGCGCAGGCACCAGTGCGCATGCATGTAATGTGCCGATTTTTTTCGACAAATCAGTTTTGGCGATTCTGTTGGGGGGGGTGTTAATCACGAACGCAATATAGGTGATAAGTGGCTAATACACTCAATTTTGTTTCTAAAAGGGTTTATCTAACGAATTTACTATTAAACACACAGCGCATATTTTCCTCGCATGAATATAGCGATAAGTCAATTATCATGGGAGCTTGTAGTAAGTGGTGAACGAACATCCAGTAGAAGTGGTAGAGGCAGGTTCGGTATTATCATTTAAAGAAAAATTGGATAGGTATATAGACAGGAAAGGAATGGAGGGTTAGGGGCTGAGTGCAGGTCTGTGGGACTCGGTGAGAGTAGCGTTCAGCACGGACTAGAAGGTCAGAGATGGCCTGTTTCCGTGCTGTAATTGTTATATGGTTATATAAGTCAATAACATCATCACATTTTAAGTAACGTTTGGATATTAAACACACAGCATATATTTTCCCCATATGAACATATAAAATCATTGCAACACACCAATATCGCTGAATCAGTGAGAACCCTGGGCTTGTTTTCCTGCAACAAGACGGTCCTATCGAGGGGTGATGGAAGACAATGATAATCGAAGGAGATTCCTCATGTCCAGTCTATTCCGCAATTTAGTTTTCGTTGCATTCATTGCAGAGATATGTTGGAAATGGAAGCAACGTTTTCAGTGCTTTCGTGGCTATCTCAGGATATTTAGCCTTGACTTTGATCCAGAATGCCGGCAGAAATGTTATGTCAAACATGCTTTTCAGCCTGCCGTCATTTGCAAGCTCGAGGAGTTGATCTCTTTCCCGCGCTGACATGGATGACGCGCGGGTAATGACCTCGCGTGCATTCAGTCTCAACACTGGGCGTGACAGGGAGTGAGGAAAGGTGCAGCTGTCTCCTATCGCCAAATCATATCGTTTCCCCGCGGCCTGGTAGCGCATGCTTTGCGTCCCGGTACAAGTCCGCGGCCCGGTTGTTAGGGACCGCTGTCTTAAGATACAGTGCCGAAACTTACACAGTGGTGTTGCTGAATGAGGCATATATTTAGCAACAGTAAAATATTATTTGAAGGTAAACCAATTTTCCTCATGTTTGATTGTTGACTGAATATTCAGTGAGTCATAAATCTTTCTGATATTTTAGTTGACCAAATTTATTTAAATATGTTTGCAGTTGGCTGAATGTCATTAAACATGTGCATAAATAAGAATGATTAAATATCGAATGATCAAACAGATGTGGGACAGTTAATTAAATATGTAATAATCAGATGCAGGAATAAAATGATTAAATATGTGCATGAATTATAAAAAGGTCTTATGAAAAATAAGATGGAGTTTCTAGTTGCTGCAATATAATGATTACAGAATAGAGCAAAAATGTAATGGCTATAGGATGAATTTCTGTTTCAGGAAGGTTTTATACAAAAGTTCTTTGCTGTAGATGACTGTTCTACCATGATTTCGATTTTGTTGCTTTTGGTGTAATTCCTTAATTCTGTGGCTTCCATCGCAGTGACATGGACAGTAGTGGCTATCTTTCTACTAATGTGTAAACAGCTGGCCCAGTCTGATCGCCAGATTTTGCAGTGATTTTTCAGAAGTTCTTTAGCGTTTTGTCAAATGCAGAGCAAAGATTACTGCACAAATTCCCTCCTAGTGTCACAATTCCAACTTTCAGCTATGTGACAGTGGGTCCTTATCTTTACTCGTGATAAGTAAATGAGGGAAAGATATAGGTAACATTTCTGGTGCTAAACTGCTCCAATTTCCTCCTGACCTAACCTGGTAATATCCATATGGCACAATTTCAAAAATCCCTCTGTTACAGCTTTTCTTATCTGTTCAGTGCCAGTGAGGATATTTGACCGTGAAGAATTACAGGCAACATGTCCGCATTCCATCACTTTATTTATTTATTTTTAGAGATAAACAGCACAGGTCCTTCCAGCCCAACAACCCATGCGGTCATGCAATCCATCTATTTAACACTAGCCTAATCACAGAGTAATTTACAATGACTACTTAACCTACTAACCAGTGCGCCTTTGGTCTGTGGGAGGACACCTATGTGGTTATGGGGTGAATGTACAAACTCCTTACAATTGGCACCGGAATTGACTCTGACACCCCAAGATGTAACAGCGTCATGCTAACGGTTATTGTGCTCGAAATTGAGGGATTATGCAGGTGCAAGAGCCTGGTGGTTGAAAAGTAATAAGTGTTCCCGAACCTGGTGGTGTGGGATCTAGGTACAGAACATTACAGTCATTCACATCTATTGAAGTCATTTTCATTGGCTTCAAAAGATGGGAATGTCTGTAAGAACTAAGGAGAAGTTTAGACACGAAATTCTGCAGATGCTGGAGTTCTTGAACAACACACTCTAAATGCTGGAGGAATTCAGCAAAGCAAACAGCATCTATGGTGGGAAATTAATAATTGATATTTTGGGCCAAGACTCTTCATCCAGAACTCAGCATCAGGTTTTAGCCTGGAATGTCGACTGTTCATTTCCCTACATAAATGCTGCCTAATTTGCTGAATTCCTTCAGAACTCTGTGTGTGTTGCTTCAATTGATGTTTGTTTATATTTCTTAAACTGTGTGCATTTAAAGTTTTTTAAGACTTTCAGATTTGAATTTACTATATAATGTTCAAAAGTATTTTTGTACAGTGTTGATTTTCCATATTTTTCACTCGTACACCTGAAACATTTGCGTTAAGCCTTCGATATGACTGGGCCGACTGCCAAGGTCTGTTAAATTGTTGAGTGTGAGGGAGGCAGTGAATGTGCAGATCCTGCCTACTTGTATGGATGACCCTGTGAGTGTGCAACACATCCCAGTGACTTTGAAAGTGGCTCTGGGTTGCAAAGTTGGTATGATGGAAATGTGCAAGGTATGTGTGATCCTATCGGGTGAAGAACAGTGCTTGCTTCAATTAAAGTAAAAGCACTTCCATTAGCACATTTGTGTTCAAGACATTATGTTCTAAGGCAGGAGTTTCCAATCTGGGGTCATGGTCCCCTGCTTAATGGTATTGGTCCATGGCATAAAAAAGGTTTGAAACCCCTGTTCCATTATTTTGATGTGTTGGAACTTGAATATAGTGCATAGTTTTGATCTCCCAACTCAGTATATGTTGAAGAGGCACTGATCAGAACATAGATAAAGATTCTCAGTAATTAATGTGGTGGTTAATTCCAGCACATGGACAGCAGTTGAGGCTAGATACAAAGATACATTTAAGAAAAAGCTGATTAAACTCATGAGAAAGAATGGAATAGAAAGATTTATGGAAAGAGTTTGACAAAGAGGAGAGGGGTGAGATATGTTACAGTGTAAAATAGAAATAGACCTTTTGACCAACTGACCCATTCCTGTATCAATAAATTAATGGAGATCTGTGTAATAAAAGAAAACACAACTGCCAATAAATATGTACACAGGAAAGTCCTACATACAGCAAATAAATGCATTTTAATTGAGAGATATAACTGCCCAAGAAGAACATCAGGCCTTGGCTTAATATCTTGGCCAAAAGGCCTACCTGACAGTGTACCACTTCCTTGGCACTGCTCTGAAATGTTGAACTGCATTATGTGCTTAAATCTCAGTAGTGGGCATTCAACCCACAACCTTTTGAATCTCTTACCACTGAACCCTAGCTGACAATTTTAAGTAAAAGAGAAATAATGCTATACAAAGACTAATTGTTATTTCTCTAGTTGAACTTGGAGGTCAAGTCTTGAGATGCCTGCCTTCCTAATAATAACAAACTCAAGCATCCTGTGTGTTAGTATTTAGGATGTGACATTGTCAGAGCTTACAATAACAGTGACATTCTAGAAACCAAAACACAGATTTAGGAAATTTAGACCATGTTTCCAACCCTGCTTACTTCCGCAATAATTTTCAAGTTTCTTTTAACTAGTTCCATATCTGCAGGATCCCCTCTTAAAATGCAACCTTTGTTACATCCATAATGTTCCTGTTTAATTAAGTCCAGCTAGTGCTGTGATTTTATCCTGTGGCATCTTACTCTAGTCGTGCAACCAAGTTACTGTCTCTCAGAGGAAGTACAGATCATTTCATTTATTGATTTTTGTATTTCTTTTTTTCCTGCAAAAATTTTGTGCTTGTCATATAGAAAGAAGTTACTGCTTGCAAAGTAACACACTCCCATTTGTTAACACTTGGTACTACCATCAAGCTCTGCCATATTAGGTTAGCTGCAGAATAGATTTCCCATGGCCCGTAATGCATTTCATTCCTATGTGTTTTATAACATACTGATGGAATATTTTTCATTTCTCTTGCAATTTAGGATTATTGTGATGTACATTCATCTGGAGATACAATATGTCGACTTATTGCAGTGCGTTCTAAATGCAGGGTGCACTACAGCCAAAGATTGTCAGTGGGACTACACTCAAGTCCACCCTGATGAGGCCATATACCGCCTCTCCTCAAGAAATTGGTGATAAATTACTATTTTCCTTCTGGTAATGTTAAGTAAAGATGTTGTCTCAGTGCATTGATGATATTCATACTTATATATATCTGTACAATGTAGGAGACCATTTAGCCGTCAGTTTACCCCTCAACCATCAGCTCTTGAAGCTTCACTCACCCCAACAATGATCTTTACAACACGTGTTCTTCATAGTTATTGCTTATTTATTCATTATTATTATTTTGTTTTCCTTTTTCCTTTTTCTTTTTTGTATGACACAGTTTGTTGTCTTTTGCAATTTGGTTGTTTGTCCGTCTTTGTTGTGTGCAGTTTTTCATTGATTCTATTGTGTTTCTTTGTATTGCAGTGCCTGAAAGAAAGTGAATCTCATGATAGTATATGGTGACATATATATCCCTGAATAATAAATTAACTTTGAATTTAATCCTGACCCTCAGAACAGTCCCATCCATCCCATTTCACCATTTACTGACTCTCACATTTCCTCTCAAATCCTCTCCCACCTACACAGGAAAATTTTCAGTGGTCATTTAACCTGTGAATCCCCACATCTTTGGTATAGAACATAGAACATAGAACAGTACAGCGCAGTACAGGCCCTTCGGCCCACATTGTTGTGCCGACCCTTAAACCCTGCCTCCCATATAACCCCCCACCTTAAATTCCTCCATATGCCTGTCTAGTAGTCTCTTAAGTTTCACTAGTGTATCTGCCTCCACCACTGACTCAGGCAGTGTATTCCACACACCAACCACTCTCTGAGTAAAAAACCTTCCCCTAATATCCCCCTTCAGTAAGGCCTTTGACAAAGTCCCGCATGGGAGGTTAGTTAGGGAAATTCAGTCGCTAGGTATACATGGGGAGGTGGTAAATTGGATTAGACATTGGCTCAATGGAAGAAGCCAAAGAGTGGTAGTAGAGAATTGCTTCTCAGAGTGGAGGCCTGTGACTAGTGGTGTGCCACAGGGTTCAGTGCTGGGTCCATTGTTATTTGTCATCTATATCAATGATCTGGATGATAATGTGGTAAATTGGATCAGCAAATTTGCTGATGATACAAAGATTGGAGGTGTAGTGGACAGTGAGGAAGGTTTTCAAAGCTTGCAGAGGGACTTGGACCAGCTGGAAAAATGGGCTGAAAAATGGCAAATGGAGTTTAATACAGACAAGTGTGGAGTATTGCACTTTGGAAGGACAAACCAAGGTAAAACATACAGGGTTAATGGTAAGGCACTGAGGAGTGCAGTAGAGCAGAGGGATCTGGGAATACAGATACAAAGTTTACTAAAAGTGGCGTCACAGGTAGATAGGGTCATAAAGAGAGCTTTTGGTACATTGGCCTTTATTAATCAAAGTATTGAGTATAAGAGCTGGAATGTTATGATGAGGTTGTATAAGGCATTGGTGAGGCCGAATCTGGAGTATTGTGTTCAGTTTTGGTCACCAGATTACAGGAAGGATATAAATAAGATTGAAAGAGTGCAGAGAAGGTTTACAAGGATGTTGCCGGGACTTGAGAATCTCAGTTACAGAGAAAGGTTGAATAGGTTAGGACTTTATTCCCTGGAGCGTAGAAGAATGAGGAGAGATTTGATAGAGGTATATAAAATTATGATAGGTATAAATAGAGTGAATGCAAGCAGGCTTTTTCCACTGAGGCAAGGGGAGAAAAAAACCAGAGGACATGGGTTAAGGGTGAGGGGTGAAAAGTTTAAAGGGCACATTAGGGGGGAACTTCTTCACATAGAGAGTGGTGGGAGTGTGGAATGAGCTGCCAGACGAGGTGGTAAATGCAGGCTCTTTTTTAACATTTAAAAATAAATTGGACAGATACATGGATGGGAGGTGTATGGAGGGATATGGTCCGTGTGCAGATCAGTGGGACTAGACAGAAAATGGTTCAGCACAGCCAAGAAGGGCCACAAGGCCTGTTTCTGTGCTGTAGTTTTTCTATGGTTTCTATGATCTTCCCACCCCTCACCTTAAAGCCATGTCCTCTTGTATGGAGCAGTGGTGCCCTGGGGAAGAGGCACTGGCTGTCCACTCAATCTATTCCTCTTAATATCTTGTATACCTCTACCATGTCTCCTCTCATCCTCCTTCTCTCCAGAGAGTAAAGCCCTAGCTCCCTTAATCTCTGATCATAATGCATACTTTCTAATCCAGGCAGCATCCTGGTAAATCTCCTATATACCCTTTCCAATGCTTTCACATCCTTCCTATAGTGAGGCCACCAGAACTGGACATAGTGCTCCAAGCATAGCCTAACCAGGGTTTTATAGAGCTGCATCATTACCCCGCAACTCAAACTCTTTTCCTCGACTTATAAAAGCTAACACTCCATAAGCTTTCTTAACTACCCTATCTACCTGTGAGGCAATTTTCAAGGATCTGTGAGCATGTACCCCCATGTATGTGGGAGGAAACATATGCAGTCAGAAAAAGAACATGCAAACTCCAACCATACAGCACCAGAGATCATGATCAAACCCAGGCCAGAGGAGCTGTAAGCACTCTGTCACCTCAATACAGCAATAAATTTACAAGTTGAGGTGGCGTGTTCTCATCTACCTGCTGCCTGTTTCTTTCTAGGCAGCAGATTAGTTTGTGAGATGTTAATGAGATGCTGCAGCTCTCTAGCTGGTGATCCACACAGTTGATGTTTCTGGTAAAA
The DNA here is from genome assembly GCF_963921235.1 of Mobula hypostoma. Classification (NCBI taxonomy): domain Eukaryota; kingdom Metazoa; phylum Chordata; class Chondrichthyes; order Myliobatiformes; family Myliobatidae; genus Mobula; species Mobula hypostoma. The sequence continues at coordinate 15,481,847 of NC_086120.1, read as the reverse complement.
TCTCTTATCAATGAAAGAACAAGAGCACAAGATATGTAGGACCCACAGGTATATTCCCCTACAGGGAATATGGCCTCAACAAACATTTCTTCATTATTGTTGGTTTTCAATCATGGAACTCCCCTGGGCTAACTTCATAGAGAATGTAGTCATCTTCTTGGTTTAAGCAGTGAATGTGGGCTTTCATCTGAACGTGCAGGAGTCCAGATGAAGGGTCTTGACCCGAATCGCCAACTGTACATTTCCCTCTGTGGATGCTGCCGCTGAATTCCTCCAGCACTTTGTGTGTTATTACCTGGGAAAACATATTTTGCTTAATCTTGCATTGTCTAGTTAGGTGAGCACAGGAAGCAGCTTTTGTTTGGGACTGCCACAGCTGGAGATGGGGATACCACACAGCATGTCTCCAGACAAATGTGCATTCACCCCGGATCAAACAGGAAATTAAATGGGTGGGTATCGTGAGGAGTTAAGCAGTTAATCTGTGACATGTTATACGTTCTTAGGGAACGAATGGCTCCTTGGATAAAGGAGGGGAAGGCAAAAGTTACAGCTCAGCTTGGGTGAATGTGCTTGCACAAAATTGAAAGGTGAGATGTGAAAACATTTCAAAACTCTTCTGCCTCAGTTCAATTCAAAATGTTCATTAAGATCTGCATAAAGTGTTTCACAGTTGTACATACTCAGCACATGTGGACATTATGGATGGAAAGAGACAAAGTACTGGAGCAATCCTGCTACACATCTCCCTTTGGCACAGCATAATTACAGCTTCATAGAATAAAATGTATAATAAAAGTGAGTATAAAATTATAGAATTAATCAAGTATAAAAGCCAGTGTATTAGATCCCAGACGAAAGTACCTTCAGACCATTTCAGCTGATACAGCATGATGAGGCACCCAGTGAAGTGAAATTTAAAATGTAGGTGCAAAATTAAGGGTGAGTTTCACGAGTGACAAAAAAAAAGAGGTTTCTTTTCGTTTCTAGTGAGTCTGCCATGCATTGCAATTTTTTAACCCTTTTGCTGTTGGAAAATAACTAACTGGCCCAGGTTCATCTTGTTAATATTTCAGTGTGTGTTCCTGTGCATACACTGGGGAGTGTACTCCACATGAATCTTGTCTGCCTGTGGAGAGGTGCCTTTCCCCAGCTGGAAGGCAATGCAGAAAACCCATATATCACAGGTCTGTCAGAGTTTCAGAACTCTCAGAAGATCCCTCTTCAGCATACCCCTGCAACATTTTTTCAGTACTACCGACCATCTTGTTCCCCATTCTATGGTTGCTGCTCTGGTCTGGATTATTGTCTGCCCCACTTTTTCTGCTGTACAGTGACCATCTGCAAGTTGATTTTGAAATCAGAATCAGAATTTTCAGATTCTTATGTGACAGGAAATCTCTTGGTTCGTGACAGCAGTGGAGTGCAAAGATGTAAAATTATTATAAATTACTAAGTAGATAAATGGTGCAAAAATAGAATGAGGCAGATTGGCCAAGGTTTTGGTCACTCATCTCTTGACTGAGCAATCATTTTCTTCTCCCGATTATTTCGCTGTGACGTTTTTCTATGTTGAAAGTTGTATAGAAATATAGATTGTTGTCATTAAAACATCCTGTTAATGACAATTGATACAAAAAGTACAGCCTTGCTGTTTTTGGACCTTTTAAATAACTCAATAGAAATCAATACTTGAGCTAAGCACTGTCATATACAGGTCTAATCAGTCTGTGGATAAAGGTCATACTGCAATTCTAAACTAATCCATAAAATGACTTCATTAACAGGACATTTTACTTTGGTAATAGATCTTTTGTTCTGCTGGTAATTATTGTTACTACCTTACTAAGTACTAAAGAATTACAGTGTGACAGTAAAACGGTCAAAGCCAGGCTCCATTCAAGAGGGCAGGATTCCATTTTAGCTGTGCTTTTATTTATGGTCCATTTCTTGCAAAGGTGCCAGGAGAACGCAATTTACTAGAAATGAGACAGGCTCTTTACATTCCTTCATTAAACAGGATGAAGTCTTGTTAAAGGATCCCCTCCAAGCCAGTGAAATATTGCGAAAAGTTGAACCTTAGATTGTCCTCCATTCCCATTCCTGACCCATATCCCACAGCTACATTTCTCATGACTATTTTCTCCGACCTCCTTTTATACCCTGGCTTTCCACTTGGATTCTTTTCAGCATTTTTGTTCACAAAATGAGTCATTCTTTGTCAGTTATTTTCTGATTTAGTTTCAGGTTAATTACAATTGAACTAATTTCTGAGAATATTGTTCTGTAAGTATTCATACTTCAAATGATCATGAGTATTGAGTTGCAGAGTGCAGACTATTGATAGAAGGTTTCCATTCAATCAAAGCAGCAAAGTCATACATCTGATTGAATGTGAGATTTCTACACAATTAACTAACTGAATCCTCAGGCACTGTCTTCACAGACTGGGAAGTATGACCATTGCCTGCATTATCTGGGATCAGCCAAGGTGCTTACTTTCAAAACCACTGTGTGGTGAAATTCTGAAGCAACGAAAGAGCCTCAAAGCTGGAGTACAGAGTTGGATTTGTCACCACTGACATCACTGTGAACTGAAAGTTCACTTAAATACTCTGCCCTCTCCTCAGTGGCAAATATTTGTTGCATTTATTGGGCTTGTTTCAGTGATGGAAAGCTACTTCAAACAGAGCACATGGGAAGGGCACACAGATTTACGAAGCAGCAACACTTCAAGGGTTTTAGCAAGACATGGAAGATTGGCCTTATAGAGTTATGGAGGTATAAGGTCTTGTCAACTTCTTCCACCTGCATCGTTTCTAAGCTGGTCTATTGATCAGACTGTGGCCTCCTCAACATAGGAGAAATCAAAGTTTGCAAGGCAACCCACCACTGATGTTCCTCTCCCACATCACTGACCTATCACCTAGTTTTCTTCTCCCTTTGTTCACCTTTCCATTCCCCTTCCCTACCCCTCCTGGTTCTACCATTAAACCAACTAAAATTGCTATAGATTAGCTATCTTTTCTCTTCCCTCTCAGCCCTACCTGAGGGTCTTGACCCGGAATGTTTACTTATCTTTTGTCTCCATAGCAAATGCTTGATTGTCTGAGTTCTTCCAGCATTCTGGTTTCCTCTTTGTTCCAGGTCCTAGCAACTGCAGTCACTTTGACCTCTTCAGTGTGTTCGGTGAAATTGCAGTTTGTGCCAGTGAGGGATCTGCCCTGGTGCACATCTCTCCACAGATGCTGCCTTACATGTTGACTATTTCCAGTAGTTCCTGTTTCGTTTTCAGATTTTCAGTATCTGCAGTATTTTTCATTGGATTGCCAAACCAGCTACCCTTGCCACTAACCTACTACATTCATCCTTATGCCATTCTGTGTTTCTTAAAGGCTATGTTGTGTCATGTGTGACGCCAAGCAGAGCTACCGGACGGATGATGCTAATGAGAGAGATAAAACGGAAAACAATGGAGAAACATTCAAAATGCTAATAAGAGAGAAGAGAGAGATTAACGAGAAAGAAACACAATTCAGATATTGACAAACCGTTTGCTTTGAACCTGAACTGTCTGCAGTTTTATGGACAGGTGATACCCCAGCAGGGGTATAAAAAGAGCAGGTTTGCTAAGGCACGACACGCCACGAGACCCTGGAAAGAGCAGTGTGCCCCCACAAGTTGGTGGGAGTTTGGAGGACCGGTTTGCGGGAATTGGTCAGAGGCTCACAGGGTGTAAAGGTACGATCGGTGGGAACCTGGGGTGTGTGTCCGCCCTTCCCTGGGTGCAGGGTTCACAGCAGAAGAACGATCGTATCCGGAACGGGGGGGTCACAGTCGGTGACCACAGCGGGATCAGAAGACATCAAAGGGTCTGCCCGAAACCAACTGCATCTCTCTCTCTCTCTCTCTCTCTCTCTCTCACTCTCTCTCGCTATCTCTATCTCTATCCCTATCTCTCTATCTCTATCTCTTCCCCCCCACCCCACCAACGGTACAACAGCAGCGATTACTTCGAACTGCACTAAACTGAACTGAACTCTGCTTTACTTAAGACTGATCATTTTACCCCTAGACTGCGATAGAGCTTGGTTGATTCCTATTACCCTATTTCTGTGTATATGTGTGTATTATCATTGCTAACCTGTTACATTTCTATCCTTGCGATTAGTGTACTGTATTACTTATTTCTTTAATAAAACTTTATTAGTTCTTAGTAATCACAGACTCCAACGAGCGTTCCATTTCTGCTGGTTTCGCAACCCAGTTACGAGGTACATAACAGTTGTAACTTGAAATTAGGTTTAATATCACCGGCATATGTTGTGAAATTTGTTAACTTTGCTGCAGCAGTACAATGCAATACATAATAATAGAAAAAGACCTGTGAATTACAGTAGGTATGTGTACTTTTTTAAAGTAGTGAGGTCATGTTTATGGGATCAATGTCCATTCAAAACTCAGATGGCGGAAGGGGAGAAACTATCCCTGAAATGTTGAGTTGTTGAGTGTGTGCGTTCAGCCTTCTGCACCTCCTTCCTGAGGGTAGCAATGAGAATAAGACATGTCCTGGGCGATGGGGGTGCCTAATGATGGACACTGCATTTTTTAGGCGTTGTTCCTTGAAGATGACCTGGATACTATGGAGGCCTGTGTCCATGATGGAGCTGACTAAGTTTACAACTCTCTGCACCTTACTTCAATCCTGTGCAGTAGCTCCCCCACCCCCATACTAGACGATGATGCGACCAGTTAGAATGCTCTCTATGGTACACCTGTAGCAGTTTTCTAGTTTTAGATAACATACCAAATCTTCTCAAATTCCTAATGAAATATAGTTGCTGTTTTGCATTCTTTGTAACTACATCAATATATTGGGTCCAGCTTAGATGCTCAGAGATATTGACACCCAGGAACTTGAAACTGCTGACGCTTTCCACTTCTGATCCGAGGATTGGTGTGTGTTCCCTTGTCTTACCCTTTCTGAAGTCCAAAGTCAGCTCGTCAAGTCTTACTTGTGTTGAATGCAAGGTTGTTGCTGTGACACCACTCAACTAGCGGGTGTATCCCGCTCCTGTACGCCCTCTCGTCACCACTTGAAATTCTGCCAACAACAGTTGTATCATCAGCAAATTTTAAGATGACATTTGAGCTGTGCCTAGCCACACAATCATGGGTGTACAGAGAGTGCTAAGCACACACTCCTGAGGTGCGTCAGCGTTGATTGTCAACAAGGTGAAGATGTCATTTTTGGTCAGCACAGATTGTGAGCTTCCGGTTAGGAAGTCAAGGATCCAGTTGCAGAGAGAGGTACAGAGCCCCTGGCTCTGGAGGTTTTCAGTCAGAACTCCAGGAATGATGGTGTTAAGTGCTGAGCTGTAGTCAATATACAGCATTCAGTGTATCAGCTGGCATTTCTTGGGCACTGGTATGATTATTGTCCTTTCAAAGCAGCTGAGAACTTCTGACTATAGCAATGAGAGATTGAAAATGTCTTTAAACAACCCTGCCAGTTGGTTGACACAGGTTTTCAAAACCTTACCAGACTCCCCATCAGGGCCTTTTGCCTTACGAGAGTTCACCTTCTTGAAAGACAACCTGATGTCAGCCTCCGAGACAGTAATCACGGGGTCACCGGGTGCTGTGGGGGTCCTCATAGCTATACTTTTGTTCTCCCTTTCAAAGCCAGCACAAAAGGCATTGAGCTCATCTGGGAGTGAAGCATCTCTGCCATTCGTGATGTTGGGTTTTGCTTTCTAGGATGTAATGGCCTGCAAACTTTGCCAGAGTTGATGTGCATATGATATGGCCCCCAATCTCCCTCGGAATTGTTGCTTAGCTCTTGAAATAGCCGTTTCCTCCCAGTGCAATAGAGTTATAGAGCACTATGGCTCAGAAGCAGGCCTTTTGGCCCATCTAGTTGATACCAAACTGCTATTCTGCCTAGTCCTATTGACTCACACCTGGACATGGTCCCCCATCCTCCTCCCATCCATGTACCTATCCAAACTTCTCTTGCAGGTGTATGCTGCAATGGAACCTGCATCCACCACTTCCGCTGGTAACTTGTACCACACTCGTACCAGCCTCTGAATGAAGACACTCCCCTTCAGGTTCTCCTTAAGTATTTCACCTTTCACCCTTAAGCTATGACTTACACTTCTAGTTTCACCGAACCTCAGTGGAAAAAAACCTGCTTGCATTAACCCTATTTATACCCCTCATAATTTTGCATACCTCTAAAATCTCCCTTCATTCAAAGGTACGTTTAATGGCGGAGAAACGTATACAATATACACCCTGAAATGCTTTTTCTTCACAACCATCCACAGAAACAGAGGAGTGCCCCCAAAGAATGAATAACAGTTAAACATTAAAACCCCAAAGTCACCCCCCAGTTCCCCTTCCTCCCGTGTGTAAGTGGCAGCAAGCAACAAACTCCCCTTCCCCCCCACCAGCAACAAAAAGCATCAGCATCTGTCACCGAGCACTCAAGTGTGAGCAAAGCAACATCAAAGGTACACACTTGCAGTACTCCAAAGGGTATATTCTTTACCCGGCATTCCACATACCACAGGCTCTCTTTGTCTCCCTAATAAGGGAGAAAGGGGTGTCTCCATTTCACAGTGAGAGGGGAGATGTAACAAACAACTCTCTGGTTTACGATATTAAAAGTCCATTGTGTTGCTTCCCAACAATCTCTGGTCTCCGGGCACACTGCCTTAGATCCTCCATCTCCCATGACACACCAGTCTTCTGCTCAGACACCAACCTCTAATCCCCCCGTCTCCAAAGCCACAAAAGCTCGGTCCTCTGAAGGCGAGTAGAACTCTTAGGCCAAGCCCTTGGCATGCTGAACAACGGCCAGTTATGAAACCCCAAGAGCAGGTCCCATTCCCACAAAGAACTATAGTCAGCATGTAACTCCAGGTCAGGGTCTTCAAAAGAACCCCGCACGGGAAAAATAGAGTTACTAAAGATGGAAGTCGAGCTGTTTCCGAAGATGCAAGCAGAGAGTCACCGTTAGGAGCCATTAACCCTCGTAGCTCCTAATCTATTCAACATGTTCTTTTAACTCAGCTCCTCTAGTCATAGTCATAGTCATAGTCATACTTTATTGATCCCGGGGGAAATTGGTTTTCGTTACAGTTGCACCATAAATAATATAGTAATAGAACCATAAGTAGTTAAATAGTAATATGTAAATTATGCCAGTAAATTATGAATTAACTCCAGGACCAGCCTATTGGCTCAGAGTGTCTAACCCTCCAAGACCCTCTAGTCCTGGCAAAATCCTTATAAATTTTCTCTGTACTGTTTCAATCTTATTAAAAATCCTCCTCTTTTACATAAGAGTACCACTTAACCAAAATGCTGTGATACTTGAAATTGCAGGTACTATGACATGTGCCTGGGTTTGTCTTGGTCACCGGTGTCTGGTGAAGGTGTTGCCTCCAGTTTGAAAATAGGCTGAAGTGCTTAAGGAGTCACTATTGTTATATCTAGTTTTCTTTCCTTATAATAGTTCTATAATACTCCTTTTCTCTTATCTATTTTGCTGTAATGTCTTGGACATTGTCTTTAATGTTAAGTTATACATATTGCCTGTGCAAACTAAGAAATCCAAATGGATGAATGAAGCATTATTCTCAGAGTGTAAGGAGAAGCAAATGGTGTGTACTCTTAGGCTTCTCTGTATGTCTGAACTATGATACTAGAAGGTGCATATTCTACTCTGGATCTGTGGCAATCCTAAAACTGTCACAGATTTGACTTGTTCTCTAGAGTTATGGTTGTTTTTTTTCGAGGAAGTCGGGTGCTTTCATTCTGTACGGTATATCCTGTTTCCCATTAAAATAGGATATTACTAGTAATGTACTTAGCATGAGTTTGGCAGAGAAAAAAAAGGGCATTTTTCATAATTTCATTAATTTTCAATGTAAATTATACCCAACGAAATATAGTCACAGCCAATTTGAAAGAGAGAGAGAGAGATTGCGGGGATAGAGAGGGAGAGGGAACACACAAATAGGCGAGGAAAAAAAAGAACATGTTTTCAATTCCATTGGAAAGAAAGAGTACAGGAAATTGTGCTAAATTCCTTTACTAAGACTAGCTGCAGGAAACTATTCCCAAGATGAGAATTCCAGGACCGTAAGGTGGAATTTCAGCTCAGAATTCCAGAAAGTGCAGTACACTTTGAGTATTTGCTTGTGTTCAATAGGATTGGTAGTGGTGACCAGAGAGTGCCAAAACAAGAGATCCACAAGATTTAAACCTGGCCTGTGGTACCCTGCTGTGAAATAGCATCTGTATAGTGCTGCATTAGTATCAAAGAACTGGAAGCTGTGCCAAAGACTTAATGTGTATTGTTTACTTTTCAACAACCGTTCAATAATTAGTATTCTTGTTAAATAGGATACATATATCCCTTATTTGACAACTATTGATTTGTCACCCACTTTTCCTCCCTTGAGTAGATACTTGACTCTATTTGTTTGTGAATGCTGGCTTCAAAAGATTTTGCTAAGACCTTATTTCAATTGAATTAAAGACCAAAACATGACCTTTGAATATTTGAGGATTGTTTGCTCTCTGTCAGATGGCATCTGCCTGTAATCGGCAAGTCAATTTACACTTTCCTTTCGATGTGACCACATGAAAACATTACATAATTGCTGCATTTAGGTTGACCCTGTTGTACTTATATAATCAGGCGGAAAGTTCATAGAGAATTATTAGCTTGTGGTCTTCCAGTACAATGGACAAGGAAGGTTTCATGGTGAACTGGGTAAAAATATAATCCTTTCCAGCCCAAGGCAGGACCAGATTCTCCAGTTTCATTACTAGAGGACTTTGTATTTTTTCTAACTAAAAAACAAAAGGTTATTAATCATAGGCGAGTCAAAAAGAAGTCACATATCCTCTGGAGTTTGAAGACATTTGAAGTCCTGAATGGCCTGGAGCTGCACTGATCAGTCAGTTGATAAAAGTATTAGCCAGTACAGGAATTAACCATCCAGGAAGGTCACAAGTTCATACCCCAGTCTGTCATTTTGTTTTAGTTATAGCATCTCTTTGATGTATCCTTTGGGTTCATCCACACAAGTCATATTTCTTTCCAGCTGACAAATGGGCATCAGCAAGGCTGTACACCAGATGGGAGCTGTCTGTGAGCTGAGAGATCAACAAAAGGAATTAGGTTGCCTGCTTCTCCCACTTCATAGGTCACAAAATCATAAGGAGATAAAACACAGAGACAGCACCTTCACCCGCAGTCTGCACCAACCAATAAACACTAATCCTACGTTAATCCCATTTTTCATTTACCCTCAATTTTCATAATTTTCCCTTGGGTTCTACCACTCATCCATGCACTGGGGACAATTCACAGTGGCCTATTAACCTGCCAACCCACATGTCTTTGGGATGTGGGATGAAACTGGAGCAGCAGGAGGAAACGCGCACGTGCACAGAGAAAACACGCGAACAGCGCAGCGCACAGGCAGGGCCGGAGGACAGGATTGAACCCAAGTTTCTAACCCACTGACTACACCACTGCTGTTCAGTTCTTGCAACTGACACTTTGCCATGCTAGCCATGGATCTGCTGATTTGGTCCAAACGTGATTTGGTATTTTCAAAAGCTGCTCCACAGGAAGTTGGTCAGTGCCATCATGTCCATGTTAAACCCACTGCCAAGGTGTCTAAGGTGTGCCAGCCACATCACCTCATGAGCAGTGGTAGGTGTGCAATTGACTGACCTGTTTCTCTAGAACAACTTCTGCATGACCTCAGGCATTTGTCTGCCAATTTGAGACTGTGCGGCAAGTGTCTAACTCTTTGTTGTCTTCCACTCCCTCTCTGTCTGTTGAGCACAGCTCTCTGGGCTGGTGCTGTTATTCCAGCAAGGATCTAAACTAGCTGATAGTTTAAAAAATCCTGCAGGTGCTGGAAATCTGAAATAAAACCACAATAACCTGCGATTGCTCACCAGGTCCCTGTGATCTCTGTCCCGCAAGGTAACGTAAGAACATCCTTCAAGGGGTTGAAGCCTCCTCACAAGGTACCATGCACTGATGATGTACCTAGTGGGGAATTGAAACCTCTGCCAACCAATTTGTGGGAATATTTAATCTCGCACTGCAGTAGTCAGAAGTTCCCACCTGCTTCAAAAAGGTGACAATCATATCAGTGCCCAACAAGAGCAGGGTGAGCTACCCCAACAAGTTATCACTCACATCTACTGTGCTGAAGTGCTTTGAGAGATTAGTCATGGCCAGAACCAACTACTGCCTAAGCAAGGACCTGGACACTCTGCAATTTGCTTTTCACCATAATAGAACAACAGTGGATGCAATCTCATTCAGCCTTGGATCACCTGGACAACAGTAATATCTACATCGAGAGCTGCTGTTTATTGATTACAGCTCAGTGTTCAATGCCATCATATCATCAGTTCTAATCAATAAGCTCCAAAACCTGGGCCTCTGTACCTCCCTCTGCAATTGAATCCTTGATTTCTTCATTGGGACATCACAGTGAGTATGGAAGTAAAATAACATCTCCTCTTCAGTCAACACTAGTGCACCTCAAGGCTGTGCGGTTAACCCGCCGCTCTACTCCCTCTACAGCCACAACCGCGTGGCTAGGCACACCTCAAATGCCATCTCTAAATTTGCTGATGGCACAACTGTTGTTGGCAGAATTTTATTTGGTGAAGAAGAGTCGTACAGGAGTGAGACAGATCAGCTGGTTGAGCGGTGTCACAACAACACCCTTGAACTCAATAATATCAAGGAATTGATTCTGGACTTCAAGAAGGAGGTCAAGGGAGCGCAACAGTTCTCATCGAGGAATCAGCAGTAGAAATGGTGAACTGTTTCAAATTCCTGGGTGTCAACATCTCTGAAGCCCAAACATGGGTCCAACATATTAATGCAATCACAAAGGAGGCATAACAGTGGCTATATTTCATTAGAAGTTTCAGGAGACTTGTTATGTCACCAAAGACTCTCTCAAATTTCTACAGGTGTGCATTCTAACTGGTTGCATCACCAGCTGGTATGGAGGGCTACTACGCACTGACATCCCTCCAATGTAATCTAGGATTTAAGAGTGAGCCAAGTGGACAATGGCAAATGAGTCAGTGAATTAACTAAGTCATTGCTTGAAGCACACAGATTGGCTGCTGAATCTTTCAAACAATTTGAAAAGAAAAATTATTAAAAGTTTGATGATGCCTTTGGCCCAGAGTGGTCAGCAAAATTGGGACTGCTGATTTGGCATTCCTCGAGAATGTATCCAGCAAATGGTCAGCAGATAATTGTTCAGTTAGAAGCCAGTTTATTCATGGATGACTTGTCTCTCTGTGACGGGTGAGACCCCAATCATTAACAACACGGGCACTGACACATTTTTGTATGAGCTCCAGGTTGCAATTTGACTTGCATGAACTACGCAAATATTCATGATCTGGGCCTATATGACAACATCAGCAACATTGGAAGAGGCCCTGTGTTTGTAAAAAGCTTCAACATAAGTGAGCAATCTAGAGAATCATGTTAGATGGTATGAGTGATTGATCTGAAAGCTGGTTTATAGTATAGAAGATTATGAACACATATTTGTTTTATTTTTATTTGGAGATACAGCATGGAACAGGCCCTTCTAGCCCAACAGACTGCACCACCACGTAACTCACCTATTTAACCCCAATCTAATCACAGCACAATTTACAATGACCAATTAACCTACTAACCTGTATGTGTTTGGAAATAGGAGCACCGGGAGGAACTCCATGTGGTGACGAGGAGAACGTACAAACTCCTTACAGATGGTGCAGGAATTGAACTCGGAACTCCGACGCCCCAAGCTGTAATAGTTTTGCACTGACCACTATGTTGCCGAGGCTTAGAGTAGAGCATGGAGTCATAGAGCAATACTGTGTGGATATAGGCCTTTTGCTCCAATGAGTCCATGCCCACCCAGTTCTTCCCAATTTCTTGCATTCAGCCCACATCCCTCCAAGCTTTGATTCTCCATGTACCTACCCATGAGCTTCCTAAATATAAGGAAATATGCTCAATATAATTTTATCTGGTACCTCTGAGTGTATGTTCATGGTCCTCTGCTGTTCTAGGGCATCTACTTCAAGGTTTGACATGTCATGCGTTCAGTGAATCTCCTGCATACACTGCTATTTTAACACATGGTTATTTGAGATACTGTTGCCTTCATATCAACCTGAACCAGCCTAGCAATTTGCCTCTGACCACTCACATTAACAAGGCACTTTCACCACTCAGAACTGCCCCTCACTGGATGTTTTTTTTTGTGCTTTGCATGAAACTTTGTAAACGTCAGAGACTGTTGTGCATGAAAATCCCAGATTCTGAGATACTCAAACCACCCCGTCTGGCATCAACAATCATTCCACAGTCAAAGTCACTTAGATCAACTTTCTTCCCCATTCTGATGTGTGGTCTGAACAACTGAACCTCTTGACCACGTCTGCATGCTTCTATGCATTTACTCATTGAGTTGCTGCCACATGATTGACTGATTTAGATATTTGCCTCAACGAGCAAGTGGCCACAGTGTTTCTAGGTGTAGATATAAAATAGCTGAAGAAGTCATTTCATGCAAAATGTTACAGGGAATAGGAAAATTAAAAAGCCAGCAGAACTGTTTTTCAAACAAATTTGAGCACATTAATGATCTATGAAAATATTGCAAATTAAAGACCTATTTAACTTGATAGGATTGTCTCAAGGATAAATATTTAGTTAAGGGCACCAGCTGGAATTTGCTGCTCCTCGTCCTTTGAGGGTACAGAGTGTGTATGTCCATGTGAGAGGACTGCTGGTTTAACGCCTTATCGAAATGAAGGCTTTACCTACAATGTAGTAACAGTCAATACTCTATTGAAGTGTGCAAATGTGCTTCTCAAGTCTTGGTTTAGAGCCCAAACCTGCAGATAGAACATAAAGTATTACAACATAGTACAGGCCCTTTCACCCATGATGTTGTGCTGACACTAAGATCAATCTAACCCTTCCCTACTATATAGTCCTCCATTTTCCTATCATCCACGTGCCTATCAAGAGTTTCTTAAATATTTCAAATGTATCTGCCTCTACCACTTCCCATGGCACTGTGGAAAAGAAAACTTGCCTCTGATAAGCACCTCTACACTTTCCAGCAATCACCTTAAAATTATGCTGCATCATATTGGCCATATTTTGTTTGACTCCAAGATAAGAGCATCAGGTATGAGGCAATATCAGCATAAAAAGAACAACACTAATGGGCTCTTCTGACTCTATTCTGACCAATTTACCTGTCAGAGATACTCCCTTTAACTGTATTTGGCGCATATCCTTTTAATGTTGTTTTTTTCCTGTCCATATGCCTGTCTAAGTGCCTTTTAAACAAGCGAGTTGTGTACATCTGAAGTTCAAATGACTACAAAAGTTTCTGGAAAATACTGCTTTAATTGAACGATGTAGATTGACTTTGGCAGGCTTTGATTTGTAAACTAATGCAAGTGTAATATGACCAGTTGACACATTTATGAGGACGAGGAGCGCAGGTGTGCGCCAAATCCTGGACATGATATCCAGTATGGCTGAATCTGCCAAAACTCATTCAGTCAATCTCATGTAAATGTCCATTGGAGGCTCTTCAGTGCAAATATGGTGCAAAATAGAATGCTGTGCATTTGTGATTGGAAATTAACGTCCAGATTTTCAATGGAGCTCAAGTCTGTAGCTTGAGGAGCAGCAGGTAAATAAAACTGCTCAGCTCACTGACAGGGAATTGCACTGGTCTGATGTTTCGTTCGTTCCTGAAAGGCATCAGCTGGAAAATCAGATCCTGGTAAGAGCCACGTTTGCCTTAAAGACCAGTCCAATTTCCATGAGCCAACTTCCAAATCCTTGAGAAGATTTGGTAAAGAAGAGACAAAGGGAGAGAGTGGTCGGTCATGACAGGAGGAAGTATCCATGAAGATTTATGACTGATGTGAAGAGGAGTCTGACACTGAGTGCAAACTCCCTCACTCTTAAACTGGGACCTGACTGGTCAGCCAAAGTAGGTCCTCTGCCTTTGCTTCCTTGTGTGCCTTGCACAGAGAAAGGGAAGACCAGACTGACCCAGCAAAGGCTGTGGTTCAAGTCATTGCACAGCTTTGGAATGGCAGAGATCAGGGGTCCCCATAAGAAAAAGAGTATGTTTGGAGAACATTACAACCAGTCTCAAACCTGGTGGTCCAGCACCAAAATGAGAAATCTGCAGATGCTGGAAATCTAACCAACACAGACAAAATGCTGGAGGAACTCAGCAGGCCAGGCAGCATCTATGGAAAAGAGTAAAGAGTAATGGAGGGAAATACCTGATGAGGGGTATCACCCTGAAATGTTGACTGTTTACTCTTTTTCATAGATGCTACCTGGCCTACTGATCTCCTCCAGCACTTGTGTGTCTTGCTTCGACTAGCACCAAGGTAGGAGTGAGAACTGAGTATGTGGCATCTTCACTGGCACTGGCATCTGGGAAGCATTTTCATTACTGTCAGCATGATTGGTGTATTTATCAAGTTCATTAAGATGTACACTACCATGTAAGGAGTGGCTAGGCATCAGACAGCATCGCTTCCCAAATGATAAACCTCAGCACCTGTGGTAGTAGAGAGCAGACTCTTCACTTTACAAGATAAAAGTTTGCTTGTGTCCCTAACTCCATGGTATTTGCCTCAACAGAGTCAAATATCAAAAGGAGATTATACACAGTGGTGAATATTATAATTCCGGTTCAGAGTAAAAGGCCAGAGATAAATTTGTACCTCAGCTCCAGAATCTTGGATCTTTGCGGACCAAAGTACCCAGTCTTTCAGAATCTAATGGACGTCCATTCCATAACATAGCTCCATTTGGATTGACTGGCTGAAGTTTCATCAGTGGTTCAATCCAGAATTTGTAGTCAAAGCTGATTCTATTGGCCAATTTCAAAAAAAAAAGTCTCCTATCTTATTAAAATATGCCAAAATTCAAAATGGACATAAACTAGTGGAAAGCTGGCCCACAACAGTGTGTTTCTTTCTCGAGCCTTTAAAAACTAAAACAATTTGATTCATACATCCATCATTCATGTATGTCAGGAACACTAAAAATCTGCAAGAGCATTGCTTTTCAATTTTTAAGGTGATATTCTTTGCTTTAAAAGAAAAGCATGTAAAGTAATGTGTACAGAGTAGGTCTCAGCCAGGATTTCCTAAAATATGCTCATGATATTCAAACTAAAATTTCTGCTGTATCCAATGATTTAGACCTATTGATAAGCAAGACAATGCTCATGTTGGAGAGATTCATGAGTCAAGAATGGGTGAGGTGTTGGGTGGTGATGATGTTAGATTGAATCCAAGTTGCATTGTCAGAGTAGAAGAGCAAAAACTTCCTTATCAAGTTTAAGATCAAGTTCAGGCTTATTGTCATTCAGCTGTGTACTACCAAATGAAGCGAAGTTCCTCGGGACCAAGGTTCACATCACAGTACATATAACTCACACACATTATACATAAAGTAATACTACTACAAATAAATTAACAAATATTAGGTGCATTTACAGCACAAGTTTGAAAAGTTAACAGTATAATGCTGATGGCACTTCATACATGATGAGACCTGGGTGGTGTCAGGGAGTTCAGTAGTCTTAGAGCCTGCGGGAAGAAGCTGTTTCCTATCCTAAGCAGTGGACACTTTATTCAACATTTATTTACGCTGCATTGACCTGGAAGAGTTACACAGGATGGGATAGGAATGCAACTATGTTGTATTCATCCACAGCATAGTAAATTTTAAATTGTTCCACTCAGGCCAGAACGTCTAATCGCTGTGGGGGATATCTTACTCTTGTAGGATAACAAGGGAGGGGGGGAGGTCACTGTGCTTGGCAGGTGAAACAATCTCAGGTTCTGGGGCCTCCTCCATAGTGGTTATAGGAGTTGACTCAGGGACTGCAGGAAGTGGTTCTGACAGCTCTGGGTACCTTTCTTCTCTAACAATTGACTGCTGTCCTCAACTGATTGATGTGTCATCTCCAAATGATATCAGACGCAATCTCCAGTGTTCAGAAGGGTGGCCCAGTTCTGTCCTTGATCTTTCCAAGTACCCACTTTAGATCACCTCTGTAATCCCTCACCAGGACTGCTTGTCCAGGAGCGAAACATTGAACTTCCTTGTTTGAGGAACCCTCAGTTTGTCTCAGTTGTTTGTCCTGCATACTCCTTTTGAGATTGTTCTTGAGGAGATCCAAGCATGAACGCAAGGGATGACCTAGCAACAGCATAGCTAGTAGGTTGTTGGTTGTGGAGTGTACTGCATTGTGATATGCAAGGAAGAAATTGGCAAGCTTCTGATTGAGTGTAGTGACTTCCACTGACATTGCTCACAGTGCATTCTTTACACTCTGGACAAACTTTGCTGCCAAGCTATTTGTAACTGAGTGGCACGGTAAATTCTTTGTCTTTTTCTATTCATTTTCAAGAATGACTGAAACTGTTCCACAACAAATTGTGATCCATTGTCACTAACTAACTGTTCTGGAATACCAGTCCTTGAGAAGAGGTTTCTCAAAACATCAGCAGTCTGCGAGGCTGCGGTGAAGGCTCTTGGAAACACTACTGGCATTGCTACCAAGAAATTTATACCCAAATATTAAATACACAACAATTTCTCCAGAATTTTCTTTGTGTATCATAGGAGCACCAATATAGTCTTTTACTGAACAATCATAGACTCCAAAGACATAAAGCTGCTTACACTACTAAGTTGAGTAAATCTTCAGTTCTCTCCAGCTTAATCCCTTCCTCCAAACACTCATTTCCTTGCCTTCTCCCTCCCCAACACTACAACCTGAAAATTTAGCTGATTTCTTCTCCCTTCCAATGGTGCTCAAAGAGTCTCATCTCTCACCCAACCATCACAACATAAATCCCATTCCATTTCAGTTGGTGGTTTGATTCTATAGCATGCCAGCAAGCACATTGTTTTGTAGGTATCTTCCCTGACAATTATGAGTCTGCTACTACTCCTCACCACCACACCCTCCCCCATCAATGCTAACAAACCTCTCCTGCCCCAAAACTAGTTTTTGAATTTACTGTTTGCTCTCCATTCACATTGTAAGCACCTCCACATCTATCAACACCAGTGAGTTAGGGAAGCAGACCTTTACCCAATCTGCTCTTATTTATTCATAAAATCAAATAAACTGCAGATGAAGTTCAAGTCAAAGTTCAATTTTATTGTTCATTAAACCATATGCATGTATCCCACCAAATGAAACAACGTTCCTCCAGACCAAGGTGCACAACATAGTACATATAACTCTCACACATAACACATGAAGTAGTATTACCACAAATAAATTAACAAATAATAAGGTGCATTTATGACACAAGTTAAAAAGTAAACAGTACAATGCTACTGACGCTTCCATGATGTAACCTAGGTGGTGGCAGAGTTCAGAAGTCATGCAGCCTGGGGAAAGAAGCTGTTTCCCGTTCTAACAGTTCCTGTCCTGATGCTGTGCTACCTCCTGGTTGATGGTAGGGTGTCAAAGAGATTGTTGGCAAATGGAAGGGATGATGGACAAATCTAAGGGCCCTGCATACACAGCATTCCTGGTAAATATCTCTGATGAATGGAAGAGAGACCCCAATGATCCTCTCAGCAGTTTTCTCAATCCTTTATTGGGCCTTGCAGTCAGATGCCTTACAATTGCCATTCCAGATAGTGATGCAAGACATTCTCAATGGTGCTCCTGTAAAAATTGGTTAGTATGGGGAGGAAATCTAAAATTTAAAAAAAACACAGAAAATGCTGGATGCACTCTGCAGGCTGGGCCACAGCTGTGGGAAGAGAAACCGAGTTAAAATTTCAGTTTGTAGACTCTTTGACAGACCTGGGAAGCATTCCAAAGCAGGTCTACAAGAAGGGTGGGGAAGGGGAGTTGAAACCATTGGGATTGGCTGTAAACAAGGTTGCTTGGTCAGTGAATGAATGGGAAGAGTAGAAGTTGCAAAATACAGTGCAGGAAGAGATCCCTGTTAGGTCGGATTGCGTATGTCCTCTGCTTTAAAGTCAAAGTCATGTTGAGTTTATTGTCAAGTTTACAAGTATATACTGTATATGCACAGCTGCAATGAAAAATTTACTTGCAGCAGCATCACAGGTACGTAGTATCAAATAAGCAGCATTCACAAGAAAAACATTAACATAAATCATACTTTTTTTTCAAGAGAAAGAACACAATTAGAACAAAAAAAAACTCCACTTTAGTGCAAAGTGATCCAAGCGATCATTGCGTTGCTAAGTTGTAGTAATTAGGGTTGTACTTGAACTGAATGGTTGAAGGGAGCTTGCTGTTCTTTTATCTGGAGGTGTGGGACCTCCTGCCTGTTGTATCTCCAAGAATGTTTACGTTCTTTTGACTGTGTTCTCACTTGAACTGAGTCCCAGCGGACACATTCCTCCATCCCAACTTCCCTGTACCTTAATGAGTTCCCCGTTCTGACAAAGAATCTTTGGCCAGAAACATTAACTGTTTCTCTTCCCACAGATGCAGCCTGACTTGCTGAGTATTTACATTTTCTGTTTTGTGTTATTTTTGAAATGAGTATGTGGCTAAATACAAGATAAGTGTATATAATTCTGCCTTGTTTTTTCCTCATCATTCAAATATTCCACCTAAAAACTACCTCTGAGAAAGCTGAGGGATTCCATATTCCTACAATTGCAGTCCAGTAAAATGCAACATCTTCTGGAGACAAGTAGGGAAAATACTTGTATAGGGAGCAATAAAGGTAATGTCTTTCAATTCAAGTGGCCCCTTGACCAAAATCTAGGATCTAGTTTAGAACAATGATGATATTGAAGTAACTATTAGCCTTCAAGGGAAGATGCATTAACCACCACTTTAGGGCAATTGAGCTGTGCATATTAGAATGTTCTCTTGCTCTCTCTAATGCAGCATTAGTAATCAGATGTAAATATTGTATTAGTTGTTCCACAAGTTAATGAGGCTCTTGTTTCGTTCACAGGGATCATCTATACAGTGTGGATTTGGATGCACCAGTGGCAGACGAAATGCTTTATAACAAAGTAAGTACAGAATCAACATAATGAACAGCTCTGTAATGGATAATGTGCAGAAGTCCAATAGGACAAAAAAAACTTTGCTATTATGTTAATCGCCAGGAGGATCTTTTGCATTCGACCATCGTTTGCAGTTGTTTATGCTCTTGTGTTGAAATGGTAATTGAGGGATGAATTAAAGCCACCCCATTCTTTTGGTGGTGTGATTAGATTACTGATAGTATTGTTTTTCCACACATCTCCATTTTCTGTCATTTTCATCCACTGCAACTAAAGACTCACTTGAGAATATCACAGCTACAAACACACGAATCGTAGAAATTTGATGGGATGATATTTTGTCTTCCTTCTCAGTAGGTGCTTGTGTATGCCTTCTTTCTTCTTAGCCATTTCCTCAAATCTGTGGATGCTCCAATACATCACTCAAATGGAAAAACTTTTGTTGTATCTCACAATACAACACAAAAGGAAACCACAGGGGTGTTTCATCTCTTGAAGCTGTTACTTTAGTCCCATTCTCCTGTACATTCTCCCATAACTCTCCATTTGTTCCTTCTGCCAGTATTTACCCAAGTCTCTTTTGAAAGTTACCATTTATTCTGCTTCTGCCATTTTTTGGGGGTGATATAGTCATCTAATTTATGGTTTAAAGTTAGTTCTCAGTTTCCCCCTTTTTGTTGATTATCTGGTATCCTGTTTTCAACTCTCAAGTTTATTCAAGGATTTTTTTCCCCAAAGAATTCAATCAAAGCATCACAGGAAGGATATTAAGGCATTGTAGATGGTGCAAAAGAGGTTCACTGGGATATTTCCTGGATTAGAGTATTATCTAAAAGGCGATGTTACTCAGATTTCGATTGTAATTTAGACTTTGATGATTTTCCCCAGAGCAGTAGTCTGTTCCCCTGTGTGAGAAATGTCAAATGCTTAAGGGCGTAGCTTTAAGATGGGAAAGGGTAGGATTATGGGAGATCTACAAGGCATTATTTTTTACATTGGGTGTGGTAGGTGTCTGAAACATGCTGCCAGAGGAAATGGTGGAAGCAGATATGATAGCAATGTCTAAGAAGCATTCAGGCAGGTACATATGAGCAAGCAGCGAATGGAGGTATATAAAACCTGTGGAAGCAGATGAGATAGTTCAGGTTGGCATAATGGTCAGTAGAAACAATGTGGGCCGAAAGGCTTCTTCCTCATCTGCACTGTTCAATATTCCATAGATTTTATAAAGGCCTTCATAATGTTGAACACCTTTGTTAATTTCTCTGAACAAGAAAAACAATCTCTGGAAGACTGGACATGCCAAGCAGAATCTGTAGAGGAAGTTGATATGGCTTAAAGGGCCGGAAAGGCTACAGTCTCTCAATAAGTAAATAAAATATGAGATGTTGCTCTTCCTATTTGCATCTACCTCTCCATAGCAATAGAGAAGACCAGGGGCAAGCCGGCACGTGTTGCGGTGGGAAGGAAAGTTAAAATGGCATGTAACCTGTAGTTCAAGTCTGGCTGGTGCAGACAGAACTCAAGTGTTCTACAAAACAATCATTTACACTTGGCTTCTGCAGCATTGAGGAGAGCACAGTACAAATGACAAATGCAATCAATAAAGTTGGAAGAGGTGCTGGAGAACCTCCTTCTCACTTGGAAGAGCTGTTTAGGACTCTGGATGGAGGTGAAGGGAGAGATGTTACAACTCCTACAGTTGCAGGGGAAAGTGTTGAGATGGGGAGCAGAGGATGGAAAGGACTGATTTCTCTGGGTCTTTCTCTGCTCAGAAAATTACTGGCTTCTGGAGTCTCCCATATAACTAAAATCCCTCATGGTATCTTCCCTGAAGTCTCTCATAGTCTCACATTGAAATCTGGTATTCAGCTGATGCATAACCTTTGTACAAAATGTATCATAACCTATCTATTTTCATTTTGGTCTTGTACTCAATGCACCTGGCAGCCACTTCAGTTTTTCATTTTCCATTTTCAAAGTTTTGAGTATAATGATAAAGATTTCTCTGTTCCTGAATTCCACTTTTGTTTCTGTTGAATCTTCTCTTTCCACTAGCCAAAATACAATAACTCTTCCACTTTACCAGCCATTTTCATCAGTACTTCAGGTATCCCAGATGTCTGCTATCTTCTTTCTTACTTCTTACTCCATTTGTGCCTTGCAGAAACTTTGAAACTTCATTTCTGATCTGCTAGTTCAGGTTGTTATCTGCCTAATAAAGGGCATCGAGCTTGATGCCAATCCATGGGGCACAGATGACTCAATTATACTATTATTGAGACATTCTCTTTGTCTGCACTCCTTTTCATATGCATCACTCCCTATTTGAAAATCTAGTCAAATAGAATTTGAGAATTTCAAATCTCTTACTATCTCTTCTTTCAGTTAGTCCTGACAAAGGGTCTCGGCCCGAAACGTCGACTGTATTTCTTCCTATAGAAGCTGCCTGACGTGTTGTGTTCACCAGCGTTTTTTGTGTGTTCCTAGAATTTGAGAACCCTGTTTTCCTCCTGTCTGAGAAAGTATCTGGAAACAACCTTCCTCAACCAACTTCTTCATGTCCAGCTCTCCGGCGATTACTTTCATTCAGACCTACACCAAGGCAATCTTGTTGTACCCCATATTCTGCATCCCTAAAGTCAGCCAATTCTACACAGTCTAAGCTTCAAAGCCTGGACAACAGTTTACAAAGTGCAGTGTTATTCTAGACCGTGCCGGGTCAGTCACTGACAGATGCAGCATGGAGACAGGGCATTTGGCCCACCAACTCCCTGCTCACCATCAACCACCCATTTACACTAAACCTACATTAATCCCATCTCTTTTATTCTCTACATGTTCTCATCAACGTCCTCCAAATTTTACCATTCATTTACACACTGGGGGAAGATGCATAGCGTTCAATCATTGGACCCACCAGCACCTAGGGCAATCCCACACAGTCAAAGGGAAAACCTGCGGTCTCCACGCCAACAGCACCCAAGGTCAAGATTGAACTTGGGCCTCTGAAGCGAAAAGGCCGCAGCTCTACCAGCTGCACCGTTGTACCTCCCCGAAAGTATTTTGTCAGATTTCTTGTTAATAATTTAGCATAAATAAGCATTGAGTCAATAAGCTCATTCCAAATGCAATTGAAATTGTGTTTGGCACACCCTAGTGAAAATCAGGCTCTGTAATTTGCATACAGTGCTCATTAAGAAAAACCCATCAGTACTAATTTAAATAAAGTCAGCATCCATTTTTTGTTTGGAGAAAGAAAATACCCACCAGACCATTTCCTCGCCATTGTGGGTCAGTTGTCAAAATAACAAGAAACCTGAAGAAATAATATCTGAGATTAATGAATTCCTGGGGAGTTAGCTTTGAAATTGCCCGTCCATTCAATTCAGCTTTTACAGAGTAAATGGAATATCGCTGCTTGGGTTTGCAGCTCGCTGATATCCTTTGTACTTTTATTTGTCACACCATCAGCATGAAATGCACAGCAAAAAGACAAAAATTGTTTCAGAGCATCAATTCTTCACAGGAAACATATCTCTGTCACCTGCATCTCCTGCTGTGACCACATTACAGCCCCATAGAGTGTGCAGAATGGACATTGTGACCTTTAGCTTTTGTGCAGCTTGATACCTGTTGAACATCAGGAAATAAGCAGTCGATATGGGGAAAATTTTTGATTGAGCTTCTGGCGGAACATGTCTAGCACGGATCTATGGACTCAGTTGGATGACTAGCCTCTTTCTATCACATAAGCTTCCATGATTCTTTTTATTATTCTATTAATATATTACAATATACCATCCACACAAAGACAACACTCATTGCACCATTTTTTTTGTAGCACCTGGGATCCTTTTCTAAAGAACCAAACCACTTAAATTATAGCACTACAGGAAAGGTCCAAACTTAAATGTAAAAAGTTATTAATTACAGACTAAAGGAAAGGGGATGGAAGCTAAAGAGTTTCATTAGGCTAAGGTCCTCTGGAAGGCGATTTATAGGAAGGATGAGTCTTCAGTGTAATCCTATGAGAATATGTGATGGAAAATGTCTTAGTAGGAATTAAGAAGGTATGAATGGAGATACTACAGAGCCATGATAGCTACAAAGGGCCAGAATGTTTGGAGGCTGCTCAGCCTGTCTTTCACTAAGAAAGGAAGTGCAAAGCATGACATCCGAATCAGGGGCAATAGGCTTTGTAGAGGCTCAAAGATGGTCAGTCATGCTATGCAGAAAGTGGCATTCAAGGCATCCTTTTGGTAATACTCTTGGCATTTTTGTAGTAATGGTGTGCCACCATATTCAGACTGTTTGAAGTGTGAAAAACAGCTTGTAATAATCACATCACTGAAGCTGAAAATTAAGAAAATTAAGAAGGATGGTCTAAGATATTCGCTTCCAGTTTTGGAGAGTTTTGAAGAAAAGAAATTTTCAAGTGGTTATATTCTCTCTGATGTGTTCTGGTTTAAGGAGACCCACTTATTTGACCATAATGTCTATTGTCTTTTGTTACACTAAGCATAGTTTCGCACTTCATTCACACTCCTCAGTACAATGCAACAACACACAATGCTAGTAAAAGGCATTTCCTCGCAGCAAAATCAGTTTTTTCATATTCTGTGCACACTCTAACCTATGATGGATCACGTCCATTATATCTTCAACAAATATTTTTATATAAAAGCTTACTGTTCCCCTGAGGTTAGAAACCAAACTCCAGAATATTCATTCATCTTTGCCCTGCTTCCACTGCATTTCAATAACCCATCTTCCACCACCCTAGCTGTTTGTAGAGCTTATATTCCTGGACTCACTACATCCAGGAATTCCAAGGTATCCTTCTGTTCTGAACAGCCCCTCACCACTTCAGCCTGAATACACAAGACCTTCTTAGAAATTCCATCTAAATCTGTCATTGACATGTGACCAAACTGCATTTGCTCCTGCTCACAAAATTTTCTCTGAATGTGTAGTGATGTTTCATGGCAAAGACAGCTTTTACACCTTAGTGATACAACAAAAATTCTTACTAGAAATCTTAGATCTGCTCTTTGTTGTGAGAGTGTTCTCTAGAAGCAATAGGATTAGGAGAGAGGGCAATATAAATTGGAATATAGAAGTCATATGACAGAAAGCCTATGTTTTAAAAGCCTGTGGCTTAGATAGGAATGACAAGATCAAATTCGTTGGAAAGAGTAGGAGGCTGGCAATTATATTAGCTTAAATTGCTCCACAGGGAGAATGCAAAAGTTGATTGACTCTTGATTATAAGGGCCTCAAAGGTTACAGGGAGAAGGCAAGAGAGTAGAGTAGAGTTGAGAAGAATAATAAATCAGCCATGATGGAATGATGGATCAGACTTGATGGGTCGAATAGCCTAATTCTGCTCCTATGTCTTAAGGTTTCATGGTCTTGTGCAGGGAGAAAGCAAATTTGTAGGTCAGTGCATTTGAAGTTGAAAAACCAACTAGAGGGAGAAATGCAGAGAGCATCACTCAAAGGATCAAAAATTAGTGAGATGGCTCGAAGAAATAGCAAAGTCTGCTCTGCAAGAAATATACTGCAGGAGTAAATGAACTGACCGGAGCAAGAGGAGTGGAAAGAAAATAAAGGAGGAAGGTTATTGGGTAACAAGCCATACTTGAATTTCTCATAAGACAATTCTATCAAAGTCCTCTTTTTAATTTTGTCACACTTCTACAGTTCCCTTGAAATTTCTTGGAACTCTAACTTCTGAAGCAGTAGCTCTAAAAAAACAATATGCAAGTTGTCAAGGTAATGTATTTTGCACTGAGTTCAAATCAACTGTAAAAACAAAAACAAATTACCATGGGATTAGTTTTATGTGGGAGCCATATGAAGGAGTGCTAGGGATGGATTACTCCTAAATTGATTTCTCCAAATTCACAGAGTGGCTCTTTTGAGGCTTGAAAATGCAAAGTCTGAACAGCAGTGATTGTTTATGCAGGATTATTCCTATGACCTCTTCTCTGCTGACACCTTACAATAGTTTACATTAAGTTAAACTTTGGTAGAATTTGGAAGACAAGGTCGAAAAATGTTATTTAACAAATAACTCTTCTGCAGTCCATATCAAACTCCATAGGGTGGAAATAGATGTGGGTCAATGCCTGTGCTTCAAATACAATTTTAATTCTCATGTAGTAATTTAATACATTGTCACAATAGGCATATAATCCAATAAATGGAAGTCAAAATATATTTTGCAGAGATATTGAGTGCACTTGCCATAATTCTAGTCTGTGGAAATGGTATTTTCTTAAGATTTGAAGATAAATGGTCACAACTACAGGGTGATGTCATAAGCTATTGTAAAATACTATTGATGGAATTGTGGGGAGAGGCTAGTTGCCAGTCTGCAGAGACTTTGTCTTTAATTAAGTCACGCTGCCCGAGTTCAACACTGAATAAAATCTGTTATTCTTGAAAAAATGTGTGGATGCAGAGATAAGCTTTATAGCAGTAAGAAGTCCCATAGCAACTGCTTTATTTCAAGGAGACATACCATAGCAACAGTCTGTCAATGACAACATTGCCCAGTGTGTTTACTTGTATCGCAATTGTCACAGAAGCGGGTTCACACATTAACATGTATTGCAGAGAACATTCACTAATACTGTCATGTTACAGTATAAACAGGACTGTAGCAGACAATGGTGCGTGTCACAAAAAGAACCAGTAAAATGGCTTCAGACAGAATGCATATTTAGAAAACGACAGCAGTAGAATGATTTATCTGATGATTTTTTGAAGGATTGTTGTACTTCAGGCACACACAGCTGTCTTTTTGGTCCATTTTCTCCTCATTAAGCTGAGTGTACGAGCACTAAGGTTAGCAGTATTTTCATGTAGATCAGTATTACTTTCAGGTCAAATGAAACATGAACTGTATTCCGAACTGTTAGTTCCATTTCACTAAGTGTACTCCCCTACTCATACCGCACAAGTTTAACATACTGCTCTCTACAATAATGGGAATTATTTTGTTGTAGTAGATCATTTAAGGGTATCCCAACATTAATTAGACTTTACTCTGCGTAATTCATAGTGGGGTGCGTGAGGGGGGATTGTGGAATAGAATCTCCACCTGAGAAGACACAAACAGCCCCTTTGGCCCAGCCCGTCAGGTACCCATCCTGACTAATCCCATTACCATTTAGGGAGAATATATTAGAGAGTATAATAAGAGAGTACAAATTAGAGCAGCGAATTTCACGTCAATCAGATATGGAAAAAATAGAGAGGCAAAAATTGAATAAAAAGCCAGAAATGAAAGTTTAAATCTTTAAATATGCCAATATTGAATTATGACTCCGCACTTGGAATATTTACTGTTTGTGCCAAAGAGATTGATTGGCAGCCAATAACTATTGTTAGTTATTAAAAGGACTCTTTTGCTCGCAATAACAATGACAACATTTGATTTCCTTTGTACTAAACAACAATCTCACATCTTTATTGGATTTCAATGGTGAAGCAAACCACAAGATACCACTTCTCTGAGCAGCACAACTGGGACGGCAGCTCTTGAATATGTGGGTTTGAGTGCCCATCTGCAGGCTTCAGTAAAGCCTCGCTGTTATCTCTGACGGCAAAATCTGCTGCATTGTAAATGTTTCTATTGCCTGCACCTGCACCCAGTCTAAGCTAAAATCTATCAATCTGTAGTGCCTTATTTTGAATAACTTGTTAAGGAAGTAGGGGATATTTTGATCCCAATGTACAAAAATAACTTTCCTGATATACTGTATTTCAAACTCTGCCAGCTGGTTGGCTCGTGGCCAGTTCCTTACTTTGGGATTCCATATAGTGGGAGCACAGTTAGAAAGCCCAACTCAAAGTGCTTACAGCCATCTTAAACCAAATCCACATAGCATTGCATTAAATTATACTGCATTGTGTTATGTTGAGTAATTTTATATTACATTGTATTGAATTGTCATTCAGGGTGAGGTGGATACGACCTACAGTGACATTGCTAATTCCCTGACTGGATGCAGCCATTGCCAAAACCAAACAAATGTGCTGTTCACTTGGGTTAGGGAGTCGCCTGGTTGCCCAATGCTTGAAAATACTAACAGTGCATGCGGAGCCAGTGGCACTAGTAATGTAACAGCAGGTTTTGACAAAGGAAGCCTCCATCCTGCTGGTCTACGTCCAAAGGGGACCGATCACTGTGCTTTTCCTATGCATCTATCAGTTTTCTATTGAATGCCATTTGAAGGTCACCACATTTATTAAAATGATTCTAACATTTCCAGCTCTTGGATATGATTTAACTCTATATAAAAGCAAGTCTAATTTTGTGTAAGTTTAATATGCAGCTCACCACATAAGGAGCCTTGTTTTAATTGCAACATCCTGTCTCAGAATAACAAGTAGAGCAACCATCAGTCTGGCCTCTCATTGAGATCATGCTACCCTACAATGAATCATATTGGATTCATGATATTCATCTACAATGCCTCTGTGCATTACAGTGAATGAGCCATCCCATATAATGTAAACTGACAGAGGTGTCAAGCCCAGAGGAAAATTAATAACTTTTATGAAAAAATACACCTCCAGACTTAAGCATAGCTTAGATATAAAGTCATAATTTTTAAAATTAAAAATTGGGAACATGATGATGTGGGCATGCTTCTTTCAATTCCCTCTCAACCTTTCCTAAGTGCAACCTAAACTCACTTGTGTGAGCAACTTTTTGGAAATAACATTCACTGATTCATTCTACTCGAGGAAGCCCAGGGAACACATCAGCTGAGGTGTTCAGTTTTTAGCCCCTCTCTAGCCATTCTAAAGGGGATTGACACCTTGTTGAGTCATTGAAAATGCTAGTAGGCTCATACAATTTCATGAATGCCACTGGAGTTGAAAAATATTTATATCACAGTCATTAGTCAATCTATGGTATCACCTCTAACAAGAAATGTCACTGAACCAGTAATATAACTGTTGTGGCTGCAACGGAAATTCAGAGAGTAGGTGTTCTACAGTGACTTACCCATCTTTCAAAATCATTGTACGTCTTGCAGGCTATATCATGATTGTGCTGTCGTATCTTCCACTCGCCCATATGTGTGCAGATCTAATAATATTCAAGCTCAATACCAACAAGGATTTGTCAATCAGATTGATTGGCACTCCACTCACCAACTTGTACATTCACCCCCTCCATCACAGCACAGAATGGCTCCGAAGGCACACTGTGGGTCTTCACCATCCCGCAGGCTTTAACAGCTCAAAAGAAAAAGGCAGCAGAGCATGAGCTTGACACCACCTTCCATTCACACGCCATCCTGACTGGGAAGTATGGTGCATTTCTATCATTGTCACTGAAGGCTCTCCCTGTCCTGCCATCCTGCCACCTGTCAGATGAGTCACCAGCAATCAACCACCTTCTCAAGGCTAATTAGAAAAGGGCGATATTGCTTCGCTTTCTCGAACTTCCCACATCTTATGAATGAACAAACCAATAAATGTACCACCCAAGTAATTGTTTCATGAGATGTGAGTTTCAGCATTTAGTATACTTCAGCCTGGGTGACTCCCAAGAATTAAGCTTGAGGTCTATCTAGTCAAGTACACATAGTCTTGGTTTGTCCTGAGTTTCTGTGATACCTTTCTGGAGGAACATTGTATCATTTTTTAATGCATGCATTTCTAAATGACAATAAACGAGGACTGAGTGTCCTCATAATCTAATCTAATGTGCAGGATCTAGTGGAAATTCCCCGTGCTTGATTGTGCCTTCATGTTCAACCTTCCAAAGTTTAGCACATCATACTTTTCCAGCTTCAACTCCCTCTGCCATTTCTCAGCCCAGCTCTGCATCCTGTCCCATTGTAACCTACGACACATTCTGTACTATCCACATTGCAACCTTACTAACCCACTTTTACACTTACTCATCCAGGTGTATAAAGCCAGTCATTGCATTTACATGGGCTGGTTAAGGACAGTCACTGCATTTACAACAGATTTATTTTAATCAAACAGACAGGAATGTTCACCTCTGCCAAGGCCAGATATATTAATGTATATTTTACAATTACTCCAATTAGTGTAAGGTGCAAGAGCTTTACTTTTGGCTTATCACTATGAAGAGACATGCTTTTGTGTCCAAGGAAACTAAATACGTATGCGACAGAGAAGAATGCAAAAAGATGGACTATTATATTGACATGGGGAGGCTGAAGTAGAGCAATGTAATAAACACCCGTTAGACTGAATCACCAATTTCTGGTATTAAAATTATGTAATTTCAGATGATTACCTCAAGACTTGATAACTCCAGTGTAGTGCAGACTGACATCCCTCGTTCTACTCTCTGTATAGTAACAGGCATCCAAGACCTTGTTTTTGAACTCCCAATATCCCAGCCACCCATCACTCCCATAATTACCATGTTAGCTGCCAACTAAGTCCAGCCACAGGGTTTTGGCTCAAAGCATTGACAACTCTTTTCCTCCCACAGATGCTGCTCAACCCATTGAGTTTGCCTTGCAGATTGTTTGTTGCGCCAGGTTCCAGTATCTCCAGTTCCTTGTGTCTGCATTAATATATAATTTTCTAGAACCAGGGGTCAGAGTTTCAGAATAAGCGGTTGACTGCCAATAATTACAGAGACAAAAAGAAAGTCTTCACCCACAGGGTCTACTTGTGAGGATTATCAATCTAAATTGAAGACAGAGATTGCTAACCATACAAATAGTGAACGGTATCTGAAATGTAGCATTAGTGAAGGATAGTGACACTGAAGATGAAGATCAGCGATGCTCTTCCCTTGACAAAGCAGACACAAGAGGTCAAATAACCTACACTTTGCATGCACCTCTTCCACCATTCACTGCCACAACTACAAAAAATGAGCTCAAAGATTGAGTTGTCAGAGTCCACTGGGGCAGACAATTCCAAAGCATTATCACCCTATGATAAAGAATAAAAACGAGATTGTGCAGGTGCTGGAAAACTGGAAGACACACAAAATGCTGAAGGAGCTCAGCAGGTCTGGCTGCATCTATGGAGGGGAATAAACACTCAATGATTGGGGCTGAAATCCTTCAATGAGATTGGAAAGGAAGGAGGAAGAAGGCTTCTTCCCCTTAGAAAAATACTGTAAAATTCAATGAGGTCACCTTACATCTTTTAAAATTCAGAAAGCACAATTTCTTCAACTGATAAACCACCTCAGTCATTGCTGACAATACATAAGTTTTAGATAAGATCAAAATTGTCCACAATACTTCATTCTAGTTTCACCAAAGCCCTATACAATTATGATAGAATATCTTTAGTCCCATTCTCTATCATGACCCTTAAGGATCTTTCATTTTTCAGTAAGATCACCCCTTTTATTGTACTTCTAAACTCCGAAGCATCTAGATATAGTTTATTTTGTCTGTTCTTGATAGGATGACCTCATTTTCTTCCACAATTATTCACTTCGTGGATTTTAAAGATAACATTCCTGGAGAAAAAAAAAACTTCTATGGGAATCTTGGGAGATGAATATAAGAATAAAACTCCAATAATCTGCCATCCCTTTTTTCCGAAATCCTGATACTTCAGTATTTAGCTCATGGGTCCTCACTCCCATACTCCTTTTACCCTCAATATGGCCCTCTACCCTCACTCAGTTTAAACACACCATGGCTTCATTTCTGCACTCTCCTGAACTTCACTGTGGATACCTTCCCATGCCCACATTAAATGCATTGGAGTCTGATTCCTACACTCACTTTAAAAACATAAGAGTCCTGTTCTGAGACTCATTTCAAACACGCATGCCCTATAACCTTGTTCTCTTTAAACCAAGGATACCCACCCTGATGTCCACTGACCCTTCAGTTAATGGCAGGGATCCTTGGCATAAAAATGGTTGGGAACCTCCTGCTTTAAACTCACCTACATTTAATTTCTACTGGAATATCTATCACACCACTGTGTGACATATAAACAACAGGTGGAGTAATATCCACTAATCCAAAAACTCTGCCAGCCGGGCACCACATAAGTCCCAAGCTGAATTATCTGAGTTTTACTGCGGTAGTTTTAGCAATAGTGGAAGATTTATTGTAGAACACTTTAGTATATCGTCAAAGTCCTCAAATAATTCTGCCACTATAAAATCACACCATTCCCTTCACCTCGTAATGGAACCTGCTACATTCTGCCAGTTTTGTCTTGATTTTGATTTAATGACCCAAAAGACGGTGTGATGAGTAACAAGATCAAAGTATGTCAGAAGGGGAGTGTGTTAAGCAGCACAGCTCTGAATTATAATCTCTCAAAAAGCCTATACCTTAACTTGAATAATGAAATCATTTTTGTGGATATTTGTTTATCAACCAAATGATACCTTGTTTGTACTGCAACAGCACAGCCTCGCAGGAGTGCCAATTAAAGCAGGGACCCTTTGTAGTTCTCAAAAATTGGCATCTCAGCGCCTTGCTTTTCACAATGGATTTGAGGAAGTCAAAATAGATTCTGCAGTCAGTGAATCAATTTAAATTTGTTCCTCAGTTTCTCAACAAAATGTGCTATATAATGTCAGGCAACACACATCAAAGTTGCTGGTGAATGCAGCAGGCCAGGCAGCATCTGTAGGAAGAGGTGCAGTCGACGTTTCAGGCCGAGACCCTCCGTCAGGACTAACTGAAGGAAGAGTGAGTAAGGGATTTGAAAGCTGGAGGGGGAGGGGGAGATCCAAAATGATAGGAGAAGACAGGAGGGGGAGGGATGGAGCCGAGAGCTGGACAGGTGATAGGCAAAAGGGGATACGAGAGGATCATGGGACAGGAGGTCCGGGAAGAAAGACAAGGGGGGGGGGGACCCAGAGGATGGGCAAGAGGTATATTCAGAGGGACAGAGGGAGAAAGAGGAGAGTGAGAGAAAGAATGTGTGCATAAAAATAAGTAACAGATGGGGTACGAGGGGGAGGTGGGGCCTTAGCGGAAGTTAGAGAAGTCGATGTTCATGCCATCAGGTTGGAGGCTACCCAGACGGAATATAAGGTAACACACATCAAAGTTGCTGGTGAACGCAGCAGGCCAAGCAGCATCTGTAGGAAGAGGTGCAGTCGATGTTTCAGGCCGAGACCCTTCGTCAGGACTAACTGAAGGAAGAGTGAGTAAGGGATTTACTCAGTTAGTCCTGACGAAGGGTCTCAGCCTGAAACGTCGACTGCACCTCTTCCTACAGATGCTGCTTGGCCTGCTGCGTTCACCAGCAACTTTGATGTGTGTTGCTTGAATTTCCAGCAATCTGCAGAATTCCTGTTGTTTGCAGAATATAAGGTGTTGTTTGGTTGGAGGAACAACATCTTATATTCCGTCTGGGTAGCCTCCAACCTGATGGCATGAACATCGACTTCTCTAACTTCCGCTAAGGCCCCACCTCCCCCTCGTACCCCATCTGTTACTTATTTTTATGCACACATTCTTTCTCTCACTCTCCTTTTTCTCCCTCTGTCCCTCTGAATATACCTCTTGCCCATCCTCTGGGTCCCCCACCCCTCCTTGTCTTTCTTCCCGGACCTCCTGTCCCATGATCCTCTCGTATCCCCTTTTGCCTATCACCTGTCCACCTCTTGGCTCTATCCCTCCCTATCCTGTCTTCTCCTATCATTTTGGATCTCCCCCTCCCCCTCCAACTTTCAAATCCCTTACTCACTCTTCCTTCAATTTGTCCTGACAAAGGGTCTCGGCCTGAAACGTCGACTGCACCTCTTCCTACAGATGCTGCCTGGCCTGCTGCGTTCACCAGCAACTTTGATGTGTGTTGCTTGAATTTCCAGCATCTGCAGAATTCCCGTTGTTTGCGTTTATATAATGTTAGCTTGTTTCCAGTGTTCTGTATTCATTGCCTGGTGCTTTAGAAATGTCAGGTTCTTTAATGTTTACATGGGATGACGTGTGACATACAGTGCAGGAACAAGATTTCTTGCCCGATTTGTCCATGTAGGCATATATACTCTGCTTGAGCACCTATTTTGAATAAACTAATAGGGTGACACTCTCTTCCTGTCTCCCTCATATGATTGCAAAACATCACACCTCTCTGACACCTGCTAACTGCCTCATTTATAACCCACTCCACAGTAACCCTGAATCCAAACTACCACAGTTATCCCCTTTCCCCTATCCATCTCTGCCACCCCACCCCATCCCCTCTGCAGCCTAAAACTAACTTAATTTCTCTCTTTCCCAGTTCTGTCAATCATATGAGATCAATTTACATTTTCTAATCCCTTCAACTGACATACCCGGCAAACTAGGTCTTCAACCTGAAGCATTATCACTGTTCCCCTCTTACCACGAATACTGCCTGACCTACTGAGCATTACCAATGTTTTCTATGTTTTGTTTTCCTTCAGATTTCTAGTATTTGTAGTATTTTTAACCCCTAATAATCATCAAGCTTCCCCTTAAATGTGTCAATAATATTTGCTCTAACCATCCCACAATGGTACTAAGCTCATTATTTGCATCACTGGCTCTGTTGATGAAGCATTCGAACAGAGCAGAAGGTGCCCCTGAAAAGACTAGAAATACTCAGCAGGTAAGGCAACAACCATGGAGGGTGAAAATTAGTAAACACTTCAGCTCAATAACTCTCCTTGAAGAAGCATTATCCACCTGAGACATTAACTCTTTCTCTCTCAGATGATATTTGATCTGCTGAGCATTTTCAGCACTTTCTGATTTTTATCTCAGAGCTCCTGCAGCCTCATGTATTTTTTTATATTTTCAATAGCTAGCTCCATTTATGTTAAGGCATAGGCAGAGTGAAATGACTGAGGTTGCTTCACAGAAACTTAAAACGAAAGTGGACTGCTGGAAAAGATGTTCTGAGCTGCATCTTTTTTCAAAATCCTGCTGTAACTTCCAACCATGCACTCATTAGGAGATAGACAACAGGCTTTGGCATCATTCCCCTGGCTTATAACTGCTCTCTCCCCTATGCCACAGAAACTATTCTATGCCTGAGTTCTTCTATAGCGCTCAGTTTCCAAGTGGAATCTCCTGGTCCTTGCATCGGTGGCCGACCTCTTGCTGTCAGCCATCTCGATAGTGCTGATATGACTCATTAGCAGCCAGAATAGGAGACATGTCTGTACCTTCTGGCCAGGAGCAGAAAGCTAACCCACTTTGTAGAGAATGAGTTGGATGCAGGAGAGATACCTGATGCCCCAGTCTAATTTATATTGCCAGCTGAGCTAAAGGACATCAGACGAGCTTTCCAACTCAGAACCGTAACCAGGTTTATTATCGCTGACGTACAGTATGTCTGAAAATTGGTTGTTTTGTGACGGCAGTACACAGCAAGACATAAAAATTACTGTTACAAAATAAATAGTGCAAAAGACAAATACCAAGGTAGTGTTCATAGATTCATGGACTGTTCAGAAATCTGACGGTGGAAGGGAAAAAGCTATTCTTCAAGCAATGAATAGGGGTCTTCCATCTCCTGTACCTCTTCCCTGATGACAGGAACATGAAGACTGCATGTCCCGGACTGATGGGACTGCCGTTCTATGACCTACAATGGACCCAGCAGGCTGAATGGCTTCCTCCTACATCATGAAGATAAGCAGATCTGATTCCATCAGATCTAGTACCTCAGAACAGATGGGTAAAAGAGAAGGGCAAAGTGGTAACTTCAGGGATGCTAGAATCTGGAGCAACAAATAACCTGCTGGAGAATCTCAATGTGTCGAGGCAACATCTACGAGGGAGATGAATTGTCATCATTTCAGGTCAAGACCCATTAAGGAGTGTCTTGAAAGAAGAAAAAAGGCCGAGAGACCTCAGGATGTTTGTAGGCTCTGATTTTGTCGACTGACTTCCATTGCCAATAAGTTGTTATATTTGTGTTTCTGAAGAAAACTGACTCATAATTTAACTAAGGTCAAAGACCTGGCAGTACTCATGAAGAAGGCTATGCTGGGTTAGCTAAAGGATAGCAGCCACCATGTGGGAGTCAGTGGACCAGAAATCCAAAAGTGGACATTTTTATGCAAGGTGCAGGGAGCACCTTTCCACCTCTATGATGGTGTGAGTGGGATTTGAGACTTGAAGGGATAGCATACCTTGGGAAATCTGACAGATGCCTGGAGAGACGAAGGAGCATCAGTCAGTTAAGGCCACAATTGGTTCACTAATTGCAGATGGGAGCATACTGTGAGAGTGCGGGAAGGAGGAGAGGACAGATGTTGTACCTGTAATGTTGCGTTTGGCGGCATGATCAACTGGCATGTTCATGGAGATGCTCCTCGTTCTCACAGGCTCCACTATGAGAATGAACTTCTGTATGTTCTTTGTTGCCAGTGAGGAAAGTTTCACTGGGTTGATTTCAAGTGGGAATTTGATCCTTTGGGATTTCAAGTGGGAATTTGATCCTTTGCTCACTTTACCTTTATCCAGTAAGGCAGATAATTTTGTCAATACCCATCTATTGCAGGTGCTTGGTTTCAGTTTCTAGGCCAATGTAGAAGGATAAAATGGGTGTTCGAAACACAAAACCTTGACCAAATTATTTTTTTTGTCAACAGAATTGCATTATATAATTGTATTGGAACCTCTAGGAATGTGGATAATGAAGTGCTACTGACTCTATTGCTTTAGTCGGTTATTGTTTAATGTAATAGATTACCTGTCAGAAATTTATGTCTGGTATTTTATATACCTGCCTTTAATGAGGAATTGATGCGGCCTTAAAATATGTACATTAAATGGCATTTTCACATGATGTGGCACTTAATAAAGGCAAACTAACTTAATGTTGAATAGGATATCAGAGCTAAAATAATGGTTTGTTACATTGAACAGGCTTTATGTGGCATAGATCAGCTAGGACCTGAATCATTCCACATCCCAACTGTTTCTAACCCATCTTCTCAAACCAGCTACCCTACCTCCCCACCCTGTGGAGATGTGGTTGAGATTCATATGGTTCCGTCTTTGAAGAGTCATAGATCATGGCATCAGGTATCCCGAACCACCATGGCAACCATCAAGCCCCCACTTAATTAGTCCTACATGAATCCTAATTCATTCTCATGATCTACCACCCATGATTCCAACACTCACCTGAACACCAGAGGCAATTTACAGTGGCCGATTAATCTATCATCACAGAGGTTTCTGGATGATGAGAGGAAACCAAAGCAGGCACAGGGAGAATGTGTA
The DNA here is from genome assembly GCF_963921235.1 of Mobula hypostoma. Lineage (NCBI taxonomy): Eukaryota > Metazoa > Chordata > Chondrichthyes > Myliobatiformes > Myliobatidae > Mobula > Mobula hypostoma. The sequence goes on along the minus strand of NC_086120.1, from coordinate 15,445,475 downwards.
AACTCCATCGAGATAGCACCCAAAGTCCCAATTAAATCTGAGTCTCTGGCGTTGTGTGACAGCAGCTCTGCTAGCTGTACCACAGTGTCATATCTTCTCTCATTCACATTCTAAAATGCTGGAGAAGAGCCAATAATTTCTACTAAGTAAAAAACAGTTACTTTATTTATAAAAGAGCATACCTTGGCAAAGCAGGGATTTTTTTCTCCAGTAGCTCCCTCTGGAGAACTGGACAGGTTGAGGAATGTTCTTTGTTGAAACCCAGGGAAAGCAGCCAAATCTAAATAATGAGATATATTCAAGAAGTTGCATGTGGTTCTAACGACTAAAAAGTTTAAATAGTGCAGGGGAAAGCAGGGTGCTGAATTCGGATGAACATCAGTGATTGTATGGAATGGTGGAGCAGATTTGAAGGGCCGATGATCCGCAGGAGCTACCCCTGTGTTTCATTGAAGCATTGCAGCCACATGCTACATTTCCTAAAAAGGGTACACACCTAGCATTAAAGAAACAATGAATGTCATGTAACTCTAACAGTGAAAAACAAAATTCCAGCATCTGCAGAATCTCTTGTATTAAAGAAAGGCACAAACTCCCAGAAGAACTGTTCAGTCTCTCCGTGCTTCCCTTAAGTAAAAAGTCTTCCTGATGCCAAGCTTGATGGGCTATCCTGTCAGGTGAGGTCCTAACTGGCTGTGCTTTCCCAGGCCCTGTAGAGTAGGGTCTGTTTATATTCTTCAGCTTCTGATATCCTCATATCTATTGTACCTGCATATAGCAAGTCTCCTTGGTGATCTGGAGATAGAAGAGCTTGGATCTTCTCCCCCACTCTTCTCATCTGCCCACTCCACTTCCCTTATTTGGTTCCATGTTCTACACTCCTTTCAGAGTCTATCATCAGCCCTTTGCTGCCTTCAGCTAACACCTCCCAGTCTTCGTCGTTATTTCCTCCTCCTCTGCTGTATCTCCCAATTGCTCCTTCTCACATGTATCCACCTGGCACTTGCCCCAGCCCTCCCTTTCACCTCTTTCTACTGGCTATCCTTTTCTGCTCCTTCAGACCAGTTGACCTAAAATTGCAACTGTCCACGTCCAACAATAGCTGTCTGACCCACAGAGTTCCTCCAGCAGTTTGTTTTGGTAGTCTTCCTGAGATGGCTGTTACTCAAACTGTTCGTGTGATCTAGAGAGGAGAGGAAAGAGCCAGCCACCACTGCTTCTCCGAGTGGAAAGACCTTCTGTGAATGCGCATCCCGAGGAAACTGACCCTGAGTCTCTGCAGCAGCAGCTCAGCTGAAACAGTTCCTTCTGAGACAGTAATTGCTACGTTGCTCAATGCAGCTCCGTCCAGCTGCAGTCACCCTGGTGCAGAAACAGTGGAGACGTTGTGTTGCTTCAGTATCTTCACAGCTCAAAGCATCTAATTCAGCATAGCCTGCAAACTAAACTCGAGATCTTTTATAGCCAGAGGGCAAAGATTTAGGATTAAGGTTAGGAGGTTCAGGGGGGAACTGATGGAGAATCTTTTTTTCCGCACAAAATCTAGTTGAAAATACACTGCCAGAGGGAGTAGTAGAGGCAGGTACTCTCACGACATTTGAGAAGGATTTAGATGCGCACTTGAAGTCCTATAGCATGGAAGGCTGCAGGCCAAGGGCTGGAGAATGGGATTAGTATGGAAAGGTATTTGAAGGGAGGCACAGATACCAAGGGGCAAGTGGCCTGTTTTTACATTCTAAGACAATGTGACCCTCCTTGTCTGTATACCTCAGCTCCCTCCTGACCAAAGAGTTCACCCAGTGGCAGGCCTTTCTGGGTTCCTCCAAAGTGAAAAAATGGACATGATCAGACCTTTCTCTTGGTAACACCCAGTGAAGACAGCAAGCGGAATCAGTTCGGTCCAACACAAGTTGCAGAGAGTGGAAATTTGCAGCAATAAATGGCTTAAAATATGACGGTAATTTGATGCTGATTTGACAACTTTGCATCATTCAGAAACAGCTTTGTTTTAGAATGTTTAATTCATTATGGTTTTCTTTCAGACAAGCTTTGGATATATTTATCTTAAATACAACTATTATTCATGTCACAGAAATAGCCCTGAGAGCTCGATTTTTTTTCTCTTTTGCATCTGTTAACTACTCTTTTATTTTACAGTGGAAAAATTATTTCTTCTTTGTATTGCTAATTTAGCAGGAAATGGTGTTCCTAAGCAGTGGGTGAATTGGAGTAGTTATATTCATTCAACAGGTGTAAATGACATTTTTATATGTGGCACAATAATGGCATACCAAAAGCAATAAAAGTCATTCACGTGGATTTTCTTCAAAATTTAAATCTTCCTACTCAATCCCCAAGTCCTCACAAGGCCATCGAGTGCCCTTCAGCCCATCGCGCTTTCACTGCCCATTAAGCACTAAATTTACATTAATCCCAAATTTTATATTCCCCAAATTCACCTTAAACTCAGCCACCACCACCCAAAGAAAATCTACCACTACTTTCCACACAATAAGCAATTTACAGTGGCCAATTAAAAGCTACAAGCTTGCCCATCTTTGGGATCTGGGAAGAATTCAGAGCACCCAGAGGAAACCACGCAAACTCTAGACAGACGTCACCAGGGAGAAAGATTGAACCCCGGTCGCTGGACCTGTGAGGAAGTACCTCTGCAAGCTGTACTGCTGTGCTACCCCCTTTTGTTAAAAAACACCAATAACTCACCACTTGTTAATTTGTTTCCATGCTAGATCTGAAATAGCCACATAGCTGTTGATCAGTGATGTGATGCACCATCTTTCAGGCCGTGACATAAGCCCCTTCCTCTTCTGAGTCCTGGGACCATAGTCCAAATGGCCACCATCGAACCCTACTAGTGCCAATGTTAGGAGTGATACGAAGGTATATCAGATTTGTCTGTTGACATTCTTTAGATGGACTAACAAGCAAGGGATAAATTAAAGTAAGAAAAACTAATAAAAAGCTAATTTGCAATATACTGTTCTGTTTCTGAAAATTAGGTTACCCTGCCAACATATTTTCTGCTCTTCTCTTTGCAGTTATGGCTCTGTAATTAACACTGACATCTCATCAGAAAAAAAATACTCCGGCTTCTAGCAATCATTTATCAGTGCCCTCACATTAAGAGCACACAATGTGCATTTGTGATAGTGGGAGACTACATTTTTTAGTCATGTTGTAAATGGACCAAAATGGTCATGTGGTAGGGAGGGGGAAATAGTGAGGCTGTTAGAAAGTTTGTAAATTAAGAGTGGTGACCAGAAATTGCAGTACTTAATAAATGATTGCAAAAGATTGTGTTGCCTTACAGTTGAATGGTTGCTGAGAAGAAACATTATCTTGGTTTACTCTAGAAGAATGAATACCTGAATTCAGCAGGTAGTCAGAATCATCTCCCCACCAATAGTCAAAAGTCCAAAATAAATTTTATCATCAAAGTACAGATATGTCACCATATACAACTCTGAGATTCATTTTCTTGAGGGCATATTCAACAAATCTATAGAATAGTAACTGTAATAGGATCAATAAAAGATCACCCAACTAAGGCATTCAACCAGACTGCAGAAGATAATGCAAATATAAATTAATAGCAGTAAATAACAAGAACATGAGATGAAGAGTCCTTGAAAGTGAATCCATTGGGTGTGGCAACAATTCAATGATGGGGCAAATGAAGTTGAGTGAAGTTTTCCCCTTTTGTTCAAGTGCCTGATGCTTGAGGGGTAGTAACTGTTCTTCAGTGAGTCCTGAGGCTTTGTACCTTCTGCCTGATGCCAGTGGCAAGTAGAGAGTATGTCCTGGGGAGTGGGGTACCTGGATGATAGATGCTGCTTTCCTTCGACAGTGTTTCATGTAGATGTGCTCAATGGTCGGAAGGGCTTTACCCGTGGTGTACTTTGCCAAATCCACTACTTCTCTGAACATTCAAGACAAGAAGTTAGGAAGAAATAAGAAATTGTTATAGTGAGTCCTTAAGCTGCCTTTTTTTCTGAAACTTTTAGTGGATCCCTCGTGTATAAAAATTGATGTTGGTACTGAAAGCAAAATAGAAAATATTCCATTTACCATTGATATATTTTCTGTATTTCACTCTGGGGAAAATGAAAATTGCACAGATTATCAACGTTGAGTGCATTTTCTAAAAATGCTCCCATTTTACTGCTCTGGAAAAGCTAGTACAAGTAATATTATTCAATTGGTGTGATAATATTAGCTGAGGTTTGAGTTAGCACAAATGAGTCGCATTAATATGGTGCTCAGTGCACCCCAAACAGTTTAGAAGTTGAGCAAATTAATCTTTCAAGCCTTGCTGGAGTGGCATCAAGAAAGATGAGTCTCTTGGTTAACACCACCCTCAGCATTTTTTCCACTGCTGTCAATACCTTCTGCAGGTGCGTTGGATCAGGCTTTCTTATTTTGGACTGTACTCCATGCAGGGCAGGTTTAGTTATTTAAGATGGTTCTAGCTGCCTCCATTCAGAGAGCTCTGGACATTCTGAGGATGGAAGTAGTTGGGGCAGATAAAGGGAGGAGTAAAGGGACGAAAGTTAGTGTTGTGGTAAATTTTAACCTATTTCATTCTGTAAGAAATGTTAGTCTGGACACCTATTTTAAAACTTTTATCATTTCATATAATTCATAAAGCAGTTCAAAAGCAAACCAGAGCCTCCCTGGTTTACGTTGCTCAGTAATACACTGGGTAGACATCTCAATCTGCTTTTGGAAACTGCCTTTCTACTGGTTGATTTTGTTTTGCATCCTTGAATCCCGGCTCACAGCTAAAAGGGGAATTTTGTTTGAAATTCTGCCCTCGCTCCAAACGAGGCAGTGAGACTCAGAAAAATAGAATGTATGTAGTGTGAAAAAATACATTAGCTGATGTGAGAAGCCAAAGCTAAAACAAAAAAAAGAGCATCAGAGAAAGTGAAATTATAGTTGTCATTAACACGAGAAAATCTACAGATGCTAGAAATCCAAGCAGCACCCACAAAATGCAGGAGGAACTCTGTAGGTTAGGCAGCATCTATAGAAAAGCGTAAACAGTGAGTGACGCTTGGGCAGAGATGATCAAGGGTCTTGACCCAAAACATCGATTGTTTACTCTTTTCCATAGATGCTGCCTAACCTACTGAGTTCCTCCAGCATTTTGTGTGTGTTGCTTACAGGTATCATTACTTTCTACTGACATAAAATTGTGTTCTGCATTGGTATCTTGTTCAACACTCAGAATGTGTTCACAGGATCAAGGACACTAATGGAATAGTGGCAGGTCATCATTACAGCATGATATAGACGGAGGTGTATAATTGACAGCATTGCTGTGTCAGGAACCTGGCTAGAACATATGTCCTGCCTGTGCTGCGTTCTGTCTTGCTGGGAACCCGGGCATCAGGTTCTTATTAGTCTAGCAACAAATTGCCCCCACAGCTTGGTGTGGAGGGGCTGTGGTGAGGATTGCTAAAGCACAGGCGGGGAGAGTGGTGCTGCCGTTCAGGACGGAGATGGGAGGCTTAAACCAGCGATCACTGCCTGGCCACAAGCACTCAGAGGGGAAGGCGTGAGTTTTCATCATGCAACAGGAGGTGAGAAGAGGGAGCCAGGGATGTGGACAGCCCGCCAACAGATAGCACAGCCACTGTGAGAACCGACACTCACTGTGTCAAAAAGCTACAGCTCTGAGCCCCACCACCCAATAGCAGCCGTAACGAGCAGCCTCTCCACATGGAGCAGAGAGACAACTCATGACCAGCAGAAGCTTCCATTGACCCAGGATTCTCTCACAGCTTGAGTGGATGCATTTCTTACAGTATATAGTGTTGGTATCCACGAACACTCAGGACAGAGGTTAGCGATCTGCATGGCAGCAGGAAGTGGAGCAGCAGTGCGACTCCGCACTCTATTATTTTCTACAATGAAAGCCGTTGTAATCCGAGGTACTTTTTGTCACTATTATTAATGCTTGCTGGAGCAAGGCTGTTTGTAATTAAATTAGTAAGAAGAAACACTGCAGATGGGCTGGCTGGTGGCACAACGACATCGGCGCCGGACTCTGGAATAGAGGTTCCCGGGTTCGATCCCAGTCAGGTCCGCTCCTGAGTACGCTTTCCATCCATGCTCAGATTGAGTGTCGAGATCGCAACTCGACCTTGTAAAGGCATGAAAAGGACATCGCTACCATCGCGCACGCAGACGCACACAAAAAACAGAAACTGCGCAGAGTGGGGCATGTGCCTCAGAGTGTGATCTGTGGACGGTCGATGAAGGGAGCATGTGGGAAGTAGATGAAACAGAAATAATGTGGCGGGGCTGACAACATGACGAATTAATACAAGTTTGGCTGGTCAATGTACAGGCAGACGATACAGCAACACCCTTACCATTTACTCATTTCTAATTTAGACCACAACGTAAGAGTAGGCCAATTTTGATTTAGATCAGCTGTATTAGATATGTGCTCCATATATCCCTCAAGTTCATTCTGAATTACATAGGGCTGGAATGCCCTATTTGTCTGGATCATTTGCCTTTTTTACACGAGTTTTTCAAGAGCTATTAGAAAATTGTGACACTTTCCCCCCCAATAAATTAGTTAGGATAAATTAAACACTTGGAATGGCATTCCAAAGTGTACATTATTAAAAGGATGATTAATGAAAAACAGACTATAGGAAAATGAAAGTAATAAGCCTTGAACTTTGACATTATTCCACCAGATACTTTATTACATTTTAATTATACTTGAATGTTTTATACAGTACACATTTAAATTGGCTCTAATATTTTTAAATCACCTTAACCATTTTTCCCTTGAGTAGATTATTCTACAGTAATGGCTATTAATTTATTTGAATTCCCTCACTCTGCTTACTTTTACCCCCTGTACTCCAGAAAGTACGATACCTGCTGGTTTTTTTTACTATTTTTTCTATTTTAACTAATAAGCTTGTCACAACCACAGACTCTGCTGCAGGGTCTACGTACAACAGGTACAACAATCGCACTCATGAGTACACACGTTCCAGATAATTAGTGCTCCATTATGGTGGTATTTAAGTCCCTTATTTTCGTTCTAGTCTTATTGAAACTTGACCAAAAGCCTAGTAACGTTTACACTCCCTGCTTGCCCTCATCCTTGTCCGGGAAAGAAGACTACCATTTTGATTGACGCTGACAAGGAGTGGTGTTCGTTTAGTATTAGTTGTTTTTTTCCAGCTGCAATGTTGGCGTTAACTTTCAGTTTGAGAGTTTTAGTTAATGGCCCTGTTGACCTAGCATTTCTTGTTTTTCTTTTAAATTGTGCAACAGTTCTCATTAAAGTCAATGAACTATTGACTCACTTTCTGTGCTTCTCTAACTACACTTGGGCCATATCTGAACATTTTGACAGGGCTTATGATATTTGTCTGTTTTAAATATTGCTCATTCAAAAAAGATTCCTTGCCATATTCCTCTGTCAGGCAGTGCTGAACCCATTTACAAAGCATTTGTTCATTTAAACTTGCGTGCAACATTCTTTAAAATTATTTGTTCACAGGTTGTTGCAATGGCAGCATTAATTGTCCATCCCTAATTGCCCCTGAATTGAGGTAGCAGTGAAGAGTTAACCATGTTAATGTTCTTAATGTTTAGCCCAATGCGAAAGATTTGGCAGAATTCCAAACCTGACGAACTTAGTCACCCAGTGGGATTTGACATTTACATATTTTTTTTTAAATTCCAGATTTATTTAATTACTTGAATTTAAGTTCCCCCTCTGCCATAGTGAGATTTGAACTTGTGCCTCTGGATCAATAATGCATCCCTCAGGCACAGTCGCAAAGCAGTCGAAGCTGCTGCCTCATCACTCCTGCTATGTGGGCACAGTCATGACCTCAGGTGCTGTCTGGGTGGAGTTTGCATGTTCTCTGTCACTGTCTTTTCCTTGGGCACTCGAGTATTCCCCTACATCCCAAAGATGTATGAGTTGGAAAGTCAATCGGCCACTGGACGTTGTTCCTAGTCTCAGTGTGTGGCTGAAGAATTAGGGATATTTGGGTGATTGGGAGGAGTTGTTGTGTATAGATGGGTGCTTAATGCTTGGCACAAGTCGGCCATACTGTTGATTCATGATGGAGAGAATAATACGGGAAGTGTAGTAATAGGTAAGCTGGTAGGGAGAGGGAGATCCTGGTTGTATGCTGTGTGACTGTGACACTCATTTCTGCTTATTATGTAAGGGAACAAAAAAATTGAGACCATCTCACACATATTTTAGATGTCACTTCAGATATCTATTCAGTCAGAATTGTCTGCAGATTAATTGGAGATAGCAGCTGAGTAATTGTTATAGTTGTTATTGTCACTGGGACTGCCCTGGTTGGCGTCTCAAGTTCAAGTTTAATCATCTTTTAACCATATGTTAATACAACCATAAATATAGCAAAGCGAAAAGGCGTACCTCTGGGGCCAAAATGCAAAACACATTATCAATAGCACACTGCACAAGTAGTACACATAGTGGCAATTTCAGAAAAACATAGTTACAACGGAAAAAATATATAGCACGTGTCCTTAAGTGGCAAGACTGCAGATTGTACTGGTCTAGCTTGTTATTCCACTGAGCAAACAGTGGAGGGCAGCACTGAGTAAACACTGGAAGGTAGCACCGAGCGAACACCAGAGGGCAGCATTGAGCAAATACTGTAGAGCAACACAGATGGGAGGGGTCAACCACCAACCCAGTGCAGATCCCAGCATGCCCACAGAGGTCCCTGCGCTTTCACGCGTTGCCTCTGCGTCCTCTCCCTGGGCGACTGCAACAGGCAATCCCATAGCCCAGTCCTAGTCCTTGCCACAATCAAGGCGTTGCAACTCACCAGTGAATCAGTGGACCAGACTTGCAGTGTTCTACGTTACCAATGTCCTACAGGATCTTGCGATCACAATAAAAATGTCTGAGACAGTAACTTCCACTGTGCACCGCCCAATGATGCACAACATATCCGGGCGACAACACAGCAACGGTACGCAGTGAGGCCATCTCCATCACTATTGAGCTGCAGTACTTAATGTTCTTAGTATCCAGCAGTGACTTGTGATCGCAAAAGCAACGTACAAGATGAACAAATGCACCTTTGATTGGACCTGCAGTTACCACTGCATCCGAGTGTGCCACCATAATACCCCCCGCAAGAGGGATCGAACGGCCCAGTTCTCCATGCATTTGACTGCAAACCTCCCAGAAGCAATGATTGAAAGAAGACTTGGAGTACATAACTATGAATTATAGGAGCCACTTTCTGGGAAGATGACAATGAAACTTCAATTAGCTTCAACAACAGAGAGACCTACCCTGGCAGTTACAGAAAATTGTCAGATAATTTAGAAAGCTTCATAATTAACAGAATGATGTTTTGAGTTTCTAGCTTCAAATTATTCAATTTACATCTGCAAGTTATGCTGATAGTTTTGCCCGCTATTATTTTTCCACTTCTAATACGAGGCTTTTTTCGAAACAAAAATGCCGGCTATTCCAGCCAAACCTCACTCAGAGGCTTGTCTCTGGTTGGCTCAACCTGAGAAGCAGCCTAATTTTGTCACTTCAACTAATGACTGGGCACCCGGTTAACTACTGGATCCAGGTCCCAGTGTCTGTGAAATTCAATTAAAATTTTATTGCATTTTAGCTGCAATTTTATTCATGAAATACCAAACTTCTTGTAGATGATGGGAGAGTAGATAATCAAGGTTATTTTTAGACTAATAAAACATTGCAATGATTATCATGCTGGCTATATGAGAAATTCATTGCCTGCAAGTTTGCACCCCATATATACCCCAGAGTTCTATGGGGCTGAGTGCCTCGGCAAGGTTAAATATTCACAAATACTTATCAAGCATTCATTTGCTATAGATTCACCACAATTAAACAAAGGGATTAGTTTAACTCTTAAGTGAATGAATGCACCACAGTTTGTACTGAGCTGTGTGGATGAGTGTGTGCCTTTACGATCCCGCCAGGTATACCCAAAGCAAAAGCCATGGATGAACCAGGAGATTCATAGCCCTACTGAGGGCTAGATCTGTGGCATTCAAGACCAGTGACCCTGAACTATAAAATAACTCCAGGTATGACCTATAGAAAGCTATTTTAAGAGCTAAAAGCAATTCTGATTGAAGATAGAGACAGAATCTGATGCACACCAGCTCAGGCAGGGTTTGCAGTCCATTACTTCCTACAAGGTTAAACCTAACATCATGAATGGCAATGAAGTTTCACTCCCAGATGAGCTAAACAGGTTTTACGCACACCTTGAAAGGGAGAATAAAAGTGTACCAGTACGGATCTTTGCAGTATCTGGTGATTCTGTAATCTCTGTCTCAGAGGCCAACGTCAGTACACCTTTCATGAGGGTGAACCCTCACAGAGCCTCAGGCGCTGATGGTGTACCTGGTATGGAACTGAAAACCTGTTCCAACCAAGAGTGTTCAAGGACATCTTCAATCACTCACTGCTTTACTTGGGGGTTCCCACCCACTTCAAAAGTGTGATAATCATAGCAGTGCCCAAGAAGGGCAGGGTAAGCTGCCTCAGTGACTGTCGTCAGTCGTGCTCACATCTACGGTGATGAAGTGCACTGAGAGGTTGGTCACGGCCAAAACCAACTCTTGCCTAACCCAAGGAGCTGGAGCCACTGCAAGTTGCCTGGCGCCACAATAGGCCAACAGTGCATCAATGGCACTGGCTCTCCACTCTGCCTTCGATCAGCGGGGCAATAGTAATACACATTGGGCTGCCGTTTATTGTTCAGCGTTCAACACAATCGTACCCTCAGTTCGAATCAACAAGCTCCAAAACCTGGGTCTCTGTACCTCCCTTTACAACTGAATTCTGACTTCCTCACCGGTGCACCAAGTCAGAAATAACGTCTCCTCCTCACTGAAAATCAACGTTGGTGCTCCTCAACAATATGTGCTTTAGCCCACTGTTCTACTCTCTCTACACCCACAACTGTGTGCCTAGGCACATCTTAACCACCTCTATAAATTTGCTAATTACCCAAATATTATTGGCAGAATTTCAAATGGTGATGAGGAGGCATACAGGAACGAGATAGATCAGCTGGTTTAGTAGAGTCACATCAACTGCCTTGCACTCAGTGTCAGTAAGACCAAGGAATTGATTGTGGACTTTAGGAAGGGGAAGTTGAGGGAACACACGCCAGTTCTCATCAAAGGATCACCAGTGGAAAGGGTGAGTGGTTTCAAGTTCCTGAGAGTCAACATCTCTGAAGGTCTAAACATATTGATGCAATTACAAAGGACAGTGGCTATATTTCAATTAGGAGTTTGGCAAGACTTGGTATGTAATCAAAGATTCTCACAAAGTCCTACGAAGTACCAGGAAGAACTTTCTAACTGGTTGCATCATCATCTAGTATGAAGGAGCCATGAGTACTACCCTCCTCAGCATCAAGGACACCTTCAAAAGGTGATACCTCAAAAAGGCAGCATCCATCATTGAGGAACTCCATCACTCAGGACATGCCTCCTTCTCAATGCTGCCATCGAGGAGGAGCTGAAGGAGGCTGAAGACACACACTGAACAATTCAGGAACAGCTTTGTCTCCTTCGCCATCAGATTTCTGAATTGGACAACCAACTGATGAAGATTACCTCAGTGTTTTCCCCCTCTTTTTGCACTACTTGTTTAATTTTAAATGTCATATACCTACTGGAATTTATAGTTTTTATTATTATTATGTATTGCAATGTCCTGCTGGCACAAAACAACAATTTTCATGACATATGTTAGTGATATTAAACCTGATACTGATTCTGATGTGGACAGCTCAAGTGAGAAGTTAAAATGCCTCCAAGTAAAAATCAATTGTGCTGGAAACATCCAACAGGTCAGGTAGCATCTATGGAAAAACAAATAGTTAATATTAAAGGTCAAAGATCTCTTATAAAAGTACACCCCTTGGTAATAGCGATCAGAGAGGCAAGGAAAGTATCTGTATTTTCTAACAAGTACCTTTATTGGCTCAGTTCCTAAGTATGCGGATTTACACAACCGAATACCCATGTGCACACTTACTAAGTTTCCCTGTCTCTCCATGAACAGGCAATGAAGAGAAAAGGTATTACCCAGGAAAGGAGTCTAAATTGGCTAGGTGCTCCTCGTGGTCCCACCCTGATCTCCATGTGTCCATGGGGTCCTCCACACCTGTGATGGGTTGGCTCCAGAGAATTGTCACTGTTTTCCATTCGAAGCCTCTACTTTTATATTCTTACCTTACCAGTTCAAATGTTACATTTCAGTGTCATTGGTTATGAGTCATCTGACTGACCTATAACACCTTCCCATTGGATGTAGTCCAAGGCCTACACAATTTCATGCATTAGGTGACTTCTTTTATCTTCTTCGTCTCTGGTCCAACCCAGTCAAATCAGCTCATTCAGACACAGGGCTAAGATAATGAGATTACTTCTGTAAATCTTGCATTGTACGCAATACATAGTTTATCTGAACAATGATCTCAGGTTTAGCAGGTCAATAGCAGAAATACTTTGTGTCCACGTTCAATTGCTTTGATTAGATTATCCCAGAGCAAGAATCAGTTCTCAAACAGTTCACAAGATGGAGGTTACAGAGCAGCTTCACGTAATAGCAGCCTCCAATCCTGACCTCTAACGCTGCCTGCCAGAAGTTTGAGTTCTCACTGTGACTGTGTAGGGTTCCCCTGAGTATTCCAATTTTCTCCAACATGTCATCTCAAAGAAGTTCAGGTTTTGTAAATGATCCCTAGTAGATGATTGGTAGATTCTGGGGGGGAATTATGTAAATGTGGGGAGACTAAACTGGGTTGGGATAAGATTCATAGTTGATGGTTGACGTTGACTGACTGGGATTAAAACATAGAACAATATGACATAGTACAGGCTCTTTGGCCCATAATATTGTGCCAATCATTTAACCAACTCTATAAACAATCTAATCTTTCCCTCCCACATAGCATTTCATTTTTCTTTCATCAATATGTTTCTTCTTCTTCGGTGGTTGGCACCCAGCTTAATGGTGCATTACCGCCACCTTCTGCTCCAGAGTGTGCAATAGACTTACATTCCAAATTCCTTCACCCAATCATACACACACACATATCCTAACCTACAGTTTATCCTCCCATCTTTGGCCATCCTAGTACCCTATTCCTGCTTATTCATCATATCCTATAAAAACCCCTGTACCCCTTAGGAAAGCTAAAAAATACCCTGATCTGTGCTGATGTAAGAGTATCTTAAATGTCCCTAATGTGCCTGACTCTACCACCATTCCTGGCAGCATGTTCCACACAGCCGCCATTCTCCGTGTAAAATAAAATCTACCTCTGACAGCCTCCCTATACTGCCACCAATCACCTTAAATTTCAGCTATTTCTGCCTCGGGAGGAGGGGGGCAGTGAAATGCTAGTGGTCCACTCTATCAATGCCTCTTATCATCTTAAACTCCTCTATCAAGTCACGTCTCATTCTCCTTTGCTCCCGAGCTTGATCAGCCTATTCTCATCAGACATGCTCTCTAATCCAGCTGGCATCCTGGTAGATCTCCTCTGTACCTTCTCTAAAGCTTCCACATCATTCCCAAACTGAGGCAACCAGAACTGAACAAAATAGTGGGATAGAAGGACTTGTATCCATACTATATGACTTTATGACTTGGATCTCAGCTGGTAAATATAAGTGAGCAGGATTGGGTCCATAAGTTAATCACTTCCTTTTCTGCATTGAAAGTAGATCAGGTGGAGCAATAGAGATTCCATGTAAAGCCGACAGGTTTCCTGCCTCCAGTTCCATGATTCCCAACACTCTCTTCAAGGCCCCAAATATTCACATCATTATTAACTGCAATTTCTTCCTGTTCTCTTCTTGCTTTCCAGTCTTCAAACATGGCTGGGAGATGGACTGTCAGTTCAGCTGGAAGTCAGCAGAAGAAATTCAGCTTCAGAGTGCCCTGGAAGCCAAGATTGCCCATCTGAGTTTCCCACCCTGACCTATCCAAGTATATTTCTCCTGTCTAGTTCAGATTTTTCTCATCTAATGAAATCCAAGCCTAAGACCATGATACATAGGAGTAGAGTTAGGCCATTCGGTCCATTGAGTCTGCTCTGTCCTTCCATCATAGCTGATTTGTAATCCCTCTCATCCCTATTCTAGCCAGCCGGACTTTGAGGCGGATTGTTCCAAATTTGAATCTTGCTGGCGCCTTGCATGCTTTTCCATCTATGCTGGGTTGAGTGTCAAGCTAGCAACAGTCAAATGCTACATAAACAGCAAATCTGTCACCCGATGTGCCACAAGGTGCAAAAAGGAACAACAACAACATCCCCCTTCTCCTGCCTTCTCTCTGTAACTTTTGACTCATTACTAATTAAGAACCTATCATCCTCCGCTTTAAATATACTCAATGAATTGGCCTCCACAGCCATCTGTGACAATGAATTCCACAGATTCACCACCATCTGGCTAAAGAAATTCCTCCTCATCTCTGTTCCAAAGGGTCATCCTTGTATTCTGATGCTGTGCGCTCTGGTCCTACAGTCTCCCACTAAAGGAAACATCCTCTAAATCGTAGAGTATTATGTCCTGGAGGCATTATTTTGTCAGGTCTCTCCTGACAAAAGCTGGAAATCTGAAGCAAATCCATAAACTGCCTGAAACTCTCAGCATTTCATATGGACAGAAAAACAGAGAAGGATTTTCAAGAGTTCTGTTTTTTTTAACTTCTCCATTCTACCTTGGCATTGTCCTTTGCTATGGACTTTATTCCTGTTAACAAGTTTCATAATATGGTCAATCATTGTGACAAGACAATGCTTCTCTCAAATATGTACTGTGGCATTTCAGAATAGAATATAGAAAGCTATTAAACACAACAGTGTCGTCCCTTTTGATAGATTATAGTCATGAAAGTTCCATTCTACCCATATCCTTCATTCCCTTCTCACTTCTGAAATACATCTAATTGTCGAATCCTCTAATGGAGACCCACAAACGGTTCCACTGGGCTACACAGGCCAATTCTTCTTTGGATGTAGATTTTCCATCTGACTGACCATCTTACCAGGAACTTCTGAAGTTTTGTCCTTCAGCTGAAAGGTACACAGTATTAGTGATTGATACCGTGTATCTTTCTAGGACAACCAAGCTCAATGTCACAGCACTATGGGGAATGGTTTACTCCACAGGGGCGGTCAATGGAACTAGTAGGTTAAGCTCTGGATGGCAGTGACATCAGATGGGGCAGAGGAAGTAAATGCTGCCAGGGTGAGTGCAGAGAAGCAGAATGCCGGTTAAGCAGTAGACATCTACAGCTCTGTATTATTGTGGAGTTAGGAGAAAGGGTCCTTTGACTTCTGTCTCTACAGTAAGACAGATAAAGTCATGCTTTACTTTGGCTGGCTTTGAAGATCTTAACAAGTCCTAGTAGGTAGCAAAGGAACTGGGAAAATGTGTCTTCACAAAAACACAATAGGAGTGGGAGAGACCATCAGCCCCACTATTTAATCTGTTCATGGCTTATACTATGTTAATTTCCCTTAGCCCTCAATTCCCCAATCTTCAGCAAATTATCTACCATCTCTCTCCCTTGGTGATGTCAGTGGATGGTGCCGGAGCAAGGCTGAGTCAACGCAGGTTGTAGATTTGGACTCTAATTCAGGTTTATGATGCATTCTAGTTTCTAGCTCTAGTTCTGGTCACCCTTTTTTGTAACTACTTTTGGGCGATTTTTGAATTGGGCCGGCCTACGGATAATGAACACTGAGCTGAACTCGACTGAAGTATGCCTTTTGATTTTGTGTTTGATATTTTGCATTTTCATTCACTTTCTTCTGCTGCCATTTGTGCAATTTTGTTGGCACATGTGGGGTTGAAGGGGACGTTTGATGTTTGATGTTTCTTCTTTGAACGATTTGGTTCCATGGCTCTTCTTTGTTTTGTGACTGTCTGTGGGGAATATAAATTTAAGGGTTGGCGCGAGGCCAAGTGGTTAAGGCGTTCATCTAGGCGATTTGAAAGTTGCTAGTTCGAGCCTTGGCTGAAGCAGCTTGTGTGTCCTTGAGCAAGGCACTTAACCACACATTGCTCTGCGACGACACCGGTGCCAAGCTGTATGGGTCCTAATGCCCTTCCCTTGGACAACATCGGTGGCATGGAGAGGGGAGACTTACAGAATGGGCAACTGCTGGTCTTCCATACAACCTTGCCCAGGCCTGCGCCCTGGAAACCCTGCAAGGCGCAAATCCATGGTCTCATGAGACTAACGGATACCTTTAAAAAATGCATACATAATTAGATAATAAATGTACTTTGAATCTTCAACTCCATCTTAAGTACTTCTAATGGTTTAGAGTCAACAAAAACACTACCATCTGCAAAAGGAACAATCAATACACATCTCTTTTAAATCTTTATCTTTTAATGATGTCCCCTCTTTCAGTAATCTCTCATTAGTGATAATCTATCCTGTCAATTCCCTTCAAACTCTTAAAATGTCTCAATAGGATCACCTCCTATTACTCTAATCTCCAAAGCAGGATTTCTCAACCATGGTTCAGTGGAACCTTAAGGTTCCATGAGAGGCTGCTAGGGGTTCTGCGAGAGATCGCGATTGAAAATAAATTAACATCCTTCTTTGAACTAAGCGCACCGCGCAACGCTAGCGCTCTCAGTGGGGGGCAGCGCCGTTAGCAACCTCGTTAGAAGACCGTCAGCCCAGTACGGCTGTGCGCAGTAGGACCGTGTTTATTTGTTTGCATCCATTCTCAGTTTTTATCGCGAGATAGGGGACATC
This sequence comes from Mobula hypostoma, assembly GCF_963921235.1. NCBI lineage: Eukaryota > Metazoa > Chordata > Chondrichthyes > Myliobatiformes > Myliobatidae > Mobula > Mobula hypostoma. Next base: position 15,428,617 of record NC_086120.1, on the reverse strand, counting down.
GTTGATAATAGGTGATTGCTGTATTGCACGGAGGGAGGACCGTAGGTTGATAATAGGTGATTGCTGTATTGCACGGAGGGAGGACCGTAGGTTGATAATAGGTGATTGCTGTATTGCACGGAGGGAGGACCGTAGGTTGATAATAGGTGATTGCTGTATTGCACGGAGGGAGGACCGTAGGTTGATAATAGGTGATCGTTGTATTACTTGGAGGGGGGGGGATGATAAGCTGATAATTGGTGAGCGCTGTCTTGCACGGAGGGGAAGATGGCAGGCTGTTGAGGAGCATGAGATGCACTTCCTGAGCATTGAATGGACTCGCCCAACTTGGTCTGTGACGTCAGCCTCTCCCTCCCGAATTACCTCCCCCAACTTCCCCTTAGACACCGCCGACTGCCTTATGGGAGTGAACAAACTACCTGTGAAGTAGAAAGCTGGAGGGAAATATTCATTCTGAAGATGGTCCAGTGTGGTGATTTTTGAGGAGGTGGATTCTAGGCCGAGGCCTATGGACAATGCTGATAAGGTTAATGACGAAGAATTACAATCTTCACTGCACTAGTGCAACAACGGACACAAAAGAAGTTTGCCTTTTTTTTTAACAAATCTATAAAAGTTTATTTACACAACAAATACACAAAGTACAAACGCTCAGTACTGTATAAGACAGTGAATAAATTCAAGTTAAAATATGATTATTACTGTCTACAAAACCGTCAATTCCCGGGGGCACACCATACCCGGAAATCCCTCACTGTACCCATTGTGACCGCATACTCTCTCTCCAAGGACAGCTGGGCATGAACACATCCTCAGAAAAGTGGCAGGCAGTCGGCCCTGGCAGGGCCCTTGACTTTCCGCTGCCTGGACCTGTGAGTGGCCAACTTAGCCAGGCCCAGGAGTAAGCCCACCAGTAGATCTTCTTTGCAACCCACCCCGTTCCATACTGGGTGCCAGTATGTAAGGAGCGCTGGGCTGAATTGCAACCAGAACCTGAGCAGCAGCCCCTTCAGATACTCAAACAAGAGCTGAAACCTCTCACACTCCATATAAATGTGGTACACTGACTCCTCCTGGCCACTGAATGGACAGGTGGATAGTGGTGTTAGTGAACGAGCTTAAAAATCCTGTTGCACGGTAGTGCTCTATGCAACACCTTCCACCCCAGTCCTCAATGCACAGGGGAAGGACCCCAGCAAAGAGAGATTTCCATTGGGGTCCTCCTCCGCCGCCAGATGGTAAAACAGACCCTCAAGGCGAGTCTGGTCAGCAGACAAAGGCAAGAAAGTGAAAGGTGTGCAAGAGCAGCCCGTACGTGAAACACTTCGGAGAGTCATGGAAGGGCACAGTGGGTATCCCCATGAGACGGCTCATGTTGTGCGGGACCCCCTCCCACGTGGTATTACAAGGCCTGGGTCCGACGACCAATTCCAGCCCATCAGCTGGTAGTGCAGTCGGAACCCCTCCACTTCCCCGGATTCCTTCAACACCCACTGTGATAAGATGGGTACCAGCCCTTCTCGCAGCTAGAACCAACACCCACGGGCGCAGGAGCACCCTGTCTAGATGACACTAGACCCCATACCCTCAGCAGCTCTCGGTAAAAGCGAGGCAGTTGCCGCAAAGTGACGGGGCTGATGCTGTCCGCTGGAAGCCTTGTGCCCTCCTACAGGCAGTGCCCCGGCAGAGAAGGTGCGTTGCCAGTGCATAACATCTCAGATGGTGGTCACTGTACAGATATCTCTGCAGGATCCTGAGATGGAGAGCCACCAGCTGGGTACGTGAACACACCAATGATTGACCGCCTTCCTCAGGGAAGACTCAAGGACCGCAACAAAGACCCAATGCCTCCTCTTGCCTCAGAAGAAGTCCACCAGCCTCTTCTGGGTCTTAGAGACAAAAGCAGTGGGAAGGACTAAAGTAATCAGTTAGTACCATATCTTTATGATGGAAGCTACTTATCAATGGGTTTTACATGGATTGGTGATCCATCTGTGGCAAACAACTTACAAGTGTAGCAATGGCTCCAGCAAAATTGAAAAGGCACTTAACTACAAATCATTGCCATATGACACGTAAAAGTGTGGATTATTTTAAATGAATATTGGAATCTCAAAAAAAAACAGATTAAAGTTTATGAAAATAAAGTCACGATCAGTAAAAGGATTCAGGAAGCAAGTTACTTAGTAGCTTTAAGACCAGTTCACTCGAGAATGTTTTAAAAACTGTGTGAAAACCTGGATAAAGAGCACACCAGTCTCCTGCGACATACAAAACTCCAGTGGCTTAGCAGAGGAAGAGTTCTCAACAGGGTGTTTGAGCTGAAAGGTGAATTGCAAGAGTACTTTCAAGAAAATATGAGTCTACTTAACAAACATTTTTCATCATATGAACCAGTTGAGCAAATCTCTGCAAGTCCCTGGAGAAAATGTTCTGACTTCAAATGACAAGATTCTTGGATTTAAAAGGAAACCAAATCTTTGGAAAAATCATGCTGCAAAAGGAAATCTTGAAAAGTTTCCACTGCTGTTTGGGCTTGAAAATGAGGAAGGATATCAAAAAGTCTAGAGTCTTATTGAAAACCACCTGGAAGAACTGTAGAGCAAAATTGAACAGTATTTTTCCTCCCTTTCAAAACAAGTGTATGACTGGGTGAGGGACCCTTTCTCTGAACCTTCTGCTTATTCTGAGAGTGTGACTTTGAGAGAAGGGGAAGAACTTTGTGAGCTGCCCTCAGATCATGCACGCAAGATGAGATTTACTTCCCTGCCCCTGGACAAGTTCTGGATTTCTATGAAAGAAGAGTATCCTGCCATTCATAGGAAAGTAATGAACATTTTGCTGCAGTTTTCAATTTCTTACCTGTGTGAGCAAGTTTTTTCTTGCTTAACAAACATCAAGAGCAAGGATAGAAATTGTCTTATTTCATTTGAAGGTGAAATCTGTGTGCTTATCTCAAGTTCGACCCAACATTGAGAAATTTATTATGTTTAACTTATGAGTTTTTAAAATTTATGAAAGAGCAATTTCAAGAAAGATAAGCTAAGCTTAACTATCTGTTTTGTTTTTCAAAAAAGGTTGGCCAAAAATTCGTTCTCTATTCAAAAGTGCATTGACAATTGTTTTTGGATTATTATACCTACAACTTACTGATCACACTAATGTACCGTAAGCTTTAGATATAATAATTTTTATGCAAGGGTTCCCTGAGATCTGAAAATTATTTCAAGGTTCCTCCAGGATAAAAAGGTTCAGAAACACTGCTCTAAAGAATACAGAGCCAACCTGTTTAGCCTCTCTTGATAGGGCTGTATTCTCATTCCCAGAATTAGCCTCATAAATCTCTTTTGGACTCCCTCCAGTGTTGTAATGTCCTTTTTTAGGTAAGGTGACCATTGTGCCCTTAATGTGATGTTACACCACTGCTTTATGTGCACATCTTGAAAGGCTAATTAACGTCCGATTCACTTGTGTGTTGAACCGACGTCCGTGGTGAATTGAATATTGTAGGTATTGTAAGAAGTGCTGACTGACAGATTGCAAAATCACTTGCTTTGTGAAGTTCTTAATATTAGTGATAATATCATTAAAGGTGGTAGAGAGAGGCAACAGAGTTCCCCTGATATATGTTGACAATCTTCTACTGTCAGTCCTTCTGCCAGAGCTTAAATTCTCACCATATGAAAAGAATCATCATGAGCTCTTAGTTTTGGTGGCTTTTAGCTTCCAGAACAAGGTTTAAAATCCTTTCAGTGGAATAAAAGACTACTAGCTTTAAGGATGCTGTTTCAATTATGACTGATAAGTGTGATAGATATTCATTTCTTAGATTTTTGCTAAGCTTGCTTTCTAAATGCAGCTGCCATTTGAAAGATCAAAAACAGATGTAAGCAAACTTCCTCCTAACAGTTTGTTTAACTTCTGGTTGTAAATGGAAGGTAATCTTTAATTCTTAACCTATAAATGGAAAGCAGTATTCAGTTTGAAGTTAAAAGCATAGCTTTCCAAACAAGCTCTGTATTTTGAAGAAATTCTGTCTGTGAAAAGCAGATACTAGCTCACAACATCTTGCTTTAGAAGATGCAGTATAAGACAATAGGTTGTTTCAAACAAATAAACTGACTCTGAAGTTGCTTAGTTCAAGGAAGCTTGCAGAACAGATGGATAATATCATTTTGGATATCAATAACTCATGTGCTTACAGCTTGGAGTTTTATGTGCTGAAGGAATTTAGCTTACAGCATTAATGGTAGCTAACTAAGATCAATGCCTCCAAAAAATGCTTTTAGACCATTTGCGTTAAAAGAATGTCTGAGCAAATATCATATTTTTATGAAATATCCAAGTGGAAGAGGAAAGGTATAAATGTAGAAAGCAGTTTAGATAAATCAGGAATGAGGTAAGGAACATCAAGAAACATGAGTTGATTGAGTATCCATTCCTCCAGCTTTTGTTTTTTGTGACAGACGACTTGTTTGTCTGCAACTTAGTAGTATGTCCTTTTAGTTTATAGAAATTGTGCCTGAGTGTTGGAAATACTTTATCCTTTATTTTGTGCTTTGGAAATGGTTTGTGTTTTAGAAATTGTTTGTAATTTGGAAATGTTTTACTGTATAATGTTTCAAGATTCAAGATAATGATTCAAAGATTCAGGATAAGGTAGAAATCCTCTGTGAGAATTTGGAAATGTTTAAGACAGAAATCCTCCATGAGTTTTAAATGTCTTTTAAGAGTGTTGTTTGGATTTTAAATGTGTATCTCTGTAAATTAATGAACTGTGTTTTAAGCTACATTGTTAGCTGGAAGTAGCTTCTCCTTGGTAGGGAGAGGGGTCCCACTGCTCGAATAGTAGGTATTGGCAGCTAATCTCACCGTGGAGAATAAACAGGGAAATGACCTAGTCTTTGAAGATTGGGTTGTCACAATATAATCTCCCTTTAGTGAGAGTTCTTGTGGCTATTTATATCCGACAGAGCTTAAGGTATTCGCTTTAAGTTTAGAACTTCACAATCAGCAAACATAATACCATCACATAAGTCTGGAATCAATAAACTGTACCAAGCAGGAAAGATTGAATAGGCTGGGGCTGAGTTCTGTTGGAACGGCAAGACTGATTAAGATCCTTAAGATTTGATAGAAGGGACATGGAAGATGTTTCCACTCCTGGGGAGAATGTAACCAGCCAGCTTAAATTCAAAATAGCTAGCAACAAATCCAGCAGAGAACTAAGCAGAAACCTTTTAGCCAGAGGGCAGTTAGATTCTTCTGCCTCGTGCAGTTGGGGCAAATGTGATGAAATGTATTTAAAGAGAAGCTCAATAAACAAATAAGGATGATTACTGCTGATAGTTTTGGATGAAGAATGCCAGAAAGAGGCACAAGTGAGCATATACGCAGGTATGGGCAAGTTGGTTTGAAGGGCTTGTTTCTGTGCTGTGCAACATTTGTAGTTCTTAGTGACCGTCAATTTACAGCGCAAAAATTGACAATTTGACCCCAAGAGGCTGGACGCATTAGTTTAAAAGGCTTGTTTGTGGGCTGTACATCATTTGTAGTTCTTAGTGTCCGTGGGTTTACTGCATGAACATTGACAACCTGACCCCAAGAGCCTGTTTGGTCTTTGTCGCAGGACATGGCAATGTTTCCACTGGTGCCTCAGAGAATGCTGTCTGAAGTTTAGGGGCTGCTTAATGAGATAACAACCGTTCTATCATCTCACTCTGTCATATGCTGCCAGCAACTTAATTTCATACAATGTTAAATTTGTAAAGAAATATCTTTAATTAGAGACTGAATTTGTCCTCCTTTAGCAGTACTGTCTATCTCTGGGGGTGAAAGGGCAACTTTATATCATTATTCAAATGCCAGAAAATAAACCCATTTGTGGCACATCCTTTAATGATGTAAAACAGAGCTGCAGAATGTATTGTTGGACAAATAAAGCCTATATTCTGTTAACTGAAGCGCTGAATAGACCAATGGAGGCTGCAGCTGAAGATAACAAGTAACAATGCTCATTAAAGCTTTTCGTCTGCCTTTCTTTAGATAAATGTAAAAGATTGCTCATATCTACTTAGTGCTCTTAAGTTAAACAATTCAGACATATCCAAGAATTATTAATATTCAGAAAGCGAAGGTAGCTCATTCTCTGCTGACATTAGGCATTATCTTTATATAATGCACGGCTGTAAAGCTCTATAAGCAGCCATAGAATCAGAATGGTCTCACAGCATTTATCAGAGCATCATTACCGTTCGGCATGTAGCAAAGTGAAGCCGGAAATGCAGAGCAACTCTGTCATCTCTAAATTGGATAGGGCCCTTGATCATAACAGTGGCAGAGCTGTATCGGCGTCAGTTCTGATGCAGCTGAAATGTTAACTCTCTCTTTCAGATCGCACGGGTGTACTTTGTACTTTCTGTTTTGTTTTCAGATTTCCAGCAGTCAGGTTTTCTATTGGCAAGTTGCTGTACTGGGGATGGAAGAGGAAGGGAAAACTTCAGATGCATTGCTGAGATATAAGCCTTTGAATCTATATCCCATGGTTTCTTTAAATTTTACAATATTGAAATACTTTACAATATATTCTGCTGATCAAAGGCTTATAGATAAAGTATTTTTAAAATGTTTCTATTGAACACTCTGAAATTGAGACAATAAAACCTAGCATTTACCGTCTTGATATGGTATATACATCCCCTGCATTTATAAAGCCAGGATCTATGGAGCTGTTTCCTGAATCAGTGTGAATTCTGACAATTCACAGAATAGACAGAATCATCGGCAGCAACTCCAAGCAAACTAGAGGGAACAGCACCAGCCAACGTACAGGGCCCTTTCCAACCTCACTATAGCCCTTGACTCCATTAGCCAGTAGTGCATCCTTCACAAATTTAACTGCCTGTAGAAATTCAACACTGTCTGGCACTTGTTCAACCTGGCATGCAACTTAAAATATTAACCCGTGAAATTACAACAGAATCAGTCAGTCACAGTCGATTTTATTGTCATATGCACAAGTACGTGTATGCATAGGTGCCTTGAAAAACTTACTTGTAGCAGCATCAAAGGCACATAGCATCAGATTTTCTGCATTCATAAGAAGGGTCTTGGCCAGAAACATTGACGGTTTAATACTCTCCGTGGATGTTGCCTGATCGGCTTGAGATCTTCCAGCATTTTTGTGTGTTACTTCTATTTATTCATTCATTGCTTTCCAATTTTCTCCCCTCCTGTCCCAATCATATGGATGGGTTTAGATCAACAGGTGCTCAACCATAACTGATTGTCCTACTGTGAGACATGTAGAGATGTTAGCTGGCTATTCAACATGGAACACAGCTCTACTTTACCCAGCATTCACATATACATTACCTAATAGATTTTTCAGATAGAAACAGATGCAAGAACTCACCGTTTTAAGCCCCTGCAAAGCTCAGGACGTGTAGAATTCTCTACTGCCTTGCACTGGAGATAAGCCATCTTAAAAATGGAAATACATTAGAACTTGAGACGTTAAGGGCAATATGGTTAGCTATTTGAAAAGCTGTTCATGCGTCTTTATTGATGACATAGGTAATGCATGTTAAGTCATCAATAAAATACACAATGTTTGGAAAGAAGCCAGTTTATTAACAATCTTATAATGGACCTTCATTTAACTGATGGAGCATTTGTATTGTGGTAATGAGTCAAAAAACTATTGTTAAAACAAATTAAATTGCATTATTCAGCATTGACTATAGTCGCCAGACGGTCTATTTAATCAAAGTTAATACTGCTTGCCGTGTATTATTGGAATATCACATCGTGCTACCGATTTCACCAGCATTGTCAAAATGATGTGACCATTATTTTGGGAAACTCTTTGTATTCTTAGGGCCAAGACGTAACTTCCATAATGTGCACATGCCCCCTTTACTGTGAATCACCCAGGCATTTTATTGGTTACTTTAAGTAGTATGAAGTGAGCTTTCACCAATGATGGATGTTCCCCTTCAAGCTAACTTCCTTTTTACTTAATTAACTTGCAAATTGTGAACACCATCAGCAAGGCCAGCATCAAATGGCCATTCCAACCTTCATACACCACTATAGTCTTGTCACAATGCTGGCTGGGAGTTCCAGGATTTAGACCCAACGGCAATGAAGGAAATGTATTATAATTCCATACTGGACTGGTATGTGGTTATGCCCCTGATAACCACATGTTACTAAGTAGCTGTTTCCCTAACCCATGACTTTTACTTCAAGGAAGGACAAGGGACACAATCAAATGGGGACACCGCATGTTTAACATTGCACTCTCAGTCAGAAGGCGGAGAGCACTGGGCATAAGACTAGGGGCTGATCTCTGTGGCTGCTGTGGAAAACTGAATGAATGTGTGGGGCTGGCCCCATCTCCAGTTTCCACAATGAGCAAACACCTAGCCTATGCTGCAGTGCCTTTCCTGGGCAGGGCAATTGGAAGAGCACATTCACTTAGTCCATGTTGTGCAGTTATAACAGAAATCCAGAGTGGATGACCTGCTTTGAAGTGGCCAGCTGAGGTGGAAACTCAGACAGATATCTAGTGGAACAAAGTTGGAGACTTGAGGAGATATAAAATCATCAATCAATGTCTTTGAAGAAATACAAAAGTTGATGTTCAGTAACTGTATTCATGGCAGAACACCAGCAACAAATCTAGAGTGGAGTTGTTTGCAACAAATTAAAATTAAAATTAATTAATGTAGAGTCATTCTCTTCAATTACTGTACCAATCATCACTGCCAAGATCTGCTCTGAATTTTGTGGATGGGACACAATACAGAGACAGTGGTGAAGAAATTTGTGGTTTAGGCTGGTAAATTAGGTGTGGATCAAATGGATTGCATCGTCCTGAGTAATATGAAAATTTGTGGAGATTGTTGGAATTCCACTCATTCAGGCAATTGGAGAGAATTCCATCAGTTTTGTGACTCGTGTTCCGCTATTATTAGAGAGTGAGGATGAGTCATTTGTATAATATGTTTTCACTTGCAGGCAGGTTCCCCACTAGTGCTATTTAAGTGGTACCCACAATTACTTATGTGTAATTGATGAATGATTTCTTCTGGTTGTTGCTATGATTCTCCAAGTGATGATCTTCCTATGCATGTTTTAAGTTATAATTGTGCCCGCAAAGAGATGCGGCAAGTTTTGAAGTATTTCTCATTCAATTCAGGACAACTGCATGTACCATTACTGGATGCAAGACAGCATCCAGTAATGGGTATTCTCCTTGTAATGCAGCATTACCTGGAGAATGAGCAGAGAGTATGTGGAATCAAAGCCGCCAAGGTAATGGTAGTAGCTGACATTGTTCAGGAACCTTATGAGAAGTAATACGTTAAATATTTGTGAGTTTTTAAGAGCCTTCTCACTAGAACAAGACAACTGTTTTAAAGAGATCACATGACTTCACTGAAATTGCAGGTGTTCCCATAATCCCATAAGACATAAGAGCAAATTAGGCCATTCGGCCCCTCGAGACTGCTCTACCATTCCATCATGGCTGATTTATTATCCCTCTCAACTCCTCTCTCCTGCCTTCTCCCTGAACCTTTGACGTCCTTACTAATCAAGAACCTATCAGCCTCTGCCTTCTCCCTATGGAGCAATTAAAGCCAGCCTCCTACTCTTTCCAAAGAATTTCAAGACAACAGAACATGTAATTCAAATTTAAGCCACAGGCTTTTAAAACTTATCCTTTCTCTCACATACCCTCTATGTTCCCATCTTAGAAGGTTCTGTTGAAGTACCCACTTCACTTTGGGGGGGGAGGTTTCATCGCAGCTTTGCTACTACACAGAAACGAAAGGAAGTATTTCATTCACTGTGCAGTTAACGGCAACAGACGATACTTCTGAATAACTGCATGATATTTTCACTCTGTAGCCTTCTGCTTTGTGTATTGCATTTGTACCACTACTGCATCTAGTGACAAGGTGTTGAAGGAAGTCAGTGCACAACCCAAGCCTTTGTGCACTACTTGAATATATTGAGAGCTGTACTGTGATATTTTCATCACTATACTGTCCTCAGGACTCAAGGTCCTGAGTTATGGAGAGAGGTTGGTCAAACTAGAAGTTTACTCACAGGAGTGCATGAGACTAAACATTGACTCTACAGAGCTGTATAAAATCATTCGGGGCACAAAAGAGGCAAATGCATGCATTTTCTCAAGGAAAAGAAATCAAAAGCTGAAGGGCATAGCTTTAAGGTTAGGGAGTAAATATTTAAATAGAACCTGAGGGCCAACTTCTTGTAGAGGATCGTACATTTATGGAATGAGCATCCAGAAGAAGTGGATGAGGCAGGCGCAATAATGACATTGAAAAGACATTTGGACAGGCACATGGGTGGGAAAGCTTTACGGCAATATTTCCTTTCCTATTTATGTACCAGTCCAAACGTATTGACCAAAGGCAGGTAAATGAGACCAGTTTAGAGGGGCACCTTGGTCAGCATGGATAAGTTGGGCCAAAGGGCCTGTTTCTGTGACACATACTTGAATATCCAGAGCCTACAGCACAATCTTCAGTTGGTCTGTACCGCCTGGAGTTATTGCTGCTCCTCCAGCTCAGAGCTTTCATGGTCCAAGAGGGCTGAGTTCCAGATCACTGGGGTACTATGAATGTCCACAAGCACTCAGTAGTACAGCAGAGCTTGCAAAGCAGCCAACTGATGTTACACGAAAGTTGACCCTCAGGCTCCTTATAAATCTGAATTTCAGCACTCATGTGGTTGAAAGCTGCAGTGGAATCTATTTGGCTTTTAACTCTGCCTCACGCACACATGTGTACTGCTAGGATTAGGCTACTTCTATGCTGGTTAGGATGGGCTGCCAATCTCTGTGTGAAACCTTGTGCCAAGTTAGTTCTACAATCCTCAATGCTTTTTACTTTTGAACTCAGATTTTTTTTCTCGGTTGTGCACCGGGGACTATAATGTATACATAGCAAGCTTTTATTTGAAAGCCGTTCAAAGTCCTTTGCAGCTGAACTCTCGTACAACCTCATCAGTCTCACTGCTCCCAGCCGAAGTTTAATCTGCAGTATTCTTGCCTGACGGCTTGGCTTAAGAGCCCCGGCATCTCACTGTGGGGAAACCCAGTCACTGTCTCGTGCACCAGCTTCCACCCAAAGTCAGCACCTGAGCTGATGGCTGTGAATAAAATATTCAGTAGAGATTTAGTTCCATCATCGCTGTCTTCTTGGTCTTCCTTGAGTAACTCCCACATTCCTGTTCCTGAAGAGAGAAAGGCACATGTCTGGGGTTGCGCCGAGTGGAGTTGATCAGGGAGGCAGAGATAAAATGTGTGTTCACAATGTATGTAGCTTGTAAGTTGTTTCTTAAGGAGAGGAGGTGGTGGGCACTGAGAAGGAAGTTACATTAGCATTGCAGATCTAGGATCTCGCCCCCATCACTGGCCATGACAATAGCAATAGGGTCCTACTGATCCCGAGCACTGGGGAGATTGGGACATTAAGACATGCAGATGTGCCTGTCTGCTCTCGTGGCTATTACCTCTTCCAGATGTGCATCCCTCTGTCCTGGAAGACAGAGGGAAGCTTGCCGGGAAGTGTATTGGGATTGTCACAGTGGATAACTTAGCACTGTACAACAATGAGGCATGGCTGCGAGGGTTATGGCAGAGCGAAGTGTGAGGATAAAGTGCTACACATTGAGTTTGAGAACTGATTGATAGAGACTGTTAGTGAGTGAGTAGGGGGGGACAAGGTGACCAGTGTCTGGGAATATGCAATGTGTGGGCTCATTGAATTTGTTGGGTCAGGACATTTAAATCATAGGAATTTGGCTCATGGTGGTGGTGACTGCAGATAAGCTTTCCCACTGTCCTGACAAACATACATTCTTGACACCTCCAGAAACATTAAGGACCCTCATCATCCAAGACCTCCCCTTTCTCATTAGTGCCATGAGGGAGGAGGTACAGGAGCCTGAAGATGCACATTTATGAATGCTAACTCACCATTCTGCATTATTTTTTATTGTAACGTATAGTATTTTTAATGACTTGCTGCCACAAAACAGCATAATTCATGACTTGCTGTTAGGGATAATAAACCCGCTTCTGAATTCTGAACAGGACATTTCTCCTCTACAACTGTGGCTAAATTCTGGAAGCATTGGAGGGATTATGCAGTAGGAGCACAACATGTTGCCTGCATCGGAATCAACCCAATGAATCACATAGCTGTTGAATTTAGCCTCCATGTGTCTGTTGTTGAATTGCATCAAGCTGAACTGTGGTGAAAAGCAGCCAGAGTCATTCACCATATGAGCTGCCTGCGCCCAAAATATTCCTTCTTTGCCTTCTCTCTTTCTACCTTCCTCCTTTTCCTTGATTTTCTATGTCTCTACATTGCCATTGACTGTGGGACTAGCAAATACTCTAAAGATAATTTTACACACCCATCATGAAGGATGGGAAGAAAAATGATTGGCACAGTTCATACACTCAAGAGATTGTGAGGTTAGTGGAAGAGAGAGAGGTTAATTTCTCTAATAAGTGGTGAAGCAGGAAGAGGTTTTCTTGGAACATGTTACTTCCAGAAGAACAATTATTCCATTTAGTCTGCCAACATTGCACACTTAAGGGTTCACTGAAGTTGTATTGTTCCTGATACTGGAGAGATTGGTGCTAAACCTGAGCGGTTCTCTTGATTATAATACATTGGTCAAAAGGGAGAGAAACATTTTGAGATTCCACTTTTCAGTCACTTTATAACTTTGCAATTTGTGTGTTTTTGTGTCATTGGTGGGTAAAGAGAGGACTGATCTGTGATGCTTTCTGTATTTGAAGAGCTCCTTGACACTTTTCTTGCCTAGAAATTCATTGGAAGTCAATAGAATCAATTTCAGTTGCAGAGTGCTACACATTGTGGTGTGTTTACTGCCTCGGAATAAGAATGTCATTCTTGGAAGCCATGTATACATATTGAAAAATAGCTACTTAGATGAGGCACTGGAGGGTGACTATCAGCTAGACTATTGATCATTCCTCTGTCAAGCATCTTCAGAGGTTGACAGAATCAGCAAAGAGAAAGACAGAAAAATGGTGCTGTACTAGTGGCAGTCACCGCCTCCCTTTCATCTAGGGTTAAAACCCCAGCCTTAACACAAACTTGATCTCAGTTTGCAACCAAAGATTACCTGCATTAATAAGTCACAGTTATATATAATTACTGATTGATTTCTATCTGTCATTTATGACTGAATTCGTGTAACTAATGAATATTTGATTGTTGCAGAACAGAACAGCTTTCGATGTTAATGGAGCATCTGCACCATAATATTATTTATGGCATTAATAATCAGGTTATGCCCAATAAAATATCACTGATTATAAATCTTTTTAATCTCATCTTGCTAGTAAATTCCTGAGTTAAATCTTCTGCCAGAAAATGCTGAAGTTGTATAAGCCAATATCTAATCAGAACTGAGTTAAGCTTTAAGGGATTGGGTGATGATATTGAAGGTCATATACAATGCAATGCTTCCTTTCAATAAAGGCTTTACTGGTCTAGGAATAGCATGTGGGACTGTGGGACTGTGGGTACTTTGTGGGCATCATTTATCCACCTTTGGAGAGACAGTAAAAATGTTGCACAACCTGCTCCCTAAGCAATTAGTACCACGTATACTTTGAATGATTAATTCTGACAGTGTCAGGAATTAGAAAATATTCTAATATACAGGAGCTCACTTCATTAAATGTGTTAAATTCAAACTACCGAAGTTCAAAGTAAATTTATTGTCAAAGGACATTAATGGTACTATATACTGCCTTGAGCTTCATTTGCTTGCAGGCGTTTATGTGAGAAAATACAATAGAATTTATAAAAATAAAACTATACATAAACAAAGACTGACCAACAATAAACAAAAGTAGACAAAGTGTGCAAATAAAAGAAGATAATACTGACAACAAGTTATAAAGAGTCTTCAAAAGTAAACCTGTAAGACATAGATTCCGTTCCAAGCGGTGATGATTGAAGTTATTTACACCATTTCAGGAGCTTGATGTTTGTAGGGTAATAACTGTTCCTGAACCTGGTAGTGTGGGATCTAAGGCTTCTCTTCACCCTGCTCAATGGTCTGGATGATGAAGTCTTCGATGATTGCTGCTTTCTTGTAGCAATACTCTATTTAAATGTGTTCAGTGACGGGGAGGGCTTTGCCTGTGATAGACTGGGCTCTATCCATCACTTTCTGTAGTCTTGGGCATTGGTGTTTCAATAGCAGGCCATGATGGAACCAGTTCGGATACTCTCCACTGTGCATCAATATGTTTAAAAAAAGATTTTTGGTGCTGTGCTGAATCTACGCAAATTTCTATGAAAATAGAGGCCCTGTCATGCCTTCTTTGTAATGAGACTTGCTTGTTGGTCCCAAAACAGATCTTCTGATATGTTAACACCGAGGACATTAAAGCAACTAACTCTGTGAAACACTGACCTGATGACACTACTGATGCTGGCACAACCGCAGCTGGTGATGAGGAGGTATATAAAAGTGAGATAAATTGGCCGGTTAAGTGGTGTTACAATAACATAAGAACATAAGAAATAGGAGCAGGAGTAGGCCATCTGGCCCATCAAGCCTGCTCCACCATTCAGTAAGATCATGGCTAATCTGGCCGTGGACTCATCTCCACCTACCTGCCTTTTCCCCATAACCTTTAATTCACCTACTATGCAAAAATCTATCCAACCTTGTCTTAAATATATTTACTGAGGTAGCCTCCACTGCTTCATTGGGCAGAGAATTCCCACTGATTCACCACTATCTGGGAAAAGCAGTTCCTCCTCATCTCCATCCTAAATCTACTCCCCAAAATCTTGAGACTATGTTCCCTAGATCTAGTCTCACCTACCAGTGGAAACAACTTTCTTGCCTCTATCTTAATTTTATATTTTATAATTTTTATAATATTTTATTATATAATATAATAATATAAAATTATATATTTCATAATTTTATATGTTTCTATAAGATCTCTCATTCTTCTGAATTCCAGCGAGTACAGTTCCAGGCGATTTAATCTCTCCTCTTGTTCTAACTCCCTCATCTCTGGAATCAACCTGGTGAACCTCCTGTGTATTTCCTCCAAAGCCAGTATATCCTTCTTCAAGTAAGGAGACCAGAACTGTTCACAGCACTCCAAGTGTGGTCTCACCAGTACCCTGTACATTTGCAACATTATCTCCCTACTCTTAAATTCAAACCCTCTAGCATTGAAGACCAACGTTCCATTTGCCCTCTGGATAGCCTGCTGCACCCGCAAACCAACCTTTTGTGATTCATGCACAAGCTCTCCCAACTCCTTCAGCACAGCAGCATACTGCAATTTTTTTTTACCATTTAAATAATAATCTGCTCTTTCATTTTCCCTTCCAAAGTAGTTGACCTCATATTTACCAACATTGTACTCCATCTGCCAGACCCTTGCCCACTTACTTAACCAATCCATATGTCTCCGCAATCTCTCTGTACCTTCTGCCCAATTTGCTTTTCTACTCCATTTATTATCATCAGCAAACTTAGATACACTACACTCAGCCCCCTCTTCCAGATCAACAAAAACTTTGCACTCAATGTCAATAAGACCAAGGAATGATCATGGACTTCTGGAAGGGGAACTCAGGAGAACGCACAACAGTTCTCACCTAAAAATCAGCAGAAGAAAGGGGTGAGCAGCTTCATGTTCCTGGGTCTTGACATCTCCAAAGATCTATCCCTGGCCAACATTTTGGTACACTTATGAAGAAGGCATGCCTGCAACCTTCTCCTTAATTTGGTTAGCAGTTTGAAGACACTTGGTATGTCACCAAAGACCAGCAAATTTCTACAGATGAATTATGGAGAGCATTCTAACTGCTTGCATCATCATCTGGTACGGAGTCACCCATGTACAGGATTGGAAAAAGGTGTTGAAGACCGTAAACTCAGCCAGCTCCATCATTAGCATTAACCTCACACCATCAAGGACATCTTCAAAAGAAGATGCCTCAAAAGGGTGACATCCATTAGGAAGGATTTTTACCATCCGGAACATGCCCTCTTCACATTACTGTCATTAAATTGGAGGCACAGGAGCATGAAGACGCACACTCACAGCTTTCTCTCCTCCGTTAGCAAATTTCTGAACTGCTCATGAACACTCATAGAAACCATAGAAACTTTACAGCACAGAAACAGGCCTTTTGGCCCTTCTTGGCTGTGCCGAACCATTTTTCAGCCTAGTCCCACTGACCTGCACCTGGACCATATCCCTCCATACACCTCTCATCCATGTACCTGTCCAAGTTTTTCCTAAATGTTAAAAGTGAGCCCGTATTTACCATTTCATCTGGCAGCGCATTCCACACTCCCACCACTCTCTGTCTGAAGAAGCCCCCCCCCCCGCAATATTCCCTTTAAACTTTTCCCCCTTCACCCTTAACCCACATCTCTGGTTTTTTTCTCCCCTTGCCTCAGTGGGAAAAGCCTGCTTGCATTCACTCTATCTATACCCATCATAATTTTATATACCTCTATCAAATCTCCCCTCATCTTCTACGCTCCAGGGAATAAAGTCCTAACCTATTCAACCTTTCTCTGTAACTCAGTTTCTCAAGTCCCGGCAACATCCTTGTAAACCTTCTCTGCACTCTTTCAACCTTATTAATATCCTTCCTATAATTAGGTGACCAAAACTGCACACAATAATGATCAACTCCCTCACTATTTTGCTTTTTGAAGTATTTATTTTTAATACATTCTTATTGTAATTTATAGTCATTTGCACTGTACTGCTGCCACAAAGTGACAAATTTCACAATGTACGGTAATCTTGATTCTAATTCTGTTTCCACCTCTGTCACCCTAATGAGGACTGGCTCATGGAGCTCGAGCTTCTTCCTCCTGTAGTCAATAATCAGTTCTTCGGTTTTGCTGACGCTGAGTGAAATGTTGTCATTGTGGCACCCCTCAGTCAGAATTTCAACCTCTCTCCTATGTGGCAATTCGTTACCACCTTTCAGCCAATAACAGTTGTGTTGTCAGCAAGCTTCAAAATGGCATTGGAACTGTACTTAGCCACACAATCATGGGTATAATGTAAGTAAAGCAGAGGGCTAAGCACAGAGCCCTGTGGTGCACCTGAGTTGATGGTGAATTTGGAGAAGATGTCATTGCCAGTCTTTACTAACTGGAGTCTACCAGAGTATCCAGTTGCACAGCATGATGCTGAAGCCTGAATCTCGGAGCTTAGTGATAAGCTTTCAGGGGATGATAGTGTTGAATACTCAGCTGTTGTCAATGAAGAACATCCTAATGCATGCATCTTCATTGCCCAGGAATTCCAGAGCTGAAAAGGTAAACAAAGTGAACTGTATACAGTACTTAATTTATGTATATACCTGCTTATAAGCAAGTTACTCTGATTGTTCACTCGCCCTTATTTTCTCCAGTTCTTTAGACTTCATGACCAGATGAAGAAGAACATTTTTTAGAAGACTTCAGTCACCCATACTTAATGTGAGAGGACATGTTTCTGAAGTTTCCAGTGCCTCTGCAAATATGTCATACCACATGGAGAACATCAAAATAAACCAAAAATTACCATTAAATCTATCAACTCTGTCTCCACCCCCCCCCATAAAGTTTTACAAGCCGCTCTAATCCTGTACAAACCATCTGCTTTGCCCAACTGCTCAAACTATCTGCCCATCTGAATTTGCATAAACCATACAGGCTCTCCCTCACCCAAGCAGTCAACCCGGTCTATCCATTTTGTGTAATCCAGTGAGGAAGGGAAGGTTCTGCAGGCCGTTTTATTAACTTAAAATATGAAATCCACGTGAATTCAACAAGAGCTGCAACGACCATTCTTTAGTTCATTGTATTTTCTCTCAAGATCTAATTGACCTATATTTTACTGAGAAGTCTTTGAAACTTATTTTAGTTTTCTACATTGTATATGAAAATTTGCAGCAACAAAGAACACAGGCAATTCATTTTTTTCCCATTGAAAAAGAATCTTTTCCATGCCAACTCTTACTAATTTCTGTTATGGCTTTTCTTATTCCACAGAAACTGACATGGCGATCGAATCAACATGACATTGATATCTGCAGAATGAAAGGCAAAAATGAGGTACATTTTAAAACAAATTGGCATTATTTTAAGTTCAGCAACTGTGTGACATTATGCCTGAAGGCTAGTATCTTCCATTTTTTATTATCTTCAAATTGTTTTGTCAAACATGATTTATTAGCTGTCTGTGCAATTGGTATTTGCAATTAATTATTTCTAGTTCACTGATCAAAACAGAGCCATCTCAAAATTCAGTAAATTCAATCTTCTAATTCTATTACATATTCTTCTATGTTCATGTGACCTCACACTGAATGGCAACTTAAATGTGAGACTGCATTAACAATTTGATGCCTCCACATAGTACAAACAAAATAAAAACTTATATTTGGTACTAATGGAAGGCTAAGATGCATCAGGGCATTACATATATAATAGCTAACAGCTTTGCATTAGGTGTCCATTACTATCGTTTCCATATCAACCGCCGCCCGCCCATTATTGGAAGCTATTCATGGATTATGATCTTTTATGTTTTGTTGTAGGAGCTACTTCTGGATGATATCGCCCTCATACTCTTTATCAGAAAATGAAATAGAGTGCTGCCTCTATATTCTAAGGTAGAAATACCTTAAAGAGAAGGCTGAGATTATGTGTTATTGAGGAATGGTTTTGATAGGGTATGAAGAAGAAAATGCCCCTATTATTCAAAGACTGGAGGACATCTTGGGCAAAAACTGCAAAGAGGACATGAGGAAAAGCATTTATACACAAAGGGTAGTTAGGGTCTCTGATTGCTGTCTTCAAGGAGCAATATGATTCCTCAGGACTTTCAAGATAGAATTTGATGGCTATTTTGGGAATAAAGTGAGGGAAGAGAACCAAATCCGTTGCTCTACTATGTAATGGCATTGATTCAGCTTACCTCCTATGCTGAAACAATTCTGTAGATACTTTGAAAAAGACTGAGGAATAGAAAGATATAACAATTTATTTGAAACACTGATATATTTCATATTGTGATGTAACAACTGCCCTGAATGCAGTGAAGGTAATTATAGTTAGAGTTGCCTAATCTCCCACTTGAAATTAAAAGTGAAGACAATTTCAAGTGGACGTTCACCAGAGTAATGAGCAGTAAAATGTATATCCAGTGAAGGCCATTGAGTCATGAAGTGATAGAGCCTCCAAAGGCAAGTTGATTGGCTTCTGCAATAAGAGCATGAAGGAGATGGTCAGTGGGTAAAGGTTATGTTCAGACAGTAAATTTATCATTTGGTTCAAATATGTAATCTGTTGCTACATTAATTTCTTGTGTGTCACACTGAGGAGTTGTGGTTCCTCACTATGTCACATAAAATGAGATGGAAATCGGGGAATGAAGCCAGCCCACTATTACATTCATTTCTTGCGCTAGATTTCCTTTATCCCAGCTACACTCACCCAGTAATCAAGGCCTCTAATCATTTTTTTAAATACAGTTTGGTTGCTTGCAAATGACAAGGTGCATACGGTTCCTGGGAGTTCTTCTCATTCCCCAATTTCCACTGTGCTACAGGCACTAAAGCAAGAGAAAACCTCACTCCTGTGTTCCTGAGGGATTCTCCTTGAAAAGAACACATTCAAGCTCTGGTAGTCATTAATAGAAATAGAAACAGAACTAGAAATAACATGTACTATAATGGGCTTCTTATCAAGGGAAAATCGTGCAGCTGTAATGTGTAATAATGTGAGTTTTTGTCTGTTAACAACAAGAGAGCTGAGTGGTTTGCCAATGTGCAATTAACTGTACATAACATAGTAAGTATGACCATGGATCATGAGCATAGCTGCACAGATTGCGAGTGGACTATATCCCTTCAGGAATTTAAAGATTTTAAACTAAACATTCTGAATGTTAGAAATAACACTGGTGGTGGAAAAAGTCTTATCTCAAATTTCTTTCCGAGTACTATTTTAAGAATAGCCTTGCCTATTCATTACTGCAGTGCCCAATAGATCACGTTGGATGAAGGTGAAGACACTACTGTATCTGGTTGTGGAGAGTGAGGTGGGTTATGTTCACTGTGTTTCAGTAGGAGATGGTGATCACAACATTGTAAGATTTAGATCAGCTATAAAAACAGATTAATTCAAAGTAAAATAATTGCTTGAAGGCAGGCCAATTTCAATGGAATGAGTCTGGAAGCAAAATTAGAAGCAAAAGTATAGTTAAAAATTGTAACAGAACAGTAGCTGTCTTTAGGGAGGAGATTCATCGGCTGTAATTAATGGACGTACTTTTGAGATGCAAAGCCAGAACAAACAAATCCAGAGCTCCCTGGATGACAAAAGAAATACACAAGAAAACAAAATACACACACAAGATGCTGGAGGAACTCAGTAGGCCAGGCAGCATCTATGGAAAAGAGTACAGTCAACATTTCAGGCCGAGGCACTTCATCGGAACTGGAGAAAGAAAGATGAGGAGTCGGGGTAAGAAGTTGGGGGAAGGGAGGAAGAAACACAGGGTAACAGGTGTAACTGAGGGAAGGGAAGGGGTGAAGTAAAGAGCTGGGAAGTTGATTGGTGAAAGAGGTGCAGGGCTGGAGAAGGGGGAATCTCATAGGAGAGGACAGAAGACCATGGAACGAAGAGAAAGAGGAGGAACACCAGAAGGAGGTGACAGGCAGTTAAGTGGATAAGGAGGGGAATTTAAAGGTGAGAAAATGTTAGATGATAAATTATGGTAGGTAGAATGAGAAAAGACAAGATAGAAACAGTTCTCAATGGGGTGCAGGAGCAGAGAGAGCTTGCGATAATTATGCTAAAATCAGTGAAGGTAGCTAGATAGTCTCAGATAGTGGATAATAAGACATATCTGGCTCTGGCCTTTTTTAAAAGTACAAACACAGATTTAAAAAGCAAGGAAATAATGCTGAACCTTTATAAAACATTGACCTAGCCTCAGTTGGAGTATTATATTCATTTCTGGTCACTGCACTGTGGAAAAAATGTGAAGGTTTTTGAGAGAGTCCAGAAAAAAAAATAATGTGAAAGGTACAACAGACACAGAGCTGCAGGAACATAGTCGATCAGGGAGCATGTCTGGAAAAATGGACAGTCAACATTGCAGTTGGAGATCTTACATCAGGATGCATGCATTCATGTTAGTAGTTACTGGGATGAGAGACTACAGTTTCAGGAATAGATTATAGAGGCTGAGGCTGTTTTCTTTGAAAAGGGAAAAGCTGAGGGAAGATTTTAATACAAGTGTATAGATGATGAGAGGATTTCAGCAGAATAGATAATAGGAGCCTGTTCCCATTGGTAAAGTACAAGCACCACAAAGATCAAATAAAATGGAACAGGATTATAAACACAAACAATTCTACAGATGCTGGAAATTCAGAGAGACACAACACAAAATGCTGGAAGAACTCAGCAGGTTAGGCAGCATCAATGGAGAAAAATAAACAGTTGAAGACATCTCAGATGTTCTGGCATGGAAAGCATCATCCTGCGATTGGTTGTGGTGGAGATGGAGGAATAATGTTTTTATAAGTTCCAGGAAGGGAAGTCAAGATTGCTGTAAAAGTCAGTCGGTTTATAGAAGATATCTGTGAATAGTTAGTCTCCAGAGATGAAAACAGAGAGATTGAGAAAGGGGAGAGAGGTGAAAGAGATGGAACAGAATAAAGAATGACTTGAGGAAGAACATTCCTTTCACGAGAGCAGGGTTTCCTGTCCTTGGGTCCACGGACCCTTTGATTAACGGTAGGGTTTCATGGCATAAAAAAGTTTGGGAACCCCAGCAATGGAGAAAGCTAGGTGGCTAGAACTTGGCAGTTTCTCTGATAGAGGGAGTATGAGAATGATGGGCTGAATGACCTCCTTTTGTGTTGTAACCATTCCACAATTCTTTGTGAGGATCTTAATCTTGAACGTCAGCAGATTATCTCACCATGAGAGCATTGTTGCTGAGCTTTTTCTCAGCTTCTTCCATCAGGGTTATTGGATAAAAATCAGGAACCGAAAGCTAGGCTGTTTTATTTATTTCATCTGAGACTAGGGCTCAAACTGCTGACCTGTCGGTTCAGCTGACTCGGTGCATATGAGGAGTTGGCCTTCAGGTATTTGGGTTTGAATGGCTTGCTGCCACACCAAGTACTTCACCTGCTCTTCACTCAATGTAACTCTATAATCCAAAGCATAAAAGTCCTGTAAACAATCAGCCATAATAATACTTGTATCTATGTAACATATTTCACATTGAAATGTCTTCATGAGGTTTTACATAATTAATTGTTAAGTAGTCAAACAAAGCAATCAGTTTTAGCAGCAATGTCGCTTAAGGAGCAGAATAATGAATAAGCATGAAGTCTGCTTTGTGATGATAAGGTGATGAAATACTGACCAGGACAAAGTCCCGGCAATTCCTGTAATGAGAGGTCTTTTACATCTGGCTAGAATGACCGTGGATTTGGGCAGATACCACATGTGAAGGATAACACCTCTCATAAAGCTGTACAACATCAAAAGCTCAGCCTGACCTTGTGAGCTCAGGCTTAGGAGGTGAGAAGATCATCAAACTTCTCATCAATGTGAGCACTACCACAAGAGTCCAACTGACATGCAGAATTAACAACCTGTAAGGTATTTTCAGCATAGCCTAATTAAAATAAAACAGGTTGCAGGCAGGCTATTTCACTCTTAAATTTGTGTGTAGCAATTTAAATTTGGCTGTTTCTGTAGGAGCACGGGCTTGTGTATTTCATGTTTTGGGAAGGACATGTGCACAAATATGCATAATCTTAAATTACACATTAGTTTGGTGATTATTGTAGAGACTTTTCCCCACCTTGCAATCAATTCTAATTAAAGCCAAGTTCTGTACAGGTCAGGACAATCATGGACTCCATTTGCCCACTTGCTTTCTGAGAAAGACTGATATGAATACAGACTGATATTAAAGAATGATAAATGATATCATAAATGATATTAAGTCATTCTGAATTTCCAACAATGGTCAGCTGTCTTATACATCTGGCAAGATCATCCACATTCTAACCACCATCACCCACCAAATCCTCACACTAAAGCATATCATTAGTTAGAGTCATGGAATACAGTATGGAAACACGTCCTAAGGCCCAGCTTGTCCATGCCAACCATGATGCCCACCAGGTCAGTACTGTATGCCCATGTTTCCCATATCTATACATTAAACCCTCACCTCTCTTTGGAATATGTGGTCATCCCTACATCTGACTTCCCTCAGACAGCTCACTTTGCAACCAATATTCCACATACTGTTCAGAAATTTCAATGCTTTTGATTAACCTTTATCATATCTCTCTTCTCCAGGAAGAAAATTCTTCAAAGTCCTACTCTGAAGTTTACTAAACCAAGTTTTGTATCAGTAGCTGTGAGTCTACTGCTTAAAGGCAATGTTCTCAGAGCCCTGTGATTAAAAACAAAGCCCACCACAGTTGCTAGCCACTTTGCACCTCATTGTGCTATTCCCAGGGTACCTCAGATAAACATAGATGAGGGAGGCAGTATTCAGCTTGAGAATTAATACGATACACCTCTCAAAATGATACCACCCTAATGTAAGTAATCATGGAAATGAGGATGATTGACTTTTGGATAGGATTAAGAAACTCACAGATCTTTATTGCTTCTATGTCATGTACGTTTCCGGGCTGCATTTCTGCCATCTGAAATGTATCAGGAGATATTTTCCTTTCTAGTAATCTGTAGTTAGGCTGAAACTGATCAAATGAAGAGAACTATGACATCAAAAAATAGCACACAAGTATATCATATTGTATTCAAGTCTTTTATCATTAATGAGTATGGATTTTCTTTGTCATTCCTCTTTTGGAAAGGACATAATGGGAGAAGGATTCCATATTATTGGATGCTGCTCACCAATTTAGATCAGGGGCTCCCAACCCTGGGTCCACGGACCCCTCGGTTAATGGTAGTGGTCCTTGGCATAAAAAATGGTTGGGATCCCTTGTCTTATTTGGATAAAGGCTACAAAACAAACTATTTGTAATCTTACAAGAGAGATCAGACTACATTTATGTTCCCAAGACTCTAAAGTGGGGTTTGAATCCACAGCTTTCTGACCCGATACAAGAACTGTCTCAACAGAGCATCAGCAGGTGGAGCAGCATTCGATAGAGGAAAAGAATTGTCGATGATTTGGTTTAAAGTCTAGCATCAGATCCTGCTTGAGCGTTAGAGTACATCCAGCAGATTATCTGCCGCTCCAGATTCCAGCATCTGCTGTCTTTTCCGTCTTAAATAAGCATCGACTGCAATGATTACCCACATAGGATACAACACAGTGGTTGTTATCCATCTAACAGAATCATGCTTAAGCTCATTAAAAATTGTTCATTAATGTTGCATAGTATAATTTGCATACCGCTATTCTAAAAGAAGGTAATTGGCTTGATTTTGAAGAAAATATAGCAATGTTTGCCTATAGAAGACTGAGTTCAGTACAAAGTAATTCATTTTATGTGAGACTCATGGGAACCTCGTGAACAATGTGATGAGTGTTTGATCTACAGAATCATATTTTTTTACATTCCTTCTCTCTTTATGTGTCTTGGTCATCCATCAGACTTCAACTACACATTATATCTTAGAACCAAAGTCACCAATGTTATTTTCCATATGTATCTTAAAAGCAAACAGCCAAATCAACTTGTAGCTGAATAGCTGTGCTGTTTACAGGAACATTCAACTGTCTGTTTCTGTTTGAGGGGATCTCCTTTTTTATTGATTTTTGTTTGTGGTGACGAGTGGAGTAATTATTATTGTCAATTACTAGACCTTACACAAGAATGCTGCCTGAACATTCAATTGCATAATGTTGTTCCTTCTCACAGCAATGTGATTGGAAATCAATCTTTTCAAGAGCAAATTACAATAATGACCATTCCCAGATCATTTCACATCACTCCAGAAATTCATCTGAACTTTTTCAAGCCCCCAGCTTCCAAGAGTCCTCCACAAGTCCCAGCTTTATCCTTCTCCTCTTCCAATCCTTCAAGAATTCTGCTGGGACCATTCCCGTCCCTCTGATTTTTTTTCTGATCCACGGTCCTCAAACAGCAACCAACCAGATTAACATATGACCACAAGCCTTGATCTTTACAGACCCCGTCCCCTAAAATTAACTACAAGTCTAAACTTAATAGACCCAACCTTCCATCTTTCCCCAATCCCAGATCCTGATCCATTCAACCTTCACTGTCACCCGAACCACAGATAACAATCCTTATGCATGTGTGAGGAGATTCTTTTAAAAAGTGTTCTCATTTACTTTCTTCTCCATTTTCAGGCAGAATGTCGGAACTTTATCAAAGTTCTTCTGAAGAGAAATAACAGTGTGCTTTTCATCTGTGGGACAAATGCTTACAATCCAGTGTGTGCAAATTACACAGTAAGTGTCCGTTAGCTACTGTATCCCTGTATATACCAGTATATCAGTTAATTTGTTGAGCCCAACTTAACTATAAAAGCTTCCAAAAATTTGAAAATTACAATCATGATTAAAAAAACATTGAATCAAAAGCATGCCTTTAAACAAAATTTTAAAAAAATACAGAACTTCAACCAGCTGATTGCTCTGGAGAAAGTGTAGAGGAGATTCACCTGGACTTTGCCAGGTTGGAGCATCATGCTCTAAGGAGAGATTGGTTAGATGGGGGTTTATGGGTCTTCAGGCCCTTGTACCTCTTCCATGATGGTAGAAACAGGAAGAAGGTATATTACAGTTATGGAGGAAAACAGAGCATATGTGAATGTGTTTCAGGAGAGAGGTCTAAACACACAATGTTGGTTAAACCATGAGAGTCAACTGTATTACTTGGTGGCTCTTGATTCACTGGGACTGATTTGATTGCCCTGCCATGCTGTTTCTTCAATAACTTTTGTCTGTTCTGATTACCAATGTATGGTGTAACCAGCTAAAGTATTGCTGTATGGTGATACTCCTAGCCCCGATGATTCTCCTGATAAGTGTTTAAAGTTACCTGTTTCTGTTATTTGTGTGGTCCCTACTGAATTCTGACTTGTTCATTGAAATGCTGTTACTCAGGATGTGAATCATTTGAAAGTACCTATTACTGATTCACTGAGGAGCAAAAACATTTCACCATTTAGCCTCTCAATCTCCTTGACTTTGAGCATGACAATGCAGATCAATAAATGTGCTTCAAATCAGCATACAATATCCCGCATGGTATTATTTTCTCATTTCCTTATCTGGATATCGGTAGTCTCCATGACAATCTACTTCACTCTGAGATGCTGACCCACTTGAATTCTGCTGCTCTCTCTGGTTTTGTTGCACTCTAGAGAGGAACGTTTTCAATTTTAAAAACATATTGTAGTAAAATAATGTAGCAATTATATAAAATTTTGCAGTGCAATATTTGTAGAGATTGGCAGTTATGATGCTGTGGGCATCGCTGAGTCATGGCTGAAAGATCGTAGCTGGGAGCTTAACATCCAAGCGTACGCTATGTATCGAAAGGACAGGCACATAAGCAGAGGGTGGGGTAACTCAGTTCATAAAAAAATGAAATCAAATCATTACAAAGAGGTGACGTGGGATTGGAAGTTATAGAATCATTGTGGGTAATGCTAATAAATCACAAGGGTAAAGAGAGCCTGATGAGAGGCTCTCGATCAGTAGTCGATCAGTATACAGGCATCCGATCAGTAGTCGGGATGAAGATATAAATTTCAACAGGAAATTGAAAAGACATGTAATAAGGGCAATGTTATGATAGTCATGAGGAATTTCAAAATGCAGGTAGTTTGGGAAAATCAGGTTGGAGATGAATCCGAAAAGAGGGAAATTGTAGAATACCTATGAGATGGCTTTTTAACAGAGGCTGTGGTTGGCACACTAGGGGAAAGGCAATTCTGGATTGGATGTTGTGCAATGAATCAGATTTGATTATGGAGCTTAAGGTCAAGGAACCTTTAGGAGGCAGTGATCATAGTATGATAGAATTCACCCTGCAGTTTGAGAGGGAGAAGATAAAGTCAGATGTATCAGTATTAGAGCAGAGTAGAATTACAGAGGCATGAGAGAGGAAGTGGTCAAAGTTGTTTGCTAGGGAACACTAGCAGGGATAATGGAAGAACAGCAATAGCTGGAGCTTTTGGGGGACAATTCAGAAGGTGCAGGATAGATACATCCCGTGGATGAAGAATCCTAATAGGAGGATGAGGCAACCTTGGGTGACAAGGGAAGTCCAAGAGAGCACAGAAGCATAGGGAGGGCACATAATATAGAAAAAATTAGTGGGAAGTTAGAGAATTGGGAAACTTAAAAAAACAGAAGGCAACTAAAAAAAACATGAGAAAAGATGAAAATGAAAGTAATTTAGCCAAAAATATCAAAGAGTATACCAAACGTTTTTTCAGATAAATAAAGAGTTAAAAAGAGGTGAGAGTGGATATTGGACTACTAGAAAAAGACACTGGAGAGGTAATAATGGGAGACAAAGAAATGGTAATGAACTTAATAAGTATTTTCTGTCCATCTTCATTGTGGAAGACGCAAGTACTATTGCAGAAATTCGAGAATGTCCGGGGCAGGAGCAAGTGTTATTGCTATTACTAAAGAGCAATGCTTGGGAAGTTGATAGGTTTGAAGATAGGTAAGTCACCTGGACCAGATGGACTACAACCCTGGGTTCTGAAAGGGGTAGCTGAAGAGACTGTAGAGACATTAGTAATGATATTTCAAGAATCACTGGATTCTGGAATGGTTCTGGAAAAGTCACGCCGCTCTAAAAAGTGAGGGAGCCAGAAGAAAATAAATTAGCCTGACTTCAATGTTTGAGAAGACATTGGAGTCCATTCTTAAGGAAGAAGTTTAGGGGTATTTGGAGGCACATGATAAAACAGGCCAAAGGCACCATGGTATCCATAAAGGAAAATCTTGCCTGATAGATCTGTTGGAATTCTTTGCGGAAATATTAAGCAGAATAGACAAAGGAAAGTCAGTGGGTGTTGTTTACTTTGACTTTCAGAAGGCCTTTGACAAGGTGCCGCACATGAGTCTGCTTAACAAGGTAAGAGCCCTTAGTATTACTAGTGGATAGAAGAGTGGCTGGTTGGCAGGAGGCAAAGAGTCGGAATAAAGGAGGCCTATTCTGGTTGGCTGCCAGTGAAAGTGATGTTCCACAGGGGTCAGTATCGGAACTGCCTCTTTTTACTTTATATGTCAATGATTTAGATGATGGAGTTGATGGCTTTGTGGTCAAGTTTGCAGATGATACAAAGACATGTGGAGGCACAAGTGGCACTGAGGAAGCAATGAGTTCTCAGAAGGACTTGGACAGTTTGGAAGAATGGGAAAAGTAAGTGGCAGATAGAATATAATGTAAAATGTGTATAGCCATGCACTTTGGTAGAAGGAATAAAGGTGTAAACTATTTTCTAAATGGGGAGAAAATTCAAAAATCCAAGGTGCAAAGGGACTTGGGAGTTCTTGTGCAAAGTTCACTAATGGTTAATTTGAGCTTGGGTCAGTGGTCAGGAGACAGATGTAAAGTTAGCCTTCAGTTTGGGAGGTCTAGCAAGGATGTGATGCTGAGGCTTTATAAGGCATGGGTCAGACTGCAGTCAGAGTTTTGTGAGCAATTTTGGGGCCCTTATCTAAGAAAAAATGTGCTAGCATTGGAGAGAGTCCAGAGGAGGTTCACACGAATTATTCCAAGAATTATAGGATTAACATATGAGGAGCACTCTGGGCCTGTATTTCACTGGAGTTTGGAAGAATGAGGGGGATCTTACTGGCTCTTGTGGAATATTGAAAGGCCTAGACAGAGTGGATTTGGAGACGATGTTTCCTATGGGGGTGATTCTAGGACCAAAGGGCACAACCTCAAAATAGAAGAATGTCCATTTAGAACAGAGATGAGGAAGAATTTCTTTTGACAGAGGGTGGTCAGTCTGTGTAATTCATTGCCATGGACAACTGAGGAGGCCAAGTCATTGAGTATGTTTAAAGCAGAGGTCGATAGCTTCTTGGTTAGTCATGTTGTCAAAGGATATGGGGAGAAGGCAGGAGAATAGGGTTGAGAGAGAGTATAAATCAGCCACAATGCAATGGCAGCACTGACTCAATGGGCTGAGTGGCCTAATTCTGCTCCAATATCTTATGATCTTATGGTCATATTTTAATATAATATTGCCT
Organism: Mobula hypostoma; assembly: GCF_963921235.1. Taxonomy (NCBI): domain Eukaryota; kingdom Metazoa; phylum Chordata; class Chondrichthyes; order Myliobatiformes; family Myliobatidae; genus Mobula; species Mobula hypostoma. Next base: position 15,399,267 of record NC_086120.1, on the reverse strand, counting down.
GCGATGCACTTACTCCCACAGCCAAGAGTTTCGACGAGGTATTAAGTACGGAGACTAAGTAGTCAGATTTCTATGATCAGCTAATTTTTACAACTCTATTTTTATCTATAGCAGAAAATAATTGAATAATTGAATCATTAGATTTCAATTTCAATCTCACTGTTGAGGAGACTATTATTTATTCCAGTATTTATCTTTTCCGACTTACTTCAATATCCAATGGTGTTTTAATTCCTCCTATACTGTTCGTGAATGGCACTGTGCAACACATGGATCTCTTCATGAGACAGAAATGGAATTGCTCCGTCCCAGAAACTTTGTCTGAAACATTTTGCTCCACATTGAGAAAAAGTCATCAACTAGAGCAGCACACTGATTTAGTTCTTCTCTAGTTAGATGATACACGACCCATATGTCAACGATAATTAACCTGATTTTCAATCTGCTATTTCAGCCATAACTGTGGGAAGCATCGGAGCCTGCATTGTTCAAATTCCACCAAGATTTGGTGTTTTTATTGTACATTCGTGTTCCCTCAGTACAGTCTGCTGGGTGTTACATTACTTGATGGTTCTTGATTCACTGGGACTAATTTGATTGCTCTGTCATTCTGCTTCTTCAAACTCTCGCGTCTGTCATGATCAACAATGTATGTTTTAACCAGCTAAAAATATTACAGTATGAGTGTAAAAAGAATTATTTAAAAAATATAACGAGCTCTTTGTGGTAATTTCTTCATCAAAGATCTTTGCCTGTTGATACTCGGTATTAGGAGCAGGAGTATGTACTTGTTTTACAATCATTGTGGCCAAATAACTTGGGTAGTACACAAACAGATTTCTGAAATGCATAGCTGTGAACATGGACCTGTGCCAGTAATAGGGGACTATAAAGCTGCCTCCTATTCCTCATTCTTGTCTTTGCTGATCGGCCCTGGAGACTGTTCCATCAGATCATAGCTAATTGGTAATACCATTTCATCTTCCAACCTTGGTTCCATATCAACAAGCAACACAGTGCGATTACTTGAGTTGAGTATGATGTTCTCCTAAGGGGTTGTCCATCGGTGGGTCCTCAGGTGGCTGTAGAAGCCAGAATCCACAAAATCCATGAGACTTAATCCAAGATACTGCGGAGGATTCCCTTAACAGAGAACATCTCATGGGGAGGCTGATGAATCAGCAACCACCATGTGGTCCTCGACCAGGGTCCAGAGGCATGGAATGGACTTCACTGCTGCGGCCTTCCTCCACCTTCACTGCCATTGTGCTATGTTATCATCTTCTGTCAGCTTCACCATTGAGGTCTTGGTTAGATCTCTCTTTGTCTGGAGTCTCCCCCTTAACCTTACCACGAGGAGCTATGCGTCAGATGGCTAAACTCCAAACGACATCACTCTTGGGATCTCAGGAACTCACAGCCTCTCCACCATGTCAAGATGACAATCCTCAGAGAAGATCAGCTGGTATCCTTACCCTACAACGGTCTGTGAAAATGAGATTTGAGATTTAAAACAGGCTTATTGTCTCATATGTTTTTTAATCTATAAAAGTGAAGAGTTCCAGATATGATAGAGATTTTCAAAGTCATGAATGGTTCTGAAGTCCTGAAATATTTCTCCACTTGAACTTCAGAATAATACTTGAAGTTATAGTTATTTGCCATTTCCATTGACTGTTCCCCGATGCTGCATGCCCCTTTTTGTGTTATATTCGAGCTTATTGTAACTTTTATTGTCCAGTGAATTCCTCGTTAGTCTCTTTCAGTTAGTTATTCCATTTATGAAGCAAGAAATTAAATTCACCACATTGAATTAATGTTTCATCTTTGTTGAGTCATTGTTAACGGTGTACAGTAATAGATAAGTTGACGGAGCTCTTTAAAGTGTTTGCTTAGAAAGAAACAATGCTGATTACCGGGCTTTTAAAATAAGATGTAATGGTATTGAACTCACGACACAGGATTTTGCAAGTCATGAAGGAGATAAAGCTTAGCTGTTTAAAACAAAATGTGATGAAAAATCCTATTGTGCACCCATTAAGGGAGTGATATTTCCATTGTGATTATAATTTTTTTTCATTTATCACAGAGGAAACAAAACCAGAGGTTCTGACAGGGTGGATGTGGAGACGGTGTTTCCTCATGTGGAAGAATTTAAAACTCATGGCTACTATTTAAAAAAAATAAGAAGTCTACGATACAATACAAAAATGAAGCAAAATGCTTTTTTTTTGGAGGTCATGAAATCAGCAATCTCAGAGTCTAATGGCAGCAGAATCAATGTATGTTTTAAAGACACTTGATAAGCAAAGGATGAAAGTTTTCCATGATGGACAGGAATGCAAGAAACAGAACAGCCACAGACTTATTAAAAGGAGAGGCTGGCTCAAAGTGCTGAGGGGAGTACTGACAGCTGACAAACACAATTGAAATATTCTTGTCAGGTTGCTGACAAACACAACTCAAATATTGCTACCAAGCAGCTATCTCCATTCTACTGCAATATTAAGACTCAATACCGCACCACTTAAATTACAGCAATGTAGGGGTTAAGTTTTTTGGACTGGCAGTGAGAGTTCTGGACCATTGATCCAAATATGTGAGTTCAGATCCTACCACAGCAGCTGGGGAATTTAAATTCGCTTAAGTAAAATGTGGAATTTAAGAAGAAACTAGTCTCGTTATCATTAACCATGAAACTGCTGGATTGTCATTAAAAATCCATCTGGTTCCCTCATGTGTATCCAGGAAGGAAACCTACCATCCTTCTCCACCCTTCTCCACCCTAGGCACATATTGGTGTGACTCCAGACTCTTAGCAGCCTTCTCAGCTGAAGAGAATTGGAGGTAGGCATTGAATGCTGCCGATGTCTTGTGAGTGAATTAATAAAATACCGGGCTCAAGTCTACAATAGAACTGGCCCCATCATCTGTAGGTTAAAGAGTGTACTGACCAGAATGCTGGATGCTGGCCGGAAATGGCCACTGAAAAGCTTGTGCATGTGGACGTAGCATTCAATGGATTGGATTTGACTCTAGCTGACTCAGGCCTTTCTGGCAGTCAGGGTTCCTCTGCAGCCTTGCTGAACTATTTAATGGAAGCATAAAATCGTATTGCAGAGAGAAAGGCCTTTCTGGCCCCCCCTCATTTTTGCCAACCATGGTGCATATCTATGCAAATTCCATTTTCCTACATTAGGACCATATGCCTTAATGCCTTTTCTATCAAAGTATTACTCTAAATGCCTTTTAAGCAGTGTCTAATACCAGAGGGCTTGCATTTAAGGTGAGAGGGGAGCTAGTTCAAAGGAGATGAGCAGATCAGATTTTTACAGTGACTGGTGGATGCCTGGAACGAGCTGTCTGAGCTGGTGGTGAATGTAAATTTGATAGGATTGCTCAAGAGGATCTTCAATAAACACATGGATGTGTAAGAAATGCAAGTATGCAGTACAGTGTAGTTTGACGTTTGATTACTAGTTTATATTAGTTTGGTTTGCACAAAATTGTGGGACAAAGGGCCTGTACCTGTGTTGTACTGTTCTATCTTCTGTTTTCTTTGTAATTGTATCTGCTTCCAGCACCTCCTCTGGCAGTTAGTTCCAAATATATCATCCTACATGCTAAAAACCTACCCCTCAGAGCTCTTCTAAATTTCTCCTCTCTCACTTTAAACGTGTGCCCTCTAGTTGTAGATCGCCTGTCCTGAGAAAAAGACTATCTATCCTGTCAATGCCCCTCATAATTTTATAAACCTCTGTAATGTTGTGCCTCTAACTGCTACGTTTCACTGAGAATACATCCAAACTATCGATTCTCTCCTAATAACTACCACACTCCATTCCGGGCAGCATTCTGGTGAGTCACTTCTGCACTCTTTCCAATGTTACCAGATCTTCCCCGTGGTGCAGTGAGCAGAAGTGTACTCAATACACCAAGTGCAGTCTAACTCATGTTTTGTACAGCTGCAACATGACAGCCGGGTTCTTATGATCTGAGCCTCGGCCTATGAAGGCAAGCAAACCAAATGCCTTCTTCATTACTTAATCCATGTATTTCACCACTTGCAGCAAGCTATGGACTTCCACCACAAGCTCCCTCTGGATATCAGTGCTCCTATGTGGCTGTAGTATGTTTGATTAATCGTGTGAGAAGGGAGTGGCATAAACTGTCGGAGTGAACAGATTTATTGAGGCCTTTTAGGTTAAGTTTTAGGTTGGTGTAATTATCTTTCACTGTTCCAGTGGTAACAATTTCTGTGCAGTATCACATGAGCTCTCCTGTTTACATACGGGCTTCATCAAGGGTCGTGCATGATCCCATTTGCTTCAGCGGTGCTTGTATCACCAATTTTGAGAAATCGAAATCTGATCTCTGTTAGCTAAGTGCCCACCCAATGTTAATTTTCCTTTATCAGGATATATGGTCAGGAAAGTCTCTGACAACCTCACTGGAACGGGCTCCCCCATGATACAATGCAAAGAATAAACATTAAATGTTGGCTACGCCAATGATATCTCACACCCTGTGAGTGAACAAAACTGAGCCAGAGTTCTCTGCTGAGCAAAGATGATCCTCACACCACTATCAGATGGAAAGATTAAAGAATATTCAGCACATTCTTAAAAGTCGTAGATCAAACATTGCAAGACACCAGTGACCACCCCTCCCCCTTCTCATGAAACACTGGCAAATCCAGCAAAAACGCCAGAGAACCTGGGATTGTGCTGTGCTTGAACATGTAATGACCAAATGTTGATATTCCAGTTAATTCAGAGCAACTCCTAAGAGGCTCACAGGTTGTAAAAAGCTGCTGTTACAATATGCCAAATATTCCTGAATAAAGTGACTAACCAGAAGTTAAGTTAAAGACTTCAGATATTACAGGAGAGTTTTGGAAAGCATTTTTATGTGCCTCCTTTAAACAGAAGTGGCTGCAACATGTAACAGTGGATTTTGGCTGTAGCTTAGTAAGTAAGGATAAAGGAGATCACAGTGGATTTGTGGTCGTTCCCACTAGAGAAAAGGCAATTCTGGATTTGATGTTGTGCAATGAACCATTTTGATTGGGGAGCTTAAAGTAAAGAGACCCTGAGGGGGAAGAGATCATAATCACATTCCGACATGACAGTCCATGGCCTCCTGTACTACCACAACGAAGCTACATTCACGTTAGAAGAGCAACACCTCATAATCCATCTGGGTAGCCTCCAACATGATGGCATGAACATTCAATTTCTCAAATGTCGGTCATTTCTCCCCCCCCCCTCTGTTTTTTTTTCCATTCCCCATTTTGGCTCCCCTCTTTCTACTTCTCTTCTCCTCACCTGCTTATCACCTCCCTCTGTTGCCCCTTCTCCTCCTTCCATTTCTTACATGGTCCACTATCCTCTCTGATCAGATTCTTTCTTCTTCAGCTCTTTACCTCTTCCACCTATCACCTCCCAATTTCTTACTATATCCCCCACCCACACACACCAACTTTTCCCCTCATCTGGTTTCATCTATCACCTGCCTGCTTATACTCCTTCCTTTCCTCCAATGGTCTTATTCTGGCTTCTTCCCTCTTCTGCTCCAGTCCTCAGGAAGGGTCTTTGCCCAAAATGTGAACTGTTTATTCCTCTCCAGAGTTGCTGTTTGACCTGCTGAGTCCCTTCAGCAATTTGTGTGTGTATTCCTCAAGATTTCCAGCATCCACAGAATCTTTTGTATTTCCAGGAAGCTCAAAGACTGGGAAGCTTTTAAAAACCCTACAGAAGGCAACTAAAAAAGCAATAAGGAGGGAAAAGATGAATGATGAATGTAAGGTAGCCAATAAAATAAAGGATGCCAAAAGGTTTTTTTTTCAGATATATAAAGATTAAAAGAGAGGCAAGAGTGGATTTTTGGACCGCTGGAAAGTTACGCTGGAGAGAGAGTAATGGGGAACAAAGAAATGGCAGATGAGCTGAAATATGCATTTTGCATCATACTTCAAGGAGTCAGGGAAAGAAGTGAGTATAGTCACTATTACTAAGGAGAAGCTGGCCAGGAAGCTGAAAGCTCTGAAGAAGATAAGTCATCTGGACCAGATGGACTACAACCCAGGGTTCTGAAAGAGGTAGCTTCAGGGATTGTGGAGGCATTAGTAGTGATATTTTAAGAATCACTAGGTCAGGAATGGTTCCAGAGAAATGAAAAATCTCAAATGCCCCTCCAAATTTTAAGAAGGGAGTAAGGCAAAATACAGGAAATTATTGGCCATTTAGCCTGATTTCAGTCAACGGCAAGATCTAAGAGTACATTATTAAGGATGAGGTTTCAGGGTACTTGGACACAAGGCAAAAATCCTTAAGGGAAAATCTTGTGGTACAGATCTGTTAGAATTCTTTAAGGAAGTAACAGGCAGGATAGGCAAAGGAGAGTCAGTGGATGTTGTTTACTTAGATTTTCAGAAAGCCTTTGATAAGGTGCTGCACATGAAGCTGCTTAACAAGATAAGAGCCCGTGGTATTACAGGAAAGATGTTAGCATGGATCGATGATTGGCTGACTGTTAGCAGGCAAAGAGTGAGAATAAATGGGCCTTTCCTGGTTCTTTGCCAGCGACTAGTAGTGTTCCTCAGGGATCGGTGTTGGGGCTTCTACTTTTCACGTTATATATTAATGATCTGGATGATGGAATTGAGGGCCTTGAGGTCAAGTTTGCAGATGATACAAAGATATGTAGCACTGAGGAAGCAGGAAGTCTGCAGAAGGACTTGGAAAGATTGGTAGAAGGAATAGAGGTATGGACTATTTTCTAAACAGAGAGTGAATTCAGAAATTGGAGGTGTAAGAGACTTGGGAGTCCTAGTGCAAGATTCCCTGAAGTGTAACTTACAGAGTTGAAGGCCAATGCAATGTTACATTCATTTCAAGAGGACTGGAATATAAAAGCAAGGATGTAATCCCGAGGCTTCATAGGCCATTGTCCAGACCACATTTGGAGCATTGTTGGACCCCATATCCAAGGAAGAATGTGCTGGCATTGGAGAGATCCACAGGAGGTTTATGAGAATGATCCTGAGAATGAAATGGTAAAATAGTAAGAGCATTTGATGGCTTCAGGCCTGTACTCAATGGGAGTTTAGAAGAATGAAGGGTATCTCATTAAAACATCCCAAATATTGAAAGGTGTGGATAAAGTGAACACGGGGAAGATGTTTCCAGTAGAGGGACAGCTTCAAAATAGAAAAATGTCTCTTTAGAACAGAGATGAGGAGCAATTTCTTTAGCCAGAGGGTGATGAATATGTGGAATTCATTGTCATATCTTGCAGTGGAAGCTAAGTGACTGGGTATACAGTGCCTTGTAAAAAGTATTCAGCCCCAACACTTTGTTCACATAAATGAGTACTGCAACCAGGGATTAATTTAACTGAGAACTTTTATTGTGAATCGCATGCTCCTTTTTCCATGGTAGAGCCCAAAAATAGAGAAAATTGTAAAGCATGAAAAAAACTAAAAATTCAAAAAAGGAAATATCAACAGTCCCAAAGTATTCATCTCCTTTTGTTCAGTACATAGTTGAACCACCTCTTATAGCTATTACAGTCAGTAGTCCTCTTGGATAAATGTCTATTAACTTTGCACAATGTGATGGAGCAAGATTTGCCCATTCCTCCTTGCAAAATTGCTCAAACTGTGCCAGGTTAGTTGGCGAACAGCGGTGAACAGCAACCTTCAGGTTTTGCCAGAGATGTTCAATTGGGTTAAGGTCAAGACTTTGACTGGGCACGTCAAGACATCAATTTTCTTCACTTGAAGCCGCTCCATGGTTACTCTGGCAGTGTGCTTTGGGTTGTTGTCCTGCTGAAAGACAGACTTCCTCCCCAGTTTAACCTTTCTGGCAGAGGCTGACAGGTTTTTATCCGGGATCTCTCTGTATTTAGCAGCATTCACTTTCCCATCAATCCTGACCAGATTTCCAGTCCCTGCTGCTGAAAGGCACCCCCTTGGCATGATGCTACCTCCACCATACTTGACAGTAGGGATGGTGTTAACTGGCTGATGTGTATTATTAGATTTATGTCGCACGTACCTCTCAGTGTTGAGGCTAAAAAGTTCCACTTTAGTCTCATCCGACCGCAAGACCTTCTTACACATCTTTACAGTATCTTCTAAGTGACACTTTGCAAAGTCTTTACAGGCAAGGATATGCTTTTATTTTTAAGCCAGGGCTTCTTCCTTGCCACTCTTCACAAATATCCTTTTTGTGCAAAGCTTTAGAGATTATAGAGCCATGAACATCATCTCCAGTTGCAGCCACTGACTTCTCAGATGGCCTTGGCATCACAGTAGCCTCTCTCATATGAGTACCATTCTTCTGCAGTGAATAAGCTTAGAGAGGCAGCCTGACCTATCCAGTGTGGCTATGGTTTCAAATTGTTTCCATTTTTCACAATGGACTGCACTGAGCTTCAAGGTATATTCAGTGGCTTTGAGATGATCTTGTACCCTTCACTAAATTTGTGATTCTCTATTATCATTTCCCTGACTTAACATAGAATAGTACAGCACAGTACAGGCCCTTCGGCCCACAATGTTGTGCTGACCCTCAAACACTGCCTCCCATATAACCCCCCCCCACCTTAAATTCCTCCATATACCTGTCTAGTAGTCTCTTAAACTTCACTAGTGTATCTGCCTCCACCACTGACTCAGGCAGTGCATTCCACACACCAACCACTCTCTGAGTAAAAAAACCTTCCTCTAAAATCCCCCTTGAACTTCCCACCCCTTACCTTAAAGCCATGTCCTCTTGTATTGAGCAGTGGTGCCCTGGGGAAGAGGCACTGGCTATCCACTCTATCCTTTCCTCTTATTATCTTGTACACCTCTATCATGCCTCCTCTCATCCTCCTTCTCTCCAACGAGTAAAGCCCTAGCTCCCTTAATCTCTGATCATAATCCATACTTTCTAAACCAGGCAGCATACAGGTAAAACTCCTTTGTACCCTTTCCAAAGTTTCCACATCCTTCCTATAGTGAGGCGACCAGAACTGGACACAGTACTCCAAGTGTGGCCTAATCAGAGTTTTATAGAGCTGCAACGTTACACCGCGACTCTTAAACTCTGTCCCTCTACTTATGAAAGCTAACACCCCATAAGCTTTCCTAACTACCCTATCCACCTGTGAGGCAACTTTCAGGGATCTGTGGACATGTACCCCCAGATCCCTCTGTTCCTCCACACTACCAAGTATCCTGCCATTTACTTTGTACTGTGCCTTGGAGTTTGTCCTTCCAAAGTGTACCATCTCACACTTGTCTGGGTTGAACTCCATCTGCCACTTATCAGCCCACTTCTGCATCATATCAATGTCTCTCTGCAATCTTTGACAATCCTCTACACTATCTACAACACCACCAACCTTTGTGTCATCTGCAAACTTGCCAATCCACCCTTTTACCCCCACATCCAGGTCGTTAATAAAAATCACGAAAAGTAGAGGTCCCAGAACAGATCCTTGTGGGACACCACTAGTCACAATCCTCCAATCTGAATGTACTCCCTCCACCACCACCCTCTGCCTTCTGCAGGCAAGCCAATTCTGAATCCACCTGGCCAAACTTCCCTGGATCCCATGCCTTCTAACTTTCTGAATAAGCCTACTGTGTGGAATCTTTTCAAATGCCTTACTAAAATCCATATAGATCACATCCACTGCACTACTCTCATCTATATGCCTGGACACCTCCTCAAAGAACTCTATCAGGCTTGTTAGACACGATCTGTCCTTCACAAAGCCATGCTGACTGGCCCTGATCAGACCATGATTCTCTAAATGCTCATAGATCCTATCCCTAAGAATCTTTTCCAACAGCTTTCCCACCACTGACATAAGGCTCACTGGTCTATAATTACCCGGACTATCCCTACTACCTTTTTTGAACAAGGGGACAACACTCGCCTCCCCCCAATCCTCCAGTACCATTCCCATGGACAACGAGGATATAAAGATCCTGGCCAGAGGCTCAGCAATCTCTTCCCTCACCTCGTGGCGCAGCCGGGGGAATATTCCGTCAGGCCCCAGGGACTTATCCGTCCTAATGTATTTTAACAACTCCAACACCTCCTCTCCCTTAATATCAACGTGCTCCAGAACATCAACCTCATTCATATTGTCCTCATCATCATCAAGTTCCCTCTCATTGGTGAATACTGAAGAGAAGTATTCATTGAGGACCTCGATGTCTTGTCTTTGAATTTTATTTTGTCTTCACTGTGGTTTGGTCTATTGAAAGTCTACCATTCTGTTTGACCTTACAGAGAGAGGGGGTATTTATTCTTATGAATTAATTGAAAACAGGTCCAATTTTCTACATCAACAAATTGGGTGAGTTGATGGGATAATGTAATGCACTTGAGGAAAGTTAGAAATGAGTAGGCCGAATGGCCTAGTTCTGCTCCTAGTTGGCATCTTTTTTCGAGGGAGCATTGAGGCAGTACTTTGCTTATCCTTTCATGAGATAGGAATTTTATTGACTAAACCAGCATCTATTACTCATTCATATTGGGAGTAGAATTATGTCATTAGGAAGTGGCCCTATTTTTTCCACGAACTCTGCTGTTCCGGAGGGATTAGTCATCACCCATCCCAAAAATCTCAAAACTGCCTTATCCACACCACTGCCTTTTCTGCAATTTTTATAGATGTTATCATTCCAGCTGTCAGTCTGACTGACGAAAGAGCCTACTAAAGAATTGTAAGTCAATTACTGCAAAGGGATCTGAGGGACAACTTTTTCACACAAAGGGTGGTTATTTATATGAAATTTGTTGCCAGAGGAAATGATTGAGATGGGTGCAGTTATACCAACTTTTTAAAAATCTATTTAGACAGATACCTGGATAGGAAAGGCTTGCAAGGGTTCCCAATCTGGGGTCCACAGACCCCTCAGTTAACAGTAGGGGTCCATGGCATAAAAATAGTTGGGAACCCCTAGTTTAGAAGGATATGGGCCAGACAAGGACTGATGGGATGAGCTCAGGTAGGCAGCTTGGTTGGCGTAAGAAAGTTAAGCTGAAAGGCCTGTTTCTGTGCTATCTATGACTCCATAGTACTTGCAACCTGCTTCTAGTGCATTCCATGGAAAGGTAAGGACACTAAATTCACCTGATCTCACTGGTGTAATCTTAACTTGTTTCATGCTTTGTTCTTGCTCAGGATCCCTTGACAAGTAAGGAATAAAACATAATGAGAGTTGGCTTTTCAAAAATTAATGTTAGTTTTCTTTCTCAGTGAACTTCAGCAAACATTTTGAGAACCATGTTTGTTTATAGTGACTGAGGTCGGCAAAAATGATGTCACACTAGTCATGGCAATAATTAAATGCAGGATCTATAGTCCCAAACAAAAGGATTCTGTTACCTTAATTTACTGAATTGACCATAAGTCCCCAAGCTCCATCACATTTTATAAATCCTACTAATTATAACCAGAGGTTCTTTATTTCTGTGTGAGCCACATTTATATTTCTAAAGAAACGAATACATGAATAAAGAGGGCCTTGTTCCCATTCTCTAAGGGTTAAAAGAGAGGGTGATTAGGATGGAATTTGTCAATATGTTTATACAGGGAATGTGACAAGTGTTTATTTAATCAGGTAGCTGAAGCTGGTCAGCTGAAGGTTTGCATTTCCCTCAGATACCAGAGAACACAAAAGCCTTGTCTGTCATTCAGTGTTGCATGAAACCAGGAAGGGTGTGGGGCAAAGACAAGCACTGGTAATTACTGATTGTGCATAAATAAATGGAAGTGGAAAATAAACAGCTGTAAGTAACCAGGCAAATTGGATCTGAGTTTCATGACAAGGAGCAAAGAATAATGGTTTCTGGATGCTTTCCGTGACTGAAAGGCTGCTGCTAGTAACATTCAACATTCAGTACTCAGTCCCTTGATTCTTGTAATATATAATGATGATCTTGGAGTCAGGGTTTATAGTCACTGACATGTTGTGAAATTTGTTGTTTTGCGGTAGCGGTAGCAGTACAGTACAATACACAAAAATGATATAAGTTGCAATACGAAATATAAAAATAAATAAGAGAGCAAAAATAGTGAGGTAGTGCTAATGGCTTCATAGACCGCTCAGGTCCCCTATGGCAGAGGGGATGAAACTGTTCTTACGACATTGAGTGTGTGTGTCTTCAGGCTCCAAGGGACTTGGAGACAAGAGGGTGGATATTTAAAGCGTACATGTGCACAGTTTTGTCCTACACAAATGTTGATGTATCTTTGGAATTCTTGATGCCAAAGGGTTTTGGAGGCTCAAAAATAAAAAGTATTTAAAGAGGCGGTAAATACATTTTTGAGAGATTGAGAATTCAGGGATGTGGGGAACAGGCACAGGAGAGTAGTGTGCCCTGGTATGATCATATAGAATGACAGGATAGACTGAAGGGATCAAGAAGCTTACTCTTACTCCCACTTACTTAATGTTCTTCCTGTGTAATATAGAGATCTTGGAGTATATTGCACCAATTGTCAAAAGTAGCATAAAAACAAGTAATAAAAAAACACGTACAGAATGCATTCCTTCATTAGCTGTGTTGAGACTGTACACAGCATTATTTAGGTAACAGACTGAGAACCTGTATAGCTTTAGTCAGCACATAATAACCAAGAAATGACTGCGATGGAGAGAGTGCAGAAGGTGGAGATGAAGACATTGCAAGAACTGGAAAGCTGTGGCTGGGAGGAAAGATTAGTTCCACACAAATTGTTTTGTTTGTAACAGAACCAGCTTTGGGCAGAGGTGATTGAAGAGCCTGGTGGAAAGGACCACTTTCTCTTTGTCAAGAGTCAAAATCAAGAGGTATTGAACTAAAAGAGAAGAATTAGAGTGGAGATGAGGATTTTTTTAAATTCAGAGGGTGGTAAAAGTCTAGACCTCAGTGTCTGGAATGGTGGTAGAAGCAGAGATCTTCACTGTGTTTGAACAATATTTGTATGTGTACTTTCAGGAGCACAACCTGCAGCGCTGCATGGTGGGATTAGGTTGGGTGGCTGCATTTTGACTGATGGACCGAACAGCTTCCTTTTGCGCGCATTTGACATAGCTTCTTTGAGACTACCACCAAATGGTCTCATGACAGAGTCCTAAAATCACAGTTTAGACTGTTCATAATCCAAACTATTTATAAGTCAGAAATGAGCAAAAACTGCATGGGAGTGGATCATAGCAACAACTGCGAATGGAAATCGGGCAGGCATGCGACTCTGGAACAGCTCTGCTCAGCTTGACCCAGCTCCTAATTGTGGCAGAGAGAAAACCTGCAGAAATGCTCAGTTCCCATGGCTGAAGATGCCAGCAGCTCCACTGCAGGTCGCAAAACCATCCACATCCATCTGCCAGTGTCCAAACACTCATTTAGATGTACAGGTATCCATAAGATCAGTGTTCTTTTTGGAGAGGACCTCTGTTTCCTATTAATTAGCTAAATTTCTAACCATGCTGCATAAATACTGTTCATTGTCTTTCAGTTACGTGGTGTCTCTGATTGACAATGTGCAATTTTCAGAAAGAGTCCACCGGATTGTTTTATCCAGATGTGCAGAAATACAGTTCAATACCAGTGATTATCTGCTACCCACTCTCATCCACATTGTCTGCACCCACCCTCACATGCCTTTGTTAATCCTTTCAGAGTTACTTTCCCTGTAAATTGCATTTCCTTTTTTAAAAAAAGATCAATCTGACATATAATTTTTATCTGCTCCAAAAGCAATGCGTTTTTGGGCAGAGTAACATGATTGGTGCTAGGATTGGAGGTTTAATTTCTCCTTTGAAATCTGAAGAAAGCAGTAGGGCATCAACTATTCCTCTCCTTGTCTGTCACTTAATACGATTGTGAAGTTCAGAAAATAAGATTCGTGCAGGTGGATTTTATGGAAGAATGTAATAGATCCTTGAAACTACAGGGATTAATATTAGATTACAGTCATCATACATAGAACACAGGACTGAAAAATCTTAGCAACACACACAAAATGCTGGAGGAACTCAGCAGGCCAGGCAGCATCTAAGGAAAAGAGTACAGTCAACATTTCAAGCCAAGACCCCTCATCAGGACTGGAAAGAAAGATGAGGGTTCAGAGTAAGTGTAAGTGGGGTGGGGTGGAGTGGAGGAAGAAACACGAGGTGATAAGTGAAATTGGGAGGGAGGGGTGAAGTAAAGGGCTGTGAAATTAATTGGTGAAAGAGATACAGGAGAGGGAATCTAATAGGAAAGGACAGAAGGCCACGGAAGAAAGGAAAGGGGGGGGAGGAGCACGGGAGGGAGGTGATGGGCAGGAAACGAGAGAAGGTGAGAGACGGAAATGGGAATGGGGTATGGTGAAGGAGAGGCGGCATTACAAGAAATTGATGTTCATGCCAGCAGGTTGGAGGCTCTCCAGACAGAATATAAGGTGTTGTTCCTCCAACCTGAACGTGGCCTCATCACATCAGTAGAGGAGGCCATGGACTGACATGTAGGAATAGGAATGGGAAATGAAATTGAAATGGGTGGCGACTGGGAGATCCCGCTTTTTCTACCAAATGGAGTGTTAGAAAGCAGTCTTCCAATCTACATCGGAAAAACCTTAGGTCAGTTTATCTTGAATTGGATGGGAATAAACTTAAAAGACATTAGGGTGTAAAAATTCTTAGAGCTGTTGTGTTATGCAGCACAGAAATGGGCATCAGGATCATGCCAACTATCAGTCACCCATTTACCCTCATCCCGTTTTGTGCCCTGCCCACAGTCTCATCAACTCCCCTCAAGCTTTATAATTCACCTGCACACTGGGGGACATTTACAATAATCCACCAATCCACGCATGCTTGGGATGTCGTGAAAACCAGAGTGCCCATAAAGAGCCTTGACATCATGAGAGGTATGTGCAAACTCCACGCAGGGAGTACCCTGTATCCGTATTCAATCTTAGTTGCTCGTGCTGTGAGACAGCACCACACCCAGCTGTACTGCAGAGTTACCCCCGATTCTTAGTCACTTGAAAACGTAAGCTAGGTTGTGTGGGGCAGCAGGGGAGTATTCCCTTTGTGCGAGTGATGTGCGGTTAGTCTTGCGTCGAATATCACGGGAGTCTTTGTGGTCATCTCTATTGGTGGACTGGCTGAGATTGGCACAAGTTCTTCAGTTTGTTCCCAAGCAAGCCTTCTCCCTCCCTTCAAAGATGCCTATTTTCCACTGGATACCAATGCAGATTTCCTTTACCGACATGCGTGGTTAAATATTGGAGTATTGACACCAAATATTCATTGCATGCCAATCATGTCAGCTTCTGAGCACCCGTTATCAACCATGCATAATTGTGCCACAGGTGGAGGACTGTGATAGAATTTATTAGTGAGCACTTTGGAATTGTTAAACAATCACTTATGTTCTCTCTCTTTTCTGGAAAGCATTTTCCAGGTGGGACAGGACAGAGTGGAGGACAGAGGGTATTAGATCATCAGTGGATTGATTTGAGTGATAAGCGAACCGTAAAGGGTCCAATGTAGCGGAAGAAAGACTCCATGACCAGCCGCTCAAAGCATTTCATAATGGTTGATGTTAATACCACCAGATGATAGTCATTTAGGCAGGTTACTGTCGCCTTCTTTGGCACTGGAATGATGGCCGCCATCTTGAAAACCGAGGGGACAATGCATTGTTCCAGAGAGATGTTGAATATATCCGTCAGCTGGGCTGCATGGTCTTTCGGAACCTGATCTGGTATGTTATCAGGTCCTGCAGCTTTACATGGGTTGACTCTGGCCGGGGTCTTCCTCACCTCAGCTTCAGCCAAATGGAGTGTCAGCACTCCCTTGGGGGGCGGGGTGTGTTCCTCGCCAGCACTTTGTCCTCCACATCAAGCCAGGTGTTGAAGATGTGCAACATCCTGGTCACTGACGCACAGGGTAGACTTGTAGTCTGTAATCCTTGGAAATCCTTGCCACATTGCACCTCATGTCTCTGGTATCACAAGAGTGTCAGTAACTTTTCTGAGAATGCTCCCATTTCGCCTTCCTGGTGGAGCAGAAAACCACAGTTATTGTTTCCCTGTAAGCTATCACATCCCCTGATCTAAAGGCAGCATCATGAACCCTCAGCCGTGCACAGACCTCTGCTGTAAGTCGTGGCTTCTGATTTGCCCTCTCCCAGATGTGTCTCATGATTGAACATCCTCAATACACTTCTCTACGCAGCTGGTCCAGAATCCACGTATTTCTCAATATTAACATGTTTTCTGCAAAGATTGCTGAATCTGAGGTTTATTCACAGCAGGAGACTTTTGAGAAGGAGAGATACTGGGTTCCGATCACAATTGCGTGACTGTTCAGATCAGCAATCCGAGAATTACTGTTCAAAGAGCAGATAAGTTACATTCTTGCCTTCATGGAAATCATGGACTTATGTTCAATTATATTCTATTAAGTTGATGGATTTTGGTTTACATCTCTCCTGTTCCAATTATGTCCAGTTGTTTTTCATTCTCCGTCACATCTCACTGCTTCATTAGGTTGTTTAGATCAGTTTTACCATGCAGCAAATTTCCCTTCTGTCATTTATTTGGTCTTTTTTTATGAAAACAAATTCAAAAATTGTGTGAGAAGTGCAAATATTGAGCTACTGAAGTGGGAGAGTGGATTTAAATACAATTAATCATGTAAAGAAAAGCAAACTTGAGGAGCCAAATTGCCTGCTTTTGTATTATAAGGTTAAATTTGCTGACAATACTACATCGATTGGCCTTATCTGAAATAATAATGAGGCAGCCTACAGAGAAGAAGTCGTCACTCTGACACATTGGTAGCAAGAAAACAACCTCTCCCTCAACGTCACAAAAACAAGGGAGCTGGTTGTTGACTACAGGAAGAAGGGAGACAAGCTCATCCCTATTGACATCAATGGATCTGGAGTTGGGAGGGGGAAAAGCTTTTGTTTCCTCAGCACACACATCACCAAGGATCTCACATTGTCTGTCCATACCGGCTGTGTGGTGAAAAAAGCATAACAGTGCTTCTTTCACCTCAGACGGTTGAAGAAGTTCTGCATGAGTCCCCAAATCCTAAGGATTTTCTACAGGGGCACAATTGAGAGCATCCTGACCGGCTGATTCACTGCCTGGTATGGGAAGAGTACTTCCCTCAATCGCAGAACTGTGCAGAGAGTGGTGCAGACAGCCCAGCGCATCTGTAGATGTGAACTTCGCACTATTCAGGACACTTACAGAGACAGATGCGTAAAAGCGGCCCTAAGGATCATTGGGGACCCAAGTCACCCCAACCACAAACTGTTCCAGCTGCTACCAATCGAGAAATGGTAACACAGTATCAGAGCCAGGACCAACAGGCTCTGGGACAGCTTCTTCCACCAGGCCATTAATTCACGCTGATAATTATATTTCTGTGCTATATTGACTGTCCTGTTGTACATACTGTACTATTTATTGCAATCGGCTATAAATTGCACATTCCCCATTCAGATGGAGATGTAACATAAAGATTTTTACTCCTCATGTATGTGAAAGATGTAAGAAGTAAAGTCAATTCAGTTCAATGATTCGAACAGCAGCAATTGT
Organism: Mobula hypostoma; assembly: GCF_963921235.1. Lineage (NCBI taxonomy): Eukaryota > Metazoa > Chordata > Chondrichthyes > Myliobatiformes > Myliobatidae > Mobula > Mobula hypostoma. Next base: position 15,381,672 of record NC_086120.1, on the reverse strand, counting down.
TGTGGATTGTGGCATACCAGTGGTGCTGTACTTGTCTTTTCTGTTTAGATACAATGTATCTAAGTGTCGATGTCTACTTTCTGTGGTTGAATTTACATTCATTAAGATGTTTATTTTGTAATGCCTTGATTTTTGATGTACAATTTCCCCTCAGTTCCTGTCATTAACTTCACTGAAATTCTTAGATCTATTTTCTCTGTAATGAACGTGATCAAAGAGGTGTCATCCTGAGAGAAATTTTTGTTTGAATGCCTTGGACCGCGATTTCACCTCCAACTTAACCAAGAGCTACTCATGCGATGCTTTGTACCAACCAAATTCACAGTGACTAGGAGACTCAATGGCCCACTGGGGATGGCTGAAGATTAAATGAGATTAAAGGTTTGATTAAAGATTAAATCTTACCTTTATTTGTCAAATCTACATCAAAGCATGCAGTGAAATGCATCATTTGTGTCAACGACCAACACAGTCTGATGATGTGCTAGGGGCAGCCCATAAGTTTTGCTATGCTTCCAGCACCAACGTAATATGCAAACAATTTACTAACTTTGGAGGGTGGGAGGAAACTGAAGCATCTTGAGGATAAGGAGAGAATGTACAAACTCTTTGCAGATAGTACCAGGAATTGAACCTAGGTGACAGGTGCTGTAAACCATTGCACTAACCACTATGCTACTGCACTGCCAAGATTGTGCAAGCAGGGCAACTAGTATACTAATCCACTCATCCCTGCCCTGTGCATATCCCGGGCTGGTAACCAGAGAGGGCTCGCTCAACACGGTCTCATAACCTTTAGACGTTTGTTGTCCGCAACCACGTTGTAACATCAGTCACGTGCAAGGTGCCAGGAGTTATCTGATATGGGACTGCACTCCAGCACTTTAAAAAGTGCAGCAGAGATGATGGTAAAGAAAACATGGAATTTTATCTTTCGACACTGGATAGCTGTCTTAGAAATTCGAATGCTTTTGATGTCAGCAAGTGACCCTTTCTTGTAACGAGGAGCAAAAGTCAGCAATGTCTCTTTTCCCTTGTTGAGTCTAGTATAGAAGATTAAGTGCTGATTTGATGTAGTTTCATCATTCCTAAATGTTTTCACTTCAGATACAGCAAAACAGCAAAATGACAGCTTCTGCAACCCAGCAATAGAACTGCAGGCATTTCAGATAAGCATCTTGCTTGCTAGAGCTAATGTAGCTAATTCTGATGCTAAAATGTTACTGTAATCTAATATTCAAACTCTGACTGAGTATGGGTTCAATGCTCAGCATCTTTGCTTACATGTTTTGAAACTAAGACCGATAGTGAACACATACCTTGTCATTTGCTTTTTCTACAAACACTTCCATAGAGTGAAAGGTGCTTTGTAATTTGTCACACATTAATAATTGGGGTTTCTCATGCCTTAGATTAATATCTTTAGGCTTCTTCACAAGATGGTTCATGCATGGTTCAATGGCTGCTAGTCATCTTTCAGTACCATACCATTCTTGATAGGTGAAGCCGTGAGATGAGTGAGAGAGCTGGAACTAACCTCATCCCTATCAATATCTGTACCATGTGCAGTCCAGCAGGGAACTTCTGAATAGTGATGAGTGAAGTAAGTACTGGTTAACTTTGCTCCTCCAGTTTCCAGCCACAGCTAAGGCTTTTACACATCACTTAAAGGTAGCACTTTCTCTATTCTATTTTGACACTGCCAACGACAGCTGCTATTTAGCAAACAGGGCTGGGAACAATTAATCATCACTTAGTTTTGGCATGAGTGGAAATGATGGAAATGGCAGCAGCAATCTGCAATTAAATATCAATCATGTTTAACACAGTTAAACATCTCCAGGTCCAAGCAATTACCAAGCAAAATTGACCACTTAGTCGAGGACTTCCTTCTCACGGGTGCCAAAGCAGAACTACTATGTGCTGAGCAGTTTTAAATTTAATCCTGAAGTAGGCCCCATTACAGCCTCTTAACACCTAACAGAAAATTCAGTCCTGACTTTCCATCAGAATTTTTGTTAGTGCTAGAAAGTCTCCTCATATGATGTGAACAGTAGGCCCACAAAGCCCACAATTCTTTTTCAGTTTGATTTTAAAATTTACTGGTCTCTAAAAGTAATTCTGTTTACTGACAGACCAATTAACTTCTACTGACCCAGTTTCCCTGAAACAATGACATTTAATGGCAGAACAGTCAGATGAACACTTTAGCCAGGTCGCTTTATAGAATGCTGTCATCTCATTGCTGATGCGACACACTGCATACACTTAAAACTGAGTTGCATCTTCAGTAACAAGAGAAAATCTGCAGTTGCTGAAAATCCAGTCCTGCCGAAGGGTCTCGGCCCAAAACATCGACTGTACTCTTTTCCATAGATGCTGCCTGACCTGCTGAGTTCCTCCAATATTTTGTGTGTCTTGCATCGTCAGTAACTTTGCTCTATCAAATCTGACTTCCTTCAGGGTTTTGTCTCTTCCTGAATGCCACAGAGGCTCTGTGTCAGAAGAGACAGTGAGAGGGTCGTCGCTCAAGATACTATCCAGCCAGAATTTACAAGAGTTGGAAGGCTAAAAAGCAATGGTGATGCAGAGGAGGCTTCACCAAAACAGTTCTCGCTGAGGTCTCTAGTCTCCTGTGACCTCAAGTATGGTCCTATCTGAATTGTTTTGTCTGCGGGGTTCAAGGCCACAGTCAGTGTCAGCTTCCTGACCTCAAGATCAGTCCAGACTACTGGTCTGATCTCTGCCACATCTCACTGCTCCAGTAGTCCATGCTCAAGCAAAGGAGCCCTCATCTCCTTGCCCTCCAGCCAACAGGAGGAGGCAAGGTAAACACAGACATGTTCCATCATTTCAGACTTCCCCAAAACACGCCCTTTTTTGACCACCCTTGTGTTTGTATAAGTGTAATACCCTGGTTCATATTTTTACTATAATGCTGTATGAATTTCATTTAGCAGTTCTGTAAGAGCAGAGCAGAACAGACTATTCTGTTTTCAGCTTGTTTGGGTTATTGTTGAAGATAAGAGATGAGGAGAAGTGTGTGCTATCCAATTAGCTTTGTCAAATTAAGGGGAGGGAAGGTTTCTCTGATTAGGGACCCTAAGGTTGAGCTTGGAGCTTTTGTTCGAGAGGAGATGACGAGGGAAGACGCAGAAGAGAAGAGGTCGTAGGATCTGCCCCGGAGTGGGACTGTGATTCAACAAAGCCAGGGGCGAGATCAATTGAGGAACGGTGCCTATGGAGAAGCTTTGAGCTCCAGCTTGTGCGCATTTGACCGTTTAGCAACACAAGGTATGACTGTTTCATTAAAATGGGCCCCTTTCCTTCTTTTGTTCTGTTCTTTACTAACCCTTTAGTCAAATTAAGATTCATAAATATAATCTTTTAATCGTGTGCAGTGTACTGGTTGTTATTTCGTAATATTAATTTGTAACAGGGTAGGAAATTACACAGCATCCACACAAACACGGATTTGAGGTGGGAGAGCACCTCAATGTCATGAGTTTGGCGATATTGGACTGACACAGCCAAGGAAACCAGGTATTTTCATAAGCGACAAGCTTTACTGCTGAAGGATCGCTGTGGTAAACTTGCAGAAATGACATACTTCAGCATGTACTCTTCTACACCAGTCTGCCCAGATCCCTCTAATCTCCTCTGCCTCCCAACTGAGACTTGTGTTTCAACGTTCCCTCCCATTCATTCAGCGGCACTGCTCCCTTCTAGCTTTAGCTTGTAAAGTCCTCTTAAGAGATAGTGCCTGTGAGGCTAAGTGCTGGCTGTAGGATGAATTTACACAGGGTTAATAGAGAACAACAAACAGAAACAGAAGAGAAACCTACCTCATTGTCAAGTGACACTCATTATTGAGGTCTTCAGACTTCATCCAACCTTTACAAACAATAGGATTACTTCCAACATTGTATCAAAATGATTGAAAGGTAGTAAAGCATTTTTTTTGCCTGGGGTAAAGTTTAATCAGTGAGGAGGCAGAGCATTTTGGATTGGAAATGACTAAGCTTGGTGTTTAGTGTTGTAGCATGAATGAAATCACCGGGGAGAGAGAGAGTTACTGGTAGATACAAAGCAGCTTCTTTATTCAACAAAACAAGGTACAGCAGCAGGCATCATATCATACGGAGACGCTTTCTGTGGAAAGGTCTTCTGCGCAACGTGGGGCTTGATATTTATTTGCTACACACACAAAGGACAATTCCATATTTACAAAGTATAGACAATGCTTTCTTTTGAAGCTACACACAAACCTCACTCCTCCCAATTACACTCATCCGACAGACGCCAGCAGGTCTAGGCTAGTGTTCACAGTTTTTAGGAAATGCCTTGTTACAAATGGACTCGGATACTGATATTCACAGCTTTTAGGAAATGCATTGTTACAAAGGAACTGAAGACTGATGGCTGAAGCCATTTACTAAACCCAAAAGTTACCCTAACATTTAGGGTGGAAGGTCCAGCTAGCGACAGTCAAGTGAAGTGAATCGGAGACGAATGATTGTAGATGTCAGAACGTTTAGCAAAAAAACAAACTTAGAGGAACTCAGGCATCATCTGTGAAGGGAAATGGACAGTCGATGTTTCAGGTCAAGACCTTTCATCTGGTCTAAGCAAAAGTGAATGGAACTGTGCAACAGAGGTCACACAGCATAGAAGCAAACCCATCAACCCACTGAGTCTGTCCCATTCCTCCAATACCCATTTACACTAATCCTGTACTAACCATATTTTTACTACTGTACCAACCCCCAATTCCCATTAATTGCCCCCAAATTCACCCCCACCTACACACTAGGGACAATTTTACAGTGGTTTATCATCCAGCCAACCTTCATAGCCTTGGGATGTGGGAGTAAACCCGGATAAACCCCGTAACCACGAGTTGTGTAATGTGCAAACACCACATAGACAACAGTGGAGATCAGGATTGACCTGGTGCTGCTGGAGCTGTGAGGAACTATGGTGCTGTGCTCCTAGCTTCTCAGTAGGTTTTAGGGCTGAAGGAGGTTATAGCAAGAGCAAGATCAGAAGCCACCATTTGATAATGAGAATTTTTGAGCTGACATTGTTCACTGGAGCATGTGAATAACAGGTGTTGATTGGAAGTACTGGGCAAATTAGAATAAAAACATTGTGGCTACACTCATTTCTTAAGGCTGTAAGTAATAAAGAAATACATGAAGTAATGCTGGCATTTCCTAATTAGCAGTAATCTTATACTTTTAAAAAAATAATTAGTAACTTTGTTTATGGCAGAAAACAGTCCATGAAAGGTACAATAAATGTTATCCAGAGGCTTGCAGTGTAGAACAGCGAAAATAGTTGTGACTGTGAACATCACCCGGTTTCATAAAAGAGCATTTAATGAGGTGTTGCAAGGACTGCTAGAGATAAAAAAGCATTGCCAAGTATCTCAAAGAACAGTTGGAAATAATGCAAGTTAGCATCAGTGAGAGAGAAGGAAGGAATAAACTACTTCAGAATTCTTCAGGGGTTGACGGATTTTCTGCGTTTTACATTTTTATTTATTTCTGATTAACTTGAGGGATATGGGTCTGAAAGACTTTGATGTTCTGATTTTAGAAGCTAGAGCTGAAGGAAATCTAAAGCTTGTTTTCCTTCACTCCAGAAGTTTAAACTCATTCTCAGTCAGTGTAATGCTTCCTTCCTTTTCTGAGGGAGATTGTTGTTTCAGAGCCAAATTCCTTACATTTTTGAGTTGTTGGCCACTGGAAACCATATTCAGTCTGGCCAAGGTATTTGATACTGATTAACCTTGTTTTTTTTTCCCACCATTTTGCAATTAGCTCCTTGCTGAGTGACCACCTCAGAAGTGCTGAGCACACAAGTAACCATTATCAATTGGTGATTTTTGGCAGTGAGTGTGGCAGATTGAGTCCAGCCCTGACGTGGCTTGATAACTGAACATTATGCTTTCAATAGGAGTTGCCAAATAACCCATCTGGAGATGGATCCCTATCTTTAACCTAAGGCTGAAATAGCTAATGCACTGGAGTATCTGGGTCAGAATATACGGAGCAGGAGGAGGAATACGGCCACAAATAGCCCAAGGCTGCTGCACCATTCATTTGGCTCGAGCCTCGACCTCTGCTCCACCTTTCTGCCTCTTCCTCACGAGTCTCCTGCAGACCAGAAATCTTTCTCACACTGAAGATATTTTCTTATAAAACCTTCTAAGGTTATGAGAGTAAAAAGCTGGCATCTTTTTCCCAGGGTTGAAATATCGACTACTAGTGGACATTCATTAAAGGTGAGAAGAGAGTCAAAGGAGATGATGTGTAGTGCAAGATTTTTTACACAGAGAGTGGTTGGTGGCAAACAGAATAGAGGCATTCAAAAAGCTCTTAATTAAGCACATGGATGTGCAGACAACAGAGGGACATGAAAACTGTGTAGGTAGAAGAGTTAGTTTAGTTAGGCATTTAATTGCTAGCTTAATTAGTTCAACACAACGTCAGGGGTGAAGGGCCTGTTTTTGTATCAATCTGTTCCATGCTCTGGTCAAAAGCACTCTGCTCTCTCAGTAGAAAATGGCAAAGATTCACAAGCCACTAAGAATTAAAATTGAGGCTTACCCCTTGTTCTAAAACAATGCCCCCTAGATCTAGATTCTAGATTCCAAGGGGAAGCAGCCTCTGAAAGAGCACACTATTAATCCCCTTCTGAATCCTAAAGATTTTAATGAGCATTATCCAATATCCAATGAGGATAGACCCAACCCAGTCTGCATAATGTTTTTTCACGTTTCCTCCCTGATCCCAAGAATCAACCCAATGAATCTCCTCTGTCATACAATTATATCTCTATTTAAGTAAGGAGAACTAAATGTTGTTGTTTTACTCCAGATGTGAGTTCATACTTGAGGAAACACTTTGCAGTTTTTATATTCCTCACCCCCTTCCAAGAAAGCCCAACACACCATTTACTTGGTTCATTGCTTCCTACACCTGCATGCTAATTGTTTTGTGCATTGAGAGCCCACTGTTCTGCATTATTCTTCATGTATACAATATTCTGCTTTTCTCGTCTCCTTCCTAAATGGATAGTCTGCTATTTCCCTGCAATATGCTCCATCTGCCAAGATGTTGTCCATTTACTTAATCCAGTTTATCCTGTTGTAGATACAGCACTTCTCTCAACTAGCTTTCCCAATTTTCTTTGAACATCAGCAAACTTGGCTGTAAACCACTTGATCCTTATATTTAATTCATTATCATCAACTGTAAATAGTTGTGGCCCCAGCACCAATCCTTGTTGCACTCAACCAGCTAGGGCTTATTGACTAAACCTGTTAATGACCCTGTTCATTCCAACTCTTTTGATTAATTAATCCTCTATTGATGCCAACATATTGTTGTGTATATGGAGACATTCTTTTCACTCCATAATCACCAGTTAGAATATGAAGAAACAGAAAAAGACTCACAGAGCTGCTAGAGCATGTGTAACTGCTTTATTCAACTCTAACTACATTGTGCATGCAAATGCATCATACCTTTATACGTAACACATTGCTTTCCCCTTTCTGAAAAGAAAGATAAATTCATATCTCATAATTTACTAATTTAATCAATCACAGGATGTGAGGTTCTTTGATTTTCCCTCAGGAGCTTGTGACATTGGTATTATTTTCCCTTATTGACTTGAGAAAAGTGACAATTCTTGACTGAATTCTGTAAAATCTTATGTTGTTCCTTCTACCATCTCTTCTGGAACACACATATGGTTATGTATCTCCCTGATGTGTTGCAGAAATGAAATTATTTCCCTGAATTAACTATCAAATGTTGTTAACCTCTTTAAATTGAATATTTGCATTCGACACATCTGGTTTGGTGAAAAAATTGATTTTGCTAACCATGCAAATAAATCCTGTGTATTAGGCAGTGGTTCCTTCTCATTACCCACATCCAAATGATATCCATATTATCATTTTGTACTGATACTCTAATTGGTTTATTATTGTCAATTGTACAATGAAACAGTTAAAAACTTTTCAGCATCAGAAACCGATTTAATATCACTGGCGTATTTCGTGAAATTTGTTGTTTTGCAGCAGCAGTGCATTGCAATACATAGTAATAAAACTATAAATTACAATAACAAGTATATATAAAATAAGAAAATTGAATTACATAAGTAGCGCAAAAAGAGAGGGAAAAATACTGAGGTAGTGTTCATGGGTTGATTGTCCATCCAGAAATCTGATGGCAGACGGGAAGAAGCTGTTCCTGAAATGTTGAATATGTGTCTTCAGGCTCCTGTACCTCCTCCTTGAGTGTAGCAATGAGAAGAGGGCATGCCTGGGTGATGGGGGTCCTTAATGATGGATGCCGCCATTTTGAGGCATCACATTTTGAAAGTGTCCTGGATGCTGGGGAACCTGTGCCCACGATGGAGCTGGCTGAGTTTACAAATTTCCAATCCTGTGCCGTGATAGAACAAAGTAAAACAATAACAATGCAGAATGAAGTGCAAAAGCTACAGGGAGAGTATAGTGCGAAAAAGAAACAATAAAGAGCAAAATCACAGTGTACAAACATTTGTAGATTGTGAGGTGAAGATTCCAATTTACTGTAGAAGAGATCCATTCCAGAGTCAATAACAGCAAGATAGAAGCTATCCTTGATCCTGGTGGCGTGAGCTTTCAAGTTTCTGTATCTTCTGCCCAATTATACTACAGTGAATCCCAAGGTATTATATGATAACCTATACGTTGTAGTCGTGCTGATACATAACAAGTGAAAACAACACACTGAGTTGAGCAGGGTCTGGTTGAACTGTTTACTGTTTTAAATCCGCGCGCGCTTAAGTGCCCGTTCCCAGCATCCCCCGCTCTTTGCGGGGCGAAAGTGACGTCGGCTTCCAGGCCGAGGTCTGCCCCGCACACAGAGTCCTCTCAGTTGTCGTCGCTGGACTGCTGGAGCTGGTTCGCTTGCCGTGTGGGCAAGCCGCCACATGACACCGCCCCCCCCCCCAGAACCGGCGCTAGGAGCTGCGGAGTCCACAGCCTACACACTGTCAGTTCTTTTAGGTGGCCGGCCTCGTCGTCGTGGGGGTGGCACCGCAACCGGGCGTTCAAGGTCTAGATGCGCCGGTTTGAGACAGTCAATGGTAAAAGTCTCTTCACGACCGCCGATGTTGAGAACACAGGTCAACCCATTATGGCGTACCACCTTGTAGGGTCCTACGTATGGTTGCTGCAGGGGTGGTCTGTGCGCGCCTCGGCGAACAAAAACATACTTGATCTGTTGTAGGTCCTTGGGCACGAAAGAGGGTGTTGTTCCGTGATGGGACGTAGGGACTGGGGCAAGTGTTCCAAGCCGCTCCCGGAGTTTAGTTAGGACCACCATAGGTGTGTCCTCCTGGCCAGGGGGTGTTGGCACAAACTCACTGGGAACTGTGAGTGGGGCACCGTAAACAAGTTCGGCCAACGATGTGGCCAGGTCCTCCTTGGATGCCATACGGATGCCAAGCAGCACCCAGGGGAGTTCATCAACCCAGCCTGGCCCTCGGAGGCATGCCATCAGGGCTGACTTCAAGTGGCTGTGGAAACGCTCCACCAGGCCGTTGGACTGCGGGTGGTAAACAGTCGTTCGGTGGAGCTGGGTTCTGAGGAGTTGTGCCAGTGCAGACAACAAAGCCGATGTGAACTGCACACCCCTGGCTGAAGTGACGTGGGCTGGGAGTCCGAACTGTGCCACCCAGCTGGTAATCAGGGCTCTGGCGCATGTCTCCGTGGCCGTGTCAGCGAGTCAGATAGCTTCCGGCCACCTCGTGAACAGCTACCTCGCTCCTCTGGAAACCAGCAGTGGGCCGACGATGTCCACGTGGACATGTTCAATCCTCCTATGGGTCGGCTGGAAGGATTGCAGTAGGGCCCTCACGTGCCTCTGGATTTTGGATGTTTGACAGTGCGTGCATGTCCTGGCCCAGTGCCCGATCTGCTTGCGTAGGCCGTGCCACACAAACCTGTCTGCGATCAGCCGGATGGTTGCCTGGATGGAAGGGTGGGCTAAACCGTGCAAGGCATGGAAAACACGGTGCCTCCAAGCGGTCGGGACAATGGGCCGAGGTTGCCCGGTGGACACTTCGCAAGGGAACTCATTACCTTCAGGCCCAATGGGTATGTCTTCGAGACGGAGTCCTGAGGGCGCGGTTCGGTACGCCGGCATCTCACTGTCCACCTTAGCTAACGCCGCATAATCCACCCCCGGAGACAGAGAGTGCACTGATTGGACGGAGGTGCGTGACAGCACGTCAACCACCACATTGTTCTTCCCCGAGATGTGCTTGATCGTGGTGGTAAACTCCGAGATGTATGACAGGTGGCTTTGCTGGCAGCCCGACCACAGGTCTGACTCTTTGGCAAACATGAAAGTGAGGGGCTTGTGGTCTGTGAAGACCGTGAACTCTCTCCCCTCCAGGCAGTACCTGAAGTGCTGGATGGCAGGGTACAGGGCCAGCAGCTCCCTGTTGAAAGCGCTGTACTTAAGTTCTGGGGGCCATAGGTGCCGGCTAAAAAAAACGAGCGGCTTCCACTGGCTTTAGATGAGCTGCTCGAGCACGCCGCCAACTGCCGCGTCGGAAGCATCCACAGTGAGGGCAGTGGGGACGTCGACCTGGGGGTGGACCAGGAGCATGGCGTTTGCCAGCATGTTCTTGGCTTGTTCAAAAGCCGCCGTCGCCTCCTCTGTCCAGGTGACCTCTTTGACCTTGCCGGACATCAAGCCGGAAAGGGGCTGCATGATCCAGGCCGCTGAGGGCAGGAAACGGAGATAAAAGTTAACCATCCCAACAAATTCCTGCAGGCCTTTAACGGTGCTGGCGGATAGCTTCAACTTTTGCTGGCAGGGGGACAGCTCCATGGCGGTCGATCCCGTGTCCCAAGAAGTCGATGGTGGGTAGGCTGAACTGGCACTTGGTGGGTTGATAGCCAGGGCGTAGTCACTTAGGCGGCGGCAGAGCAGGCGTAAATGTGCTAGGTGTTCCTGGCGGGAGCGGCTGGTGATAAGTATGTCATCCAGATAGATGAACAGAAAGACCAGATCTCGCTCTACTGTGTCCATCAGGCGCTGGAACGTCTGCGCTGCGTTTTTGAGCCGAACGGCATCCTGAGGAACTGGAACAGGCCAAAGGGGGTAATGAGGGCCGTCTTGGTACATCGTCCGGGTGGACTGGGATCTGATGGTACCCTCGGACCAGGTCAATCTTCGAAAAGATGCGCGCCCCGTGCAGGTTGGCCGTAAAGTCCTGGATTTGTGGTACCAGATAGCGATCGGACGTGGTGACGTCGTTCAGCCTCCTATAGTCGCCGCACGGTCTCCACCCTCCCGCGGACTTGGGCACCATATGGGACCACGGGCTGTCGGAACGCCGCACAATCCCCATCTCCTCCATCTTCTTGAATTCCTCCTTCGCGAGGCGGAGCTTGTCGGGCGGATGCCTGTGGGCCCGGGCATGAAGGGGAGGTCACTGTGTGGGGATGTGTTGCATCACGCCGTGTTTGGGGTCTGCTGAGGAAAACTGCGGTGTGATGATAGATGGGAACTCCAATAACACTCTAGCGAACTCGTTGTCGGAATAAGTGACGGAGTCCAGGTGCGGGGCCGGTAAGCTGGCCTCACCGAGGGAGAAAGTCTGGAACGTCTTCGCATGGACTAATCGTCAACCCTTCAAATCCATGAGCAGGCAGTGTGCATAGAGGAAGTCCGCACTCAGCAATGGCTGTGATACTGCGGTCAGCGTAAATGTCCATGTAAAGCGGCTGGAACCGCACTGCAAGGGGATGGTTCTTGTGCTGTAGGTGTGGATGGCGCTGCTGTTGGCTGCCGTAAGTTCCGGTCCTGTTCCTCTAGTTCGGGTATTGTGGCTCGAGAGGGGTAGGACACTGATTTCTGCCCCCGTGTCCACCAGGAATCTACGCCTGGAGTGCTTGTCCCCAACGTAGAAGAGGCTATCACGGTGACCAGCTGCCATAGCCATCAGCGACGGCTGGTCCTGGTGTTTCCCTGGAACGAGCATGGCCGTCGGCAGCAGCGGGCCCCGGAACCCCACTTTTGATGATAAAAACACCAAGACTCAGAAATGGTGCCGTCCCTTGGTGTGGGTGTTCGGTGCTCCGCTGCTGGGGTGTGGGAGGGCTGGGCTTTCGGCCGTGCCACAGCACTAATTCCGATGGTGGTTCTGCCAATTTGTTTGGTGCGCCAAAGCACGTACGCGCAGGCAGCTACCCTGCGCGGGTCTCTGAAGTCTTCATCTGCTAGCAGGAGGCAGATGTCTTCTGGCATTTGCTCCAAGAAGATCTGTTCAAAAAGCAGGCAAGGCCATCTGCCAGTGCTAGCATGTCGCTCATCAGGGCTGATGGCGCGTGGTCGCCCCGGCCATCCATATGCAGTAACCGCGCAGCCCATTCACGGCGGGAGAGGCCAAATGTGCAGATTAACAGGGTCTTGAGTGCCTCGTACCTGTCTGTTGCCGGGGGCTGATGCAGAAAGTCGATAACGTGGCCCGCTGTCTCCTGGTCGAGGGCGCCCACCCTGTAGTAATACCTGGTGGCGGCTGAGACAACTTGCCTGACCTGGAACTGGGCCTCTGCTTGCTCGAACCAGACCAGGAGTTGAGTGGTCCAGAAGGTTGGCAGTTTAAGGGAAGCTGCATTCTGCAGAGCCGAATCATTCATGCTGGGTCCAAATGCCGTTGGACTGTCGGGGTCACCAATGTAGTCGCGCTGATACGCTACGAGTGAAAGCAACACACTGAGTCCAGCAGGGTCTGGTTGAACTGTTTACTGTTTCAATCCGCGCGCGCTTAAGTACCCGCTCCCAGCATCCCCCACTCTTTGTGGGGCGGGAGTGACGGTGGCTTCTGGGCCGAGATCTGCCCCGCACTCAGAGCCCCCTCAGTTGCCGCTGGCTGTGGACTCGCCCGCGACTGCTGAAGCCAGTTCGCTTGCCTCGTGGGCGAGCTGCCACAACGTACTTTGATAATAAATATACTTTCAACTTTGATCTTTTTCTATGGTGAACTGAAAATAATTGGTAAGGATCGATGGGGACATGCCAAATTTGTTTAGCCTCCTGAGGAAATAGAGACATTGGTGAGCTCTCTCAGCAATGACATTAATATGGTGGGATCAGGACAGGCTATTGGTGGTGTTCGTTCCTAGAAACTTGAAGCTCTTAACCCTTTCAACCTCAACACTGTTCATATGGACAGGACATCTGCACCACTCCCCTTCCTGAAATCAATGACTGGCTCTTTTGTTTTGCTGGCATTGAGGGAAAGGTTGTTGTTACGATACCGTGTCGCTAAACTCTATTTTATTCCTGTACTTCAAATCAGTGTTATTTAAGATACAACCCATTACTACGTGGTCAAACAGACCTATTTGTTTTAGATCCTACTGTAATTGGCATTGCCCAATTGCTCTGGCTCATATTGAATTGAACTTCATCTCATTCAAGTTTACGTAACTTTTGTTCAGTGCAAGTGGAGCAGAATGAGTCATACAATGTGTTGGTTTTGCACCTGACTACAGATGTGGCTTTTAACATATCATACCCACAGATATTCTGGAACATTTGCGTATATTTTGCAGCTGCGTACCCGAGATTGATTTCTAATCATTCATGCAGAGCTCCTCTTTCCAGTCCACTTTCAATTTTCTGAACCAATCTTTGTTCATCAGGGTTGATCAATTGTTGACGTCAGTTACAACAATTGGTAGTTTTATTTGCAAACTGTTGTCACTCACTAAGCGTTTCATCTGGCCTAAAGTCTTCAATACTTCACTTGAATATTTTCTAAGTTCACTGTTTCAATGATAGTTGGCTGAATTTACCCATGATATGTTGGTACCCATGATGAAGCAATTGGCTGCCACACTGATGTACTGAGCATTCAATCGGACATTTTTCTGGAAGACATTCTGTTGAATGTTGTCATGTTGAATGTTGAATGTGAATCTACTATAAAAGCCCATTTCTCCATTGTTCACATTGGCTTCAATACTGTACTGACTTCAGTAACTCCCCTCCAAATCCTCACCATGTATGCTAAACCCATGTTCTGAGGTCATAGATACCACAGCAAAGGGAGGAAATTCTCACTATCTACCCTGCGTATAAGACCATAAAGCAGGGTGCTGAATTAAGTTATTAGGCCCATCAAATCTGCTGTGCCACTCAATTATGGCTGTTTTTTTTATCAACTCCTTTCTTCCGCCATCTTCCTGTAACCCTTAACCCCTTTTAACAATAAATACCCCATTAATCTTTGCCTTAAATTCACACAATTGCTTGCCCTTTGTGACAACTAATTCCACGGATTCACTACCATCTGGCTGAAGAAATTTCTCCTCATCTCAGTTTTAAAGGGATATCCTTTTATTCTGAGGCTGTCCCCTCAGATCCTAGAAAATCCTACTAATGAAAACAGCCTCTCCCTGTCTACCCTATCCAGGCCTTCACTGTTCTGCAGGTTTCAATGACAGTCCCTGCCCCATCCTTCTGAATTCCATCGAGTATAAGCCAAAAGCCATCAAACACTCCTCATCATTTTCTATACTTCAATTGGATGGACACTAGCTCTATGAGAAATATACGCCACCTATCCAGCCTTCCCTCATATCTAAAATGCTCAATCCAGCCAACATCCTCTGGATCCTCTTCGCACCTTATCCAGTACAGTCACATCCTTTCTCTAGTGTGCTAATCAGAACTGCTCACAGTCCTCTGGTTGTGGCCAAGCCCATATTTAGTGAGCTGTAGTAACCTCCCTTTTATTCTGTGTACAGCTAATGAAGGTAAGTATCTAATATCTCTTCCACACTAACTTCTACCTGCGCTGCTACCTGCTGCTATCCTTGGAGTCATATCCAAGGTGGTTACATAGGTCCTGCTTCCTGCGGCACCATCATTGATTGTGTAGGTCCCAATCTTACTACTACTCTTCAAAAAGTGGTGGATATAGTCCAGACCATGAAAGGAAAATGCCTCCCTAACATTCTACCATCGGGTAGGAGGTACAGGAGATTTACGTCCCACGCCACCAGGTTCAGAAACGGGTCCCTTCAACCATAAGGTTCTGAAACCAGTGTGAATAACTTCACTCACCCCACCACTGAACTGACTCACAACCTGTGGACTCACTTTCAAGGATTCTATAACTCATGTTCTCAGTATTACTTATTTACTTACTATTTAATATTATCATTATTATATTTGCACCATTTATCTTCTTTGTACATTGGTTGCCTGTCAGTCTTTGTGTGTAGTTTTTCATTGATTCTGCTGTATTTCCTTATCAGCTGTAAATATCTGCAAGAAAATTAATCTCATGGTAGTATATGGTGACATGTATGTACTTTGATAATATATTTACTTTGAACTTTGAGATGCCAGCATTCTCCCAATGGCAAATGTTAGGTTAACTGGCCTGTAGTTTTCTGTTTTCCGCTTTCTTTCTTCCTTTCCTCAGAAAGATTCCCTTTTCTACCCTCTTGCTCTGATGCCTCCTCTTAGTTCTCCTTGCAAAGAGAATATCCACAATTGCACACGTTTGGGGACAATTGGTATGGATGTCAAATGACAAGTCATCAAGAAGTCCTTCAGCAGCTGCTGCACCTCTCTTGGGGAACTATTTGAAATAACTTGCTAGGCAGATAGCACCAAGGGTGGGATATTGGACCAGGAGTAAAGCCGGTTCTTCCTGACCATTAAGTAGGTTTGTGCTCAGGTCTTGAAAATATCAGACACTTGTAAAATTCACAGTACCTCCAAGAGGAAGTAGTTGCTTCCTTACTTATTTATTCATAGATTGTGGATCTCACAGGCAACTGTCTAACTGGAGTTCCTAATTAAGGACAGCTCCTGTCCTACTGTTATAAGACTACTAAAAGGCTCCCTAGTATAATGACATAGACTCTTGACCTTGCAATATACCTCATTATGACCTTGCACCTTATAATTTATCTACATTGCACTTCTTCTGTACTTCTAACACTTCATTCTGCATTGTTATTATTGAACTACCTCAATGCACTGTTGTAATTAATTGATCTGTATGAATAGTATGCAAGCAAGTTTTTCACTGTACCTCCATACTTCTGACAATAATAACCCAATTTATCAATTGCCAAGTTAAGGAGGCAGTCAAGAGTAATTGTTTCTATTATTTACTTAGTGGCTCCAATATAGAGGAGGCCATTCAGCCCTTCTTTACAATAAAGCATAGAACATAGTATATTACAGCACAGTACAGGCCCTTCGGCACATGATGACGTAGCAAACATTTTTACTCCTCATGTATGTGAAGGATGTAAGAAATAAAGTCAATTCAATTCTGCTGACCTTTTAACCTGCTCTAAGATCCTCCTCCTACATAATCCCCTATTTTTCTATCATCTATGTGCCTATGTAACACTTAAGTGTCCCTGAAGTACAGAGGAGATTTACTAAAATATTGCCTGGGTTTCATCTCCTAAGTTACAGAGAAAGGTTGTACAAATTAGGTCTTTATTCTTGGAGCATAGAAGGTTGACGGAGGACTTGATAGAGGTGTTTAAAATTATAAGGGGGATTGATAGAGTTGACGTGGATAGGCTTTTTCCATTGAGAATGGGGGAGATTCAAACAAGAGGACATGAGTTGAGAGTTAAAGGGCAAAAGTTTAGGGGTAACATGAGGGGGAACTTCTTCACTCAGAGAGTGGTAGCTGTGTGGAACGAGCTTCCAGCAGAAGTGGTTGAGGCAGGTTCAATGTTGTCGTTTATAGTTAAATTGGATAGATATATGGACAGGAAAGGAATGGAGGGTTATGGGCTGAGTGCAGGTCGGTGGGACTAGGTGAGAGTAAGAGTTCGGTACGGACTAGAAGGGCCGAGATGGCCTGTTTCCGTGCTGTAGTTGTCATATGGTTTATATGATTAATGTATCTGCCTCTACCACCACCCCGGCAGCACCTTCCATGCACCCACCACTCTCTGTGTAAAAGTTCTTACCTCTGACATCCCCTCTAAGCTTTCATAATACCATGCCCCTTGTATTAGTGTTTCCTCTCCTGGGGAAAAAGTCTCTGGCTATCCACTCAACTCGTGCCTCTTATCATCTTGTCCTCCTCTATCAGGTGCCCTGTCATCCTCCTTTGCTCCAAAGAGAAAAGCAGTCTCATGAGTTACATTCACTGCTCCTTATTTCCATACAGCCTTGAAACCTACTTTCTGTGATATACACATCAATTCCCCTTTCATTCCTTTGCCTATTCAAACAATAAGGGGTAATTTACAGTGGCCAATACATCTTTTGGATGTGCGAGGAAATTGGATCACCCAGCAAAACCTGCACAGTCACAAGGACCACATGCAAACTCTTCACAGACTGTACCTGAAATCAGATTGGGACCCTGGTTGTGTCAGGAGTCAGACTGGAGGTCAGAATGGGTACACAAACTGGTTTCCTCTTTGAAAGACATCAGTGAACCAAAGGAGTTTTCATTACCATACAGTAGTTTCATGACTGCCACTATTAGGACCAACTTAATTTTTATATCAAAGTCTTTGATTTATTTAACAATTTGAATTTATATTCCACAGATTGATGGCATAGCGATCCGTAGAACCTATGGTTCAGAAAGCAGTAACCTAACCATCATATTCCTTACAAATGGTCCATTTAAATGTTTCTGGTTTTGGTTTGTCTTCCTGTTGAACGGGTCTTGAATGGTACTGGTTTGAGAGTGAATTAACTGCAGCATTCAGTTCCAAAATCTTGCGCTGGTGTTCAGTTGGGGTGGGAAGGTGGTCATCTGCCTGCTCAGCACGTTTCTGGAGCTGTTCGATGTGCGCACACTAGCATCTTCAATCAAACCTCCTATGTGACGCAAGTGATTGTGTGCTCGAGTGCCATGGATGCCTTTTTGGAGCACTCGTGATTCTTAATAGCTCCCAAAAACCTGGTTGTACCAGGTCCAATTTCACCCCCATTGATTTTGAGCAGAAGTGATTGCAATGGAACTATAAAGTAATCGACTGAACTGCAATCTAATTTACATTGTCATTATCATCCAGTGCACAGGAACAAATTACTGCAGATACTTATAGCTTGGGTACCGGGAGTACAATTTTTTTCTGCACCTTATAACCCACAATCATGTTCTCCATTAATGAAATTTACAAGAATGATAATATGCTTCATTAATCACAGTGGCAGTATTCACCAATAATGCAACTTTGAATTTCCAAATACAGAATAGCACAGTATTGTGATAAATGCCAGATAGCCGACAGAACCCAGAGCAATCAGGCACTTGGAGTATAATCAACTGCTCCTTTGAAGGAAATATTTTTGTTATAATATCAATAATGCATCTCGGCCGAGCAGTGGTACTGCCTCGCTAATCCCTCCCAACAGACTGAATTCACTATTTCAGGATGTACCTCCACAAAATAGCAGGAGTGTTGATAGACTAATCAACTCCAGTGTGTCACAGTTAGTGGAACTGCTGCCTCACAGTGCCAGAGACCCGGGTTCAGTCTTGACCTGTGGTGCTGCCCATGTGGAGTTTGCTCGTTCTTCCTGTGTACAGCTGGGTCCTCCGGATGCTCCATTTTCCTGCTACATCCCAAGGCTGTGTGGGTTGGCCACTGCAAACTGCTCCGGGTATGAAAATGAGTGGCCAAGTCTAGGGATGGTGTTTAGAATGTCCAAAAAAAAGGGGATAATGTAGGATGAAATTAGATGGTTGACAGTGAGTACAGATTCTATGTGCCAAGCAGCCTGTATCTGTGCTCCATGACCCTATGAATTTTGGCTATCATGGCCAAGCCCAGCCTCTCTTCGTCAGGCATGCTAACACACACACGCACAGTGCTGTATCGTCTATACAGTAGCATTGAGAAATGTAGGCAGTTCCTATTTAGAGTCGGGGGTTCTGATGTCAATAGTTCTGGCTCTTCAATATATAAAGGATTCAAGATGCAATCTTCCTGCTCTTCACTTCACACCGATAAATGACACATATCACCTTGTCCATCACTTTATGTTCCTCATTTTTGCTAATGTTCTCCCTAGTTTTCAAACTCTGTACTCATTTAATTAAGCAAAACTTTAGATCTCCATATCACATGTTAGTTCCAGAACTCCTTTGTTGAGTAAATAAGGAAAAGTTATTTCTAGCACATTAGAACAAAGCATCTGTTGATGATTTTTGCGTATCTGTGCCTGTGTTCTGGTAAAATAAAGAAAGAACTTTGTTTAGGAAAATATTATTTTTTGATGAATTGTTTTGAGATCAATGCATCTGGTTGTAAGATTTGTCCTAGGAGCGACAGCATTTCTCTAGTAGGTAGCGAAAGCATATATCATATGGAGGCACATACAATTACCTCACCAAGAAGCTCTGAGCTCAGTCCACAGTTTGCTCCGAGTTAGCTCCTCTTGAGCATGGCTAAAGATCAGTTGGTATAACTAGCCACGGTTCCCTTGTGGTAGGGAGATTTCAGGCTGCGGTCTCAGCTCCCCATGGCTAGGCAGTGACCCCTACTGGTAACAGTGACAAATGTGAAACCTGACAAGGTTGTACAGGACATACAACTCCTGTCTGCTCCCAGTCAACCCCGTACTGCTTGGAAGATGTCTACTGTAAAACTCCTGTGTTATTGACACCATTCTATAGATTGGATACCCTAAATTCAGTGATTGCAAGTAGATGACTGGGTTCATCTGTGATTGCACTCACGTCAAAGTAACGTTTTGACATGTAAAAGATTTTTCCTTTACTCGCTAGGAGGGAAACCCACAGGAACAAATGGAATGCCTGTTGTTTATGACCCCTAGCTGCATTCTGTAGTATCACAGGTAGCTAAAACCTATTGAACCTTATCCAAGTCCGAGTCCCAGCCTTCAGGAGAGGAATGCTACGATTACAGGGAAATATAGAAAAGCAGTTTGTATACATTACATAAAATATGGCACAACAGCTTAATTCATAGGTAGACACAGGCCACTTAGCCCACTAAATCCATGCCGTCCACATTAATGCTACCTAACAACTATTTCTCCACATTCCCATTCATTCCCATTAAACCACGACCCCCCCCCCCACCCTCGCCCACAAGATGCAACCACTCATCAAAAGTCTGGAGGTAGTTTACAATGGCTAATTAACTCTCTAACCTGTATGATTTTGGTTTGTGGGAAGAAACCCACATAGTTAAGAAAAACATGCAGTGTCAACATAGATAGTATCAGAGATAAGCATTGGTCCCTGTTCCGGATCTGTGAGACAGCAGCTATGCCAATTGCCCTGCAGTTGGTTAAAAGGTAAGAAAGGTGTCACTCATTGATTGACCTCAGCTTCTTATCTGAGTCACACAATTCATGAAGATCACATTACTGTAATGGTAACCCAATAGTGACATCAGTACCAGAGATGACTGAGATTAAAGGGAAACTATCAGTGGGAGCTCATTAATCTAAAACCTAATGATCATGAAGTCGCACAATGAATATATCATGATTCATGTTTTTGGCTTTCATTGTTTGAACAATTTACGTGCCTTTTTTATTTAGCTTCCCTTGAGTGAGTGCCTAGAATGCATTGCCAGAGGTGGAGGCAGCGGGAAATGCAACAGGCACCATTAAGGGGTTTCTAGATAGGCACAGGAATGTACAGAGATTGGAGGGATATCCACATTATGTTGGCAGAAGTGATTGGTTTAGTTAAGCATTTAAAGTTCAAAGTAAATTTATTATCAATATATTACCATATACTACCTTGAGTTTCAGTCTGAGACATTGCTGAGTCCCTCCAGCATTTTCTTGCATGTTGCTACAAATTGACGAAATTTCCCGTATGACCTGAATGATAGTATGGTAAAGGTCTCTGTGTTTAAAAAAGTAAGTGGAATGCCTCTCAATCAACCATACCATTAGTGTTCATTTCTCCTTTGTGAATGTTGCAAATTTATAGATATACACTGCTTTCTTCTCACAAAGTATTCAGCACAAAAATCTGGAGGACAATTTTCCCCACATATTTTGTCACTTAAGAGCCTCGTCCAGATTGGCTGGGATAGGACCATAAGGAGTGATATTTCCAGCCTGCCTTCAGTGCATTTTGCCATCTTGGTGTATCTTTTGAAACTTCATTTAAAAATGGCTGCCCTAAAGTTATGAAGAACCAGTTCATCATCATCATCAGGTGCCGTACCCAGTTTGAGCTTTGACTGCCGCGGCCCACACACTCCTGTTTCGGGTCAAGTGGATCAATTCATTGGTATTCATTTCCAGTTCTCTGGCTGCTGCTATCTCTATCATCATTTGTCTTTGTCTTCCTCTTGCTTTCTTCCCTTCAATCTTTCCCATAATTACCGTGCATTCTAACTCCTTTTTCCTAATCACATGTCCAATGAAGTTGCCTTTTAATGATCTCATACATTATTTCTCTTTTTGTGTTTGCTCTGTTCATGACATCCTCGTTAAATATTCGTTTCGTCCATGATGTTGTTTGCATCCTCCTCAAAAACCACATCTCTGCTGCTTCAATTCATTTCCTCATGTTACGAGATATTGTCCAACATTCTGGCACATATAACATAACTGAAAAATGTAACATTTCAGTACTCTGAGGCAGGTTGTCATGCCTCGTTTAGTATTGGTCAGGATACTCTTCATTCTCGTAAATCCCTATCTCCTTTTGATGTCCATGTCGCACCTGCCACAGTACAGGACCACAACGAGCCTCTCCATCTTGTAATGGGTCCTGTTACACAATATGGTGCCACTAAACTCTTGATTCACTCCCCTCAATTTCTCCTTTCATCTCCATTTTCCTCACTTCTGTGGCAGGTTGATTGGCTGCCATGTAAAGGCATCTCAATATACCGAGCTTTGATGAGATTGTGGCTCAGTTTCAGTTTTTTCTTAAGTGTTTTTTTTGGGTTTGTGGAGATGATTTTGGGGACAGAGAGGGGGAGTTAGGGGTTAAGTTAGGGTTTTAGGAATTGGGATGTAGGGGAACTAGTGTAGAGGCCAGAGCCATAAGTCTCTGCTCCACGTTCAAAGGACAGTGACACAGACATGGGACATCCGCGGGCTAGGATATCCGGCCAGATGTCAGACCGGCAAACCAGTGTGGATGAAGGCTGGTGGCTCCCCCAGGATCAGTGAGTTGCAGGCAGGTTCCAAGGTCACAGCTTCACGCAGGCAGTAGGAATGTGGTCTGATAACGCCCTGGCTTCGCACATCAGCATGACTGGAGTTCGAGGCCTGCCGTGCAAGGAAGACAGACTGCCTTGCGTTTAGAGGACTGTGTATATGCGTGTGTGGGTGAGAGGGATGGGTTTGTTCTACTTTTGTTGTTTTATTGCTTATTGTGTGCTGAGTTGCTCTTCCAGGCAAGTGGGTATGCTATATTGGCACCAGAACATGCGGTGACACTTGCAGGCTGCCCCCAGCACACCCTCGGGTATGTTGGTTGTAAGAGCAAATGGCACGTTTCAATGCATGCTTTGATGTACATGTGAGAAATAAACTTGAATCTTGACTTCTTTAAGAGTGCTGACTTGTTTCCCAGTGGGTTGTATTTGAATGTGAACTTGCAAGTTTGCATTGAACTCCTTTAAATAGGAGAAAAACACAACAGGAATTTATTTTAAGTAATAATTCCAATCCTGAGATTATACTTTGAGAACATGTAATTTGGCATTGTGGCAAACATAGCCCACGTTTAATGGACCAAAAATGCTCAAGATCTATTTTTGAACCATTACAGTAAACCATTTTGAGCATGAAGATTAAGTCCTATTTTCAACCCTTCATTCTGTGACAGGTTACATCTTACTAACTGCACTTTGCAGTTTACAGTGACGGTGTCTATCTGGTGTAAGAGCACTGTAAAGCAGCTGGATTTCTCAGTAATACAACTCAGGCTGTGAGCAAGCTAATGAAATTCGTCCATTTTCTTCAAGGAACACTGGGCTTTCTTTTGAAACCATTGATTTGATTGGTAGATAGGGGATGAGAACCGGGATGCATAGTATTTCCTGACAAGAAGAATTTCTTCTTACAAACCACAATTATTTTGAAATGAGTTGCTGAAAGAAAAAATGGCTACCTGGCAAGGATTGCAAAACTGTAATCTAATCAAAGGGTTCAGATGCAGTAATAAACAAGGAGATCAATGCTTAAGTGATTTACAATAGTCTTCTCAATTTCACATAACATTACTCCCTGGTACCTGACAAAATTGAAACAATATGTGCTATAAATATTATGCGTAGATCTATTTAGACATTTTCAAAATTAAGTTTTGCGCTGTCATTGCTGTTGATCCTGATGACCGTGAAATATAATGTAGATTTCGGTAAAGATCATCAGTGCCTTTTTTTGATTACAATATCAAATTTAATCTCCTTTTATGGTGATTAAACGGTGATGTGCCTCTCATGTGAGATGTGGCAGTCTTGGGGGAACTCCCCTCTCCCGCAGAGTCACATCTGCCAGAAGTGCAAACGGCTGGGCGATCTGGAAGACCGTGTAAGGAATCTGGAGCAGCAGCTGGATGACCTTCGACTCATAAGGGAGAATGAGGTTGTCATAGATGAGAGCTACAGGGAGGTAGTCACACCTAGGCTGTCGGAAGCAGGTCATTGGGTGACAGTCAGAGGGGGGAAGCGAAGGTGAGCAGACAGGTAGTGCAGAGCACCCCTGTAGCCATTCCCTGAATAATAAGTTTACCGTCCTGGATACTGTTGGTGGGGACGACTGACCAGGTGTGAGCCACGGTGGCAGGGCCTCCGGCACTGAGTCTGACCCCGTGGTGCAGAAGGGTGGGACGGAGAAGAGGAGAGCTGTCGTCATTGGAGACTTTATAGTCAGGGGAGCAGACAGGAGATTTTGTGGATGTGAGAAGGACACCCGCATGGTTTGTTGCCTTCCGGGTGCCAGGGTCCGGGATGTCTCTGACCGGGTGCACGACATCCTGGTACGAGAGGGAAAGCAACCAGAAGTCGTGATACATGTTGGGACCAACGACATAGGCAGGAAGAGGGATGACGTCCAGAAGTGTGAGTTTCGGGAACTAGGCAAAAGGCTAAAGAACAGGACCTCACGGGTGCCGTTCGTAGGATTGCTGCCAGTGCTACGTGACAGAGATGGTAAGAATTGGAGGAGATGGCAGTTGAATGCGTGGCTGAGGAGTTGGTGCAGGGAGCAGGGTTTTGAATTTTTGGATCATTGGGATCTCTTCTGGGGAAGGTGGGAGCTGTACAGATTGGATGGGTTGCACCTGAACTCGAGGGGGAGCAATATCCTTGCAGGTAGGTTTGCTAGTATGGTTCAGGAGGGTTTAAACTAATTTGCGAGGGGGATGAGACCGAGAGCGATAGAGCAGTGAAAGAAGTGCATGGAATAAAGTCAGATCTAACATACAGAGAGGCTTTGAGGAAAGAGAAGCAGAATAAACGGTGTAAAGACAGTAAGGTAGAAGGGCTGAAATGTGTGTACCTCAGTGCAAGAAGCATCAGGAACAAAGGTGATGAACTGAGAGCTTGGATACATACATGGAATTATGATGTAGTCACCATTACAGAGACTTGGCTGGCACCAGGGCAGTAATGGATTCTCAATATTCCTGGATTTCAGTGCTTTAAGAGGGATAGGGAGGGCGGAAAAAGGGGAGGAGGGGTGGCATTACTGGTCAGGGATATTATTACAGCTACAGAAAGGGTGGGTAATGTAGCAGGATCCTCTTTTGAATCAATATGGGTGGAAGTCAGGAACGGGAAGGGAGCAATTACTCTATTGGAGGTATTCTATAGGCCCCCTGGTAGCAGCAGAGATAAAGAGGAGCAGATTGGGAGGCAGATTTTGGAAAGGTGCAAAAATAACAGGGTTGTTATCATGGGAGACTTTAACCTCCCTAATATTGATTGGCACCTGATTAGTTCCAAGGGTTTAGATGGGGCAGAGTTTGTTAAGTGTGTCCAGGACAGATTCCTGTCACAGTATGTGGACAGGCCGACCAGGGGGAATGCCATACTAGATCTAGTACTAGGTAATGAACCGGATCAGGTCACAGAACTCTCAGTGGGTGAGCATCTGGGGGACAGTGACCACCGCTCCCTGGCCTTTAGTATTATCAGGGAAAAGGATAGAATCAGAGAGGACAGGAAAATTTTTAATTGGGGAAAGGCAAATTATGAGGCTATAAGGCTAAAACTTGCGGGTGTGAATTGCGGATGTTTTTGCAGGGAAATGTACTACGGACATGTGGTCGATGTTTAGAGATCTCTTGTGGGATGTTAGGGATAAATTTGTCCCGGTGAGGAAGATAAAGAATGGTAGGGTGAAGGAACCATGGGTGACAAGTGAGGTGGAAAATCTAATCAGGTGGAAGAAGGCAGCATACATGAGGTTTAGGAAGCAAGGATCAGATGGGTCTATTGAGGAATATAGGGAAGCAAGAAAGGAGCCTAAGAAGGGGCTGAGAAGAGCAAGAAGGGGGCATGAGAAGGCCTTGGTGAGTAGGGTAAAGGAAAACCCCAAGGCATTCTTCAATTATGTGAAGAAAAAAAGGATGACAGGAGTGAAGGTAGGACTGATTAGAGATAAAGGTGGGAAGATGTGCCTGAAGGCTGTGGAAGTGAGTGAGGTCCTCAATGAATACCTCTCTTTGGTGTTCACCAATGAGAGGGAACTTGATGACGGTGAGGACAATATGAGTGAGGTTGATGTTCTGGAGCATGTTGATATTAAGGGAGAGGAGGTGTTGGAGTTGTTAAAATACATTAGGACGGATAAGTCCCCAGGGCCTGACGGAATATTCCCCAGGCTGCTCCACGAGGCGAGAGAAGAGATTGCTGAGCCTCTGGCTAGGATCGTTACGTCCTCATTGTCCACGGGAATGGTACCGGAGGACTGGAGAGAGGCAAATGTTATCCCCTTGTTCAAAAAAGGTAGTAGGGATAGTCCGGGTAATTATAGACCAGTGAGCCTTACGTCTGTGGTGGGAAAGCTGTTGGAAAAGATTCTTAGAGATAGGATCTATGGGCATTTAGAGAATCATGGTCTGATCAGGGACAGTCAGCATGGTTTTGTGAAGGGCAGATCATGTCTAACAAGCCTGATAGAGTTCTTTGAGGAGGTGTCCAGACATGTAGATGAGGGTAGTGCAGTGGATGTGATCAATATGGATTTTAGTAAGGCATTTGACAAGGTTCCACACAGTAGGCTTATTCAGAAAGTTAGAAGGCATGGGATCCAGGGAAGTTTGGCCAGGTGGATTCAGAATTGGCTTGCCTGCAGAAGGCAGAGGGTGGTAGTAGAGGGAGTACATTCAGATTGGAGGATTGTGACTAGTGGTGTCCCACAAGGATCTGTTCTGGGACCTCTACTTTTCGTGATTTTTATTAACGACCTGGATGTGGGGGTAGAGGGGTAGGTTGGCAAGTTTGCAGACGACACAAAAGTTGGTGGTGTTGTAGATAGTGTAGAGGATTGTCGAAGATTGCAGAGAGACATTGATACGATGCAGAAGTGGGTTGAGAAGTGGCAGATGGAGTTCAACCCGGAGAAGTGTGAGGTGGTACACTTTGGAAGGACAAACTTCAAGGCAGAGTACAAAGTAAATGGCAGGATACTTGGTAGTGTGGAGGAGCAGAGGGATCTGTGGGTACATGTCCACAGATCCCTGAAAGTTGCCTCACAGGTGGATAGGGTAGTTAAGAAAGCTTATGGGGTGTTAGCTTTCATAAGTCAAGGGATAGAGTTTAAGAGTCGCGATGTAATGATGCAGCTCTATAAAATTCTGGTTAGGCCACACTTGGAGTACTGTGTCCAGTTCTGGTCACCTCACTTTAGGAAGGATGTGGAAGCATTGGAAAGGGTACAGAAGAGATTTACCAGGATGCTGCCTGGTTTAGAGAGTATGCATTATGATCAGAGATTAAGGGAGCTAGGTCTTTACTCTTTGGAGAGAAGGAGGATGAGAGGAGACATGATAGATGTGTACAAGATAATAAGAGGAATAGATAGAGTGGATAGCCAGCGCCTCTTCCCCAGGGCACCACTGCTCAATACAAGAGGACATTGCTTTAAGGTAAGGGGTGGGAAGTTCAAGGGGGATATTAGAGGAAGGTTTTTTACTCAGAGAGTGGTTGGTGCGTGGAATGCACTGCCTGAGTCAGTGGTGGAGGGAGATACACTAGTGAAGTTTAAGAGACTACTAGAAAGGTAGATGGAGGAATTTAAGGTGGGGGCTTATATGGGAGGCAGGGTTTGAGGGTCGGCACAATGTTGTGGGCCGAAGGGCCTGTACTGTGCTGTACTATTCTATGTTCTATGTTCTCTGTTTACATACAAGATCCCTTTGGTACATTATTCCCTTAATCAATACCTCATTTCTATTAAGCCCCTCTTCATATCCATCGACTACTGTCAAATAACTAGAGCTGTTCTTCTGGAGAGGCTGGTATTTTTGACCATAGTTGCACTTGGACTGTGAAGTCAGCTTCTGTCTCTTTACCATTGAGATGAATATTTTCTGACTGGGAGGTTGCTTTTGTGTAAGGCACTGTGCTAATTAAGTGGATCTTGTTTGGAAATAATTAACGATTGCTACAACTTAAACTAGTTCAGTGATACTAAAACCTGGAGATTTTGCTCTCAAATGCACATAAGAAATAATTGTCATTGATCGCACTGCAGAGTCTACTGGTTGCGTGGAATGCAGCAGTGAACAATCAAAACCTCCAGGTAAGCCCAAGGACTAAGTTCTTAAACATGCTGGTGGAAATCCAGAGTGAAGAAATGCCCTGTCTCTTTGAAAAGGTCCCTTTCCCACCTCGTCTTTCTTGCAAACAGCTGGGTTTGTACTGACTGGCATTGGGTGTCCATCCAGTTCCTTTTTAAGACCAATGGAAACCTCTAGCAAAATGCCCCTGACCATGCAAACCCTTTCTCCTGTAGACCCCGTAAAGATGACTGTAAGCTCTGGTGGCTCAACTCTTCAGAATTTAATAAGTTGTTGAAGTCTTGAAAAAGCGTGGCAGAAGTCCCTTAATATCAAAGTTAAAAAGTTCAAAGTAAATTTATTATCAAAGAAGGCATGTGTTACCACATACTACCTTGAGATTCATTTTCTTACAGGCTTTTACAGGGAGAAAAGAAATACAATGGAATATATATATACATAAGCAGACCACACTGACAAACAACCAATGTGCAAAAGAAGACAAACTTGTATTTTTAGTTATTTGGAAATACAGCACAATAACTGGCCCTTCTGCCCAATGAGCCCAATTACACCCATGTGACCAATTAACCTACTAACTCCTATGTTTTTGGACTGTAAGAGGGAACTGGAGCATCCAAAGGAGAGCCATAGAGTCATGGGGAGAATATACAAATTCCTTACAGACAGCCGAGGGAATTGAACCCAGGTCACTGACGCCTTAATAGCGTTATGCTAACTGCTCTGCCACTGTGCTGCCCTGACTGTGTAAATAAAAATTAATATTGAGAACATGAGTTGCAAAGATGTTCGAAAGTGAGTCAATAGGTCATAGAATCAGTTCAGAGTAGTGGTGAATGAAGTTATCCACACTGCTTTAGGAACCTGATGGTTATAAGGTAATAACTGTTCCTGAACTCGATTCTGTACAAACGTGCTCCAACTTGAGCAGTGGGTGAACTGTGAATTCTGAGCAAGGCTCCAAGTTGATCTATACATCCTCAACAATGATCTGTTTGACCCTCTTCAGTTGGCCACTTAACAAATCATCATTGCCTTCTTTAATTTTTGTTGGGTAACTGGTTCGTCAGCTTGTATCTTACTTTTAGCTCTTGTCATCAAAATTCTTAGAAGTATCTTGGTAATATGACTCATTAAACTTATGGTCCTATGTAATTCACATTCTATTGCTCCATGTTTCTTAGGAACAGTGATAAGTACAGATTTTTTCACCTCTTCTGGTATTATTCCAGTCTCATAAATGTCATTGATTAAATCAGTAAGTTTTTCAATTCCATAATCTTCAAGGGCAATAATTTGTTCTATTACTAATTCATCAGGACCCGCTGCTTTTCCTTTCTTCATCTTATTTATTGCATTACAAACTTCAAATTTTAAAATACTTGGATCTTTAATGTTTTTCTTAATTTCTGGTTTTTCACCTCGATCGTCTTCAAACAATTCCTGAATATACTCAGTCCATTGGTTCATAATCTGATCTTAGAACAGAGGAAGGAGCTTTTTACCAGTGATATTCTTGATTTGTTGATGTAACCTTTTTGGATCAGTAATAGGGATTCTTTCTATTTGCTCACATTCCTTCTAAGAATTTTGATGACAAGAGCTAAAAGTAAGATACAAGCTGAAATAGGTAAAGAACAATAGAACAATGTGGTTTTGTGAAAGGCAAAGGTACAAGAAACACAATATTGGTGCTAAGGATACTATCAGAATGAGCTATTCGAGTGCAAAAAGATTTGTTTGTTTTATCAACTACACAAAAGCATTTAATAAAGTGAAGCACAATAAGTTATTTGAAATATTACAGAAAACTCTAGATCTAGATTGTAAAGACTTGGGCCTAATCAGAAATCTGTACTGGGAACAAACTGCCACTGTAAGAATAGATGGAGAAGTGAGTCAGTTTACGAAAATCAAGAGAGGCATTAGACAAGGGTGTGTTTTCTCCCCTGATTTATTTAATGTGAACAGTGAAACAATATTACAAAAAATAAGAGACATCTTGGGAATCAAAGTTGGCGGTGAAAACATCAATAATTTCAGATATGCAGATGACACTGTGTTAATTGCAAGTACAGAGGAAGAACTACAAAACTTAATTGATATAATTGTTGAAGTGCAAAAATGGCTCTATTTATCAATTGCAAAATGACAGAATGTATGGTGATATCCAAAAAGAAGGCGAATCCTATCTGCAGGCTAAGAATAAATGGGGAAAGACATAAAACAAGTACAGAACTTTTGCTACTTAGGACACTGGATGACATCAGATGGAGAAATTGAGGGGAGTGAATCAAGAGTTTAGTGGCACCATATTGGGTAACAGGACCCATTACAAGATGGAGAGGCTCGTCGTGGTCCTGTACTGTGGCAGGTGCGACATGGACATCAAAAGAAGAATAGGGATGGCAAAAGACACCTTTACGAGAATGAAGAGTGTACTGACCAATACTAAACGAGGCATGACAACCCGCCTCAGAGTACTGACATGTTACATTTATCCAGTTATGTTATATGTCTCAGAATGTTGGACAATATCTAGTAACATGAGGAAACGAATTGAAGCAGCAGAGATGTGGTTTTTGAGGAGGATGCAAAGAATATCATGCACAAAACGAATATCTAACGAGGATGTCATGAACAGAGCAAACACAAAAAGAGAAATAATGTATTTGATCATGAAAAGGCAATTTCATTGGACATGTGATTAGGAAAGAGGAGTTAGAATGCACAGTAATTATGGGAAAGATTGAAGGGAAGAAAGCAAGAGGAAGTCAAAGACAAATAATGATGGAGACAGCAGCTGGAGAACTGGAATTGAATACCAATGAGTTGATACACTTGACCCGAAATAGGAGTGTGTGGGCCATGGCAGTCAAAGCTCAAACTGGGTACGGCACCTGATGATGATGATGAACTGGTTCTTCATAACTTTAGGGTAGTCATTTTTAAATGAAGTTTCAAAAGATACACCAAGATGGCAAAATGCACTGAAGGCAGGCTGGAAGTATCACTCCTTTTGGTCCCATCCCAGCCAATCTTGACAAGGCTCTTAAGTGACAAAATATGTGGGAAAAATTGTCTTCCAGATTTTTGCGCTGAATACTTTGTGAGAAGAAAGCAGCGTATATCTATAAATTTGCAACATTCACAAAGGAGAAATGAACACTAATGGTATGGTTGATTGAGAGGCAGGAGGAGACATTTAGCAAAATCAGTTCCACTTACTTTCTTAAACACAGATACCTTTACCATACTACCATTCAGGTCATACAGGAAATTTCGTCAATTTGTAGCAACACACAAGAAAATGCTGGAGGGACACAGCAATGTCTCAGACTGAAACTCAAGGTGGTATATGGTAATATATTGATAATAAATTTACTTTGAACTTCAAATGCTTAACTAAACCAATCACTTCTGTCTACATAATGTAGATATCCCTCTGTACATTCCTGTGCCTATCTAGGAACCTCTTAATGGTGCCTGTTGCATTTGCCTCTGCCATCACCTCTGGCAATGCGTTCAAGGCACTCACTGTGCAGAGTGCAGAGGTGCTGTGATCCTTATCTGCACTGCCACTCTACAAAAGGGCAATTTATGTAAATAAGCATAGCAGTTGCTGTCACAACAAAATCCATAATCCTACCGACACCTTCTCATTTACATCTGACCCCTGACTTCCCATGCAACAGACTTCTTGCTCTGCTGTGACTGCACAGTGAAGCTTGCTAGTTGTGACCTCTTGAACCATTTCCTTTCAGAACATCAGAAGCACGTGCAGTGCACGTCAGTGAAGTCATCACATGTAACTCATGATGAGTAGCTGACACCAGCGTTAGGGCAAATTGCAACAGGACATGCCAGTTCCATTTCCTGATGGGAGGACTTCCGTTGAAAATGGGTGTGAAATGTGCAAAATATGCTTTTTATTCACAATTCTAATATTACAGATGGACATAAACTTTAGTTTTCTAATCACTTTTCTAAGCATAAGTGAGATTGCAAGAAACGATTTTCATTTGGAAAGCCACAAGACACCACCAAAACTGAGAGATGAGAGACATTAAAAATACTCGCAATGCTCCAGATCTTCAAATGTTTAGAAAGGAAAGTCTGAGAAAGACTAAAAGACCCTAATGAAGTAGCCGGATTTTAATTATAATTCAATAGTTTCACATAATCATTTACGATATTGGTTCATTTTAGACTTATTTAACTTACTGAAGTTCCTTTGTTGATTTTGTATTTTGGGATTACTGGCCCAAGTGTCTAGATTGCAAAACAATTAATGTAACTAGACTTTGTAAGAGAAAAGTCTGCATATACTAGAAATCTGAAATTAATACAGAAACTAGTAGAAGTACTCATCAAGGCAGATACTATCTAAGGAGAGAGAAATAATGTATTCCAATGGACGGCCTCCCACCAGAAACGAGTGCAGACTTCCTGTGAAAGAATGTGTTGCATTCTAAAAGGAGCTAAGGAATGTAAGAAGGAACAATATAACTGAAGCTTTATAACAATGGAATTTATAACTGAAGAACAATGGAAGAATATCTAAAGTCAGAAGAAGATCTCCTACCTCCTACTTGTCAAGGGGGGTGTTAAACAGTCTTTCAAATATGTCACTACTGCAGATGATTTTTAAAACATTTACAGTATAGTTAAGTCCTACTTGGAAAAGCTGTTTCTCTTTTCTGACAAAATTCTGTTCCAGTGTTAAGTGGCAATTGTGGAGAGCTTGCATCTTGTCTTCAGAACACCTAACATTATTTTCAAAACATGCAGATGAACAACTAACCAGTCTCATTCACACGTGCATTCACTAGTCAGTGGCCTGACCGTGAAGATTTAAAAAGACAGAATAGAGAGCACACGGAAACAATGTAGAATATCAAAGATTTTCACAGTTGCATGGACAAATATAAATGCTTACTGAAGTTTTTCTGTCTGAGAGTGCATTACCTCTCAGGTATCTTAAGACTGGTGTCCATTTTTCAGCTAAACCTTGGCTAAAAAAATCACTTGGACGTTGCAGCCAATGCGGTTGCCTTTCATGCTAACGCATTTTCTTGCAGAGTAGGCTAATATCAGCATCCTGTATGCTTGAGTGAAACGCCAAAGAAAATGTGAAGTTCCTCCTTCTTTAACAGAGTTAAGCTTAGCCTTCATTGCCATGCTTACTAAGCATATTCTACTGAGGTCAAGGTGAGCTGAATAACAGAACAGTTTTAAGATGTAAAACGTTACTAGCTTATCTTTTGTAGAGATTTCTACAAAATCTCTCACTAGCTCTTCCTTCAGTTAGTCCTGACGAAGGGTCTCGGCCCGAAACGTCGACTGTACCTCTTCCTAGAGATGCTACCTGCCCTGCTGCGTTCACCAGCGACTTTGATGTGTGTTGCTTGAATTTCCAGCATCTGCAGAATTCCTCGTGGTTAGGTTTTACGATGTAGTTTGCAGAGTACTGTCGTCATGTCACATGTGAATATTTAATCTTGAGTCATGGGGTCATACAGAACAGAAACAGGTCCATTAAGCTGACCATCTACAACCTATTTAGACAAATCCCATTTTATTCTCCCCACATTCCGATAAATCCCTCAGATTCTATCATCGTTCCAGCACTCAGTGACACAACAGAGACAATTTACATTGGCCAGTTAAGCTGTTGACTCTCACGGACTTTTGGGAGGTGAAAGGAAACCGAGCGTTTGGAGGAAACCCACACAGTCACGGGGGGAAACTCCATTCAGACAGGTTGGGACTGAACCTGGATATCTGGAAGGGTGAGGCAGCAGCTGTGCCCTTGGACCGGCCTTAGGTGCATTTGTAGAAGCCAATCTCATAGTCAGAAACCTTTCAATAACTGAAGTTAACCGTTTTTGTTGCACTAAAGAAACCACCAAACTGAACCAAAGTAAAAGTAGGTACAGACACTGAATTGTTGCTTAGATTTATGTCTGATTGTACCTCCAGAAATCTAACAAGATGTCTCTGCTTATTGGGGAGTCTTACATCTGACTCTCATAAAGCAGGTTATTGACAGTGTATATCTGATTTCCTCCAGCAGCTCATATATATATTTTTCTTCATTTTCAAGATAACCTTTCCTCATTTCCCTCAAATTGACTCACACCGGCCCCCCCCCACCACCACCACCAAGGCATTGGCATCATCCAAACCCACAGGGTGTGGTCACCTCTAAGCTAGTATTATTCATGCAGTAACTGTGCTTTAGTTGACCATGTGATCGTGACAAGTTTCCAGCTGATCTTTCTTCACTGGGGAGCCAGTCATGCACCTGTAGCAAGTATAAATGAGTAGTGATCGGTAATGGAGATATTAACAACATTTATTCATCCTAACATGAAGGAGACGATTCACCCAAATAATTATTTTTTCTAAAATTACTGTTTAAAAGCAATATGGCAGGTAAGCAAGTTAAAGTCTATTAAGTTTCCTTCACACCAGCCATAGATGTTCGGCACCATTGTTACAGGCTACTTTCTCACACCTTGGTGGCATTACCTCATATTTGGCACCTCCATTGCAAAAGATCTCACCACAGTAATAGTAATTATGTTGTGTTAAACAGCGATAAAACTGAATCATTTCCAAACAATTTCTTCCATGCGGTGAAAGGCCATCGCTGTTGGCAAATACAAGTGGGAGAACTGACCTGCATTAAAATGAAATTTAACCACCAGCTCTAATGTACCAGATGTACATATTTTAAGTACACGTTTAACAGTGTGATTCTAACTCTGGAGATCATTTTTTCTGTCCCTGCTGAGATTTCAGAGCTGACTGCTCTGCAATCAATCTCTATTATAGCATTTTTGTCAGGTGCTTTTATATGCACAATGGACTGTCCTCTTTAACGTCCTCAGTGGTTTTGTCCACATAGGAAACTTCAGATTCAGGAGAGCATGCTCCATCAGGTTCAATTTTCTGAATTCCACTTCCTTTTTTAACTCTAAGGGGGTGTAAATAAGCAATACATTAACTCTAGTGCACGCTAAAAAACACTAGAGTTTAGTAATGCGAGCCCTGGGATTGCACCACATGACACTGACATACAGACATTTAATGGGTCTGAGAGAAATTCTTTCCTCTGCTGTTTTAACCTATTTGAGGTAAAGGCAGTGAAATAGTAGGGAGGTAGATTCACTTCGGCATGGGTACACTGATATTTCAGAGGGTGGCTTCCCCCCCCCCCCCCCCATAGACTGTGTTAGCATTAACAAAGCATTAACAATCAGAATTGGAATCAGGGATATTGTCACTTCCATTGCCGTGGAATTTGTTGTTTTGTGCTGCAGCTCTGTGCAGCAGTAACAAATTGATACAAGTTACAATAAAATTATTAAAATAAGTAAATAGATCAAAAGAGGAATAGTGAGGTGGTGTTCAGAAATCGGACGGCAGAGGAGAAGAAGCTGTTCCTAAAATATTGTGTTTTGGTCTTCAGGCTCTTGCACCTCCTCCCTGATGGTAGGAATGAGAAGAGGGCATGTCCCAGGTACTGAGGGTCCTCAATGATGGATACCTCCCTCTTGAGGCACAACTATTTGTAGATGTCCTTGAGGGTGTGGTGGCTTGTGCCTGTGATGGAGTTGGCTGAGTCTATGAATCTCTGAAGCCTCTTCTGATCCTGTGCATCGGTGTCCCCATACCAGACAGTGATGTAACCAGTCAGAATGCTCACCACCGTACATTTACAGAAATCTGCTCGAGTCTTTGGTGACAAACTCCTAATGAAGTAGAGCTGTTAGCATGCCTTCTTCATGAATGCATTAATATGGTGAGTTCAGAATACATCTACTGAGATGCTGACACCCTGGAACTTGAAACTACTCACCTTTTCCACAACTGACTTCTCAATCAGGATTGGTGTGTGCTCTCCCAACTTCCCCTTCCTGAAGTCTACCATCAATTCCCTGGTCTTACTGACATTGAGTGCTAAGTTGTTGCAACACCGCTTGACTAGCAGATCTACTTTACTCCTCCTTGTCACATCTGAGATTCTGCAGCGGTATCATCACTGAATTTGTAGATGGTGTTTGAGATGTGCCTAGCCACATAGTCTTGAGTGTAGATGGATTAGGGCAGTGGGCTAAGCACGCGTCCTGAGGTATGCCTGCGTTGATTGTCAGCAATTGTCACATCTTTAACTTGGCCGAAGATTCCTAACAGACTGTACCGTTTTACACGTGGCCAGAAATGCAATATTCATTCAGTGGCCACTTTTAAAGTGCCTACTCTATGTTCACGGTCTTCTGCTGTTCTAGTCCATCCAATTCAAGGTTCAACTTGTGCATTCAGAGATGCTCTTCCGCAAAC
The DNA here is from genome assembly GCF_963921235.1 of Mobula hypostoma. Lineage (NCBI taxonomy): Eukaryota > Metazoa > Chordata > Chondrichthyes > Myliobatiformes > Myliobatidae > Mobula > Mobula hypostoma. Next base: position 15,345,531 of record NC_086120.1, on the reverse strand, counting down.
CCCTGTTGTAACACATGGTTATTTGAGTTACTGTTACCTTCCTGTCAGCTTGAACCAACCTAACAATTCTCCTCTAAACTCTCCATTAACATGGAGTTTTTGCCACAGAACTGCCGCTCTGTGGATGTTTTTGTTTTGTTTTTCCACACCATTCTCTGCAAACTCTAGTGACTGTTATGCGTGAAAATCCCAGGACATCAGCTGTTTCTGAGATACTCAAACCACCCCGTCTGGCACCAGCAATCACTCCATGGTTAAAGTCACGTAGATCACATTTCTTCCCCATTCTGATGTTTGGTCTGAACAACAACTGAACCTCTTGACCACGTCTGCATGCTTTTATGCATTGAGTTGCTGCCACATGTTTGGCTGATCAGATATTTCCATTAACAACCAGGTGTACAGGTGTACCTAATAAAATGGCTACCGTGTGTATTTAGCTACGAATGCCAACTAGAGCATGTATATAACTTAAGGATGCATTTGCCTTTGAGCTTACATTGAGTAACATCCCCAGATATAAATGTCACACAAGGTGACAGATTTAGCTGTCACCAGAGACTCATTAATAATGACTCCTGTTCCTGCTCCTGGGATTCCACAAACTTGTGTCCCTGACCTTCTTCATCTCACTTGCTGCTGTGCCTGCATTCCCAATCCAAGTCTGACAGCAGTCCACTCTGTATTGGTTTTGGGGCACTTCAAATGTCAAGTTTGATGAAGTGTTTGGGCAGGTCAGACCCACCTGTCTTAGCACTTTATCTAGGTCAGGATGATTTGCTTCATATTACAATGAGTGTCCTCTGTTTTTGATGTTTTATGCTCAAGCAGACCAGGTACACGTTGAGATATTATCAATGCGCTAATGGGCAGGTTGGGCATGGAAGGAATTATAGAGTCTGGGTTTGGGTTCGAACTGGCTTTATCAAGTCGAGCGTGGAAGAAACTATAACACGAGGTCTGTGGTCAGGTCAGGTTTTAATTTTACACCCAAGTACACCTCTTCAGTAACATTATCTGAAAATAGGTCAAAATACACTGCACAGCTTTACTTCACTCTTTTGTAGACCTTAACACAGTAGTTTTGTCATACACCTTATTCAACATTCAATAATGTATGAACTGAAATTTCCTCTAACTACTTATGCTTTTATTAATTGTCTATTGTATCCATTTCCTATTGTACTCATTTTGGATTAATGTGCCTGTTTTTAATTTGAATTGCATATATTATTCAATTTGGATAATTCATATAATAAAGCAAAATTGTTTGATAGTGAGTGATAAATTCCACTAGTTATCCGTTTACAAAACAGCCACCATTATGCTGTGGGTCCCCATGTTGAATGACAGACTTAACTAATCACTATCTTCAGTTCTGCAGCCACTTTATATAGAAGATCCTGTGCACGAGAGAATATATCTGTATAGTCCCATCCACATTCCTCATTTAGGATTTTGATTTACTTCTGATAAATTCTCAGTTTATTTTTGTTTTATTGCTCTATACTTGCTTCTTGAGTTGTGGTCTCACAGGTCTTTGGAAGACTTGATCTTCCATCCAATAAGAAGTGGTTTGCTCTGCCCTTACACAGCCTAACCTGCAGATTTCAGATTGTAAGTCTCACCCACCAATCTTGATGCTCTCCCACAGAACGCTCTCTAAAACTGGGTGAGCACACAGTTTAGCATTTATATAGTTTTGGGGTAGAATTCAAGCAGTTTTGATCACTTGTGCTCTCCTGACAGTTCCTGCAACCGCATTAATAAAATGAACAAAGATTAACAACTGCTTATGGCACAGTCTGTGCATTAAGAAGAGTTTCATCTTCCAAATACTTTGCTGTTTTTGAACAGAATAATATGAATTGTATTCTGCATCTCTTTGGAAGTCTGTTTTTTCCAGAACCAACTTTTAAAATCGTGTTTTTACTTTTTATATCTGTATTTTGGGATTTTGTACCGCACCGACGTCAATTTTTTTGTAGCTTCATCTTGTTTCATTCAGTTTACATCACTTTTCTCATGGAGAAGTACACTCACACCATTCTTTCTCTAGTTTCTCCTTTCTTCTCCCTGTGTGCACCATCACTTGCTGGAGCAGAATTTCACAGACATTGGCAGCACTTCACTCAAGTTTGCACTCTGCAATACCATGCTTCCACAGCTTGTAACTGGTGGGATTGCTGTTCTGGCCAAGACCACATCTATCCTTGCTCAACATTCATGCAGATAGACTTTCCAGAAGGGAACTATTGATGAGCTATAGGATTTAGAGATCTTTATTCCTTCTTTTACTTTGCTTTCTAACAATCAGCAAGCCCAAGTGTGGCAAATATACTGTAGACACAGCTACAACAAAAATATACCACTCCAACATTGATGCTTGAAGCTACAGTCATTAAATCAGCAACTAGTTTTTCAGTTTATTTGGATTCCAGGTTGTAGGATCAAATCCCACCTTGCAGAAGTGAGGATGAAATAAATTAAGTACAGATTAAATCTGTGGAGTTTAACTCTTTTTGTAGGAAGGGCCAGATGAACAATCCTAACCATTTCCCAGACCCTCTCTTGTGAAATTATTTTAATAATCATAGTCATAGTCATAGTCATACTTTATTGATCCCGGGGGAAATTGGTTTTCGTTACAGTTGCACCATAAATAATAAATAGTAATAGAACCGTAAATAGTTACATAGTAATATGTAAATTATGCCAGAAAATTATGAAATAAGTCCAGGACCAGCCTATTGGCTCAGGGTGTCTGACCCTCCAAGGGAGGAGTTGTAAAGTTTGATGGCCACAGGCAGGAATGACTTCCTATGACGCTTCGTGCTGCATCTCGGTGGAATGAGTCTCTGGCTGAATGTACTCCTGTGCCCACCCAGTACATTATGTAGTGGATGGGAGACATTGACCAAGATGGCATGCAACTTGGACAGCATCCTCTTTTCAGACACCACCGTGAGAGAGTCCAGTTCCATCCCCACAACATCACTGGCCTTACGAATGAGTTTGTTGATTCTGTTGGTGTCTGCCACCCTCAGCCTGCTGCCCCAGCACACAACAGCAAACATGATAGCACTGGCCACCACAGACTCGTAGAACATCCTCAGCATCATCCGGCAGATGTTAAAGGACCTCAGTCTCCTCAGGAAATAATCACAACCAGAAACTCAATTTGTAAGTCACATAGGTGAACCACAAACTGTGATTCATTCTGAGCCTAGTAAACATTCAGAAAACTACAAAAGTGCACGGGCCAATAGTGCAGTGTTTTATGTGTTTTATGAAATAATTTGGTTGAAATCATTTATAAAATCTTACCAGTTCTATAGATTCAGGAACAACATGTGTTTTTAATTTTACAGCCAGCTCAACATGGATTTTAAAATATCTCCTGTTTACAAATTGAATAATTCTTTACTAATTATGCTTATTAGGTTGGCTTTGTTCATTTTAATGTTAAGAAGTCTCTCATTTTACTCTTTCCCTCCTTTCCAAATTGTATTTAGTCACTCTTTGCATTATACAAAATAATCATTCAGTTCTTTGTGCAAAATGGGATTAGTTTCATTTCTTGAAAATCTGTGCCATATGTTTCTGATTACAAATTGGAAAAGCACTCAGATATTCTCCAATGCCTGTAGAACCTCATAAGAAGGGAAAACTACTCTCATTAATTAGAAACTGTATGCAATTTACTGTAGATCTAATAAAAAGGTTTATAAAGTGGGGAACTTATAATTAAATGTAAATTATGTTTTGGGATATAGTTGAAGTACAATTCAAGCTTCTGAAAGAAAAAAAAATTGGTATTACATAATTTTATTTATTTTTGTTCTGTTAAGTGTCTGACGACAAAGAGCCCGCTGTCCCTTTAAGAGCTTCCAGACAAACCGAGTTAGTGAAAGATGAGAATTTGAAAGATTGCTTGTCTACCCGATATGGTGTGCACATACATTCCCAATTAGTCTTCTTGGCTTGGAAGTGAGTTTACAAAGCAAATTATACCAGATGCTGTAGATGCAAAGTAAGAATTGCCATCCAGTTTAAGGAGAATTTTCAGTGTGGAGAGAGGAAAAAAATTAATGTTCAGAATCAGAATCAGGTTTAATACCACTGGCATATGTCGTGAAATTTGTTAACTTAGTGGCAGCAGTACAATGCATTCCTGATAAATATAGAAAAAAAAGATTTTCAGGAAGTATATATATTATGGTGCACATCATGACAGACAAGAAGAACCCATTCATCTCAAATGCCGTTTTTATTCCAACAAGCATAATAACAGATGGAGCCCCACTGCTCGGTAGAGCCCTCTCAGTCACACACGGACAGGGAAAGTGATTATTACACACGCTGGTTACAGACAGGGTGACCCACAACCACACAAGTGAACAACGGTGTAACCTGGGCTAAAATAAATGAACTTGAACAGCTCACCATAAGTCGTACACCACAAACCCGTTGTAAACCAAGAACCATAAGTACAGTCGGCCCTCCGTATCCACGGGGGTTTGCTTCCAGGGACACCCCCCCCCCCGCGGTTACCAAATTCTGTGGATGCTCAAGTCCCTTATATAAAATGGTGTAATATTTGCATATAACCTACGCACATCCTACCGTATACTTTAAATCATCTCTAGATTACTTATAATACCTAATACAATGTAAATACTATGTAAATAGTTGTTGCACTGTATTGTTTAGGGAATAATGACAAGAAAAAAAAATCTGTACATGTTCAGTACAGACGCAACCATCATAGCTCTTCTGGGAACGCTGATGCTGCCTCGGCATCGCCGATGCTGATTCTCCCGTGATCTTTAAGTTATTGAGGCTGTAGTGCTTTACACAGCTAGCCAGCCATGCCTTACTAGCCTTAAACTGCTTCCTCTCGCTCACAACACAAGTAGTGAACGAACGAGACGCAAGGCGAACAATGCTCAAACAACAAGTAATACTTTTAATCATCTCTAGATTACAGTACTTATAATACCTAATACAATGGAAATGCTATGTAAATAGTTGTTTAGGGAATAAGGACGCTTTGGAGGAGGTCAGGATCTGTGCTCAACGAGTGCTGGAGAGAGAACTTCCGGGTTTTTTTTTTAATCCCAATTTGAATCCGCGGATACAGAGGGTTGACTGTAGCTCTGGCTGCTAGGAATGCTGGGGTGAGCTGTCGACCACGCCCCCAGTGTGCCACAATATGCATATTAAATAGTTAAATGAAAAATAGTCGTGCAAAAGCAGAGATAATTTTTAAAAAGTGAGCTAGTGTTCACGGCCATTTAAAGTTGGATGACAGTGGGGAAGAAGCTGTTCCTGAATCATTGAGTGTGTGCCTTCAGGCGTCTATACCTCCTTCCTGATGGTAACAATGAGAAGACAGCATGTCCTGAGGATGGGGGGCGGGGGTGGTGGGGGAGTCCTTAATAATGATGCCACCTTTCGGAGGCACCTCTCCTTAAAGGTGTCTTGGGATACTACGGAGGTTAGTACCATAATGGAGCTGACTGAATTTAGAACTCTTTCGATCCTGTGCAATAGCTCCACACGCCTCCCCCACCCCCATACCAGACGGTGATGCAGCCTGTCAGAATGTTCTCCACAGTACATCTGTAGAAGTTTCAGTACCCTCCAATGAAAGATAATCAACCTCTATCACTAATTCTTTAACTCCCTGACTTGCCGTGTTTTCCAGTATTTTTACTGTCCTGGTTATTATCCAGTGAGTGTACACTTAAGATGACAGGAAGGCACAAACCTGTTGCTGGAATTTAATGAACTGATAAACTGGCTAAGATAGACTGGCAAATGACACAAAGTATTGACGGTGGATATGCAATGGCAAGCATTTAAAGGTTGCATGGATGAACTACAACAATTGTTCATCCCAGTTTGGCAAAAGAATAAATCAAGGAAGGTAGTGCACCCGTGGCTGACAAGAGAAATTAGGGATAGTATCAATTCCAAATAAGAAGCAGACTAATTAGCCAGAGAAAGTGGCTCACCTGAGGACTGGGAGAAATTCAGAATTCAGCAGAGGAGGACAAAGGGCTTAATTAGGAAGGGGAAAAAAGATTATGAGAGAAAACTGGCAGGGAACATAAAAACGGACTGTAAAAGCTTTTATAGATATGTAAAAAGGGAAAGACTGGTAAAGACAAATGTAGGTCCCCTGCAGACAGAAACAGGTGAATTGATTATGGGGAGCAAGGACATGGCAGACCAATTGAATAATTACTTTGGTTCTGTCTTCACTAAGGAGGACATAAATAATCTTCCAGAAATAGTAGGGGACAGAGGGTCCAGTGAGATGGAGGAACTGAGCGAAATACATGTTAGTAGGGAAGTGGTGTTAGGTAAATTGAAGGGATTGAAGGCAGATAAATCCCCAGGGCCAGATGGTCTGCATCCTAGAGTGCTTAAGGAAGTAGCCCAAGAAATAGTGGATGCATTAGTGATAATTTTTCAAAACTCGTTGGATTCTGGATTCTGGACTAGTTCCTGAGGATTGGAGGGTGGCTAATGTAACTCCACTTTTTAAAAAAGGAGGGAGAGAGAAACCGGGGAATTATAGACCGGTTAGCCTAACGTCGGTGGTGGGGAAACTGCTGGAGTCAGTTATCAAAGATGTGATAACAGCACATTTGGAAAGCGGTGAAATGATCAGACAAAGTCAGCATGGATTTGTGAAAGGAAAATCATGTCTGACGAATCTCATAGAGTTTTTTGAGGATGTAACTAGTAGAGTGGATAGGGAAGAACCAGTGGATGTGGTATATTTGGATTTTCAAAAGGCTTTTGACAAGGTCCCACACAGGAGATTAGTGTGCAAACTTAAAGCACACAGTATTGGGGGTAAGGTATTGGTGTGGGTGGAGAATTGGTTAGCAGACAGGAAGCAAAGAGTGGGAATAAACGGGACCTTTTCAGAATGGCAGGTGGTGACTAGTGGGGTACCGCAAGGCTCAGTGCTGGGACCCCAGTTGTTTACAATATATATTAATGACTTGGATGAGGGAATTAAATGCAGCATCTCCAAGTTTGCGGATGACACGAAGCTGGGTGGCAGTGTTAGCTGTGAGGAGGATGCTAAGAGGATGCAGGGTGACTTGGATAGGTTGGGTGAGTGGGCAAATTCATGGCAGATGCAATTTAATGTGGATAAATGTGAAGTTATCCACTTTGGTGGCAAAAATAGGAAAACAGATTATTATCTGAATGGTGGCCGATTAGGAAAAGGGGAGGTGCAACGAGACCTGGGTGTCATTATTCACCAGTCATTGAAAGTGGGCATGCAGGTACAGCAGGCGGTGAAAAAGGCGAATGGTATGCTGGCATTTATAGCAAGAGGATTCGAGTACAGGAGCAGGGAGGTACTACTGCAGTTGTACAAGGCCTTGGTGAGACCACACCTGGAGTATTGTGTGCAGTTTTGGTCCCCTAATCTGAGGAAAGACATCCTTGCCATAGAGGGAGTACAAAGAAGGTTCCCCAGATTGATTCCTGGGATGGCAGGACTTTCATATGAAGAAAGACTGGATGAACTGGCTTGTACTCGTTGGAATTTAGAAGATTGAGGGGGGATCTGATTGAAACGTATAAGATCCTAAAGGGATTGGACAGGCTAGATGCAGGAAGATTGTTCCCGATGTTGGGGAAGTCCAAAACGAGGGGCCACAGTTTGAGGATAGAGGGGAAGCCTTTTATGACTGAGATTAGGAAAAACTTCTTCACACAGAGAGTGGTGAATCTGTGGAATTCTCTGCCACAGGAAACAGTTGAGGCCAGTTCATTGGCTATATTTAAGAGGGAGTTAGATATGGCCCCTGTGGCTACGGGGGTCAGAGGGTATGGAGGGAAGGTTGGGGCGGGGTTCTGAGTTGGATGATCAGCCATGATCATAATAAATGGCGGTGCAGGCTCAAAGGGCCGAATGGCCTACTCCTGCACCTATTTTCTATGTTTCTATGAATCAATACTATGTATTCCAATAGAATACCGAGAAATCTTGCTGGATAGAAAAAACCATTCAACTATTTTGGGAAGGGAAGGTTCAGAAAGGAGTAATAAATGGACAAATGCTGTGTAGTCTGAGACTGGATAAAGGAAAGCCTTGGTTTTAAAAATGTTTGTAAGAGTGGCGGTCGGAGAGATAAGATGCTGTATTGCACTGAAATCCTAAGAATGCATGTTTGAGTGGGAGAGAGTGCAATGAGTGTAATCTTACCTAAAAGAGATAAAAAAGACAAGGAATGCGTAGGATAGCACACTGGGAATTCCAGAGCAATGAATGTATACTTTACAAGTTCAATAGTTGTAACCACACTAGAACATTACAACAATGAATATAAATGAAGAAGTCTTCATTATCTGAAAAGTGCTTGAATGGAAAATCCTACAAAAAGTAGTGGATATGGCCCATCCATCAAGGGTAAAGCCGTCTCCACCATTGACCATGAAGTGTTGTCACAGGAAAGCAGTATCCATCCTCCGGGACACCCACCATCCAAGTGATGCTTTCTTCTGACTGCCATCATCAGGAAGAAGGTACAGAAGCCTCAGGACTCACACCACCAGGTTCAGGAACTGATATTACCCCTCAACCATCAGGCTCTTGAATCTAAGCAGATAATTTCGCAAATTTCACTTGCCCCACAGCCTATGGAATCACTTTCAGGGACTTTTTATCTCACGTTCTCAGTATTTATTGCTTACTTATTTATTCTTATTATTTCCTTCTTTCTGTATTTGCACAGTCTGTTGTCTTTTGCACTCTGGTTGAAAACCCAAGTCGGTGCAGTCTTTCATTGATTCTATTATGGTTATTATTCTATTATGGATTTATTGAGTATGCCCACAAGGAAAGGAATCTCAGGGTTGTGTATAGTGACATACTGTGTATGTACTTTGATAATAAATTTACTTTGAATTGTATAAAGTTCAAAAATCTTTCTTCTGCTGACATGGGACTGAAAATCTTTATTACTCTCTGGTCGTTAAAAGGATTTTGGAACCTTTCAGCCCAACCCTGGCAGATGTCTGGACTGCATTTAGATTTACATGTGGGTGGTGGGTCTCAGAAAAATTGCAATTACGTAAGGAGCAATTGCCAAAAAAGAGGAGTAGGAAGCACCATTTTATGGCAGTCAGGCAGTGGAAAGGTTATTCACCTTACTCATCAACCATGAAGAATATGTACCTTCATCAGCCAAAAGGAATTCGGATGGCATTACGAGAGTCCACATTAATGGTCCCTCTAAGGAGTGCATATGTTCACACGCATACATCTTTTGCTACTAGCGTACAAAGGAATTTAAACTGCGCAAAAATGGTTGTCACCCTCTCCCTAGTTGGCATGTTAAGTATATTTCACAATTGTACACAATCACATTTCCTTTTCCAGTTTTTGATGCAGACGGTGTTGACAACGTGGAGATTGCGAAGATTTGTCTGCATGTTTTAGAACTGGCTTTTTTACACTTTTTATTGAAGAAACTGTTGATTCACTATGTCGAATTCCAAAGAAGCAAAGGGCATGAAGCACAAAAGAACTGCTAGTTCATTAAAGTGAAATGGCTTAATGAAACAGCAGAAACTGCTACACCAAAAGTTCATGAGGTCAGGAATGTGCAGCTACGAGAAATATTCCTATACAAGACAGAAACTGGTGTTACCTGCATGTATTGTCGCGATGACCTTTTAAAGTGTCATTTAGCAGGCAAATCACATATAAGACCATAAGACATAAGAGCAGAATTAGGCCATCTGGCCCATCAAGTCTGCTCTGCCATTTAATCATGGCTGATCTTTTTTTTCCTGTCTCCTCCTCAACCCCAGTTCCCAGACTTCTCCCTGTAACCTTTGATGCCAAGTCCTATCAACCTCTGCCTTAAATACACCCAACAACCTGGCCTCCACAGCTGCATGTGGCAACAAATTCCACAAATTCGCCACCCTTTGGCAAAGAAACTTCTCCGCATCTCTGTTTTGAATGGACGCCCCTCTATCTTGAGGCTGTGCCCTCTTGTCCTAGACTCTCCCACCATGGGAAACGTCCTTTCCACATCTACTCTGTCTAGGCCTTCAATGAGATCCCTCCTCATCCTGCTGAATTTCAGTGAGTACAGACCCGGAGCCATCAAACATTCCACGTATGATAACCCTTTCATTCCTGGAATCATCCTTGTGAACCTCCTGTGGACCCTCTTCAGATGCTCGCACATATTTTCTAAGATGAGGGGCCCAAAACTTTCACAGTACTCAAGGTGAGGCCTACCTGTGCCTTATAAAGCCTCAGCATCACACCCTTGTTCTTGTATTCTAGACTTCTTAATGCTAACATGACATTTGCCTTCTTCACCACCGACTCAACATGTAAGTTTACCTTCAGGGTGTTCTGCACAAGGACTCCCAAGTCCTCCTGTATTTCATATTCCTGGATTTTCTCCCCATTTAGTAAATAGTCCACAAAATTTCTACCACCAAAATGCATGATCATGCATTTTCCAACATTGTGCTTCATTTACCAATTTCTTGTCCATTCTCCTAATCTGTCTAAATCCTTATGTATCCTACCTGTTTCCTCAACACTACCTGCTCCTCCACCAATCATCATATCATCTGCAAACTTGGCAACAAAGCCATCTATTCCATCATCTAAATCATTTATGTACAGCATAAAAAGAAGTGGTCCTAACACTGACCCCTGCAGAACACCACTAGTCACTGGCAGCCAACCAGAAAAGGATTCTTTTATTCCCACTCACTGCCTCCTACCAATCAGCCAATGCTGTTAGTAACTTTCCTGTAATACCATGGGCTCTTAACTTAGTAAGCAGCCTCATGAGTGGCACCTTGTCAAAGGCCTTCTGAAAGTCCAAATATACAACATCCACTGCATCCTCTTTATCTATCCTACTTGTAATCTCCTCAAAGAATTCCAACAGGTTGAGCAGGCAGGGTTTTCCCTGAAGGAAACCATGCTGACTTTGTACTATCTTGTCCTGTGTCACCAAGTACCCCATCACCTCATCCTTAGCAATTGACTCTAACATCTTTTCAATCACTAAGGTCAGGCTAACTGCTCTATAATTTCCTTTCTGCTGCCTTCCTCCTTTCTTAAAGGACGATGTGAAAAAGCTCCAGTGAGAAAATCCGTCATTACCCACTACAGGCCTGCTACATTTGTTTTGTGAGAGTGCAGATGAATGAGAACAAAGTAATCAAACCCAGAGGAGATCAAAACTCTTATTGACAGTAAACAACAGGAATTCTGCAGATGCTGGAAATTCAAGCAACATACATCAAAGTTGCTGGTGAACGCAGCAGGCCAGGCAGCATCTATAGGAAGAAGCGCAGTCGACGTTTCAGGCCGAGACCCTTCGTCAGGACTAACTGATTGACAGTGTTTTGTTAGTTGTTAAAATTAATACCTCTATATTTAAATTTCTTTGTGCGCATGTTGTTGTCACTGGATGAAAAATTGCACGGCACAAGGTTTTTGCGCGCACTGGTCATTACAAAGTAGAGGGAACATTGGTCCACAAATGGGTGCTGTGGTACATCCCACATCAGCCCCAGTGGAACTTAAGCTGTTGGATAATCCAACTGTCCAGCTCACTGAGCATCAGTGATATAAGAGAAATTCCTAGTGTGCGAACTCTTTCCTCTAATACTTCAGAATCAAAATCAGATTTATTATCATCGGTGCGTGTCATGAAATTTGTTAATTTAGCAGCAGCAGTTCAATGTAATACATAATAATACTGTAAAGAAAGAAAAATCAATCAATCATCAATTACAGTAAGTATATCTGTATATTAATTAGATTAAAAATAGTGCAAAAACAGAAGTAATATATATTTTTAAAAAGTGAAGTAGTATTCATGGATTCAGTGTCCATTTAGGAATTGTATAGCCGAGGAGAAGAAGCTGTTCCTGAATTACTGAGTGTGTGCCTTCAGGCTTCTGTACCTCCTTCCTGATGGTAACAATGACAAGAGGGTATGCCCTGGGTGATGGGTGTCCTTAATAATGGACGCCGTCTTTCTGAGCCACCGCTCCTTGAAGATGTCTTGGATACTATGGAGGCTAGTACCCATGACGGAGCTGACTAATTTTTCAACTTTCTGTTGCTTCTTTCAGTCCTGTGCAGTAGCCCCCTCCCCCTGTACCAGCCTTTGACATTGTTAACTTATTAAGCCAAATACAGGGCATGTTCTTTCTGAGATTGACCAGAACTTCTTAGCCTTGTTTTGTCCCAACATAACTGATGAGTGAGCTGGCACTCAGCTGATTGACCTCCTGAAAATCTGGGGTTTATATCTGTCTTGGTTCTTCACAAAAGAGGACAAATACATATAGTGGGATCTTCAATGATTTGCTGTGAATCACAACAGCAAAGCCCTATGACTGACGAAATACCACGAGCATGACATTTTGTCAGATGGGTCAAACTAGAAAATGTTAATGCTCGTCATAGAAATGAACAGTTTTTCAAAAATATTATTTATTTTCAAATAGCGTACACTGTATATTTTTCATATTTTTATCCCTGAAGAACTTCAGTGGCATATTAAACATGATGAAAGTATATTAACAAAGGAAAGCAAGGAGCTGATAGCATTTGATAACATTGGTATTAGCTGAACCGGTTATTCCTGCCTATCATTCATTTCGTCTCACTTTCATTATATATTATTATAGTCTTAACCCTGCCAGGCACATAAACTTTTGGAGCCAGATAAGATATAACCTTTTCTTTAGTGGGTAAAGAAAAGGTAATATCTTATCTGGCTCAAAAAGTTTCCTTAGTCCTGTTGAATGGTCTCGTCCCAAAACGTTGATTGTTTATTTCTTTCCATGGAAACTGCCTGACCTGCTGTGTTCCTCCAGTATTTTGTGTGTGTGTGTTACTCTGCATTTCCAGCATCTGCAGAATCCCTTGCATTTATGGTTTAATGAGTAAAGACTTTGGTGTGTAAAAAAAAACAAAGCAGTCACATGCTTTCCAATAAATCAACATAAGTATTGAAAACAAAAAAAGGAATAAAATTCTACTCAGTACACAATCAAGATTTTATATCAACGCAGACGAACACATTCATCATACAACTATGTGCATTAGCACATCAATGAAGGGTAGATGAAACCCAAAACTAGTCCCTGACTACATTCCTCAGGATTATCCATAGGACATAGAATAGCACAGCACAGAAACAGGCCCTTTGGCCCACTATGTCTGTACCAACACAACACCAATCAATTACTTTGTACATGCTAGTCGAGTGAGTTATACCAGGAAGGTGTCACAAAACATGCAAGCAGCTTTAGTAAAATACAACTAACAGGGCAGCATAATGGAACAGCTGCCTCACAGCAGTGGAGACCCAGTTTCAGTGCTGTCTGTGTGGAGTTTGCATGTTCTCCCTCTGATCATGAAGGTTTCCTGTAGGTGCTTCAGTATTCTCCTACATCCTCAAGACGTGCCCGTTGGTAGAATAATTGAGTATTTTATATCCTAATGTAGAAGCGAGTGTTAGAATCTGAGGAAACATGGGCAGAATTTTTTTGAATGGGGTTAGTGTAAACGTGCTTGGGGGTCGCTGTTGACTAAGTGAGTTAAAGGGTTTATTTCCACTCCATGACTCGTTGACCAACAACATAGCATAAACGCATGGGGTCATGTTCATGTGTAACACTGAAAATGTTTTTGGACAACTCAAAAAAGTAGAAACCAAGAGAATGTGTAAACTGTTGAGAAGTTTTACGTACAAAATTCTTTGGTTAACAATGGGCAATATTGACAAGTACTTGATCTCTGGAGTCTCTTAGACACGGATAACATTGTCTTCAGTTGCTGTTTTCTTTCCTACCATTCTGTGTTTATGTGAATTTGTATTCCAGTGTTTAACTTCATCCTTCAAATCTCTGATAAAAGTCAACTCCAATCAATGTTCCTCTCAGCTCATTAATCTTGATTTAATTGGCCCCGGTAGTCAAAAATACCACAGTTACTTAAGGCCCATTTAGATCAGTCAGCTCCACATGGTATTTTGCCCAAAATTTACTATTATCTCCCTCACACAGATTGTTCTCACCCATTCCTGCCCTATTTTTTCTGCGGGCGTCTTATCTCACGAACAACCACCTTGCCTTCATCAGCTCAATGACCATCCAGATTTGGTTGGCTTGCCATATTTCCCAGATTTTCTAAATAACAGGCTACTGATTGTACTGATTGTCACTGCATAGAAAAAGCCTCTTTAACAGAGTTTACTTACACTTCCTCTCAGTACTGCAACATTTCTTTATCAATAATACTTTTTAATTTATCCTGGTCTTCTTTCCCACACCAACAACTTGGCATTTTTTGCATTTCGTCTTTTGCAATTATTGACACCTCCAGCACATGCATTTCCCTTCTTCCCTTCCAATGTATTTATTAACAATAAATAATTATATTGTTTATTAGCAATAAATAAAAATGGAATTATCAACAGACTGTAATAATTCCCCAATTTTCCTCATGCTTTGCAGTTCACAGAAATCAGTTTGCAGAATACTTACGTTCCAATTTCTAGCTAATTACTTCTTAGTCTTTGATGCTGTTTATTTTTACAATAAGTTTGAGACTGACAAAAAGAATCTATGAAAAGCAGCCAAGATTTTCAAAGAGTTTTCTTAATGAGGTGAGAACAGCAGCTTCGAATGGGATGCTTATCATGTAATGCCTCTATTGGTTCATTGCATGTGCATCTATCAATAAAGGACAATTTAGAGAAGGAAGGGAGTTTGAAGGGTATTGTGCAGCCTCTTATCCACAGGTAATATACCGATTGCAAATTCCAGGGGTCAAAGAGGAAGCCTTTGGCATCAAGGACAAGTCTGGATTATTTCTTTCATGTGTTTCCTTCCTTTGAAACCAGGATCATCTGTCATTGGGTTACAAACAGCAGCACTTCATCTAAAAGGTCCTTAAATTTACCAGACCCAGTGTTCTAATGAAGGAAATAGTTTTAAATATTACAGTGAGCTAAAGGTGACCTGAGCTAAAGCAGCAACACATCCCTGGACTGTTTGAAGATGACAGTAATACTACTGTAGGTCTAATTAGTAACAAAGGTTCACTGAAGAAAATTGGCCCGTTCTGGAAAACATTAGGTTGGCCAGCAGCCCTCTCTTCACCTGCTTTATATTTTATCCGCTCCACTAGTCTTTGAATATATCAAGCATCAAAATCTTTTTTTCCCCCTTAATAATCCTCCTACCACTCTATTAGCATATGCTCTCTATTCAGTCTGGTACAGGGTCCACCATCAAAGGCCTGTAATTATTTGCATACCAGCTGAAATCAAACTAATTGATTTCACAATACTCTAGGACTTGGTTAGTGAGGTAGTGGTGGGGGCAATACTGTTGAGCCCGTGCTCATACAAATGTAATATCAACCTCTGTCTTGAAGACTAGGTTTTGGTAGAGAAGAGAAAGAGTTGAGGTAATATTGAGAATAGAAGAGATTCTGCAGATGTGAAACCACTTACTTACCTTGGCGCTTTATCACTGCTGAAATGTCATCATGTTGCACAAATCCTTTTTAGGTGACTCAATATAATCTTAGATTTCTGCAAGAAAAGTGTATAGTCCCCTTTGTGCAGAGTGACCTCCAATTTTTAGGGGAAATTATGTAGCATTGGAATGTGAGTTCCTTTTTTCACACAGGTCAGCAAGAAAATTGCTGTAACAACTGACAGGACTTTCAAAAAATGCTGTTTTTTTTGCTATAGCCAATTTTAATCTTCTAATAAAGTCAACAGTTCTAAGAGGTCTCTGTTCCATTTTGATAGTCAAATGTGTAAGAAGATCAAAAGAAATAGACTCTTCCTGGTTTGTAATCTCTGCTCAGTATCTCCTGAATCCTGACAGCCCATTATAGTAATAATGTGCCTGAAATATGTTTTATTCATACAAACTATTACTGATATTCAAGCAGTTGGCAATTCTTCTGAATGCCCTTTGAAGGGTAAAATTACAATTTTGACCAATTTTTATGATTTAAAAAAGCTGCTCAAATTGCACTAGTCTGTTGATTGAACACTGTGAAGATTTTGCCTTCTGCAGTCTTTCGGTGTCAGAAGAACTTGTAAATGTGGCCTGCAGACTATTTGTTCTCCCTTCCCTTTGTGATTCTTCTTCGAAGGCCAGTATTTGCACAGCCTTGATCTTAATAGACCTGTCTTATGCTAATACTCATGCAGTGAGGTTGAATCTCAATATGGGTAATGAGCCTTGGAAATAAAAAGTTATCTTGTCTTCCAGAAGCTCTTACAGTGTTTGAATAGAGTCTGGGTGATAGTGAATGGTTCTTAGAGGGTAGGTGCTCATAATATCAAAGGCTCTTTTATCAAGTTCATAAGTGATGCAGTTACCTCCAAAACGAGAGCTTTAAACTTAAACAAAACTATACGCAAGGACAAGCAAGTTGATGGAAGTATAGTAAAATAGCAGGTTTTAAATTATGGTAAACAAGTGCAAGCAATTAAACGATTTAATGAATATATATTTCCTTGAGGAACTAAAAACCAATTGAAAAGTGGTACAACAACGGCCAATTAAAAAGTGTGTTTGTTTATCAGGAGTGAAGAGACTGAGAATGCCTGATCGAGGTGTACAGGATTATTGAGAGAGGGATAGATAGCGTAGACAGTAAGAATCTTTTCCTATCATAGCACTGCCTAAGGCAAGAATGCACAGATTTAAGGTGAGAGGTAGGAGATATAGCAGGGAATTTTTTTCACACAGAGTGTAGATAGAATCTGAACTGAGCTGCCTGAAGGGGAGGTGGAAGCAGAAATTCACACATAAGAAGCATCTGGACAAACACTTCAATCACATATTTAAGGTGAGAGGTAGGAGATATAGCAGGGAATTTTTTTCACACTGAGTGTAGATAGAATCTGAACTGAGCTGCCTGAAGGGGAGGTGGAAGCAGAAATTCACACATAAGAAGCATCTGGACAAACACTTCAATCACAGAGGCCAAGAAGCCTAATGAAGAAGGATGGGGTTAGCAGAGATGGGTGCAATGATTGCAGTGGATGTCTTGTTGGACCTGTTTTTATGCTGTAAGCCTGTATGACTCTATATCTCTAAAGAAGTTGATTGAGTTAGATTCAAAGAAGCAATTTAACATGTGACCAGAATGATTGAGAAGGTGTTTAAAAAATAGAGCTTTGGGATAATTGAAAAGATACACAATTGAGTTAAAAAGTAAATTATCAAGAAATAGACTTTTATTTCCAAAGTCAGATTAGTACCACAAAGCTTCCATCTCCATTCCCTGGCCTCCCAGTTTGGCCCCAGTGAGGATCCCAGGCATACTTTCTGGTTCCCCTCTCACCCCTCTCTTCTCCTCACCTGCCCATCACCCTCCTCTGCTGCCCTTCCTTCTTCCTTTTCTTCCATGATCCACTGCCAATCCTATTAGATTCCTTTTTCCTCAATCCCTCACATCTTCCACCTATCAGGTCCCAGCTTCTTACTTCACCCTCCCTCTCCCATGCACCCACCTTCCCTTCATCTGGTTTCACTAATCACCTGCCAGATTGTACACCTACCTCCCCTTTAATTATATAGGCATCCGTTAGTCTCATGAGACCATGGATTTGTGCCTTGGAAAGTTTCCAGGGCACAGGCCTGGGCAAGGTTGTATGGAAGACTGGCAGTTGCCCATGCTGCAAGTCTCCCCTCTCCACACCACCGATGTTGTCCAAGAGAAGGGCATTAGGACCCATACAGCTTGGCAGAGCAATGTGTGGTTAAGTGCCTTGCTCAAGGACACACACGCTGCCTCAGCCAAGGCTCGAACTAGTGACCTTCAAATCACTAGATGAACGCCTTAACCACTTGGCCACATGCCAACACTACCTACCTCTCCACCCACCTTCTTATTCTGCCTTCTGCCCCCTTCCTTTCCTGCCCTAACGAAGGGTCTCAGTCTGAACTGCTGACTGTTTATTCCCCTCCAAAGATGCTGCCTGACTTGCTGAGTTCCTCTTGCATGTTGCTCAAGATTTGCAACATCTGCAGAATCTCTTGCGTTTGTGTCCTTTAGTGTTTAGAGGATAGTGAAAAGTTCTCTTTTAAACACAATGAAATCTTGAAGAACATGACTGAGTAGATGCAGGCAGGATGTCTCCTGTAAATGAGCATGCTACGTCCATGGGCAAAGTTACAGGATAAGAGATAGGCCATTTATGACTGAGATGGGCAGAAATTTCTTCACTCAGATGTAGTGAACCTTTGAAATTCTTATCCCCAGTGGACTGTTGAAATTAAGTTGTAAGAATTCAAAACAGATTTCTTCACATTAGGGAATCAAGGCATGTGGTGAGAGTGCTGGGAATGTGTGCCATTATCTAGATGAATGATGGAGCAGGCTTAAAGTGCAACATGGCCTCATCTTGCCCTTATTATGTGAATTGGTAATTTTCTGTTGTAGAATATTGCTGTGATCTTGATATCATACATACTTCATTTGCCAGACTTTACCCTCTGCCAACTGAATAGAGTGAATCTATGACTCTCTAAGAATGTTCTTTACGTTCTCTAATCCTTTATTATCATCAATTCCCATTGTAAACCCACATCAGCCAATATCACATTTTTATCTGCTGACCTTATGCTTCACTACAATCTTTGGTTCTATATTACATGAATTTTCTTTGGTTTTCGTTCAGTTGTGCACTTTCATGCTTCAGCTAAATCACTCAAGAAGGTCTCACGTTTAACTGCTAGGCTTTCATTTCAGAGCATGCTTTGTAATCTTTGTTGGAGAAGCTGTCATCAAGTTCCACCTGAGTTGGTGGATCACCGCCAGAGTTTCTGTCTCGGCAGCTTCTCTCCCAATATCTGCTGCCTCTTATTTCAGGTGCACTTTCTCTCACTGGCATTAAGTACCTGAACAGCAGCCGTCAGATCACTATTTTATCTCGCTATCCCATTCACACAACATTCTCTAGTGTCTGCTTGCACCTCTCAAACCAATTAGCCAGTGGTCTGCCAAAGGGAGATCAGTGCATGAGTGGCTCCAGAACCTCCTTCATGCATGATACTATAATCATTACAAAACTGCACCCTTCAACACAAATAATAATATCAAATTAGCTTTTGGTATTACTTCCATATGCGGGATGAAAGGCAGGTCCATTTGTATCCCTGGAATTACCCATTATAATTCCAACATCTGTCATTATCAATTCCCTATATAAAAAATCCTTCTCTCCATTTTTTTTTCAGAGTGGATCACTCTCTTCCTACTCTCTCAACATCCTTACCCTATTGCCTGTCATCTGTGGGTTTTGTTTCTATTACTACTCTGAAGATAAGGTATAAGAGTAGGATGAAGCCATTTGGAGTACTAAGTCTGCTCCACCATTCAGTCATGGTTAATTCTTATTGTTCCACCTTTTCCCTGTAATTCTTAACCCCCTTACCAGTCAAGAACCTATCAATCCCTGTCTTAAGTACACCGAATGACTTGATGTTGACAACCCTCTGTAGCAACTAATTTCACGGATTCACCTTTCTCTGGCTAAACAAATTCCTCTGGATCTCAGTATTAAAGGAATGTCCATTTGTTCTGAGATTCTAGGCTTTCCTACTCATGAATATATCCACTCCACTTCCACTCTCTTCAGCTGACAGCATTAATTCATACCTTCAAATTAGAAAGCAGTTTTGGGTACAACAAAGTGTCAATAGTCATACCAACTGATATGATTTGTTTTTAAAAGTACCTTACATGTCTTTGTACACTGCAGTGTTCATTACTTTTTTAATATGCTACCGGGTCTCCCATTGCATTGCTTATACTGAAATGATGAATTTGTCTTTTTCTGTAACAATTAGGACATTGTTAAATGTGCATTGGGGTGGGAGGTCACAAGACTAATCGCCAATAAAAGGCACAAAAGAATACAGACTTTACAAAAGACTTCAACAAATATCTGTGTACATACAGTATTAATGTAACAATGAGATACTGAGCTGAAGAATTTGTTTGAACAATGAATGATAAATGTATTACATACTGAGATTAATTTTCTGATTGTAAGGAGATGGTGCAAAGACTGCATAGTCCTTACATTTTCAACCTTCAAATGAAAACTATAGCTGTGGGCCAGCAAACCCACAGCTTATTTATAGATCTTTACTTTGCATCATAGAACAGATTTCTTTGTTGCATGATTGCAATATATATATAAAGAGTATTAGTTGCTTACAAGAAAGTTTCAGTGTAATTGACTTTCTTTGTTTACTTCCAAAGAAATATGGTAATGGCATTCAACCCTGACCAGTTTCCTGAGCACTAATATGACCTATTTCTCATTCTCTCATGAACTGACGCCTTGATCTATTCCAGATGGACACCCTGGAGCCTCTCGGACTTAGCATCAGTGGAATGGCAAGATGCCCCTATGATCCCAAACAGGCCAATGTTGCACTTTTTGCTGGTAAGAATAATAACATAGACTTCAACTTGTTTTACCTGCTTTCAATTTTATAGCCAAATGAAAAGAACTATATTGAATAAGTTATTTATTGGGCTAGATTGCACAGGATATGAAACACTGTTGCACTGTCACTTGGCTTTTGTTAACTGTTGAATGAATTATCTGCTTGCCTGATACAGTATATAGCAGGAAGAGACACCAGAAACATTTACTCTCCAACTACTTACTCTACAGTTTGACTTTCTCCAGGACCCCACGACATGAAATCCCATAGTACTCTTGGTCCAACCATTAATCAAAAGAACTGAGTTCCAGAGATGATTTGAGGTTGCCTGGCTTCGACATCAAGCCACCATTTGGCAATACCATAAGCCAACCTCCACCATCACTATCTTTGCAGGGCCTGTTGCCAATGTGCAACAAGTGGGAATGCTTTAATAGTTGAATACTTCGCACAGTTCTGGTCATTAGAAGCAAATAAGGGATTGATGGGTGACCTTATAGAAGTGTATAAAATTACAAGGGTCATAGGTGGGTATATATTTAGATAAGTATATGCTTAGAAAAGCTTTAAAAGAATCGACTCAAACACAGGCAAATGGAGCTGGCTTAGATGGACATCCTGGTCGGGATAGACAGTGGGCTGAAAGGCCTGGGTCTGTACTGTATTACTCTGTGACTCAAAATCACTGCAGCCCCACGACATCATTTGAGGATTTACTAAGGGCAATGTCCCACATCCATCCATCTTTAGCCATTTCTTCAATGAACTAGCTTCCATTACGAGGTTAGAAATAGGGGAGTTTGCTGGTGATAGCACATTGTGCAATTCTATTTACCACTCTTCTGTAAATGTGGCAAGACCTGGAAAGCCAAGAGACATTGGGTGTTAGGTGATGAGCACCATTAATGCCACTAAAGTACTAGCTAATGGCCACCTCCAGCAAAACAGAGGGCAGCCACCTTGATATTCATTGGCATTATTATCACCAAACACTCCTCTCTCACTATCTTGGGAAGGTCCATTGAACAGAAACAGTACTGAACCAGCCACGTAAATACTCTGACTAAAAGAGGAAGTCTTAGACTGGGTAGCTTGCACCAAATGAACATTGCCTATAATAGAAACATAGAAACATAGAAAATAGGTCCAGGAGTAGGCCATTCGGCCCTTCGAGCCTACACCATCATTTATTATTATCATGGCTGATCATCCAACTCAGAACCCCGCCCCAGCCTTCCCTCCATACCCCCTGATCCCCGTAGCCACAGGGGCCATATCTAACTCCCTCTTAAATATAGCCAATGAACTGGCCTCAACTGTTTCCTGTGGCAGAGAATTCCACAGATTCACCACTCTCTGTGTGAAGAAGTTTTTCCTAATCTCGGTCCTAAAAGGCTTCCCCTTTATCCTCAAACTGTGGCCCCTTGTTCTGGACTTCCCCAACATCGGGAACAATCTTCCTGCATCTAGCCTGTCCAATCCCTTTAGGATTTTATACGTTTCAATCAGATCCCCCCTCAATCTTCTAAATTCCAACGAGTACAAGCCTAGTTCATCCAGTCTTTCTTCATATGAAAGTCCTGCCATCCCAGGAATCAATCTGGTGAACCTTCTTTGTACTCCCTCTATGGCAAGGATGTCTTTCCTCAGATTAGGGGACCAAAACTGCACATAATACTCCAGGTGTGGTCTCACCAAGGCCTTGTACAACTGCAGTAGTACCTCCCTGCTCCTGTACTCGAATCCTCTTGCTATAAATGCCAACATACCATTCGCCTTTTTCACCGCCTTCTGTACCTGCATGCCCACTTTCAATGACTGGTGTATAATGACACCCAGGTCTCGTTGCACCTCCCCTTTTCCTAATCGGCCACCATTCAGATAATAATCTGTTTTCCTGTTTTTGCCACCAAAGTGGATAACCTCACATTTATCCACATTAAATTGCATCTGCCATGAATTTGCCCACTCACCCAACCTATCCAAGTCACTCTGCATCCTCTTAGCATCCTCCTCACAGCTAACACTGCCACCCAGCTTCGTGTCATCCGCAAACTTGGAGATGCTGCATTTAATTCCCTCATCCAAGTCATTAATATATATTGTAAACAACTGGGGTCCCAGCACTGAGCCTTGCGGTACCCCACTAGTCACCACCTGCCATTCTGAAAAGGTCCCGTTTATTCCCACTCTTTGCTTCCTGTCTGCTAACCAATTCTCCATCCACATTAATACCTTACCCCAATACCGTGTGCTTTAAGTTTGCACACTAATCTCCTGTGTGGGACCTTGTCAAAAGCCTTTTGAAAATCCTAATATACCACATCCACTGGTTCTTCCCTATCCACTCTACTAGTTACATCCTCAAAAAATTCTGTGAGATTCGTCAGACATGATTTTCCTTTCACAAATCCATGCTGACGTTGTCCGATGATTTCACCGCTTTCCAAATGTGCTGTTATCACATCTTTGATAACTGACTCCAGCAGTTTCCCCACCACCAACGTTAGGCTAACCAGTCTATAATTCCCCGGTTTCTCTCTCCCTCCTTTTTTAAAAAGTGGGGTTACATTAGCCACCCTCCAATCCTCAGGAACTAGTCCAGAATCCAACAAGTTTTGAAAAATTATCACTAATGCATCCACTATTTCTTGGGCTACTTCCTTAAGCACTCTGGGATGCAGACCATCTGGCCCTGGGGATTTATCTGCCTTCAATCCCTTCAATTTACCTAACACCACTTCCCTACTAACATGTATTTCGCTCAGTTCCTCCATCTCACTGGACCCTCTGTCCCCTACTATTTCTGGAAGATTATTTATGTCCTCCTTAGTGAAGACAGAACCAAAGTAATTATTCAATTGGTCTGCCATGTCCTTGCTCCCCATAATCAATTCACCTGTTTCTGTCTGTAGGGGACCTACATTTGTCTTTACCAGTCTTTTCCTTTTTACATATCTATAAAAGCTTTTACAGTCAGTTTTTATGTTCCCTGCCAGTTTTCTCTCATAATCTTTTTTCCCCTTCCTAATTAAGCCCTTTGTCCTCCTCTGCTGAACTCTGAATTTCTCCCAGTCCTCAGGTGAGCCACTTTCTCTGGCTAATTTGTATGCTTCTTCTTTGGAATTGATACTATCCCTAATTTCTCTTGTCAGCCACGGGTGCACTACCTTCCTTGATTTATTCTTTTGCCAAACTGGGATGAACAATTGTTGTAGTTCATCCATGCAACCTTTAAATGCTTGCCATTGCATATCCACCGTCAATCCTTTAAGTGTCATTTGCCAGTCTATCTTAGCTAATTCACGTCTCATACCTTCAAAGTTACCCCTCTTTAAGTTCAGAACCTTTGTTTCTGAATTAACTATGTCACTCTCCATCTTAATGAAGAATTCCACCATATTATGGTCACTCTTACCCAAGGGTCCTCTCACAACAAGATTGCTAATCAACCCTTCCTCATTGCTCAAAACCCAGTCCAGAATAGCCTGCTCTCTAGTTGATTCCTCGACATGTTGGTTCAAAAAAACCATCCCGCATACATTCCAAGAAATCCTCTTCCTCAGCACCTTTACCAATTTGGTTCACCCAATCTACATGTAGATTGAAGTCACCCATTATAACTGCTGTTCCTTTATTGCACACATTTCTAATTTCCTGTTTAATACTATCTCCGACTTCACTACTACTGTTAGGTGGACTGTACACAACTCCCACCAGCGTCTTCTGCCCCTTAGTGTTACGCAGCTCTACCCATATCGATTCCACATCTTCCCGGCTTATGTCTTTCCTTTCTATTGCGTTAATCTCTTCTTTAACCAGCAACGCCACCCCACCTGCCCTTCCTTCATGTCTATCCCTCCTGAATATTGAATATCCCTGAACGTTGAGCTCCCATCCTTGGTCACCCTGGAGCCATGTCTCTGTGATCCCAACTATATCATAATCATTAATAACAATCTGCACTTTCAATTCATCCACCTTATTACGAATGCTCCTTGCATTGACACACAAAGCCTTCAGGCGCTCTTTTACAACTCTCTTAGCCCTTATACAATTATGTTGAAAAGTGGCCCTTTTTAATGCTTGCCCTGGATTTGTCGGCCTGCCACTTTCACTTTTCTCCTTAGTACTTTTTGCTTCTACCCTCACTTTACACCCCTCTGTCTCTCTGCACTGGTTCCCATCCCCCTATTGTGAACTAACCTCCTCACGCCGAGCCTCTTTAATTTGATAATGTATGTACTCTTGAGTGAAACTATTAGAACATTGAAGAGGCTGATACCAGTGACGATGAAGCACTCCACTGGATTTGTACCCATCGTCCATCCACCACTGGCACACAGTAATTGTAATATGTACAAACGTATTATCTACAAGCTGTGCCATAGTTACTCACTTAGACGATCCTGACAATAACTTCCAAACCCTTGATGTCGGACAAGAACAAGGATAGCAGGAAACACCATCAAAAGACAACTCCGTGAAGTTAGAGACAGGAACTGATGCCTGAGCACAATACCTTTTATGCATGCCTTAAAAGAGAGAATAATGCTACACCTGTATGAAACCATTCAGAATCTGGCAACCCTGTGATCTCACGCACAAAATGCTGGAGGAGAATAAATGGTTGGCATTTCAGGTCCTGTGTTCCACCAGCATTTTATGCATGTTGCTCTAGATTTCCATCATCTGCAGAATCCCTTGGGTTTATAACCGGTGTCTTGGAGGCCAATATCTGAACATCTTCAAGAGGGTAGACCCTGGCAAGAGATAAGGCCCTGATATTGTACCTGGCCAGCTACAGAAAGCCTAGAGCTTTCAAAGACATTTTCAAACTCTCACTGTTGTGGTCTAAAGTTCTCATCCTGCTTCAAAAGGGCAGCAATCATTCAAGTGTTCAAGAAGAGCAGGGTGATTTGCCCAGTAACACTCACATCTACTGTAAAGAAGTGTTTCAAGAGTTTGGTTATGGTAGAATTAACTCTTGCCTAAGCAAGGACTTGGACCAGCTGCAGTTCACTTACCTCCTTAAATGTTCAACAGTGGATGCAATCTCATTGGCACTCCATTCTGCTTTGGAGCACCTCAAGAACAGCAAAATATATACAAGGTTCTGTTTATTGATTACAGCTCAATGTTCAATACTATCATCCCCATAGTATTTATCACCAAGCTTCTAAACGAGGACGTCTGCAATTGGACCCTTGACTTCTTCATCAGAAGACCACAGTCAGCGTACATCAGTGTTCACATTAACTCTCCGGTGACAATCATCACTGCTCTAATCTCTCTACACTCATGACTGTGTGTTTAAGCACAGCTCA
The DNA here is from genome assembly GCF_963921235.1 of Mobula hypostoma. NCBI lineage: Eukaryota > Metazoa > Chordata > Chondrichthyes > Myliobatiformes > Myliobatidae > Mobula > Mobula hypostoma. The sequence continues at coordinate 15,319,672 of NC_086120.1, read as the reverse complement.
AATGCCATAAATAAGTTCACCGATGACACCACTGTTGTTGGTAAAATCTCAGGTGGCATCAAAGATGCATACAGGAGTGAGATAGATCAGCTGGTTGAGTGGTCACAACGGCCTTGAACTCAACATCAGCTTTACAAAGCAACTGTTTGAAAAAGCGGAAGCTGGGAGAACAAACACCAGACCTCATTGAGGGGTCAGTGGTGGAAAAGGAACAAATGTAAGTTCCTGGACACAAATTTCTCTGAGGATCTATCCTGCGCCCAATACACTGAGGGAGTCATGAAGAAGGCATACCAGTGGCTCTACTTCATTCGGACTTCGAGGACATTTGGTATGTCAACAAAGACTCTTGCAAATTTCTAATAGCTGTACGGTGGACAGCATTCTGACTGATTGCATCATGGCCCGGTACGATGGCTTCAATGCGCAAGATCACAAGAGGCTACAGAGGCTTATAGAACCAGCTAGTTCCATCACGAGCACAGCCCTCCCCACTATCAAGGATATCTTTAAGAGGCAGTACCTCAAGGGCATCACTTAGAAATTAGGACAGAAGAAGAGGGGAGGAAGCAAAAGATTAATATTCATATGAACTGATAAGGTTGCATTCAGATTATACGGCTTATTACAACGGTGTTCAGGCTTCCAGTCTGTTTGTCAACGGGATGGAATTTACATGATTCTCAGACTGGTCTGTGACTGATCTACACTCCCGATTTAGCCCAGTGACAAATTTGGATATTATTCTAAACTGACAGAAAGAGAAAGTGATCTCCTCTTGGTCTGTTACTCATCCTTTGAGTCTTAGATAATCTAATACACTTCCAATGTTATTGGCTATTGAACTTAGCTTTTTCAATGTAGTAGCTGCTTTTGAACAAAAGTAAAGAATTATTTAATTTCTCCCTGTAGATAATAAACTATTTACTGGAACAGTCACTGATTTCCTAGCGATTGATGCCGTTATCTACCGAAGCTTGGGAGGTAGTCCAACTCTCCGAACAGTCAAACATGACTCCAAGTGGTTCAAAGGTAGGTCATGTCATGTCAAAACCCAGCTACAAAAACAGTTAATAACAAGAATATGTAAAACAATAAATTTCACGTCATGTAAGATAGTGATAATGAACCTGATTCTGATTCTGATTCATTTCAACTTGTGGACTCTACAATCCCCTTCCAACAATATGTTTGATTTATATAAATACAACAGAATATGGCAAATCAAGGCATGCAGAGAAACCTATTAACCTCAACAACAGTCCAAGGGCACATTTTGAGCAGTCCTTAAATGGACCCAGTATTATTTTACACATTATAAATTCCGCAAGGTGTAGGTTAAAGGCTGATTTATACTTCTGTGTCAAATTGACGCCGTAGGTACGGCGTAGCCGCGAACCCTACGCAGTGCCTACGTAGGACCCTACGCCGTAGCCTAACGTGCACCTCTCCCAAAATGTAACTACGCGTCGCAGCAACACAGACCGCAACAACTGTGATTGGTCCGCTTGGTAGCATCGCATTTCCTCCTACGCTGCAATAGCTTCCCATTGGGCGACTGAAGGGCAGGGAAGGAACTCTGGCTGCAATGCTTTCCATAAAGCTTTACAGACCTCCGAAATTATGGAGGACACATTTTGCTTTTACGAAAAAAGACGCTCACTTAAACCTGTTTACCCCGAGAAAGACTACCATAACCATGAAGCCTTGCACGGGCAGGTGTGTGCGCATGCGCGACGTGCCCACATTGCAGAGCGACACAGACACACCAACGCACAAGTATAAATGCTCACAACGCGCATAGGCCACTTGCGTAGGTTACGGCGTCCATTTGACGCAGAAGTATAAATCAGCCTTAAATATGATAAGGGCATCATATGTTGATACAGACTGTTATTGGAGAGTGTGGTAGTAGCAGCTCTCCTCATCACCTGTTTAACTTTAAACCATCCTCTGTCGAATGCAATTCCACTCGAGACAGGGAGCTTAGAAAACAGAGGGCTATGTGGTAGGGAAATCCTAGGCAGTTTCTAGAGTAGGTTACATGCTCGGCACAACATGGGCAGTAGGTCCTATAATGTGCTGTAGATTTCTCTTTCTGTGTTCTATGTTCTAAGACATGAAGTTAAATGTCAGTGAATATCTTTACAATCCTTCTCTGCCACTTAATGTTTTGTTACTGAGCAGGTAATACATGGAAGCAGCATCACATTTCTTTGCCTTGCAAGATGTGATTCATGTTTGTGCGGCAGAGATTCTGCTCAAGAGGGACGGCCTATATTGCAAAGATGTCTGATCCAGATAATTGGGCTGGAAATTTGATGGACTTGGAACAGTGAAGAGCAGTGCCTCTGGGGCCCACTTCCCGCTGTGAATTGTTCCCAGAGGAAATTATGGCTCTTTGGATAGACTATAACACATAAAAGTTGACCAGAACAGTTAGGTAAAAGAATTCTATGTTGTTTCCATGGCATTGCTCTCAATCTCAGCCCAGACCTTCAGATGAAGAGATGAAAAGCAAATGTTCAAAGTATATCAAGTACCCAGGTGTTGAATATAACATACTAAAATATTTATGACATTTTCTGGATGACCCAATTATATCCCTGTGCTATAATCATTCCCAGGAACCTATCAATCTCCATATAGCATGTATTGCTGGAAATTTAAACCTAAAGTCTCTTGAATCAAAGAACATTGAGATTCATGAAGCTTATTAAATTTCACATTAACGTTCCTGGACACTTTAAAGGAGGCTATATAAAAATATCTCAAGAAAAATTAACAGAGAGAATTATGCGTCATAAAGTTGAATAAAAAATTGCTGACTTGAGCTGATTGAAATGGAGCCAATTGCTTTTTCCAGACCATAGGAAATATGAGATGTACAAAAATCACTCATAGGGGTATTTGAACAAATGAACAGCTCATACTTTCTGCAAAAAATAAGTCACAATATAGGAAAAGTCTAATAGTCTATTATCTAATTATTTGGAAATCTGGATGGTTTGGCATCTGTCTCAATAGGAGCTGATTCCCATACGGCCCTTAACACAGAGGAGCTTGCAGTTTCTGTGCTCTCATTAATACACTGAATCCCTGGTTCCCTGCTTCCATTAATGTATTGCCACCCAAATCCCATCACTCTCTTTAAACTCATCAGGGCCCTGTTTCCTGCACCCCTTTAACTTGCCAAATTCTTTTATTGTAATATCTTTTAAAAGGGAAAGTGTTAATGTAGTAAGTGAAATAAAATCCAATGGTCCGGAAAATCTGCCAGTCCATTGCCACGAAAGTCATGATCATGATAGAATCATGAAGTTTCACTGTATATTGTAGTAAGTTGTATAATTATATCTTGTCATATCATAATTAATCTATTGCTCTTCTCATTAACTTCATATTTATTTATGTTTTGTCTATTTCATGCAGTACTGGAATAATCTTAGCCATTCTAGAATAGTTCTAGATTCACTGCTGCTTTACACTGAATCCGGCCATTTTAGTCAGCATTGGAGTTGTGCTCAGTGCCTAAGGGCTGAGGATGGAACAATTCATCCACAGCTGAAAGTGCACCATGACCTCCCTGGATAGATGGCATGCTCACCACATTCAGATAGCTTGCTAACATGATGGTCATGCTCTTACATTTAATTTTTAAAAATTCATATACTGGAGAACAATTTCACAGTGTTAATTAAACCAAGGATTATAACAATGTACAGTATGAGTTTTATGTGTGGGTTTCCACCACTTACTCGACTTGAAATGGATAGCTTCCTAAATAAGTATGGCCAGCTAGTGCATTTGATAACTTTCAACTTTTTGATAGCTCCCATGGCAACTTCGTCAGATTGGTGATGCTTCTCTTCGAAGTCTTTCTCTCCTGTCAGCTGGTCATCAATTTCCGTTTTCATCATCTTATACTTTCCCCTTAATAGTCTCCTACTTATTAAAAAATGATATCAATTGTGCTGTGTCATAATAATTAATAGAAACTGATATATTAATGTAGCTTCTCTTCACTGCACCTAATTATGTTTGTGCAATTTGTGATGATTAAAGTGGATTATAATGAAAACTGATTCGATACATTTGCAATAAAATGTTCATTACATTGAAAGGTGTTAAACCAATTTACAATTACATCATTTTTTTCTGTAATGGGTTAATATGTGATTAGTACAATGTCGTCCTTAATGCTGGTGATGGTAGTAAGATCATCTCTGTTGTATCTGATTTTCTTTCAGAACCATACTTTATCCATGCAGTGGAATATGGTCGTCATGTTTTCTTCTTTTTCCGAGAAATTGCTATGGAATTTAACTACCTGGAAAAGGTAATAGGGAATTCTGGATATGTGTAATGAGTTTTGTGAATAATATTCTTAAAGGGAAAACAAAAGCAATACTTGTGCCCTCAATCTTAGAAATTAAATATTTTGTTATTTATATTTTGGAGAATCTTCATCCTTGGCTTCTCATTCAATAATCAAATATAGCCTGATTATGGAATATGGTGCTCAAGAAAATACACGATGAGAAAGGAATTTCGAATGTCAACTGCTTTTCCTGCATCATATTGCATACAACCAACATTTTTAGGATCTCCTTGTTTACTTCAGTCCAATCAAACACCAGAAATGCATTCTAGAATCCATCGCTCTGACTTCCTCCAATAATATTGCAATGCTTTCAGTAACAGTAATCTGATCCCATTGTGCTCATCCCGTTTCCAGCTATAACATCTAATCATCCAAGTTGAGTTTGTTACCTAAATGTACAGAAGGGCTATTACACACACGGATCAAACAGTGAAGGAGGAAAAACAACATGAGAGTCTTGTCTAGAATGAAGTTTTGACTTTTTTTATGGAGGTGCCATTCTATCAAATGCAATGTGTATAAGGTTCAGTCACCTCACTCTTCAAATCCTTTCAATGATTCTCTCTCCTCTCCCTTTAGTTCATCTACGATCATGATGTGTGGGATGAAGAATGAAAAATGCCATGATTACCTTATGCTGTTTGTGCCAGGAATTTTTAGTGGATTAGTGTACCTTAGCTTGTTTGATAGGACAGTTATTTGTAACCCAACAGTGGACAACTGAAACGTTGTATATTTCAGCTTCCATTCAGCAACTGAATGATTAATGAAGTATAGTTCCCTCAACAGTCATGCCTAGCTGGTTCAATTCTCAAATATATCCATTGTTAATGTGTCTGCTTAAAGGAGAATACAATTGGTTCTGTCCACTTGCTTTGATGGAGGCACATTTCCACTTCTGCTTCGAGGTTGAGAAATCTGGAACTACCAGTGTCGGATTCTGAGTTAGGGCGAGGACAAGCACAACTGTGAGGATCTGAACATGTTTAATTCCCTTTCCTTTGATAGCCAGACCATTACAAAAAGAAAGGTCAATTAAGTAGGGAACAGCAAATGGATATAGACACTCTACCTCTGAATGTAATCAGAGAACTGGTAACTTAATTATTGTAGTGAAATCCAAACAGTTTCATAAGTTAACTCTACATATAATCACATTAACCACTAACAATGTAGGAATTGATTCAGCTGGATAAGAAAATTGTGAGGATGTCTGCCAACATTCTCATATGAAATGGCTGTAGGGTATACAGCTGGCCTCTGTCTCTGTGCTGTTGGAAGAAATGTTTTATATCTTCTTGCACCAGTACAGGACAAAATCAGGATTACTTCTGAAGCCTCAATGATCAACCTGTCATTAGTATGCGTTACTTAGCTTTACTTAAAGAACTGTCACTTTGATAAAACGCTATATCATCACCAAGCCATGTGGAATTCCAGCCCAAGGTGAATAACTACCTTCAAGGGAGAAGGGGAGAAATTGGACCAAGTGATGGGACGTCTGCTAATGCTCTGTCTTTCTCTCTCTCACTTACAGGTGGTTCTCTCCAGAGTTGCTCGGGTCTGCAAGAATGATATGGGAGGCTCCCAGCGAGTGCTGGAGAAGCAGTGGACATCCTTCTTGAAAGCACGCTTGAACTGCTCGGTGCCTGGAGACTCACATTTCTACTTCAATGTCCTCCAGGCAGTTACTGACATCATCCGGATTAATGGGCATACCATCGTACTCGCCATATTCTCCACTCCCTCCAATAGGTAATAAACTTTCCAATAAATTAAGTGTATATTCCACCCGTTAAGATTCTGTGGTTATGCGGTTTATATGTAAAGCAAGTCAATTTTAATGTACAAAGTACCGATCATCTGGAGATCTATGTGCATTTCTAATTTTGAAAAGATCCTACTGCCCTTGAAAAAGTGCAGAAAAGAACAAGCAAGATGATTACCAGTATAAGGAAGGAAAAGGAGAAGGTTAAAGAAATTGGGCTACTTTTTTTTTGTTAACAAGAGACTTTGGGGAAACTTAATTGTCTTTTTCATGATTTTGAAGGCAACTGTCAGAAATGATCTAAGCAAATTGTTCACTCCGATATCTATAATACAAATAACAGGGCCACCTGTAACAAATTGGGAAATTAAGGAAGAAGGTGACAGGACAGAAATGGAAGAGATTTACAGGGCAAGTTCCCAAGAAAGACCATTGAAATCTGCATTGTAACAACTTGAGCAGAAGACCATCTCTGAATGCGCAACACATCGACCCTTAAAGTGCATAGGCTACAGTGGCAGAAGTCCACAAACCAGGAGAGACCTGACAAACTGGCCACTGAGTTTATATTTGCTTTTAGTTGGAGAAAAGATAGAGTTTAAAGCCATATTTGTGGGTAGAAGATTATGTAGAAATAGGCTTGTTCCAATTAATCATTTAACAATGATAATTTAAGAATTGACAAATTTATTTAAAAAATTATATTTAATTGGAGTTTGTTTTGCTATCAGGAAATATATCAATGTGCTTCTAGAGATAAGGGGTATTAATTTGAGCATCAGAATTGCTTTCCTATTTTTGACACTTGATCCCCACTTTAACCAAGAGTGGACACCAAATGTTTTGGAGGGCAGGAGTGTGGACAGGATCAAATACAAGGCCTCTGTAGCATGGTAGAACAAGGTCTGGGTAATTTTAACTAACAGGTCTCACCTAGCTGCTGCAGGTCAGCTGCTAAAGTAGGTAGGATATGGAAAATGACTAGGGAGCAATGGATATCAATGTGGCTGGACACAGGGCAGGAACTGAGCTGCACTTACAGTATCGGTCATGGTAATGGGTTTGAAAGGGTTTTTTAGGAGGTTCTGTCAGGATAAAAGAAGAGACCTGAGGCAAAAGTGACTCAGATCTTTCATTCGTGCCTAGATTGGAACAACTAGCCCTCTCCCAAGGTACACCCTTCAGGCTGTAGTTAAATTTGTGAAGGACCCTAATAACACATCATTCGCTTTCTTTCTAACCAAAGGTCTTGGCCTGCTTAGAAGAGCAGGTTGTTGTACTGGATTGTAGGATGAATTAGGAACAATACCAGAATAACTTTTTCAATAAATAGGAAGAGCAGAAATTGTCATGGCAAGGGGTCAGGATGCAACTTACCTGGACTGCTCACTGCTGTCAAAAGGAAATGAAATGCTTTCAAATATTTCTAGCATTTAAAAACTATAAACTATAAATTAACAATAATTAGAAGTCATGAAGGTCAAGAAAAATACAGAAAAATATGGAGGGATTGTCTATTGAGTCAGTGTGGAAGGAAGTGAGAAATAGGATGGGTACAATCACTCTATTGGGAATATTCTATTGACAACCACCCCACCCCACCTTCCGTTAGCAACAGAGACACTGAGAAGCAGATCAGAGGCAGATTTTGAAAGGATGCAAAAGTAACAGGGTTGTCATGGATGACTTCAGTTTCCCTAAAACTTATTGGAACCACCTTAGTGTGAAAGGTTTAAATGGGGCGGAATTTGTTAGGTGTATCCAGGAAGGATTCCTGACACAATATGTAGATAGACTGATTCGAGGAGAGGCCATACTGGATCTGGTACTAGGCAATGGACCTGGTCAGGTGACAGATCTCTCTGTGGGTGAGTATTTTGGTGACAGTGACCACAACTCCCTGACCTTTACCTTGGACAGGAATAGGAGCAGGCAGTATAGGTCAGTATTTAATTGTGGGAAGGGAATTTATGTGACTATTAGGCTGGAACTTGGCAACATAAATTGGGAACAAATGTACTTAGGGAAATGCACAACGGAAATGTGGAGGTTGTTTAGCGAGCACTTGCAAGGGGGTTCTGGATATGTTAGTCTCATTGAGACAAGGTGAAGGAACCATGGTTGACAAGAGACGTGGAGCATCTAGTCAAAAAGAAGAATGAAGCATATTTAAGGTTTAGGAAGCAAGGATCAGACCGGAAGAGTTACAAGGTAGCCAGGAAGAAGCTTAAGAATGGAAGCTAGAAGGGGACATGAGAATGTGTTGACAAGTAAGATTAAGGAAAACCCCAAGGTGTACTACATGTTTCTGAAGCAAAGGAGGATGACTAGAGTGAGTGTAGGACCGGTCAGGAAAAAATGAGAAAACATGCCTGGGTAGCGGAGGTTCTTTATGAATACTTTGTTTTATTGTTCACCTGTGAGACGGACCTTGACAAATGTGAGATCAATGTAAAATAGGCTGATATGCTGGAAAACGTTGACATTAAGAAAGTGGATCTATTTAAACTTCTGATAAACATTAAGATTGATAAGTCCCCGTGGCCAGATGATATAAACCCCAGGTTACTATGGGAAGTGAGGGAACTGATTGCTGCACCTCTGGCGATGACTTTTGCAATCTCACTGGCTACAAGAGTAGCTACAGAAGAATGGAGGATGGCAAATGTTACTTGTTTGTTGAAGAAAGGTAACAGGGATGGATAACTCTGGGAATTATAGACCAGTGGGTCTTACGTCAGTGATGGGCAAACTATTGGAGAGGGTTCTTAGAGAGGAGGATTTGCACGCATTTAGAGAAACATGGTCTTCTTAGGGATAGTCATCTTGGCTTTGTGAGGATCCCATGAAACTGAATGACTTTTTTGCAGAAGTGACCAAACAAGTTAATAAAGATAGGGTGGCTGATGTGATGTATATGGATTGTAGTAAGCCTTTTGACAAGGTGTCCAGAGATAGGCTCATCCAGAAAGTCAGGAATCATGGGATCCAGGGAAACCCGGCAGCGCAGATTCAGAATTGGTTTGCTCACACAAGGCAGAGGGTAGTAGTAGATGGAGTGTATTCTGTCTGGAGGTTGGTGACCACTGGTGTTCTGCAAGGATCTGTTTTGGGATCCCTGCTCTTCGTGATTTTTTTTCACAAATGACTTGGATAAGGAAGTGGAATGGTGTGTTAGTAAATTTGCAGATGACACAAAAGTTGGTGATACTGTGGTTAATGTAGAAGGTTGTCATAGAGTACAATGGCACTGCAGAACTGGGCTGAAAATGGAGTTTAATCCTGAAAAGTGTGAAGTCATACTGTTGGAAGATCAAACTTAAAGGCAAAGTACAGGATTAATAGCAGGATTCTTAGTAGTGTGGAGGAACAGAGGGATCTTAGGGTCCATGTACACAGATCCCACAGTTTCCACACAAGTCTATAGGGCAGTTAAGGATGTTTATGGTGTGTTGGCCTTTCTCAGTCGGGTGTTTGTGTTCAAGGACTGCAAGGTAATGTTGCAGATTTATAAAACTGTGGTTAGACCACACTTGGAGTATTGAGTTCACTTCTGGTCACCTCATTATAGAAAGAATGTGGAAGCTTTGGAGTTGGTGCAGAGGAGATTTACCCCCCACAACCCCCCCCCCACCCCACCAGCATGTTGCCTGGATTAGAGAGCATGTTATGAGGATAGTTTGAGCAAGCTAGGGCTTTTCTCTTTTGAGTGAGGGAGGTTAAGGTCACTTTATAGAGGTATGTAAGTTGACTAGAGGTATACATTGATTGGACACCCAGCACCATTCTCCCAGGGTAGCAATGGTTAATATGACAATACTCTGAGAGTGAGGAGCAATCCATGGTTTGGACGATTTAAGCAGCAGGCTAGGTTGAAAAGGTCAGGGTGTCAAGGCCGGAGAAAAAAGACAGATTGGTTCAGCTCGCTACTCCGTAAGGTTTACTCGCCTCTGCACTGAACTGAGGCTGTAGCCTGCAATTATTAGGCTCCTGAATCAGCTGCAGTGATGACTGGCTTCATGGCCGTGGACTCACTTTCATGAGCTTCAGTTCTGAATGTTATTTGCTTACTTTTATTGTTTATGTGATTTTTTTGGGGGGGGGGCACATTGCGTGATGATCTTTTTTTAATGGGTTCCATTGGGTTTCTTTGTTTCGTGACTGCCTGTAAGGAAACGAATTTCAAGGTTGTAAATAGTCCGCATGCTTTTATAGTTAATGTACTTTGAACATATTTTTAAGGTGATTGGAGGAAAGTATTGGGGGGATGCAAATGTAGGATTTTTATACACAGAGTGTGGTAAGTGCACAGAACGCACTGCCAGGACTGCCAGGGTTGTGATAGTGACAGATACTTTAAGGACATTTAAAAGACTTTTAAATAGGCTCGTGGATGACAGAAAAATGGAGGGCAATGTAGGAGAGAAGGGTTATATTGATCTTGGAGTAGGTTAAAAGATCAGTACAGCACTGAGGGCAAAAGAGCCTGTACTATGCTGTTCTTTCTAAGTTCTATGTTTTGTAAGAACATATTTTGAATCTAGCAAGGTGATTCATGTATCGGCCATGGCTGGCAAAATGCAGCCATCCCTTCAGCTTAGCACATTTGAGTCACAGGGTCATACAGCACACAAACAGTCCATTCAGCCTGTCTGGTCCTTGCGAATCAAGATGCCCATCTCATTTGCCTGCATTTGGCTCATATCCCTCTAAAACAGGGGTTCTTAACCTTTTTTTATGCCATGGACTCCTACCATTAACTGAAGGGTCTGTGGACCTCAGGTTGGGAACCCCTGCTCTAAAACATACCTATCCTTGTATCTGCTGAACTATTGTTAATGAACCTGCCTCAGCCACTACCATTCCATATATGGACTAACCCCTGGGTGAAAAATTCACATTAAACTTATGCCGTCTTGTTCTTGGTTCCCCAGCCTGGGAAATCAGCTCTGCCTCTAGTCTGAGGGAGGACAGATGTGACCTCCAACTTGTCTCTGTCTTCCACGTTTCAAAATGCAGGTGCTGAACTGCTGATAAAAATGAAATATGATTCAGATCACTGCTGAGCGTTGTGAGATCAGGTAGGTACAACGTAAAACATCTCTGCTCGGAAAGGCCACTAATCTCAGAGGCAGATGCTGCTTCCTCCACTGGCCAGTCTGTGGGTTTCCAGAGTCATTTCCATAGATTCAAAACACTCTTTTTCTGCAAGTCCTTGCCCACTGAAAATTTGACTTAGCATTGTGTTGCACTGACAGGCAATAAATCATCCCACAATATGGGAATCATTCTAACCCAGATCTCAGATGTGAATGACTCATGTTGAACTCATTGTCCCACCCAGTTCATTTGCCTCATTGGTTTTAACAAAACAGGCACAAAACATAGCAACACACACAAAATGCTGGAGGAGCTCAGCAGCAGAGCAGCATCTATGGGGAAGAGTTAGCAGTTGACATTTTGGGCCGAGACCCTTTTCAGGAAGGGAAAAGAAGGGGAGAAGGCAGAGTAAGAAGGTGGGGGGGGAGGGGAGGAAGAACTACAAGATGGTAGGTGATAGGTGAAACTGGAAGAGGGGGAAGGGGTGAAGTAAAGAGGTGGGAAGTTGATTGCTGAAAGAGATAAAGGGCTGGAGAAGGGGAAGTCTGAGAGAAGAGGACAGAAGAACATGGACGAAAGGGAAGGGGGAGGAGTATCAAAGCGAGGTGATGGGCAAGTCAGGAAATAAGGTGAGAGAGGGAAATGCAAATGGGGAATGGTGAAGAGGGGCTGTAGGACACAGTTCTTTAGTAAACAGAGATGCTGAAAATCTGTTGTCAATCATCACCAAGTGACTCAGATTAAGCTACCTTTTACAACCATGGCATTAGTTTCTGTAATAAAATATTTTTCCCCTCAAGAATATAAAATTTCTGGGCCAAGTCATGGAATGTCAACAATCATAATGCATCACATTCTAATGTAGATGAGTTAAATTCAAGAAATAATGATTGCCAAGCTCTCCAAATTGTTCCAGCCAGTCATTAAGTCCAAACAAGTCTTTATTACTATAGAAACCCAGTTTGAAAATTGAATTGAAAGACGCAATAAGCAGCATGTTTTAATCAAGAATGAATGCAGGGTTAACAGGTCCTTGAATTTGAATAGACAACTCTATGGAATCCTGTCAAAATACAAAACCAGGACACTTGCAGCTTAGCAGCGTAGGTCTCCCAAGTGTCATTGCTATGTAGACGATTTGTGTTAGGAATATGTAATGCAATATCAAAATCTGAAAATCGTGGAACTGTGGGTGGGTGTGGATCTATTTAGCCACACTGAGGAAGAATGCATTATGATGCAAGAGGTAATTTAAGAAAGAGTGCATGCAGAGAGTTAAGTGCAAAATTTACTGTAATGTAGATAAATGTAAGATAAATACAAACAACAGGAATTCTGCAGATGCTGGAAATTCAAGCAACATACATTAAAGTTGCTGGTGAACGCAGCAGGCCAAGCAGCATCTATAGGAAGAGGCGCAGTCGACGTTTCAGGCCGAGACCCTTCGTCAGGTCCTGACGAAGTGTCTCGGCCTGAAACGTCGACTGCGCCTCATCCTATAGATGCTGCTTGGCCTGCTGCGTTCACCAGCAACTATAATGTATGTTGTAAGATAAATACATTTGGTAAGAAAAATAAAACCATCAGACAAATTATAAAAAAAATAAAATGAGAAGGAAACAGAGAGCAAAGGGATCTAAGGATGTGCATAAAGAACAAACAGAAATAACTTCAGGTTCAAATAATTTCATTATCCATTTGCAAGATCTAGACATGCCATATGTGGCCATCAACTTGGGCAGAGACAGATGTTGACAGATTCTTGATTGGTCAGGGCATGAAGGGATGTGGGTGGAAGGCAGGAGATTGGGGCTGAAAGGGAATTAGACCAGCCATGATAAAATGGTGTCTTATGATCCTCATTCATCTGTTTAAATGTGGATTTTCGTACTTCGTTGAAGAAAAAAGTCCCACCTGATTGTTGAAGTTTCTCTTTTCTAGTAACATATTTGCTTATGTGTTATGCTAATAAATCATGAAATACTCACTACTTTTTTATTTAATAGAGCTCCTGGGTGTTACCACACTCATGCCATGTTGTGACATCAACGGAGTATCTCTCATATCAGCTTCTTTTGGCAAAATTTAGACCAAAGCTGTCTAGAGTTAAGCGATCCTGATAATATTGTCAATGACGTTTTCCATCACTTTAACTGGATCAGACCTGTGCACTGGATTTAGTAGTGTCCATTTGCAGCTTTTGAATTCAATAGACCATAAAAAAGCACTTAGATTCGGAAACCCAAATTCAAATGTCTACATTAATTAAATCAAATAATGTAGAGTGTGAATAAGAGCAATTATTAACATTGGTGACCACTGAACTACTAAAGTCATGAAGGATTTGGAACTGCCATCGGTTGTTAGTGTTGAGATGATGGCTTCACCGGGCTTCATTCTGCGGTCTCTGCATTTGAGGGCATTTTAGAATCATGCAGCTCAGAACAGGCTCTTCAGTCCAAACGATACACACTGACCAAGTTGGCCTCATTTGCCAACATTTGGAACATATTCCTCTAAACCTTTCCTATCTACGTACCTGTTTAATGTGATTAATGTACCTGACTCAACCACTTCCTCTGGCAGGTCATTCCATATACAGCCCACTGTCTAGGTGAAAAAGCTGCCTCTCAAATTCTTATTAAGTCTCTCTACTCTCAGTTTAATTACACGTCCTCAGGCTCTTATTTCATCAAACTTGGAAAAACGACTTTGTATATTCAACGTACCTATGCCTCTTATTTTATATTATACCTTATAAGATTACCCCTCATTCTCCTTCACTGCAATGAAAGAAGTCCTAGCTTATCAAGTGCTGGCAACATCTTGTAAATCTTTTGTGCACTCTTTCCAGCTTACTGGTATCTTCGCTACAGTAAGGTGACCAAAAGTGAATACAATACCCTAGACACAACTTCACCAATGTCATGTACAATTTGATTCATGCCGCAGGGTATTATGAAGCAGCCAAGAATTCTGGGTGTAGCAATGCCTTTGGGTCCCACCAAAAGCTCAGCTATGGTGATGAAGTCTTGAGTTTTAGAACTGGATATCCTTCCAGCCAAGCTGCTCCAGTACAGCTGCGACACTGACATCTGCCATCACAGCTGGTGGTGGGAGCTGTTGACTCTTTGACTCTGTTACCAGGTGGCATTTGTTCACCAATAACCTGCTCACTGAAGCTCAGTTTGGGTTTCAGGAGGATCACTTAGCCCCAGTATTCATTACTGCTGTGGCCCATATTTTGACAAAAGGCTAATCTGGATGATATGAGAGTTGTTGCTCTTGATTTTATGAGATTTTTTGATGTGGTGTGACATCCTGTGAGTGGCGATATTTTGGGTGAAAATACCTTGTTAATGAGAGAGGTTAGAGGAGAATGGCCAGACTGGTTCAAGCTGACAGGAAAGTGACAGTAACTCAAATAAACACTGTCACAGCAGTGATGTGCAGAAGAGCATCTTGAAACACATAACACATTGAACCTTGAAACGGAGGGGCTCCAGCAGCAGAAGACCATTCCAGGCTCTACTTCTGTACCTTATAAAGTAGCCACTGAGTGAAGTTCTCACCTGTAAAATGCAGTAAGCAAGGGATCGCAAATGAACAATTATATATATAATTCTGGCTAAAATCTCTTCTTACAATGCTGTCCTCCAGGAAACATCTTTGTAAATCTCTTCTGCACTCTCTCCATTTCTACAGCATTTTTCCTGTAGTGTGGTAACCAGAACTGCACACAATACTCCAAGTAAGGCATAACCAATATTTAGCGTAGATGCAACATTGCATCCCAACTCTCGTATTGTATTGCTCGGCCTTGTGTCTTCTTCACTACCCTGTTCATTGCATCAGTATTTTCAGCAAGGTATGGATTTAACTTTTTAAAAATGTGGGAAGCTGAATTTTTAAACGTTAAGTCCACAGCTCCTTGAAAGTATTAGTTAATTATTTAAAACTTACATTGCATCGAAGGAAAGCAAAAACAGGTCAGGCTAAACATATCTTCCTGCTCAGCATATTGCCGTTCCTGCCTTCTTTCTTTTTCTCATGTTCTCAGTCTGTAACAGTCTGTCCTCTCACTTACCACATAACCCTGTTTACAGTTTACCTCCATGGTCATCCGAGTTTTATCCATCGGAAGCATCCCCTCTCCCTACAGCTTGAACATTCTTCTTTTTCCTCCTTCCCAGTTCTGACAAAGAATCTTTGACCGGAAGCGTTAACTCTGTTTCTCTTCCCACAGATGTAAACCCACCTAGATGGTATTTCCAGTAGATTTTTGTTATATGTTAGATTTCCAGCAATTGCAGATTTTTGTTTGATTTTCTATTTAAAAGGCAGCACCCTTTTGCCCAGAGCACATCAACAACTAGTAGCAGCTCATTTCCAAATTCCATATAGTTAAGATTTTCAATATGACACTATTTAAGTGGCATTTAAAGGGGTTTAGTTCTGTGTTTCTGACCATCACAAATGAAGTCTAAAATTCAGATTTAGTCTATGAGGGGAACACATTAAATATAATATTCTAAAACATTTTGTATGAGGACCACTGCTGTGTTATTGGCAAAGCTGAGTATTGGACTGTGGCGTATGCAATTCACAGAAAGTGAGGAAAAATATGCAGAAATAGCGACCTAAGTAATCCTATTTGTTCAATTCAGCCTAACTACAGAGTGATACGTGGAAAACCGACAGAGTCCTGGAAACAGAGTGATTTAGTTGTGCACAGTGAAAAGACACAGAGGGTAAAGGAAGAGAAAGAGTACATTAAATAAATGAAATCTAATATCAAAAAGGTATGAGTTCATTCAAGTGCGACTTATAGGAAGAAGCTGGGTGATGATTACATATCTGTTGGCTGTTTGAGAGTTCTGATTTGTGTGATTCAGACGTGGCTCAGCACAATCATCGCACTTTTTCTTCAATTGAACATACAGAATAGCAATTACGATTAGATTTCTTTGGGTCAAAAAGACATAAATAGGATGCGTGTTGGATGTCCGAAGGTTAGTTTTCTCTGACAGACAACACAGCTCAGCATCAGCTGTTCCCATTTGATTCGTGGATCTGTCCCACTGAAAGCAGCAACAAATTTTCCAAGACAGAGAGGAATGATTTTCCATGATTCATGGAAACAACGGTACTACCTATCGGCTGTTTAACCACTGGCGAAGGCATGTTCAAATCTCACATGAATCCTCTTTCATTTAAGATTCACCCTTCTCAGCCTTACTATTGGCTAAAGTGTTCCCATCATTAAAAGGAACAATTTTATATATTTTTCTGTGTAGTCCCTGCAATATCCCTTCAGAATATTGGAAGAACATTAAGGCAAGCAGCAGAAATCAATTTGAATTCAAGTCTCCAATGTATCCCAGAGGAGATGTGCTGTCTGTCAAGGGACCTTGGGATGACTTGATCGCTGTAGTGAAGGAGTTGGCCTTTCTTAATAATAACGATTGAAAGACAATTCTTGTGGGGGCAGTCATGTGGATTGTGGAGTTTGCTGAAGAGCTTGGCATGGTGGACGACATCCCAGAGGGCTGAGCTATTGAACTGAGCTGACAGAACCAGAGGTTTTGACGAGTGATATTCGGAGTGGTATTAGCTTTAAGGTACCTACCACTATTATCGAGTCAGCTGCACTTATATGATAACTCCATAGCTTCTGCACTACAAAGCAAATATTTTTGCAATCTCAGATGCAACACTGAAAGGGTGCAACGTTGATGCAGATACACGTTGAGAATGAATTCCTAGCATGAGCATCTGAATGCCTGCAGGTTCAACCTCCATGTCACTACGCCAAGGGAAACATTTCCGATTTACTTTTCCTTCCTTTTGGTTTTCACTCCTGGCATTTCAAATCAGTGGACCTCAGATGCTGGACCTCACTCAGAATTTAAAACTCGCATCCACTCTTTACTCATGTTGTACAAGGGCACTCACTCAAATCTGACTCATTACTATGTGATGGCTGAATTTATTTGCTCCCATTGGGACTGTATTTCCATAACTTGGAATCCATTAGCTCATTTATATTTGTGAGTGGAAAATTAGGTTCTTTAAAGTTTGCACTTTCTATCATCCACCAATGACTTGATTTGGTGCTTGTATAGTAATAGTCCAAAGGGAAAAATTAAATCCTTGAAAATAGTCCACAGTCCTTCATTTAGTGAGGGCAATTAACATTGTGTTTTAATAAAACTCTACAAGCTCCACTTGTAATAATACTCAACTTTAATTAACAGAATCTGACTGTGTATCCTCAAGCAATGGCGAAATCTAAGGAGAGTACTTCTTGTTGAATGCAGTCTTCTACTGCCTAGCTAAAAAATAAATTACTTGCCTTTTGTACATTATTACTTTTAATGATTTTAAGATATACACCTGTAATCCTTTTCCAATGGCACTTGAGGTCACGTTTACTGCCAGATTTTGGGGGAAGGCACTCAATAGTTTTAGTTGTGCCAGAAAATATGCCACAAGAATTGATGGCTTGTACGGCATTGGAGAAGGCGTAGAGGAGAATTTGTAACCATGTGGCAAGATTGCATAAGGTTTAAGTTGTTTTCTTTGAAACAGAAAAGGCCAAAAGGTGGGTCTAATTAACATAAATTTTTACCCCTTGCTTAAATGGAATCTTACTTTACCTTCTTTAGATTTCTCCTAATTTTACACACAATGTTACCTACTTCAAGCTTATGCAATCTTTCATCAAAGCCACAGTTTTCCAGTCCCAGAACATCCTTGTAAATCTCCCCTCCTGGGAAGAAAGGAAGCTTGCTAGACAATGATACAGAGATGAGGCTTCAGATGTTTGAATGATACAAGAAATCCAAGAACACTATGTTATCATTCCTTTATTTTTGCATTATTTATTTATATTTGTAATTTATAATAAATTTATTTCTTTACACGGTACTGCTGCTGCAAAATAAAAATTCCATGTCATTTAAATCAGTGGTAGTAAAGCTGATACTGATTCCGAGGCGGTGGCTGGAATGACCTGCTTATGTCCCAAAGCAGTGCTATCCATTTTAATTAAGCATGCCAACATCAAAGAATTTTCACAGGGAAACCCAAACTTCACTCCCATCCCATCATTCCATGCATAAAACACTGAAACACTTACCAAAGCCTCAATTTGTGACTTTTGGCTTAGCTACCTATATGATCCTGCTGGAGCATATCCTGGCTTAAAACCTAAAGTGGTTTATTATATGCATTATAATGCGATGGACGGAGGCACTGCAAGCAATAAGACTGAACCACAGACATCTATAGGTTGAAAGGTTCAATCCCAGTTTTGTTGCCTAGTTACGTAATCTCAGCCAGCGTTGATTTAGGACAATCGAGTTAGTTTTATTGCTGCAGAGCTTCAGACAGAGAGATCAGCCAAGGCTTCTACTTTCACTGCAGAAAGTGTGCGTTTGAAAACAGCAGGTGATGACAGTTTCAGCCGTAGCAGTACTAATTTGTAGGGTGATATATGATGTGGGTCCACCGGCACAGCGTTGGTTCCCTATAAAGGTAGACTAGGATTAATTATGCAGAGGGATAAGCAGTCGACAGGCTAAAACCTCTCAACAAGGGGGTAGAAGCCAGAATAAGAAGGGGGGGTGAAATGGAGGAGTACAAGCTGTCAGGTGATACCTGAGACTGTGCAGGAGGGAAAGTCGGTGGGTGGGGGAGAATGGATGAAGTAAGAAGCTGGAAGAGGATGGATGAAAGAGGTAAAGGGCTGAAGAATAAGAAATCTAATAGGAGAGGACAGTGGTCCATAGAAGGAAGGGAATGAGGAGGGGAACCAGAGGGAGGTGATGGGCAGATGAGGAGAGGCGAAGAAGTGTGAAGGTAACAGGAACTGGGAATGCAAATAGAGAGCAGGAGGAAGGGGTAATAACTACCAGAATTTGAGAAATTGATATTCATGCCATCAGGTGTGAAGTTATCCAGATGGAATATAAGGGGTTGCTTCTCCACCTGATATTGGCCTCATTATGGCAGTGGAGGAGGCTATGGACTGAAATATTAAATACACAATACTGCTCTGCTTAGCTATAAGCTCCAACTCAATACAGAGTTTATCTCAACTTATATAAAGGGTATACTGTATAATGCAACTACTACATAGACATGCACATGTTCCATTCAGCCCTCAAGATGTAATCGCTGTGAAGGATTTCTTACTCTTGTCGCATAATGTCATTCCTGACAAAAGTGGCGGGGAAATCAGTCTGCTTGGCAGGTGAGACGTGGCTGTGAAACTTATCTCAGGTTCTGGGGACTCCTCCGTGATCGTTGTAGGAGTTGACTCTGGACTGCAGGAAGTGGTTGTGACAGCTCTGGACACCTCTTTTCTTCTTTCTTCCCTAAGATGTTCTTGGCATCTTCTGGATATGATGGCATCCCGTGCAGTCTATGGCAAGCTGCTCGATCTGTTGATCTAACCCAGTCCACTAGACAAAGCTTCAAGCCAACACTTTCATTTTAACCATACCTAAATGACTGGCATGCAGTTCCTCCAACACTTTAGCTCTCAGCTTGGATGGTACAACTCTCAATCCCCACATAAGGCAACCTCCATCAAGAGCAAGTTCATCCCAGCTCTGGTAAAAGTAGGGGGACTGGAATTTCTGCCACATATTCCAGCCACTTTGAGTTGCCATGTAGATCTGAGACAGTGTGGAGGGTCTTTTTGGTTTCCATTTGGATCATCCCTGCTGTAATAGGCAGACTTTTGATTTGCATTCCGGAGAATACTTCAAGAGGCCTCTTTTGTAAAATTTTTCAGGTATTTCATTCTCCGAGGATATACAAGTCAATCTATCAGTATTTCCATGATCAGTTGTCCTCTTAAATTCAATCTTGTAATTGTGCCCTCCAAGAAACAGAGACCATCTCTGCGTTTGTGCTGCTGCTGTTAGTGGAACTCCTTTCTGTAGATTAATAATGGACACTAGTGGTTGATATTCAATAATGAGGCTAAACCCACTCCCATATGAGTACTGATTGAAACATTTTATGTCCTCAGTTAGTCTCAAGGCCTGTCTGTCAATCTGTGCATCATTTTTCTCTGCAGCGGGAAGGGATTGTGATGCAAAGGCTCTGGGGCATTCACTTCCATCACTCGTAATATATGACATGACTGCACCTTTACCATAAGACAAGACGTCACTGGCAAGCTTCACCAGATAATGTGGATCATAATGGTCGATTAGTGTCTGACGTCACCATTACCTCTACCTTTTTGAAAGCCTCCTCACATGGCTTTATCCATTGCCACTTCTTCCTGATCTGTTGCAATGAGTTCAAGGGGTGGAGCACAGTAGCCAGGTTTGGCAGAAGCCTGTTTTAGTAATTGACAAATTCTAAAAAGGACTGTGGCTGTGACATGCCCTTTGGCCTTGGGGATCCACTCTGCTTGAAATTTCTCAGCACACTAGTGTAGTTCTTGTGCATCAATGGTGTGACCACAGTAAGCGATGCTTGGTTTAATCCTCTGAGCCCATAATCTCCTAATCTTTTTGACACTGTCTTAAGATTTTGGAGATGCTTCTTGTCATCCGAGTAACGCTGAGTGCCTAGGAAGCTTTGTCACAGCTGATCCATGGCTTTCTGCCGGAGTGCAGGTGCAGGTGCTTCTCCAAAAATAAGCCTGTTCTAGTGATCAAAGGTTTCAAAGGTACATTTAATGTCAGAGAAATGTATACAATATACGTCTTGAAATGCATTTTCTTTGCAACCATCCACAAAAACAGAGGAGTGCCCCCAAAGAATGAATGACAGTTAAATGTTACAACCCCAAAGTCCCCTCCACCTCCCCCTCCCGCATGTAAGCAGTAGCAAAGCAACGATCTCCCTCCCTCTACCAGCAAAGTAAAAGCATCAGCACCCACCACTGAGCACTCAAGCGTGCAGCAAAGCAACAGCAAGGACACAGACTTGCAGTACCCCAAAGACTACTCGTTCACCCAATATTCAACATACCGCAGGCTCTCTCTCTCTCTCCCTAATAAGGGAGAAAGAGGTGTCTCCATTTCACAGCGCCAGGGGAGACGTTAGAAACAACTCGCTGGTTTATGATGTTAAAAGTCCGTTGCGTTGCTTTGTGAGTGTTTATGATGAGAAACGCTTTTAACTCTTCTTCCATTTCCATCTTTAGGTAGGCGTCAGCTAAGTCCACTGTGCAGAAGTGCTTTCCTCCTGAGAGGTTTGCAAAGATATCATCTCATCTGGGCAAAAAGTATTGATCTACTTTCAGAACTGGGTTGCTTGTGAGCTTAAAGTCACTACAGGTCCTGACAAGACCTGTCCTTCTTGGCAACTGAGACCATGGGCTCCACTCAAGTTTGGAAAAAAATCCTTCAACCTCCATGCAATTTATTCACTATTTTACCCTTGATATGATTGAGTTTTCCAATCACACCCTTGAACACTGCTGTGGCAGCATCTAGTACCTTTCCTAATTCACTTTCAGTTGATTCTATTCCAGGGGATGTGGCATGCAAATTGTGGATGGATTTCTAATTAAGTTGTGGTTGTCTCAGACATTGCATTTAGATGTTACAATTTTGTTCACACTCACTTTCATTCCTGACTACAACTCAATTGCACCTATATAGATAGAATAGAATAGAATAGCACAGCACAGTATAGGCCCTTCAATCCACAATGTTGTGCCGACCCTCAAACCCTGCCTCCCATATAACCCCTCACCTTAAATTCCTCCATATACCTGTCTGCTCTGCCTGCTGTTTCCATTGATACAGTCATTTCAACTGCTCTTTTAAATGTAGATTGTGCTTCAGTAAGGAGCTGTTTTTCAATGTAAGATTCTGCAAACTAAGCAATCTCTTGGAGCATATCACTGAACGTACAAGGCTCAGGCAATTTCTTCAGTACAGCCACATATGCTGAAATGGAGTTCCCTTCCTTTTGATTTCACTCATGGAACCTAAAGCAAACTGTAATCAACAATGGTTTTGGTTCTAAATGTTCCCACATTACTTTCACGACAGCAGCAAAGCAAGTTTCAGCTGGTTTGGTTGGAGCAGTTAAAGTTTAAAGCAAACAGTAAGTTTTTCCACCCAATGCACTCAGCAAAACTGACTCTCATTTTTCACTGGTGATTTCATATGCTTCAAATTACTGCTCAATTTGCTCAGAATACAAAGTCCAGTTATCTTTTGTGCAATCAAATGCATCTTTTTCCAGTGTAACTGGCAATTACTGCTCTTTTTAAATTTATGATTATTATCACCCGTATTCACTGTTTATGAACTCATGAGTTTGTCCATTTTCTGCCATTTTTCTTAGTTGACCACCCCTTCTGAAGAAAAAAAACTTGCTGACCTTTTTTAAAATCTCAAACGTCTCACTGTTTTTTTAAAATTTGCACAACACACTGTGCTTTTTTTAAACATGCGTCTCTTGCTGTGCTTCAACAGGTATGTAGTTGTCTCAGGTTCATATTAAAACTACTGATTGCCACTGTTATGTTTTGTAACTTCAAAGCATAAAAGTAATCAAAAGAAAAGCATAGAGCCAGCATTATCTTGTGTACATAGTTTGTTTTTACTTTAAGTAAGGCACGGTCATATGATGCAGTAGTATAATGACACATGCCATTCACATACTTCTACATATAATTCATAATGAACAACAAATAATGCTCAATCAAACACTATACAGTGCCTATAATAAGTATTCACCCCCTTCTGGAAGTTTTCATGTTTTATTGTTTTACAACATTGAATCACAGTGGATTTAATTTGAATTTTTGACACTGATCAACAGAAAAAGACTGTTTCATGTCAAAGTGAAAACAAATCTCTACAAAGTGATCTAAATTAATTACAAATATAAAACACTAAATAACATTGCTTAAGTACTCACCCCCTTCATGTCAGTATTTAGTAGTGCACCTTTGGCAATAATTATAGCCTTGAGTCAGTGTGTGTAGGTCTCATTCAGCTTTGCACATCTGAACTCTTTATGTTTTCCCCATTCTCCTTCACAAAACTGCTCAAGCTCTGTCAGATTGCATGGGGATTGTGAGTGAACAGCCCTTTTCAAGGCCAGCCACAAATCTCAATTGGATTGAGGCCTGAACTCTGACTTGGCCACTCCAGGACATTAATTTTCTTTCTTTTTTAAGCCATTCTTGTATTCTTGTGTAGCTTTGACTTTATACTTGAGGCCATTTTCTTGTTGGAAAACAAATCTTCTCCCAAGTCGCAGTTCTCTTGCAGATTTCATCAGGTTTTCCCTGTATTTTGCTGCATTCATTTTACCCTTGCAAGCCTTCTAGGGCCTGCTGCAGTGAAGCATGCCCACAGCATGATGCAACCACCACCATGCTTCATGGTAGGGATGATGTGTTTTTGATCATGTGCGGTGTTTGGCTTATTCCAAACATGTTCAACTTTTGTTTCATCAGTCCATAGAACTTTCTTTCAGCTGACTTCAGAGTCTCCCACATGCCTTCTGGCAAACTCTAGCTGAGATTTTTTCAACAGTGGCTTTCTCTTTGCCACTTTCCCGTAAAGCTGTGACTGGTGAAGAACCCGGGCAGCAGTTGTATGCGCAGTCTCTCTAACCTCAGCCACTGAAGTGTGTAACTCCTCCAGAGTTGTCATAGGTCTCTTGTTGGTCCCCATCACTAGTCTTGCACTGTCATGCAGTTTTTGAGGACGGCCTGCTCTAGGCAGATTTACAGCTGTGCCATATTCTTTCCATTTCTTGATGATTGAGGTAATTGTACTCCAAGGGATATTCAGTGACTTGGAAATTTTCCTTTTCGTGCAATTGCTTGGAGTGTTCTTTTGTCTTCATGGTGTAGTTTTTGCCGGGATACTGACTCACAAGCAGTTGGAACTTCCAAATACAGGTGTATTTTTACTACAGTCAATTAAAACACCTTGACTGCACACGGTGATCTCCATTTAATTAATTATGTGTCTTCTCAAAACAGTTGGCTGCAGCAGTGATAATTTGGTGTATCATATTAAAAGGGGTGAATACCTATGTAATCAATTATTTTGTTGTTTATATTTGTCATTAATTTAGATCACTAACTTTAATTAAGGCCTTCTGATCGTACTAGATGCAATCACACAGGCAATCGTGCAGGGGAGATTTACGAGGATCTTCTGGAACTGCAAATTTGTAGCTTTGAGGAAAGATTGGATAAGATAGTTGTCTTTGGAACAGAGTAGACTGAGGGGAGTATGTAAAGTTATGAGATCTAATGCAGATAGTTTTAAAGATTTCTGATAAACAAGGGGTGAAAATTTATCTTAAGTAGGCGGCAAAGGTTACTTAAGATCGGCTTTCATCTCCTTGAATGGTGGAGCAGACTTGAAGGGGCCGAGTGGCCTAATCCTGTAGCTGAGGGGTCAAAAACCAATAGACATGGACTAAAGTAATTGGTTAGATTAGAATAGAGATAGCAAAATTTTTTTTTACGCCAAGTGATTAGTGTGGGTTTAGAACTCACTGCCTGAATGGTCAGTAGAGGCAAAATCCAGATTCAGGTATAGGAAATGACCTGACCTCAGACCTTGTGCTGGAATTAGTTTGGGTAATTCTCATTTGACCAGTGTGCCATGTTTTGTCTTTTTTTTTATGGTCCTCAAAATGCAGATTTTTGAACAATTGTAGAAAATCTACAGTCAGCACTTGTGCCGTGAGCACTAACTACTGGGAATCTGAGCACATGAAGTATAAAAATTGATTTGGTTTGCAAGACATTTTCTCAACTCCGAGTAACATTAGCATTTCATTAGTAAAGAACAAGAATTGATTTAGCGCCTATGAGATAAAGTAGATCTTGTTCAATTTCACAGAGATCTAAATGGGGAGTTAGAAGCTGCTGAACTTCCAGTTGTTCAGGTTTTTATACTAGAGAGGCATTTATTAGTCCAGCAAATTCTTAATAATTCTAACATCAGAAAGGGTTAGAAAATTAGAAATAAAAAAAGAAATAGGGTGAAGGATTTGCTGCACAAGTTTCAGGGGGATTTGGAATATTTTAGGAGAAATTGTTAGTGGCATTAATCTATAGAGGATTCTGCTGACAGAAAAGGAGGTAAATCTTATACATTTTTCATCAATTTATATCTTATACAAATTAATGGAAGCATGTGGGTTTGAAACATGCAAATTATAGGTTCCTTCAATGTTATTATAGAAATCAATGTAAGAATATGGTAAAGAGATGAATTAGTGAGATGGAAATCAACTTTTACGAACGTGTTGAGATGTTAGCCATTTGACTTTCTCCTGTCACTGTGTACTCCTCAAATAACACTAACTAGTCATGTTCTATAGCCAAAATCCACCTCAAAAATAATGTGCATGATCCCATTTTCCTCTGCTGGCCAAAACTGATATCAATGCTAGCATAACTTCATATGGCTATAAGTGAGCTTCATTGAATGTATTGCAAGAGCACAAGAACACAGGAGCAGGAATAGGCCATTTGGCCCTTCAAACTTGTCCTGCTATTCAATATCTACTCCAGGCCTCAACATCTTTTTTTTTGTAATTTACTTTTTATTGAATTTCATCATCAAACAAACCTTTCCATAAGATGTATTTCAGATACTGTACATATATATCATATAATCATATTTGTCACAAATCTCCACATAATATTTATCTGATAGAAAGGAGAGGAAAGAAAGAACAATCGAAAGAAGAAAACTATGTACAGAGTAGGGAGTGATCTCTTTTTTTACAACCTATTCATTGACTTGTGAGAATAAAATCAGGCCCATGAGGTGCTATGTAATTAAACCATTTTTTCCAGTATGAATAAAATTGTTCCAACTTATGATTAACAGATGCTGTTATCTTCTCCATTTTGTAGATGTCCATTGTAATTTCCATCCATACATTTAAAGTTGGGCTCTCCTGTGATAACCATTTCCTGGTAAGGGTCTTTTTACCAGCCACCTCCACTTCTCTTCTATGCCAATTCTTCGTAATCCACTATTCCTTTAAAAATGAATCCATTTCCATTTTAATTACCTTGAATTAATTAATCTCCACAACTCTCTGGGGTAGAGAATTGCAGAGATTCACTGCCCTGTACAAGAAGAAATTCCCATATTCCTCTGTTTTTAAATGTACCCTATATTGAGATTCTCCCATGAGTGGGGGCATCTTAACATCTATCCTGCCCTGTCCCTTTGGATCTTATATATCTCATTTCTCATTAACACTACCACTCTACTCCTCATTTGCACTATTTATCTTTATATATTGCAACTTTAAAGTAATTTTATGAATTGCGCTCTACTGCTACCAGAAAACTACAAATTTCATGACATATGTCAGTGATAATGAACCCAATTCTGACTCTGAAGGTCATCCCTTTCTAAACTTTTTGATCAAAAGACCATTTGATACGTCTGTATATATTATGATTATGTAAAGCAGGCAAAAGCAAGAAAGGAAAATCATGAAAGAGTTCTATAACTATCTTATATCCTTTCATCAAAGTTGCTGGTGAACGCAGCAGGCCAAGCAGCATCTCTAGAAAGAGGTGCAGTCAACGTTTCAGGCCGAGACCCTTCGTCAGGACTAACTGAAGGAAGAGTGAGTAAGGGATTTGAAAGTTGGAGGGGGAGGGGGAGATGCAAAATGATAGGAGAAGACAGGAGGGGGAGGGATAGAGCCGAGAGCTGGACAGGTGATAGGCAAAAGGGGATACGAGAGGATCATGGGACAGGAGGTCCAGGAAGAAAGACAAGGGGGGGGGTGACCCAGAGGATGGGCAAGAGGTATATTCAGCGGGACAGAGGGAGAAAAAGGAGAGTGAGAGAAAGAATGTGTGCATAAAAATGAGTAACAGATGGGGTACGAGGGGGAGGTGGGGCCTTAGCGGAAGTTAGAGAAGTCGATGTTCATGCCATCAGGTTGGAGGCTACCCAGACGGAATATAAGGTGTTGTTCCTCCAACCTGAGTGTGGCTTCATCTCCACAGTAGAGGAGGCCGTGGACAGACATGTCAGAATGGGAATGGGATGTGGAATTAAAATGTGTGGCCACTGGGAGATCCTGCTTTCTCTGGCGGACAGAGCGTAGATGTTCAGCAAAGCGGTCTCCCAGTCTGCGGCGGGTCTCACCAATATATAAAAGGCCACATCGGGAGCACCGGGCGCAGTATATCACCCCAGTCGACTCACAGGTGAAGTGATGCCTCACCTGGAAGGACTGTTTGGGGCCCTGAATGGTGGAAAGGGAGGAAGTGTAAGGGCATGTGTAGCACTTGTTCCGCTTACACGGATAAGTGCCAGGAGGGAGATCAGTGGGGAGGGATGGGGGCGACGAATGGACAAGGGAGTTGTGTAGGGAGCGATCTCTGTGGAATACAGAGAGGGGGGGGAGGGAAAGATGTGCTTAGTGGTGGGATCCCGTTGGAGGTGGCGGAAGTTACGGAGAATAATATGTTGGACCCGGAGGCTGGTGGGGTGGTAGGTGAGGACCAGGGGAACCGTATTCCTAGTGGGGTGGTGGGAGGATGGAGTGAGAGCAGATGTACGTGAAATGGGGGAGATACGTTTAAGAGCAGAGTTGATAGTGGAGGAAGGGAAGCCCCTTTCTTTAAAAAAGAAAGACATCTCCCTCGTCCTAGAATGAAAAGCCTCATCCTGAGAGCAGATGCGGCGGAGACGGAGGAATTGCGAGAAGGGGATGGCGTTTTTGCAAGAGACAGGGTGAGAAGAGGAATAGTCCAACGGGATCCCACCACTAAGCACATCGTTCCCTCCCCCACTCTCTCTGCATTCCGCAGGGATCGCTCCCTACACAACTCCCTTGTCCATTCGTCCCCCCCATCCCTCCCCACTGATCTCCCTCCTGGCACTTATCCGTGTAAGCGGAACAAGTGCTACACATGCCCTTACACTTCCTCCCTTACCACCATTCAGGGCCCCAAACAGTCCTTCCAGGTGAGGCATCACTTCACCTGTGAGTCGACTGGGGTGATATACTGCGTCTGGTGCTCCCGATGTGGCCTTTTATATATTGGTGAGACCCGCCGCAGACTGGGAGACCGCTTTGCTGAACATCTACGCTCTGTCCGCCAGAGAAAGCAGGATCTCCCAGTGGCCACACATTTTAATTCCACATCCCATTCCCATTCTGACATGTCTGTCCACGGCCTCCTCTACTGTGGAGATGAAGCCACACTCAGGTTGGAGGAACAACACCTTATATTCCGTCTGGGTAGCCTCCAACCTGATGGCATGAACATCGACTTCTCTAACTTCCGCTAAGGCCCCACCTCCCCCTCGTACCCCATCTGTTACTCATTTTTATGCACACATTCTTTCTCTCACTCTCCTTTTTCTCCCTCTGTCCCGCTGAATATACCTCTTGCCCATCCTCTGGGTCACCCCCCCCCTTGTCTTTCTTCCCGGACCTCCTGTCCCATGATCCTCTCGTATCCCCTTTTGCCTATCACCTGTCCAGCTCTCAGCTCTATCCCTCCCCCTCCTGTCTTCTCCTATCATTTTGCATCTCCCCCTCCCCCTCCAACTTTCAAATCCCTTACTCACTCTTCCTTCAGTTAGTCCTGACGAAGGGTCTCGGCCTGAAACGTCAACTGCACCTCTTTCTAGAGATGCTACTTGGCCTGCTGCGTTCACCAGCAACTTTGATGTATGTTGCTTGAATTTCCAGCATCTGCAGAATTCCTGTTGTTTATATCCTTTCATGTTATCATTGCAAGTAATGAGAGAAAGGTTGTTATTGAGACCTGAGTATGCCGAAAGTCCACTTGCAGTTTACCTTCATTTTTGGCTGGGATGAAATTGCTACTCCATATGTCTTGGGGGCTCCCTTCACAGTTCAGCTCACTGCAGGGAAATACTGGCATTACAATTTATCCCTGCTTCCTTAATTCCCATGATATCCACTGAGAAAAGAAATCAGTACTTTAGGGTTCAGGGCTGGCCCAACACCGAGGGAGAAAATAAAAATCCTTTTAAATTTTCCTTTAACATTTCTTTTCTTTAGTAAATGATGTCTTATTCTGTGGTACAGCCCCCTGAGTACTTTCTCCTTTTAGCCCTGACAGGATCTAGATAGAGATTCTGAGCATGAAATCAAACACAGCCTCGCTCAATTACTGAAGATACTTCTTCTGGGAAGCTAATATCCAAGAGGTTGATCAAGATTGATTGCCAGGTGGTGATCAGGAGTAGAAATCTCAGCAGTTTGTTTCTTTGTGCTGGTCCTGGGGCTGGAGCCAATGGTTAATACCACAGCATTTATCTTGACTGAGATCAGCCAGGTTGAGATGAATCAGGACTGACACCCAAAGCTAGTTTTTGTTTAAATTAAATCTCGTTAGCCATGGTATTATAACACACTCTGAGAACATGACAGGTGAAAATGTGAAACTAAATAGTTAGTCTTGCATAAGAACAATCTAAAACATTTCACATTCTACTGTAAATAAATCTGTAATAACATATTGTGTATATTTAATGATTCCACATAAGTAAATACATATCTCATGCCCCTATCTATTGTTTACCTACAGTATTTGTTTTAAGTAGTGATTGAATGTAACAATTAAACAGTCACCACTACAGGCAGTTGAATCTACATTGCCATCAAAATACCAATCATTTGTTGATATTTCTTCCATTTCTGTTATTTTTGGATGTTAAAGTGACTCAGGTGACAGGAAATGTCCAGTTTGTAACTTAGCAGATGTTTTACAAAACTGGAACTGATAGATGGCTAGACCTCAACTTACGAAGGGTGATTGATAAGTTTGTGGCCTAAGGTAGAAGGAGTCAATTTTAGAAACCCTAGCACATTTATTTTCAACATAGTCCCTTCCTACATTTACACACTTAGTCCAGTGGTCGTGAAGCATACGGATCCCTTCTTTGTAGAAGTCGGCGTCTTGGACCTCCAGAAGCGGTCCACAGCAGGGGTGATTGATAAGTTTGTGGCCTAAGGCGATGAGTTATTAACTTCAAACTTTCTGTATAATCACTCTAAGAGTTGAACTGCACGTGCATGTAATGAGAGCTGTATGCTCAGTCCTTCTGGGAAGGTACTCCCACAAAGTTGTTGGGTAAGGGATCTCAGGATTGAGACCCACAGGTTAAAGGAACAGCAATATACTTTCCAAATAGTGAGTGGGGTGTTGATTTGGAAGGCAACTTGAGGAGCCAGTTGCCTGTGGCCCTTGTCCTTCACAGGATTGGGAGGCACAGCCAGAGAACCTCTGGTGAGTAACTGCAGCACATTGTGTGCATGGTACATACACACTGCACTGCTAGGAGTTGCTGGTGGAAGGAATGAATTTTACAGTGATTGACAGGGTGTTAATGAATCTGGCTGAGCTGGAAACAAGGGAAAATGGCAGTTTCTCACCTCAGCCTGCCCAACTAGTTGATTGTTCAATCCATCGGTAATGGTGCCATTGAGAATTGAAGTCTCAGTTGATGGTCTGAAAGCATTGGGATTATAGTTTTTTCACATTGCCCAGACTATGGAATCAGGCAATATAGGGACATGGGAGTATGTTTGCACAGTGTTCAGTCAACACTTTAAACACATTCCGGGGAAAGTGATTTGGCTTGTCATCTTTGTAATGACTTGTCAACATTAAGCATACCAGAAGTAAAGAACTAGGTTGGGATAAAGCCAATTTTACCGGGTTGGAGAGTGCTTTGGCAAAAATTCACAAGATCCGACAACAGTATCAGAACATTGGGACACATTCAGGAAGAAGATAGTGATGACTTTCAATGCTGTATTATGTTCTCAATTGGAGAAACGAGGGATCCCTCAAATCTAATTCCCTGTGGATGTTGAGGGACTGCCAGATAAAGCAAAAAAAAAGAGAAGCTTCACACACACAACGCTGAAGAAATTCAACTGGCCAGGCAGCATCTATGGAAAAGAGTAAACAGTGAACGTCTCAGGCTGAAACCCTTCTTCAGAGGAGCTTATAACAAGTACTGAGGGACTATAGAAAGCCTGTGAGGTAGCAGAAGGTGCAAGGATAAGGTCGAAAAGTAAATTAGGAAGGCATGAAAACATTGACAACAGCAGGGAGAGTACTTTGAGTTTAAAAACTTTCTTGAAAGAAATGAGGACGATGGAGAAAATAAGCTCCACTAGAGGACAAAATAGTAGCCTGTATATAGCTATGAATAGCTCTAAAATAATACGTTGTGCCTTTCTGCATGGAAGAGGATGCTGATATTAAGGAGGAGTAATGTCTATTAAAAATAATGCATTTCTGAAAAAAAGATAAGGTAGAGAAGCATTGCAATGACTTAGGAAGAACAGTAACTATTAGAAATGATAAACTTAGGAGAGTACGGGCAAATTAAGATGTCAATAAGGTAGATAAATGCCCATGTCTAGATAATGTGATATTATTGTTTAAACAAGGAGAAAGGACTAGAACATGTAATTGGAACTCAATGAACCAAACATCAGTCATCATTTAAGGATGGCAGGACGAGGAGCAGATAATTTGAGTTTTTGGAAAAGTTGGCCAAAATGCAAGGATTTAAACAGGAATCTTCAAAAAAGTGTGGGAACTGCAAAAGTATGGGAAGGACTAAGTTAAGTTTAGTTCCACTTGTACAGCCTAACCTGGATGTGTTGCTATTTGTTCTGTGCAGAAGCAAATACCTGTGATCCCAAACACTAAATCATAACAAGGTCCTGATGAAGGGTCTCGGCCCAAGACATCAGCTCTTTATCCCTCTCCATAGATGGGTGCATACTGACCTGCCACGTTCCTCCAGCATTTTGTGTGTGTACTCTGGATTTCCAAATCTGCAAAATCTCATGTTCTGTGTCCAATATTCCTCCCTAATAACTTCAATCCATCTAATCTGTTTGGCAAAGCACACAAAATGCTGGAGGCACTCGGCAGGCCATGCAGCATCTATGGAAGTGGATAAACAGTTAACCTTTCAGGCCTAGATCCTTCATCAGGATTAGAAAAGAGATGAGAAGCCAGAGCAAGAAAGTTGGGAGGGGGTGGTAGGAAGAAGTACAAGGTAGTAGGTGATAAGTGAAACTGGGAGAGGGGAGGGGGTGAAGTAAAGAGCTGGGAAGTTAACTGGTGAAAGTGATAGAGCGCTGAAGGGGGGGGGAAGTCTGATATGAGGGTTCCAGCCCTTTATCTCTTTCACAAATCAACTTCCCAGCCCCTTATTTCAACCTCTCCCCCTCTCCCAATTTCACCTATGACCTGCCACCATGAGCTTCTTCCTCCCCTCCCCCCCACCTTCTTGCTCTGACCTCCCATCTTTTTTTTCCCCAATCCTGATGAAGGGTCTCGGATCAGAACTTCACCCGTTCAGCCATTTCCCTAGATGCTGCTCGACCTGCTGAGTTCCTCCAGCGTTTTGTGTGCTTTGCTTTGGATATCCAGCATCTGCAGATTTTTGCATGCTTGTAATCTGTTCTGTGGAGGGTCTTGCATTATGCTGCAACAGGTTTTACTGATGACAAAAAAACAGGACTACAATTCATGAAAAGCACTGAAGGGGTTCTGATAAGTGTCACTGTTAAAATATGTAAATTCTGATCTCTTTTTGTTTATAATTTTCAAGTGCAGATAATGCACTAAAACCCTGAGCAACTTCCTACCAAAACTAGGCAATGCCAACACACATTATAATCATCCTCTATATTCCAAGGATGAGAGAATGCAATGAACATGCACACACAAAATACCTGTAAGGATCTGACTGGGAGCT
This sequence comes from Mobula hypostoma, assembly GCF_963921235.1. Classification (NCBI taxonomy): domain Eukaryota; kingdom Metazoa; phylum Chordata; class Chondrichthyes; order Myliobatiformes; family Myliobatidae; genus Mobula; species Mobula hypostoma. The sequence continues at coordinate 15,286,650 of NC_086120.1, read as the reverse complement.
CAACTGCACAGTTTGTTCAGCAGCATTAGAGAAAGAAGACATGTATGTCAACATAGACCTTGACATCTAAATCTACCGCTGATCCATGTTATTTTTAGCACACCACAGGGCAGCTTGCTGTCCTAAGATTAGCTCTTGATTATTCCCTTCCAAAGCATGCAGCCATTCATTATTCATCTTTGTAACTGTACTGTCAGCATGGATTGAGAAAATCACTCTCTGTTTTAAACACAAACAAGTCTGCAGATGCTGGAAATCCAAAGCATCGTGCACAAAATGCTGGAGGAACTCAGCAGGTCAGGCAGCATCTATGGAAAAGAGTAAACAGTCAATGTTTTGGGCTGAGACGATTCTTCAGGGCTGTATTTGTTCACTGCATTTCTAAGAAAACTGGGAACTTTCCATGATGCCAGACAAAAGCAAAATGTCTACCCAGGCTGCTTGTATCCAATGGAAGTGAGCTACTTATGTCTGTGGCCCTGTCTTGCTCCAGTTTTCTTTTATATGGTTCTTTCTTACTGTGTTTGCTGAAGTCAGAATCAACTCTTGAATTTAAAAGGGGTGTTATAATTTAGGTTTCTCAAACTCAAAGAGTCCCTTCTTCATCAGTAGAAGAGTCACTGTCACAACTTTAATGGAGAGTTGTTAATTGTTGTGTGGTTAGTATTTAAGTAATCTTGTAAATATATTGTTTGATTAAGCATTCTTGCTCATTTAAATAAATAATTACAGGTTATTTGTAAAAATACGTCAACTGCATACATCATCACACTACCACGTGACACGTCCACGCCTCACCTAATGTAAAGATGGTGCCAGACCCACATTTCCGGACTCCCGTGTTTTCTTTGAATTAATTTAATGTTTTGAAGTTACAAAACATAGGGTTACCCTCTCACCTGGGCTGAAATATCTCAAGACACAGTATTAAGTACCTTATTTATTGATAGTAAACTGGATACTTAGACGAACAAATCAAAGGGCTTTTTGAACCAATAGTTTTATATGCATGAGAGAAATAAATTTCACAGGTTGATATGTTTTCCTTCAATACTCTTGTAAGATGAAAATCAAAGACAATCCCTTTGAACCTTTTGAATGTAAGGGGCAATTTATAGACTAATAAATCTATATTTCATGATGAATGAGATGAAAGTAAGAAAGTAGTTTGAGACATTAATCTGTCACCCAATCAGGTTATAGAATGAAATATTGAAACAGGAAATCGGTGTGACAGGCATTGCCAGTGGAGTATGGAATGGGATGCGCATCATTAAGCTGAAGCTTGCTGGAAAATGCCAGCTGTTCTGCAGCAGAACACAGAGCTGGTGGAAATGTCCACAGTTATGCTGGAGGATGTTCAATTGAACTTATGCCAAGATAGACCCACCACAGGAATTACGAGTCCTCTACTTTGACTGGAGTGGAAGGGCTGCAAAGGAAACTATAGGGTTGTTCATATCCATTTGAAATAGTTGATACTTAATGTTTTTGATTGTGTTTTCATGTGACTTAAGCATCTTGTTTTCAAAACAAATTGAGTACTGTTTTCACATTTTGGTTTAATTGACTTTTAACAGGACTTAATTGTTAGGGACAATGAGAATGCTGGCTGGCAAAAATAATTTTCTTCCAGCTTGTTGGTGCTAAATCTCCCCCTGCTCTTTCCTTCTCACCCCATGTGTTGGCAAAAGCCTACACAGACTCCCGACACTGCAGCAGGCTCCATTCCCTTGAATCGAGTGGCACTTCACTTCAAATTAAAATCTAGCGGACTCAAAGAGATAAGTCTGCAATCAGTGGGCTTGTCCGCAGTGGGCTTGTCCGCAGTGAGCATGGGCAGCTCGCTGCTGATAGCTAGCTCTGGCTTAATATACTTAGATCAAATACACTCAGGACACTAAAACATTTGTGACTTTCCACCAGACACAGAAGGATCAAGTAAATTTTCAGCCTGAATCACTGGTTTTCCTTTCCACAGATACTGCTCAGTGTGTCCAGCATTTTCTAATTTTATTTCAGATTCCCAGCATCTGTTGCTTTGTGAGCTTCAGCTGTGCAGATATAGCTGCCAGTGCAGGTAAATTGCCAATAACACTTGCCAAGCGAATCTTGCCTCAGCCAGTGTTTTCATTTGCATGAAATAGTTGGACCACTACCCACCCAAACTGCACCAGACTCTTCACTTGTCACTGACATCTCTAACCTTACTCTTACTTTTATAAATTCAAACTCTCTGTTTTATGTTAAGCAAGTTCCACAGAACTGTGAGAAACACAGTGGCTCATCTAGTAATTTGCTACTCAGAGCTTCAGATACCCACGGTCAATGGTGCTGGCTATGTGGCACTACATTTTCTCCTTGTAATTGAATCTTTCCTCCAGGTGCTCCCATTTCTCCCCATCATCCCAAAATTGACAGGTTATTTCACCAGTGTAAATTTCCCTTGGAATGTGGATGACTGGTAGAATCTAGGGAGTAGTTGATGGGTCATGCGGAAAGTAAAATGTATTAATCTAAGATTAGTGTAAAAATATAGGGCTTAACTGTTGACACAGACTCGATGGACTGAAGGGCTTTTTTCTATTTTGCATCTCTGTAATTCTATAAGACCATAAGACATAGGAGCAGAATTAGGCCATCTGGCCCATCGAGTCTGCTCCATCATTCAATCATGGCTGATCCTTTTTTTCTCTCCTCCTCAACTCCAGTTCCTGGCCTTCTCCCCGTAACCTTTGATGCCATGTCCATCCAAGAACCTATCAATCTCTGCCTTTAATGCACCCAACGGCCTGGCCTTCACAGCTGCTTGTGACATCAAATTCCACAAATTCACCACCCTTTGGCTAAAGAAATTCCTCCGCATCTCTGTTTTGAAAGGGCGCCCCTCTATCCTGAGGCTGTGCCCTCTTGTCCTAGACTCTCCCACCATGGCAAACATCCTTTCCCCATCTACTCTGTCTAGGCCTTTCAACATTCGAAAGGGTTCAATGAGATTCCCCCCACCCCATCCTTCTGAATTCCAGCAAACATCAGGAACAGAATGCTTTACTACTTCCGATCTTGATCTGCCCTCCTTTGATTGCCTGTTTTATAGAGTCTTCAGGCCATGCAGTCTACCATGTTTATGACAGCCAGCATACCAATATCCCTACCAATGTTATTTACCAGCACTTGGTCTATACCACTAGTTCATAAAGTGAGCAATATCGCCACTTTGGGGGTGGTGGGAGTTTCTAAGGGGATGGTGGGGGGTGGGGGTGCTCGGTAGCAAGAGAGACAGCTGAGGGATTGAATACTAAGACAAGAAATAAGTTACATATTATAAGCATTTGATCCTCAGTACCTCATAATTAATTACAATGATCACGTAATAACCGCACCTCTTACTCACCCATCGTTTCTTAGACTTTGCTCGAAGCATGTTATAGTTGTTGAAGAGCAACGTGAGACTTCTGTATTTCGCATATCACGAGAAATCTGGACTGAAGAAATTGTGTTATCTCAAAGCCCAGCCTGCACATCATTGCTAATCACTGCTGTAGTACAGTGTTAACTAGTACGATTCCTATACTCTAATCACACAGTGACGCAATTCCTGTGAATTAGGGTATGAAGTTTAATGGGGTAAAGTTCAGAATCTGCCCTGGGCCACATTTCTCGAGCTCACAACCCAACCGAAATATCGCCACCTAACTTTATTAACCTTCAGGTAGTTAGGTTTTGCCTGAACTATGATAACATAACTTTCCCCTTTACTGATCACAGCACCTGAGGTTGGGCTTATACAATAGGTGTTTGATCATGGTTGTTAATCTATAATAAAAATGGCAGAAGCAGACCAAATGAAAAAATGTAGACAGTAGAGTGTGGAGTATCTGAAATACGGGTTTATACCAGCACCAAGCAACCAACAGCAGCCAGTGTATATGTTGTGCGCATTTTTTTTTCAAAGGAGGCAATGAAATCTTCCAGGCTCCTTGAATATTTGAAGAGAATGCACTCTGATAAAGCAAGCAAGAATTTGGCTTATTTTCATTCACTTTGTGAAAACTTTCAGAAATGGAAAACGCTTCAAAACATGTTTGCTAACACTTCACAATAAAACAGTGACGGTTTGCAATGTTCATTCGACATTTCATTGTTCATTACCGAAGCTGGAATTCCCCATACAATTGAGAAGAAATGATTCTGCCAGCAGTAAGGGAGACTCTGAGTACAGTTTTTGCGTAATTCAGCAGACCAAATAATGAAAATGATGCTCAGCAACAGTTCTGTTCAAACACGAATAGATGAAATGTCTGAGAATGTGAAAGATGCATTGTGTCCATACTTAGGACAACAGAATTTGCTCTGCAGTTGGATTGGTCAGCTTTGCCAGGCAAAATATTTTTTGCTTCTTGGTGATGTTCGCTTCATAACCAAGACTTGAAGCAGATACAAAGGGGAAGTCAATAGTTCGGGTTGCTGAGTAATTTTTCAATGAGAAGGATATTCTGCTCACTAACACATATGTTTGTGCAAATGTTGGGGCACCATCAATAACAAAGTGCTATCACAGTGTTATTACTTTACTAAAAAAATGCTGTACCTAACATATTTTCCATTCCCTCTGTAATTCACAGACAACATTTGGTCGCATAAAAATCAAGTGATCGGCCGCATAAATCATTAAATACTGTTATCATGGTGGTAAATAAAATCAAGTCCCATATTCTCAATTCTCTACTATTTTGAGAGCTTTATATTGAGAATGATGAATAGTTTAAATGCTTGCTGTTGCACACAGAACTCAGATGGCTCTCAAAGCAAAACCTGCCTGAGATGCTTTAATGCACTTTCTGAAATCGTGATAAAATTCTTTGAAAACTTGAATGTTGTGTTCAGTAATCAACTCCAGAGTATTAGCCATGATTTTGTTTATTTCTCAGAATTATTCACAAAGTTTAATGAAATCAATGTTCAATTGCAAGAAAATCAAGCGAGTTTTATCAAAACCAGTCATCTGCACATTTAACCCTATTTAAGTGCAACATAGGTTATTACGACTTTTTGCAACTTCCGAGCCTCTCTGAGTAGGAAGAGAAATAAAGAATACCAAGTGATCATCTTCAAGTTTACCATGCATAAAGACATGCCAGAGTGATTTCAGGATCTTCTCTTGATCCAAATTCCAGATTGTTTAATAAATCCATTCCTGAGCACCTGTAATGAGGAATTAACAGAAAAGATGCAGGAAAAACTGATCTCACTACAAAATTACTTTGAGCTGAAGTCGAGGTTCAATAAATCATATCAAGACTTTGGCTGCAGAAAGAAATCTCTGAAAACTATTCTGCACTATGGAAAAAGGTCAAGATGTTCTTTATTGCCTTTCCAACATCACATTTAGTGGGGCGCAGTTTCAGTGCAGTTTGTCAATTCTTTCAAAACAATGAAATTGATAGCAATTTACCGAACGTGGGGATCTGAGACTTTATGAGTTTCATTCTGCCTGATGTTCAGAAGCTGATGTCACTGCACCAAGCCCATCCATCTCATTGAAAGGTATAAATAGCAATGAAGTAGTGAATAGTTGGATAATTGAAATTGTTTTTACTGTAATTAAATAAAGAAATAATTTCCTTGTAGCTTTAAATAGATTTGAATAATTTTTGAAATTATCTGTCACTACTTCGAACTTGCAGTTCCTATTTTCTTTCACTGTACCTCATAAATTGAATTACTTCATAGTTTTTACTGTATATTTTGTAGCCTTGGAAAAATACACACTCAGGACAACAAATACTTTTTCTGGTCTTTCATTCCTTTATCTCTTTTAGATGTTTTAATGCAGAAAGAGGATATTAACAACAAAATGAGCTTGGAAAAAAAACTATTCCTCCTGTTAAAATCTCAGCTTAATTTTGGGCCGCACATTTTTTATGTCAACTAGTTATGAATGCAGTATGAAAATAGATAAAACAAAATATACAAAATCAATATGGTAGTGGCAATTCTAAAAAAATCAATATAAACAAAATTAGAATCCCACCAACCCTGTACCTCTTGCACAACATCAAAAATTTAAATAAATACATCTCATCTTAACTCAGATGTATACTCAGTTTTGGCACACACGTGCATAACTTCCAAAGACGTATAGGCTAGACACTGAAACAAACTTTCTCCTCACTCACACTACGTAAACAGATACTAACACATTCACATTACTCCATTGCATTCACGTTAGGTCATAAAACGATAAAGTAAGACAAAAATAAAGCTTTACAAAAACTTTTACAATATATTGCTTTGTAGTTAAATTACTAGAAAGGCTAACCTATTAGACCAATAAGGAACTTGCATGACCACGCCGTTCAGCACCAGTACCTTACTCACGAAAATCTAAGGCATAGATTACCGATACTCTAGATTTACAACCAAGTATAAGTAAATGTACATGGATACAAATTTACAAATTACTATAAATTGCCCATTGCACATTCAGACGGAGACGTAATGTAAAGATTTTTACTCCTCATCTATGTGAAGGATGTAAGAAATAAAGTCAATTCAACTCAAGATTATCAAATATTATCCACCTTTCCTCACCAATAGACCAGTAACTCAAAAAAGTCTGAGAACCACTGGTCTGTACCCTTCTATGCCTTTATGATTCAGATGATCATCTAGATACTATCTCAATGTTATGAAAGTCTTTACGTCCATTACTCCCTCAGACAGTGTGCTGTAGATTGCAAGCATGTGAAAATATACCCACTAAATCTTCTGAACCTTACGTTGAATCTCAGTCCTCTAGGTTTAGACACTTGCAATAGAGGAAGGTTTCTCACTAAATATTCTATCTATGCCCCTCTACGTTTTATGTACAATTATCCTCTCTTTCATTGAGGTACATATACAATGAGTTTATAAGATGAAGGTTCTCTGTACTGAGCTGCGAATCTCTCAATGCTTTGACTAGCTCAGTGATGCCCCGTGCTGTCTGCAATGAGTTTGAACATTCTGCTTGTGACCACGTGGGTTCCTTCTGGGTGCTCCGTTTCATCCCACGTCCCAAAGATGTGCAGGCTGATACATAAACTGACCACTGTAAATTGCCGATTGTGTGTAGGTGAGTGGTAGATTTTGGGGAGGCAGTTGAGGGAGACATGGGGAGAATGAAATGACATCAGTATGCGATTAGTGTAACATGGGTTCTTGATGGTCAATACAGACTTTGTGGGCTCTGTTTCAGTGTAGTACAACACTGTGAATGATTCTACTTTTCACCATTGGTATGAGAAATATTAGTCAAGTTACAACTCTTGCAAGGTGATTCTTTATCCTTCGCTGTGCAACTATGGGCTCCAAAGGACTGCTTGAATAAAACAAGATCTAAGGCATAGAAAATAGCTCTAAGGTTTCTCAGTGCACTTTAAAGGGCTGATCCCTGTGGCTGGAGAGTGTAGCAGAACACACATTCTCAAGATTAAGGTCAGTCATTTAGAAATAGAATTTGGAACTGTTTCTTCACATCTTCACATTGTGAATCTTTACAATTCACCAAGATCTCAGTGGATGCCAGGTGGTTTTGTGTTTCACAGTGGAAATTGAAAGCGGAAATCTAGAGGCTACAGTTCATTTGAAAATAGCACTTCAGTAACTCAATTAACTGAGCTATTTCTATCCTCTTTTCAGACCAAGGGTCCCCAACATGGGGTCCATGGAATTTGTCCGTGGCATTTAAAAAAGGTTGGCAACCACTGTCTTAGACAATTTGATGTCACAAGTAAAATTTAATGCTAAAAATGAAACAATCTCTACCAATCCTCTTGTATTGTAAATAATGCCCTCCAGATGATTAATAACATTTCAAACCAGCATTGTGTCGCCCAAAGAGAAATCCCCTCCTGTTGTGAAGAGAATAATTCAAACTTTCTGTTGCAAACAATTCCAAGTTCCGTTTTGAGAGTCAGCTCCTTACATTTTTATTTGAATATACTGTATAAGAAGTTTGTTATAAAAAAATACTATGCATGCAAAACTGCCACAAGTGCCCTGAAGAAATGACAGAATAGACAAAATTTATCCAGCAGTTTGTTTATCATGAAGTTGTCCAGCCAGTGAAATGTTTTCAGACCCTACAAAGGGCAACTGCTATTGCATAGTTATGCAAAGTTTAATTTCTTGCATAAAATCTGTTTGCCCAGGTGTTTCACTGAGTAAATGATCTCCTTTCTATGGTAGTGGGCCAAAATGTTGCAGATGATTTCTGGTTTCTCAATGACCGAGGAGAAAATCTTCCCCACTGTTCCTAATCCCTCGGCCTAATGCCAGTTTGGTCCAAGTATTCTGAAAAATACTTGGGAGTGTTTTGTACCACATGAACACAAGTCAATAAGCAGCTTTGATTTCCATTGGCTAGGAAGAGAAACATCAGCCCAGCAGTCAGCAGTCAGCCACTGCCTTGTGAGTCCAGCTAGAAAGTGCAGTTTAATAAATCACGGATGATAACAAGGTTGAATGCAGCTTCAGTTCAGTCCACAGAATAGTCGTTGCAGTTCATGTATTCTGGTGAAGTGCCAGTGGACAGCTGAGCCCAGTGATTTGAAAAATCGTGTAAAATTTAGGGAATTCAGTCCAAGATAGCGATACAGTCTCCAAAAGCAGCTGGTATGTGGTAAAAGTGTGAAGACACCTAAGACCTCCCTTCAGCCAAAATAAAACTTAAGAAAAAGTGGTTCTGCTTTTCACCATAACAGTGTGCATTTTAATATAGAAGTAACAGAGACTATAAGTGACCATTGTTACCAAACAGTAAACTGAGAGTCACTTCCAGAGATTGTGGACTTAAACACAATAAATCTGTAAGCTGCAGCCTCAGAGGTCCTGTTCTTCTAAAAAGCTGTGCTCAGCCACGTTCCCAGTGAGAAATAGTGGCTCAGATACAAGGAACTGAAAATTTGCTGTGTGCTATCTGAATTATGGGCAGCAGGGTGGAGATACATGTCCATAGGACGCTCCTTCCCTCCGCTAGCCTGCAGGTCACCCTCGAGCAATGTGTGGCACCTGTTTATCCACCCTGGTCGGGGTCACAAGAAGCCATAGGGGCATCTGGTACTTTTTAGATTAGATTAGATTTCTTTTTAAGATTATGAGGACACTCAGTCCTCGCTTATTGTCATTTAATAATGCATGCATTAAGAAATGATACAATGTTCCTCCAGTATGATATTGTGGCGACCCACTTTCTGGCACCCACGAACCGGCTCACGAAACAGCGCGCGCAGGCAGAGGGTCGGCCCCAAAAAGGGCACCAGGCCGTCTTCACCAGCGGGGGGGAGAATCCCACGCGCGGAAAGGGTCTGGGAATATGCATTCCCCACAGCAGTCCCACCCAGGAGGGCGGGAACGGGAAGGCTTTAAAGCAGGCCGCGAAGTTTGAATAAATCTCTTTACCGCAACTCCAACTCACCGACTCTGTGTGGTTATTCTAGCGCTGTGTGTAGCGCACCGCTACATTTGGTGACCCCGACGGCCCAAACGATATTTGGACCAGAGATGACCGATGCTGCATCTGTTCACGCAGTTTCGTTACAACTGCCAAGCTTTTGGCTGCTGAGACTCCGTCTGTGGTTCGAACAAGCAGAAGCACAATTCCACATTTGGCAGATAACCTCGGCGTCCACTCGCTACTACTATGTGCTGAGCTCACTCGACCAGGAGACAGCTGCACAAGTTGAGGAGTTTATACAGTCACCCCCGGAGGACAGCAAATACACAGCATTCAAAGCTCTGCTCATAAGGACTTTTGGACTCTCACGGCGCGAACGAGCACGCCGCTTAATGCACCTGGCTGGTTTGGGAGACAGGCCGCCGTCAGCATTAATGAACGAAATGCTGGCCCTGGCTGAAGGACACAAACCCTGTCTCATGTTTGAGCAGGCGTCCCTAGAGCAACTGCCCGAGGACATACACCTGCTGCTGTCCGACGCAGATTTCAGAAACCCCCGGGAGGTGGCGGCCCGAGCAGATGTGTTGTGGAATGCCAAGAAGGAGAGAGGGGCGTCCATCGCACAGATCACCAAGCCGCGTGCCCAACGACAGACCAGACCAGGCCCGGCAGCAGAGCCCAACGAACAATGGTGCTTCTACCACCAGCGGTGGGGCACGGAGGCCCGCCGCTGCAGACCACCCTGCAAATTCCCGGGAAATGCCAGGGCCAGCCGCCGCTGATGGCTACGGCGGCTGGCCATCAGGACAGCCTCCTGTATGTCTGGGACAAGCAGTCGGGACGCCGCTTTTTGGTCGACACCGGAGCGGAGATCAGCGTCTTACCTCCAACGAGTTATGACACCCACAACAGAGAACCGGGACCCACCCTGAGGGCCGCAAATGGCAGCACAATACGAACCTACGGCACCCGCACGGTGCGGCTACAGTTCAGCTCCAGCTGGTTCACGTGGGACTTCACACTGGCCGCCGTGGCCCAACCACTCCTGGGGGCGGATTTTCTGCGAGCCCACAGCCTTCTTGTCGACCTGCAAGGGAAGCGATTAGTCCACGCCAAGACTTTTCAAACGTTCTCCCTGGGTGAAGCTAAGCTGCCAGCCCCACACCTGGACTCCATCACGCTGTCCAACGATGAATTCACCAGGGTCCTGGCGGATTTCCCATCAGTACTGACACCGCAGTTCACGGCAGCCATGCCCAGACACGGAGTACAACATCACATCCCGACCCAGGGACCACTCCTCCACGCCCGTGCTCGAAGGCTTCCCCCAGACAAGCTCCGACTGGCGAAGGAAGAGTTCAAGAAGATGGAGGAATTGGGGATCATACGACGGTCCGACAGCCCATGGGTCTCCCCACTGCACATGGTGCCCAAGGCAACAGGGGGCTGGAGACCATGCGGTGACTACCGCAGATTGAACGAGGCTACAATGCCAGACCGCTACCCTGTGCCGAACATTCAAGACTTCACAGCAAACCTACACGGCGCAAGGATCTTTTCCAAGGTAGACCTTGTCCGGGGATACCATCAAATCCCGGTACATCCGGACGACATCCTCAAAACAGCACTTATCACCCCGTTCGGACTTTTCGAATTCCTCCGAATGCCGTTTGGTCTAAAGAATGCCGCACAGACTTTCCAGCGGCTAATGGACGCGGTGGGACGCGACCTGGACTTTGCATTCATCTATTTGGATGACATCCTTATAGCCAGCAGTAGTCGGCAGGAGCATCTGTCCCACCTCCGCCAGCTCTACTCCCGCCTGAGCGAATTCGGCCTTACAATCAACCCAGCCAAATGCCAGTTTAGACTCGATACCATCGACTTCCTGGGCCACAGGATTACTAAAGACAGGGCAACCCCGCTGCCCGCCAAGGTAGACGTGGTCTGCCACTTCCCCCGACCCAACACAATCAAAGGCTTGCAGGAATTCGTGGGTATGGTGAATTTCTACCACCGTTTCCTCCCCTCAGCAGCCCGAACCATGCGCCCCCTCTTCACTCTAATGTCGGGTAAGGGCAAGGACATTACCTGGGACGAAGAGGCCGCAACCGCTTTCGTTAAAACCAAAGAAGCCTTGGCAAACGCCGCGATGCTAGTGCACCCCAGAACGGACGTTCCTACTGCCCTCACGGTGGACGCATCCAACACAGCAGTCGGTGGAGTGCTGGAACAACTCATCGAGGGTCGCTGGCAACCCCTGGCGTTCTTCAGCAAATACCTACGACCACCTGAACTCAAATACAGTGCTTTCGACCAGGAGCTATTGGCACTATACCTGGCAATCCGGCATTTCAGGTACTTCTTAGAAGGTAGGCCCTTCACCGCATTCACAGACCACAAACCGCTTTCCTTTGCGTTCATGAAGGTGTCCGACCCCTGGTTGTCCTGCCAGCAGCGACATCTGTCCTACATCTCCGAGTACACGACGGACATCCGGCACGTCTCTGGAAAGGACAACATCGTGGCGGACGCACTATCCAGACCTACCATACAGGCCCTGTCCCAGGGGGTGGACTATGCAGCGCTGGCAGAGGCACAGCAGGCAGACGCTGAGATCCCCAGTTACAGGACTGCAGTCTCCGGTTTGCAGCTCCAAGACCTCCCCGTAGGCCCAGGTGAGAGGACCCTACTGTGTGACGTAGCTACCGGCCAACCCCGCCCCGTCGTCCCAGCAGCCTGGCGCCGGCGGGTTTTCGAATCCATTCACAACTTAGCGCACCCCTCCATCAGGACAACCGTCCGGCTGGTCGCCAACAGGTTCGTGTGGCATGGACTTCGTAAGCAGGTCAGTGAATGGGCCAAAACGTGCATGCAGTGCCAAACGGCCAAGGTGCAGCGGCACACCAAGGCTCCGCCACAGCGGTTCGAACCCACCCGCCGGAGGTTCCACCATATTCATGTGGATATCGTGGGGCCCCTGCCAGTGTCACGAGGAGCGCGGTACCTCCTAACTATCGTAGACCGGTTCACCAGATGGCCAGAGGCAGTCCTGCTCACCGACACCACCTCTGAATCCTGCGCCCGAGCACTGATCGCAACCTGGGTAACCCACTTCGGGGTACCGGCCCACATTACCTCCGACAGGGGCGCCCAGTTCACCTTCAGCCAGTGGTCAGCTATGGCCAACCTTTTAGGATCGCAGCTACACCACACAACTGCCTACCACCCACAGTCGAACGGACTAGTGGAGCGTTTCCACCGTCACCTGAAATCGGCTCTCATGGCCCACCTGGAGGGGCCTAACTGGGTGGACGAGCTTCCCTGGGTCCTGCTCGGAATCCACACGGTGCCCAAAGAGGATCTGCACACCTCGTCGGCCGAGTTGGTGTACGGGCACCCCTGGTCATCCCAGGAGAGTTCATACCAGCCCCAAGGGGGCAAGAGGAAGAACCCACAGCAGTCCTGGACAGACTATGGGAGAGGCTCGGTAACCTGGCTCCCATACCCACTTCATAGCACGGACAGAGCCCGACCTGCGTACCCAAAGACCTGCAGAACTGTGAGTTTCCTTTTGTACGACGGGGCGGACACCGGGCACCGCTACAGCGGCCCTACGAGGGGCCGTTTAAGGTGATCAGGAACAACGGGTCCACCTCCGTGCTGGACATTGGGGGGAGAGAGGAGGTTTTCACGGTGGACTGACTCAAACCGGCCCATGTGGACTTGGCGCAGCCGGTCCAGGCTCAGGCACCGCGGCGCAGGGGCAGACCTCCCATACAGAGGCCGATCCAGACTGTGGACATTGGGGGAGGTATCGCCAGTTCTGGGGGGAGTGTTATGTGGCGACCCACTTTCCAGAGCACATGATCCAGCTCACGAAACAGCGCACGCAGGCAGAGGGTCGGCCCCAAAAAGGGCGCCAGGCCATCTTCACCAGCAGGGGGAAAATCCCGCGCACGGAAAGGGTCTGGGAATATGCATTCCCCACAGCAGTCCCACCCAGGGAGGGCGGGAACGGGAAGGCTTTAAAGCAGGCCACGAAGTTTGAATAAATCTCTTTACCGTAACTCCAACTCGCCGACTCCGTGTGGTTATTCTAGCGCTGTGTGTAGCGCACCGCTACAATATCACAGAAACACAAGACAGACCAAGACTAAAACTGACAAAAACCACATAATTATAACATATAGTTACAACAGTGCAAAACAATGCCGTAATTTGATAAAGAACAGACCATGGGCACAGTTTAAAAAAAAGTCTCAAAGTCCCAATAGCCCCACCGTCTCACGCAGACAGTAGAAGGAAGAGAAACTCTCCCTGCCATGAAGCTCCAGCGCCCCAAACTTGCCAATGCAGCACCCTGGAAGCACCCGACCACAGCCAACTCTGAGTCCGTCTGAAAACTTTAAGCCTCCGACCAGCCCTCCGACACCAAGCACCGAGCACCATCTCTGCCGAGCGCTTCGACCCCAGCCCAGGCCGCCAAGCAACAGGCAAAGCCAAGGATTCGGGGCCTTTCCCTCCAGAGATTCTGGATCGCACAGTAGCAGGGGCAACAAAATAGGCATTTCAGAAGTTTCACCAGATGTTTCTCCGTGCTTCTCACGTCCATCTCCATCAAATCAGGATTGTGCGCGACATCCTACTTAAGAAATAACAGATATTTATTCCGGAGTGGCCGTTGCGCGCTGCATCGCGCCGCCATCTTCTCTACCTCTCACAAGTCCCGGTTTTGCGATCTCTGGTGCCAGGCAGACAGTCTCTGAAGAGTATATATAATGGCAGGGGTCACCCGTCTTGTAAAGGCACACTGTCCAGAAGAAGGTTATGGCACACCACTTCTGATTGGCAGAACAATCATGGTCGTGGAAAGACCATCACCGCCCACGTCATACAACACGACACATAACAAATGAACTATCTGAATTAGTTCAGATAAAAATAGGTCTCACCCATTAAGTGAATCTCCAATTTATGCCAAAATTTGGTCAACAAGCTTTGTATTAACAAACTTTGTAAGCTTGGAGCCTATGTCTTTCACATTTTAATTATTGTTGCAGAAAGTTTGTGGATGGGCAACCAACACTGACATCATTTGGCACTGACTGAAAACTCAAAGTCAAGATAGATGTAGGTGCAACTCCTTGTATAAAAGTTTTATTATCCAAAATAATATGCTTCTCTTGACAGCACATGATATGAGTACATATTGATATGTCCACAAAGAACAAGACAAACAGCACATTTTACCCATTCTATCTGAAAAGAGTTTCTTTGACTGATCGTTGTTTCAACTTTCCTTAGACAATAACATCCGTTGTTGCAAAAAGACACGAGGGAAGTATACTTTTGCATCCAGGTCATTGTGATAGGGTATTCAGCCATGACAATCGTATGGACGTAATTGCTGCATGTCGTACAAAATGATGCATTATATTGTAAGTCACTTCTCACCCAGCACAACCATTTCATCTGTACAGCTGTTTTATTTGGTTACTTTCCTGGCACATCTGTTTTTCAGTTTTAACTTACAAAATTTAACCTTGGTTTGTGTTAGACAAATACAACTTTAAATTAAAGTAGGGCTAAAATTGATGTAACATTCATGAAGTTCTTAAAATCTAAAATAGAGACCATGAGCAAATTAGTTGATTTCAAAGTATTTCATTGATTGTACAATGAACTTCAGCTTTTGAGTACATTTTTTTATCAAGCGAAAGGTGATTTAACCAGACTGGTGTGTCAGCAGGTAATTTGAATTGAAATTTCTCCCTGTAAGCAAGTGGTGTGCTCGATAAATATGGCCTCTGACCCCAGCTGCCTAATCTGCAGAAAATGCATAGCTTGCTGAAGACAGTCTGTTCTGTATTAATTACGTCCTGATCTCCCAACGCACAGCAACTGCGATTAGAATGAAGATCAAAGGGAACAATGAGAGTAATGGGTTTTGGCATGTCCATCCAATCATTAGAGCTATGGATGTTACTTCGAAGCTACAGCATTGAAAAAGGTCATTTTGTCCAACTGGTCTGTGGTAGTGATTATGTCTCACATAATCGGGAGACAGATAAGTGGGTAACAGTCAGGAGAGGGAAGGGCAGGAGTCAGATACTAGAGAGTACCCCTGTGGCTGTCCCCCTTAACAATAAGTACTCCTGTTTGAGTACTGTTGTGGGCGGGGGGAACGGCCTACCTGGGGGAAGCAATAGTGGCAAAGCCTCTGGCACAGAGTCTGGCCCTGTGGCTCAGAAGGGTAGGGAAAGAGAGAAGGCAGCAGTAATAGGGGACTCAGGTCTGATAGGATAGGGGTCAGACAGGTGATTCTGTGGATGCAGGAAAGAAACGCGGATGGTCGTTTGCCTCCCAGGTGCCAGGGTCCGGATGTTTTTGATCATGTCCACGATATCCTGAAATGGGAAGGTGAAGAGCCAGAGGTCGTGGTACCAATGACATAGGTAGGAAAAGGGAGGAGTTCCTGAAAACAGACTACAGGGAGTTAGGAAGGAAGTAGAGATGCAGGACCTCAAAGGTAGTAATCTCGGGATGACTGTCTGTGCCACGCGACAGTGAGTAAAGGAATAGAGTGAGGAGGAAGATGAATGCATGGCTGAGGGTTTGGAGCAGGGGGCAGGGATTCAGATTTCTGGATCATTGGGACCTCCCTTCGGGCAGGCATGACATGTACAAAGAGGACAGGTTGCACTTGAATCCGAGGGGGACCAATATCCTGGCAGGGAAATTTGACAAGGCTACTGGGGAGAGTTTAAACTAGAATTGCTGGGGGGTGGGAACTGAACTGAAGAGACGGAGGAAGGGGAGGTTTGCTCACATATAGAAACAGCTTGGAGACAGTGCAAGAGGGAGGATAAGCAGGTGATAGAGAAAGGATACGCTCAGACTGATGGTTTGACATGTGTCTATTTTAATGCAAGAAGCATCATGAACAAAGCGGATGAGCTTAGAGCATGGATCAGTACTTGGAGCTATGATGTTGTGGCCATTAGAGAGACTTCGATGGCTCAGAGGCAGGAATGGTTACTTAGAGTGCCAGGCATTAGATGTTTCATAAAGGACAGGGAGGGAGGCCAAAGAGGTGGGGGCATGGCACTGCTGATCAGAGATAGTGTCACGGCTGCAGAAAAGGAGGAGGTCATGGAGAGATTGTCTACCGAGTCTCTAAGGGTGGAAGTTAGAAACAGGAAGGGGTCAGTAACTCTACTGGGTGTTTTTTATAGACCACCTAATCATAACAGGAACATTGAGGAGCAGATAGGGAGACAGATTCTGCAAGGGTGTAATAATAACAAGGTTGTTGTGATAGGAGATTTTAATTTCCCGAAAGTTGATTGGCATCTCCCTAGAGTAAAGGGTTTAGATGGGGTGGAGTTTGTTAGGTGAGTTCAGGAAGGTTTCGTGACACAATATGTAGATCAGCCTACAAAAAGAGAGGCTGTACTTGATCTGGTATTGGAAAATGAACCTGGTCAGGTGTCAGGTCTCTCAGTGAAAGCATTTTGGAGATAGTGATCATAATTCTATCTCCTTTACCATAGCATTGGAGAGGGATAGGAACAAGAGAAGTTAGGAAAGCATTTAATTGGAGAAAGGGGAAATATGAAGCTATCAGATAGGAACTTGGTAGCATAAATTGGGAACAGATGTTCTCAGGGAAATGTACCGCAGAAATGTGGCAAATGTTCAGGGGGTATTTACGTGATGTCCTGCATAGGGACTGAGACAGGGAAAGGATGGTAGAGTACAGAAATTCTGGTGTAGAAAGGCTGTTGAAAATCTAGTCAAGAAGAAAAGAAAAGCTTACGAAAGGTTCAAAAAACTAGGTAATGATAGAGATCTAGAAGATTATAAGGCTAGCAGGAAAGAGCTTAAGAATGAAACTAGGAGAGCCAGAAGGGGCCATGAGAAGGCCTTGGCGAGCAGGATTAAAGAAAACCCCAAGGCATTCTACAAGTATGTGAAGAGCTAGAGGATAAGATGTGAGAGAATAGGGCCAATCAAGTGGGACAGTCGAAAAGTGTGTATGGAACTGGAGGAGATAGCTGTGGTACTTAATGAATACCTTGCTTCAGTATTCACTAAGGAAAAGGATATTGGCAATTGTAGGGATGGTTTACAGTGCATTGAAAAGCTTGAGCATGTGGACATTGAGAAAGAGGCTGTGCTGGAGCTTTTGGAAAGCATCAATATGGATAAGTCTCCAGGCTCGGACGAGATGTAACCCGGGCGAGGGAGGAGACTGCTGAGTTCTGGCAATGATCTTTCCATCATCAATGGGGACAGGGGAGGTTCTGGAGGATTGCAGAGTTGCAGATGTTATTCCCTTATTCAAGAAAGGGAGTAGAGATAGCCCAGGAAATTATAAACCAGTGAGTCATACTTCAGTGGTTGGTGAGTTGATGGAAAAGATCCCGAGAGCCAGGAATTATGAACATTTGGAGAGGCATAATATGATTAGGAATAATCAGCATGGCTTTGTCAAAGGCAGGTCGTGCCTTACGAGCCTGATTGAATTTTTTGAGGATGTGACTAAACACATTGATGAAGGTAGAGCAGTAGACGTAGTGTATATGGATTTCAGCAAGGCATTTGATAAAGTACCCCATGCAAGACTTATTGAAAAATTGAGGAGGCGTGGGATCCAAGGGGACCTTGCTTTGTGGATCCAGAACTGGCTTGGCCACAGAAGGCAAAGAGTGGTTGTAGACAGATCATATCCTGCATGGAGGCCAGTGACCAGTGGTGTGCCTCAGGGATCTGTTCTGGGACCTCCTCTTTGTGATTTTTGTAAATGACCTGGATGAGGAAGTGGAGGGATGGGTTAGTAAATGTGCTGATGACACAAAGGTTGGGGGTGCTCTGGATAGTGTGGAGGGCTGTCAGAGGTTACAGCAGGACATTGATAGGATGCAGAACTGGGCTGAGAAGTGGCGTATTCAGTTCAACCCAGATAAGTGTGAGGTGGTTCATTTTGGTAGGTCAAATATGATGACAGTATATAGTAATAAGTTTAATGAGTCATATTACCAAGATACTTCAAAGAATTTTGATGACAAGAGCTAAAAATAAGATACAAGCTGAAATAGGCAAAAAAACGGTGTGGTTTTGATTGATAGATAGATAGATATACTTTATTAATCCCGAGGGAAATTTGGTTTCGTTACGGCCGCACCAACCAAGAATAGAGCGTAAGTATAGCAATACAAAAAAAACCCAACAGTCAAACAACAAAATGCAAAACTATGCCAGATGGAAAATAAGTCCAGGACCAGTCTATTGGCTCAGGGTGTCTGACCCTCCACGGGAGGAGCTGCACGTGCGATGGCCACAGGCAGGAACGACCTCCCGTGCTGCCAAGTGTTGTATCACGGTGGAATGTGGCCGAAGTCCAACAGTAAAAAGTTCAATATCCAGTCTGCAAGCACGTTCCTTGATTGCAATATACCCCGGATTGCACCATCCGTTGTTATCCAGATCAGTAAGCACCCCACTCCTTCACGCCGCTTACCACTCTCAGTGCACTTCCGGTCAGGCGGAACGGTATTACCCACCGAACTCCTCTTCTCCAAAAGTCTCTGTTGTCTCGACCCGGTCCTCTTTCCTCGGCTTTGTGATCCCCCTCTGCATCCTCTGTGTGTTTTCCTCCAGATTTCAGCAGGGGTGTCCACTGCTCTGTTCGCTAAGCCGGCCGGAATTTGCTGGTCCGTGGAATACACAATGCGACCTTGCTTCTGTCCCACGTGTCGGGATGTAACCATTTCCAGCTCTAAAGAAAACCCAAATGAAACTCTCTCTACCAGCATATTAGAGAAGGTGCAGCTTCGACATGTTACCGTGCGAAAAAAATACAAAAAATAACGTAAGTTAAAAGTAAGAAGAAGAAAGTAAAAGAGTAGATCGGAACGGCTGTACCAGGCTGCATGCACGACCGGCGCATGCGCACAATGCGAAAGACAAAGGTACAAGAAATGCAATTTTGATGTTAAGGATACTATCAGAATGAGCTATTCAAGTGCAAAAAGATTTGTTTGTTTGTCTTATCAACTACACAAAAATATTTGATAAAGTGAAGCACAATAAGTTATTTGAAATATTACAGAAAACTCTAGATCTAGATTCAAAAGACCTCTGCCTATCAGAAATCTGTACTGGGAACAAACTACCGCTGTAAGAATAGATGGAGAAGTGAACCAGTTTACAAAAATCAAGAGAGGCATTAGACAAGGGTGTGTTTTCTCCCCTGATTTATTTAATGTGTACAGTGAAACAATATTACAAAAAATAAGAGACATCTGAGGAATCAAAGTTGGCGGTGAAAACATCAATAATTTCAGATATGCAGATGACACTGTATTAATTGCAATTACGGAGGAAGAACTACAAAACTTAATTGATATAATTGTTGAAGAAAGTGCAAAAATGGGTCTATCTATCAATTGCAAAAAGACAGAATGTATGGTGATATCCAAAAAGAAGGAGAATCCTATCTGCAGGCTGAGAATAAACGGGGAAGACATAAAACAAGTACAGAACTTTTGCTACTTAGGAAGCTGGGTGACATCAGATGGCAGGTGCGACTTGGACATCAAAAGAAGAATAGGGATGGCAAAAGACACCTTTACGAGAATGAAGAGTATACTGACCAATACTAAACAAGGCATGACAACCCACCTCAGAGTACTGAAATGTTATGTTTATCCAGTTATGTTATATAGCTCAGAATGTTGAACAATATCCAGTAACATGAGGAAACGAATTGTAGCAGCAGAGATGTGGTTTTTGAGGAGGATGCAAAGAATGTCATGGACGAAACGAATATCTAACGAGGATATCATGAACAGAGCAAACACAGAAGGAGAAATAATGTATGAGATCATGAAAAGGCAACGTAACCTCATTGGACATTTGATTAGGAAAAAGGAGTTAGAATGCATGGTAATTATGGGAAAGATTGAAGGGAAGAAAGCAAGAGGAAGACAAAGACAAATGATGATGGAGACAGCAGCCAGTGAATTGGAAATAAATACCAATGAATTGATCCACTTGACCCGAAACAGGAGTATGTGGGCCATGGTAGTCAAAGCTCAAACTGGGCATGGCACCTGATGATAATGATGATATAGTATTAATGGTAAGACTCTTGGCAGTGTGGAGGATCAGAGGGATCTTGGGGTCCGAGTCTATAGGACACTCAAAGCTGCTGCGCAGGTTGTCTCTGTGGTTAAGAAGGCATACGGTGCATTGGCCTTCATCAAACATGGGATTGCGCTTAAGAGCCAAGAGGTAATGTTACAGCTAAATAGGACCCTAGTCAGACCCCACTTGGAGTACCCTGCTCAGTTCTGGTCACCTCGCTGCAGGAAGGATGTGGAAACTATAGAAAGGGTGCAGAGGAGATTTACAAAGATGTTCCCTGGATTGGGGAGCATTCTGTATGAGAATAGGTTGAGTGAACTTGGCCTTTTCTCCTTGGAACCGTAGAGGATGAGAGGTGACCTGATAAAGGTGTATAAGATGATGAGAGGCATTGATCATATGGATAGTAAGAGGCTTTTTCCCAGGGCTGAAATGGCTAACATGAGAGGGCACAGTTTTGAGGTGCTTGGAAGTAGATACAGAGGAAATGTTAGGGGTAAATTTTTTACGCAGAGAGTGATGAGTGCATGAAATGGGCTGCCAGTGATGGTGGTGGAGGCAGCTACGATAGGATCTTTTAAGAGACTCCTGGACAGGTACATGGAGCTTTGAAAAATAGGGGGCTATGGGTAACCCTAGGTAATTTCTAAACTAAGTACATGTTTGGCGCAACATTGTGAGCCAAAGGGCCTGTATTGTGCTGTAGTTTTTCTATGTCTCTAATCCCCTTCTCACCTATCTTTTTCCTATTCAATTAACATGGTATTTCTTCTTTGTACAAGCATAGGAGAAGGAGCAGGCCACTCAGCCCCTCGGTTAAAGCTGAATTTCTAGTGCAGTAACAAAATGATTTTCTCTATCTAGGTAGACTCCAACCTAATGGCATGAACATTGATTTCTCCTTTTGGCAATTTCCTCATCCCCCTTCCCTCCTCTTCTATTCCCCTCTTGGCCTCTTCCACTTCTCATCACCTGCCAATAACCTTCCCCTGGTGCCTCTCCTTCTTCCCTTTCTCCCTTGGTCCACTCCCCAATCCTATCACATTCTGTCTTCTCCACTGTTTATCTTTCCCACACTCTGACCTCGCCTCCCCTGCCTTTTTATTCTGACATCTTTTTCTTTCCTTTCCAGAACTGAAGAAGCGTCTTGTCCCTAAACGTCGACTGTTTATTTGTTTCCATAGTTGCTGCCTTCCCTGCTGAGTTTTTCCAACATTTTGAGTGTGTTGCTGACAGAGATGTTGCCTTTCACTGGCAAAGCCTGCAGGAGAGCCTAATTCTGGCTCTCAGCCAACTCCAGGCAGAATATCTGATCATTTATTTCATTATCTGTGATACTTTGCTGTCAAATTCCCCATATGTCTAATAGTGTTTACACATCAAAAACACTGACTGACTGTGAAGCACTTGAGGCCTTCCCAGCATTTCATGAATGTGAAAAATATTACCCGTCCAATTTAGCTTGTAAAAGGCAGCAAAGGATTATCTGCTTGGCCTCAACTTTTCCATTCCACCCATTCTTGGTGCATTAACCCATGAGGATATTGATGAACATGACAAAACATTGTCAATATGGATACTGGATAATATGTGTTGGTGCGTGGTCAAGTGGTTAAGGCGTCGCCTAGTGATCTGAAGGTCGCTAGTTCGAGCCTTGGCCGAGGCAGCGTGTTGTGCCCTTGAGCAAGGTACTTATCCACACATTGCTCTGCGACGACACCGGTGCCAAGCTGTATGGGTCCTAATGCCCTTCCCTTGGGCAACATCGGTGGCGTGGAGAGGGGAGACTTGCAGCATGGGCAACTGCCGGTCTTCCATTCAACCTTGCCCAGGCCTGCGCCCTGGAAACCTTCCAAGGCACAAATCCATGGTCTCACAAGACTAACGGATGCCCATACATGGATACTGAGCTCAGTCTTCACACTGTGATCTATGACCCTAGTATGACAATACATGACAAAGGATTTGAACAGCTGCAGCAGTTTAGAATTGGCCCTGTGCAGGGAAAGGTGGGCAAACCAGTTGCTGTCTTGCAGCTCCACCTCTTCCCTTTCCCTGATCAAGCTCCATCTGCCCATCATCGTCCTCCTCAGCTGATTCCACCTATCAACTGTCTGCCTCTCCCTCTCACCCCTTTCAACAGACTCCCTCCCCTCCACACTCTCAGTCCTGATGCAGGGACTCGACCTGAAGCATCGACCAGCCCTTGCCTCCACAGAAGCTGTTCTTCTGTTGAGTTCCTCCCGCCGTTTGCTTTTTTTCCTGCAGGTTCCATCATTTATAATCTTGTGTGGGTCCTAAAATATCAACTATTTCTCTTTCCACAGAAACTGCTTATCTGCTGACCATTTCCAGTAGCTCCTGTTTCTATTTGGTCAGTCATTTAGTGCATGTAAACTTTCTAAACCTTACTATAGTGTTTTCTGAGGACTAACTCAGTTCTTGTTTTCTAGTACTGAACTTAGTAGTGGCCAACATCAATAATACTCCATGATGGTTATGTTTCACCACAACATCAGTATGTGTTGCTGCAAGGACATCCAGACTGTGAACTTCAGACAGAGCTAACCTATCCCACTAAGTAGCAGATGAATCACATCCAATCAAGGAAGATAGTGGATAATTTAAAAAAAACTTGTGCAATGAAGAGGCAACATAAATATCCCCTTTCTTTTTTTTTAATTTTATTTTTATTTGGATAAGGAGTTCACAATTATCATGTACTTTTTTCACACATATAACCTTTTCCATTTTTTTATATGTATAAAACTACAATTATTTATACATTCTTAAGTACACATTGAGATGATATAAAAGCAAAATAAACATTTAAATAGATAATTATGTACTGTGGTAAATCTAACCTATTAGGCTAAGTAATGAAATTAGTTGTTAAGAAAAATGGTAATAATAGTTTCCATATCTAGGGGATAATTGCACAAGAGAAGGCTGAAGTGAATACAGTCATGTTCAGCCACAAGTGATTGATCCAAGTCATGGATTAGTCTTTTAACATAGCTTCCAGTACTGCAAGTAAAGCTGAAGTCAGTGGGCATTGGACAACCCTAACCCTTGCTCAAAGGAACATGGCGTAGTTGTTCTAGGCTGGTCATTTTATACCAGGATATTACTGAAGGGCCGTGGCCTGAGCCCAGCAATCTTCAGCTCCTTCGTTGATGAGCTGCCTTTCACCATTCAATATTCAATGTTCAAATCCATTCGCACACTAGTATTTCTTCACTTAGACCTATAATGGAAACCAAAATGCATCTGAGGAAAGAGTGTCTGAAGATGTGCAGACATCCATTCTCTAGATTCCAAATGTGGACTCTTTGCACTCATCATTTAAATCTGAAAGCATCAGTTGGTAAACTTCACCTCCAGAAATATAGTAAAGTTCCACGTTGTATTTTATTTTCCTTCATTCTGATTTATTGCCTGTTCAAAACTATCAAGAATCTGCTGCAAATGGTGCAGTTTCCTATTGCTTAATTAAAACAGAAAAAAGGAACCTCTACTTAATTATGTTCTAACATTGCCAACGTGCTTGCCTAATCGATTAGTAAGAATCAAGATATTCTCCTTGGTCATAAGTATTATAATGAGTCAAATATGTTAGTCACGTTTTAGTATAATACTGGACACTGCTAATGGGATCTGTTGATAATTGTCTAACTTATTGACCTGATTTTGAATCAAGTTGCCATGGTATTCAGTAATATATGTTGCCAGGATTGTATACCAATTTGATATTACTAGCAGAAAAATAGTATGTTCTTCAGACTTTCCTTTCAAAATTCTCATTGCAAGCTTTAACACCATGCCATAAAATTAATGTATTGTATAATTAGATATTCAGAATTGTTCTTTTATTTTTGTTTATACCTCTCAGAGGTTTAATTTTTCAGATTGTATTCCTAGACCATAAGACCATAAGACAAAGGAGCAGAAGTCGGCCATTCGGCCCATCGAGTCTGCTCCGCCATTTTATCATGAGCTGATCCATTTTATCCTATTTAGTCCCACTGCCCCGCCTTCTCACCATAACCTTTGATG
Source organism: Mobula hypostoma (assembly GCF_963921235.1). Lineage (NCBI taxonomy): Eukaryota > Metazoa > Chordata > Chondrichthyes > Myliobatiformes > Myliobatidae > Mobula > Mobula hypostoma. The sequence continues at coordinate 15,262,001 of NC_086120.1, read as the reverse complement.
CCCTGGCTACTCAGATACCTATCAATCTCTGCCTTAAATACACTCAGTGACTTGGCCTCCACTGCCGCCCGTGGCAACAAATTCCATAGATTCACCACCCTCTGACTAAAATTTTTTCGCATTTCTGTTCTGAAAGGGCACCCTTCAATCCTGAAGTCATGCCCTCTCGTACTAGACTCCCCCATCATGGGAAACAACTTTGCCACATCCACTCTGTCCATGCCTTTTAACATTCGAAATGTTTCTATGAGGTCTCCCCTCATTCTTCTGAACTCCAAGGAATACAGTCCAAGAGCGGACAAACGTTCCTCATATGTTAACCCTCTCATTCCCAGAATCATTCTAGTGAATCTTCTCTGTACCCTCTCTAACGTCAGCACATCCTTTCTTAAATAAGGAGACCAAAACTGCCCACAGTACTCCAAGTGAGGTCTCACCAGCACCTTATAGAGCCTCAACATCACATCTCTGCTCCTATACTCTATTCGTCTAGAAATGAATGCCAACATTGCATTCGCCTTCTTCACTACCGACTCGACCTGGAGGTTAACTTTAAGGGAATCCTGTACAAGGACTCCCAAGTCCCGTTGCATCTCAGAACTTTGAATTCTTTCCCCATCTAAATAATAGTCTGCCCGTTTATTTTTTCTGCTAAAGTGCATAACCATACACTTTCCAACATTGTACTTCATTTGCCACTTCTCTGCCCATTCTTCCAATCTATCCAAGTCTCTCTGCAGACTCTCCGTTTCCTCAGCACTACCGGCCCCTCCACCTATCTTCGTATCGTCAGCAAACTTAGCCACAAAGCCATCTATTCCATAATCCAAATCGTTGATGTACAATGTAAAAAGAAGCGGCCCCAACACTGATCCCTGTGGAACACCACTGGTAACCGGCAGCCAACTAGAATAGGATCCCTTTATTCCCACTCTCTGTTTCCTGCCAATCAGCCAACGCTCTATCCACGTATGTAACTTTCCTGTAATTCCATGGGCTCTTATCTTGTTAAGTAGCCTCATGTGTGGCACCTTGTCAAAGGCCTTCTGAAAATCCAATCATACAACATCCACTGCATCTCCCTTGTCTAGCCTACTGGTAATTTCCTCAAAAAATTGTAATAGGTTTGTCAGGCAGGATTTTCCTTTAAGGAATCCATGCTGAGTTCTGCCTATCTTGTCATATGCCTCCAGGTACTCTGTAACCTCATCCTTGACAATCGACTCCAACAACTTCCCAACCACCGACGTCAAGCTAATAGGTCTATAATTTCCTTTTTGCTTCCTTGCCCCCTTCTTAAATAGCGGAGTGACGTTTGCAATCTTCCAGTTTTCCAGAATCATGCCAGAATCTATCGACTTTTGAAAGATCATCGCTAATGCCTCCGCAATCTCCACAGCTACTTCCTTCAGAACACGAGGGTGCATTCCATCTGGTCCAGGAGATTTATCGACCTTTAGCCTATTCAGCTTCCTGAGTACTTTCTCTGTCGTAATTGTGACTGCGCACACTTCTCTTCCCTGCCACCCTTGAGTGTCCGGTATCCTGCTGTCTTCCTCAGTGAAGACTGATGCAAAATACTTGTTCAGTTCCTCTGCCATCTCCTCATCTCCCATTACAATTCCTCCAGTATCATTTTCTATCGGTCCTATATCTACTCTCACCTGTCTTTTACTCTTTATATACTTGAAAAAGCTTTTAGTATCCTCTTTGATATTATTTGCTAGTTTCCTTTCATAGTTAATCTTTTCTCTCTTAATGACCTTCTTGGTTTCCTTTTGTAAGGTTTTAAAGACTTCCCAATCCTCTGTCTTCCCACTAATTTTTGCTTCCTTGTATGCCCTCTCCTTAGCTTTAACTTTGGCTTTGACTTCTCTTGTCAACCATGGTTGCATCCTTTTTCCACTCGAAAATTTTTTGGAATATACCTGTCTTGCTCATTCCTCATTTCTCGCATAAACTCCAGCCACTGCTGCTCTGCTGTCTTTCCCGCCAGTTCCTCTCTCATGCCACTGTAGTTTCCTTTACTCCACTGAAACACCGACACATCAGATTTCGGCTTCTCTTTTTCTAATTTCACAGTGAACTCAATCATGTTATGATCACTGCCTCCTAAGGGTTCTTTCACCTCAATCTCTCCAATCACCTCCGGTTCATTACACAATACCCAATCCAGTACAGCCGATCCCCTAGTGGGCTCAACAACAAGCTGTTCTAAAAAGCCATCTCGCAGACATTCTACAAATTCTCTCTCTTGAGATCCAGTGCCGACCTGATTTTTCCAATCTACTCGCATGCTAAAATCCCCCACAATTATCATAACACTGCCCTTCTGACAAGCCTTTTCTATTTCCAGTTGTATTTTGTAGTCCACATCCCTGCAGCTGTTTGGAGGCCTATAAATAACTGCCATCAGGGTCCTTTTACCCCTTCCTCTTCTGCATTCTACCAAGAGACCCACAGTAGATTACCAGCCTCCTTCTGTCTTCCTAAGTGATCATTGGCATTGTGATAGTCTCACTAGCATTTACAGTACTTGGTAGTAGTCTTGTGTGTGAAACAGGTATTGTCATTGAGCCAGGATGAGAGATCTGTCTCTTAAGTGCCACATTTAAAAAAAAACTTAACCGTGGAATATTTTTCTTTATAAGGTGGCTCTCAGCCATCTTCATTAACCACTTCCATCCTTGTGATGAAAGTATTCCCACATTGCAGTGAGTTAGGTTCCAGAAAGTTGGCCCAGCGACAATGGATGAACAGCCCAGCTCTGCATTTCCAAATCAAAATAGTATTTGTGAATTTGCATGTCTCTTGCCCCATGTTGCTTTTGATTTAGAATGTGATCTTAGGACATACTGTTTTTCCTAGAAACCTTGAAGAGTTTCTGCAACAGATTTTCACATGCTACACTCTAGCAACTACAACAGAGGTGGAGAGACTAACTGTGATGAATAAGGTGCCCATCAAAATCGCCATTTTGGCTTGGAAGCCACGAATCTGTTTGGCAAGTCAAGAGGCGAACATTCCATCGTATTGTCATTGCTGCTATCTTTTAGATCTGTATATGAAAGATTAGCTCCCATTAATTAGTGGCTGTTTGTCAGAACTTCCTGGGATCATATTGAGCACTGTTTTTGTCTATAGCAGGAAGGTAATTAATGCTGTAACTGAAAGACTGGTATGTTCTGAGATCTCCTGCCAATTTGTTCTCCCTTTCTTCTGAGAGTAGCATCACCAGGTCATTCACAAGGTTTTAGCTCTTGTCATATTTTACAAATTGAGCACTGGTTGGTGAATCAAACTAGGACTTTCCTGCATGTAAAACGTAGCACAAGAGCTAACTGATAGCCCAGTGTGGGTCTTTGCCTTAATGAAAGTGTAAGCGAAAGTTACAGCTGGTGAGAGAAATTGCAATGTCTTAATTTATTGAATTATCTTAATCCAACATGTAAGACAAGATAAACAGGTTGACATAGAGGTCTGAATTGAAGGAGGTACATTTTACGTTAGCAATAATTCAAAGGTTTCTTTGCAATCTGCACCCATCTAACAACCAGTATAATTATAGCACTTCAATTACTGCTGCATCTCCCAATATTTCTTCCTTTCTGCTGAACTAAATAATGGAATCTTCAACTGATCTTTCCATATTACAGTAGTGACATGTTTAAGTACATTTACTTGTCAAACCTGGTTTATCGGCAGCAAGGTGTGGTGAGAGACAAAGTCATTAAAATTAACAGACTTCAATTAGTGTGACAGTGGGAAACAGATTTCAATACGCGAAAGATGTGTATCAGCGGGGAAATTAATCAGCATTGACACCAAGTTTCATTTAAGTCTCCGCATGCCCTTAACTGTCAAGGCAATTCTTTTTGTACCTTGTCTGCTACATTTTTCAACCTGGCTACACAGGAGCATCCAGAAGTAATAAGCATTCAGCTGTAATGACTATTTTCTGCCACACTTGAATATTATTAGGGCAGAGACAAATTCATTAAAATAAAGTGGAAAATACAGAGACTTGAGTGTCATGCAGCCAAAGTTTTATCTTGAAATACTAGAGGGCAGTGAAAATCGTTGTCATTACTTAATGAACATGCAAAAGAAGGCAAACTGATTTTAATCACATTTTTTTAGAAATATCGCTGCCCTATCTATCCCACAATATTTTGTTCTTGTTGGAATTCTGTTCCATTAAAACTGCTTGGTCTTCAATCTCATGTATTTATTTGGTATTGAGTCCCCAGTTTACCATCACAATTCCCCCCACAAGTACGTACGGGCACATAATCTTCCCAGTTTGAGTTTGTCCACTGCTAATGGTCATATTGACACTTCTTCATGAAATTTCTCATCTCCAACTGAACCAATCAGTCAAGCAGTCCTTTTTCAATGAATCCCAACACATTTGTCACTGCCAGTTCAAGTTCAAGTTTATTGCCATCTGACTATACATATATACAACCAAACGAAACAACATTCCTCCGGACCATAGTGCACTCACACAACATATTTCACACACAGCACGTAAGCCAAAAAATTGTACTATAAATAAGTTAATAAAATATCATGCAAAGTGCATAGTAGTAATGCACAGCACAGATAAACAGTAAATCTGACACAAGAAGATCTGCAGATGCTGGAAATTGAAAACATCGCACATAAAACACTGGAGGATCTCAGCAGGCCAGGCAGCATCTGCGGAAGAGAGTAAACAGTCAACATTTCAGGTCAAGACCCTTCATCAGGACTGGAAAGGAAGGGGTGAAGTCAGTGTAAGAAGGTGGAGGGAGGGGCAGGAAGGTGGCAGGTAATAGGTGAAACTGGAACAGGGTGAAGGGGTGAAGTAAAGAGCTGGAAAGTTGATTGGTAGATATCTTGAAACAATATGTTTTGGTTTTCTTCTACGTTTCTCATAGTAGCATCAGCAAGGTTAATTCTTCTAAATGGGAAACTTCAGTATAGTCCTAGTAAATTAGCATCCCATTTTCTGACGAGGCTCCCTAAGTAGTACTCAGGAGTGGGAACTGTATTGGCATTCCCATATTGGAAACTGAATCTAAAATCCTCGATATGTGTTTGCCTTTGTTTCATGAAAGCTCAACATAAAGCCCAAGATTTTGTCATTAGAACTCTGCAGAACAAAGTTGAGCAAATCCTGCATTTAGCCTTTCAATGCAACCATGTGTAGGTTAGCTCACCAATTTCTGGTTTTGGTTGCGTGAATTCTCATGTATGTGCAATGTCCAATGCTTAGGAAAGCATTTCTATGACTGATTTGACTCCATTATAAAAATGCCACATTACACTTGCAGTTCTTTCAGAGTATTGAAAATGATGGGTGAAAGAAGAACATAGTTTAAAGCAATATAATTTACTGGTTAGTGGAAATAGACTACTCTATTGTAATGGTGGGATAGGTACATTTCAGATCACTTAAATGATACCCTCTTTAACCAGGGAATTTCCAAGATAATGGATGTGAATAATTGGCTTCCTTTATTTTCTTTTCCAAAGTATAACATGGGAATTTACATACATAGCAAAATAAGATGCCTGTTGTGACAACCACATGGCAGATGTGTTTAAATATATTGTCTGCTAATTATTATTCAAAGTTGCTTAATCAAATCATCATTGAATTTAAATTGAAGTTGTGCAAACATATTTCTATTAATATTGATATCAGTTAATGGCCTGAAACATACTTTTCTTTTGCCAGCTGTTCAGAACCACCAATTTTGTGTTCCTCGTGGATCAATAGATTCCATATTTCCCTGCCTGTGCAGTGCATCAGAGATGCACAGAACACACTGAAGGTCAGACACCAGCATGTTTGACTTCCTCTCCCACCTCTGGGGTCCAGGTATTGTTCAGGGGTCATCCCGTGCTAATTGCTCGATACACTTCGTATCTGACCCCTCAGCTAAAATCAGCTTAGCTTCAATCACTTGAGGGATCACTGATTTGTATGCAAAATTTAAATGTAGATTTTCCTTTATATTATCAGATATTAATATTTAAATTGTTTTATGCCACATATTGTGTTAATAATTAAATTTGTTATTTTTCAATTTTTTAATAATTTATTATTCCTTTAAATTATTTAAAATATTTCAACTGTCTCTAAATGTCTCTGCTCAGCAGAAATACTTGTTATCAGCTATAAATTCCTTTAACAGCACAAGCTGTCAAAAAGCTAATAAGGCGATCGAAGCATGGGGACTCTAGACCTACCACAATAGGCCTAGTTGTCCACACTTGGACTGTATTACTTTTTGGAGCAGCTGCAGGAGGAGCCTGACATGCATACTTAAAGCACAGGCTGATCAAACATAATTCATTATTTCAAACAAAGCAAGATTTTAAAGTAAAAGGGATAGATGCACAATATATATGCAAGTTGTGTATTTCTTTCAGCTAACTTCTTGAAAGAAGCAAATAAGAAGTATTTTATACCTTCAGTGTCAAGCTGATTACTTTGGCCCGTAGAGGATTTACAAAACATCGAAATGCTTATGTTGAAGAAGGCCCTTCAGCCCATTTGACCTCTTCCTTCCAGAGGACCAAATCTACATCTTCCTATTTTAGCATCTAGTTGCATCTTAAATAAATGCTGTGCCCTGGCCTCAACTTACCCTGTTGTCAAAATAATTTGCAGTGCATAATCTGTCCTGATCTTGCCATTCCTAATTTTAAGCATGACTTCATCTTAACATGTGACCTCAGTATAGGTGAATAAATCTGCATTTATTTCTTTATCCTATTAAGTATTGATGTGTTTCAAAAGGCCTTTCTGGGTATGTGGCTTCTCAAGGGCTGAAGTACTTTTTCATAAATCATTGCCCTGAACACCAGCAATCTGTCACATTACACTCATGTCTGGGGCTGCATATGCTGCAGCTGTCAGACAGCCTCTTTTATTCTGATGACTCGGTAGATGGTGCTGGAAAACTCACATTTATTCCTTGATACCAATTGACCTGAGAAGGAAGTGATGGATCATCAAGGTATAAGTTACAAGAAAAAAAACATGATAACCTGCAGTTCTTCAGCACTGGAAAACTACACAGCAGAAAGAATGTTATGTTAAGAGAAATTCAGGCATAATTCAGTTGAAGATGGGGTTGAAGATGATATGGCATGGGGTACTCTGCATGAGATAATGGTTCTGAATTTATCATGCCTTTGGCCACTGGGTCTAAAGAAATATCTAGGACTATAATCAACAGATTATTATTCAGTAATGATGGCGATACATATGGATCAAAGATATTAAAGTAACGGTCTAATGTAATTATTTTATCAAGTCAAGGAGTCTGAATAGGGTGTCTGCTGTTTCAATGTTCAGTAATTTAAGAGGGAATGAACTGCAACCCTATTATGGTAAAATCTGAAGAATTCAATAAAACAGTCCAGATTTCTGCAAAAAAAAAGGATTATTGGAAAAATCCTGTTAGTTTACCGATGAACCAGGTAAGAGCAGTTGTCACCCTGCATTTTGCTCTAGTTCCACATGGCACACTGGAACTGACTCTCAGTCTCTGCTCAGTTACCCAAGAACCAACTTGTTTAAACAATCTTATTACATATTAGCAACACCCACAAAATGCTGGAGGAACTCGGCAGGTTAGGCAGCATCCAAGGAGGGGAATAAACAAGCTTTGGATGAAGGATTTCAGCAGGAAATGTTAACTGTTTATTCCCTTCCATAGATGCTGATTAACCTGTTGACTTCCTCCAGCATTTTATGTATCTGGCTCTGAATTAAGGAAAGCCAATAAATATGACCATTTTAGGATCACCCATATAATGACACCAAAAAATATAGAAGGGCCTATTGATGGTGCTAATTTAAGAGAAATGAAAGGAAGCTAGTGCAGAGCATAGGCACTGGTTCATGCTGTTGGTTTCTGTTTCTGTATCTGCCCTGGGATTACTTAGTGTTTCTGAACACCTTCGGTCTCCTGCTGTAAAGTCCTAGGGCTACAGTACTGACTTCCTGCCACCATGGTTATCTTCCTGTAATGGCTGTGATTCCTGGCACTCGGTTGACTAAGATTTCTTAGGAATCTTTGGTGCAGAAATCAGTGAAATGTTGTCTTGCTTCCGTGTGTTTATTTTACCTTTGTGCTGATATCTGCATCAAGGCAGTAATTGAGATAGAAGCAGTAATGAGAATGAGCACGTTACAGTGAGAGGGTGTGCTCCTCAGTTTAAAACTTGATGTGCATGTGATCAGCAAGAGGAAGTACTTTAGAACAATTTTCTAGGACTTGCATTGTTTGTTGTAATGCAGGTAATTTGCATGGTTTAAGGATGGCAAGTAACAATTAAGGTCAGTGAGAATGAACTGGTCAACAATGAAACATTGACTATTCTGTTGTATGTCTTACTGTACTACTATTTATTACAAATTACTATAATTTGCGCATTGCACATTCAGATGGAGACGTAACATAAAGAGTTTTACTCCTCATGTGTGTGAAACATGTAATAAATAAGGTCAATCCTATTCTTACGCTCGTACACCTCTTCCTCTTCTCTATACAGTCTGGATCTACAGGTGTAGGATGGTGTCACATGGTGACCCATTATGACCTGACGGAAAGTTTGCTTCATCGTCTCTTCAATAGCAAAACTAGTTCAATCCCAGCATTTCCAGTGAAAACCATTTAAAAGTATGTCACTTCTTTAGTTTTTCAGCTTTAGCCCAAAGGAATGAGATGTAGATTCCTCTCTTGATAGTTACTAAAGCCCCATGTGAGATGAATTCTGGCAGAGCTGCCCTATCTTGTGGTTTTCTTGAATCCACAGACCTGTGACTTTGTTGTAACTGCTCTGTTCTGGTTTTAGGTTTCTTTGCCAGGGGGGTTCCAGCTTCATAATTTAGGTTGCTCTCTAGATATACTGCCTGTTGTGAGCACATTGCTTGCATAATGAGGATTAATTTAAATTTGATCAAAGTTAAATATTTTATATCCGAGCCAAACCAATACTTCTGAATGTTGATTCACTGTCAGTTCACACCATGTTCAGAAATTTCAATGCCTTTAATATAATTTTGAATTACATCACATTCCCAGAATGGTTGGTTGTGGTTTGTAATGGATTAAGTTCATTGGAGAACAATCCCGATAGGACAGGCCCTTCATCCGACTGAGTCTGCATTAACCACCAAGCACCCATTTATATTAATTCCATTAAAATACTAATTCCATTTTTTTCTCCCCACACTCCCAATTCCTGATTCTGATATTCACTTACATACTAAGGATGATTGGCCATTTAATCTTGACAGGCACGTGGAAGGGAAGGAATTGCATAGAAAGAACCCACACAATCACAAAGAGGACCTGGAAACACCACACAAACAGCACCAGAGGTCGGGAATGAACCAAGTTACTGGAGCTCTGAGGCAGCAGCACTTGTAGCTATGCCACTGTACCACCCTCTTCATCTTAAGAAGATAAAGAATCTGTTTATTTGCACCCAGAGATTATCATTAATTGATGAGTTAAATAGCCTATCACTCACCTAGTAGACATCAAAGTTATCCAGCCAACTAACTCAGCACATTTTAATTCCACGTCCCATTCCCATTCTGATATGTCTATCCACAGCCTCCTCTACTGTCAAGATGAAGCCACACTCAGGTTGGAGGAACAACACCTTATATTCCGTCTGGGTAGCCTCCAACCTGATGGCATGAATATTGACTTCTTAAACTTCCGCTAATGCCCCACCTCCCCCTCGTACCCCATCTGTTATTTATTTATTTATATACACACTTTCTTTTTCTCTCTCTGTCTCCTTTTTCTCCCTCTGTCCCTCTGACTATACCCCTTGCCCATCCTCTGGGCTTCCCCCTCCCCCTTTTCTTTCTCCCTAGGCCTCCTGTCCCATGATCCTCTCATATCCCTTTTGCCAATCAATTTTCCAGCTCTTGGCTCTATCCCTCCCCCTCCTGTCTTCTCCTATCATTTTGGATCTCCCCCTCCCCCTCCCACTTTCAAATCTCTTACTAGCTCTTCCTTCAGTTAGTCCTGACGAAGGGTCTCAGCCCGAAACGTCGACCGTACCTCTTCCTAGAGATGCTGCCTGGCCTGCTGCGTTCACCAGCAACTTTTATGTGTGTTAACTAACTCAGCTTCTGTTTATGCACCAGACATGCTTCCTCCAACTCCTTATCACCCAATACCATTACCATCGATTCCTGTCTCTATTACACTCATATTGTTATCATATTCCCAGAAAAATGGCCAAAATATTTTTTTTCAAGCCCATTGAGTGAATTTTATTCTTGTGAAAGGTAATTATTAGGGGAACAACTTTGTGAGTTTTAAACCATTAGACATAAGAGCAAAATTAAGCCATTCAGCCTATTGAGTCTGCTCCACCGTTACAAAATGGACGTATTTATTATCCCTCTCAACCCCGTTCTCCTGCCTTATAAGACCTTAACACATAGGATCGTATAGACAAGCATCTGCAGGCAACCCTAGCCTTCTTCCTGTACAGCTTGAGCACATTATGGTGAAGTGCCGCTTTGCTGTCAAGAACAAGCAAGCCAATGAGGCGACTTCAGATTTTGCCATTGTTTCCTGGTTTGACCTGTATGTCATGAGTGAGACTTTAGGTAAGAGGATGCTGTTGGGAATACTGACTGTGTGTTTTTTTTTTGGTTTGCTGAAGCATTCCTGGATCTGCTATCTGTGCCTTTGACATGGAACAGATTTCCAGCATTTTTGATGGACGTTTCAAGGAGCAAAAGTCCCCAGAGTCTATCTGGACACCAGTTCCTGAAGAATTAGTTCCAAAGCCAAGGTAGGAAAACCATTTGATACCATGTCACACAATAATTTAAAAATGAAATCTCTTAAATCTTTTGAAGACAGAATGTTAAAACTGTAAGTTTAATGCCCTAACTTGGAAATTCTGGATCTCCCAAATGGATGTGCTAAATGGGAATTATAGTTGGCACTCTACTGTAAGTTTCTATTCAGGATCAAGGACGGCCCAAGATTGGGTCACCAGAGAAGGTAGGCTCCTGGGGGTGGAGATATTGAAGACTGCGGTCCCAATTAGCGGGCTAACAGTATCAAAGAAGCCTTGAAGCATCAAAGAGTTGGTGTCCTTGACATTTAGGAAATATTTCATCATTCAGAAGGTGAGCCCTTGGAATTATCTACCACAGGAGGCAAAGACACCGAATATATTTAAGGAGATAGGTAGGCTCCTCGAAGGGATATGTGGGATACAATGAAAGACTGGGAATGTGGTATTGAGTTGGGGGATTAGTAATCAGATGGAATCATGGAACGTGCTCAATGGGGCAAATAAGCAACTCTTGCTTCCGTTTTTCTATGTTCTATATGTATGCTTCATAAAGGTAAGAATGACCTAAACTGATTTCAGAAAGTTTTAAGCTATGGGCCATCACCCTGTTGAAGCAATCACCATTTTATCACAAGGACTTCAGAAAGCAGAGGAAACTTTATGTGCAATATTCAGTGAAGACTGTTCTTAAGGCTAGATTTAGGAGCCAAAAGGCTGGTGTTCAAATTCCTGACTAACCAAATGATTTAAAGCTTAACAACTGGATAGAAAAATGTGTAGAAAGCAAAATCCACACAATAGAAGTAATCACTGTCAGCTTGTTCCCCACTTCTAAAGTCAGAAACTTGTAAGAATAAGCCAGTTTCAGGAGATAATGATGTAATCTGTGCCAACACGTCAGTGGAATATCGATGAAGTGCCAGTTGTTGATGGGTTCATTCAACGAATTGCAGTAACTAGGATCCATTCAAATGTATGTCTAGGAGTGTATGGCACTGACTAAAGTATAGTGTGAGTCTCCCTCTAGCTCTTCTCTCAGTAGGAAACAGCAGAATCTGAATAATTGTACAAAACAGATTTTTCATTGACATTTGTGGGACTCTGCTGTGTGAAAAGTCGAGATCACATTTGCCCGCTTTGTGCAGAGATTGGCGAGGTAGAGTAGTGGTTAACGCGACACTGTTACAGCTCGGAGTGTCGGAATTTGGAGTTCAATCCCGGCATCCTCTGTAGGGAGTTGGTATGTTCACCCCATGGAATGTGTGGATTTTCTCCAGGTGCTCCGGTTTCCTCCCACAGTCCAAAGATATACCAGTTAGAGGGCCAACTGGTCATTGTAAATTGTCCTGTGATTAGGTTAGGGTTAAATCAGGGTTGTGGGGGATGCCAGGGGTTGCTGGACAGTATGGCTCAATGGGCTGGAATGGCCTCTTCTGCACTGTGTTTCTGAAAAAATAAATAAGGCATTTTATTTATGTAATTCTTGTTGGTGTCTTTCATCTTCTTCTGTAGATATGGAAGGAATGTTCTGCTACAGGTAAAGATACGAGAAACCTGTGCTTTACCAAAATAATATCACTTATTGAATTTTTCAAACAGAAATTCTTGGGAATTAATTTCAAAATATCAAACAAAATTGTGCAATACTTCAATAGATTGAAATGCCAACAGATTGGCTTATAAATGGAGCCTTAATAGTTTTGTTTGGAGATTGGTATATTAGACTTTAAAAAAACTGGCATGATAAATATTCAGAACTAAATTTTGTCTAAAGTTATGCAGAAAAGACTTACTCATCTGTAGAACCCAATTACATGTGGTAAATCAATTTCATGTGGCATTCAAAAAAAAACAGAGTAACTTGTTTACTTGAGCAACACACACACACACACAAGATACTGGAGGAACTCAGCAAGTCAGACAGCATCTATGGAAGGAAATAAACAGTGGAATTGTGGGCTGAGACCCTTCATCAGAACTGGAAAGAAAGGGGATAGAAGTCACACTGTAAGTGTTTCAGCATGTTTAGCAAGATTCACGCTTGAGCCCTAAGCTGGAAAAAAAAGATATTATCAAATAATATTTTTGGATAAGGGAAACCATTAAAGACCATGAAACATAGGGGAAGAATTAAGCCATTCAGTCCATTGAGTCTGCTCCACCATTCAATTGTTGCAGATTTATTTTCCATCTCATTCTCATCCTGCTGCCTTCTCACTTCAAACTTTGATGACCTTATATATCAAATACCTATCAATCTGAGCTTTAAATATACCCAATGACTAGTCTTCCATGGATGTTTGTGGCAATGAATTCCACAGATTCCACCCCCTGGCTAAAAAAATTCCTCCTCACTTATGTTCTGAAGGGATGTCTTTCTATTCTGAGGCCGTGTTCTCTGTGTTCTCTGTTTCCCGTTGTTGGAAACATCCTCTGCACTTCCACTCTATCTAGGCCTTTCAATATTTGATATGTTTCAATGAAATCCCACCTTATTCTTCTAAACTCCAGTGAGTACAGGCCTAGAGCCATCAAACATTCCTCATATGCTAACTCCCATTCTCAGGATTGTTCTCACAAACCTCCTCTGGACCTTCTCCAATGCCATTCGTTCTTAGATATGGAGCTCAAAACTGCTCACAATACTCCACATGTGGTCTGACCAATGCCTTATAAAGGTTTGGAATTACATCCATGCTTTCTCTTGAAATGAATGCTAACATTGCATTTGCCTTCCTTGTTACCTACACAACCTGAAAGTTAACCTTTAGGGAATCCTGCACTGGGGCTTCCAAATCCCTTCGCACCTCGGATTTCTGAATTCAATCCTCATTCAGTAAATAGTCTACACCTTTATTCCTTCCACCAGAGTACCTGAACATACACTTCTCTACACCGTATTCCATCTCACACTTCTTTGCTCATTCTCCTAATCTGTCTAAGTCTCTCTGCAGACTCCCTGCTTCCTTAATAGTACCTACACCTTCACTTATCCATCATCCAGGTCGTTAAAATATGTGATAATAATGAACCCAACACCTATCCCTGTGCAACACCACTAGGTACTGGCAGCCAACCAGAAAAGTACTCCTTTATTCCCAGCTTTTTGCCTTCTACCAGTCAGCCCATGCTAATGTTTTTCCTGTAATAACATGGGCTGTTATACTGTTTGGCCACCTTTGTCACTCCTACCCATTATTTCCTCAAAGAACTCCAACAGATTTGTCAGGCAGGATTTCCCCTTAAGGAATCCATGCTGATTCAGGCATGGTGGAATGTGTGCTGGCTGGCTGCATTACGGCCTGGGATGGGAACACCAAATGCATCTGAGCGGAAAGTCCTTCAAAGGTAGTGAATTTGGCCCAGTACATCACAGGTAAAACCTTCCCAACCATTGAGTATATCGACATGAAACATTGCCTTAGGAAAGCAGCATCCATTATCAAAGTTCCTCACCACCCAGGCCATGCTCTTTTCTCGCTGCTGCCATCAGGTAAGTGCCTCAGGACTCTCACCACCAGGTTCAAGAACAATTACTACCCCTGAATCATCAGGCTCTCGAACAAAAGGGGAAAAATACACTCATTTAAGGTTTTATCTTATTTCATACTCATTACTTATGCTATTTATTTTTATCTGCATTTGAACAGTTTGTTTGCAGTTACTGTCCTATAGATTTGCTAAGTTTGCCTGCAGAAAAAGAACCTCAGAGTTGTATGGGTGACCTGTATGTACTCTGATAATAAATTTTACTTTGTACATTGACCTTTGAACTTTGTGTGCCAAGTACCTCTAAACCTCATCCTTAATAATGGACTTCATCTTGCCATCCACTGAAGTCAGGCTAGGTGGCCTATGATTTCCTGCCTTTTGCCTCCCTCCTTTTTAAAAGAGTGGAGTGACATTTGAGATTTTCCAGTCCTCTGAAATCACTCCACAACCTCTTCAGCTTTCTCCTTTTGAACCCTGGGACGTAGTCCATCTGATCTAGATGGCCCATGAAGTATATCCAACCACAAGATTGTATAACACCATTCACTGTTCACTGAATGATCCCCTGGATCTTTGCCTTGATCCATGCATGTGTGCCCTGCATTAGACCAGTTATTCTTTGTCTGAAGGAGGATTTCTTAATATTAGTGCTGAAGTTATCCTAAACAACCCAAGTCCTCTTACACTATTTTTTCAGTTTATTTTAAATTAATTTTCTAGGTTCACCTTTTGCATGTGCATATATCTTTTTAAATAGCAAGAACAGACCAAATTCTGCTATTGCTTGTCACAAGTCAGTTCTCAAAGACTCAAGTTCAGCTTTATGCCTTTTTTTTGCAGTGGTTACAGAGCTTGCGTGGCTCTGTTCCACAGTGACCAGATTTAGATACAATACTCAACATGCAGTTTGACGTCCATTCAATTGTTTGGAATATATCACTCAACGTTTTATTACCTTTGTTAATTGCTACTCTGTGATCTTTGGATGTTGAGTATTGATTCTGCTAAGAACCCAAAGTGCCTTTCAGCTTCAAGCAATTTCAGTATCATTCCTCAAATGCGCATATTGCCTAGTTACACACACAAAATGCTAGTGGAATGCAGCAGGCCAGGCAGCATCTATGGGAAGAAGTACAGCTGACGTTTCGGGTCGAGACCTTTCGTCAGGACTAACGGAAAGAAGAGATAGTAAGAGATTTGAAAGTGGGAGGGGGAGGGGGAGACCTGAAATTGATAGGAGAAGACAGGAGGGGTAGGGATGAAGCCAAGAGCTGGGAAGTTGATTGGCAAAAGGGATACAAGGCTGGAGAAGGGGGAGTATCATGCTAGGAGCCACACTCACATCTCCATCTACATCAACGGAGCTGTGGTGGAGCGTGTATCAAACTTCAGATTCCTTGGTGTCCACATTTCTGAGGATCTCACTTGGTCCCTGAGCTCCTCCATCCTGATCAGAAAGGTGCAACAGCACCTTTATTTCCTGCGGAGCATCAAGAAAGCTCACCTCTGTCCCAGGATGCTGATGGATGTTTTCCTCTGTACCATTGAGAGCATACTCACCAACTGCATCTCAGTGTGGTATGGTAATCGTCCTGTATCGGACCGCAAAGCACTCCAGCGTGTGGTGAAAACTGCCCAGCGGATTATCGACACCCAATTGCCCACCATTGAGAACATCTACCATAAACACTGTCTGGGCAGAACAAAAAGCATTATCAAGGATGCATCTCACCCTAACCATGGACTTTTTACTCTCCTCCCCTCCTACAGGCACTACAGGAGCCTCCGCTCCCGCACCAGCAGGCACAGGAAGAGCTTCCTCTGTGAGGCTGTGACCCTGCTGAACCTCACATCACAGCGCTAAGCAGTATTGCACCCGTATTGCACTGTCTCAGTACTTTTATATTTGTGTGCTGTAGCACTTACTTTTTATTCGCAGTTATTTTGCATTTCTGGTTAGATGCTAACTGCATTTCGTTGGCTTTGTATCTGTACTCAGCACAATGACAATAAAGTTGAATCTAATCTAATCTAACCTAATCTAATCATGGGATGGAAAGCCTTGGAAGAAAGAAAAGGAGAGGGGAGCACCACAGGAAGATGTAGAACAGGCAAGGAGTATTTGTGAGAGGGAAAGAGAGAGAGAGAGAGAGAGAGAGAGAAAAGAGAATAAATAAATAAATAAATACTTTTTTTACAAGTAACAGGGTGGGAAGAGGAATAGTCTAGGTAGCTGTGAGAGCCCGTGGGCTTATAGTAGACATCAGTAGATAAGCTGTCTCCAGAGGTAGAGACAGAGAGATCAAGAAAGGGGAGGGAGGTGTCAGAAATGGACCAGGTAAATTTGAGAGCAGGGTGGAAGTTGGAGGCAAAGTTGATGAAGTCAACGAGCTCAGCATGCGTGCAGGAAGCAGCGCCAATGCAGTCATCGGTGCAGCGAAGGAAAAGTGGGGGACAGATACCAATATAGGCTTGGAACATGGACTGTTCCACATAGCCAACAAAAAGGCAGGCATAGCTGGAACCCATACATTGCCTAGTTAATCTTTTTGCATTCATTGCTTTACACTCATGATACTAAACTCTTATCTATCACTGTTTGGTCCACTCATAGTCTATTTTGTCCACTTTTTTGTTTCTAGATTGTTTCAGGATCATGTGTTGTTTACTATTCCATCAGTCTCACAGTTGGATTCAACTGTTATGTTAGACCTTGACTCCTGACAGATTTTAACTTCTTTAAGTAATCTCACCAGTGAAACTATTTGGAAGTCTTTATACAAAACATTTTTGCATTTATCAGTGAATATATGGTCTGTCACTTCCTAAAAAGAAAATCAGGGAGCTTGGCTTGAACTCATTGAAACTTTTCAGTCTAAAGCAATACTGACAGCTATCTATTAAACCATTGTCCAGATAATCTCCAATTTGAATCCTTAACTGATTCATTTCATTATTTCTCTTGGAATAGAATTAGGACTAATTAGTTTGTAATGAAAACAGAAAATGGAGAAAGCACTCAGCAGCTCAGACAGCTTCTATAGGGAAAGAAACAGAGTTAAACTTTCAGATCTATGATCTTTAAACAGAGCTGAATGTACCTGGGGCTCAGATGTTTTCAAGTTTGTGGGAGGGAAGAAAATAATAGCAATAACTATGAAACATAATAACACCAGTTGTGGTAGTGAAGACTGGGAGAGGCGGTGAAGGCTTACTAATCATAAATGATCTCCCTTGAGGAAATGTAGTTAGAGAAGACTAAAATAAAACAGAAGAGGAGAGAGACAAAAAATGAAAAAGAGAAAACAAATGTGGAACTGTAAAATGCGCAATGGCAATTCAAAACCTATCTGGCAGTAGTCCCATATGTTTTTGTCGCTAAATACATATAGTATGTTTACTGTTTTCAAGTTACTGTTGTTTCTGAATCCTTTCTTATAGACTCATAGTATAGTGCAGCATGCAGCCAGGCCATTTTGCCCAACTTGTCCATGCCAGCCAGTGGGCACTCTTTTGTATTAATCCCATGTCCCCCCACCTGGTCTGTAGCCTTCAATGTCAAGCCAATTTAAATGCCCATCTAGATATTTCTCAAATAGAATGTGGAACAGAAGAGTACAGCACAGGAACAGGCCATTCAGCCCATAATGTTGGGCCGAAACAGCTCAAAAGGAAATCACAAACACCCAAACCCTAATCCCTCCTACCTACACCATGTCCATGTCCCTCCATCTTCCTTACATTCATGTGCATATCAAAACGTCTCTTAAAAGCCTCTGATGTATTTGCCTCTACCACCATACCAGGCAGTGAATTCCAGGCATCCACAACTCTGTGAGTAAAGAACTTACCTCTCACATCCTCCTTGAACCTACCCCCTCTCCCCTTCAATGCATACCTCTGGTATTAGACGTTTCAACTCCGGGAAATAGATACTCTCTGTCCGCTCTATCTATGCCTCTCATAATCTTGTAAACCTCTATCAGATCTCCCCTCAGCCTCTGACAGTCCAGAGAAAACAACCCAAGTTTATCCAGTCTCCCATGATAGCACTTGCCCTCTAAAACAGGCAGCATCCTGTAAACCTCTTCTGCATCCTCTCCAAAGCCTCAACATCCTTCCTATAATGGGCTGGCCAGAACTGTATGCAATACTCCAGATGTGGCCTAACCTTAGTTTTATAAAGTTGCAACATAACCTTCAGACTTTTGAACTCAATGCCTCTACTATTAAAAGTAAGCATTCCATGAACCTTCTTAACAACATTATGGACCTGTGTAGCTACTTTCAAGGAGCTATGAACTTGGATCCCAAGATCTCTCTGCTCAGGACTTTGCCCTTAACAGTGTACTATCTTTTTGCATTTGCCCTACTGACATGCAACACCTCACATTTATCTGGGTTAACCTCCATCTGCCATTTCTCAGCCCATATCTGCAACTGGTCTATATCATGCTGTATCCTTTGCCAGTCTTCTACACTATTCACAACTCCACCAATCTTGGTAACATCCACAAACATACTAATCCACACATCTACATTTTCATCAGGGTCATTTATATCCATTACAAACAGCAAAAGTCCCAGCACAGAACCCTGCAGAACTCCACTAATTACAGACCTCCAGCTCAATTAAGCCCCTTCAATCACTACTATTTGTCTCCCATGCGTAAGCCAGTTCTGAGTCCAAACAGCCAAACCCCCACAGACCCCACAGACATTTTAATCTTCTGGATTAGCCTCCCATGGGGGACTTTGTCAAACACCTTACTAAAATTTATATAGACAACATCCACTGCCCTACCCTCATCAATCCCTCTCATCACTTTGCTAAAATGCTCAATCAGATTGGTGAAGCATGACCTGCCACATACAAAGTCAAGCTGGCTCTCCCTCATTTTAGGCCACGTGTTTCCAAATGCTCATATATTTTATCCCAAAAAAGTTTCTCCAGCAATACTGTCAGTGACCCATTTTCAACTACTCAGTGCCATAATAATTACTCATCGTGTTCCATTATTTAACTTTAATCTATCATGAGACTTATTTGCTTTGAGTGTTTTTTTTTTGTTCTACTAGACCTCATTATCCACCTTTTTAGCTCTTGATTTTATATTTATTTTTATGAGGCAACTTATTCTTTCTTAAAAAGCAGAATCATGAAGAGGCATTTTGCCCTCCACACCTACTCCACCACTCACTCAGTAAGGCTATGCAGACGATTTAACCCAGCACCACTTTCCTTTGCTAACCCCATATTCCTTGATTCCATTAATAACTAAACCTTTATTCATCTCTGTATTGGGCTTTTGATCTTTCACTGCCCTTCCATGTAGAGGAATCTAAAGGCTGACTATCCTCTGGAACTGTCTTCTCTTGATCCTGAATGGCTTTCACTCTAATATGAGCCATTGACCCACAGTCTGGAGAAGAATCATCCTAACATCTAACCAGTCAAGCCTGTTAGAATTTTGTATGTTCCAACCCCTCGTGGTGTGGTAAGTTTTTTTTTTCTCTCTCTCTCCCCTTTAACCACTTCTAAAGTCTTTAGTCCAACATCCAAATCAGTAGCTGAGAATTGGAGAAATTTCTGAATTCAGCAAAAAGGAACCAAGGCATTGAGCATAAAACATGAGTATAATCTAATGAGGAATGGCAAGAAAAGACTGTAAACTCAACTACATATTGCTGAAAAGAAAAATACATCTAATGGACTGAGACAGAATAGGTTACACTAGGGGAAAAAGAAGTGACAGAGAAATTAAGCAAATGTTTTCAGAATCAGGTGAATATATTGGCGTATGTCATGAAAATTATTGTTCAGGCAGCAGTACATTGCAATACATAATAATAAAACCTACACAATAATTCAGTTCAATTCAAGTTTAATTGTCATTCAACCACATACGAACACTCATGAATACAGCCGAATGAGACAGCATTACTTCGGGGTCAAGCTGCAAAACATAGTACCAACAGTCACACACAGCGCAAAGCATACGCAAGATAGCAAGTACAAATGGCATCACAATCATGCAATAAAAGAGTCCCAAAACTCATGCCATTGATCGGCAGTCCACTACAATAGAGCCCATCTCCCAGCAAGTGAGCACTGGGGACTAGCATTGACTCCATCCTGGACACCGCGCCACACTGTCATCAGTGGAGCGCACTGGCCCTGATAACGCCCCCCGCCCCCCCGGCAACTCACAGCTTGAGGCCCAGTCCTCACACATACAAGACAACAAGCACATATAGAATTTCAGTAAAAAACAATGACATAGAATACACATGTATATAGTCTAGACTCCCGAGCTCATTGAGATCATCAGTCGACCACAATAGCGTTTGTCTTCAGCCGAGAAAACGTGGGCGGTGGGGAACAGCACTGACTCCAGCCGGGATGCTGTCCCTGGTGGAGTGCACCAGCCCCAACACCTGCCAAGTGACACTGCGGCTTGGGGCCTAGTCCTCAACTATACAGGCCCATATAGAATATTAATAAAAATACAGCCATGCAAAATATGTATGTATATAGACCAGACCATCAAGACATTTCATGCATCTTCTTCACTGAAGATGGATATACCATATGCCCACAGCTCAAATGCCATTTACAAATTTGGTGACAACACAACTATTGTTGGGAGATTTTCAGCTGGTGACGAGGAGGCGTACAGGAGCAAGTTAGATCAGCTGGTGGAGTGGTGTTGCATAACAAACTCACACTCAATGTCAGTGAGACCAGGTAACTGATCGTGGACTTCAGGAAGGGAGAGTCAAGGAAATAAACACCTGTCTTCATTGAGGAAAGCATATATAAAAAAAAGAAAATTGAATTAAATAAGTTGAGCAAAAAGAGAGTGAAAAATACTGAGGTGGTGCTCATGGACTATATGTTGTTCATTCAGAAATCTGATGGCAGAGGGAAACTGTTCCTGAAATATTGAGTGTGTGTCTTCAGGCTCCTATACCTCCTCCAATGAGAGGGCAATGAGAATAGGGCATGTCCTGGCTGACGGGAGTCCATAATGATGGATGCTGCCTTTCTGAGGCATCGCCCTTTGAAGGTTTCTTGGTTGCTGGGAAGGCTAGTGCCCTTGATGGAGCCGGCTGTGTTTACAACTTCCTGCAGATTTTGCTAATCCTGTGCTCACTCTTTCCACCTTAGATCCTTCAATGAAGATAGGTGTTTATTTCCTTGACTCTCCCTTCCTGAAGTCCACGATCAGTTGCCTGGTCTTACTGACATTGAGTGAGAGTTTGTTATGCAACACCACTCCACCAGCTGATCTACCTTGCTCCTGTACGCCTCCTCGTCACCAGCTGAAATTCTGCCAACAATAGTTGGCATTTTAGCTGTGGGTATATAGTATATCCATCTTGTTAAAAAGATGCAGTAATTATCTTGAAGGTAATTCTGGACTAAAAGTCGATTGCAAGTGAAGTGCTCAATGAAAACATGTTAAGTAAAAAATAGTTTTTGGAGAAATTAACAGGATTGAAAGCTGATAAATTCCCAGCACCTGATAAACTGAATCCCACGGACGCATCCGTGGAGGTAGTGGGTGCATTGGATTGACATCTTCCAAAATTCCACAGGTTTAACAGTGGGTGGCAAATGTCACCTTTCTAGTTAAGAAAGGATATGGAGACAGTTAAAGAAAATGGAATAGAAGAAGAAATTAAGTTAAGTTCTTATTGGATGACCAGTAATGTTTGGAAGGCTGAATGGCCAACCTTTGCTCCTATTTTAAAAATTGTTATACAACCCTCCTTTCCAAAGTGATGGAAATATACCACGGAGTATTGGAGACTGGGAGACCGTTTCGCTGATCACCTATGCTCTGTCTGCCAGAGGAAGCAGAATCTCCCTGTGGCCACACATTTTAATTCCAAGTTCCATTCCCGTACTGATATGTCTATCCATGGCCTCTTCTACTGTCAAGATGAAGCCACACTCAGGTTGGAGGAACAACACCTTATATTCCGACTGGGTAGCCTCCAACCTGATGGCATGAATATTGACTTCTCTAATTTCCGTTAATGCCCCTCCTCCCTTCTTACCCCATCCCTTATTTATTTATTTATTTATTATATTCCCCCCCCCCTTTCCTTCTCTCTCTTTTTTCTCCCTCTGTCCCTCTCACTATATCTTCCTCTGATGCTCCCCTCCTCCTTTCTTTCTCCCTAGGCCTCCCATCCCATGATCCTCTCCCTTCTCCAGCCTGGTATCCCTTTTTCCAATCACCTGTCCAGCTCTTAGCTTCATCCACTCCCCCTCCTGTCTTCTCCTATCATTTCAGATTTCCCCCTCCCCCTCCCACTTTCAAATCTCTTACTATCTCTTCTTTCAGTTAGTCCTGATGAAGGGACTCAGCCCGTAACGTCAACTGTACCTCTGCCTATAGATGCTACCTGGCCTGCTGTGTTCACCAGCATTTCTTAAATATGTATGTTATTTTGTTGTTATTCTGTGCAGTTTTATGTCAAGTATTTTGTAAGCCTACATAAACTGTGCCATGTGTGCATTCAGTGCACACATACTTTTGTCACAGGAAAAAATTTGCACAACATAAGATTTTTGCGCACACTGACTACTAAAAATTAGAGGGAACACTGGTGGAGGGGCAGGTAATCTGAGGAAGTAGGGAGGATGCTGAAGGACAGACAGATTAGGAGAATGGGCAAAGAATTGACAGATGGAACACAGTGTTTGGATGTGTATGGTCATGCACTTTGGTAGAAGAAATGAAAAGGTTATTTTCTAAATGGAGAGAAAATACAAAAAACTGAGGTGCGAAGGGACTTGGGAGTCCTCTTGCAGGATTCCCTAAAGGTTCATTTGCAAGTTGAATCTGTGGTGAGGAAGCAAAATGCAATATTAGTATTCATTTCAAGAGGACCAGAATATAAAAGCAAGGATGTAATGTTGTGACTTTATAAAAAATTTGTGAGGCCTCACAAAGTATTGTGCGCAGATCTGGGCCCATTATCTTCGAACAGATGTGCTGCAACTGAAGAGTGTATTCGAAGGAGGTTCATGAAAATGATTCCTGGTTTGAATGGCTTGGCATATGAAGAGCTTTTGATTGCTCTGGGCCTGTATTGGCTAGAATTCAGAAGAATGACTGGTGGCCTCATTGAAACCTATTGAATGGTGAAAGGCCTTGATAGACTGGATGTGGAGAGAATATTGTCTATGTTGGGAGAGTCTAAGAATAGAGGACGCTACCTCAGGATAGAAGGGTGTCCTTTAGAATGGAGATGAGGAGGAATTTCTTTAGCCAGAGAGCGATTCATCTGTGGAATTCTTTGCCAATGGCATCTGTGGAGTCTTTAAGTATATTTAAGACATGATAGGTTCTTGATTATCCAGGGCATGAAGGTATACGGGGAGAAGGCGGGAGATTGGGGCTGAGAGGAAATTTGAATCAGCCATGTTGAAATGATGGAGCAGACGCGATGGCCAAATGGCCTAATTGGCTCCTATATCTTATGGTCTTATGTCAATCACTCTATATGTTAAAAAAGAATTTCAGAATCTGTATCAGTATGGCATGATATTTGTTGTTTTATGGCAGCTGTGCAGTACAATGCATAAAAATATTGTAAATTATAATAATATATATAATAAATGAAATTAGTGGTGCAAAAAGGGGAGCAAAAATGATGAGGTTCTGTCCATAGGTTGGTTCATTGTCCATTCCGAAATCTGTTGGTGGAGGGCAAGAAGCTGTTCTTAAAACATGGGGTGTGTGGTCTCAGGCTCCTGTACCTCCTCTTCAATGGTTGTAATAAGAAGAGAATGTGGCCTGGGTGATAGGGATCCTTGATGATGGATGAAGTCTTTTTGTGGCATTGCTTTTTGAAGATGCCCTCACTGCTGGAGAGGCCTATGATGGAACTGGCTGAGTTTGCAACCCTCTTTTGCTTTTTCTGATCCTTTATAGTGGCCCCTTCATACCGGATGGTGATGCAACCAGTTAGAATGCTCTCCATGACACATCTATAGAAACTTCCTGGAGTCTTTGGTGACATACCAAATTTCCTCAAACTACAAGTAAAATATAGCCGCTTCTTTGTAATCATGTCAATATGCTGGGCCCACGGTAGATCCTCTGAGATTTTGATACCCAGGAACTTGAAACTGCTCACCCTTTCTACTGCTGACACCTAGATGAGGACTGGTGTGCATTCCTTTGACTTGCCCTTCCTGAAGCTCCCATTTTCCCTTTAAAGCTCTTTCCTCTAAGCTCTTTTGGTTTTGATACACCTGCCATGGGAGAAAGATTCAGGCTACCTTATCTATGTCTCTTGTATCTTGTATACCTCTTCCAGGTCAGCCGTCAGCCTCCTTTGTTCTGGGAACAAAAGACAAGCCCAACCTGTCCAGTATCCCCCATAATGTATGTTCTTTGATTCAGACAATATCCTGGTGAATCTCCACTACGCTCTCTGCAGTGCAATCACATCATTCCTATAATATGACAATTACTGGAATCTCATGGGCAATATTGTTTGTTACCAGATTTTAATTTTTAAATATCCCTTATCTTCCCCGGTACCATATTTCCACAAACTCGTTTCTGGTTATACTGATCCCATGACACTGGGAAGATGTTTTCTGTCAAGATTTAACACTCAGGATGAAGATCTTAAATGATCCACAATTATTCACCTCACAAATCAAATCAAACACTATTCTTCCCTGTGGGAGGGAGAAAATCAAGAGAAGGAAAAATGAGGCAGGGTACAGGAGCTTTGACAGGTTTTGATAAGTGAGATTGAATGTGTGCTTCAGAGATTGAGTGAAGTAAAATGGCTGTTATCAAATATATCTTGGGTAAATTAAACTGGTAAGTTGAAAACAAGGCAGTATTTCACTGCAGATAGATCCCAACACAACACTGAAACATTACTTGAAGCTGGATATAATAGCTCGACTTAAGAGAAGTACTGCAATTTGTCTTCTATTATCAGCTTCACCAGAAGGCAGACTTTACTAGACTTCTCACAATGTTTGAAAAACAATGTTAATTTACACTAGAAAAGTTATTTTTGGAGATAATTCCAGAGAGAAAGCAGTTAATATTACTAAAGACTAACAAGGATGTCCTTTTAAATTACCATTTAGAAAGTTTGGATTGTGCTCTGTCATTTTTGCTCTGCAATCCAGTCAACAAGAATTCAAAATTGGGTAATATAAAGCCATCACCCACAGCATACAAAGGAGAGGATCATGGTGCAGTGGAGGATTTCAGCACTGACGTCATTATGGAACAAGCTCATGGTGCTAAAGATTCCATCAATAGATGTACGTGTCAGCAAGGTGAAACAAGATGGAGCAATTTAGTCCCGGCAGTTAAAATAAAGAAAAAAATCCACAGTGAAACTCTGGTAAACAATGGATTTGTTTTTTGAATTTTTCACACGGTCAAACGGATGCTGTGAACTGGGTGGCTACATACTCAACCACATCTCTTCCATCCCTTCCCTACCACTGTTCACTCACCAAGCCCATATACAGACAGACATAGGTAGACTTAAGAAATAGTCCCTGAACCTACTATCTGAGGTCAGAATGGTGTTAATCCTTGCCTTCCTGCATTCACTACAATTCTAGCAACTGCAGTGACCAAAGAACAGCTCTGAGTGGTTGAGCCTGTGAAAATCATGTGAGGAGATTGTCATGTCTGCATGTAATGCATTTTCAATGCCACAGCCGTGTCTTGAATATGTAAAACCTAGCTATAGTACAGTACTGGAAAAGGAAGATGTTCCTTTTCTAACTGAACAAAAGAAAGATTTACATTTTAGAGCATCCACTTTATGTTTTTGAAAAGTTGTAATGGAAGAAACATCAGAACTATTTTGTGCACAGCAAGCTCCCATTAACCAGTGAGACTGATGAAAAATTGATGGACCAACAAAAATTATCTTAACTATTCTAGTGGTCTGAATTCCTTAAGATGTCAGTACTTCCAAATGAGTCATGCATAATCTTCTGTTTCTTACCCTTTCAGACCTGGCTGCTGTGCGGAACCAGGAACGAAATACAACTCCTCTAATGGATTTCCAGATGAGATGTTAAACTTCGTAAAGACTCACCCATTGATGGATGATACAGTTCCCTCACTAAACCATGGGCCATGGATTATAAAGACAACCATCAGGTGAATTCAAAGGCGTGGTCTTCCAGAGCATTTTCAAAGAGGGACTCCTTTGTTCATGACTTCAGATATGGAGTCATTACACACCAGGAATTTCAAATCAGTTATAATTATGAGCTAGGTAGCTGAAATTCGAATTCAAGTTTATGGTCATGGGCATGCATACCCTGGATATAAATGCCATGAAAATGAGCTTTTATACAGCAGCAGCACTATATAGTACAAACATCATAAATATATAAATTACCTTAACTTAAATTAGTGTAAATTGTACATAACTGTCACAAAAAATAAACAAAAATAAACATAACTGCAATTGAACAAGTTGGGGAAAATATATTCCAAGGCAGAATTAGGAAATTTTTCAGTTCATTTTAAGAACCTGAGCATGATCCTGCTTTCAGCCCCAACCCTTGTCTCTTCTCTTCCAATATTTGGCTTACCTTGTGGTAGTAACAGCAAATAAATATAAATATATGAATGCTGCAACTTTGCGTTGACACGTACTTGGTTCAGTTTGCAGAATACTAATCTGACTCAGTTATCAGGTCCCAGTAAAACAACTTTTACAAAGCTGAGCAGTGTACAACCCCATGGGCAGGAAAACCTTCATACCAGCTGTACTACAAGTCCTGAAGCAGGTCTCTGTCTAAATCATCTTACATACTCCTGGTAAATTTAGAACCTGAGATGGAATTCAATATTAAGGTCATTATTCTCCTGATATGAAAGTATAAGTAACCAAACTTGCATGTTGGCCGGTAAAGATTTGTCTCACATCAGTAACTCCAGGGTAACTTTCCTTATCCTTCAAAAGAGGAAGTGGCAAATGTGAACAAAACAATGGTAATCTTTGGCTCAGCCTTTAAGCTTGAACAGGTTTGGCACCATCTGTGTGGTTCTGAGAAATGGCAGGATTCAAAGAGCCATTTAGCTTGTAAGGAAATGAGATCCCGGTAAAATGAACACAGAAGTATGCCACAAAGAGGATTCTACACTCCTGAAACCCATCTAAAGAAGCACTTCTCTGGCTGTAGCAGGAAAGGCAGAGTAAAATTTAACTGTAACCAAGGTGCAAAATGGTAGGCTGTGCATCAGACAACTGGATACTACAAATGGTGATTTTTTTTTGCTACATTTGATTTTCATGAATGTTGAGCATCAACTGAATTTTACCCTACCATATATTCAGTGTGGTGCAGCAGGGCATATTCCATTCATTTTAGTGAGCCACTTTTCAGAATAACAAAGCCAGCACAGGCTACTGCTGTCAAGACAAACGCCTCACTAAATTGAACCCAGTGATTGCTGAGAGCATCCAAGCACTGCATCCCAAAGGAACACATCTTTCTTGTGTTGAGTTTCTGCTCCACTATCCTAGTTCAGCAGATGATGCTCTGTGTTTAAACTTCCACATTTGAGCTTGTGGTTGCATGATGTCTGGGGAGAGTTTAAGAAACACGAGAAGTGATGCATGAAGCTATGTTGTTTGGACTTACAGGAAACATTAAGGTGCATCAACGTGCCCTTGGTATAAATGTGAAAATATACTGGTGACTGTTATAGTACTTTGTAGAATTGAGCACATCCACATGCCTATTGCTGCAGGGAATTTTTCTGTAAGGTCTTCTGAACCAGTCCATTTGTCTCATTCCACAACTATATCGCAGAAATCTTTAATTGAAGCAGCACCTTAATGAACTGTTCCTGCTCCTGTTCACAATCTTTATGTAAACGTTGAAGCAGAGAAATAACAGGCCATTTGTACTATTGTCCCTCGGCTGAAGTGATGACTCCAAGATATTGAACGTTGCTAGATGTAAAGCTGGGGCCTGGCCCCTCATTTCAGAATCAGAATCAAGTTTATTGACACTAACATAAATCGCAAAATAAGTGGCAGGAGTACAGTGCAGGCATAATAAATCACCATAAGTTAAAATAAAATTAATTAATTAAATAAATAAATAAAGAGGCCGAAGGAAGAATAGTATTGTTCGTGGGCTCATGAACCATTCAGAAGTCTTATGGCAGAGTAAAAGAAGTTGTTCCTAAGACGTTCAGTTGGGTATTCTAGTGAACGCAGCAGGCCAGGCAGCATCTCTAGGAAGAGGTACAGTCGACGTTTCGGGCCGAGACCCTTCGTCCTGACGAATGGTCTTGGCCTGAAAATTTGACTGTACCTCCTCCTAGAGATGCTGCCTGGCCTGCTGCGTTCACCAGCAACTTTGATGTTTGTTGCTTGAATTTCCAGCATCTGCAGAATTCCTCATGTTTAAGTTGAGTATTCTGGCTCCTGTACCTTCTCCCTGATGATAGTAATGAGAAGAGGGTATATTCTCGGTGTTGAGACAAAAAACTAAGAAATTTGTGAATAAGGAAACTTTTTCACATCATATTCCTAAAATACCTACCCTTTAACCTGTGAGCATGTTTCCTGTATATAGGGGATATGTTGTAGCGTGGATAAAATCATTGGAGAGACAGAGTCACTGGTAGATACAAAGCAGCTTCTTTATTCAACACAACAAGGTACAGCAGGCATCATACGGACGGAGAAGCTTTCAGTAGGAAGGTCTGCTAGCCCAATGTGGGCTCGATATTTATATGCTAAACACAAAGGCAATCGCTACTTAAAAAGTTATAGACAATGCATAGACAATGCTTCCTTTTGAAGCTACCTACAAAACATCGCACCTTCCGACTTCATCCTTTCCTCCTGACGCCAACTTGCCTGGGTTGGTATCCACAGCCTTTAGGAATGCAAGTTAAATCCACAATACATTTATTTGGCATTTTACGTGCTAACATAGAAGACAATTAATATTTATAAAGTATAGATAATACTGTCTTTGAAACTACAGCATCTGGTCAAACTACGGCACCAGAAGCATCTGGTATTCACATCTTTTTAGGAAGCGCATTGTTGTGGACTCAATCCACAGTACTTTGTCAAATAGAAGTCTGGTGGCCAACTCATTTAAGTGTAAGCGAATCATCTACCCAAAAAAATTCACTCTAACAGGATACAACAAATCCTTTCAGAATCCTGTAGATTTCAAGAAGATCACCTATCATTCCACTAAACGGAAATGAGTAGAAGTCAAATCTACTCCAATTCTTCTCATTGGATCACCTAAAAGCCCAAGAACTAGTTGCCAGGGACGGATTGTTACCAGTCACAAAGCTCTATCTTCTCCAGAATTCAGCGATACTAAGCTGAATTCAGGTAGAAAGGGAATATTTCTTTAAGAGGTCCAAGTATCCTATGCATAATTGTATATAGACTGAATAAACCTACCAATTTTACCAATTCCAGTCCCATTTCACCTCTTTCTCTAAACTCCTTGATCATATCAAGCCTCCCAGGTATCATCTTTGCCTTAATTTTCTACTTGAATCTTTGCAGTTTTATCCTCCTTACAAGTTTCACTTAATTCAAGCCATGAAAAGTGTCCATCTGTTATTTAGCTCTTCCTTAAGTTTGTTGATGTCCCTTCAACAAAGTCATCCTCACAGTTAACAACCCATGATCCAGTTCTGCAGCCCTGCACCTTTCATGGCTTAACTCCTTCCCATTTAACTGGACTCCCAGCGGTGGTTTCTCTTTCCTTTCGACTGTCCCGCTGTAACCACTTCACTAGCTTAATGATTCATCTTTGATGTTTCTCTTTAACTCATCAGTATGCTGCTACTTGACAATTCTGTACCCAGCCATTGGGTCAGCTTCCATATAGTTAGCTGGAACATCCATTTCTGCTTCTTGGCCACCTCCTTCACCGGTCCATGATATCTTTCTGCACCGAGGTGAGGATGGTTTAAACTTGTTCCACTCAACCTTTTGTATTGTCAAACCCATCATTGACTTCATCCTTTCCCTGGGCAGGGAATGTTTTGTCATATGCTTTTCAGGAGGGCAATGTTCAGAACATCACAGAATTATAGAAGAACTTTGAGTCACGCTGTATTTTGTCTGTAGGAACTTTCACACAGCTGTCACACTGACCCCTAGTGTCCTTCCAGGTCATCAGTGCCTTCAACTGCTGGTGCCTGAACTTCCTGCAGGCCTGAATGTAGCCTCATCACCTTAGATTTCCCTGAACAGAATTCAGACATTTAAACTCTTATTTAAGTCATTCTTTTACAAAAAAAAACATTTACACCCACATTCATCATCTCCATGTATACCTAAGCTTTCTTTACTGGTTTCCCATTCCTCACCCTTCTTAGATGCCAAATATAAACTGGACTATCTTTGTCCATTTCCTCTATCATCCCAGTCAGAGGTCCCCATTAATGAAACCGTTGCAGAAGCTAGCAAAAGCTGACCCAGCAATAAGCTTTTTCAACTATTGTTTCTTCAACTAAATGCAAACTTGCAATTGCAGTGTCCAACATTTGTCTTTCCTCAAATTAGAGTTCCTGAAGGTGCTGCTTCCCTTTGCTAGCCTGCAGGTCACCCTTGGGCAAGGTGTAGCACCTGCTTTGCCCAGTGATCAGGGTCATGTGAAGCCATTGGAGTAGTTGGTGGTCATATGACCATCTGATGTATATCACAAGTCCTGATTATGTGACCACTGACACCAGATAGACAGTCTCTGAAGAGTACTGATAATGGCTGGGGTCACCGGTCTTGTAAAGACACTGCCCAGATGAAGGCAATGGCAAACCATTTCTGTAGAAAAAGTTGCCAAGAACAATCATGGTCATGAGACTATGATCGACTACATCATACGACATGACACATAATGATGATGTCATACAACACGGCACTTAATGATGATGATGAAGAAGTACCTTCTCTTTAATGCTTTATTAAAAATTCTGTCTTGTCAGATTATGCTTGAAAACTTGTCTACGAATGATTGCTTGTGTTACTTAGCCACAAGGCCACAATGTTCCTTCTTAGTATTTGTCACACTTTAAGCCATTTTCAGGCACTTAAAGTGCATTGGTAAATTAGAAAATAATGAATGTTTCTTCCTATCCCTCTTGTTTTCTGAAGCTCGGTGATATAATCCTTTACTACCATCTTACTGAATCTTGGCAGCATTAAAAGTAAGGTTTGCCCATGAGAGCCCCGTTTACTTAACTCAAGAATGTTTAATTCCTGTCCTCCTTCTGTGCATAGGTTTTAAACAGGGCTTCTTCATTGATCACACGTTCCTAGCCACTTTGACGAACTGTGTTTACATCTCGCCTTAGAGGCGCCCATTAGTGGCTTTGTGGCCAGGTTTACAAATGATACAAGGATAGGTGGAGGGGCAGATAGTGCTGAGGAAGCAGGGAGGCTGCAGAAAGACTTGGATAAATTAGGAGAATGGGCAAAGAAGTGGCAGATTTAACACACTGTAGGGAAATATATAGTCATGCACTTTTGGTAGAAGGAATAAAGGTGTAGACTATTTTCTAAATGGGGTGCGAATTCAGAAATTGGAGGTGAAAAGGCCTTGTAAATCCTTGTGCAGGATTCCCTAAAAGTTAACTTGCAGCTTGAATCAGTGGTAAAGTTGGCAAATGTAATGTTCGTATTTATTTCAAGAGGACTAGAATATAAGGTCAAGGATGTAATGCTGAGGCATTGGCCAACCACACTTGAAGTATTGTGAGCAGCTTTGGGCTCCTTATCTAAGAAATGGTATGCTAGCTTTGGAGAGGGTCCAGTGGAGATTCACGAGAATGATCCCTGAGATTGAAGGGTGAATGTATGAGGAGCTTTTGATTACTCTGGAGCTGTACTTGCTGGAGTTTAGAAGAATGAGAGGGGATCTCATTGAAACTTTTGAATATTGAAAGGTTTAGACAGATGGACGTGGAGAGGATGTTTCCAATAGTGGGGAGTTTAGGCTGTGCCCTCTGAACACAAGGATGTCCCTATAGAACAGATGAGAAGGAATTCTTTTATCCAGAGTGTGGAGAACCTGTTGAATTTATTGTCATTGATGGCTGTAGAGGCCGTCATTGGATACTTAAAGCAGAGACTGATAGGTTCTTGATCAGAATCAGAATTAGGTTTAATATCACTGTCACACATTGTGAAATTTGTTGTTTTGTGGCAGCATTACATTGTGATACATAATAATAAAAATTATTAATTCCTATAAGAAGTATATGTAAAAAAAATTAAGAAGTGCAAAAAGAGAGAAAAAATTACTGAGGTAGTGTTCATGGGTTCATTGTCCATTCAGGAATCTGATGGCAGAAAGGAAGAAGCTGTTCCTGAAACATTGAGTGTGTGTGTCTTCTGGCTCCTGTACCTCCTGTTTGATGGTAGCAATGAGAAGAGAGCAGGGTGTGGGTGATGGATGTCCTTAATGATAGATGCTGCCATTTTGAGGCATCAGCTTTTGAAAGTGGCTGAGATGCTGGGAAGGCTAGTGCATATGATGGAGTTGGCTGAGTTTATAATTTCTGCAGCTTTATCCAATCCTGTACAGTAGCCCCTCCTTATCAGACAGAGATGCAACTAGTTAGAATGTTCTCTACGGTACATCTGTAAAAATTTGTGAGTGTCTTCGGTGACATACCAATTCTCCGCAAACTCCTAATGAAATACAGCTGCTCTCGTACCTTCTTTGTAATTGCATGAATATGCATGAATATGTTTGGCCCAGGATAGTTCCTCGGAAACAATGACTTCCAGGAACTTGAATTTGCTCACCCTTTCCAGCTCTGATCCCTCGTAGAGGACTGGTATGTGTTCCCTCAATTTACCCTTCCTAAAATCTACAGTCAGTTCTTTGGTCTTACTGACATTGAGTGCAAGGTTGTTGCTACAACACCACTCAACTAGCTGATCTATCTTGCTCCTGTATGCCTTCTTGCCAACCTCTAAAATTCTGCCAACAATAGTTGTGTCATTGGCAAACTTATGGATGGTGTTTGAGCTGTGCCTAGTCACATAGTGTAAAGAGGTTAGAGCTGTGAGCTATGCACTCACCATTGAGGTGCACCAGTATAGATTGTCAGCAAGATGTTATTTCCCATCCACACAGACTGTGGTTTCCCTGTGAGGAAGTCAAGGATCCAGTTGCTAAGGGAGGTGCAGAGGTCCAGGTTTTTGAGCTTATTCATTAAAACAGAGGGTACAATTGAGTTGAACTTGGAGCTGTAGTCAATGAACAACAGTCTGACATTAAGTATTACTATTGTCCAAGTGATCAGTAAGACCATCAAAGGTTATGGGAGAAGGCAGGAGAATGGGGTTGAGAGGGATAATAACTCACCCATGGTAGAATGGGGAAGCAGACTTAATGGGTCAAATGGCTTAATTTTTCTCCTATGTCTTATAGTCATATTAGCACATCCCAATAATAAAAATGAATGGTGCGTAGAAGCACTTCACTATCACATGGCTCAGTGTTTGGATTGCTAAATTGTGCTGAAAGTTCAGTAGCAATCGGAAACTGCACGGCCAGCTAGCTTGGCATAAGTTTCTCATGTTCTCAGAATGGAGAATATTTTAATAATACCTGATGTGCCAACAAACATCATGTGCCCTGAAGCAATCTGTGGATCCTTATATAAGTGTGCTGGATGCTGGTATAGTAAACAGTCAGTGGTAACTATGCAGGAGTACTTTTCTTTCTTGATGTCTCTAGCAATTACCCTGGCAAAAAACAGAAGCTGGCAAACTCCTGAATTGTATTCCTGTTTTTTTTAAATAAGCCTGAAATGTTAGTGCAGTTTTACAGCAGTTATCTTTATGACAACATTCGATCCCTATTGTGCCAATTCAGAAATACTATATTCACTAAATTCTGCCGACCCTCCATCAAGCATACTAAGTAGAATTTAATTGTATCCTATGACCAACAACATGAAAGATATTTCTCTTGGGAATTAGCTGTGGTTGGTAAGTGTTGCGAAATTCAACATATACTGTTGACTGAAGACTTAAGAGAGATTAATGATAGGCCATCCTTTGATCCTGAAACTTTTCAAGCTATGGCTTCAGGTTTTGCAGAAACAAGTAGATCATATGCCACATTATATTAAGCTTTACTGGAAGCAGCTTTGTTTTTGTTCTCTTCTAATGTATAATTAATATCTTGCTTTGATACCCAGGGATCGACTGAACAAGATTGTAGTGGATACAGAGGCAGGCCCCTTTAAGAATTACACTGTGGTATTCCTAGGCTCTGAAACTGGGGTTATTCTCAAATTCCTCATTCGACCAACTACAAGTACAAACTTTGTCAATCGAAGCCTGTTCCTTGAACATTTTGATGCGTACAGTCCAGAGAAGTAAGTATATTTTCTTCTGATGTACGTTAAGACATTGGTCAGTAATTTCAAAGAGGGATAATCAGACTAGAAATCTATTTCAGAGCATTGGACATTATTCTAACATTTGTCTTCTCATTATAGCCTTCAGACAGACAGACAGACACACACACACACACACACACACATTCCATTCATGTACTGCTTCATATATCCATTCATACATGCTGCACACATGCACATACAATGTCTCTCGCACAACATAGTACAAAATAGACATCTGTATTTGTCAACACCAGCCATTGCTTAATCATTGCTCAGATTGTTTCCTCTCTTCTGCCCCAGTACAGAACACATGAATATACCATTTTCCAAGATCTTTCAGCTCCCTGTGAATTCACTACATAGATGACAAATTCATTGCACTTCCTCCTCCTCCAAGTCATTGCTTTCCAAGATGTCAAAGTCTGCCTTTGGTTTCAATACTTTCTGCTTTTTGCAGGCTATCATCTGTCTCACCTTTGGGAATGATCCTAACTTCTTCCAGACTATGTTCAGTCTTGTTGACCTACACTATGACTGCCTAAATGCTATTACTACATTCTTTCACTTTTCAAAGAACATATTGATGCAGTGAGGTAAGAAGAAAAAAAAAATCTATGTTTATTTGTGAAATAAAACACTGGAGCACCCAAACTTCCTGGCACTGAAATCTTCCTGCAAGGATTAATGAAAACCATTAAATGCAAGGTCCTTCCGCTGTCCATAGCCCAAGTATACTGCCTTGCAATCAGTTTGCCCAAGATCAGTGAACATTCACCAAAGGTTTAGATGCAGAAATTGGTGAGAATGTGGAGAGAATTAGCAAAAATATTGGATTAATGTAGGATAACTGAATGCTGGGAAGCATGGACCTCTTTCTGTGCTGTATCTTTTTATGATTTCATAACTCTTGATTAAAAGATCCCTTTCAACTGAATTATCTGTGAAGATTAGCTAGGACTTAGATTGTTCACAGAGCGTTCTGATACTTTTTTTCCAACTATGCCCACTTTTGGCCACTTTTCTCTTCAATTTTTCATCTCACCTTTAAGTCCACATGCCTTCAGTGTACAGGCGGTTTTTCTGCTCTAGTAGATTATGTCCAAATAAACAAAACTATTAATTTCTTGTTATCTCACTGCAATAATGTATTCTTTGAAAAGTGTAAGAACAATTTACACTATAGACACTTGTGAAGTTTTGGAGAAGGGCTTGAGTGTGTTGTGTAAGTTTGAACAGAGTCAGGAAAAAGACTCTTCATTCATGAAGGTGAGATTCATGATGCCCAGCAGAAAGCTGGAGATTTGAGGATGATCTTTCTATCATCAAATATCCTGACAATATTCAATGCTCCCATAAGGAAAAAAAGAATTCACAAATCTTTGGTATTCTTATATTTTGGAACAATACCCCAACAGTCGTCATTGGGGTGATGTCAGATACAGTATGTCGGTTATACAGGTTAAGTGGGATTGTAAATGCTAACTGTTATAAAATTGGCCCATTTTCAATTCAGTTGAAATCTATCAAGCATAACTCACATAGACAACTAGTGCAAAGTTAATTGTGTTGCAACTTCACTGACAATCAGTTGCATCCCCAGACACTTCAGAAAAGCAGACAGATTATAAGAGAAAGAACTCTGGTACTGAAAATACAGCAACTTAAAGAGAAGAATAACATTTGTGAATTATTTTCAGATAATTTCAAAACACAATCATAGTAGTATTAGCATCCACATAGGCTGTACATGGGAAGTTGTATATTTAATGATAGAGATAATATAGAGAAAGTGTTAAAAAAATCATTCAAAATTTCTGGGCTCCCTTCCAAAAACCGTAAAGGCAGCTAGAAACGTCTCCCTGGAGCACAAAGAATTAGAAAAGACCAGTGGTCCAGGTATTTTAAATGGGTGATAGGAATTAACTGAATACAAATTAGTCTTTGAAATGAATGTGAAGCAAGCTTTGCAAAATAGGTCTAAACAAGGAAATTAGGAGCAATCTGTTTTGGGGAGGGTCAATATTTAGGTTAAATTGCAGTCACATCTCATCACTTGTAAAACAGAACTCCGCAAGAGACAGTATTTCCAGGAAAGGCAAAAACAAGGGAGGGGAAGGGAGACAAGGTGTTGAGCTGTAAGAAGTGTTATTATTTTGTCATGTTAATAACTATTGACAGTATATAATATATGGTTGCTAACACGTATACTCAAATTATTAACTTAAAATATATTAATTGTGCTCTTCGAGACTTTGCTGTACATAGACCAACTGCTGAGTTTCCTGCATTGCAGCAGTGAGTGTACTTCAGAACTAATTCATTGTGTGTGACCCAGTTTGCGATGTCTTAAGAAGTGCAGCGCAGTATTATACAAATACAATTCCTTCTTAATTATGCCATGGTAAAATCCTGCTTCATGGTGACTGAAGCAACCTACTCTTCATTCCAGGTGCAATAGCAATGGACGTGAGCACCGGAAAATCGTGGGAATGGAGCTCGATAAGATCAGTGGGACACTACTTGTGGCATTTTCCTCTTGTGTCGTCCGTGTTGCTTTTGCCCATTGTCAGCAGCATGCCACCTGCATGAAGTGAGTCATTCAGAGATTAGTACTTCTCCAACAATGGGGTAACCTTTCAACTTTTGAACTGTACCATGTAATTCCTCAGGCTCAGCATCCATTATCTCCCTTCCTAGTTCACATAGGGTCCTTGCCTTTAATTTGGGAGATTGTGAGTTCAAATCTCACTGAAGCTTAGATTGCACAATCTAGGCTAACACTCTTGTATATCACCGTGAGAGTATTGTCAATGGTGTTGGCTTCCATGTGATGTCATTTTAAGGATTGTGGAAAGATGTAAAGAATCATGATGTTAGATGAAGAAGACAAGAAAATTCTACCAAAATCAAAGATGATATGTAATCCTACTTCACCAAAAACTAGATATTATTTATTCATCTGATACATTTTTTTGAATAATGAGTTCTTATGGTTCTCTGCATAACAATGTTGCCCACATTTCCAAAAAGAGATTCTTTGGTTGTAAAGCACTTTGGGGTATGATAACAGGATTATCAAATCTTGGTATGATGACTCTGCTTCCACCAGCACAGCCCAAGTTCTCAATCCATCCATCAGACCCCTGTCGTTCATGAGTTTTGGTTGGGAGGTTTGATGGTGGCAGGCTTTGTTCTAGGCTTGATGCTATCCACTTTCGTACTTGCCTCCAGGAGCCACAACATTACAATTGCGAGCTAGATCCAGCGGCATTTTCCACCCAGCTCAAGAATGAGGTCTGCCTTTTCTCAGTGAACTAAATGCAAACTGTGAATTGCAAATATCTCTGTGAACAGTGAAGGTCACAGATGCATTAGGACTCATCTCAAAAAGCGATGTTATTGGGATTAGCCCATTCATTAACCACAGTACAGGGGATGGAGAGAATGGACTTCAGTGCAAGGAGAGATTAGGATAAGCACTAGGCAGAGGAGATTAGCTTGGAGGGAAGACTATAGCAGAGAAAGGGAGGGCAGTGTAGACTATAGTACAATGGAGGAGGCCAGATAATACTGTAGCATAAATGGAAGACCTTTGAGCTATATTCCAAACTTCCACAAAAAAAACATTCCAAATCTGGATGGGAGAATTGATGTTTGGAGTGAAAGGAATTGAGGTAATACCATTCCCCTACACTTCATCAGCCAATACACTACCAAATATAGTTATAATCCACGAAGTCAAAATATTCCCAGGGAATAGTCTAAATTGTGTCAAAATAATCAGTGAACAATATATAGATGGATGCAAATTTCAGTTGAACAACCTCAATCTAGCCTTTATATAAGTTCAAGCTTTCAAGAAAAATGCGGGTACATTTTTTTCAATGATAATACCATCCTCCTCCAGCCAAGCTGGATAGGCTGACGTAATCTCATTCCACTCCAAAGTGTTCTGTAATATCTTCTCTTCCAGCTTCCGCACATCGAGCCGCTGAAGTACCTAAAATTCTTTTACAACTTCTTCAGGTACTTTGGCAGAAGGAATAAAAGCATAAACTATTTTCTGAATGGGGAGTGACTTCAGAAATCGGGGGCACAAAGGGGCTTGTGAGTCCTGGTGGACGATTCCCTAAAGTTTAAATTCCAGGTTGAGTCAGTAGTAAGGAATTTAAATGTAATGTTAGCATTCATATCAAGAGAACAAGATTATAAAAGAACAGATGTAATGCTGATGCTTTATAAGGCATTGGTCAGACCACATTTGGTGCATTGTGAGTAGTTGTAAGAAAGGATATGCTGGCATTGGATAGGGTCCAGGGGAGGATCACGAGAATGATCCCACGAATGAAGAGGATTAATGTACAAGGAGCGTTGGATGGCTCTGGGGCTGTACATGCTGGAGTTTAGAAGAATGGTGGTGGGGGGGGGACTCATTTAAACCTACTGAATATTAAAAGACCTAGGTGGAGAAGATGTGGAGAGGATGTTTCCAATTGTGGGGGTGTCTAGGACCAGTGGGCCTCAGAATAAAAGGACATCCCTTTAAAAGAGAATTCTCTTTAGCCAGAGTGTGGTATATCTGTGAAATTCATTGCCACAGACAGCTGTGGAGATCAATTCACTGGGTATATGTAAAACAGAAGTTGATAGTTTTTTGATTAGTAAGGGCATCAAAGGTTACAGGGGAAAGCAGGAGTGGGATGATAAATCAGCCTTGATTGAATACTGGAGCGGACTCGGCCATATGGCCTAAATCTGCTCCTGTGCTTTTTGGTCTTACTTCCTTGCACAGAGGGTGTGAGCATCTGGAATGAACCTCCTGAGGAAGTAGCTGAGGTGATACAAAGGCAACGTTTGAGAGGGATTTAGAAAGGCACATGGAGGTTTATGGGCTGAACCTGGGAAGCTGGGAGAATACTGTTGTGGACATGGGCCAGCTGGGACTAAAGGGCTGTTTCCATTCTGTATTACAGTACACAAGCCCCATCTTATTTCCCATCTGGATACTGCCCTTCATTAACATGTGTTACAGCAATGTCAGGTTCCACGTGCACAGCAGTACCACACAGATCTGCCTCACCATCATTCTCTCAACCCTTCTGTTCTCTCTGATTTGTCGCTTTGATTCTTGGACATTCAGAATGAGATTAGTGAAATTTTCTGCAGTTATGTATTTGGAGGACTGCACATCATGCCTGTAGAATCAAACCAAACTCCAGTCTCTGGCCACCAATTCCACGTGTCTCTTCCTGTCTACCATGTGTGGCTGACTCATCCATTGATGGTCTTAAGGTCACATATCCACAATGTCCTCAAAACTGACTGCTGTTACATCAATCACAGTGGCTTCACCTCATCTATTCTAAAATCCTAGTCCACATTTTTGTAACCTCTCTGATTGACCACTGCACTGCTCACATGGTCAGATTTCTACCCACCACTTTCTGTTCCTGTGAGTTCATTCAATACCATTGTCCATGTCCTCACTTGCATCTGCTCCTCTTCAGCCACTGGCTCACTTTTCACCAATCTCTTTCGGCTCCTGGCAGAGCATTCCTTTGATATTAAAATAATCTTTCCAATCAGCTTTAAACATGGCTGCACCTCTCTCACTCTACAACTTCCCTCATTCACCATCTTGCATTCCTCTAGTTCTCTGTCTTCACCGCTGACCATGAATGCTTTGCCATAGACAGTCGTAATTTCAGCAGCAAAGGCCCCATGCTCTGTAGTTCCGTACTTGAATGTTTCTGCCTGTCTTCTCTCTCCCTCTATAGAATCTCTCATTACTTGACTCATTTAGTTTTGTAGAACTGCAAAACAACTGGGACATCATGCTATGTTAAAGGCACCTTATATTTCCAAGTGGCCATTGAGATAAGGGGAAGGAAATCCATCAGCATTTCTTCTTCTGATAGCTGCATGTCAGCAAGGGCAGGATCTGGTTTAAGTATTGCTCGCCCCCTCCGTCATTGAGGCCCACCGCCAATCACTGTGCTCACAGGAAAAGTTGGCCAAGTGGTTAATGAGATGGAAGGTGCCCAGAACCATTGAAGGAAAATCTCAGCAAAAGGCCAAGAGTGCAAGTGACAGGAGGGAAAAATGAAAGTCCTTTCCAAAGTGATTAAGAGAAATTGAGCAAACACGAGGAAATCTGCAGATCCTGGAAATTCAGGCAACACACATAAAAGTTGCTGGTGAACGCAGCAGGCCAGGCAGCATTTCTAGGCAGAGGTACAGTCGATGTTTCGGGCCAAGACCCTTCGTCAGGACGGAGGGTCTCGGCCCGAAACATCGACTGTACCTCTTCCTAGAGATGCTGCCTGGCCTGCTGCGTTCACCAGCAACTTTGATGTGTGTTAAGAGAAATTGAGGCTAATGTTATCACTTTGGGCTGATTTTCATCAAATGCAAAAGCACCAGAATAAGCTGTTACCAAAATCAGCCAATAAGTAAGGCCTGTGAACATGGGCATTTGCTAAATGATTTCTACACATAGAAAAGTATTACTCACACGATAATATAAGACCAAAATTTGAAACCACTTCTTCAGATCCTGGCACTTTGAATACACTCTCATGATTTATAGAGTTGTTGAGAGAAATAACTCTGCCAACTTTCATAGTGCTGACTACTGCCTACTACTCCAAACCAAGTGTCAATAGAAGCAAGCACATCATTCACTCTAAACCAGAGAGAAAACTCTTATGCTGAACAGAGTGCCCAGATTAGAATTCATTTAAACGATTGGAGCTTGACATTTTTAATGCCTTTCTTACACTACATTCAGATGAAGGGGGAAAAAGGCAAGTAGGCAAAATTGGATGCACCATGTCAAGGCTAACTCCACCTCAAAGAGATTTCAGAAGGCAGCCAGAATGAAAAATGAGGCTGCAGTACTTCCAAATGAAAGGAAATGTTAGCTTGAAAGAGAAAGAGTTACAGAAGATCTGATACGCACATATTTAAAATGTGTAAAACAGAACTTCTAATAAAGTTAGTTCCCAGCTGAAATTATGCTGTTTTAAGGAACAAATTAGAAGTTACATCAATTAAAGTTGATCCATATGGACATGCTTGCTTACAAGGGGTGATTGATAAGTTCATGGCCTAAGGTAGAAGGAGTCATTTTTAGAAAACCTAGCACATTTATTTTTCAACATAGTCCCCTCCTACATGTACACACTTAGTCCAGCGGTTGTGGAGCATACGGATCCTTCTTTGTAGAAGTGGTCCACAGCAGGGGTGATTGATAAGTTTGTGGCCTAAGGTAGAAGGAGATGAGTTATTAACTTCAAACTTTCTGCATTATCACTCAAAGAGTTGAACTGCACGTGCATGTAACGAGAGCATCTTGGACCTCCAGGTGGTCCACAGCAGGTGTGATTAATAAGTTTGTGGCCTTAGGTAGAAGGAGATGAGTTATACAGCTGTCGTTACATGCACGTGCAGTTCAACACTTTGAGTGAAAATGCAGAAAGTTTGCATTTAATAACTCATTTCTTTCTACCATAGGCCACAAACTTATCAATCACCCCGGCTGCGGACCACTTTCTGGAGGTCCAAGACGCCGACTTCTACAAAGAAGGGATCCGTATGCTCCATGACCGCTGGACTAAGTGTGTAAATGTAGGAAAAATAAATATGCTAGGTTTTCTAAAATTGACTCTTTCTACCATAGGCTGCGAACTTATCAATCACCCCTCGTATAAGTTCATCAGTGCCGCAAAAAGCAAGTTGACTTGTTCATTGTGATTGCACACTTGTCCTGAGGAAGTTCAACAGTGGATGCTGAGATGTAAGATACTGGTGAATCAGGTTTATATGAGGAAGCCTTTGTTTCTCATAATGCACCAGTGTAGAGTGCCCAGAAGTGAACTGTTTTTTTTAATCCACAGTTTGTGCAAGAAGCCTGTATTGTGCTTGCATTTGTTGGCAAGACATCATTGGGCAATTTGGTCTGGATGTTTCTGTATGTCTGATTAATGTCCAGCGTCAGGCATTCGTCCAATGACAATATTTAATAGGGTTGAGGCCATTTCCATGCTCTCTAACATAAATTTACTGTTAAAGGTACAACATACTATCTTCATGAATAACTTATGGTAAAAAACAAGCATCAGGCCCCACATACATCAGCAAAGAGGCAGAGGCAGGAATTACCTCACTGGGACATTGATGATTTGTGGCAGACTCATTTTACCTTGACTCAATGGTAATTGTGTCATGACAAAGATCTCAGCTTCTCTGCATTGTGCACCTCAGCCTAAAGTATCTTGATGATCCCAGTCCTTACAGTCAAATGAGACCACTTTCAGCATGGAAGCCCATTGGGACAGGCCACAGCTTGGTGAGGGAGATGCCATTGTCACCTGTAGTCATAGGTGGAGGTGCACTGTATTTAAACATGATGGTCAATTGAGGATTCAATATGAAGACTTCATTATAAAAGCTTGCTTGTTCATGGCTTCTTTCAACACTTAAGAAGTTTGCTATTCCATTGGTAATGGGATAATACGGATTTGTCATTGGAGGTTAATGCTATTACATAGAACTCCCAAAAGTAAAGTGTACTGTGTCCTCTTATTGGATACTAATTCTGCAAGAATTCCATAAATAACAAAGATCCATTCCATCTCTTCAGTTACGCCTATTTCTGTTGTACGTACCTAGACATCTGACTCCAATCCAATGCCTGTGTATGAGTGAAGTTGAGAATGATTTTGTCCAAAGTGTGGTTAGAACTTGGAGTAGCTGATTGAATGATATGGATGGACTTAAAGAGATTAACAAGGTGTAACAAGAAAATCATGTTTATGCACCTGGTATCATCCGGAAAGCCCTGCATTTGAATAGTTTGCTGATACTTACCATTGAGACTTATACAATAGGAACAACGACTGGGGTATCTGTTGAACCATATCCCAGTGAAAGTCAACACTGTCAAGAGATGTATGGATAATGAGTCTGAGAAAATAAATATTGTCAAATTATATTTTTGTAACAAATTGCCTAACAATAGAATTTTTCACCTATTGTTTCTAAAGGAGCTGTGTTGGTACTCGCGATCCCTACTGTGGCTGGGTTGGAGATGGACAGTGTGCGTATTTGGAACCTGGAACCAGGTAGAATCATATTAATCCCATAAAATAATCTGAGTCCTATTTTTCAAAATGGGAGCAGTCAACTGTTAGAAGAGATATGCTAACAATGGTTAGTTACTGGACGGGCAGCGTGCTTAGAGGTTAGTTACAGGAGTATTAAATCATTGATCCTCACTGGTGAGATATTTCCAGAGGGCACAGAGTATATTCTATAAATAGCATCACAGACACAATATGCTAGAGGAACTCAGCAGGCCAGGCAGCATCTGCAGAGAGGAATAAACAGTTGATATTTCAAGCTGCAACCCTTCATCACAGCTGTAAAGGTGGCAGAAGACAGAATGAGAAGGAGGGAGAGTGGGTGGGAAGGAGTACAAGCTGACATGTGACACGTAAGACCAAGTGAAGAGGAAGGAGGGTGAGTGGAGGA
Organism: Mobula hypostoma; assembly: GCF_963921235.1. NCBI lineage: Eukaryota > Metazoa > Chordata > Chondrichthyes > Myliobatiformes > Myliobatidae > Mobula > Mobula hypostoma. Next base: position 15,217,692 of record NC_086120.1, on the reverse strand, counting down.
GGGAAGATGAAGTAAGAAGCTAGGAGCTGATAGATGGGAAAGAAAAGGGTCTGAAGAAGGAAGAGTTTAATAGGAGAGGATAGTGTAAGTGACTATTAGGAGGGTCACAGGTGGAAGTCAACTGCAATGGAAACAAGGATTCATCCAGTTTTACAAAGAAATTTTTAAATACTTGAGTGAGTATTAAAGGGGCTGTTCTTTTTAAGCTTCACATTTTGCACAACCTGGCTCCCAAAACGCAAGGGAGGTGATTTGTTAGATTTGTTATCCTTATCCTAGCTGTCGTGCAAGTTACTCCAGCACTTGCTTGTGTGATTGACTTTTAACTGCCTCCTCAACCAAAGATGATATCCGATGGCTAAAGTTTGGCAATCAAGCCCAGGCTATTAGAATAGACTGATGCTATCCTACAGATTTCTAGCTGGCTATCTTACTCTTGCTGCATTGCAGTGTACGTAAGAACTTAACTAAATAGGGGCCCCGGCCGCTTTCCACGCTTGGTCCTCCCCAGTTAGAGGTTTCCCTGGAGTCTAAAAGTCTATCCATCCCAGCCTGGAATATATGTAATGACTTAGCAACCATAGCTCTCTGACACAGAGAATCCCATAGTTCTTCCATGGGAGAACTTCCTCCTCCTCTGACCCTTAATTGGTTGATCCTCTGTCCTGAGATTTTGTCCTTGATTTCTCCTACCCAAAAATGAGCCGATATTTAGGTACTGAGCCAGACTAAAAAGATTTAAGGCATCGAGGCCTAAGGAGAAGGGTGAACCGTGTTCTACTCACTGCTCCGTAAGACTTTACTCGCCTCTGCACTGAACTAATTGCAGCTTTGACCTGCAGCCATTCAGCTGTAGCACTGAACTGGCTCCGTGGCTGTGGATCCACTTTTCAGGACTCTGCGGCTCATGTTCTGTGTGTCACTTGTTTACTTCCTTTTATTTTTTATCCCACACATTGGATGTTTGGCTCTCTCTGTGGTGTGGGACTTTCTGTGAATTCTATTATGTTTCTTTGTTTCGTGGCTGCCTGCCAGAAGATGAATCTCAAGGTTGTATATGTTGCACATAGTTTGATAATAAATGTACTTTGGACTTCGAACGGAAACTTCCTCTCAGTATTTCCATTAGATCACCTCTTTCTTTTCTGGAAAATAATATCCTTCTTTCTATATTGCAGCAACAGCTTGCTTCTGACTACAGAACATGATTTGTAGAACTATTGTGTACATGTACCTAAAATTGCCAAGTAAAAATCGTTTCTACACTAACAGACACGCAGTTTAAACTAAGTAGCAAAGGCCTGAATTTCAAACTATGTTAAACATTCTTAGTGATGGGCCGAATGGTCTACTCCTGCACCTATTTTCTATGTTTATGTCACTGTCACAATGGGATTTCAGGGATTTTTCAACAATTTGGAATGAAATCCCTTTTCCCATGCTCCTGGCTTCACAGAAATTGAATTGTTTGCAGGTGAGCCTTGACATTGACATTGGATCAGAATTGAGTCATGTACATAGGATGATCATGAACAGCTAACAAGTTAGCCAATCATTCGCTGACTGGGCTAAAGCTTGAAGGAGTTTAAGGTATCAGAGGATGCTCAGGAACTGAATCAATACCGGAAAGAACATTGAACAGTGGCAATGAACTGAACAATCTTTCGTATTGTTTGCCTTTATGCTTTCAAACAAAATTGCATCCAACTTGAAAAGGTTCATAGAAAGTGCATGTAATTTTTGTTTACATAAAGATTGTTTATGAACTACCAAGTATTCTTCTTTGTTGATCTTGCAGCATTTCATTTGAACAAGATGTTGAACATGGAAATACAACACACCTGGGTGACTGTGAAGGTGAGTTTCTATGGACACTGCCTTTAAAGTGAATCCCATTATCCCCAATTCAATGTAATAATGAAGACTAACCTCCCAGTATGGGTTGAGTTACCATCAACTGAAACAAATGTAGCTCTAAAATCAGACTATTGACTTGGACTGAGTATAGGACAATGAGGTGTTTAGAATAGGGTCACTTAGCAGAATTTAGTCCATTATTCTCTGACTATGGGAAAGTGACTGGACTTTTGCCACAGCCACAGAAATGTCCTTAATCCCTTTGAGTTTTGGCATTACATGAAGACCTTCCAAGGCAATGCCCATATCCCACAAATAAAGTAAAATGATCCCTAAGGTTATTTTGGGGAGCCAGTGGTTATTTATTTTTTATTTTATTTAGAGATAAAGCACAGAACAGCCCCTGCGGCCCAATGAGCCCCACCCCCCAGTAACCCACCTGTTTAGTCCTAGTCTAATCACAGGACAATTTACAATGACCAATTAACCTACTAGACTTTGGACTGTGAGAGGAACCCGGAGCACCCAGAGTAAACCATGCTGTCATGGAAAGGACGTACAGATTTCTTACAGACGGTATCGGAACTGAACTCTGAACTCTGAACTCTGACTCCCCGAGTTGTAACCACGATGCTACCGTGGTGCCCATTAGCAGAACGGACCCCTGACTTTCAGAGCCTAGGTTCCTGACAGAGGAGGGTCCTAAATTCCTTCACTGTTACACAGTCTTCATTTTGACAAATTTCAACCACCAAGAAAAATGATTCAATACTTTGCACCAACTCACATTGTGCCAAAAGAAAATACACACACAAAAAACACATTTTCATGAATTTCTGATAAGTGAATCCAGTGGTAAGACAAACAGATTTACTGATAATTGAAATTGACTGTTTCCATGGAAGCAGACTAATTTTTTTTATATAAGCTAAGATGAGATACCTTCAATCAGTGTAAGTGAGACATGACAAATTTGTGTAATACAAACTTGTGCCAGCTCAAGGGAGCAAATGTAAGGAGAATTTTAATGAATATTTATGTAGTTTTTATGGCTTTTTACACCATCCAATTCAAAAAGCAATTAATTTTGAAGTTTATATATATATATAAATAATTTGGTTTTGTCATATATTATTTTCTGATTCTTCCCGTTTGCCAGCATAAAATACTGAGACTTGATTTTGAATTTAAGTTTCAATTTATTTAAATACTATTTTTTAAAGTTTTCTTCAATTTTTACTCTGTAGTTCAAAACCAGGTCGACCTAATGCATTATAAATGTACAAAAGCAAGCTGAATGTGTTAAAAGTACTTCATCCAGTGAGGCAGCATCTGTGGAAAGAGAAACAGAATTAACATTTCAGGTTCACAAACGAGAGAAAATCTGCAGATGCTGGAAATCCAAAGCATTACACACAAAATACTGGAGGAACTCAGCAGGCCGGGCAGCATCTATGGAAAAGAATACCATTGATGCTTTAGGCTGAGACCCTTCATCAGGATAGTCCTGATGAAGGGTCTCAGCCTAAAGCATCAATGGTACTCTTTTTCGAATTCCTTCAGCATTTTGAGTGTATTGCTAACATTTCAGGTTAGTGATTTGTCATCAGAGCCTTTTTCCAACCTGCTGAGAGAACCACATCTAAACCAATGAGGAAGCAGTGTGTGACTCCATGTGTGGAATATTGAGAAAGACTTTTAAAAATCAGAGCAAGTGCAGTGTCATAGCTTGCAGAACCGCTTCGTCACAACTCCAGTGACCCAGGTCCAATCCTGACCTCCAGTGCTATCTATGTGAAGTTTTCATATTCACCTCCCACGTCCTAAAGGGGAGCAGATTGGAAAGTTAACCGAATTAACTATGAATTACCTCCAGTGTAGTTGTATTGGGGGATATTGATTGGAATTATGGGAAGAATATCATGGGATCAGAGAAAATGAGTTCACAGTCATTTGACGGTTGGCACAGTCTCACTGGACTGATTGGGCTGTCTCTGTGTTGCATTAGTCTATGAGAATTCCCCAGAAACAAAAGACAGAGACAACCCCTCATCCTTCACACAACTCTGGCATGTTTGCTGACCCTTAAACTCCCCATCACCGCCAAACCTCCCAAAGCACCTCAAAACCCCTTGATGCCCCTTTCTCCCAAACTGATATGTCCCACTTTCTACACATCCTCTCCCCAAACAAGCCACTCTTCTCCGTTAAAAACTGAAGGTACTAGAAAGTCACAGTAGGTCAGGCAGCATCAGTGGAAAGCAAAACAGGTAACATTTCAGGTTGAAGTAATGCACCAATTTCCAGCTCGATGAAATCCTCAAATCCTTGGGTTTTTCCCTAGGATCTGCCTCCCAATCTTCTTCTTTCACAGTTCCCAAAAGAAAATGAGAAATTGGGTTTCCTTAGTTCCCTTCCCAATGTCTTGTACCTCATTTCCTGTGGCCAATTCTGTATTGTAATGTTCTTCAACCCATCCACACTGAGCATTTATAGAGTTACAGCCTGGCAGCAGGTCTTTCAGCCTAACTAGTCCATAGTGATCAACCTAAGCTAGTCCCATTTTCCAATGTTGGGCCCAAATCCCTCCATTTACCTGTCCAAGTAAGCCTATTGCAGCACTGACAATTTTAACCCCTGAATGTTTCTGGTATTCAAAAACAATTTTTAAAAATTCTTGAACACCTAAAAGTATTTAAAAATGTAATTAAGTTAGCCACAATTTACTTGCCACTGTCCCCCTCCTTAGAACCTCATAGAAGATCTGTGTTCAGATTCCCAACTGCAAATAGCAGGGAATGCCTGTTAATTTCTGCTCACAAGCTGGGCTCTGTGAGGAATCATACTGAAGAAAATTCAGCAAAAGAAGTGCATTGGGTCTCCGGCACTCACACAGAAATCCCAAAGTTGTTGTGCAGGCTCAGTGAAATGTCAGCTGTTCTGCAGGGATGTGTCAACATTACTCTGGGCAAGTCATTGTGTTTCTCTCTCACTAGGAGCTATCTGGCTTGCTGCTTTATTCCCACAAATTTATTCATGCTCTGAATATACTACTTTCAAACTAAAATTAATTTGCATTGTTTTTTAAAAAAATTGATCCATTCATTTAAGGTGTGCATTAAAACACACACTAAACACCCATCTATATGTTTATTGTAAACTGATAAGTGCCAGTTATATCATACATGTCCATTCGTCAGCATAGTTCCCTTTCACATCAAAATTAGCAGCGATGAAGCACCCGTTCTTGATAAAAATCTCCCTTTTCACTGGGAATATGGAGACAATAGGCAATGGGTCATAAAGCATGACCAGACCTAAGTAACTGGGATTGTAACTCAGCAATTCAGAACTAAAAACCTGGATTCAAGAATTACAATCAAATTCAGCCTAGAGAATGATGTCTGAAGAAATCAAAGGTACTACATGTTGTCATAGCTCTTATTGAACTTGGGGTTACGTGGGAGAATGCAAGGGATTGTAAAGTTGGGGATAAGGGGAATAGGGGTGAGGGGTGGTTAACTACTGAAGCTCTGCAGGTTAGGCTAACGTTGCTCATGGGCCATGACCAGAAGTCCTATCTCATTTGAGTTGAGCTAATCAATCTCAGTCAGAGACATCTCCAGGAAGATTTAGTATCTCGGTTCCCTGGGGTTGATAAGGAGAAGGAAACAAAACAATCCTTTTGCAACAGAGTTCGTGTATTTGCCTCATTTGACTTAAGTGATTAAAGAAAATTAACTATGCCCAAGGGAAAGAAGCTAATTAAAGTTCTGTTCATAAAAGTTAGGCATTGATGCTTACTTTAAGTCAAATCAATATCATGCTTGGAATTTCGATCATAAAAAAACCTGCTTCTTATCTGATCCATAGAAGGGCCAGAGAAATACAATGTATCTGGCCCATTAAGTAATGTTCACTTCATGGAGTGTAACGTAAAATATTAATTAATTTTATTGAATACAGAGTTACAGATGGATTTATAATTATACAAGGGAAGTGACAGACTTTAAATTAAAAACAGGTGCAACCTGTTTAAGCGTTTAAAAAGTTCTCAGTGTGTGCTTTCAGATTTGGTCTCCTCCCATGGTTAATTATAATAGAGCACTAACAGGCCTCCTGATGAAAACTGCAGGCATCAATTTTAAGATGCAAACTCTCAGTTTACTATCAACCCTGTGATGCTGTCAAATCAGATGACTGTGTTCTAAGATTTCCCTCAAAAACAACTCTTAAGAATTTCCTGATTGGAAACAGGTCTCATGAGTAAGGGCATCAGTATTACTGTGCATAAAGACAAATAGGGGTGGTGTTTATTTCCTAATTCGTCTCCATTGTTATCAGCTGGGCATCTAACAACTAACAGTGGATATGAACTCAAGGAGAACAAGCAGCTAGTGACCCCACACCCATATGTCACTCTGGCAATCAAACGGCAAAGAACATAAGTATGGTTGTGGATTGAGGGTAGGCACATATCCTCTGTGATATCCATTGTCTTGACCCTTATGCATAATTGCTTCTGAAGCATGAGAAAGCTTATTCAAGAATCATGAGATTTTTGAATGGTTCCAGAGGATTGGAAAATCACAAATATTCACTACTCTCTTTAGCAAAGGAAAGAGGTAAAAGACAGTAAGTTATAGGCCTATTACTTTGTCTTCAATGCTTGACAAGGTGATAGAATCCATTGTCAAGGATAATGTTTTGGGGTATTTGGAGGCACATGATTAAACAGGCTGAAATTAGCATTGTTTCCTTATTTCAGTGGAATAAAGGAAATTACAATGGCATGAGAGGGGAACTGGCCAAAGTTGACTGGAAGGGGACACTTAGCAGGAAGAATGGCAGAGCAGCAATGGCTGGAGATTCTGTGAAAAATGAGGAAAGTGCAAGACAGATATATTCCAAATAAAAATAAATTTTCAAATGGAAGAAGGACACTACCTTGGCTGACAAGTGAAGTCAGAGCCAAAGTAAAAGTAGAAGAGAGGGTATACAAGGAAGCCAGAGCTAGTGGGAAGATAGAGGATTGGGAAGCTTTTAAAACCTTCAGAAGGACACTAAGAAGATCATTAGGAAGGAAAAGATGAATTATGAAAGGATGCTGGCAACTAATATCAAAGAAGATACTGAAAGCTTTTTTTAGGTATATAAAGGGTAAAAGAGAGTTGAGGGTAGATATAGGACCAATACAAAATGACACTGCAGATGTTATAAGGAGAGAAAGAGAGATGGCAGAGGAACTAAATGCATATTTTGCATCAGTCTTCACAGTGGAGGACATCTGCAGTATACTGGATATTCAAGAGTGTCAGGGAAGTGAAGTATCTGCAGTGAAAATTACAACTGAGAAGCTGATCAGGAAGCTTAATGGTCTGAGGGTGGATAAGTCTCCTGGACCTGATGGAATACATCCTCGGGTTCTGAAGGAAGTAGCAGGGGAGATTGCTGAGGCATTAACAATGATCTTTCAAGAATTGATAGACTCTGGCATTGTACCAGATGACTGGAAAATTGCAAATGTTACTCCGCTATTTAAGAAGGGTGGGCGGCAACAGAAAGGAAACTATAGACCTGTTAGCCTGACAACAGTAGTTGGGAAGTTGTTGGAATCGATTGTTAGGGTTGAGATTATGGAGTAGTTGGAGGCACATGACAAGATAGGCCAAAGCCAGTATGGTTTCCTGAAAAGAAAATCCTGGTTGCCTAACCTACTGCATTTTTTGAAGAAATTACAAGCAGGGTAGACAAAGGATATGCAGTTGATGTGGTGTACTTAGATTTTCATAAGGCCTTTGACAAGATAAGAGCCCATGGAATTACAGGGAAGTTACTAGCACAGGTGAGCATTGGCTGGTCAGCAGAAAACAGAGGGTGGGAATAAAGGGATCCTATTCTGGCTGGCTGCCGGTTACCAGTGGAGTTCCACAAGGGTCAGTGTTGGGACCACTGCTTTTTACGTTGTATGTCAATGATTTGGACTGTGGGATTAATGGATTTGTCAATGATACAAAGATAGGTGGAGGAGCAGATACTGTTGAGGAAGCAGAGAGACTTAAATAGTTTAGGGGAATGGACAAGGAAGTGGCAAAGGAAATACAATGTTGGAAAGTGTATGGTCATGCACTTTGGTGGAAGAAATAAACGGGCAGACTATTATTTAGATAGGGAGAGAATTCAAAATGCAGAGATACAGAAAGATTTGGGAGTCCTTGTGCAGGATACCCTGAAGTTTAACCTTCAGGTTGAGTCTGTGGTGAAGAAGGTGAATGCAATGTTGGCATTCATTTCTAGAGGTATAGAATATAAGAGCAGGGATGTGATGTTGAGGCTCTATAAGACACTCATGAGACCACACTTGGAGTATTGTGTGCAGTTTTGGGCTCCTTATTTTAGAAAGGATATATTGACATTGGAGAGGGTTCAGAGAAGATTCATGAGAATAATTCCAGGAATGAAAGGGTTACCGTATGAGGAACATCTGGCAGCAGTTGGGCTGTATTCCCTGGAGCTCAGGACAATGAGGGGGACCTCATAGAAACATTCCTAATGTTAAAAGGCCTAAACAGATTAGATATAGCAAAGTTATTTCCCATGGTAGGGGAGTGTAGGACAAGAGGGCACGACTTCAAGATTGAAGGACGTCCATTTAGAACAGAGATGCGAAGAAATTACTTTAGTCAGAAAATGGTAAATCTGTGGAATTTGTTGCCATAGGTGGTTGTGGAGGCCAAGTCATTGGGTGCATTTAAGGCAGAGATAGATAGGTTCTTGATTATCCAGAGCATCAAAGGATATGGGGAGAAGGCAGGGGAGTGGGGTTGACTGGAAGAATTGTATCAGCCCATGATTGAATGGCGGAGCAGACTCGATGGGCTGAATGGGCTACTTTTGCTCCTATATCTTATGATCTTATGGAAAATCTTACCTGACAGATCTGTTGGAATTCTTTGAGGAAATAATGGGCACAATGTACAAAGGAAAGTCAGTAGATGTTTTCTTTGATTTTCAATGGCCTTTGATAAGGTGCCACACGTGATGCTGCAAAACTAGATAAGAACCCATGGAAAGATGAAGAGTGGGAATATACTATTTAGTAAAGATACAAGCGTAGACAGAAGATTGGTTAATTGGAAGAAGATGAAGAGTGGGAATAAAGGGGGCTTTTTATGGTTGGTGCCTATGACTAATGGTGTTCCATAAGGGTTCAAATTGGTATGTACTTTTCAGGTTATATGGTAATGATCTGGATGGTGGAACTGATGCCTTTGTGGCCAAGTTTGAGGATGATACCAAGACAGGTGAAGGGGCTGATAGTGTTGAGGAAGCAGGAAATCTGCAGAAAGACTTGGATAGATCAAGAGAATAGGCAAAGAAGCGGCAGATGGAATATACAGTAGGGACGTGCATCGTCATGCGCTTTCGCAGAAGGAATAAAGACAAAGGCCATTTTTGAAATCGGGAGTGAATTTAAAAATCGTAGGTGCAAAGTGATATGGGAGTCCTAGTGCAGGATTCCCTAAAGCTTAACTTGCAGGTTGAGTCAGTAGTAAGGAAGGCAAATACAATATTATCATTCATCTTGAGGGGATTAGAATATAAAAGCAAGGATCCTCAGGCTTTATAAGGCATTGCTCAGACTACATTTGGAATATTGTAAACAGTTTTGGGCCCATATCTAAGAAAGGTTGTGATGGCATTGGAAAGGGTCCAGAACAGGTCCACAAGAATGATCCCAGGAATGAAAATGTTAAGGTGTGAGGATTGTCTGATCTCTGGGTCTGTTTTCATTGGAGTTTAGAAGAAAGAGAGAGTCCTTCATTGAAACCAAGCAAATATTGAAAGGCCTAGATAGAGTAGATGTGGAGAGGATTTTACCATTCGTGAGAGAGTCTAGGAGCACAGGATTCAACCTCATAATACAAGGAAGTCCCTTTGCATAGGAGATGAGGAGAAATTTCTTTAGCCAAGAGTGGTGAATCTGTGGAACTCGTTGCCATAGAAAGCTGTGGAGGCCATTGAGTATATTAAAGACATAGGGTGATAAATTCTGATTAGTAAGAGCATCAGTTGTTACTGGGACAGGGCAAGAAAAGTGGGTTGAGATAGAAAATAATTCAACTGTGATCAAATGGCAGAGAATATTGGCCAAATGGCCTACTTTTGCTATTATGTCGTATGGTACTCCAAGAAAGTCAAAAAAATGAAATTAAAAAGAAAAGTTGTTAAATTCCTTGCGAGAAAACGTCAGGCACCGCAACTCAAGCACTGGCATTAGGAGGGCTTTATTAAAGTCGCCACAGATTTCTGACCCTAAGTTGGAACTCCCAACCCCTCAAATCACAGTGAAGTGCGTAGCTTCGCTTGTGGAGAAAATATGTGGGGGAAAGCATTTGGATTAATGTAGAAAACAAGAGAAAATCTGCAGATGCAGGAAATCCAAGCAACACACACAAAATACTGGAGAAACTCAGCAGGCCAGGCAGTACCTATGAAAAAAAAGTACAGTCAACTTTTCAGGGCCGAGACCCTAGAATTAGTGTAAATGGGTGATTGATGATCAGTATGGACTCGATGGCTGAAAGGCCTGTCTCCATGAATATGGATCTATGACACTTCAGTGAACAGGCAAGGGAAAAGCCCAACACAGACAGAGCTTCACATGAGGCTGACAAAGTTCATAAGAGCAGCTTTAGAATAGCAGTTCAAAATCAACGAACCCCACTTCCTGGAGTTCTGAGTCAACAAGATTGAATTTAAAATCCTACAGTAAAAAGAGAGAAATTTCAAGGGGACTGAGAGTTTTCATCCTTTAGCGGTTCTGAGGAACAGTGAGGTAAGAAAAGGCATAATGATTTTAAGAAGAATTACAAGTACAGTGGTTTCCAATGGTCTGTGCAGGCTGAAGTGGAGGCAACACATTACCATAGGAGGAAGAGCATTTGTAGTTGAATTCCCTTGTGAGCATAATACAGTTAAAATATTACAACAATCAGCAATTGAATATACAGAACATGCGGAGCAGTGACGAGATTATGAAATAGAAAACTTGACCCTGTAATATAAAAGAATGGCAGTAATATGCAATAATTAGCAATGTCCAACTTCCATTTGAGTTAAATAAACAATGATTCCAGCCTGTTATCTGTTTTGTTTGTTCCCACCCTAGGCCTGATACATGAGAGCTTTGTCGAGGAGCCCAATGGTCTGGTTTCTGTCAACCTCCTGGTGATCTCAGCCATTGCTGCCTTTGTGATCGGAGCAGTTATCTCGGGGTTCAGCGTCTGTTGGTTCATTGGCCACCGGGACAAAAAAGACACAGCGAGGAGGAAAGATAAGGAAACCATCCTTTCTCACAGCGAGTCTGTGGTCAGTGTCACCAAGCTCGGCGGCATGGTGGAACGTCGCTCCAGGGGGCAGTCAGAAACTCTGCTCGCTCCCCTGATGCAGAATGGCTGGTCGAAGAACTTGATAAAAACCAGCCAGCATCACCTTGATTCCACAGTTCTCCCAACGCCAGAGCAGACGCCGCTGCAGCAGAAACGCAGTGCACGGATTAGAAGCTGTGAGTGGGATCAGAACCTGATTAACGCAAGCCTAAGGGATCAGCCGTGTGCCGGATCACCTATGATACTGGTTGACTCCACGCACCAAACAGTGCCCCACCATGTTAGCAATGTGCGGGTCATCCCGACTTCCCGCCATTCCTTCCATCGAGATCAGGAGCTGGTGAGTGACAATAAAGATGTTATGGACAACCATTATCTTTCGCATGGTATGAGAGAACAGCTTGAGAAACCGAGTTCTCACTATAGGTCATCGTTGGGTGGGAACGGAGGTAGCCATGCTTTTGTGGAATATTCAGTATCTCCTCATAACAGCCCCAAGCGAAGAAGAGGCGCATCAACACCTGTATTGCCACAAGACTATATTGGGGACGACCCAACCTGTTCCACACAGTGGAATTATGAGAAAGCAAATGCATCCATACCCTCACAGCATGTGAGGAGTCAAACATTTAGCAGAGGGGAAAGTTCAACAGCTCTGCAGAGAAAGGACCCAGTGACTGTGCACCACGTTCATCTCCATCAGTCAGTCCAGTCCGTTACCGGGCAACCTGACCTTGCAAGCTTCAAAGCACCAAAAAAATCGGGCGTTGAAAGGACAACTTCAGCAAAGTGAAATGCATTCTGCTTTCCTAATTCTTCATTAATCTTTGTGAAAATGTGTGACTAATGTTTAAAAGCAAAAGTTAACTACTAGAGGAAACCTGGGCATGGAGACAACAGTGCTCCTTGTACAACAAAGACCTGTCCTCAAAATTATGCATTTATTTCCTTTGCAAAAAAATACATGAGCTTCAGAAGGATGTAGGGGAGAAAATTACTGAGGAATCTTACTGGATTTCTCTTTACTGCTGCCTTTTCAGGAGCCATAGTAACAGAAAAAAATTATCCTGGAATTTTAATTAGCAATTATTCTTACAATTTTTCACAGCAAGATTTTTATTACTGCTAATCTAATAAAACAATATCCAAATGCAGAAGATACTGGCTGTGCACTTCAAAAAAATCATTAGACTGTCTTATACAAGTTTCTAAAGTTAATTTACTTTTACTTCATACCTTGGCTGAAATAAATTCAGCACGATACTTTGTTTGGACAAGCTGCATTGGGCTTAATTTCAGATTTATGCAGATTAGATTTACAGCAATACGTTCGTTCATTATCAGAATCATAGATTGACACAGCCCATAAAGAGGCTATGAGAACAAACAGACACATGCCAATTCTTTGGCAGACATTTTTTGTTTAGCTTTTTCTTGCTTTTCCTTTATCTCTTCAATGTTCTTCTTCAAATTTCCTTTGGAACTTATTTTCAGTCTGCTTCACTTCCCTTTCAGTTCCTGGCAACTTGCTACATGAATGATTTCTTCCCCAAGTCATTTCTTGTTCTTTTGCCAATTACCCAATGTCCAGGTTATTGGGCTACCAACCTTTCTAACAAAAGGAGACAATTTCTCCGTTTTGCTTGTGAAAACCCACCATGATTGTGAGAAAATCTCTTAACTTTTCCTCTTCCAATTTCTTTGTGTCTCTAGTAACTGAAGTCCTACAATTTTAGTACCATTCCCACTAAACTCCCCTGCACCTATTTTAAGGCCTTGACACCCTTCAGAAACTTCAGCACCAAAAAATGGCCTCAAGCTTTGTTTGGGGCCTAACTAATTAATCATAATTTCCATTCTTTACAGTGCTATTTACAAAGCTAAGGATCCTAAAAGCATTTCAAAAAAAAACCTTCTTTATTTTTCCCAACCATCTTCAGAGATTTGTCAATCTAAACCCTTGTGGCAGATTTGTGGATATACAGTAAATCCTTAAGCAACCACCAAATCTCAATGTGTTGCTGTAGTGGTCTAGTAAGCAGGCTTAGACAGGATTCAAAAACACTGACACCTTCCCCAAATATTTATAAGAGACAGTTTATCCAAATTTCTTCTGATGCCCTTTTCTGATGAAAGAAATGACACTGCGTCATATATAACTGCAGACCTTATAAATTAACCAGAAGGTGCTAAGGGTGAATTGGGTTTTATCCACAACCAGGATTAGATAAAATTTCAAGCAACTGTGACTGAACAACAAGCAAAAAACAAAACAGGATCTAATATTGACCGTTCTCCTCCCTCAACCCAGGGCACTGAGGTTAATTGTACCACTGTCCCAAAAGTTGCTTCATATTGCATTGCCAATATCATTTACCAAGTAACACATGAAAATGAGCATTGAGCTTGTACATGTTCAATCCACATAATTGATTAAAACTTGGTATAACACTCCATCAACTACTTTCCAGAAAATACAAATCTAAATTGCAAAAATGAAAACAACATCAGTCATTCTTTAACATGAGAAGAAAGGCTGTGACAAGCCAAATTTGTTTGTCATTCAACCAAAAAATACAAAGGAAGAAAGTTGATGTTGAATTTATAATGCAAACATTATGTCACAGAACCAGCTTCCCTATCTATTGGCAGTTGTGGCCGTATAACTGTCTAGAAAATATCCACTGCATTCTGGAACAGAGACAGTGGGGCAACACCTCTTTAAAAAAATTGGTGTACTTTTTAAGTGGTGCTGAACGTATACAGGAATACAAGACAAACTTTTCTTTCTCTTGGATTTTATCCAAGGTTTTGCAGTCTGCTTCCCTTGCTCCAGCAAATAGGCATGAAGCAGAATAGTTTCAGCTAATATGTTTTTCAGGAATACTTGGTATTTAAATGCATTTATTTAATTCCATCCAACAAGATGAAAGAGAACTTGAACTGAGCTACCAAATTTGAAGGAAAGCAATGTTGATGTTGGCAAAACCATGTTGCGACAGAAGATTAAAACACAGAACACACTAAGACTGTTAACATTATTTGTTAATCCTTTTAATTAGTTCCGTTCAGATTTGAACAAAAATCAGAACAGAAAGTTCAAAAGACAACTCTCCTCTTAAACACTGAATGTGGGAACGGAAAGCTTTGCAATCCTCATATCTCCATTTCTTTTTATAATTAAGAGGAGCTCCTGGAAAGCAGCAGTACACGTTCCAATGTAATTACTGTAGCAGATTGCAAGCACAAACTTTTCACGGGGAAGATATTATTTTATAAAGTTTTAGATAAATTTTAGAAGCACTGATAATTTTGATGATGGTGTAATGGTTGAATTTTGCAATGACTGTGAAAGACTTTCTCAGTATTCATGTATTTATGGACTGCACATTGCGTAAGGTTGGGCATATCTAGAAATGTTAGGGGACTGAGGACATTTACTCTCATTTGAAATTCAACAGAGTACAGTGAAGGGCACAAGAAATGTTCGTACCACGCCCAAATGAACTATGTAAAAACCCAGCTATGTAATTAAGATTCTGTCCTAATGCACTCAGTTATGTCTGAAGAAGGATTTTAAGCAGTGCAACACTAGTAGTGCAGCTCAGTCACTGGCAGAAGCAGTGACGGAAGCATTTTAAGCTGATGAATACATTATCTGACACATGTAGTCTATTGGCACAAACTTAAAATGTACTGGCTCAGGTACAAATATACCTGTAGCACCTTGGTATCAATGACAACATTGACTTGCTCTTTATTCTAAGGCTAGTGTTAATTCCATGGCTCCCAATGTGGTAATTTTCCATAGGGAAACTAGAACAATGATACAAATGTCTAACGAATATGCCAATTTGTAATATGTTTGAATTCAATGGCCGTAGAACAACTAAGATGTTGTGATAGTGGTGCAGAATCTGTCCATGGGTAAACTCATCACTGTGGATGAGAGGCAGGAGCGTATCATCAGAATGTATATATATCACTAGAAGGCTGTTCTGTGAAAGATGTGTCATTCTTCCTGCTCCATAATGTTTATTTTCCATTCATTTCAATCAGCATTGCTTCCAGCTTGATGGCAACAGTCTGCATCAGACTTAGTGTTTCTGCTTTATACTCAATCTAAAAAAATGTCCAGTAGCTTAATTTTGGAATTAAGTAACAATGAACGGGCTTGGGGTTTTACAACCAGTGGCAATCATAGTGGTCATTTAAACTATTTGAACTGTTTTGTGACATCACGAAGATTTTTTTCATCATACTGTGACTTAAGTATTTACAGTTCTATTTACATATTTATCTGTTAGGTCAAAATTCATTTTGCAGGTAACTTTCCAGAAAGAAGTTATTCTTGAACTCTGATGAGCTTACTGAAGGATGTTTGAATCCTGGCCAGGCCTGGTCCCATATGCAATTGATCATTAAGAATTATACAAAATGTGTGTGTTGTTTCCTAGCCAGCTTACCCACTCCTTGCATTGCATGGTGTTGTGCATGCCTTGTGTGGGTCTGTGCAAAATTCTTTTGACATGGGCTTAGATTTAGGCATGGAATGTAGACATACCCAAGCCAAACTGAACACTCTGTCCCAACCTGCCAAGCAGGGCATTCTGGGCATTGTTTCGGAGCTAGGCCAAGACTCTAATTCTGGATGCTAGACTTTAGGGCCAGCCTTTCTCTTGTAAATAGTATATCGTTTACCTCCGTTGCACTTGACAAAGATTAACATTCTATGACAGACTCTGATGGTCCTAATTAAACAACTGGGAGCTTGATTCTGTCATTAATCATAGCTTACTTCAACATATTTGCTTAATTATAATTGTTAGTGCATGATGTGCAAAGAAGAATAAATACAATTTGCCTTAAGGCTGCCAAATCAGTTTTCTTGGGCACCAATTGGATCCACACCATTACTGTTACAGGCCATTTTAGACCTACCGTACACTTTATTCATTGGTTGGTCAGCACATGATGTACATCAGACCTGTTAAAAAGAAAATTCAGTTTGATGCCCAATGAGATTGGCATAAGCAATGAAATTTTACCCGCAAATCTGAGAGGTGCAAGATTTGGGAACTAGTTTGGTCTTCAAAAGATGAAAATGCTGCTAGTTTGAAAGGAAAGCCCATTATTAGAATGATTTTGGGCTGACAAGATATAATAACTACAAATCCCTCTTAAAAATACTGTGGAGGGAAGGTGAATAAAGGGACTATAGTAGTTTAGCACTTGATTTCTAGCCATAGATCACAGGTGTAAGGTACAGGATAGCCTGTCACTTGCTTGCTTCTTGTCGAGGAGTGTCTTTCTATGGCCATTACATGCAGTGCCACTCAAAAGCAAGATGTTACCGTTCAGAAAGGAACACAGAGGATACTCTATCAAGCCGACTTCTTTCGAAATGGCTCTCTTTGCTGTTGATCTCAGAGTGGTAAATGTGGTGGTTTTAGAGATGCCCTCAGCTCAGAATAAGGAGGAAAGATGGATGGTGTTGAGATCTTTGAAGGAAAACAAAATCTCCCAGTTCTAATGGGAAGCTCTGTGTGTGCGCGTTTGTGTGAGTGTGTTTGTGTGTCAGTGTGTTTTCTTGTTTTACAAAGAGACTGGAACAACAATATGTAATTCAACTTTTGCTTATGGAGTAAAACCCCATGTTAAAGAAACTTCTTTTTAATGAAATACCTTTGTTGTCAAATCTACTCCTGATCTGTTTGCATTTTGTTGTCATTCACAAGGAGCTATAAAAGTGTTAAGTTTTGTGCAAATATACACATTTAACATTAATATGTAACATGTTATAGCTCTGCACATGAGTTTCTCATAGTTATATTATTATTTTGGAAAATATTTATTTAAATTTGTTTTGCTGATTGAAAATGCACTGCATTTAAAAACACACCTCACTGAGTTTCTGGGAATAAACTAAACCGTGGGGCTTTTATTATCTTCTGTTAACAAAGGAGATGCTGTATTATCATCTAGTTTCTTATTGATAAGTACCCACAACATAACCTACCTTCGAATCAGAATACAGCTGGCATTAAATTTGCAGTCTATCAATGCTATCCATATTACTGGAGGCTACAAAACCAAATCAATCCCTGCCTTAAAGAAGGACTTAGATAAACCATTGAAGAAGAAACTGATTGAAGAATCTGGAGTAAGAGCAGTCATGTGGTACCTCAAGGTGTAATGCTTAACACACCAGTAGACGAGCTGGAAATCAGAGAAATCACACTGCTGCGCTTCTAAGGATGAATCTAAGGCACATGAGAGATCCAGCTCTGTACCTCCTGTACTGCTTTTAACCAGAAATCCTTGATGCAAATGAATGAAGAAAAGTATACACAAATTCCAGAGGAACTCAGGCAGTATCTATGGAAATGAATAAACAGTTGCTGTTTTGGGCTGTGACCCTTCCCAGTCCTGAATAAAGGGTCTCGATCCGAAACGCCGACTGCTTACCCATTTCCATAGACGCTGCCTGACCTGCCGAGTTCCTCCAGCATTCTGTGACGATTGCTTTGGATTTCCAGCATCTGCAGACTGCCTCGTGTTTATGAAGAAAAATAGACTTTACCCCAACGCTAAACATCCCTCAACTCATGAAGTCAAGGTTTTCAAATTGCTCAGATTTTGAAAGAAACTGATTCTCAAATAATGATGTTTTCAGTTGGTTGATGAGATGAAGAAAAAATTCCAGGTGAGACTTGGTTTAGATTTTAAATTTGCAGCTAATATTTTGCTTTAAGATATCAAAAAACATGAACAGATCAATTCTCCCTTCAGGATGCTTAGCGGTAGATTCATTATTTTTAACGTCAGTGGAGTAACAAACCTCAGTTCGAAGATGAAGATCCTAATATAATCTGTGCCTGCTGATCCTGTCCAGGGCACGAGTTGGAAGGCTGCCGTCTCTCTGAGTGCACCCTAAACAATGAAAACAACTCTTGTCCTTTGTACACAGTCTTGTAATGCTGTCAGAGTGCCCTCAGGTGGAGAGTAGGATGGAACTCAGCTCCATTTCCTGACACAGGTCACCCCAAGGTTACAGCAGGGTTTCATTCCCATGAACAGTTTATCATCCAGACTGGTTTCCCACGTGGCAGAAGATGACCACAGCTCCACAGCAGCCAGCAAATACACCCTGCCAGTCTTCCAAATACTCATTCATTTGCACGAGCTGTACGTTCATAAGCTGGAGAAGACCTGTACAACGTAAGGGTCTACATCATCAATATAACCATGCTGGCTGAGATTCCATATGCTTTTCGGTGGCTGTGAAAATCTCATCACAAATCAGCCTGTTGAAAAATACAAGTGACATTATATGGAAAAACCACATGCAAATCACACAAAAGGCTGTAGGAACTCGGCAGGTCAGGCAGCATCCAAGTCAGTGTTTTGGCACTTCTTCAGGACCCATAATCAAGCAGCCTTTGACCCATTTCAGGAAACCCATTTTGCAAATCCGCTGGATAATAGTATTAGATGTGTTATCTTTTGTAACTCCAGAAACTAATTGAAAGAAAAACATAGGAGCTGGGATGATGATCTACTTAGTTTTGCTTTTCCTTTTTGTTTAATAAAACTCTCATACGCCATGGTGGCATAAAGTTGTATGCCATTCGTGTACTTCTTACATATAACTCATAATGAATGATGAAAACAACAAAGAATACTTAATCAAACAACATATTTACAATTAAATATTGAATACACTACACTCCTCCCTGCTTAACTATAAATTCCAACTCAATATATGTAACATATTGCTGTCTAGTCATCTTACATAGTATATACACAATATACTATACAATGCAACTACTATATTGACATCCACAGCATTCAAATTATCCCATTCAAGCCTAAAGATTTATTTGCTGGGGAGGTTTCTTACTCTTGTGGGATAATGTCTTTTCTGACAAGGGAGGTTCACTCTGCTTGGCTGGGGAGACTTGTGATTGTGAACCTATTTCAGGTTCTGGGGCCTCCTCCGTGGTGGTTTGTAGCATTTGGCTCTGAGACTGCAGGACGTGGTTTCGACAGCTCTGGGTACCTTTCAGCTCTAACAATTAATCCTGCTTTCCTCGACTGATCGATGTGTCATCTCCAGATGACATCAGACCCAATCTGCACTGTGTAGGAGAGTGATCCAGTTCCGTCCGTAATCTTTCCCAGTACCCACTTTTGATCACCTCTGTAGTCCCTCACCAGCAGTACTTATCCAGGAGTAAAATATCAAACCTCCTTGCTTGAGGCACCCTCAGTTTGTCTCAGCTATTTGTCTTGCGTACTCTTTCTGACATTGGGTTTGAGGAGATCCAAGCGTGAGCGCAAGGGACGGCCCAGGAGCAGCATAGATGGGGAGTTGTTAGTTGCATTGCGATTTGCAAGGAGGAATTTGGCAAGCTTCTGATTCAGTGTAATATGTTCTGCTGACATTGCTTGCAGTACATTCTTCAGACTCTGGAAAAATCTTTCTGCCAAGCCATTTGTAGCTGGGCAGTAAAGTGCAGTTGAAGCATGTCTTAATCCATTTATTTTCAGTAATGGCTGAAGTTGTTCCGCTACAAGCTGTGGTCCGTTGTTACTGACTAGGTGATCTGGAAAAACAATCCTTGAGAAGAGACTTCTCAACACATCAACAGTGTGCGAGGCTGTAGTGGAGGCTATTGGGAACACTTCTGTTCAGTTTGTAGCTGCATCTACTACTAGCAAGAAATTTATGCCCATGAATGGTTTGGCAAAATCCATATGAATCCTCTGCCAGAACAATTCAGGCTATTGCCAGGGATGGAGAGGCGCTGCTCTTGGCATCCAGAACAGTGCATGGCAAGCTGCCTGATCTGCTGATCTATCCCAAGCCACCAGACAAGGCTTTGAGCCAACAGTTCCATTTCGACCATGCCTAAATGACCAGCATGTAGCTCCTCCAACACTTTAGTTCTCAGCTTAGATCATATAACAACTGTCAACTCCCACATGAGGCAATGCCCATCAAGGGCAAGTTCATTCCAACACTGGTAAAAATGGAGGAAGTGGAATTTCTGCTACACATTGCAACCATTTTGTGTTGCCATGTAGACCTGAGACCTGTGGTCCTTTCTGGTTTATCTGTGGACCACCTTTGCTATAATAGGGAGAACTTCAATTTGCATCAGAGAGAATACGTTGACAGGAGTGTACTCTTCTGCAAATTTTTTGGGTATTTCCTTTTCCAAGAGAAAAAGGGACAATCCATCTGCCTTTCCATGATAAGCTGTCCTCTTGAATTCAATCTTGTACTTGTGTCCTCCAAGAAACAGAGCCCATCTCTGCATTCATGCTGCTGCTAGCAGAACACCCCTCCATGGATTGAAAATGGACACCAGAGGTTGATTATCAGTAACAAGGGTAAACTCTCTGCTATACAAGCATTGCTTTAAACATTTTGCACTCTAAATCAGACTCAATGCCTCTCTGTCAATCTGTGTGTAATTTTTCTCTGCAGAGGTAAGTGAACATGATGCAAAGGCTATGGGAGGAGTTCCCAACCTTTTTTATGCCATGGACAAAGCGAGGGGTCTGTGGACCCAGGTTGGGAACCCCTGGGCTATGAACATTCTCTTCCATCACTCATGCAACATGACTGCACCTATACCATAAGCCGAGGTGTCACAGACAAGCTTCACTGGATGATGTGGTTTATAATGTGTGAGTACAGTGTCTGACATCACCACTTCCTTTGACCTTTGGAAAGCCACCTCACACTACTTTGTTAATTATCATTTCTACCTGTTTTGTAGTAAAGAGTTCAAGGGTGGAGCCCAGTAGCCAGCTTTGGCAGGAACCTGTAATAGTAATTGACAAATCCTAAAAGGACCACAACTGTGGCATGTCCTTTGGCCCTGGGGCAACCACTACTGTTTGAATTTTCTCAGCACACTTGTGTAATACTTATGTGTCAATGGTGTGACTGCAGTAAGTGATGCTTGTTTTTTAAGAATCCATATGTGTCACATCATGTTCTGAGCCTATTATCTTCTAATCATGTTCACTTTCATCCTCATTGGTAACAATGATGTTGCCCAAGTAACACTAAGTGTCTGGGCAGCCTTGCAGCACCTGGTCAGAGTGCAGATACAGATGCTACTCCAAAAAATAAGCAAATTATAGTGATAAAGCCCTTTGTGAGTCTTTATGGTGAGGAATACTTAACCCATCTCCATCTGTAGATAGGTCTCAGCTAAGTCCACTTTGCAGAAGTGTTTCCCTCCAGAAAGGTTTGTGAAGATACCCTCTACGTTAGGCAAAGGGAATTGATCTGGGTTGATGGTGCCCTTAAAATCATCACAGATCCTGACAGATCTATTCTTCTTGGCTACTGGGAACTCTGATATTGCCCATGAGTTCCAGTCAACCTTGGAAAGAGTTCCTTCAGCCTTCATGTGATCTGGCTCACTGGCTACTTTATCACAGATGGTGTAAAGAACCAGGTGGGTTTTGCAAAATTTGGGTGTGGCATTTTCATTTAACATTCATTATTTTACCCTTGATATGTTTGAATTTTCTAATGCCATCCTAGAACACTGTGGTAGCAACATCCAGCAGCTTTCTTACCTTGCTTTCAATTGACTTTATTACATGGAATGTGGCATGCAAATAGTGGATGGATCTCCAATCAAGTTGTAGTTGTCTCAGCCACTCATGCTCTCACAATGCTGGCCTTCCTGTTTTTAATACATACAAGCCCAATGTGGCTAGTTAGTTGCCGTATTTCACTGTTTAAATGTCATTCCTACAGGAGTTACCTTTTCTCCAGTATAAATTCTTAGTTGGATATCTGTTGGCTTCAGCTCAGTATTTTTGGAAGGCCATTCAAACTCATTTTGTGGAATAGCTGAGCCAGTGTCCAATTCCATTTTAATTAATTTGCTGTTCATTTCTGGAGTAAGCCATATTGTTTGTCTCTTGTTCATTTTCACATCACAAATCTCGAGGCCACTCAGTCCTGTGTCACTCTCATCATTATCATATTTTTCATCAACAACATGCAGATTTGTGCTCTTTATGAAACTGCAACTTAACAGTTTATCTTTTTCTCTTCCTGTGCAGTCCATTTAATTTTGTCTGTCCAACATGCTCTTTGTATGTGTCATATTTCATTGCATTTTCTGCAAAATTCTCTTTTAATCCTGCATTGATCTGGTGTATGTGAGCCCCTGCCACAATGGTAGCACAATCTGTTCAGCCAGGCAGGTTTCTGTTCGGACATTGCAATTCTGTTGATTCTCACTTTCATTCCTGACTGCAACTCAAATACATCTCTGGCTGCCGTTTCCATTGATAAAGCAATTTCAACTGCTCTTTTAAATATTAGTTGTACTTCAGTTAGGAGCCATTTTTGAATGTTTTCTTGTAAGATTCCACAAATGAAACAATCTCCCTGTGCATGACTAAGTCCATCACTCTACTGACAATGCTCAGGCAGTTTCTTTGATTCATCCGTACAAATTGAAATGGACTCTGTTCCTTTGGAATTTGCTTATAAAACCTAAAGCTTCCTACAATCTACAATGGTTTTGGAATTACATTCATGATATAGCAAAGCTCATTTCAGCTGGTTTGGTTGGAACAATCAAACTCCTAAGCAAATTGTATGTTTTTCTGCCTACTGCACTCAGCAAAGCCGGTATTTGTTTTTCATTGCTTCATTTGCTTCAAAATACTGCTCAATTAGCTCAGTATACAACATCCAGTTATCCATATAGCAATCTAATGCATCTATCTTTCCAATGTGGCCAGTTATTTCTGCTTTTTTAAAAAAAAATTGCTATTACTATCACCCAGTACTCCCTGTTTATGAGCCTGTGGCCGTACACGTTGCTTGTTTTTTTAAAAAAAAGCTCGAACATCTGTCTCCCCTTCCGAAGAAAAACGTGCTGCACTTGAACGGGCAGGTAGTTGTCGCAGGTTGATTTTAAATCTTCCTTGACACTGTTATGTTTTGTAACTCCAGAAACTAATTGAAAGAAAAACACAGGACCCAGGACGATAGTCCACTTGGTTTTTCTTTTCCCTTTTCTTTTAGTGAAGCACTCACATATAACATGGTGACATAGCGATATATGCCATTCATGTACTTCTTACATATAACCCAAAATGAATTATGTGAACAAAGAATGCTTAATCAAACTATACAATATTTACACTATTACTCATATATTACTGAAGTATTGAATACACTACAAGATGAACCTTAGGCATTAATGGATTAAGTGAGATCTGCCATTTTACTAATCGCAGGTAAACATTCTTCAGGCACCAAACAGGCAACCTTGAGCTGAATTTATTCCAGTTCAAAATGTCCATTTTTGTTGAATATATTAGATAACAATACAACTACCTTTGAGACCAACATACTAAAAACTGGAATGGACATTACAGACCATCAGTGAAAAAGTATCTAATTGAGTCAGATAGGTACAGCTGGAACGTGCTTTCCATTATTGTCTCTGTTTACTGAGAGAATAATCAATAAGCAGTCAATCTTACTGAATTGATCAAAATAACTCTCGCTGCCTTGAGAATCAGGTAAAGCTCTAATTAAATCCTTGAGGCAGTGACTAACACTCCCAGTAACTGGCATTCTCAGTTGCAGTGGTGCTAGGCTTAGCTTAATCATACTTTCAAAAATGTAACACACTGCTTTTCATTAGGGTTGCCAATCTTATGCATTTTATTCTGAGTTAATTATTTTAATAAGGTACTTGTTTAGGAGATGGGCAAAAATATTAGCACAATAGAATTAAACAGACCGACCACAGAATAGAAATGCCCCATTACCCATTTATAAAATAGGTAACAGAGATCTTGCATGCTCAGTGATTTGTTTCTCCACCTCAACAGTTTAGAGTGTCTCATCTCCAAACTAATGTATTGTACAAAAGTCCACTTGTGTTTCTCCCCTATTTCTCCCAGTCTCTCTTGATTTCTGAACCAGATGTGCACTGGCTTATTTTTCCTAAATATTGTGTTCTCTTTATGAAATATAAAATTAAAATGCTTATAAAGGTCCTACATGATAAAAAAAATCTGATGTTGTAGTTTTCTTTTACTTGTTTCTGCGCTGATGCTACAATATAGTAAAAGTGCAACATGATGTTAATAGAGTATTTCAGAACTACCCTGTATGATACTCTGGGGTGTATTACAAATACTGTACCTATGCAATTCACAGTTTGCTTTCAATCTTGTATAACTGAAAACAGCACAAGCCCATCAAAGCCTGTGCTTTATTCCCGTACAGTCTGTATTTTGCTTAATATATGTAGAATATATATACAAGATTTTTATCACTTCATTGTGGATTGTTGTGATACAGAAGCTTCAGTAATAAGTGCAGTGCGAGTGTGGTATTTTAGTTACTGGACATCGTTTTCCATATAATGTTATAACTGAGGGCACAATATATTGAGATTGAGTGGCAGAATGAGTTCAACATGGATATCTCACAACACTGACATGAATTCATAATCTTTCCCTGGTTTGTATTGAAATTTATGTCTGTTTATCAGTCATGCTGTTATTTGAAACAGAGTCAGGTCATCCTACTGACTTGAATTAGCACGAACTTTAAAAGTGATATTAGATTGGTAGTTTTATCAGTTGGCTGTTATGGGAAGTAGAAAAAAAAGTGTTACTGATACCATAGGTGTTATTCTTCCCACTGTTGCTGAGGCACAACTGTGTTGTAGACCTGCAATATATCATTGTGAAAACTTACTCCACAGTTTAATGAGAAAAGATTGTAAAACAAAACTACCCTAAAGCATTTTGGACATATATATTTTTATATCAAGCCACGACACAAAATATGTATCTTTTTTTTATGATTTCCTTATTGATGCATAATTTGCTGATAATTCATTTTAAACACCTATACTGAATGTTATTCCTTTATGTGGCACTGAGAGGTAACTTATGAACATTAAAGATTTCACATCATGCAATGTATTTGGAAGTACTGTGAAGTATTCTTATCTCCATTTTGTGGTTTTATGAGAGACACCAAAAGTAAATACCATAAATCTAAAGTAGGAATGGATATTCAGTAGAAAATTCTTTATCAAAAGAATTATTGGGATAAAAGTTACTACCATAAGGAGATACAATGGTGACTATCATAGATACATTTTACAGCAGGATAGATAAACACACAAAAGAGAATGGATAGTGGAATTGGAAGCTGAAAAAATTAGAGACAGTGTAAGTACCAGAAGCATCATTTGGACAAATGGCCTTTATCTGTGCTGAAAATTCTATGTAATTCTATTCGACATTAAAAAAAAATAAATTGCCAGCCATTCTTAATGCTGCAGGAGATTAACTTGTTCTACTATAAATGTAGTTCAATCATGTGTTTTAGATCTTCAGACACTTGGCAAAACAAGCAGTCCTATCAAAAAAAATGTATTAAGAATAACCAGTAGCTAATGTTGGGATCAGTGAGTGGGGTCTTCCAGTGTGTGGCAGTATAGGAAACAATACTTTTTATTGTGTAGGAAATGTTTTGGGGTGTTCTGGAACAAGAACATAAGAATTAAGATTTGTAAGTAACAAAGGCACACTAACACACTGCCGTTTTCCTAGTGTGATTCCTGAAGACTGCTGCTCTACAATTCTACTTCCTAAGAACATAAGATCATAAGAAATAGGTGCAGGAGTAGGCCATCTGGCCTGTCAAGCCTGCTCCACCATTCAATAACATCATTGCTGATCTGACCATGGACTCATCTCCACCTACCTGCCTTTCCCCATAACCCTTAATTCCCCTAATATACAAAAATCTATCCAACCTTGTGTTAAATATATTTACTGTGGTAGCCTCCACTGCTTCATTGGGCAGAGAATTCCACTGATTCACCATCCTTTGGGAAAAGCAGTTCCTCCTCATCTCCATCCTAAATTTACTCCCCCAGATCTTGAGACTATGTCCCCTAGTTCTAGTCTCACCTACCAGTGGAAAACAACTTTCCTGCCTCTATCTTATCTATCCTTTTCACAATTCTATATATTTCTATAAGATCTCCTCTCATTCTTTTGAATTCCAGTGAGTATGGTCCCAAACAACTCAATGTCTCCTCATAGGTTAACCCCTTCATCTCCAGAATCAACCTGGTGAACCTCTTCTGCACTGCCTCCAAAGCCAGTATATCCTTCCTCAAGTAAGGAGACCAGAACTGCTTGCAGTACTCCAGGGACAGCCGCAATAGTCCCCTGTACACTTGCAACATAACCTCCCCACTCTTAAATTCAATCCCTCTAGCAATGAAGGCCAACATTCCATTTGCCTTCTTGATAGCCTGCTGCACCTGCAAACCAACCTTTTGTGATTCATGCACAAGCACTCCCAAGTCCTTCTGCACAGCTGCATGCTGCAATTTTGTACCATTTAAATAATAATCTGATCTTCCATTTCTCCTTCCTAAATGGATGACCTCATATTTAACCAACATTGCACTCCATCTACCAGCCCCTTGCCCACTCACTTAACCTATCTATATCTCTCTGCATGCTCTCTGTATCCTCTGCACAATTTGCTTTTCCACTCAATTTAGTGTCATCAGAAAACTTAGATACAACTACACTCAGTCCCCTCTTCCAGATCATTAATGTATATCGTGAACAGTTGTGGGCCTAGCACTGACCCCCATGGCACATTACTCACCACTGATTGCCAACCAGAGAAACACCCATGTACCCCAACTCTCTGCTTTCCATTGGTTAACCAATCCTCTATCCATGCTAACACATCACCCCCAACTCTATGCATCCTTATGGATAAGTCTTTTATGTGACACCTTATTGAATGCCTTCTGGAAATCCAAGTAAATAATGTCCATCTATTCCCCTCTATCCACTGTGCTCATTATATCCTCAATGAACTCCAGCAAGTTTGTCAAACAGGACCTGCGTTTGCTCAATGCATGCTGCGTCTGCCTGATGGACCCATTTCTTTCCAGATGCCTCGCTATTTCTTCTTTAATGATAGCTTCATTTTCCCAACTACACATGTTATACTATAGTCATAGAGTCATACAGTAATATAAGACAGAAACAGGGTCTCTGGCTCAACTGGTCCATGCAACCACGGCATTCTCCCTGCTAGTCTCGGTTGCTTACTTTTGGCCCATAACCATCCAAGACACTTAACTCCATGTACCGACCTAAATGTCTCTTCAATGTTGCAGTTTTACCTGCCACAACCACCTCCTCTGGTAGCTCATTCCAGGTACTCTTGTCTTGTATCTGTTTCTCTGACCCTGGGGAAAACCACCCATCAATGAGCGCTCACGTTCTCCATACATATAAAACATAGAAATCTACAGCACATTACAGGCTTTTCGGCCCACAATGCTGACCATGTAACTCAAGAAACTGCCTAGAATTTTCCTAGCGCATAGCCCTCTATTTTTCTAAGCTCCACGTACCTATCTAAGAGTCTCTTAAAAGATCGTATTGTATCCGCCTCCACCACCACTGTGGGCAATGCATTCTACGCACCCACCACTCTCTGTGTGAAAACCTTACCCCTGACATCTCCTCAGTACCTGTTTCCAAGCACCTTAAAACCATGCCCCCTCGTGATAGCAATTTCGGCCCTGGGAAAAAACCTCTGGCTGTCCACACGATCAATGCCCCTCATCACCTTATCCACCTCTATCAGGTCACCTCTCATCCTTCATTGCTTCAAGGAGAACAGGCCAAGTACACTCAACTTATTCTCATAAGGTACGCCCTCCAATCCAGGCAATGTCCTTGTAAATCTCCTCTGCACTCTCTGTATAGTATCCACATCCTTCCTGTAGTGAGGTGACCAGAACTGAACACAGTCATCCAAGTGGGGTCTGACCAAGTTCTTATACAGCTGTAACAGTACCTCACAGCTCTTGAACTCAATCCCACGGTTGATGAATGCCAGCACACCATACACCTTCTTAACAACACAATCGACATGGACCCCAAGATCTCTCAGATCCTCCACACTGCCAAGAGTATTACCTCTTATATTATATTCTGTCTTCAAATTGGACCTACCAAAATGAACCACTTCACCCTTATCTGGGTTGAAGTCCACCTGCCACTTCTCCCCCCAGTTCTGTATCCTATCGATGCCCTGCTGTAAACTCTGACAACCCTCCAGACTATCTACAACACCACTCAACCTTTGTGTCATCAGCAAACTTACTAACTCAGCCTTCTACTTCTTCATCCAGGTCATTTATAAAAATCACAAAGAGGAGCGGTGCCAGAACAAATCCCTGCCGAACACCACTGGTCACCAACCTCCATGCATATCCCTCATGATTTTATAAACTTCTAAGCAGTCACCCTGCTACGGTCCAAAGAACAAAGATCTAGCATGGCCAAACACTTCCTCTAACTCAGGCCCTCTGGTCCACGCAGCATGCTTCCAAATCTCTTATGCACCCTCTCCAGCTTGACAATGTCTTTCCTCGAACAGGTATACCAAAACTGTACAGAATATTCCAAGTGTGGGCTCATCAACGACATAATGCTCCTATTCATAAACCTGATGCCCTGACTGATAAGGGCCAGCATGCTAAATGCATTCTTCACCATCCTGTCTAATTGGAAACTGTGCCCTTTTAATCAGTGTGCCATGTCAATTTGATACCATTACTGCCGCGAGAGAACAAGGGATCTGTTGAAAAGCAAACGTGCACACATTGCAGGATTCCACTGGACCCATAGTCCAGCAGACGTCACAACGCCATCAGTACTCTGCCATCATTGTATAGCCCCTACCCTGGGCTGTACGAGCGGTGATTGATAAGTTTGTGGCCTAAGGTGGAAGGAGTCAATTTTAGAAAATCTAGCACATTTATTTTTCAACATAGGCCCCTCCTACATTTATACACTTAGTCCAGTGGCCATGGACCATATGGATCCCTTCTTTGTAGAAGTTGGCGTCTTGGACCTCCATAAAGTGGTCCACAGCAGGGGTGATTGATGAGTTTGTGGCCTAAGGTAGAAGGAGTTGAGTTGTACAGCTCTTGTTACATGCACGTGTGGTTCAACTCTTTGAGTGATTATACAGAAAGTTTGAAGTTAATAACTCATCTCCTTCTACCTTAGGCCACAAACTTATCAATCACCCCTGCTGTGGACCAATTTCTGGAAGTCCAAGACACCGACTTCTACAAAGAAGGGATCCGTATGCTCCATGACCGCTGGACTAAGTGTGTAAATGAAGGAGGGGACTATGTTGAAAAAATAAATGTGCTAGGTTTTCTAAAATTGACTCCTTCTATCTTAGGCCACGAACTTACCAATCACCCCTCGTATGTTCAAAATGTATCAATGCACACTTACAAAAAATGGAAATCCATTCACCATTCCTCAATTCATCTCTGCAACTGATGTTGTCCCATGATTGTCCAGCATTTTATCCGCATCAATCCAGCAATTGTATAACATGTTTCTGGTTTTTCAACCTGCACCAATTGCACAGCATTTTATACTTGTAATCCCACAGAATGCTAAACAATTCTTACAACTTCTACAAATGTGATGTGGAGAACATTCTGACAGGCTGCATCACCATCTGGTATGGGGTGGGATACTGCACAGAGTTGAAGTAAGTGGCAGAAGTTTGTAGTATTAGTCAGCTCCATCATGGCTGCTTGCCTCCATAGTATCCACGACCTCTTCAAGGAGCGGTGCCTTAGGAAGATGGCATACATCAGTAAAGAGCCCACCACCCAGGGAATGCCCTCTTTTTATTGTTACCATTGGGAAAGAGATATCTAAGCCTGAAGGTTCACACCCAGTGATACAGGAAGAGTTTCTTCCCCTTTGCCATCCAGTTTCTAAATGGACGTTGAATCCATGAACACTACCTCACTATTTTTTCATTTCTGTTTTTTTTTTGCACTACTTATTTTAGCTGAACTATTTAATAGAAGGGTGTATACTTACTGTCAGTCAGTTTTTTTTCATATTTATTTATCATGTATTTCATTGTACTGCTGCCGTAAAGTTAACAAATTTCATGACATATGACATATTAAATCTGATTCTGATTCAAATCCTGCGTGAAGATTTACACCACTGAGTACAAATTACCATTTTAATCCATTGATGGTACCACAGATCTCCCCCTGAAATGACACTGATTGTGCAGCATATTATCTCTGGAAATTTGTTGGTTATATTGTGGACCTTAAATAAGGAATAAGAAGATAGTGAATTTAATCACGCAAACACGAGAAATTCTGCAGATGCTGGAAATTCAAGCAACACACATCCATGTTGCTGGTGAACGCAGCGGGTCAGGCAGCATCTCTAGGAAGAGGTACAGCCGACGTTTCAGGCCGGGACCCTTCATCAGGACTGACGAAGTGAATTTAATCACTTCGGTTCTAAACCTGTGAAATAAGGTAACAAGGTATGCCAATGAAGTATGGTGAACCTCAAAGTGTCCTTGAGACTAATTTGTGCTTGTTGTGCTAATTTTAAGCATTATGTAGCAAAGTTGTTTGAAAAATAACGTAATTTACATGAAAACCCTTTTAAAGTGAAATACAACAAATGCAGCTTCATGTGCTTCTCTCTGACAAATGGTTGGTGTATGCAGTAGGGGATCTCCTAACATAAATCAGTGTGCCATGTTAATTTGATACCATTACTGCCGCAGAGAACAAGGGATTTGTTGAAAAGCAAGCATGCACACATTGCAGGATTCCACTGGACTCATAGTCCAGCAGACGTCAGATGTGGTCAACCAACAGGAATTCCTGAACTGACAGGAATTCCACTGGCACAAGGTACAATTACTGTACAACTTTAACGTAGGTTAAGTTTTACCCTTAACCTATGACTTCTAGTTCCAACCTCTCCCAACCTCAGGGGTAGAAGTTTGTTTACATTAGTCCTATAATTTTGTATACCTCTATCAAATCTCTCGTCATTCTCCTACACTCCAAGGAATAAAGTCCTAACCTATTCAACCTTTCCCTATAACTCAGGCTTTCAAATCCAGGCAACGTCCTTATAAATTTTATCTGTACTCTTTCAATGTTATTGATAACTTTCCTGTAGCTAGGAAACCAGAACTGTATACAATAGTCCAAATTGGGCCTCACCACTGTCCTATTCAACTTCAATATAACATTCCAATTTATGTACTCAGTACTTTGATTTATGAAGGCCAATGTGATAAAAGATGTACGTTATTACCCAATATCAATTCCCCCTTCTCCTGCAAGGGACATACGTTCACTTTGGCCACACTTTTCTGCTTTATATAATTATAAAAACTTTTACTATCCATTGTTATGTTTTATGCTAGTTTATTTGCATTATCTAACATCCCTTTCTTTATTGCTTGCTTAGTTTTTATTTATTGCTTTTTAAAGTTTTCCCTGTCTTCCCATTTCCCACTACTCTTGGCAACTTTGTATGCACAGGCTTTAGTTTGATGCCTTCCTTTATTTCCTTAGTTATCCATGGCTGGCTGTCCCTACCCTTACTGTTCTTGATTTAACTGGAATATACTTTTGTTGAGCAGTGTGAAAAATCTCTTCAAAAGTCTTCCACTGTTCCTGAACCGTCCCACCATGTAAGCTTATGTTCCTAGTCTACCCTATCCAACTCCTCCCTCATCCCGTTGTAGTCTCCCTTGTTTAGGCATAATACACTGGTTTTAGATTGAACTATTGCACCCTTGTCTTCTACTTGTTCCTTTTGTCTTGATTGTGTTACGGAAACTGTTGGAGACTGTAACGTGCAGTTTAGAATTTGATCAAATGATTTAACACTCTGCTGTGTCAGGAGAGGACCGAGATCACGAGCACCTTGTGGGGAAGACCAGAGATGGGGCCATGAACAACTCCATTTCAAATTGTCGAGGAAAATGGGAACATCGAGGCAAACGCGGAGCAGGTCGGTGGTCGTTCTCAACAGAAGCCATAGGGTTGACGGTGGTCGGTAGCCGGTGGTCACTCTTCACCGAAGGACTGAGTTTGTGCAGCTGCTCTTCTCGAATGCTGATGGGAGGATGTTTTTGATATTCTGAGATTTATGTGATTATTGGACTGTACGTTATGTTGGTCTCCTTCAGTTTTCAATCTTTTTCTTTCTTGTTGCCAATTGGCAGGTGGGCGATATGTTAATTTTTATGAGAGGGCGGAGTTGGGATTTGGGGTCTGATATTCTTGGTGGTGTTTTTCTGTGTGGACGATCTGTCAGATGTTTGATGTGTGAAAGAAGGAATTGGGGGTTTTGATACTATTGTCACCGTTCGTTTCTGCAAGGGAGTAGGTTGGGAGTTTGATGTTATTATCACTGCTTTTTTTGAGAGTGAGGGGGTTGGGATTTTGATGTTATCAGCACTGATTTTTTGCAAGGGAGGGGAGTTGAGTGTTTGGGGCTTTTGATGTTCCAGCTGCCATTTTCCATGTAGGCAGTCTGTTAACCTTTGTGCAAAGGGGGGGGGTTGGGATTTGCAAGTTTTGTTTCTTTTTTGTGTGGGGGGAGTTGATGTTTTCTTGTTTTCTTTCATCAAGTCCCATGGTTTTTCTGTATTTCATGGCTATCCGGAGAAGACGAATATCAGAGTTGTATTGTGCATGAACACTTTGACAATAAAATGAACCTTGGAACCTTTGAACTACACATTCCCACCTCCATATTTTCCTTTATATCATATCATCATATCATTCTCATTGAACAGAATATCTTTAAAAATGCAATTAAATACACATTCTAATCCAAGGGTCCCCAACCTTTTTTGCACCGCGGACTGGTTTAATATTGATAATATTCTTGCGGACGGGCTGATGGGGGGTTGGGGGTGTTCAAGTAGATTTGCCAACTTTCTCACTCCCAAATAAGGAACAAAAGTAGCAATCAAATAGGGGACACTTGTGTTTACCCGGAGAAGACTAACATGACCATGAAGCCTTGCGCGGGCACTTGTGTGCGCATGCGTGACATGCGCATACATGACATACACATGTGTGTACATGCGGATTTTTTTTTCTACAAATCGGTTTTGGCTTAATCTTCCCAATTCTGTTAAGTGAAACTACACTGTACATACATTATTTCTACTTTATATAGGCTGTGTATTTATCATATCATTCCTGCTTTTGCTATATGTTAGTGTTATTTTGGGTTTTATGTGTTATTTGGTATGATTTGGTAGGTTATTTCAAGTTCAACAGTGTGTGACAGGGAATGAGGAAAGGTGCAGCTGACTCATATCGTTTCCTCATGGCCCAGTAGCACATGCTTTGCAGCCCGGTACCGGTCCGCGGCCCGGTGGCTGGGGACCACTGCTCTAATCCACTTTTATAGAAGTGATAAGAAGTGCTTCTAGTTGCTGCAGTATTGCTTGGCTGCAGTTTTTTTTCTGGATGCTGGCCATTAATTAGATGGCCTTGGAAAGAGATCTCAGGGCAGCTCTGAGTCCGAGTGGAACACCTTGGTCTGCACCATCTCAGTCTGTGGTGAGCAGACTTCAGGCTCTGTGCAAATCCACCTGTAAAGCTGCTGACGTGCTTCCTGACAGTGGCACAAATTCTGCACCAGCGTTCCCAATGCATCAATCGTACGTTTATGTATGTCCATCAGCTACTTTTTGCAGGCTTGTCTAGAGCACCAACTCTGGCCACTGTAGATGTGACTTGTGCCTAACTACCTACAAGTTCTTTTCCAATGCCTCTAGCTTACGTAATTTGCCACTTCCAAGATGCTGACTCTGGGGCAAGTCCCCCTTCTCAGATTGGAAGGTCCCAGTGTTTGTGCTTCTGAAATGAACAAGGAGCGAGAATTTGAGTGTTTCAAGCAAGTGACACCATGAGTAGCTTCTCGCTCATAAGATACCGAGCAATAAAGGACAGAGGACTAATTGTATAGACCCAGTCACCATCTATTCTTCTGGCCATGTTCTCAGTAATGATCTTTCCCATGATGGCTAACAGTGTCACCTTGACAGAAGTTAACGTAAACAGGCTTAAATTTTCCAACATTATTTCTTTCCCACGATATCACATGAACGATAGTCTCCTTCCAAAATGAGGGGATTGTGGCATGGTTAAATAATTGACAGTAAGTGCACGCTCTGAGTTGTGGCTGCAAGATGTGCAGGAATGATATGTCTGCACAAAGGAGTAAAGCGAAATAATTGAAGGATTGCGTATCAATTGATAGAAGGTGTTGGTGGATATAGGATGAGATGTATTTATTTAGCGATAAAGCACAGAGTAGGTCTTTCAAGCCCTTCAAGCCATGCTGCCCCAGCAACCACAGACAAATCTAGATTAACCCTTAATTAATCATGGGACAATTTACAATGAACAATTAACCTACCCTGTACGTCTCTGGACTGTAGAGGAAACCAGAGCACCCATGAGCTGTAAGTGTGTGGGACAGTTAAGTGGTGGTTAAGGGCTAGTGGTGTAATGGACAGGAGGGGCTACTTAAGCTCTCTCAAAAACCAATGTCCAATTGTAACTCCTTCATACATTGCATGTCCTTGGAACAACACTCCTGACGTTTGCCGCTGCCTCCTGAGAAAATCTCTGAAGCATGCCAGAGTCTATTAGAAGAATGAAATCTATTAGAAGAAAGATCTCTATCCCTGCATCTTAAGCAAGACCTCCAGTGCAGGGACTGAAAACTTAATGCTTACTCTGGCTCACAACCAGTCCTAAGTATCTCTGCTCAGGTTCACTCTTCAAAAACTGTTAACACTTCTAACAAAAACAATGCACAGTTCTGTAATAAAGCCTGCATGCAAGTACCCTGCCATAATATTAGGATCACAGAACATCATGATCACCTAAAACAGCACACAGCACAAAGACAATAATAATTCTGTTAGTGTATTACTGTAATTACCAAACTTGTTTACTGTATAAATGATAATTAAAGCCCAAACATATTTTCAGAACTTATGCAAAGCAAAAACATTTTAATGTGTCCATTTTGTTTCTGGTGTTAATTGAAATGTCAAGAAAAAAATAAAAGAAATATTTTTGAGTATATTTACTTAGAGGAGTCTGATTTGTTTTAATTAATATTTTTTGGATGGGACGTCTGTAATGTTGAATCAGGTTCATGGGTCTGACAAGTGAGATGGAAAACACTGACTACAAATAAGTATATTACTCATTTATTTTGACAATAAAAATTCAACCAAACATTCATGCATTCCAAGTTACAGAAACTACAAAGCGGAATATTCAACAGACCTACTTTCAACAAACATACTTAGTTAAAAGCATGCACAGAGCATACCTTCCCAATGGTCACGTGTACCGCTAGCCTTAAACAAAGGAAGAGAGAGCAAGCCTCTTCCACGTGCTAATTTATACCCAGAATGTTTGAAACTGGACACCAGGCAGCTAACCAATGGGAAAAGCAGCTGCAGTTTCTAAACCAGCCAGTCATGACAAAGTGACTTTCCACAGGCAAAATAAGCCACACCCTCCACAAGACACTCCAGCCCTTGAAAGGTGCGTAAGTGATGATTCAACCCTCAGACAAGTATGACCTTCACGAACTTCCAACTAAGTTGCATATAAAACGTAGAAGTACAATGCCCGGTACTGTAAACCCAATGGTCACCGCCCCGCCCCCGGTACATTATTGTAGTCCACCAGCCTCCCTGCACCCTAAAAGGTCACCAGCCCCACCCTGGAGTGTAATAGTTAATGAGTTGGTACCCCATTCATACACTGACCCAGATATGATCAATCAGGTGAGAGATGTCACCCAACTCGTCAGAAATATAGTGACCAATAACAGTACAAATGCCACATTTCTTTGTGAACAGGTATTTTAAGGCCATCAAGATCAGTTCCCGGGACAGTCTTGCCATATCATGCCGAGAAAGGCTCAGAAAACCTTCAGGCTGAGAAAACCTTCCTTTGTTTTGAAATGTCTTCTTACCGACCAGCATGGGCAAGGTGCTCATCCAGGGCACTCAGGTGACATACATACAGCTCCACATATCAACTGCACCACCTTGTGAGAACCACAGGTAGGCCTAGGAACTGTATATCCAGTAAGTGCCCAGCTTCACAACACCATTTGACATAGGCACAACCATCCCAGGAAACTGTTCCTGCTCAAACTTCCCATCCACCTAGCACCTTGTACTTGTACCCAACGTACCAACTGCACCAACTCTCTGTCAGGTGGGGAGATCACCTTAAGAGTCAGCACCTTCCAACTAAACAAATGGTACGTAGGTAACTACCAGCCCCTAAAGCACTTATTTCATCAAAGCTATTAAAGCTCAAGTCCTTTGAAGCTGTTACCATACTCTGGATTGAGGTTTGGCTGGAATAGACTATACACTCCCGGATCCCCCGAAACACAATGTCAAAACCCAAGAAGTAAGATAAGTCAACAGTCTTTTCCTTGTTAAGGGGATCAATATCAGTGACATCCCTTCCGCGATGTAGTAGTTCAGCAATCTGACCTGTCAGTCCAGTGTGAAAATTCAAACGCCACCCCCAGGAAAGTATCACAGGATCTCTTACCACAAGTCAGCATCCATTCTGTTACACAGTGAGATATAAACCCACTTGCTTCTGATTACTCACTGGATGTTTAGAAAACACTAAAAACAACAGAACTGTTGGAGTTGTTCCCCAAATGCTCAGTTCCCTCTGAAATGTGAGCATCTCATATCCAGAATACACTTGCCTAAGTTTCTTCCCCATCAACTCAAATTTCATATGGCCAGTATGAGGTGTCAGTTAACTGTATGGGAAACAATTAACAAATTAAGACATAATAAACACATAACATAAAAAACAAGAAACAAACACACTAAAACAACAAACACAACAAAGTAACAGATTAGAAATACAAGGCACAAAACCCAAGCTGTACTCCACATCTTAAAGCCTCATATGAAATTGCAGAAACTTAAAACAGTTAATATCCCACAGAAAGATAATGCACTTATCAGAGAACAACAGAAAAGGAAAAAGCAACCGGACAGAGCCCAGCACATTCACAAAGTATCTTAAAGGCAAAGTCTTCACACACACAAAAACAAACTGACAAGTGTGGCCACACCTATCATTTTTCCACATTCAAATCATTCACACTCTACTTCCAGGGATGCGGGGTGCAGGTTGAATGATCCCTTCCCTACAACAATGAGGTGCGAATGTGCTAGCCATCCTCCAATTCCCACCAATGCTGAAAACATTAGCCAATGTCTTTTTCAGGGAATCCTGAATGGAATGTGAGGAATCTAGTCGAGGATGAAAGGAGCCCTCATTGGGAGAAAACATGAAGAATAACCCTTCCTGCTCAACATTCTCCCTTTCTTGCTTTCCCGGACATACCTTTCTCCACATTCCATGGGGGGGGGTGGTAGCCCCATTTACCTGCTTCTCCAGGACCCCAGTTTTGAGCAACACTAAAAATATTTCTTTATGGGATATGTGGGATCCCCCACTCCCCATCTACCTATCTAACTTCCATTCTTGGTGACATACACCCTCTTCCACATATTCTAAACCTTGTAATAATTGAATCACTGTACATACAGGATGACCAACCCTTGGTGCTATTAAAGACAGCACTACCCTGTTTATTCAAAAAGCCACATGTCCTATCATTTTGGAAGTTAATTCAGCATTCTCTGGGGGGGGGGATACCATCATTGGGGTATAACTCTGTGATAAGAGCCCACTGGCGTATAACTTTAGTGTTTGTCTCTACTGTTTTCCACTCCACGTGGGGTTTTAAATTCCACTCAGTAAGCGAATGATACTTAAGTTTAACCGCTGCCGTTACCCGATCCCAAAGTGATGCATTCTGCTTAGAGGGTAGCAAGCAGTGCTCTCAGGGAATAATTGTTTGTGTATTGGGGGGGATAAACTCCCTAAGGAACTGATTCCTCTATTAGATAGGCTCACTCCAGTAACTCCCTCCCATCCCATATCTTCAATAACCACGTGGCCAGAGAGTCCACAACCTTCTGTCTGTACCTATCCCCTAAATTTGTCACTTCCTTAGTGGGGAACTCTCTCACCTCTGTTGTCTCAAACAGGCCTATTAAACCATTCCCACACATTTTGACCCACCTCCTCCCCTTCCTCCTGAAAGGAAGAAGCTGTGGGCTAATGCCCCTCACTGCGGGTGAGGGAATGCGTGATCACTGGCCGGGCATGTGCTCTTTCAGGTACACGGGGGGTGGGGGGGTGGAAGAGGGAGATGATGAGATAGGTTTTCAAAACTTGCAGAGAGATTTAGGACAGTTAGAAGAGTGGGCTGAAAGATGGCAGTTGGAGTTTAATGCTGAAAAATGTGAGGTGCTACATTTTGGTAGGACTAATCAAAATAGGACATACATGGTAAATGGTAGGGCATTAAAGAATGCTTAGAACAGAGGGACCTAGGAATAATGGTGCATAGTTCCCTGAAGATGGAATCTCATGTGGATAGGGTGGTGAAGAAAGCTTTTGGTTTGCTGACCTTTATTAATCAGAGCATTGAGTATAGGAGTCGGGATTTAATGTTGAATTTGTATAAGGCATTGGTAAGGCCAAATCTGGAGTATTGTGTACAGTTCTGGTCACCGAATTATAGAAAAGATGTTAATAAAATTCAGGGAGTACAGAGGAGGTTTACTAAAATGTTGCCTGGGTTTCATCTCCTAAGTTACAGAGAAAGGTTGAACAAGTTAGGTCTGTATTCTTTGGAGCGTAGAAGGTTGAGGGGGGACTTGATAGAGGTGTTTACAATTATGAGGGAGATTGATAGAGTTGACGTGGTTAGACTTTTTCCATTGAGAATGGGGAAGATTCAAACAAGAGGACAAATGTTTAGGGGTAACATGAGGGGGATCTTCTTTACTCAGAGAGTGGTAGCAGTGTGGAATGAGCTTCCAGCAGAAGTAGTTGAGGCAGGTTCTATGTTGTCATTTAAAGTTAAAATGGATAGATATATGGACAGGAAAGGAATGGAGGGTTATGGGCTGAGTGCAGGTCGGTGGGACTAGGATGGGGTAAGAGTTTGGCACGGACCAGAAGGGCCGAGATGGCCTGTTTCCGTGCTGTAATTGTTATATGGTTATATATATATATCATTTCAAGGATTAAACCAAGGGATCCACATTACCCTCTCTTCCTCATTTTCATCATCCAGCAGACATCCCAATCCCTCCAGCCCCACAGTAGGATCATTGCCCTGCCTCATCATGGTTTGAACCTCAACAGGTATGGGCTGCCAACCAGCTTAGTGTGCAATACCTAGGTGCAGTGGTTTCATTAGCTGACAAGCTACCTCTGTATTCTTATCTTCTAACTTTGCAGCTCAAGTCTGGGCCATCAACAATGATTCTCTCAGCATAATACAATGCAGACTGAGATTTTCCAATTTATTCTTATAAGACTCACTCTCGTTTTATATTGATGTCTTACAACTATCCTGTCGGCCTCTTGGGAAAACCCAACAACTTAAGTATGGAAACAATGTGGTGGCCTTACACCCCGGCAAAATCTAACTGGTCTGACCAATCTAATGGCATCCCATAACCCATCGGTAGGTTAACAAGACTTTCAAAGCCCTCACTATTCTCTGACACACTGGGACTCTGCATCTCTCAAACGTAGGGTCCTGTCTTTTAAATAACCTTTTAAAGAAATGTTCAAACCTCCTGTCCCATGATCCTCTCATATCCCCTTTGCCAGTCACCTGTCCAGCTCTTGGCTCCATCCCTCCCCCTCCTGCCTTCTCCTGTCATTTCGGATCTCTCCCTCCACCTCCCACTTTCAAATCTCTTACTAACTCTTCCTTCAGTTAGTCCTGAAGAAGGGTCTCGGCCTGAAACGTCGACTGTACCTCTTCCTAGAGATGCTGCCTGGCCTGCTGCGTTCACCAGCAACTTTGATGTGTGTTGCTCCAATCACAACAAAGTAACTTTTGAATGGCAGAATAAGCCACACCCCTTCCCCCACAGGGCAGTGTCTCTGACAAGTGCATCATTTATTCCCCATCTCTGAGAAGATGATAGTGAGCCACTTCCTTGAAATAGTGAAGGTACAATTCTGTTGAGTAGGGAGTTTCAGGAATTAGATCCAAAAATAATCATATACCCATATCTTAATGTGCAGGTAATTGTATTCATATATATCTGCAATCCTTATGCTGTCCAGTGGGAGATGTTGTTGGTTATGAGATGCTGCCAGAGTAGCCCAGATTTGAGAAGCGTCGGATGGTACACATTGCATCTAGTGGTGAAGAGGCTGGCAGGTTGGGCACTAATTAAATTCTCAATTCTGGTCCTAGATTGTATTAAAACTCTTGAGTGTTGTTGGACCAGAAGCAATACTCATCTTGATAAGCAGAGAGTATTCCAGCTCACTTCTGACTTTTGCTTGATCAATAATTATTGTTCTAATTCCTTCTTTTAAATATGTGACTGAAAAATATCATCATGTACCTCAATGTTCCTAATAATCTTTGCAATATATTACTAACTTACCCTTCTTGTAGTGCCTATATTTCATCAAACTAGACTATTGCCATAAAAACAACCTCTTCTTTAATGTCAGCAAACCCAGAGGTGATTATTGACTCCAGGAGGAAGTAACTGGAGGGCCATGAGCCAGTCCTCTTTAGGGGATTGGAGGTAGAGAAGGTCAGTAACTTTAAATTCCTTAACACATTATCATATCAGAGGATTTCTCCTGTGACCAGCACATAAGTGACATTACAAAGAAAGCACAATTGTGCTACTGCTTTCTTGGAAGTTGGCACAGATTCAGCAAGTTATCTAAAATGTCTAAACTTTGACAAACTTCTATAGATGCACAGTGGAGATGATCCTGTCTGGTTGCATGATGGTTTGGTATAGAAACTCTAATGCCCAAGAAAGAAAAAGCCGACAAAGAGTGGAGGGTACTTTTTTTTTGTATTTGAACATTTTGTCCACAAAGGTTTCTACTTTTGTCAGTCATTGTGTGTATTTTCATTGATTCAATAGTATTTTTTGTTCTACTGCGAATACCTGCAAGAAAAAGAATCTCAAGATAGTATATGGTGACGTATACATACTTGGCTAATCAATTTACTTTGAACTTTGAACACTGAGTTAATCGTTTCTCTTCAATGTCTCACTGTGCATTGTTGCCACTAGTGTATTGAGTGATCACTGTCACTAAAATATATCTGTGACCAACTGATGTTTACATCAGTACATAGAACATTATGGTGTGAAATAAAGCGTTCTATTGCACAAAAGCATTTGTTTATTGGTCTCACAGAGCTTATTAGAAATGGGTAAGTGCAGATTTTTCAGACAATTGTTTGAGTGGGGTGAAGGAAAGGTACAAGAATCCTGCAATCAAGATGTTTCTTTAGCAGAAGCCAGTGGTCCACAAGAACAGAAGTTTGGATAGACCTGATGTGAGTTAGAAAAAAGCAGTCGGGTGCAGTGCATGTGAGAATACAGATCAGGTAAACTTGCATTAAGATGACTTAAGCATGGATGTAGGTGTCAGCAGCAGATTCCAGGCTAAATTATGTGCATGGATCTTATCATCTTGGTTCAGAAATGTGAATGGAACTTCATTGTGAGATTAAATACAACAATGTTGAAAGTGATTCTGAGGATAACTCAACAGAGTGGATATGGAGAGGTTATTTACTCATATAGAACATAGAACAGGTCTTTTGCCACGGGGTCCCCAACCTTTTTTGCACCGCGGACCGGTTTAATATTGACAATATTTTTGCGGACAGGCCGACGGGGGGTGGGGGGGGGGGTTAATCACGACCGGAATATAGGTGATAAGTCAACTATAAGTCACTTATAAGTGGCTAATACACCCAATTTCATTTCTAAAAGGGTTTATCTAACAAATTTAATATTAAACACACAGCACATATTTTCCCCATATGAACATATAAAATCACTGCAACACACCAATATCGCTGAATCAGTGGGAGCCCTGGGCTTGTTTCCCTGCAACAAGACGATCCCATCGAAGGGTGATGGGAGACAGCGATACTCGAAGGGGGTTCCTTGTGTCCAGTCTATTCCATGATTTAGTTTTCGTTGCATTCATTTCAGAAAAGCCTGCTTCGCAGAGATATGATGTTGGAAATGGAAGCAACATTTTCAGTGCTTTCATGGCTGTCTCAGGATACTCAGACTTGACTTTGATCCAGAATGCCGGCAGAGATGTTATGTCAAACGTACTTTTCAGCCCACCATCAGGAGTTGATCTGCTTCCTGCGCTGACATGGATGACGTATGGGTAATGACATCACACACATAATGACCTCACGTGCGTAATGACCTCGCGTGCATTCAAGTTCCAACAGTGGGCGTGACAGAGAATGAGGAAAGGTGCAGCTGACTCATATCGTTTCATATCGCCAAATCATATCGTTTCCTCGCAGCCCAGTAGCACATGCTTTGCGGCCCGGTACCTGTCCATGACCCGGTGGTTGGGGACCACTGCTTTGGCACACTACGTGGTGTTGAACTAAATAAGTTAATACTAGCCACCTAACCAAACTAATCCCTTCCTGCCTTCGCAATGTCCACAACCCATTGCTTTCATATTCATATGCCTATATGGTGGCAGTAACTACAATTAGGTAACACTAGTTACCAATAACAGGTCACTAGTTTAAGACTGTTGAGGTGATTTTTTTTTCATTTAGAAGGTTATGAATCTTTGTAGCACTCTTCTTCAAAGTGCAGTGGAAGCACAGTCTTTGGCCCAACTCATCCATACTGACCAATTGCTAACACTTAGTCATGTCCTTCTAAACCTTTCCTATTAACGTACATATCCAATATACTTTGCATATTTTTAAGGCAGAGGAACATAAAATCTTCATGGAGTGAAAGATATCAGAATAGGAAGCAATGCAGAGTTATTGTTACAATCAGATCAGCCAAGATCTTAGGGACTGGCAGCAGAGGATCAAGGCTCATGCTCCTAATTCATTGCTTTGTATGATTAGGTTCAGCTAGGGAATGAAGCCCATAGAAAAGCTTGCAGAGAATAGAAAAGCCACATTTTGGAAATCTGAACTGAAGGCAGCAGGTCAGGCAACGTCTGTGGAGGGGAAAACAAAGTTGACATTGTAGGTTAACAGCTCTTCAACAGAACTAGAAAATGTTTGAAAACAAGCTTTGGCCTACTACTTCAGGAAAATGATGCTGTGCTTTTGGACAATGTAACCACAGAGTTGTACATTGATGAGCAAATAAATGAAGGATAAGGATAGATCCTTGAAACACTGAAGATAACAGTGAAGAACTAGGAGAAAAATAGCATTTCCTTGGTTCTCACAGGCCACAAGGAACAAATATGAGTTCATACTACAGATTTTTGTTTGCTGTTTATGAACAGTGCATGAGATCGGACTGATGGACTGAGCTTACAAATGAACCCCAATTCTTTTTTTTAATATAATTTTTATTGAGTTTTCAAAATGAATACATGAAAAGAAAATATCTACCCTCCCCCCTCCCCTTAACCCTCCCACCCCCCATATAAAGTCCTACCTAAAAAAGAAAAGAAGAAAAAAAAGAAGAACCGCCTGGGTATTGGAAGGTTTCCACATGCTCCATGGAATTCAAAATAAATTTGGTATACTTATTCGTTACTTTCCCCAAGGGACCAAGATCTTTATCAGAGCACTTAAATATGCCATCCTATCTTTTGTAAATAAGGGCGCCAAATATTCAAAAACTACATATTTATCTCTTAAATTATAAGTAATTTTTTCGAGTGGAATAGAACTAGCCATTTCATTGTTCCAACGATTCATACTTAAATACGAATCAGATTTCCAAGTAACTGCTATAGTCTTCTTAGCTACTGCCAATGCAATTTTTATAAATTTTTTCTGATATTTATTCAATTTAAGTTTCGGCTTTATCCCTTCAATATCACCTAGTAGAAATAATACAGGGTTATGTGGAAGTTGAGTTCCAGTAATTTGTTCCAATAAGACTCTTAAATTTATCCAAAAGGGTTGAATTTTAAAACAAGACCAAGTAGAATGTAAGAAAGTACCAATTTCTTGATTACACCGAAAGCATTTATCGGATAGATTTGAATTTAATCTATTTATTTTTTGTGGTGTAATATATAATTGGTGTAAAAAATTATATTGTACTAATCTAAGTCGAACATTTATTGTATTTGTCATACTATCAAGACAGAGTCTTGACCAATTTGTTTCATCAATATTAATATTCAGATCTGTTTCCCATTTTTGTTTTGACTTATGGATTCCTTGTTTAATTGTCTGTTTTTGAATCAAATTATACATACAAGAAATAATTTTTTTAATTTTCCCTTTTTGAATTAAAGTTTCAATTTCATTAGGTTTTGGCAAAAACATTGTTTGACCCAGCTTGCCTTTTAAATAAGCCCTTAATTGAAGGTAACAAAAGAAAGTATTATTTGATATTTTATATTTATCCTTTAGTTGTTCAAATGACATCAATATACCTCGTTCATAACAATCTCCTATAAATTTAATCCCTTTTTGGTACCAATTATATAAA
This sequence comes from Mobula hypostoma, assembly GCF_963921235.1. Classification (NCBI taxonomy): domain Eukaryota; kingdom Metazoa; phylum Chordata; class Chondrichthyes; order Myliobatiformes; family Myliobatidae; genus Mobula; species Mobula hypostoma. The sequence goes on along the minus strand of NC_086120.1, from coordinate 15,172,860 downwards.
AGTTGATTGTCCATTGTAAAAGGAATAAGTCTGTTTTGGAACAAAGGTCTCCTTGCTAATAGAGATTTCTGTATTTCATTATCAATGTTTATCTTATTCCATAGATCAATCAAATGTGTTAATATAGGAGATTCTTTCTTTTCCCGTATCCATTTAGATTCCCATTTATATATAAAATCTTCAGGTCTATTTTCTCCTATCTTGTCTAATTCTATTTTAATCCATGCTGGTTTTCGATCATCGAAGAAAGATGCAATAAATCTAAGTTGATTTGCTTTATAATAATTCTTAAAGTTTGGAAGTTGTAACCCTCCTAACTCAAATTTCCATGTCAATTTTTCCAATGATATTCTTGACATTTTACCTTTCCAAAGAAATTTTCTCACGCATTTATTTAACTCTTGAAAAAATTTAACTCTTGAACTCCAACTCTTGAGGGAGGTATTGGCGTAGAATCAGTGCATTCAGGAGAAGCGAAAAAATTAATGGAAATCTCCACTGATATAGTGGATGAACAGCACATACTGAAACCGCTATTGCCTGTTTTATTAAAGAGTTGCCTGTATTATGAAAGAGTAAAGCCTGGATTTATCTGTTCTTTGCAATCTAGCATTCATGTAATTAGCTTTAAGAGTATTCAATTCAGTTCCCTTACTGATTTTTCACATCGTTGAGGTGCTTGAAACCATTGCTGGGATATTTTAAAAGACATGGGCAATCACATAAGGCTGAGAGGAGTAGTTTGAAGAGACCCGTTAATTATTTCCTTGCTTCATTTGAGAAGCTGTACATGGGGAAGTTTTAGTTCACTGAAAAAATTAAAGCTGACGTGCAACATTTGGACTTGGCATCTGTCACAACAATTGTTCTATCTGTGGCCTTTAAAGCAACAGTGGCACTTCCTTCCAGGCAACTGATGGTAATTACAATTGCACTGTCCAGCCTAATATTTCCCTTCAATGCACAATAAAAGTTTTCTAATGATTTTGAAATCTCTAGCAGGTGTGAAATAATGTTCTTTGTAACACACGAGCGGTTTATTTCTATTGCTGTATATTGAATAGCATTGGAGGGATTGTTTGGAGCCAAAGGAGCATTATTCAATCCAGTGGATTGTATCAATGGAAATGAGTTTAGGCCCTGCTATTTTGTGACACCCTTCAATACCTCACTAAGTATCAGCTGCTCTACTACTATTGAAAGATACACAATACTGTTTTGCAGAAATTAAAATTAAGAAGGAAAGATTTACATCAACATGGCACCTTCATGACCTTTTATCATCTTAAAGAACTCCTTAACGAGAAGGGTAAAATAGCTTCTTCATTGAAAGAGAATCAGAGACTAGAAGGTTTAGGTTGAGGGTGAGAGGGGTTAACTTCTTCATGCGGAGGGTGGTGAGTATATGGTGAGGGTGGTGTTAGTGAGAGGGGGCATATTTGAAAAGTATCTAAGAAATAACTTCTTCATGCAGAGGGTGGTGAGTATATGAAACAAACTGCCAGTGGAAGTGGTTAAGGCAAGTACAGTAACAATATTTAAAAGACATTTGGACAAGTACATGGTTAGGAAAGACTTAGAGGGCTTTGGGCCAAACATGGGCAAAAGGGACTAGCTTAGACAGTCATCTTTGGGGTTTCTGACTAATCAGAAATGCATCAGACAATTTGCACACAAAATCGTCTCACAAACTCCCATGACAACAGGTCAGCCATTCTATTGCTAATTGTTAAAGGACAACTATTAAGCAGGACACATTGGGGTTGGAAGGAGAATCTCCTCCTATTACAGGTGTCCCCCGCTTTTCGAACGTTTGCTTTACGACACGTCGCTGTTACGAAAGACCTACATTAGTTACCTGTTTTCGCTAACAGAAGGTGTTTTCACTCTTACAAAAAAAGGCAACGCGCGATAAAAGGCAGCACGCGCCCCGAGCAGCCAAGCTCCTCCCACGGAACTGCATTCTAGCCGGCAATGCTTAAACACGTGCCTGTGAGCATCTGTGCTTTATGTCGATTTATTCTGAACATCCGTTTGCAAGATGAGTTCTAAGGTATCGGAAAAGCCTAAAAGAGCTCGAAAGGGTGTTACACTTTACGTAAAACTAGACAAACTTAAGCATTTCGATCATGGTGAACGAAGTAAGCACAAAGTGAGTTCGGCTTGTGGAAGTTGACGAAGATGATGTTGCAGTCAACGTTTCAGGTTGAGACCCTTCGTCAGGACTAACTGAAGGAAGAGTGAGTAAGGGATCACTCTTCCTTCAGTTAGTCCTGACGAAGGGTCTCGGCCTGAAACGTCGACTGCACCTCTTCCTACAGATGCTGCCTGGCCTGCTGCGTTCACCAGCAACTTTGATGTGTGTTGCTTGAATTTCCAGCATCTGCAGAATTCCTGTTGTTTGAAGATGATGTTGAAGAGGTTTTGGCATCCCATGACCAAGAACTGATAGATGAAGAGCTGATGCAATTGGAAGAGGAAAGGATAACAATCAAAACTGAATGCAGTAGCGAACGGACTGAAAGTGAAGTCGTCCAGGAACTGAACGTGAAGCAACTACGTGAGATTTTCGCTGCAATGATTGCAGAAAAGTACAACCTTAATTTTGAAAGGATACATAGGTTTAGGGCATATTTGCAGGATGGTTTGAGTGCTTACAAAGAACTGTATGATAGAAAAATATATTGCCGATTGCATCACCTCTGATCTGGGCCAACATTTACGTGCCGGGTGGCACCTAATGAATTAGCTTGTTTATTTCGGCTTTTTTCTTGAAGATGTGCTGGGTGCGTCCAGGCTACTGCTGCACCACTGCATGCTTTGTGGTTCGGTGTCGGTCCACAGCCCGGAGGTTGGGAACCACTGCACCATCCCAACCTCCGACGACTCAGCCTAACACACCATCATAAGCGTGCTCGATGTCTTCCCGATTCCTGTAAGTGATACTACACTGTACACCCCGTCCTGACGAAGGGTCTCGGCCTGAAACATCAACTGTGCCTCTTCCTAGAGATGCTGCCTGGCCTGCTGCATTCACCAGCAACTTTGATGTGTGTTGCTTGAATCTCCAGCATCTGCAGAATTCCTCGTGTTTACGTTTTTAAACTACACTATACATACATTATTTCTACTTTATATAGGCTGTGTATTTTTATGTGTTATTTGGTATGATTTGGCAGCTTCATAGCTTAAAGGTTTCTGCCAAGAGCGCTTGCGTGAGATTTTCGCTACGGTGGACAGTGTGGCAATGACTGTGGAAAAGTATTTCAACTTTATATAGGCTGTGTATTTATCATATCATTCCTGCTTTTACTATATGTTACTGTTATTTTAGGTTTTATGTGCTATTTGCAATGATTTGGTAGGTTATTTTTTGGGTCTGCGAACACTCACAAATTTTCCCTATATAAATAAATGGTAATTGCTTCTTCACTTTACAACATTCCGGCTTACGAACCGTTTCATAGGAACGCTCTTCCTTCGGATGGCGGGGGAAACCTGTATTGCTATAGGATATTTTACGACCTTCGGAAAAGATGGACAGAGACCCAATCTAACACTTGCCTCAGGAACATCATATACGGTTGTGTTAACCTGGGTATCGTTCTTAGGAGAGTAATGTCTCCAACAGTTGTGAAAAATAACATCTCCTGCATTTTCTGCATTTACTCTAGTGACAATAGAACCAGGTGGGTTTATTCATCTCTCTTGGCACTAAATGCATGTCAGATAGAGCATTTGCACCTGAGTTAAGAGTAGGCAGATGTAAGTGCAATTCTGTATTTGATCAAAGGAAGAAAATTAGACAGAGAATATCAGCAGTATTTTTAGTTGGTGTGAAAAATCTGATTACTTGACTTGGATATGGCAACCAAAGTTCAGGTGTAATACATTTTGAGACTTCCTACCCTGTCATGCCTGATTCCTTTCAAGTAACATCAGGTATAAAAGAAAACTGGTAATTACCTGTTTTTGTCACTTCTCTGGGCAGCTTTTCCAAATAAAACAATAGAAACTATGTACATTTCAATATAGTAATTGCCCACCTAATTGTCCCAATTATATGAAATGTAAATTACTTCTCTATTACTAGTTGAGTATATCATCTACTTGTGAATAACTTTAAGTTAGAGATTTACCTGGTAATATCTGATATTTTCTTCCTTTGGAATTCTAACATTCACATTCAAGAGAAAATCTGCAGATGCTGGAAATCCAAGCAACAGGCACAAAATGCCGGAGGAACTCAGCAGGCCAGGCAGCATCTATGGAAAAAAGTACAGTTGACATTTTGGGCTGAAGCCCTTCAGTAGGGTGATGGGTGAAACCTGGAGAAGGATGGATGAAGTAAAGAGCTGGGAAGTTGATTGGTGAAAGAGACAGAAGGCCACATCCATGGGCTCCTCCATTGTCTTGGTGAGGCCAAACTTAGGTTGGAGGAACAACACCTTATATTCCATTTGGGTAGCCTCCAACCTGATGGCATGAACATCGATTTCTCAAACTTCAGGTAATGCCCCCCATGTACCCCCCTTCACCATTTCCCATCCCCTTTTCCCTCTCTCACCTTATCTCCTTGCCCATCTATTGCCTCCCTCTAGTGCTCCTCCTCCCCTTTTTTTTCTTCCATGGCCTTCTGTCTCTTTCACCAATCAACTTCCCAGCTCTTTACTTCATCCCTTCCCCTTCAGGTTTCACCTATCGCCTGGTGTTGCTCTACTGCCTGGTGTTGCTCTCTCCCCTCCCCCCACCTCTTAAATCTACCACTCACCTTTCTTCTGCCGAAGAATTTTGGCCTGAAACGTCAACTGTTCATTTTTCCATAGAAGCTGCCTGTCTGCTGAGTTCCTCCAGCATTTTGTGTGTGTTGATAACATTCACATTGCTCTATTTTCCTCTTCACATTCTCCTTGTGCACACTACACTGTCATACTGTCTCCATCTCAATGTCACTTGCACCAGAAACTCAGAATTCTGGATTTTCTTGCCTTTTTCAATTGTCCCTTCCTCTTATAGTCCATGGACCTTTGAAATTCAAGGTTGCTGTGTTTCTTTAAGTCTGTTTTCTGCTACTACCAATTATTACTGGTACCTTGCACTTTTGGTCTCGAGGATCATAATGGCTCAGCTTGGTGACTGCATTTACCCTCCACAGTAAACCTCCTCTAAATAGCTGGCTTGAATTCCATTAGCAAGTGAAAAGAAAGTTGCTGGAGGAACACAGAGGGTTAAGCAGTATCTGTGGAGGCAGAAGAATGGTCAACCTTTCTGATTTTGATTCAGGGTCTCCACTCAAAACACTGGCAACCTTTTACCTTCAAAGCTACTGCTTAACCTGCCGAGATCCTGCTTGTTTTATTTTTGTGCATGAGTTCAGCATCCACAGTCTCTTGTGCCTTCTTTTCCTCAGCACAGTTGCCTCATTGCTGACGCTTTGTGTGGTGTGGGATCCTTCCAATAATATAGGGCAAGACCTGCTTTGCACCATCACTTGACAGCTGGTTTAGCCATGCCACTAAGCTTACCAGCTGTTGATAATTTCTATCATATTCCTTCTTGATTTAAATTGTCAACCTTCCAATTTTCAGTCACGCTTCCATGCTTCGCGTATGCTTCTACCTTGCACGAGGGGGCTTATCTTATTGCAGAAAATAATGGCACACTGGCTCATTATGTCTGATATGCATAAATTTGCCTAAAACATTAAATATTAAACTATCACTTTTAATCCTTAAAAATACAAACAGTAAAATATTTAAAATATAAACATATTTAAAATTAAATCAATTAATTGGAAAGTTTCTGTTCAAAGTAAATTGATTATCAAAATACATATTTATGGCACTATATACAACCCCGAGATTCATTTTCCTTGTGAGCAGACCAAATACATCTATGCATAACAGAATCAATAAAGGAATGCTCAACTTGGGTGTTCAACCAGAGTCAACAAACTGTGCGAGCACAAAAAGAAGGAAATAATAATAAAAAATAAATAAGCAATAAATATCGAGAATATGAGATGAAGAGACCTTGAAAGTGAGTCCATTGGTTATGCGAACATCTCAATGATGGGGCGAGTGATGTTGAGTGACATTATCCCCTTTGGTTCACTGTTTCTGAACCTGGTGGTGTGAGTCCTGAAGCTCCTGTACCTTCTTCCTGATGGCAGCAGTGAGAAGAGAGCATGTCCTGGGTGGTGGGGGTCACTGATGATGGATGCTGCTTTCCAGTGACAGCATTTCATGCACAATGGTAAGGAGGGCAATACTCATGATGGATTGGGCCATATCCACTATTTTTTTGTAGGATTTTCCATTCAAGTGCATTGATGTTTCCATGCCAGGCTATGATGTACCCAGTCAGTACATTCTCCTCTACACATCTATAGAAGTTTGTCAAAGTTTTAGAAGTCATGCCTGCATAGGGCTCATATGTCCAAAGATAAACTATCTCATTATTATTCTTATATTAATCCTATATGTGATAGATGTCATTTCGAGATAACTTCTTTAATTCACATGTTTTGGTCATGTCCTTTGTTGGAAAAATATTGGAAAGATATTTTTGACATTATTTCAATGGTTCTGAATATAGACTTACAACCTCATCCAATTACTGCTATCTTTGGATTACCAATGATAGACTCAAATTATTTAACCTCTTCAGCACGCCGGATGATTGCATTTCTTACTTTAATGGCCAGAAGATCCATTTTGCTGAATTGGAAAGAGATTAACCCTCCTACTGTATTACATTGGTTTTCACAATCTATGATGTGTTTGAATTCGGAAAAAATTAGAAGTGTGGTTTATGACCCTTCCATTAAATTTGAAAAAACTTGGAGGCCATTCATTCAGCATTTTCATTTGATGTAATTTGACCATTTCCAAACTTATTTTATTTCTCCGTACTGTTGGTTGAGAGGAATGGAGTCGTCAACACTAAGGTTTTCTTCTTTTCCATTTTTAAGATGTTAGAATTGCCCAAGTCTTTTAGTTCAGTTGACTAATTCTGTTTAGTTTAGTTGTTTGGAGAATGGGGGTTTGTTTTTTTTTCTTTTTTTTTTCTTTTTCATGATTTTTCTTCAGTTTTTTTTGTCCTGTATTATTCATTGTTATCTTACACGATTGGGAGTTTTGTCAATTTATAATATTTGGTCTTATAATTACTCATTTTAAGTACAACAATGTATCTCCTACTATTTGTATTATTGCTATGTTATGTTTTTATTTTATGAAACTAATAAAAAGATTGAAAAAGAAAGAAAGAAGTCATGCTGAATCTTCACATACTCCTAAGGAAGTAAGGTACCGCTGTGCTTTCTTCATAATTGCACTTATGTGCTGGACCCAGGACAGATCCTCCAAAATAAAAACACTGAGGAATTTAACGTTGCTGATCCTCTCCATCTCTGATCCTCCAATGAGTTCTGGCTAACGGACCTCTGGTTTCCTTCTCCTGAAGTCAGTAATCAGCTCAATGGGCTGTTGTTGTGGCACCACTCAGCCAGATTTTCAATCTCCTTCCTATATGCTGATTCATCACAACCTTCGATTCAGCCCCTGACGGCGGTGTCATCAGCAAACTTGAATATGGCATTGGAGATAAGTATAAAGTGAGAAGAGCAAGGGACTAAACTCATAGACTTCTGGTGCATCTGTGCTGATGGAGATTGTGGGGGAGATGTTGTGGCCAATCCGAACTGACTGGGGTCTACAAGTGAGGAAATGGAGGATCCAATTGCACAAGAAGGTATCGGGCCAGGGTCTTGGAACTTATAGATTCATTTTGAGTGTGTCTTAGAGCCACACAGTTTGGGAACTGGCCCTTTGGATCACCACGCTCATGCTGATGAGCAATTGAGTTTATTCCAATCAGCCCTTCTTCCAGCAGTACGGTAGGGTAGTGTTTAGTGAAAGCTATTACAGCACCAGTGACCCAGTTTCAAGCCCCGCCACTGTCTGTAAGTTTCTACATTCTCCTCGGGACCACGTGCGTTTCCTCCAGCTGCTCCCACACCCTCCCACATTCCAAAAACACACAGGTTAATTGGGGACAACTGGACAGCATGGACTTGCTGGGCCAGAAGGGCCTGTTAACGTGTTGTATCTCTAAATAAAAAATAAAGCAGACCCAAATAAACATGCAAACACGAGGAAATCTGCAGATGCTGGAATTTCAAGCAACACACATCAAAGTAACTGGTGAACACAGCAGGCCAGGCAGCATCTATAGGAAGAGGTACAGTCGACATTTTGGGCCGAGACCCTTCGTCACAGTCCAACATTTGAGTGCAATCAGGAAACCTCTGGCTATCAACTGAGCCTTTACACAGGAGTCACATATGCCCATGCAGTGGTGGAGGAAAATGCCCACAATTTCCATAGCAGAGAAACTGCTATATACTTTCATCAAGGCTTGGAGAATCACCTCAGTCTCCGTTGCAGAATGATGCACTAAAAGCAATTGTGAACCTGCTTTTTAAAATGTTGACAGGCAAGGGGATTGTGGAATTTACTTAGTTAATTAACTTGAACTGTTACTGTAGTTTATATGCAGCAAGCCTCAAGCAAAAGGCACTGGAACAAATTTATTTTCCCAGATTAGATGCATTTTGGCTGTAGCAAATGCGTCTGCTAATTACCCTTCTACCTGTGAACTACAAATCAAAACAAATTCTCTTAGAAGTTTGCTGGAAGTGTGCCCAACAATGGCACAGATTAGGCAACTGGGACCTGGATAAATGATGGCTCCTGAACCAGTGAGATTTAAAATCTGAGAAATAAACAGAAGGATTGAAAAGCAAATTAGAGTTGGAACATATAGAGAATTAAAGAAATAGAAGAATCAAATGGAATAAAAAGAGAGCAAGAGACAAAAAGTGAAATGAAGCAAAGATAAGATCTTTAAATCAAACATTAAAATCTCCAACAGCAATTTGTTCCATGCCTCCACACCTTCAATTACTCATTTAGAGGGCAAAAAAAGTTGATTGGAGATCATTACAATTATCATGTAATTAAAAGAATACTTACTTTACTAATGACTGGATTTAACTTTCTGGATGAGCTTAATGGACCATGGGTACACAGGAGCAGCAACTTTCTGAAAACTTTGACACCATTCTCATAAAGCTAACAATGGAGGAGCAAAAAATTTTCATAAAATCATAATGACTCATAACTCAAACAAAGTATCTTATCACATGCTGCAGGCCATCTTGCATATTATTGCCTTTACTTCCTGAGAAAACTAAAGAAATTTGGCCTGTCCCCTAAAACCCTCACTAATTTTCATAGATGCACTGTAGAAAGCATACTTCTAGAGTGCATCACAACCTGGTATGGAAGTTGTCCTGTCCAAGACCGGAAGAGGCTGCAGAAGATCATGAACATGGCGCAGCACATCACACAAACCAATCTTCCGTCCTTGGACTCACTTTACACCGCACTGTCGGAGCAGTGCTGCCAGGATAATCAAGGACACGACCCACCCAGCCAACACACTTATCGTCCCTCTTCCCTCCAGGAGAAGGCTCAGGAGCTTGAAGACCGGTATGGCCAGATTTGGGAACAGCTTCTTTCCAACTGTGATAAGACTGCTGAACGGATCCTGACCCGGATCTGGGCCGTACCCTCCAAATATCCGGACCTGCCTCTTGGTTCCTTTGCACTACCTTACTTTCCATTTTTCTAATTTCTATTTATGATTTATAATTTAAAATTTTAATATTTACTATCAATTTGTAATCCTGGGAACGGGGAGCGCAGAATCAAATATCGCTATGATGATTGTATGTTCTGGTATCAATTGTTTGGCGACTATAAAGTATAAAGTATTAGCAATCTGTGTGCTTTATTAAGTAATTCTCGACCAAGTATGTCAAGCACTAGTATTAAATCCTTCCATGAAAGTAAGGTTGCAATCATGCAGCACCTTCATGTGTTTCTCAGACAGCAGGGGCACCAATGTAGAGTAGCAGTTAGCACGACACTATTACAGCTCGGGGACGTCAGAGTTCAGAGTTCAGTTCCGGCTTTTTCTGTAAGAAAGTTTGTATGTTCATCTGTGCGTGCATAGATTTCCTCCATCTGCTCCAGTTTCCTCCCACAGTCCAAAGATGTCATAGTCAGTAGGTCAGTTTGGTCCTTGTAAGTTGTCCTGTGACTAGGCTAGGGTTAAAGAAGTGAAGTGCTGGGCAGTGTGGCTCTTTTGGCCAAAAGGGCCTGCTCCATGCTGTAACTGTAAAATAAAACAAAAATAGAGTTGAAGAATTGAGCTTTGACAACAAGGGGTGAATACATTTGTTGGATCACAGGGGCAAGGGAAGTAGATCAGTATGTAGGCTAGTTCTGTAGCTGGAGAGAGATGAGTGATATCAGGATGAAAGGGACTTCAGATTTATAATGAATCAGGCAAAGGAAGGATTTGAAGGAGAGAATTTCCTTGCCGAAAAGTTTCAATGGTGTTGAGAATGATTGGTGCTTGGTAGTGCAACAGTCTTTTAGAAATCCTTTTTGAAGATCTCATGAGATATTCAACAGAGGATGGTTGAATATCCTATCCTATTAGACATGCACTATTTGTTTCGTTCCCCAGTTTCTCTCCTATTTTTTCCTCTTTCCCAGTCTGACAAAGGATCATTGACCTGAACTTCAGCTAAATCTTTTTCCATAGATGCTGCCCAAATTGCCGATTGTTTCTGGAATTTTCTGTTTTTATTTCAAAATTACGACCATCTGCATGTTTTTATTTGCAATTTAGTTAGATAGTGAAGGAGGAAATGTTTCACAGTGGATGATATAGTTGTGCAAGCATACTCTTCATCAGTGTTCATGGTAGGTTAGAGAATAAGAAGCATATTTGACAAGGAAATTAAGACTTCAAGAACTTTAAGACATAAATATCCTAGTCCCATCATTATATATAGATAACATTTTAGCACAGTGAAATGTCCAAGGTGCTTCACAGGAGCATCACCAAATTATTTTTATTACCACACCATCTAAGTAAACACTAGAGTAGGTGCAACATTGTTTGGCCAAAGAGTTAATATTAAAGGGCTTCAGAGGAGGAGACAGGAGTTGATAGAAGTGGGTAAATCAGGAGGTGGTTCTGCTCATCATTCAGCACAAACAAAAATTTCATCTCTGTCATCCAAGAGCACATCTATCGTTCACCTTCACTGTGGATCACAGAGTGAAATTAGTGTTGAGTAAGGAAACGTTGACTGCTCAGATCAACTCAGCTTCCCAGATAGTACCGAAGAATAAAATTAATTTAATAGCCACTTCCTTCAAGCCTCACTAAACAGATGGTCTTGCTTAATGCTATTGCACAGTAGCTGCAACATTTATTCATCTCTGCAATTACAGCCGTGTTTGCTAGATTGCTTAATAAATGTATTGTAATTTTAAGGCTATTTTTTATACTGTATATAAAGAACTGGGTCCTAGTTTCTCTACTCCCCTACAAATATGCTTCAATTCTACAGTTTCTCTTGCAAAATAACAGAGCCTGCTAATCCAAAATTATCAGCTGGGAAGGATTTGGGAATGCTAATTCTTCTCACTCCTTTAGCATCTATCTTGATTTACCATTTAACTAAAATCATGAGCTCCCCATATGAAGGTGCAGTCCCAACCATGAGCAGAGTGGCTACAGGTGAATTTGGGAGATTTTCTCAAGCATATGTGGAAGTAAAGGGGAAACTGCAGAGATCAGGGTCTCAGCAGTTGAAGCCCCTCCCACCCATGGGGCAGCGGAGATTAGGAATGCATGAGAGACCAGAACTGAGGGGCACACAGAGTTTTCAAGGAATTGCAAAGCCATACAAAGACAAAGCAGTGCTTGGTCGAAGACAAAGGTGAGAACATTTTATATTCAGGTCACTTTAACATAAGGAAAGAAACAGAAGTTAGAGTAAGCTAAGTATATGCTTTGACGAACACTTCCAATCATGGGGTTAAATTGATCGTATTGCCATCTAAGTAAATATTAGGTCAGGCATCCAAATAGTTTGTTAAGAGTGGTAAATATTAAAGAAATAGGAGGAGAACATGATTGAGAGGAGGCTAAAAGAAATTTTTATCAATTCTTGACAAGAGGTCTTTGTGCTCATCTTTCAGCAAGAAGAAAAATTTCATCTTTGTCATTTGAGAGCACATCTATCATTACTGGATCACAGAGTGAAATTAGTGTTGAATGAGGAAACGTTGACCTCTCACATCACCTCAGCTTCCCAGATAATACAGATGAACAAAGTTAATTTAATCGCCACTTCACTTCTATTCCCTGATCCACTGCTGTTCTTACCTTACTATCTTCAATATCCTACAGTGCTCCAAAATGGCCAATGAAAGCTTAAGGAATACCTCTTTGTTTCCAAAGTTCAAAGTAAATTTATTATGAAAGTACATATATGTCAGCATATAGAACCCTAAGATTCATTTTCTTGCAGGCATACACAGTAAATCTAAGGAACACAATGGAATCCATGAAAGCCCACACCCAACAGGACAGACAAACAACCAGGGTGCAAAAAATGACTAACTGTGCAAATACAAAAAGAAAGAAAAAAAGAAATAATAATAATAATAACTCTCTAAGCCCACTATGGCTTTGTCTAGCTTTAAACTTGCTCTCTGATTTACTGAATTGAATGAAAATAGGGTATCAAATCAGAAACAACCAAACGAATTATACCCTGATACATCTTCTACATATGGATGATTTGAAATTAGTTGCTCCCTCATCATTAAGCTAAACCAATTGATTCAAATAGTAGAGTTATTTTCTAAAGATACAAACATGAACTTTGTACTAGGTAAGTGCAGAACATTAAACATTAAGAGAGGTGCAATAGAGCCAGTAGAATATAAAACAGAGCAGCAGGATACAATACAACCGATGATAAATATGAAACAAGTATCTGGGATATCAACGAGCAAAGAAAATGGATCATAGTGCGATAAAGAGAAAACCTTTGACCAAATTTACTTCAAGGCTTAAGAAAATCTGCAAACAGAACTCAATAGTAAAAATATATCAAAGGCAATAACTACTTTCACTATACCCATATTAGTGTATTCTTTTAGCATAATATCTTAACCCAAAGCCAATCTGGAAAATTTAACAAAGAAAAATAAGAACTGAAATGACAAACTTTAGAAAACATCATGAATGTTCGAACACACTTAGATTAACACTACCTAGGCCAGAAGGAGGAAGAAGGACAATATTTTCATCAAGGAAAGCAGGATTCAGCACTCCACGCAAGCATATGCAATTCTGATAGGTAGTATACACCACCAAACTTAAATGAAAGCACAACCCAGAAAAATAAAGTAACTATCACTACAGAAGAAAAAGGTCAGCCAAAGGAAGAGCCTGGCCCTCCATGGGAGACATCCCCATGATCTGAGCAGACGAGATGTTGACAAGGAAGCATTGAATGCCTGGCTCAGAGTTGAAGACTCTTCCCAGAAACAGAATGGTTCCTTGTGGTAATAGATGACCAGATGGTTAACACAAAAAATATCAAAAATACATAATATTAAAAGATGACAAATGCAGAAAATGCCAAGAGAAACCAGTAATAATTCAACACATTAAGGATCCTGCAGCAGTTTAACTCACTGATTACCTACAGGCACAATCAAATACATCATTCGCCAAAATCTTGCTTTAAAATACACACTCATAAAAGACACCATACCTTACTGTAAATAGAAGTCGGAATCACTTTTAGTGTCAGAGTCCTACAAATTATATTACGACTGATCCATTATTACAGAGAGGACAATCCATGATAACTGTGCACATGTAATATCACAGGATAAACAAGCAAGAACAACTTACTTAATAGATATAGCCATTCCAAACACACATAGCATACAGAGATCAATAAGGAAAAAACACCAGAAATATGCTGAATTAAAAGTTGAAATTGAAAGATAAGAAATATGAACAGAGTATACATTGTCCCAATAGTAATATCTATAACTGGTATCGTCCCGAAGGACTACACAATAGCATTAAACTAAAAGGCTTACGCAGCAATATTTATGTAAGTCTTCATAAAGCCACAATATTAAAAACCACAAGAATAGTCCACAAGTTCCTAGCAATTGAGAAATGAATGTGTTTGGCTATGACCATACCTCAGTTTTTACCAGCTTGAGCTGAGGATAAATAAAACTATTAACAATAAATAAATAAGCATAAATATGGAGAACATGAGATGAACGCTTCTTAAAAGTGAGGCAGAAGGTTATGGGAAAAGTGCAGTGATGGGGCCAGTGAAGTATCCCCTTTGGTTCAATAGCCTGATGGTAGAGGGGTAATAACTGTTCCTGAACCTGGTAGTGTGGGTCAAGATGCTCCTGGACCTTCTTCCTGATGGCAGCAGTGAGAAGAGAGTGTGGCCTGAATGGTGGGGTTTTTTAATGATGAACTCTGCTTTCCTGTGACAGTGCTGCATGTAGATGTGCTCAATGTTGGGGAGGGCTTTACCCATGATGTACTGGGCAGTATCCATTACTTTTTGTAGGCTTTTCCATTCAAGGGTATTGGTGCTTTCATACCAGACCATGATGCTGTCAATATACTGTCCACCACACATCTATAGAAGTTTGTCAATGATTTAGGTGACATGCTGAATCTTCGCAAACTTCTAAGAAAATAGAGGTGCTGCCATGCTTTCTTTGTAATGGCACATAAGTGCTGGACCGAGGACATGAGAACACTAAGGAATTTTAATTTGCTGATCTTATCCACCTCTGATATCCTGATGAGGACTGGCTCAAGGACCTCCAGTTTCCCCTTCTTGAAATCAATAATCAGCTCCTTCATCTTGCTGACATGGAGTAAGAGGTTGTTACTGTGGCACCACTCAGCCAGATTTTCAGACTTCCTCCTAAATGCTTATTTGTCACCACCTTTGATTTGGCCAACAGTGGTGTAATCAGCAAACTTAAATATGGCATCAGAGCTGTGCTTAACTTCATAGTGATAAATATAAAGTAAGCAGAACAGGGGCTAAGCACATAGCCTTGTAGTGCAACTGTGCTGATGGAGATTGTGGAGGAGACGTCAGTCTGAAATGACTGGGGTCTGCAAGTGAGGAAATCAAGGACATATTTGCACAAGGAGGCAGTGAGGCCTAGTCTTCAAGCCTATTGATTAGTTTTGAGGAGATGATAGTATAGAATGCTGAGCTATAGTTAATGAGGAGCATCCTGATGTTTGTATCTTCACTGACCAGATGTTCCAGGGATGAGTGAAAAGTCAATAAAATATCATCTGCTGTTGACCTGATGTGTTGGTCAGGAAACTGGAGCAGATCCAAATTGCTTCTCAGGTAGGAATGAATATGCTTCTTCAGCAATCTCTCAAAGCACTTCAGAACAGTGGGCATAAGTCCCACTGGATGATAGTCACGGAGGCAAGTTACCACACTCTTCTCAGGCACCGGTATAATTGAAGCCTGCTTGAAGCAGGTGGGTACCTCAAACTACCGAAGTGAGAGGTTAATGATCGCAGTGAACACTCTGGCCAGTTGATCAGCACAGGTCATTAGTACTTGGCCAGGTATCCCGTCTGGGCCAAATGCTTTCTGTGGGTTCTGTCTCCTGAAAGATGCTCTCACATTGGCCTCAGAATCTGAAATCACAGGGCCATCAGGGGCTGTGTGAGTTCATGAAGGTTCCTCCATATTTTGATGGTAAAAGTGAACATTAAAGGCATTGAGCTCATCTGGGCTCATCTGGGAGCAAAGCTTTGTTGCCATTCAAAAGGAGCTGATAGCAGTCAAGTCCTGCCACAGCTGATGAACATCCTTCAATGATCCAAATTTGGTGTGGAATTGCCACCTCGCATGTGACATTGCTTTCCAGAGATCAGACCTAGACGTCGTGTGTTTTCAGAACTGAGCGCCATTGGCCTGGCCCTCAGCAGACTGCAGATCTCATGGTTCCTCCGGGGCTTCTGATTGGGAAAGACTCTGAATGATCTTGTGGGGACATAACCATTTACAACTGTTTTTACAAAATCCTTGGTAACCATGATGTATTTGTTTAGATCTTCTGATGACTCCTTGAACAAGGCCCAGTCCTCTGACTGAAAGCAATCCCATAGCTGCTCCTCTGCCTCCCATGACCGTCTCTTTGTTGTCCTGATCTCTGGAGCCTTGCTCTTTAGTCTGTGCCTGTATGCAGGAGGACAGCCAAGTGATCACAGTTCCGTCTTTGCACATTGCACCGCCTAGATTTTAACAATGAATTGAACTATTTCAGACAACTACTACCTTTTTCCTGTCTCCCATTGGGTTCGGCTTTACCTTTTGGTTTCAATTCATTCGTTTTTTTTAACTCTTTATTCTAACTGCCACTTTTTAAAATAATCATTACCTTGACAAGTTTGGTGCCTGGGCGATCACAGATATTGCTCTTGTCCTTCCTACCCCTATCCTTTGCTTCAACATGTTTTCTCACTGTATTAGCTTAGATGAAGGATCTTTATCATGAAACAATGAACTCAAGGACACAGGAAAATAGTTGGCCATCAGGACTTCAAGCCCACTCCATTAATTAACATGATCAAGCCTGATCTATGCTGTTCTCAACCTCATTTATGAGTCATTTCTCCATACCCATCTATCAAATATTAATCCACCTCCGAGTTAAATACTTCTAATGATCCATCTTCTACCATTCCCAGGGCAAAGAATTCCAGAGATACACCACAGCTTGCAAGAAGAAATTTCTCAATTTTAAATGACTGACTCCTTATCTTGTAGTTACCTCCCCTTCTTTGAGACTCTCCCACTAGCGAATACCTTTATACTTTATACTTTATACTTTATTGTCACCAAACAATTGGTACTAGAACATACAATCCTCACAGCGATATTTGATTCTGCGTTTCACACTCCCTGGATTACAAATATTAAATATTAAAAATATTAAAAATAGTTACAATTAGTAAATATTAAACATTTAAATTATAAATCTTAAATAGATAAATGGGAAGTAAGGTAATGCAAAAAAACCGAGAGGCAGGTCTGGATATTTGGAGGGTATGGCCCAGATCCGGGTCAGGATCCGTTCAGCAGTCTTATCACAGTTGGAAAGAAGCTATTCCCAAATCTGGCCATACGAGTCTTCAAGCTCCTGAACCTTCTCCCGGAGGGAAGAGGGACAAAAAGTCTGTTGGCTGAGTGGGTCATCTTCTTGATTATCCTGGCAGAACTGCTCCGACAGCGTGCGGTGTAAAGTGAGTCCATGGACGGAAGACTGGTTTGTGTGATGTGCTGCGCCGTGTTCACGATCTTCTGCAGCTTCTTTTGGTCTTGGACAGAACAACTTCCATACCAGGTTGTGATGCACCCTATATGAATGCTTTCTACGGTGCATCTATAAAAATTAATGATAGTTTTACGGGACAGGCCAAATTTATTTAGTTTTCTCAGGAAGTAAAGGCGCTGGTGGGCCTTCTTGGCAGTGAACTCTGCTTGGTTGGACCAAGTCAGGTCATTTGTAATATTGACCCCGAGGAATTTGTGATATTGACCCCTGTTCCACTTGCGCACCACCGATGTAAATTGGGTCGTGTGGTCCGCTACTCCTTCTGAAGTCAACAACCAATTCCTTCTACCTATGGAAGAATCTCATACAACTTCTACCCTGTCAAGCCCTCTTAGGATTTTATATGTCTTATAAGTTCATTCCTCATTCTTCTAAACTCCAAGGAATATAGCCCCAAACTATTAAGTTTCTCTTGGTGGACATCCTTCTCATCTCATCCAGGAATTAGACTGGTGAATCTCCCAGAGACTGAATACAGAATATTCAAATCATCACCAATTGCAATAAAGTCTCCCTATTTTTAAACTCCAACTCCCTTGTGATGAAGGATAAATGATGTAATACCCTGGTAAAGGTTTTACTGCTAATGTTGTAGGGCATTTCATGTAATGGGTTTTCTGTAGAAGCAGCATCTTCTGCTGCCAGTGTTTGGGTTACTGTTAAAGATAAGGGATGCTTAGGGATGTGTGTGTCATCCAATCAGGGAGTGGAACTGGGAGAATGTTCTAGGGAAGGTTGGGAGGAGCAACTTTTGTGATGGACACTGGAGTGGGTCAAGGTCTTTCTCGGCGGGAGATGGAGAGAGGGGGAGCTCGAAAGAACTGGCTGTAGGATTCGATCCGGCGGGAACATGCGATCCAATGGGGCTCAAGAGAGGATCTTTTACTGGGGAGCAATGAATAAGAGTTGACACAGTGAGTACGTCAAAAATAACGGCTTCCAGAAGATTTGAGCTCCACCTGTTCGAATGTGACTGTTTAATTATAATGGGCCCTTTTTGTTTTTTCCCTTTCTTTTCTTTAATAACCAATTGGTTAAGTTAACATTCTTAAATATACTTTCTTTATAATTGTCTGCAGTGTACGATCTGTTATTTATTGCCGACGGGCAATTGCGGGGGGCAGTAAATCACACGGCATTCACACAAACCGGGATTTGGGTGCGCAAGACATCCCAACCTCACGGGTTTGGCAGGACCAAAGACGTATACGCCCTAAACGTACAGAGCCTGAGAAAGGTGGTTTCCTCGCCGCGGAGTCCAGCAGCTATTAGCGAGGGGCTACTGAGCCGCATTCCCAGTGACGCCCGGTAAATAGGGGCTTCGATAGCTTTTACCTTCTTGAATACCTATTAGACCTGCCTGCTGTGTTATTATGTATGTATAATAAAGAACTTCAGTTCCCAGTGGTTGATGCGTGGGGTTCACTTGGAACCTAAAGCTACAATGGTGAACAAGAGAAAATCTGTAGATGCTGGAAATCCAAGCAACACATACAAGATGCTGGAGGAACTCAGCAGGCCAAGCAACATCTATAGTAAAGTGTACAGTCGAAGTTTCAGGCCGAGACCCTTCAGCAGGACTGGAAAATAAAAATGAGGAGTCAGAGTAAGAAAGTCTTTCTGATACAGATCTGATCCAGAAAGAAACCAACTTTCTTCTACTTCTTCAAATCCAGCAGAAATGATCAAATACATCTTACATTGGAGAGTTCACAAGAAACCTGGTCCTAACATGTTCCTGACCGTGGTCATTGACTTTTTCAAAAACAACAAAATTAACATTTGGAACCAGAGAACAACAAAGTTCAGTGGAGCAAAATTATTCCTTTAATTATACACTTTATTGACCCATGCGTATGTTGTATCACCAACTATGAGAGCCAATTCCTGAAACTATGTCATGTAAGTAAAAGAGGCACTCAAAAAAATAACAAAAAGCTGATTACTCAGAACTTACTCACTGTATTCAGTGAGAAATTCTAGCAGTTACCTCAAGGAAGCACAGGGCCCATTGATTATGTTTGATGCAGTGTGTAAGATGCTCCTGAAAAAAAATGTTATGGCTTGTAGGGAAGACATCCAGATTTTTCATCAGGCCTTGCCAAATGCAGGCTGTTTTTAAAAGATGCCTCTTCCAATGGAATACGTCAATGACTCCATAAATATTACAGCCGCCGTTCTCCTCCCCTTGTTTCTTCAAAAACCTGACCTAAGACTTAGCCAAGAGCTACTGATATTGGAACAGGCTTTCCAATGCTGGCTGCTCATTTGGGCACATTGACTGTGGCAGGCAGGATGACAGATGTCAACAGCATGCCCCAGTTGTTCATATTGGCCCATCTGGTTATCAAGCTGTTTTTTTTTAACCGCTCTTCCTCTACGGAGCTGAAGATTATTCAGATTTATGACTAACCAAATAATGGACGTGTAGCAGAGAGCATGCAAGAAAATTTCAGAAAGGCATAAATGACTTATTGTACTGAAGTAACAGAAGGCAAATGTTATTTACTAATAATGAGGGTATGTTAATATATTCTAGAAGGAAAAACAAGGAATATGCTGGGAAATGGAATGATTCCATAGTATCATTTCCTGAACATAGAAATCACTTCTACCTGCATATTCATGTGTATCTAAAATCCTTTAAAGTGCCACTATTGCATCTCCTCTTGCCCCTACCTTTGGCAGTCCATTCCAGGAACCTACCACTCTCTGTATTAGAAGTATATAAAGCATAATAAAATGATACTGGCATTTTAAATAAGAATAAACTCTACGAACAAAATAATCATAAATTTGTTTGGCAGTCCCGGTTTTATCTAATGTAAAATTCTGGGTAGAATTCTAGGCACCCTATTAGAGTCACAGAGTCAGAGAGAAGTACAGCACCGAAACAGGCCCTTCGGCCCATCTAGCCATGCCAAAATTATTTTAACTGCCTACTCCCATTAAAGATAGCCCTTCATACCCCTACCATCCGTGTACTTATCCAAACTTGCCTTAAACATCGAAATCGGGCTCGCATGCTGTGCTGCCACGTGTGCTGGCAGCTCATTCCACACCCTCATGACCCTCTGAGTGAAGAAATTTCCCCTCATGTTCCCCTTGAACTTCTCATCTTTCACCTTTAACCCATGACCTCTGGTCATAGTCCCACACAACCTCAGTAGAAAAAACCTGCTTGCATTTACCATATCTAATCCCCTCATAATTTTGTATACCTCTATCAAATCTCCTTCAATCTTCTACATTCTAAAGAATACAATCTTAACCTTTTCAATCTTTCCTTATAACTGAGGTCCTCCAGACCCAGCAACATCCTTGTAAATTTTCTCTGCTCTCTTTCAACCATATTTATATCTTTCTTGTAGGTAGGAGACCAAAACTGCACATAATACTCCAAATTAGGCCTCACTGATGTCTTATACATAGTCATAGTCATAGTCATACTTTATTGATCTCGAGGGAAATTGGTTCTCGTTACAGTTGCACCATAAATAATAAATAGTAATAGAAACATAAATAGTTAAATAGTAATATGTAAATTTTGCCAGTAAATTATGAAATAAGTCCAAATTCAAGGGAAATTCAAGTCCAAAGTAAGTACAAATTCACTATAACAATTCCATCTTCTGTACTCAATGCATTGATTTATGAAGGCCAATATGCCAAAAGCTTTCTTTATTACCGTATCTACCTGTGACACCATTTTCAATGAATTGTGGACCTGTATTCCCAGATCCCTTTGTTCTACTACACTCCTCAGTGCCCTACTGTTCACTGTGTAAGATCTACTCTAGATGGTCCTACTGAAGTGCAAAACCTCACACTTTCTGCATTAAATTCCATTTGCCGTTTTCAGCCCATTTTTTCCAGTTGATGCAGATTCTTCTGCACCTCACTGTCCACTACACCTCCAATCTTGGTGTCATCTGCAAATTTGCTGAACCAGTTAACCACATTATCATCCAGATCATTGATATAGATTATAAGCAACAAAGGACCCATCACCAATCCCTGTAGAACACCACTAGTCACAGACCTCCAGTCAAAGAGGCAACCATCTACTACCACTCCCTGGCTTCTTCCACAAAGCCAATGTCTAACCCAATGTAATACCTCATCCTGAGTGCAGAGCAACTGAACCTTCTTGACCAGCCTCTTGTGCAGAACCTTGTCAAATGCCTTACGAAAGTCCATATGGACAACATCCACTGCCTTGCCTTCATCCACTTTCCTGGTAACTTACTCATAAAACTCTATAAGATTCACTAGGTATAACCTACCATGCACGAAACCGTGCTGACGATCAGTCTATATCTATCCAAGTACTTAAATATCTAGACCCTCAGAGTACCTTCCAATAATGTAGTAGTGTTCCCCACTACTGATGTCAGACTCACCAGCATGCAATTTCCTCGTTTCTCTTTAGGCCTTTTTAAACAGTAGGACAACAATGGCTATTATCCCATCCTTTGATACCTCTCCTGATGCTAAAGATGTTTTAAATATCTCTGTTAGGACCCTGGCAATTTCTGCACTTGCTTCCCGTAGGGTCTGAGGGAACATCTTTTCAGGCCCTGGGGATTTTTCCACCCTGATTTGCCTCAAGGTAGCAAACGTTTCCTCCTCTGTAATCTGTACAGAGTCCATGAAGTTGATGCCACTTTGCCTCACTCCTTTTGTTTCTGCATCCATCTCCCGAGCAAAGAATGAATTTAAGATCTCCCCTGTTTGTTCTGGCTCCACACATGGAGTACGATTCTGGTCTTCCAGAGGACTAATTTTGTCCCTTGCAATCTTTTTGCTTTTAACTCATCTGTAGAATGCCTTTGGATTCTCCTTCACCTTGTCTGCTAGAGAAACTTTGTGCCTTCTTTTAGCCTTCCTGATTTCTTTCTTAAGTGTTCTCTTGCATTTCTGATACTCCATAGCATCTCATTTGTTCCTACTTGCCAATGTCTACTATGACCTCCTTTTTTCTCTTAACCAAGGCAAAAATATCCCTTGAAAACCAAGGTTCCCTAAACTTGTTATCTTTGCCTTTTATCCTGACAGACACATACAAGCTTTGTTCTCTCAAAATGTTGTTTCTGTAGGCCTCCCATTTTCCAAGTACACCTTTGCCAGAAAACAGTCTGTCGGAATCCACACCTGCCAGATCATTTACAAGAAAATAGAAAAAAACAGCAAGTAAGATAAATTTTTCAAACATCATCAATACTTTTCAAGAAGGTTGAAAAGCTCCTCGAGGATAATGAATTAAAGTGAAATCTCTGTTATGTCGAAAACAACTCATGCATAAAAGAGTCTTGTAAAGAACAATTAGATGAATATTCAGTTAAATTCTTTCTGGTGTAAATGCAAAGGGATTTCTATTGTCGTCAAACGATTCTGTGAAATCTAGCATCCAAATAACCCAGATGCAGACATTTCATCCAAGGAAGATTTTGTTCTTATGCTATGTGACTTTCTGCATCAGATGGAATCAGCTCCATTTCTTTCGAGAACTTAATGAGTAAATGCATTGTGTGGCATTAGCATTTAATATCAAAGGCCATCACATTTGATTTTTGACTTGAAACCATAGAAACCATAGAAACTACAGCACAGAAACAGGCCTTTTGGCCCTTCTTGGCTGTGCCGAACCATTTTCTGCCTAGTCCCACTGACCTGCACACGGACCATATCCCTCCATACACCTCCCATCCATGTATCTGTCCAATTTATTCTTAAATGTTAAAAAAGAACCCGCATTTACCACCTCGTCTGGCAGCTCATTCCATACTCCCACCACTCTCTGTGTGAAGAAGCCCCCCCTAATGTTCCCTTTAAACTTTTCCCCCCTCACCCTAAACCCATGTCCTCTGGTTTTTTTCTCCCCTTGCCTCAGTGGAAAAAGCCTGCTTGCATTCACTCTGTTGTGACGAGAATACACATAAATTAAGATGTTTGCTGGCCTGGGCTTGCACCAGTGGCATCAGCAGTGGTCTGCCACCTGTCCTCAGGGGAGGGAGAGATAAGGCACACAATGAAGCACCTGTTGGAGGTGTTAATGAAGGAGCCATCAGTCTGGATATTGTCAAGAGCGGCCCCCCCTTTGAACCCTGAACTGTTTGAAGTGATGGACAGGCGATCTGGAGATGTGTAATGAAGGGACGGGAGAGAGAGCTGTCTAGAGCGGCTCCCCCTTTGAACCCTGAACTGTTTGAAGTGATGGACAGGTGATACCCCAGCAGGGGGATAAAAAGGGACAGGTTCGCTAAGGCAGGACACACACGACACCCGAAGTAACGAGACCCTGGAAGCGGTGCGCCTCTCACAGGTCGGTGAGAAGTATCGGGCCATAAACACACAGGGTAGAAAGGTACGATCAGCGGGAACCCGGTGTGTGTCCACCCTCGCTTGGGTGCCGGGTTCACTGCAGAGGATCGACCACATCTGGAGGAGGGGTCACAGTCGGTGACCTCAGGTGACATCACAAAGGACCTGCCCGAAAGCTGCTTGTGAGCAATATCGCCGGTCTGTGAGTGGAAGCCGTTCTGAATGATCAGTCGTTCTCGTTCTCTCTCTCCTTCCCCCCACATTGTCCATCGCCATGGCAACGATTACTGTGAACTGAACTAAATTGGACTGAACTTTGTGTCACTTTGAAATTGGTCATTTACCCCTAGACAACGATAGAGCTTGATTGATGCTGTTATCTTAATTCTGTGCACATGTGTGTTTATCATTGCTGAACTGTTGCATTTATTATCCTTTCCATTACTGTGTTGCTTGTTTCTTTAATAAAACTTTCTTAGTTCTAGTAATCCAGACTCCAACTGAGTGATCCATTTCTGCTGGTTTGGCAACCCAGTTACGGGGTACGTAACACTATCTATACCCATCATAATTTTATATACCTCTATCAAATCTCCCCTCATTCTTCTACGGTCCAGGGAATAAAGTCCCAACCTATTCAACCTTTCTCTGTAACTGAGTTTCTCAAGTCCCGGCAACATCCTTGTAAACCTTCTCCGCACTCTTTCAACCTTATTTATATCCTTCCTGTAATTTGGTGACCAAAACTGAACACAATACTCCAGATTCGGCCTCACCAATGCCTTATACAACCTCATCATAACATTCCAGCTCTTATACTCAATACTTTGATTAATAAAGGCCAATGTACCAAAAGCTCTCTTTACGACCCTATCTACCTGTGACGCCACTTTTAGGGAATTTTGTATCTGTATTCCCAGATCCCTCTGTTCCACTGCACTCCTCAGTGCCTTACCATTAACCCTATATGTTCTACTTTGGTTTGTCCTTCCAATGTGCAATACCTCACACTTGTCAGTATTATCTCCATCTGCCATTTTTTAGCCCATTTTTCCAGTTGGTCCAAGTCCTTCTGCAGGCTCTGAAAACCTTCATCACTGTCTACTACACCTCCAATCTGTGTATCATCAGCAAACTTGCTGATCCAATTTACCACATTATCATCCAGATCATTGATATAGATGACAAATAACAATGGACCCAGCACTGATCCCTATGGCACACCACTAGTCACAGGCCTCCACTCAGAGAAGCAATTCTCTATCACCACTCTCTGGCTTCTTCCATCAAGCCAATGTCTAATTCAATTTACCACCTCTCCATGTATACCTAGCGACTGAATTTTCCTAACTAACTTTCCATGCGAGACCTTTGTCAAAGGCCTTACTGAAGTCCATGTAGACAATATCCACTGCCTTCCCTTCATCCACTTTCCTGGTAACCTTCTCGAAAAACTCCAGTGGATTGGTCAAACATGACCTACCATGCACAAAGCCATGTTGACTCTCCCTAATAAGTCCCAGTCTATCCAAATGCTTGTAGATTCTGTCTCTTAGTACTCCCTCCAATAACTTACCTACTACCGACGTTAAATTTACTGGCTTATAATTTCCCGGATTACTTTTCGATCCTTTTTTAAACAACGGAACAACATGAGCCACTCTCCAATCCTCCGGCAGCTCACCTGTAGACAGCGACATTTTAAATATTTCTGCCAGGGCCCTGCAATTTCAACACTAGTCTCCTTCAAGGTCCGAGGGAACACCCTGTCAGGTCCCGGGGATTTATCCAGTTTAATTTTCCTCAAGACAGCAAGGACCTCCTCCTTTTCGATCTGTACAGTTTCCATGATCTCACTACTTGTTCCCCTTAATTCCATAGACTTCATGCCAGTTTTGTTAGTAAACACAGACGCAAAAAACCTATTTAAGATCTCCCCCATTTCCTTTGGTTCGGCACATAGCCGACCACTCTGATCTTCAAGAGGACCAATTTTATCCCTTACAATCCTTTTGCTCTTAATATACCTGTAAAAGCTTGAGTTGATTAAATTAATTTCAACTTGGTAATAACTGTGTGATGCAATTAGTCTTCGAGCCATGGAATAAACAATTAAGAAATATGCACTGATTTGTATGAATTACTATCCAGTCCTGGATGAACTCGAAGTTATAAGATAAGAATGGATAGATTTTACTGAAGCGTAGAAGACTGAGAGCTGATCTTAAAGAGGTGTATAAAATCACGAGGGTATAGATAGGATTAATGCTTGCAGTCTTTTTCCCAGTATTATCGTAGATTACAGAGAGGTCTTGATCATTTAGGGCAATGAGCTGAGGAGTGAAAATGGATTTCAAGATATTTTGGCAATGTATTTTGGAAAGCCAAACTGTTATATAAATATGTGTGTGTGTGTGTGTGTGTGTGTGTGTGTGTACACACAGGCACAAGATTACTCAAATATTACTGAAATATTAAATACACAACGTAGGTCTAATACTATGAATGATAGGGCACGAGGGAGTGTAATGGCACACAGGGACAGAGTAGTACAAGTGCATACTTCATTGAAAGTGCATCACAGGTGCAGAGGTGGTGAAAAAGGCATTTAGCATGCTGATCTTCATCAGTCAGGATATTCAGGTTAGGATTTGGGTCATTATGTTGCAGCTATGCACCTCAATGGTGAGGCCATACTTGGAGAGCTGTGGACACTTTCAGTCACCCTATTATAGGAAAGATGTGGTTCAACTGGAAAGAGTGCAGAAAAGATTTACAAGGATGTTGCCAGGACTAGAGGGCCTGAGTCATAGGGATAGATTGGCCAAACTAGGTCGTTATCCCTTGTAACATGGAATGAGCTACCAGAGGAAATGGTTGAAGCAGCTGCAATAGTATCAGTTAAGAAGCACCTGGGTAGAAACCTGCAGAGGTGGGGCCTGGCCAAATATGGACTGAATTCAGGAAATTGGGACGAGCTGGATGGGGACTGTGGTTGGCATGATTTGTTGGACCAAAGGGCCTGAATCTGTAATGTATTTCTCTATGAGCCTAACAATTTTTAAAAGACAATAGGATAGATATATGGATTGGAAAGGTTTAGAAGATCATGGGACAAATCCCAGCAAATGGGATTAGCTTGGATGGGCATCTTGGTCAGAATAGGCCAGCTGGGCCAAAGGGCCTATTTCCATGCTGTATGGCTTTAAGAAATATACATGTCTGTTTACAGTGGAAAACAAAAATTTAAAAAGCAAGACAACAGGAATTCTGCAGATGCTGGAAATTCAAGCAACACACATAAAAGTTGCTGGTGAACGCAGCAGGCCAGGCAGCAACTCTAGGAAGAGGTGCAGTCGACGTTTCAGGCCGAGACCCTTCGTCAGGACTAACTGAAGGAAGAGTGAGTAAGGGATTTGAAAGGTGGAGGGGGAGGGGGAGATCCAAAATGATAGGAGAAGACAGGAGGGGGAGGGATGGAGCTAAGAGCTGGGCAGGTGATAGGCAAAAGGGATACGAGAGGATCATGGGACAGGAGGTTCGGGAAGAAAGACAAGGGGGCGGGGGGGACCCAGAGGATGGACAAGGGGTATATTCAGAACTACAGAGGGAGAAAAAGGAGAGTGAGAGAAAGATTGTGTGTATAAAAATAAGTAACAGATGGGGTACGAGGGGGAGGTGGGGCATTAGCGGAAGTTAGAGAAGTCGATGTTCATGCCATCAGGTTGGAGGCTACCCAGACGGAATATAAGGTGTTGTTCCTCCAACCTGAGTGTGGCTTCATCTTTACAGTAGAGGAGGCCGTGGATAGACATGTCAGAATGGGAATGGAATGTGGAATTAAAATGTGTGGCCACTGGGAGATCCTGCTTTCTCTGGCGGACACAGCGTAGGTGTTCAGCAAAGCGGTCTCCCAGTCTGCATCGGGTCTCACCAATATATAAAAGGCCACATCGGGAGAACCGGATGCAGTATATCACCCCAGCCGACTCACAGGTGAAGTGTTGCCTCACCTGGAAGGACTGTTTGGGGCCCTGAATGGTGGTAAGGGAGGAAGTGTAAGGGCATGTGTAGCACTTGTTCCGCTTACACGGATAAGTGCCAGGAGGGAGATCAGTGGGGAGGGATGGGGAGGATGAATGGACAAAGGAGTCGCGTAGGGAGCGATCCCTGCGGAATGCAGAGAGAGGTGGGGAGAGAAAGATGTGCTTAGTGGTGGGATCCCGTTGGAGGTGGCGGAAGTTACGAAGAATAATATGTTGGTCGCAGAGGCTGGTGGGGTGGTAGGTGAGGACCAGGGGAACCCTATTCCTAGTGGGGTGGCGGGAGGATGGAGTGAGAGCAGATGTACGTGAAATGGGGGAGATGCGTTTAAGAGCAGAGTTGATAGTGGAGGAAGGAAGGGAATACTTTCTTTAAAAAAGGAAGACATCTCCCTCGTCCTAGAATGAAAAGCCTCATCCTGAGAGCAGATGCGGCGGAGACGGAGGAATTGCGAAAAGGGGATGGCATTTTTGCAAGAGACAGGGTGAGAAGAGGAATAGTCCAGATAGCTGTGAGAGTCAGTAGGCTTATAGTAGACATCAGTGGATAAGCTGTCTCCAGAGACAGAGACAGAAAGATCTAGAAAGGGGAGGGAGGTGTCGGAAATGGACCAGGTAAACTTGAGGGCAGGGTGAAAGTTGGAGGCAAAGTTTATAAAGTCAACGAGCTCTGCATGCGTGCAGGAAGCAGCGCCAATGCAGTCGTCGATGTAGCGGAGGAAAAGTGGGGGACAGATACCAGAATAGGCACGGAACATAGAGTGTTCCACAAAGCCAACAAAAAGGCAGGCATAGCTAGGACCCATATGGGTGCCCATAGCTACACCTTTAGTTTGGAGGAAGTGGGAGGAGCCAAAGGAGAAATTATTAAGAGTAAGGACTAATTCCGCTAGACGGAGCAGAGTGGTGGTAGAGGGGAACTGATTAGGTCTGGAATCCAAAAAGAAGCGTAGAGCTTTGAGACCTTCCTGATGGGGGATGGAAGTATATAGGGACTGGACATCCATGGTGAAAATAAAGCGGTGGGGGCCAGGGAACTTAAAATCATCGAAAAGTTTAAGAGCGTGAGAAGTGTCACGAACATAGGTTGGAAGGGATTGAACAAAGGGGGATAAAACCGTGTCGAGGTATGCAGAAACGAGTTCGGTGGGGCAGGAGCAAGCTGAGACAATAGGTCGGCCAGGTTTGTGGATCTTGGGTAGGAGGTAGAAACGGGAAGTGCGAGGTGTGGGAAATACTTTTACAAAATGCGCAAGAAATACTTGTACAAAATGCGCACACACAGCTTCAGTACATCTCCAAGGCACTGCAACATATAAAATACTTCAGTAATCACCTCATAAGGTATCAGCTTTTATGACTGTCAATGTCAAATAGCCTTGATATTACTGATGATCATGGGTCTCTGGGAGAGAAGCTAGGTGGTAAGTACCTAAGGAACCTTTACTTCAGCCCAGTAAATACTTGGAACACCTGTAAATATACCGTTCCCTATTGCAATTCCATCTTTCATCTAATGCACGTAATAGGCAGCCTGTTAATAACACAAAAGACTATTATTATTGTGAAGATCCAATTTTTGAAAAAAGAAACCAATGAAAAAATTAATTCTGGAAACGAACTTTATCTCAATTCAGCCAAGCACAGTCATTTTGTTTACTGAAAAGCTCCTATTTCTTCTACTGCTTTACACAGACTTTTGCTCTGCTTTTCAAATGTTCTCTGCTACATTCATGGCCCCAGTCTTCATTACGGAAAATGCTAATCTGACAGTTATTCACCTTTTGTATACATTTGATTTTTCCAGTGTAAATGCCACGTCCAAAGCTACTTTAAAACTGTCTTATTGTCAACGGACGAAAGCTGCACTTTCCAAATAGGTTTCCTTTATATTACAGCATGCTCATATCAACTCATTTTAAAGACAACTACAGAGTGGGCAGCTCTTAGGTTAAAATAAGCCCTATTAAATGGACGAATGTCCCAATATGAGTTCTGTTTTTTTCTAATAAAACTCTAAGTCAGAACATTCACAAACACCAAGTAAAAAAGCCATCTCTATTTAAATGCATTAGTAACTATGTTCATGGAATCAAACATTGGATTGCATAGCACAGAAGGTGGTCATACAGACCAAATTGTCTGTGCCAGTGCTTTGGAAGAGTGATTCAGTTAATCTAGTTGCTAGGTCTCTTCTGCAATTTATCCTCTTTCAAGTAATTTCCTTTTGAATTCTACTTTGAACCTCTTTTAAGCCAAACATGTCAAATCCCAAACTCTTGTCAATAGAAGAGGTTTTTTTTTCTGATGAGCAGAAAAACTTTCAGTTTTTTATCTGTCAACTCCAATTGATATCTCCTGGTGGTTAGCCAGTCAAACATCAGAAACAGTTCAAATGCCAGGTAAAGGAACTATATGTTAAACAGAGCACAATCTGCAGAAGTTGAAGTTGGAAAAGAACAAACGACCCCACACAAGTATAGCTACATCCCCTGCTGACAAATCTTATCATGGAGCAAATATTCTTGCAAATCCATGAAATCATGAAGGAAGCACTTTTAGGTACAAGGTAAATAGCCTTCTTGAGATCCAGTTCTCCAGAGACGTGAATGGGAAAATTACTGTTGAATTTGCTTAAATGAAATAAATGAAAGTATATATTGGAAGGGATGTAAAAGGTGTTACTGATTAATAATTTCATATTTCATGCTATTATACAAAATCAAGATTATATTCTCAAATCTGTTATTAAGAAAATGAGGTGATGGTCCAAGAAACAAAACACACAGTCTCATCAAGAAAATTATCAAAAGCAAATTGAAGGCTGGTAACTTTAGACATTGTTTGCTGGGAAATTGTGGAAGGAAGGAAAAAATTAGTGTACAGAGGGATTTTGAAATGTTGGTAAGGGATGACTTAGAGTAGAAGGTGAATTCAATCTTGAGATCCACACGGCATGAATGCAGGGAGTGCAGAGAGGGCAGACACAAGTCAGTGGAACCAGTAAGAGCATCTTTCTGTGCATCCTTTCACTGAAGTGGTCGTTGTTGGAGTAAGGATGCACAAGTGTTACCAAACATATCTTAAATAAATGTTTACATCCAAGATATTTCTCTATTTGCCAGCCTGCCATGGTTTGTCAATCACACAGAAAGGCACTGAGCACCTCATTAATCAGAAGGTAAAGGTGGCATGGTAGTGCAGTGATTAGCATAACACCAGTGACCCAGGTTCAATTCTTGCCACTGTCTGTCAGGAGTTTATATGTTCTCCCCGTGACTGCATAGATTTCCTCCGGGTGCTCCAGTTTCCTCTGGGTGCTCTAGCTAGTAGTTTGATTGGTCTTCATAAATTGTCCCATGATTAGGCTAGGGTTAAATTGGAGGGTTGCTGGGTGGCACAGCTGGAAGGATCGAAAGGGCCCATTCCACACTGTGTATCGCAATAAAATAAAATTTTAAAAAATCCTGGTATGACACTAAGCCTACACTTCCAAGATAATACTGTTTTGTTCTTTGACCTGGTGTTATCATCTGACTTCACCTTCTTCCTGGACAGCACCTCAGGACTGAAGATGAGTTATTCCCCATCCAGTGTCTAATGAGACTAATGAGGGAACCATTGATGGGGCAAGAGGTGAACAGATGGGGAAGGATGTGATTCAGATTTGGATTTATTCATTTATCATGTGTACATCAAAACATATGATAAAATGTATCAACACACTTAAAATACTGGAGGAGCTCAACAGGCCATCCAGTGTCTTTGGAAAAGAGTACAGACAACATTTCGAGCTCAGACCCTTCATCAGGACTGTCTGGGGCCGAAAAGTCGACTGTACTCTTTTCCATAGATGCTGCCTAGCCTCCTGAGTCCATCCAGCATTTTGTGTGCATTGCTCGGATTTCCAGCATCTACAGATCTTCTCTTGGTGCAGATTTTTATCATTAGTGTTAACAACCAATTCAACCTAAAAATATGCAGGGAGTAGCCTGCAAGAGTCACCACACATTCTGGCACCCACAGCAACAACAGCAAAACATCCTCCTTTCCTCCCACCCGCTCACACACGTAGAAGGCCACCCACACACTCACACACACAGACTCTTAGACTCACAGACAATGGTAGTGAATTCACAGTCACAGACTCACAGACACTGGGCATCCAACTTCCAGACGTGCCAATCCAGGGCTTTGACCATCAAGTCTCAACTTCCAGACTTTGGTCTTTGACCTTTGAGCTTCAACCTTCAGTAGCAACCCTAGGACTCACCAAGCCTCGAACTATGGACTCACACAGACCTCTGACCCTGGGATTTTCCGGCCCACGTGCATCACTGGTCCTCGTGATTCCTGACCACATAGATCTCTAATCTTGGGACTCACCAATATGGCATGACTTGCCAGCCTGGGGGTTCACCAGTCCTCATCCATGGACACACCAACCTCAATCATTGGCCATGGGGATCAATAGTCTTTTTTCCTCAGCACCTGCCAACCTGAGAGAATACTGGCCTTCAACCGCGGGGCGCTCCTATTTGGACTCCAAACACCCATCCCGTCCCTGACTCCTCATTAATTTTCTGTGACCTCTAACTCCCACTCATCCTTGTCCCTAACCCCTAACTAACTCCCCATGTGGTCCCATCCCTATCAACATAAAAACAACTAAATTTGAGCTACAACCTCAACGGATATCATGTCTCAGCACTATTTTGATTGGAAGATGGGCAAACTTGGTCAATGACTACCTGAGAGCCAGGTGAGTGGTTTCTAAGGTGATCCATTTCTCCCACCATTTATGGAGGACCTCAATTTACACCAGTTCATGGTTTTGATGTTCTCAACATGATCTCAAAACAGTCTTAGGCACTTGGAATGATTATTGGGGTCCTGAATGGTGGTGAGGAAGGAGGTGAAGGGGCAGGGGTGGCAGATGCCATGCTTGCAGAGATAAATGCCAGGAGGGAGATCGGTGGCAAGAGACGAGTGGACAAGGGAGTCATGTAGCAGAAGGTTATGGGTGGTTATGGGTGGATATTGGACTCTCCCTTGATGATGATATTGCTTATGGTTTATTCAGCACAAATGTTACCAGGCTATACAGTGCCTCACACTTCTCTGCTTTCACACCAGCTCAGCCTATCAATTATTCCCTCTATTCCTTTATCTCTTATGTATTTTTCTATCTTGTACTTAAGCAACAGCAAAAAGAAATGTAAGTTTAACAGTTGGATCTTTTTCATATGTTGTAAACACTAGGCTTTATCAGGCAACAGCAACTCCTTGGGTAGTTGGTTGATACAAGATTAGAAGCTTTTGATCTTTGAAGTCCCTGTTCTATATTTTAACTTCTTTGCTCAATAGTGCAACCAACGGTCAATTACCCTGTCTCAGTTCACTGAAGGACTAAATAAATTTAAGAATAGGAATGAATTATTCTCCCAAAGGACAGCATTTTGTTGTAATTGTTATCGCCTTCACTTTCTTATCATACTTTTCCATCCCTTTTCTTGACAGAGCACTTTCTCTTTAATCTATTTGTATAGCTCAGTCCTGACACCCCATGGCATTTCAAGTGGCCCGCTGACTTTCTTTCTTGTTTAAGACTTTCATGTGTATCTTTCATATTGGAGCTATTTACCATAAGGTACAATTTGATCAGGGTCAAGTCTATGCATTATGTGATCTTTCATGAATCTTCAATAAGGTTACCTCCTGAGTCCACATGGCAAATCTTTTATTGTTAGCCAAGTCATTTTACAGCTAAGTAATACAGCCATGAAATCCGATCATATAATGCTGTTCCTTTGTGTTATCTGGAGTAGACTGTTAAAGCGATGACTTCCAGGTGTAACCACACCAATCAAAGAATTGGATTGGGCTTTTTTGATTGGAATCACTGTCCTTTTCCCAGTACAGGAGCAAGACAATTCCCAGATGTGTAGATACATGTTATAAAGGTTACCCTGAAATAGAGACAATTTTCATAAGAAGCCTAGTTTCCCAAAAAAGCTAAGTGTGGCCTACAGAATATGACATAGTTCATCAATAATCAATCAGGGGGCAGGTCTGACACTATTTCCACCATCTCATTGTTCTGACTACATCCCTGTTCTGGTCTTTATCCAAATCCTCTGTGGCAATGTAGATATGCTGAAAAATCAGTACAACCCAGCAAGTCTGACATTAGTGGAAGGAAAATAAATTTTAAAAAAAGATTTGTGGGATAGAATTAATAGGCTCGTGAAGGGAAATAGATTAATTGCAGATGGTTAGAATGGTTTTGTTAAATGGAGATCCTGTTTGAGTAATTGATTGAATATTTTCAGGAAGTAATGATGTGCATTCTGAGAAGATCCTGAGAGGCAGGGTTTATGAACATCTGGAGAGGCATAATACGATTAGGAATAGTCAGCATGGCTTTGTCAAAGGCAGGTTGTGCCTTATGAGCCTGATTGAATTTTTTGAGGATGTGACTAAACACATTGATGAAGGTAGAGCAGTAGATGCAGTGTTCAGTATATGGATTTCAGCAAGGCATTTGATAAGGTACCCCATGCAAGGCTTATTGAGAAAGTAAGGAGGTATGGGATCCAAGGGGACATTGCTTTGTGGATCCAGAACTGGCTTGCCCACAGAAGGCAAAGAGTGGTTGTAGACGGGTCATATTCTGCACGGAGGTCGGTCACCAGTGGTGTGCCTCAGGGTCTGTTCTGGGACCCCTACTCTTCGTGATTTTTATAAATGACCTGGATGAAGAAGTGGAGGGATGGGTTAGTAAAGTTCCTGATGACACAAAGGTTGGAGGTGTTGTGGATAGTGTGGAGGGCTGCCAGAGGTTACAGCGGGACATCAATAGGATGCAAAACTGGGCTGAGAAGTGGCAGATGGAGGTCAACCCAGATAAGTGTGAAATGACATACATCAAAGTTGCTGGTGAACGCAGCAGGCCAAGCAGCATCTATAGGAAGAGGTGCAGTCGACGTTTCAGGCCGAGACCCTTCGTCAGGACTAACTGAAGGAAGAGTGAGTAAGGGATTTGAAAGTTGGAGGGGGAGGGGGAGATCCAAAATGATAGGAGAAGACAGGAGGGGGAGGGATAGAGCCGAGAGCTGGACAGGTGATAGGCAAAAGGGGATACGAGAGGATCATGGGACAGGAGGTCCGGGAAGAAAGACAAGGGGGGGGGACCCAAGAGGATGGGCAAGAGGTATATTCAGAGGGACAGAGGGAGAAAAAGGAGAGTGAGAGAAAGAATGTGTGCATAAAAATGAGTAACAGATGGGGTACGAGGGGGAGGTGGGGCCTTAGCGGAAGTTAGAGAAGTCAATGTTCATGCCATCAGGTTGGAGGCTACCCAGACGGAATATAAGGTGTTGTTCCTCCAACCTGAGTGTGGCTTCATCTCCACAGTAGAGGAGGCTGTGGACAGACATGTCAGAATGGGAATGGGATGTGGAATTAAAATGTGTGGTCACTGGGAGATCCTGCTTTCTCTGGCGGACAGAGCGTAGATGTTCAGCAAAGTGGTCTCCCAGTCTGCGTCGGGTCTCACCAATATATAAAAGGCCACATCGGGAGCACCGGACGCAGTATATCACCCCAGTCGACTCACAGGTGAAGTGATGCCTCACCTGGAAGGACTGTTTGGGGCCCTGAATGGTGGTAAGGGAGGAAGTGTAAGGGCATGTGTAGCACTTGTTCCGCTTACACGGATAAGTGCCAGGAGGGAGATCAGTGGGGAGGGATGGGGCGGGACAAATGGACAAGGGAGTTGTGTAGGGAGCGATCCCTGCTATGTTTCTATGTTCTATAAATAAGGGTAGTGTAGTTGATGTCATCTGCCCACTTCAACAAGGTCTTTGACAGGCTCCTACACGGGAGATTAGTTTGAAAAGAAAGAATAGGAGAGAATGTTGGGGGTAAATTTTTTACACAGAGAGTGGTGGAGGTGTGCAACACACTGCCAGGGCTGATGGTAAAGGCAGATGCACTGGGGACATCCAAGAAACACGCAGTTAGGCACATGAATGATAGTAAATCTGGATGGCAATGTAGGTTGGTAGGTGGGAAGGGTTAGATTGATCTTAGAGCATGTTAAGAGGTCAGCTGAATGGCCATCAACACTCACAAAATGCTGGGAGAATTCAGCAAGCCAAGCTGCATCAATGAGAATGAGTAAGCAGTCAACATTTGAGGCCAAGATCCTTCGTCAGGACTGAAAAAAAAACAGATGAGAAGTCAGAGCAAAAAGGCTGGGGAAGGGGAGGAAGAAGTACAAAGTGGTAGGCAGTAGGTGAGACCAGGAGAGGGGGAGGGGTGAAGTAAAGAGCTGGGATGTTGATGGGTGAAAGAGATAAAGGGCCGGAGAAGGGGGAATCTGATAGGAGAGGGTAGAAGACCGTAGAAGAAAGGGAAGGGAGAGGTGCACCAGAGAGGGGTGAGGAGATAAAGTGAGAGAGGGAAACAGGAATGGGGGGGGGGGGAGAATGGTGAAGGTGGGGGAGGGGGGAATTATCTGAAGTTTGAGAAATCCATAGTCCTGCCATCAAGTTGAAGGCTACCCAGATGGAATATAAGGTGTTCCTACCCAGATGGAATATAAGGTGTTCCTGCCTGGCCTGCTGAGTTCCGCCAGCATTTTGTGTGAGTTGCTTGGATTTCCATCACCTGCAGATTTTCTCATGTCTGTACTGTGCTATTGTGTTCTATGTCTATAAAAAGCAAAACTCGTAGGATCCAGGGCAATTTGGTCAATTAGATCCCAAATCAGGTGGTGATAGGAGGCAGATGATGATGCTGGTGGCTATATTTGCAGTTTAAAGTCTCTGAGCAGTGGTCTCCCATAAGGAATCTCTGTTGTCTGTTTTGGTGTACATATAATCACTGATGACAGCAGTATAGATAGATAAAATGATTAAGAAGGCCAACAGGATACCTGCTGTATGGAATACTAGAGCAGGACACTTTTGGGAAAACAATAAAAAACTTTGCTTTGGCTGTGGCTGGAGAATTGTGCGCATTTCCAGTCACCACAGTACAGGAAGGATATGATTTCACTGGAGAGGATGCACAGAAGATTGATCAGGATGTTGCCTGTGGTGGACTATATCATCCATGAGACAAGAGTGGAAAGGCTATGTTTGCTTTCCTTTGAGCAGAAGAGGCTGAGGGAGAACAATTGAGGTATTCAGAACTATGAAAGGCATGGGTAGGATAGATAGTGAGATACCTTCCCTTGAGCAAAGGGGTCAATGACCTCAGGGTATAGATTTAAACTGAAAGATAGAAGATTCAGCTGGGAGTATGAATTAGAATTTTTCTCACCTTGCAAATAGTTCAGCACACTGCCTGAGGGCTTATTGAAGACAAGTTCACTCACAAAGTTTAAGAAGTATTTAGAAGAGTACCTGAAGCCTCAAGGAATTGAAGGCTCCAGGCCAAATGCTGCAAATGGGATTCATATTGATAAATAAATGATGGCTGGCTTGGGCATGTTGCACTGAATGGCTGCTTTCTGTGCTACGTGATTCTATGATTCTCATGACGTGAAAGATAAACAAACCTTATTTTGTGCAAGATTGCACAAGCAGAAGTGAGAGGTTCTCTTAGTTTGTTCTTTGGCAACATTAAAGTTCAAAGTAAATTTATTATCGAAGTATGTCACCATATACCACCCTGAGATTCATTTTCTTGCAGGCATTCACAGTAGACTAATACGATAGAATCAAAGAAAACCTACACATGAAGACTTATCATCAATGTGCAGAAGAAGACAAACTGTGCACCTATGTACAAACAATCATAATAAATAAATAAATAAATAAATACTGAGAACATTAGTCGTAGACGCCTTTGAAGTGAGTCCATAGGTTGCAGAATCAGTTCAGTGTTGAAGCATGTGAAGTTATCCATACTGGTTTAGGAGCCCGATGGTTGAAATGCTTCTGAACCTGGTGGTGTGAGACCTAATGCTCCTGTATCTCCTTCCCGATGGCCACAGCAAGAAGAGTTCATAGCCTGAATGGTGGGGTCCTTGTTGATCGAAGCTGCTTTCTTGTGGCAGGTCTCCTTGTGGGCATGTCTCCGTGCTTAATATTGGGCATGGCTTTTCCTATGATGGATTGGGTTGTGCCCATCGCTTTTTGTAGGCTTTTGGATTTGCTGTTGGGTCAGGGATGTCAAAGCAAGGATGCAAGGAATACACCTTTTCTCTAAGAACTACCTTGAGATCTTTTACATCTGTCTGAACAGGCAGAGAAGCCTTGGTTTAAAAATGCAGGATCTCCTACAATTCATCAAAGAGTCAGCCTGTATTATAAATCCACATCTTGAAATAAAGCTTGAAACATTACTTTCTACTTCACTGGGCAGAGAGCTATCATTGAGTCAAGTTTGACAGGTTTCTCATTGTGACGGGCAATGCTCCATTATGTAGTAATGTTAGAAGTGCCATGGTATTAAACAGTGTGAGCAGGCATATATGTCATTTTAATTTTCATATGCTTCAGAATTGCAAAAATTCTAACATAGGGAAGGGAACCTTTGGTCGTTTGAGAGGAAGCATAATTTACCACAGCTTTTTTTTCCAGTCAATGTCCTAGCTTGAATCAATTCTAAATTGTTGGTCAGGTCTGCTAGTTGGCTTCTAATAATTCTAAAAGGGAAAAAGTCCATTTTAATGCTGTCTCACTCTTGTTGCATAGTTATGGTACATGAAGTTCTCATCTTTTTTCTTTCTGTGTGTGATGAAGGCACCTACCTGTAACACAATGTACATTCAAGAAGTAAGTTCAACTGTTTCATTATCCATGAAGAGAAACAAATCCCCAGACCCTTCTAATCCTTAAAGAAATTACCATCAAGCACACCCCGTGGTTATTGACTAGTTATACCATAATCAGACATAAGACATGGGAGCTGAATTAGGCTATTTGGCCTCACACATAAAAATTGCTGGTGAACACAGCAGGCCAGGCAGCATCTATAGGAAGAGGTGCAGTCGACGTTTCGGGCTGAGACACTTCGTCAGAACTAACTGAAGGAAGAGCTAGTAAGAGATTTGAAAGTGGGAGGGGCAGGGGGAGATCCAAAATGATAGGAGAAGACAGGAGGGGAGGGATGGAGCCAAGAGCTGGACAGTTGATTGGCAAAAGGAATATGAGAGGATAATGGGCCAGGAGGTTTAGGGAGAAAGAAAGGGAGAGGGGTGAAGCCCAGAGGATGGGCAAGGAATATATATATATAAAATAAATAAATAACGGATGAGGTACCAGGGGGAGGAGGGGCATTAACGGAAGTTAGAAAAGTCAATGTTCAAGCCATCAGGTTGGAGGCTACCCAGACGGATTATAAGGTATGGTTCCTCCAACCTGAGTGTGGCTTCATCTTAACAGTAGAGGAGGCCGTGGATAGATATATCAGAATGGGAATGGGACGTGGAATTAAAATTAAAATTTTACATCAACGACTGCATTGGCGTTGCTTCCTGCATGCATGCTGAGCTCGTTGACTTCATTAACTTTGCCTCCAATTTTCACCCTGCCCTCAAGTTTACCTTGTCCATTTCTGACACCTCCCTCCCCTTTCTAGATCTTTCTGTCTCTATCTCTGGAGACAGCTTATCTACTGATGTCTACTATCAGCCTACGGACTCTCACAGCTATCTGGACTATTCCTCTTCTCACCCTGTCTCTTGCAAAAATGCCATCCCCTTCTCGCAATTCCTCCGTCTCTGCCGCATCTGCTTTCAGGATGAGGTTTTTCATTCCAGGACAAAGGAGATGTTCTTTTTTAAAGAAAGGGGCTACCCTTCCTCCACCATCAACTCTGCTCTCAAACGCATCTCTCCCATTTCACGCACATCTGCTCTCACCCCCTCCTCCCACCACCCCACTAGGAATAGGGTTCCCCTTGTCCTCAACTACCACCCCACCAGCCTCTGGGTCCAACATATAATTCTCCATTATTTCCGCCACCTCCAACGGGATCCCACCACGAAGCACATCTTCCCCCCCCCCCCAATTTCCGCAGGGATTGCTCCCTACGTGACTCCCTTGTCCATTCGTCGTCGTCCCCCATCCCTCCCCACCGATCTCCCTCCCAGCACTTATCCTTGTAAGCAGAACAAGTGCTACACATGCCCTTACACTTCCTCTTTCACTACCATTCCCCAGACAGTCCTTCCAGGTGAGGCGACACTTCACCTGTGAGTCAACTGGGGTGATATACTGCGTCCGGTGCTCCCGATGCGGCCTTCTATATATTGGCGAGACCCGACGCAAGCTGGGAGTCCGTTTCGCTGAACACCTATGCTCGGTCCACCAGAGAAAGCAGGATCTCCCAGTGGCCACACATTTTAATTCCACATCCCATTCCCATTCTGACATGTCTATCCACGGCCTCCTCTACTGTCAAGATGAAGCCACACTGAGATTGGAGGAACAACACCTTATATTCCGTCTGGGTAGCCTCCAACCTGATGGCATGAACATTGACTTCTCTAACTTCCGTTAATGCCCCTTCTCCCCCTCGTACCCCATTTGTTATTTATTTATTTATTTGTTTGTTTATTTATTTTCTTTTTCACTCTCTCCTTTTTCTCCCTCTGTCCCTCTCACTATACCCCTTGCCCATCCTCTGGGCTTCACCCCTCCCCCTTTCTTTCTCCCTAGGCCTCCCGTCCCATTGTCCTCTCATATTCCTTTTGCCCATCAACTGTCCAGCTCTTAGTTCCATTCCTCCCCCTCCCGTCTTCTCCTATCATTTCGGATCTCCCCCTCCCCCTCCCACTTCAAATCTCTTATTAACTCTTCTTTCCGTTAGTCCTGACGAAGGGTCTCGGCCCAAAACATTGATTGCACCTCTTCCTATAGATGCTGCCTGGCCTGCTGTGTTCACCAGCAACTTCTTTGTGTGTTGCTTGAATTTCCAGCATCTGCAGATTTCCTTGTGTTTGAGGCTATTTGGCCTATTGATTTTGGTACACCGTCCCATCATTGATGACTTGTCATCCCTCTCAATCCCATTCTACTGCCTTCTCCCCATAACCTTTGAACCCTTTACTAGTCAAGAAACTATCAACCTCCTCTTTAAGTGAAGTTGGCCTCCACAGTTGTCTGCAGCAAACAATTCCACAGATTCCCCACACCCTGGCTAAAGAAATCGCTCCTCAACTCTGTTCCAAAGGGCTGTCCTTCTTTTCTGAGACTGTGCCCTCTGCTCCTTGCTCTCCCACTGTAGGAAACATTCTTTCCACCTCCACGCTAATTTGGCTTTTCAATATTCAATACGTTTTCAATG
This sequence comes from Mobula hypostoma, assembly GCF_963921235.1. Lineage (NCBI taxonomy): Eukaryota > Metazoa > Chordata > Chondrichthyes > Myliobatiformes > Myliobatidae > Mobula > Mobula hypostoma. The sequence goes on along the minus strand of NC_086120.1, from coordinate 15,131,819 downwards.
AGATCCCCCTTCATTCTTCTAAACTCCAGCAAGTAAGGGCCCCAAGCCATCAGCACTTCTCATAGGTTAACCCTTTCATTCCTAGGATCATTCTCATGAACCTCATTTAATGTTATTACATTATTATCTAATAAAGGGATAATTTCACCTGCAAATTTTAGTAGGCTTTTGGAAGCCATATAGCAAATATCACATAATGCCTATTTTCCACCTTCCCCCACCTGCAGACAGCCCTTCAAGGTACCTCTTTTCCTCTAGAAGTTCCACTTCCCTTCTATTTATTTCACATACTGTATGTTTTGCCTTTTTTTCTTTGAAATACAATACCTCACAGTCTCTGGATTGAATTCAATTTGTCATTTATCTGACCAGTTCATTGATATCCTTCAATATGGCAGTATCCTGTTCCAGTTGTTATTCAACTCAGTCTCGCCTTTTCCAGAAATGCCCATACTGAAGAAACTCTGCTTCTCTCTCCAACATTTGTCTCATCCAGCTTGTTCGCATTCAATGGTATTATTTTCCCTTGCTGTCTTTGATCAGGCAATGGCCAAAGCTCACTTCTCCCCAACAAATGCCTCCAGCATCAACTTATTCCACACGGATTCCAGCTGGAATTCTGACCTTTGTAGTTCAGAGCCACTCAAGTTCACAGGTATGCTCAGTGTTTGCCTAATCGCTGCTCTCATCACATCCTGATCTTGTGATCTTGACCCTGCTTTGCAACAGCTATTGCTCATCCTGCCCCAAAGTTGTCCTTCTCCACAATGTTGTTGTATACTTTGCTGCACTTGCTGTTCAACAATTGTTTTTTTTTGTCTTTATTTAATGTATATTGGAGAAATTCTTTGTAAAGGAAACTTCTTTGCTCTCCACAAATTTGGTTTATCTTTCTGCTTCAGCTGATATTTTTCTCACCCTCTGTCTTTCCCTGCTGCTTTTTAAAGTACTAACAAATTTGATTTCCATTGAATGCCAACAATTCTTCTGTCCTCTTCCACCCTTCCTCTCCTCTACAATTTACAATATCCTTTTATCTCACTTTTCTAACTCTGGTAGAGGTTTCTTGACCAAACTGTTAACGTTATTTCTCTTCATGCATTACTGCTTGAGAGTTTCTGGCAATTTCAGTTTTTGTTTCTGATATCTTCCAATATTTTTCTTTCTACCTCACATTGCCAGTTTGGTATAATCCCACACTTTACTATATCCTCACCATTATATACTCAGTATGAATCATTGCTGTGCCCTATGAGTGTTTAAGGTTTAACATCTTCATTAACACAATAAAAAGAACTGATATGGAGTGTTGAACTTTCACATCAGGATAGCAAAAGAGTAACATTTTGCAAGATTTAAATTCTTTGCCAAGAATTTTCTCGGGGATTATGTCTCGTCAGCCTGGTTATCTGTCACTCAACAAACCTGCTCACATTCCAGTGTTATCTTGCCAATAACAAAATCTCCAAAGTGGCTTTAGGGAAACAACATCAAACAGGACTTGATCTCTCTGGGCCTTCCACTGATCTCCAAATCAAGGACTGCTTGGCAATCAGAAGAATCCCCAGGCATAAATTCCTGAATTTGGAATAACATTGAGCAGGCACCATGTTAATTACAAGATCATATTATGAATTTTAATGATTCAGCACATGAAATCACCTGAATTAAAATAGATAGGAGCCATTCAGCCCACTAAGACTGTACTAATGCTAGCTCTTCAACTAGTGTTGCCTACTCTGACATTCATGGTATCCATTGTCTAATTCTTTCTCCAGAGGATTGCAGTTCAGATACTTTGCCCAATCTGCAATAAATGATAGATCTGTGCAATAGCTTATTTCATATATTAGTAGTTCCCCATACGTTCTTCCAATGATTGTCCTGAGTCTCCCTATTCTTGTTAGCAATTCAGCAGCTAGTGAAATCATCTTTCACTGTCTGCCATTATGTTTTAATAATATTTGTAAGCAGAAAAGTTCAATATGAATGTGATTGCATTCACATATAATGCATGGCATTTGAATGTTAAGTTTTGCATGAATCTGAAATTGTAGCTTATTATAAAATTATTCATAGACTACTCATTCAGCTGGAAGCTGTATATTGAATTTTATGACAATAAAAATGTTTTTTTTTATCTTCCTAGAGTCTCTCAAGTATGAACAATGATGAAATAAAACCTGAAACTGCTTCCTTGTTACCATAAAATAAACACAAGAAAATTATGCTAAATTCAAACTAAAGTCTTTCAATAAACTGAGTTATTAAACATTTACAAGGCAGATTGTATATGTGCTGTTCTATAATGAGCTGATAGAACTAGAGCTGATATTGCAAATATTCGATACATTAGGGTAATTCATCCCAAGCTTAATCTTGAAGTTCAAGGGGCTCCAGCGAGGCTTTCAGAATTGAATTTGGACAGGATTAAATTCCTGTGCCCATGAGCCCACAGCATCCAAACTTTTCTTACTATTTATTATCAATAGTAATCTACAGAGCCCAACCTGTGGCTAGACAGGGGATGGCAGCAGCTGCCATTCTTCTGTAGTAGGCAAAGAACTAATATTTCCATTTGCATCTATTTTAACACAGCTGGTGATGTTTTACTGGCACCTCATGATCCTCCTCTAACCCTACATGATCAAACCCCTCAGCATGTACTTAAATCTGGCAAAAGAAAAATAAATCAACATTTAACTCTCCCCTACCTCGGTTAAGTTATATACAATGCTACTCTCTGCCACACTGATCATAAACTCCCAGTTACAATCCTAGGTTTATTGCAAATTAACTAATTTCAACAATAGGTTACAACTGGAAAGGTACAACTGCCTTTAATATTCCCACAATCTGAGAAGTGATCATGAGATTAAGGTTCCCACTCATGTTACCTATTCCATTAGATATTGTCATGGTCCCTTCTGGCAATCCCCCACCTTGCCATTTGCCTCAAGATTTGGGCCTCAATCACCTCATTTAGATTCCAATCATTCCCAGGTTCCACTAACTACACGCAACAGAACTGCTTCCCAACAGAAACGGCAGGATAAAAACCCCGTGACCACGGCAAGAAGCCACCAGTTCGTTGGTCGACTCTTGTGAGAGTAAACCCTGTTTCCTATGCCTGAGAACTGTTAGTTCTAAGCTTCGCATCGTCTCCTGGATATCGGCTCCCCGTTTGTGGTGGTGCTACGCCCTAATGACTCTGCCTCAGCATCTGTGTCCTGCACTTGGGTTTGTCCCCAGCCACGTCCTTGCAACAGATATATTGTATACAACAGTTAGACATAAATTACCACACTTGCATTTCTTTCCCGTGCTTTGCTTTGCCTCCCTTCAGAAGGTGTTGATAATTCTTGGTCCACTACAGACATTCTTGAAAAGGTAATGAGCAGTGCTTTTCAGTAGGGAATCCATGTGAGGTTGAAAGAACAGTAACAATATCAAATCAAGTTTATTGTTATTTAATTATTTACACATATATAATGTATATAGAAATGAGACAAAGTTTCTCCAAACCAGGGCATAAAGCACAGTAGTACACATAACACATGATAATTTATGAAGGTAAGGATAAAATCTACAGATGAATCTCACATAAATAACAAACTGAAGTGCATGAATATTAAATATTGTAAGGTACAGATCAGATTACCGGTGACATTTTGAATACAATGCGGCAGCGAGTTCAAAATTCAAATGGCCTGTTTCCCATCCTGACTGTTCTTGTTTTTATGCATTGTAGTCTCCTGACTGATGGTAGAAAGTCAAAGAGCTAAAGTCAAAGCTGGATGGGTGGGTTTGATCCTTAATATTATGCAGCGCTCCTGATAAGTGTCCCTGATGGATTGTAGGGAGACCCCTATGATCTTCTCAGCTGTTCTCACGGTCCTTTGTAGGGACTTCTAATGCTCGACTGCTCCCATACCAGATGGAGATGCAATTTGTCGGGACTCTGTCAATGGTGCTCCTGTAAAATGCAGTTAAGATGTGGAGTGGGGGAGGAGCCTTGCTTGCCTCAATCTTCTGAGAAAGTGGAGGCACTGCTGTTCCTTCTTGTTCAGTGATGTGGTATTAAGGGAGCAGGTGAGGGTCATCCGTGATGTGAACTCCCAGGAACCCGGTGCACTTAACTCTCTCTGTGGAGGAGCCATGTATTTGCAGAGGGAGATGGATCGTCTGCACCTTCCTGAGGTCCACAGTGATTTCCTTTGTCTTTTCCACATTAACAGGATGATCAATGATTTAGAGATTAATCTGTTGATACTGATGTTGCTTGCAGCTGCTGCCCTTGACCTTTGAGGTTGAAATCTCAGTTTTGAACAAAATGTGCCAAACACAGGTAAATGGGACTTGCAAGGTAGACTGCTTAGTGGCATTGATGAGTTCAGCCAAAAGGCTTGCTTCTTTGCTGCATAATTCCATGACTCTGATTATGAGGAGTCAGGAGGTGAGTCAATCACCAACAATAATCAGCTTTCAGCTTCAGGCAAAAAAATAAAAGCTATATGTTAACAACAGGAATTCTGCAGATGCTGGAAATTCAAGCAACATACATCAAAGTTGCTGGTGAACGCAGCAGGCCAGGCAGCATCTATAGGAAGAGGCGCAGTCGACGTTTCAGGCCGAGACCCTTCGTCAGGACTAACTGAAGGAAGAGTGAGTAAGGGATTTGAAAGCTGGAGGGGGAGGGGGAGATGCAAAATGATAGGAAAAGACAGGAGGGGGAGGGATGGAGCCGAGAGCTGGACAGGTGATAGGCAGAAGGGGATACGAGAGGATCATGGGACAGGAGGTCCGGGAAGAAAGACGGGAGGGGGTGACCCAGAGGATGGGCAAGAGGTATATTCAGAGGGACAGAGGGAGAAAAAGGAGAGTGAGAGAAAGAATGTGTGCATTAAAAAGAGTAACAGATGGGGTACGAGGGGGAGGTGGGGCCTAGCGGAAGTTAGCGTCAATGTTCATGCCATCAGGTTGGAGGCTACCCAGACGGAATATAAGGTGTTGTTCCTCCAACCTGAGTGTGGCTTCATCTTTACAGTAGAGGAGGCCGTGGATAGACATGTCAGAATGGGAATGGGATGTGGAATTAAAATGTGTGGCCACTGGGAGATCCTGCTTTCTCTGGCGGACAGAGCATAGATGTTCAGCAAAGCGGTCTTCCAGTCTGCGTCGGGTCTCACCAATATATAAAAGGCCACATCGGGAGCACCGGACACAGTATATCACCCCAGTCGACTCACAGGTGAAGTGATGCCTCACCTGGAAGGACTGTTTGGGGCCCTGAATGGTGGTAAGGGAGGAAGTGTAAGGGCATGTGTAGCACTTGTTCCGCTTACACGGATAAGTGCCAGGAGGGAGATCAGTGGGGAGGGATGGGGGGGACGAATGGACAAGGGAGTTGTGTAGGGAGCGATCCCTGCGGAATGCAGAGAGAGGCGGGGAGGGAAAGATATGCTTAGTGGTGGGATCCCGTTGGAGGTGGCAGAAGCTACGGAGAATAATATGTTGGACCCGGAGGCTGGTGGGGTGGTAGGTGAGGACCAGGGGAACCCTATTCCTAGTGGGGTGGTGGGAGGATGGAGTGAGAGCAGATGTACGTGAAATGGGGGAGATGCGTTTAAGAGCAGAGTTGATAGTGGAGGAAGGGAAGCCCCTTTCTTTAAAAAATGAAGACATCTCCCTCGTCCTAGAATGAAAAGCCTCATCCTGAGAGCAGATGCGGCGGAGACGGAGGAATTGCGAGAAGGGGATGGCGTTTTTGCAAGAGACAGGGTGAGAAGAGGAATAGTCCAGATAGTTGTGAGAGTCAGTAGGCTTATAGTAGACATCAGTGGATAAGCTGTCTCCAGAGACAGAGACAGAAAGATCTAGAAAGGGGAGGGAGGTGTCAGAAATGGACCAGGTAAACTTGAGGGCAGGGTGAAAGTTGGAGGCAAAGTTAATAAAGTTAACGAGTTCTGCATGCGTGCAGGAAGCAGCGCCAATGCAGTCGTCGATGTAGCGAAGGAAAAGTGGGGGACAGATACCAGAATAGGCACGGAACATAGTTTGTTCCACAAACCCAACAAAAAGGCAGGCATAGCTAGGACCCATACGGGTGCCCATAGCTACACCTTTAGTTTGGAGGAAATGGGAGGAGCAAAAGGAGAAATTATTAAGAGTAAGGACTAATTCTGCTAGACGGAGCAGAGTGGTGGTAGAGGGGAACTGATTAGGTCTGGAATCCAAAAAGAAGCGTAGAGCTTTGAGACCTTCCTGATGGGGGATGGAAGTATATAGGGACTGGACATCCAAGGTGAAAATAAAGCGGTGGGGGCCAGGGAACTTAAAATCATCGAAAAGTTTAAGAGCGTGAGAAGTGTCACGAACATAGGTCGGAAGGGATTGAACAAGGGGTGATAAAACAGTGTCGAGGTATGCAGAAACGAGTTCGGTGGGGCAGGAGCAAGCTGAGACAATAGGTCGGCCAGGACAGGCAGGTTTGTGGATCTTGGGTAGGAGGTAGAAACGGGAAGTGCGGGGTGTGGGAACTATAAGGTTGGTAGCAGTGGATGGGAGATCCCCTGAGCGGATAAAGTCGTTGATAGTGTGGGAGACAATGGCCTGGTGCTCCTTAGTGGGGTCACGATCAAGGGGTAAATAAGAGGAGGTATCCGTGAGTTGTCGCTGTGCCTCGGCAAGGTAGAGGTCAGTACGCCAGACTACAACAGCACCCCCCTTATCAGCGGGTTTAATAATAATGTTAGGATTAGTGCGGAGGGAGCGGAGAGCAGAGCGTTCCGAAGGAGTGAGGTTGGAATGGGGACAAGGTGCGGTGAAGTCGAGACGGTTGATGTCCCGTCGGCAGTTGGCAATAAAGAGATCCAGAGTAGGCAGAAGACCAGAGCGGGGTGTCCATGAAGAAGAGGAGGGATGAAGACGGGAGAAGGGGTCATCGGTGGGGGTGGAAGAGTCCTTGCCGAAGAAGTAGGCTCGAAGACGGAGACGGCGGAAGAAAAGTTCCGCATCATGGCGAACACGGAACTCGCTGAGGTGTGGGCGAAGGGGGACAAACGTTATAACAAAGCTATATGTTAAACATTTTGCTTAATATTCTGTTCTATAATCACTCATTTTGCACTATTAACCCAAAACCAAAATTACCCCATTAATTCTGCCACAGATTTACTTTGTAAAACATAATTGCCAAGGGTCGTCATTAATGAATGGAACAGCAGCAGCATGAAGCTCTACCATGTCAGATATATTGCACTGGAATACAGAGTAATGGTCCCATTAGAGTGTCTCAGGCCAAACCTAAAAGATTGCCTCCTATTATAATATGGTATATTTCTCACATGTGTCCTTCCCAACATTGCCCATGGTTGAATAGAGAAGGAACATTCATCTTTAATGCAGCCTATCATGTCCCCAATTGGTGCATTTCACTGCCAAAGAATTATTTTTGCAAATATTATTGTTATATACAGATATACAGTTCAAGCAGCACAGTGGTGGAGTAGTGAGTGTTGTTGCCTCTCAGCCCAGGGACTTGGGTTTGATCTTGAGCTAGGTTACTGTCTGTGTAGAGTGTGCACATTTTTTTGGCAACATGTGGGTCTCCTCTGGGTACTCAATATTTCCTCCTCATCCCTTATACAGAAAATATAGGGGTTACTTCATAGGGCTCAATGTCAGAAAATGATCAAAGGGGAGTTCAGAAGAGCAAATAGGACTAATGGGGTTGCCTTCCAAATCACCAGATTGAATATAATGGGCCAAGTAGCTTCTTGTTATGTCCTTATAAATATAGGATGCAGTTTTATCACAGCAGAAAATGTCAGTAGAGTAGGATCTTACAAACAGAATATGAATCTGTATCTGTGGAATTAATCATAGTTTAAACGTTGATTAAAGGCACAGACAAATCTCCAATCTTAATCCTATTAGAGCTTTTAGAGGCCGCTATTCTCTTAGCTTTCAAGTCAATTTAAAAAAAAGCACTTCTGACAATACAGAAATTTTTCAGCATTGGACAAATCAGCAAACATAATCACGTCCAGCTGGGCCAGCTTGGACTCTGGAGCAGATACCTGCTAAATATGACGTGGTGTACTGCAAATCGAATCAAGCTGATACTCTTTTGGATGTCGTGTGAATAACAGCAATCCAGGAGGGTTGCCAGTATCTGCGGTATCCAGGGAACTCAGCAAAAGTTATCAGGAATTACGACAGAGAAAGTACTCAGGAAGCTGAATAGTTTAAAGGTAGATAAATCTCCTGGACCAGATGGAATGCACCCTCGTGTTCTTAAGGAAGTAGCTGTGGAGATTGCAGAGGCATTAGCGATGATCTTTCAAAAGTCGATAGATTCTGGCATGGTTCCGGAGGACTGGAAGATTGCAAATGTCACTCCGCTATTTAAGAAGGGGGCAAGGAAGCAAAAAGGGGGACGTCACGTGATGACGTGGGAGTGAGACGTGTAGATCCAGCTCTCCTGTAAAAAAATCAACCAAGTACCATTTAAACAAGGAAAAGTTAATAAATAGTTTTTGAAAAGGAAGCAAAAAGGAAATTATAGACCTGTTAGCTTGTCATCAGTGGTTGGGAAGTTGTTGGAGTCGATTGTCAGGGATGAGGTTACAGAGTACCTGGAGGCATATGACAAGATAGGCAGAACTCAGCATGGATTCCTTAAAGGAAAATCCTGCCTGACAAACCTATTACAATTTTTTGAGGAAATTACAAGTAGGCTAGACAAGGGAGATGCAGTGGATGTTGTATAATTGGATTTTCAGAAGGCCTTTGACAAGGTGCCACACATGAGGCTACTTAACAAGATAAGAGCCCATGGAATTACAGGAAAGTTACATACGTGGATAGAGCGCTGACTGATTGGCAGGAAGCAGAGAGTGGGAATAAAGGGATCCTATTCTGGTTGGCTGCCATTTACCAGTGGTGTTCCACAGGGGTCCGTGTTGGGGCCACTTCTTTTTACATTGTACATCAACGATTTGGATTATGGAATAGATGGCTTTGTGGCTAAGTTTGCTGACGATACGAAGATAGGTGGAGGGGCCGGTAGTGCTGAGGAAATAGAGAGTCTGCAGAGAGACTTGGATAGATTGGAAGAATGGGCAAAGAAGTGGCAAATGAAATATAATGTTGGAAAGTATATGGTTATGCACTTTGGCAGAAGAAATAAACAGGCAGACTATTATTTAGATGGGGAAAGAATTCAAAGTTCTGAGATGCAACGGGACTTGGGAGTCCTCGTGCAGGATACCTTTAAGATTAACCTCCAGGTTGAGTCAGTGGTGAAGAAGGCAAATGCAATGTTGGCATTCATTTCTAGACGAATAGAGTATAGGAGCAGGGATGGGATGTTGAGGCTCTATAAGGCCCTAGTGAGACCTCACTTGGAGTACTGTGGGCAGTTTTAGTCTCCTTATTTAAGAAAGGATGTGCTGACGTTGGAGAGGGTACAGAGAAGATTCACTAGAATGATTCCGGGAATGAGAGGGTTAACATATGAGGAACATTTGTCCGCTCTTGGACTGTATTCCTTAGAGTTTAGAAGAATGAGGGGAGACCTCATAGAAACATTTCGAATGTTGAAAGGCATGGACAGAGTGGATGTGGCAAAGTTGTTTCCCATCATGGGGGAGTCTAGTACGAGAGGGCATGACTTAAGGATTGAAGGGCGCCCATTCAGAACAGAAATGCGAAGAAATTTTTTTAGCCAGAGAGTGGTGAATCTATGGAATTTGTTGCCCCGGGCAGCAGTGGAGGCCAAGTCATTAGGTGTATTTAAGGCAGAGATTGATAGGTATCTGAGTAGCCAGGGCATCAAAGGTTATGGTGAGGAGGCAGGGGAGTGGGACTAAATGGGAGAATGGATCAGCTCATGATAAAATGGCGGAGCAGACTCGATGGGCTGAATGGCCGACTTCTGCTCCTTTGTCTTATGGTCTTATGATAGATCCACTTGCTGAATGATTACATGCAAAATCCAACACATAGGAGGGTGGTGGATTTGGCCAGTTCCATCATGGGTACATCTCTTCCTACCATCAAGCACATCAACAAAAAGCAGTATCCCAGGAAGTGCTACATTTTAAAAGAATCTCCACCATCCAGGACATGTCCTCTCCTCATTGCTGCCATCAGGCAGGAGGTACAGGAGCCTGAAGACCCAAGCCTCAAGGTTCGACAACAGCTTCTTCCCCACCGCCATCAGTTTCTTTAACTAACCTGAACTATAAATCTATCTCAGACTATATTTCCCTCTACTTGCACTAATATCATTATTGTGTATTTTGTCAAGTAAATTATGTATAATTTATATAATTTAAATTTATGCAATTTTTGTTTATCATGTATTGTGCTGTATTTGCAAAAAGTTAATTTTCATGGCATTCATACTCTGGTCATGCATGCCCATGACAATAAACTTAGAACTTGAACTTAAAACCAGTTACCTGGGTGGTTTTATCCTTTGTTTTTGACTAAGCAGAATGGTCTACAAGGAAAGACCAAGCTTGAAATTCCTTCACACAACTCTAAAAATATACTTGGCTTGAAGTATTTCAATATTGTGCAGATTTCTGGATGTCTTAGAAAATGCATCTTTTGGCTTATTAACAAGTTCATTGATTTAGCACTGTTTTTTTCCAATATAATCTGTCATTTGCCCCTTCCCTCACTTCACCCACAGTTACATCAGCATATAGAAATTTTATCTCCAGTGTGATCTTCATCCTCATTTCTCAAAAAGATGACCTGATATACCTACAAGGTAACTAGCTTTTACCAACCCCAGTTCTTCTGAAAAGGTTTTATTTTAGGTGAGCGTTCAGACTCATCAAGACTTGTGACCTCATGTGATCTTAAGCAGTGGTCCCCAATCACCGGGCCGCAAAGCATGTGCTACCGGGCCGCGAGGAAACAATACGATTTGGTGATATGAAACGATATGAGTCAGCTGCACCTTTCCTCATTCCCTGTCACGCACTGTTGAACTTGAACCACCCCCCACCCCCGCCTCCGGTCGGATTTCCATCTGCACCTGGACTGCTTTGTCCTTTGAGGTCAAGCTGAGAGCCATTCTCAGCTTCCTGGCTTCAGATTTATTCCAGGATCTGCTGCCTTCTGGCAGGATTCACAGTTATTGCCCACTGCGGTGTGAGGGAAGACAAAGAAGACAAAGAGACTTTATCTACTTCTCCTTCAGCACATTGGAGAGGGTAAAGTGTGCACACTTCCTTGGCAACCTCATGCACCAGGTTGTGGGGCCTTTATATGCAAAAGACTCTTGTGCCAGTTTGACCGGGTCCCACTCACCTGAAATCCAAGAGCAGCTATCTCACAAAGGATGACAGGTTTAAACTGAGCCAGGCACATAAGAGAATGGGCCTTTTGCCAAACATACAAGATACAAAATTCCATTATTAATTTATCTCAGATGCACAGCGCCACCCTCTGACAAGGTGCTTTGATTAGTTTCCTGTCATACACACCAAGGTGTAATAAGATTCCTTGCTCATGTGAAATTTGCAGAGTAATCAATAAACCAGAAAAAAAAAGGTCTGCAGTGGATCTATACAAACTATGGACCATCTCCTGCACCTCAGGGACTATCATAAGGCAGTTATCAGTGATGAAAATCCATCAGTGATGAAAAGCATAGACTTTGGCTGTCTGATGAAAGGAGTGTTTAAAGATCAAGAAATCAAACCCAGCACGATGCTCATAGCTTAGTGAGCAAAATCAATCCTTGCTCTCCAGTATAGCTCAGAGATATTGACCACCTATAATAGTCACCTCAAGGAACTGAAGAGAGCACCAACAATGTCCCTAAAAAACACTCCACATGCACTGGTAGGATGAGTGAACTAATTAACTTGGCAATCTCTGCCAAGTTAAATTTCCAGCATTAAGAGTCTGATTACACTAGTTAGTTCCCAAAGTAGGTAATCTGTGCTGATTTCTGTCATAGCAAAAGATGCTTCAAGGATATTCTGAAAGGCTCCTTGATGTATGATCTTCACTGAAATAGGAATCTCTGGCTCACAACCTATCAAAATGGTGAAGGAGCTCCCAAGAATACACTGAGAACTTTTGAGACTCTTTAGTGAAAATGAATTCCAATGAAAATGGCAAAGGGGTGTATCACTAGATTACCAACTGCCGACCCACCTGCCCTGTAAATTTCCTCCTACTTCAAGTATGGCCGAGTCTACTGCCACAACAGAACCCACAAAACTGAAGTGGAAGCAAACCATCGTCAACTCTCTTTGAAGAAGAAATGCTGTAATGAGCTGCAATCTACAAGACAAGTATCAACTGCTGCCAACTGAATCCCTCTAGAAATCAAGACATTCAGGGCAGGAGTACTGAGAGCTTCACTTTGACAAACAAAACAACTGATGCATGGCTGTTGACTTCATCAGACAATGGACCTCACAGCCACTTCATTGAAAATCACTATTTCTAGTTGTATTATATCTTCAGCAGATAGAGTTAGAAGCAATGGTTCCTGGAATCCACTTAGGTATCAGCATCTCCAGGCTAGAGCTCTTCACAAGAAGCTTTACTCCTTCTCCTCCTCCTCCCCTATATGTTGGCTCCACCTCTGAAGCAACTTATTTTCTAATAAAAAAAATCTTCCATTTTGCCTGAAGCACAGACCTCAGCAGTTGATCGGGCTATCTTTTGTTAGTTTTTGTCAATTTTTTTTTCAGTAGAGCACAATGAGCTTTACTCCAACTCAATCCCCAATGAATTTGCTTCTACTTGTACAACACAAGTACAGGAGGTCTTGCTGGTCTTTAGAGCCCACAAACTGCATGTAATTCATGCAGAAGGCATATATTCATAGCTGAATTTGACTTGAATTTGGCTTAATATTAGTGTGGTGGAAGACTGACTCTTTGTTTACATCTGGTTGTCTACACGTGTGTGATTCAAGTTTTCACAGACACTGCAGTGTTAAGATTGCAAATCATAATGGAAACTGCTGATAAATGGAGACTCAGATTGCCAAAAAAATCAAGCATCAAGCCTTCCACAGAGGAAGTGAATAACAATGAAAAACATAACAGTTACAGTTCCTATTGTACTTAATCAAATCAGCAATAAAGAGACCATTATGAATATCTGAATATTGCATCCACTAACTTTATTCCCCAGAGGGCAATTGAGATTTTCTTAATAAACTGAAGTATAGTTTCAAGGGATCAGTTCTTGGTGAATTGTCCATTTGTTTATACTATTCAAGTTGATTTAGTAAATTAAATATATGAAAGACAACAATTTCTATCAAAGCATATCCTGGTACAGACTCGGGGGATTCATTTGCTTATATGAGATATTAGTTCCAAAGAATGAAACTTCCTAATTTGTAAGTCAAGTATAGTTCTGACATAGGCATGACTCATGTTAAAAACTTAGCCCTTTGTTCTAAATATCTCAAGAGTCCCTGCACAGCTTGTTCCTGTTGAGTAAAGGGTAAACCTGACAAGTTTAGGGAACTAGGCTGATGAGAGATATTGAGGCTCTGCTTAAGAGAAAGAAGGAAACATACATTGGATTTAAGAGGTCAGGGGCAAGTGCCTCCCTTGATGTCTGTAAAAAAAAAATAAGGATACACTTAAGAGGGAAACCTGGAGGACAAAAAAGTAGGTATGATAGGGATCTTTCAAGTAAGGTTAAGGGAAATCCTAAGAGGTTATGTAGCTATATTAAAAGAAAAAGTGTGGCTAGGGAGAGAGCATGTCCCCTTAGAGATCTACAGGGTACTTACTCTCTAGGTCTCTAGCTGCAGGAGATGGTGGGATTTTTAACAAATATTTTTCCTTGGTGTTTACTGAGAAGAAAATCATGATTGCTCAAGAGATAAGGGAAGTAAGTGGAGATGATTTGGAAGACATTCATATTACCAGAGAGGAGGCATTTCTAGCCTTACAGTATATTTAGGTGGATTCTAAATTGGTTTGGATTTAGGAAGCATAGGGAGGTAGTAGTTAAAGGTTGTTTCTCAAATGGAGGCTGGTGACTAGAATCATGTCCCTTGTTATCTTTTATTTATATAAATGAGCTGGATGCGAATGCACAAGATTTGATCAGTAAGTTTGCAGATGATACAAAATTAGGAGGTATTGTTGATAGAGAAGAAGGTTATCGTAGTTTATAGTGGGATCTAGATTAATTTGGTAAATGGACTGAGGAGTGGTAAATGGATTTCAAAAAAAATAAGTTTGAGGTGATACATTTTGGAAATTCAAACCAATGTAGGGCTATGAACGGTAGAGCACTAGGGAGTGTAATGAACAGAAGGACAGAGAAGTACAAGTGCATTGTTCTCTGAAAGTATCTTACAAGTTGACAGGGTGGTGAAAAAGACATTAACATGTTGGCCTTCATCAGTCAGGGCATTGAGTATAGGAGTTGGGGTATTATTTTGCAGTTGTGTAAGTCATTGGTGAGGCTATACTTGGAGTACTGCATACAGAATTGGTCACCTTTTGTACTAGTCATGGGTAGAAAGATTTACGAGAAAGTTGTCATGTCTAGATGGCCTGGGTTATGGAGGTTGCCCAGGCTAGGTCTTTATAGCATAGGAGAATAAGAAGCAACTTTAGAGGAAGGTTTAAAAAATACGAGAGGCATAGATAAGGTGGGCAGTCACAGTCTTTTCCTCAAGGTAGGGGAGTCCAAAGCTAGTGGGCATAGATTTAGGGTGAGAGGGAAATGATTTAAAAGTTACTTGAGGGGCAACTTTCTCATGCAGAGCGGTGGGTTATATGGAACAAGCTGCCAGAAGAAGTGGTTGAGGCATGTACACTAGTATCATTTAAGAAGCACTTGAATAGGTACATGGATGGGCAGGGCATAGAGGGATATGGCCTGAATGCAGGAAACTGGGACTAGATGGGCAGACACCATGGCAGGTGTGGACTTGGACCAAAAGGACTGCATCCATGTTGTATTGCTCTATGACTCAATCTCCTCAGTCTCTGAGTCAGATGCTTCAGAATAAACTAATAAACATGTGTTTGCCTTCGAGACTGAAGGCATCTCTCCAGAGAGATAATCTTGAGCTATTGAAGAAATTATGGCTTAGCTTGGTCAATCATCTCTCAATAAGATTAGTTGAAGGATGAATTCCAATTGTATTGGCAGATTTCATAATTCATCATCAGGACATGTCCAATGTGTTGTCGCATGGCCAAGTGCTTAAGGCGTCGGTCTAGTGATCTGAAGGTCACTAGTTCGAGCCTCAGCTGAGGCAGCGTGTTGTGTCCTTGAGCAAGGCATTTAACCACACATTGCTCTGCGATGACACCGGTGCCAAGCTGTATCGGCCCTAATGCCCTTCCCTTGGACAACATTGGTGGTGTGGAGAGGAGAGATTTGCAACATGGGCAATTGCCAGTCTTCCATACAACCTTGCCCAGGCCTGTGCCCTGGAAACCTTCCAAGGTGCAAATCTATGGTCTCACGGGACTAACGTTGCTCCTATTTTACTTTGTTTACTGGTTTCAACCTGCTTTGAAACCTTACTTCTAAACGTGATATTGTTTTACTATGGCTACAAGGGGTGCCAAAAGAACTAAAAAAGAAGAAGAGCATCCCGCAACTTCGGAATCTATTGTGGAATTGCTTCAAAAACACAGAAAAGAATCTTCCGAGGAGTTCCAGCGACCCAGCTCTGAAATAAAAAAAAGATACAAAATTGGATTCTATTCAAAAAACCTTAATTGAACATGATAAACGAATAGAAGAGAATGAAGCAACTCTGACGATTTTGCATGCAAGAATTGATGACCTGCAAAAAGCTTTCTGAAAAACAATCCAAGTCTAATGAAAAATTAAGACAGAAGATTATCGATTTAGAAAATAAAAGCAGAAGAAATAACCTACGAATTCTGGGCCTTGAAGAGTCAACGGAAGGTGATAAGCCTATGGAATTCTTTGCAAGCTTTTTGGTAAAATTATTTCCTAAGACTTTAACGTCTTTACCTATGATTGATCAAGCTCGTAGAGAGCCTGTGCCTAGACCAGTTACAGGAGCGAGACCCAGATCAGTAATAATCTGTTTTCATGAATTTCAAACAAAGGAACTTTTAATTCATGAATCCCTTCGAAGAGGAATGATTGATTATAATGGCCAGAAGATTAGAATCATTGAGCATTTCTCACTCAAGATCATGAATGAGTGTGCTAAGTTCAAAAAGGTTATGTCAGAACTTTTTAACAAAGGTTTCAAGCCTTCTCTTCATTACCCTGCTTGGCTCAGAGTTATACTGAGGGATGGCTCTAAGGAACGGTTCTGTTCGAGTGAAGAGGCTCAGTAATTTTTAAAATCAGAAGATTAACTGTTCAGTATCTTTCCACAAAATAATTGCTTCTTTTACTTTTGGTAAACCTTTGTAGCTAACTCTCTTTTTGAGTCTTTTAATGCTTCATTTAGAGAATAAGATTCTAACAAGTTAACACCTTGTGTATTCATGTGTTTTGAATTTTGAAAGGTTTTTTTATTATTTTATATTATGCTTATTTTCTTGAGGTTTTTCTCTATCAATAAGGCTGAATATAGGCACTTTTCATTTTTTTCATTTTGAAACTGTAATAATTAACACATATGTTTTTGTTATGAGGGTTAAGTTTTTTTCTTTCTTTCTGTTGTTTTGTCTAGGTTGGAATGCAGCTAACCTTGAATGTTGTTTGGAGCGCAACCGGTAGGTTTTTGGGAGGATTTAGCTGTAGTTTTAGCTGCCAACTGTCTATTGGCCAGCCTTCTGACTTTGGGAGGAGGGAGGCGAGGGCGGATTTTTTTTCTGGAAGCTGTTTTGGACCTTTAGCCAAATATGCTGCTTGGTTACCCTATCACAATGTTCATTGTTTGGTTTTAATATACATTCCAGTGGTTATTACTCTAACCTTTCTTTTAAATAGTATTAAAAATAGATCAAACTACTAACTTACTTAGTCTTAACGTGAAAGGATTAAATCATTCTGTGAAACAGAATAAGATTTTTGCCTATATTAAAAAACTTAAGGTCCCAATTATTTTTTTTACAAGAAACTCACGTATGTAAATGTGACAATTTATGCCTTTTTTGCCGATGGAGAGGACCACATTTTCATTCCTCTTTTCAGGCTAAGGCTAGGGTAGTTTCAATTTTTTTATGGATAACACAGTACCCTTCATCCAACATAAAGTAGTGTCCGATACTAATGGCCATTTTGTTATAGTATCAGGAAAATTAGGTAATAAATTACTGGTATTTGTTAATCTGTATGCTCCGAATATAGATGATCCAGGATTCTTTGAGCATTTTCTTTTTCATTTTTGCCAGATTTGAGTCTTTATTCATTGGTGATGGGAGGAGACTTCAATTGCTGGTTAAATCCAGCTTTAGACCAATCATCTTCTAAACCAGCAACACTTAATAAACCCCAGCTTTGTTTATTCAATCTTTCCTAATGAAATGTGGTATTGTCGATGTCTGGCGTCTCTTACATCCAGTAGACAGGGAGTATTAGTTTTTTTCTCATGTCCATCACACGTATTCCAGGATTGATTTTTTTTATTGTTAGCCAGATGATTCCATTAGTTTGACCCTGTGAATATAAAGAGATTGCTGTCTCAAATCATGCTCCTGTGCTTTTATCTTTAAGTCTCCCTGGTCTCCCTCAAATAAATAGGTTTTGGCGTTTTAATCTAACTTTGCTATCAGATAAGGATTTTTAAAAATTTCTGGAGAGACAAATTTTCTTTTTTTTGAAGAGAATATGCTGGAAGAGACTTCTAGTCTTATTATATGGGATGCCTTCAAGGCTTATATTAGAGGACAAATTACTTCTTATACGGCAAGTGTTAAGAAAAAAGCTAATAAAGAGAGAATTGAATTAGCTAATCAGCTGAAACAATTAGACCAAAAATACGCCTTGGCTCCAGATCCTGCTTTATATAAAAGGCGTGTTGAAATTAAAACTAAATATGATCTTATTTTAACTTACCCAATTGAAACTCATCTCTTAAAAGATAAAAGTCGGTTTTATATTCATGGAGATAAAACAGGTAAAATGTTGGCTAACCAATTAAAAACCTTTATAGCTAAACAACAAGTTAAAGAAATTTGCAAAGCTAATGGTGATAGGACAACTGACCATTTAGAAATTAATAATACCTTTAGAGAATTTTATTCTAACCTTTATAGTTTGACCCTCATGAAGATATTATTGCAATGAATAATTTTTTAGACCAATTAAACATTCCTACACTTTCTGTTGATAACCGAAAACAGTTGGATCAACCTATTTCTTATGAGGAAATTGCCAAGGCTGTATGTTCATTGCACTTGGGAGAGGCTCCGGGTCCTGATGGATTTTCTGGAGAATTCTATAAGGCTTTTTCCTCTGCTTGGGTTCTTACTAACTTTCAGAATTCCAAACCACATAAACTTCAACATGGAACTAGACAAGGTTATCCCTTGAGCCCTTTGCTCTTTGATCTGGCTTTAGAACCCTCAGCCATTGCTTTTCGAGAATCTAATGATATTAATGGTATCTTAAGAAGAGGTACTACCCACAAAGTTTCGCTCTATGCTGATGACCTATTGCTTTTTATTTCTAATGTCGAGACTTCATTACCACCTGTGCTTTCTTTGCTCTCCTGTTTTAGTCAATTTTCAGGATATAAACTGAATTTACATAAGCGTGAACTTTTTCCTTTGAATAATTTGGTATCAATTAATACTAACCTTCCTTTTAAAATTGTAAGAAATCAATTTACCTATTTGGGTGTAACAATTACTAAGAATTAGAAGCTCCTACTTAAAGAAAATTTTCTTACCCTACCGAATTATGTTAAAAGGGCACTATCAAACTGGTTGCCCCTTTCGTTATCGTTGGTTGGCCGAATTAATTCTATTAAAATGAATATCTTACCTAAATTTATATACCTTTTCCAGGGCTTACCTGTTTTCATTCCTAAATCTTTTTTTGATTCTCTTGATTCTATTCTATCTTTTTATATATGGAAAAACAAACATTCTCGATTAAATAAAGTTTATCTTCAAAAGGCTAAGAAAAATGGAGGTTTAGCTTTACCCAATTTTAGGTTTTATTACTGGGCAGTCAATATACGAAACCCTACGTTTTGGTCATATTATATCAACACTGAGAACTGTCCAGTATGGGTCTCTTTAGAAGCTAACTCTTTTAATAAATTTTCTATCATTTCTCTTCTTGGATCCTCACTTCCTTTATCGTTAAGTAAACTAACTGACAATTTGGTAGTTAAACATACTTTGACGATCTGGGTACAATTTAGAAAGTATTTTGGTTTATTGAGATTTTCTCTTTCTAGTCCCACTTTTTCTAATCATTTTTTAAACCCTCTATGACCAAACTAGTTTTTAAAGAATGGAATAGATTGGGTATTAAATGCTTCCAGGATTTATTTGTTGGAGGAAGTCTCTTTTCGTTTGAGCAATTGTCGGCTAAGTGGGTTTTTACATTTCGCTGACAATTGCTTACCAAAACCCACTTTTTTCGATATCTACAAAATAGAGACTTTCTGCGATCTCAATTATATACATTTCCTAAAAATCCCAATGAGAACTTATCAGATGTAATTTTTAATTTGAAACCTTTTCATAATGGTTCAATATCTAATATTTATGGTATGTTGCTGGGAATGAGAAATGTTCCTTTAGACAAAATTAAAAACCTTTGGGAACAAAATTTACAGACTTCAATTTCTGAGGAAACTTGGAATGAAAATTTTAAATTTGTTAACACTTCATCGTTATGTGCCCACCACTCCCTCTTACAATTTAAAGTGGTCCATAGGGCCCACATGACCAAGGATAAGCGATCTCATTTTTATTCGGATATATCTCCCTTTTGTGATAGATGTAATAATGGAGAAGCTTCACTAATTCATATGTTTTAGACATGTCCGAGTCTTGGGAAATACTGGAAGGAAGTATTTCAAACTTTCTCTGCACCTTTCAAAGTGAATTTTTAAGCCTAACCCTTTGACTGCTTTATTCGGTATTGTTGGAGAAAAAGATATTATTCTGGAGACATCTGATTTGCACATTTTGGCTCTTACAGCTAGGAGGACGCTCTTGCTTAAATGGAAGGATGCTGTTCTGCCTACTCACGCTCAATAGTTACCTGATGTTATGTCATGTTTAAATTTAGAAAAGATCCATTGTTCAATTTATGAATCTAGCCAAGACTTTCACACATTGTGGGGACCATTTTTTAATTATTTTCAAAATCTTTGATTTGTTGTTAAAGTGCAAATGTTGGCTAATAACATATTTCACTATATGATCAGGATTTTTTTCTTTCTTTCTTTCTTTACCAAACAGCTTCGATCTTGGCAGTGGGTTTAGATTTTTTTTCTGTATAATAATAAAATTATCATATTTCAATATTATGATTTAATTTAGTTTACATGAGTATAGAGTAATGAGATTGCAAGTCTGATTCAAATACAGTATGTATTGGTATTATTTTATCTTTTTTGACTTATAATATATACTACTTGAACTCTGTATTCTTTATGTAGAAATTAATAAAAATATTGAAAGAGAAAGGGATATGGAAGAAACTGAGAATGAAGAGTCAACATGGCAAAATGTATTCCAGTCCGTCAGCCATTGATGCAAGACAGGTGCAGATGCTGTAGCGCCTGATGGGAATGATCCAAACAGCATGGAAAGAGAAGCAGTGAGGGACTGATTCTCTTATTTGATCAGATTTCCACATGAGAGATGAAGTGGCCAATAATGGTCATCAATGGTCTTTTGAAAACTCAAAGGAGAGTTTGCCGGGTATCGAATCCCTGAGATGCTAGACACCAGTGATGGACCTCAAATAACAGCAAACAAATCTGTGATGTTCTCAAATGATTGGTAGTTTAAACATCATACATAACCTCACCCTTAACAGAATCGTAGAAGGGCAGATAACATTAACAATGTGACCAATGAAATGACAATCAAAGTTAAAACAAATTTGAAAGGATGGTGCTACCGATTAGGACCAGATGGGAAAGTACAATCCATTAACTTACCCATCTTGAGAATGTTGTACAGAATAAAGATACATGGAGTCTGGTCAATTATTTAGATTGTTTCTCCAACTGTGTTTCATTATTTAAAGAAGGGACAACAGAGCACTCAATTATATGAACTAGAAGTAATATTGGACAATATATTTTCCTTTTGCACTGACATCTTTTATGGGGTTAACTGTCTCTGGTGTTGCTTTAAGTTTAGTTGAAAAATGTTTCAAGAGACAAGTGGAACAGTTTCATCAATAAAGTACCTTTCTTGATAGTTTAAATTAATAACTATTTTAGTATCTTGAGGGTGAATAAGGGAGATCAAGAGAAAATAAACTTCTCTGTATTTCTTTGAGACCTGCAACCTTTATGCCTAGGATCTATCTCTTTTCCCTTTTCACACCTTTCCAGTCCATCCAAAAATCCCCAATTGCTTTCCTTTTTTAACCCCACAGAATGAGCAAGGCCAACACCTTTTGCCATCCATAATTGCCCTTGAGCTGATGGTGGGTCCTGCCTTGTTTAACAACAATATCTGTGTCTCAAATGTAGAACCTTGGGGTGGCTAATGGGTCCAAATTCTGGGAAGAGTAAACATTGGGTAGTGCTCATTTTGGCACATTCTTAGTGCACATGATCAAAAATGAAGTTCAACCTGTTTTTTCAGTCCTACAATCCCTTGAAGCCACCTTAGTGTCTATAATACATTGGACAACGTATGCTTCTTCATTCCATTATCAGGAATTTTTTTTAATCCTGCACTCAGGATAGTTAGTGAATTCAGAGCAGGGAGGCTAATGGAATTAGTTTGATTAAACCTGTTTTCCATTATGAAGAATCTGTGCTAGTATTAGTGACTATTCTTAATGTGAAAATCATGCATTTATCTGAGGCAGACTCATTAGCGGGTCTCACACAATTTAAAAACAGCCTCCAAATATCTCGTTGCCACCGTGCTTCATTAGCATAAATAAATCATATTAGTGTTTCACCACCCACTATTGGCGGAGTCATCAATTATCAAATGAGAGATAATAAAGTATTGATTCTCCATTCTCAATGAATTGTGCAGCAGTTAACAATAAAAGTCTGGCAGACAAGGTTAAAGGTTCATGACTCACAAAATGGTTCAGTGAATTTCAAAAGGCTTTCTCCATTACAGCAGTTGCACTATTTCAAAACTCACAATAACATTTTTCCCCCAAGTTCTGCAGTCCAAGCTAATATCTAGCTTTGATTGAGAAAGGCTGCAGCACACTGCATCTTGGAGTAGGAGGACTTCCCATGTACTAAACTTCATGATTCAATCATCCCTCTTGGAGGATGTGGATAAAAACTGTTAGGATGGGGTGGAGATTAAGGAGTGGGTAGTGCTGAAGGGGACTGAAGGCATTGAAGAAGGGCATTTCCCCTCACACTGACAGAGAAATAATGCCTGAATTTTATGGAGGCCCAGTAATTTACCATCCGCAGTCCAGGATAACTCTGTCTCCTCGTAAATGCCCTAGATTTGCTTCACTATATCCACTAACTCCAGCATCAAATTGCTGATCCTGGCATTTTAAGTTTTTATCTAATCCATCCTGTGAAGCAACCTACTCTGAGGAATCTTACCAAAGGCTTTCTAAGTGTCCTGATAGCGGAGGTCCATTGGATTTTATTCATTCACCAGCTGAGTAATTACCTGAAGATAAGTTACCCCTCTTTTTCAAGTAATGTTTTCTGAAACCTGTATCATGCACTTCAATGACCTCTCCCCTTTCCAGAGGACAATACCTCTATATTTTCCCAATAATGATGAGGCTGGAGACTCCCTCCTCTGCTTAGCTGCCATTTTTTTCTGTATGAATTAGTTTCCAGTATAACAGAAATATGTTGGACTCTGTTAAAGAGTGTAAGGTACAGGCAAGGGATTCACCAAAAAACTTCAACCATTTTTAATTATCTTTAAATGAAAACTATCCAGACATGGATCCCTATCTACTTCGTGCTTTTCTAATCTATTTACCATGTATTTTGTATTAATCCCATCCAATACTATGCAGCTCAATTTTGGAATTTGTGTGCCTTCTACAGGAGCGTAGATGACTATCACCCAGTAGCATGCACATCTACAGTGATGAAATGCTTTGAGAGTTTGGTAATCACTAGGCTGAACTCCTGCCTCAGCAAGGACCTGGATCTATTGCAATTTGCGTATCACCACAATAGGTCAACAGCAGATGCCATCTCAATGGCTCTTCACAAAATAAAATAAACACCTACGTCAGGACACTGGTCATAGACCATAGCTCAGCAATTAATACCATCATTCCCACAATCCTGATTGAGAAGTTACAGAACTTGGGCCTCTGTACCTCCCTCTGCAATTGGATCCTCGACTTCCTAACCAGAAGACCACGATCTGTGTGGATTGATGATAATATCTCTTCCTCGCTGACGATCAACACTGGAGCACCCCAGTTGATAGCCCACTACTCTACTCTGTGCCCATGACTATGCGGCTAGGCATAGCTCAAATACCATCTATAAATTTGCTGATGATACGACCATTGTTGGTAGAATCTGAGGTGGTGATGAGAGGGCATACAGGAGGAAGATATGCTAACTAGTGGAGTGGTGTCGCAAAAACAACCTTGCACTCAACAAAAGTAAGACGAAAGAGCTGATTGTGGACTTCAGGAAGGGTAAGTCGAAGGAACACATACCAATCCTCATAGAGGGATCAGTAGCGGAGAGAAAGAGCAGTTTCAAATTCCTGGGTGTCAAGATCACTGAGGATCTAACCTGGTCCCAACATATCAATGCAGTTATAAAGAAGGCAAGACAGCAGCTATAGTTCATTAGGAGTTTGAAGAGATTTGGTATGTCAACAAAAACGTTCAAAAACTTCTATAGATGCACCATGGAGAGCATTCTGACAGGCTGCATCACTGTCTGGTATGGGGGGGGGGGCTACTGCACAGGGCCGAGAAAAGCTGCAGTGGGTTGTAAATTTAGTCAGCTCCATCTTGGGTACTAGCCTACAAAGTACCCAGGACATCTTCAAGGAGCGGTGTTTCAGAAAGGCAGCGTCCATTATTAAGGACCCCCAGCACTCAAGGCATGTCCCTTTCTCACTGTTACCTACAAGTAGAGATACAGAAGCCTGAAGCCACACACTCAGTGATTCAGGACAGCTTCTTCTCCTGCCATCCGAGTTCTAAATGAACATTGAACCCTTGAACACTACCTCACTTTTTCAATACATATTATTTCTGTTTTTGCATGATTTTTAATCTCCAATATACATATACTGTAATCATTTTATTTATTTATTTTTCTGTATTAGATAGATAGATAGATATACTTTATTAATTCCGAGGGCAATATGGTTGCGTTACAGCCGCACCAACTAAGAATAGAGCGTAGATATAGCAATACAAAAAAAAACCCAAGAATCAAACAACAAAATGCAAACTACGCCAGATGGAAAATAAGTCCAGGACCAGTCTATTGGCTCAGGGTGTCTGACCCTCCACGGAAGGAGCTGCATGTTCGATGGCCACAGGCAGGAACGACCTCACGTGCCACCAAGTGTTGTATCACGATGGAATGTGGCTGAAGTCCAACAGTAAAAAGTTCAATATCCAGTCTGCAAACACGTTCCTCGATGGTAATATACCGCGGATTGCACCATCCGTTGTTAACCAGATCAGTAAGCACCGAACTCCTTTATGCTTACCGCTCTCAGTGCACTTCCAGTCAGCCGGAACGGTATTACCCACCAAACTCCTCTTCTCCAAAAGTCTCTGTTGTCTCGTCCCTGTCCTCTTTCCTCGGCTTTGTGATCCCCCTCTGTGTGTTTTCCTCCAGATTTCAGCAGGTGTGTCCGCCGCTCTGTTAGCTAAGCTGGCCGGGATTTGCTGGTCCGTGGAATACACAATGCGACCTTGCTTCTGTCCCGCGTGTCAGGATGTAACCATTTCCAGCACTAAAGAAAACCCAAATAAAACACTCTCTACCAGCATGTTAGAGAGGGTGCAGCTTCGACGTGTTACCGTGAGAAAAAAAATACAAAAATAACGTAAATTAAAAAGTAAGAAGAATAGATCGGAACGGCTGTACCAGGCTGCATGCACGACCGGCGCATGTGCACTTTTGTATTGCATTGAACTGCTGCTATTAAATTAGCAAATTTCACGACACATGCTGGTGATAGTAAACCTGATTCTGATCGTTACAGAATAAATCCAATAAATACATGATCCTCAAATGTAGGTGAAAATCAAGGTACGATTTTAAGATGATCTGACTTTTGTAAATTGGATCCTGGTTTCAAATTCTACTCAATTTACTTGCTGCTAAGATTAATGGAATATAATGTTAGAAGAGGTATAAATTCTGTTTCTTGAAATTGGATTGCACCTATTTTTGTGCTTTAAAACAGCAGCTATGAGTCCTAATGACCAGCTAGGTCTTCCTGCCAAAAGCAAATTGCAAAGTTGGCCAACATCCAGTATGAAATGACATAGGGTGATTTTCATTCAGAAACTAGTGTTAAATTAGGATTTGTCTGTTTCCTGATTAAGCTTCATCCAATTTAGCACAGCTTCCAATATTTAGCTAACAGCATCCAGAGAAAGACATTTACCCATTAAAAGAACACTCCACGTAGCAACGACACACACTTTGGTTACCATGGAGGAGGCAGGGGCCACAAGGGGAGAGCGAGGCACCATCTATATTTACTCAAAGGGTCGTGCTATGTCTTGCTATTCAAGATATACAGCAGAAAGGAATCACGTGCATCAGAATTTTTAAAAAAACAGTCCACCAGGCGTGCAGATCTTTGCACAAAGGAGTAACACAAAAAGAGATTTCTTCACTTCACAAGATGTATCACGATGGCTTGCTCATTACTGCTTATAATCAGAGAGTTGAGATGCACACAAAAATGTATATTTTGTATGTGTTCCGAATTGTTTAAACAAGGAGCCTCTTGTCAAAATTCGCAGAAATGTTGGACAAGCTAGAAAGGTCATTGGAGAAGGGATAAATTCATTCATGTACTACTTTCAGTGTGGGTAATCCTACATAGCAAAATAAGTGGGGGTCTAGTTTCTAAACTGGAACTCCAAATTATCACATCAGTTACCAAGACAGCAAAACAAGTTAAAATTCCCCAAAGATGACAAAATCTGCAGTTGCTGGAAATCCAAGCAACACACACAAAATGCTGGAGGAACTCAGCATGCAGGCAGCATCTGTGGAAAAGAGCAAACAGTCGACATTTCATGCCGAGACTCTTCATCAGGACTGGAGAAAAAGATGAGATGTTAGCTCATGAAGGTGGGGCGAG
This sequence comes from Mobula hypostoma, assembly GCF_963921235.1. Lineage (NCBI taxonomy): Eukaryota > Metazoa > Chordata > Chondrichthyes > Myliobatiformes > Myliobatidae > Mobula > Mobula hypostoma. The sequence continues at coordinate 15,105,399 of NC_086120.1, read as the reverse complement.
GTGGTAGGTGATAGGTGAAACCAGGAGAAGGGGAGGTGTGAAGTAAAGGGCTGGGAAGCTGATAGGTGAAAGAGATAAAGGGTTGGAGAAGGGAGAATCTGGTAGGAGAGGGTAGAAGACCATGGAAGAAAGGGAAGGGGAGGAGCAGCAGAGAGAGGTGATGGGCATGTAAGGTGATGAGGTGAAAGAAGGAAATGGGAATGGAATTGGTGAGGGTGGGGGGCAATTACCAGAATTTTGAGAAATCGATTTTCATGCCATCAGGTTGGAGGCTACCCAGGCGGAATATAAGGTGTTGCTCCTCCAACCTGAGTGTGGCCTCATTGTGACAGTAGAGGAGGCCATGGACTGACATGTTGGAATGGGAATGGGAATGGGAAGTAGAATTGAAGTGGGTAGCCACCAGGAGATCACTCTCTTTCATGCAGATGGAGCGTAGGTGCTCGCCAAAGCGGTCTCCCTATCTACATTGGGTCTCACCAATATACGGGAAACCATACGAGGAGAACCAGATACAGTGGATGACCCCAACAGACTCACAGGTGAAGTGTTGCCTCACCTGGAAGGACTATTTGTGGCCCAAAATGGTAATGAGAGAGAAGGTGTTGGGGCAGGTATGGCCCCTGTTCCACTTGCAAAGATAAGTACCAGGACGGATGAACGGACAACATAGGAGTCGCGTAGAGAGCCATCCTGGTGGAAAGCAGAAAGTGGAAAGTAGCGGGGGGGGGGGAGGGAAAGATGTGCTTGCTTGTGGGATCCCGTTGGAGATGGCAGAAGTTACAGAGAATTATGTGCTGAATTTGGAGGCTGCTGGGCTGGTCGTTTATGCTGGATGTAGACGCTGCTAGGGAACTTACATAATTCTCTAACAACAGGAATTCTGCAGATGCTGGAAATTCAAGCAACACACATCAAAGTTGCTGGTGAACGCAGCAGGCCAGGCAGCATCTCTAGGAAGAGGTGCAGTCGACGTTTCAGGCCATGAAGGGTCTCGGCCTGAAACGTCGACTGCACCTCTTCCTAGAGATGTTGCCTGGCCTGCTGCGTTCACCAGCAACTTCGATGTGTGTTACATAATTCTCTGTAACTTCCCCCCTTTCCATTGGGATCCCATCTTTCTCTCCCCCCTCAACTTTCCACTTTCCTTCCATGGTCTTCTACCCTCTCCTATCAGACTCTACCTTCTCCAGCCCTTTATCTCTTTCACCTATCAGCTTCCCAGCCCTTTACTTCACACCTCCCCCTCTTCTGGTTTCACCTATCACCTACCACCTTGCACTTCTTCCTCCTCTCCCCCTACCTTCATGATCTAACTTCTCATCTCTTTCTCCAATCCCAATGAAGGGGTCTCATAGATGCTGCCTGGCCTGCTGAGTTCCTCCAGTGTTTTGTGACTGTTGCATTGGATAAAACTTTTGTTTCATGTTCATTACACTCAGCTGTCATACTACAGATACGGTACATTGATACAAGGACAAACTAAGCTTCAAAGCTCGACATCTCATGTGGAGTTTTCCACAGCTGAATCCACAAGCAGCAACAAGTATCCGGATTCTCTCCACGGGTCATGTGCCTACAGCAGTGGCCTATGCAATATAAGCCTAGCTGAGCACAGATTAGGCAAGGTTTATCTGAATGACTAAAGACCTGCCTCCAAATGGCAAACAACTCATGAGTTACACCACAAGAGAAGCACAAAAGAGATTTTCAAAAACACCCTTATCCTGGCAGGATGCTTTCTCGTTAGAAAAGAGATAACAGTTGTGGATATTTTATGTTTGCAATAGATATAAAGTTAATGCATAAAAATTCTATGAACAAGTTATAAATGGAAGCCAATTTGACATACCCAGAATTACTAGACTTAACATTAACCAACCAGTTATATGGCATCATCAGGGCAGTAGATGTAACTCTATTTTAACTTCATGCATCATTACATCAGTAATGTTCATGATTTTCAGTAAGTAGAGTACTTTATCATTATTGCTTGAACTGCATCTGTGGGAATATCTGATGATGGTGTGTTATGAAAAATTAAAGAGCATCTAATCATTGATGAACCACAATGGGAGCAAATCTTGTCAGAGTGAGGCCAAACTTAATGGGAACACACTGAGCTGAATTTTAATCTGCTGAGTTTGGGAACAGGTGAGGGATTAGAATTGTCAAAACTGGTGAGTTGGAAAACCTGTTCCAACCCTCCGACTTCCATGTTTCACTGTAGTGTGTTAGGCTGTGTGTAGGTAAAGCCCCTGGGGATGGCAAGGTTGCCAATTAATATATATTAATCACTCTATTAAAGCAACGTTGAAGCACAGTTTTGATTATAGCAATGTGTCTGGAGATTTAACAGCTTCCTAGCGTTTATTAGAGAAAACAAGGTGAGAACACAGTAATAATTTATACACCTGGATCAATCTCAGGGAAATATGCCAAAGTACTTGGTGTTCACGTTTACCTTCTTAACCACTAATGGGAAGTACCATTGCTAATGTGCTACTTCTATACTTTACAAAACATTAACAAAGGATCTTCTTCATTTTTCCATATAACAAAGTATCAAAGATACTATTATACTTTTTAAAGTATAGAAAATATATCATACTTTCTATATAGCATGTATACTATATGTAGTAGCGACCATACCATATGTAGTATATGTGTTATATGGAAAATATAGTCTGGTAAATTGGTAAAATAATTTACAATTGTGGGGTGGCAGGCAGGAGATACATCTCTACCAAAGAAGGTGTAAGGCACCCCTTCCCTCCGCTAGCCTGCAGGTCACCCAGCAGCAAGGTGTAGCACCTGCTTAGTGCCCCAGTCAGGGTCACATGAAGCCATGGGAGCAGGTGGTAGATGGTTGTATCAGCAGCTGGTACATATCTCAAGTTCTAGTTACGTGACCACTGACACTAGGCAGAAGATGTCTACAGAGTATTGATAATGGCTGGGGTCACCCGTCTTGTAAAGACACTGCCCAGAAGAATACAATGGCAAACCACTTCATTTGCCAAGAATAATCATAGGATCATAAGATATAGGAGCAGAATTAGGCCATTTGGTCCATTGAGTCTACTCCCCCATTTCCTCTTGGCTGATACAATCTTCCTCTCAGCTCCAATCTCCTGACTTCTCTCCATATCCCTTCATGTCCTGAACAATCAAGAATCTATCAACCTCTGCTTTAAATATACATAAAGACTTGGCCTCCACAGCTGCCCGTGGCAATGAATTCTGCAGATTCACCACTCCCTGGCTAAAAAAATTCCTCCTCATTTCCATTCTGAATGGATACCCCTCGGTTCTGAGGCTGTGTCCTCTGGTCCTGGACTCTCCCACCACAGGAAATATCCTCTCCACATCTACTCTATCAAGGCCTTACACCATTCGATAGACCATGATCACCCATGCCATACAACACAGCACATAATGAACGAATGAATGGGTAGTCACATGTGCCAAGAAAAAAAAATTGTTCTGAATGTTATTCTTACAGATCATTTCATTACAACGGTATATTGAGGTAATACAAAGGAAAACAACAAAAAAGTACAGAATAAAGTGTTATAGTTACAGAGAAAGTGCAGAGCATGTAGACAATGAGGTACAAGGCCATAATGAGGTAAATTGTGAGGTCAACTGTCCATCTTATCCTACTAGGAAACAGTTCAATAGTCTTATAACAGTGGGATAAAATCAGAATCAGATTTAATATCACCAGCATTTGTTGTGAAATTTGTTAACTTTACGCTGCAGTACAATGAAATATGTGATAATATAGGGATTTAAATAAATAAATTACAATAAGTATATATATGTATTAAATAGTTATATTAAAAGTAGTGCAAAAAGAGAAATAATAAAAGTGAGGTAGTGTTCATGGGTTCAGTGTCCATTTAGGAATCAGATGGTAGAGGGGAAGAAGCTGTTCCTGAATCGCTGAGTGTGTGCCCGCAGACTTCTGCACCTCCTTTCTGACCATAACAATGAGAAGAGGCCTGGTGGTAGATGCTGTCCAAGCTTTTGTAACTTCTACCTGATGGCTGGGAGAAGAAAGAATGTGTAGGATATATATATGTACACATGACATAGCTGCTAAGCCCAGTAGAACAGTTTCTACTTACAGGAGAAGGGGCAAAGGCGGGTTACTGGTGCCTTGAAACCAGTTACTTTGGAAAGATGAGGCTCATCAGCCGTGGTTGGCAGCTCATCTAGAAGGAAAATTCTAATCTCAAACCTCTGTTGCCTTGCAGCTATACCTACTCATGGCCAAGGGTTTGGGAGTAAACCCTGAAGGGGATGAGGACCATCACTGTGTTTCGGCAAACTAGCAACAGAGGAGCAGAAGGCAGTGTGGACAGGGCCAACGAACTTAACCTGTTCTTTATCAGATTTGACATTGTGGCCCCTGCCCATTCCCCACATGAGCCATCTGTTTTCGGCCCCCAACCAACACATTATTCCACTCTCCCCTCCTACCCCTCCTCACAGTCCCCCACCCTGCTCTCATGACTATACCCCTCCCCCACACGAAACCACCATGGTGGGCTTCACGGCTGAACAGGTGAGAAGACAGCTGAAACGTCTCAACCCAAGCAAGGCTGCAGGACCGGATGGTGTCAGTACCAGGGTGCTCAAAGCCTGTGCCCCTCAGCTATGTGGAGTACTTCGCTATGTATTCAACCTGAGCCTGAGGCTCCGGAGGGTTCCTGTGCTGTGGAAGACGTCCTGCCTCGTCCCTGTGCCGAAGACGCCGCGCCCCAGCGGCCTCAATGACTACAGACCGGTGGCATTGACCTCCCACATCATGAAGACCCTGGAGAGACTTGTTCTGGAGCTGCTCCAGCCTATGGTCAGGCCACACTTAGATCCCCTCCAGTTCGCCTACCAGCCCTGACTAGGAGTTGAGGATACCATCGTCTACCTGTTGAACCGTGTCTACGCCCACCTGGACAAGCCAGCGAGCACTGTGAGGGTCATGTTTTTTGACTTCTCTAGTGCGTTCAACACCATCCGCCCTGCTCTGCTGGGGGAGAAGCTGACAGCGATGCAGTTGGATGCTTCCCTGGTATCATGGATTCTTGATTACCTGACTGGCAGACCACCGTACGTGTGCTTGCAACACTGTGTGTCCAACAGAGTGATCAGTAGCACTGTGGCTCCACAGGGGACTGTCATGTCTCCTTTTCTCTTCACCATTTACACCTCGGACTTCAACTACTGCACAGAGTCTTGTCATCTTCAGAAGTTTTCAGATGACTCTGCCATAGTTGGATGCATCAGCAAGGGAGATGAGGTTCAGTACAGGGCTATGGTAGGAAACTTTGTCACATGGTGTGAGCAGAATTATCTGCAGCTTAATGTGAAAAAGACTAAGGAGCTGGTGGTAGACCTGAGGAGAGCTAAGGTACCGGTGACCCCTGTTTCTATCCAGGGTGTCAGTGTAGACATGGTGGAGGATTACAAATACCTGGGGATACGAATTGACAATAAACTAGACTGGTCTAAGAACACTGAGGCTGTCTACAAGAAGGGTCAGAGCCGTCTCTATTTCCTGAGGAGACTGAGGTCCTTTAACATCTGCCGGACGATGCTGAGGATGTTCTATGAGTCTGTGGTGGCCAGTGCTGTCATGTTTGCTGTTGTGTGCTGGGGAAGCAGGCTGAGGGTAGCAGACACCAACAGAGTCAACAAACTCACTCGTAAGGCCAGTGATGTTGTGTGGATGGAACTGGACTCTCTCACGGTGGTGTCTGAAAAGAGGATACTTAACAATGGAAGGATTCATCTGTGTTGTGTCCTTTTGACTGTAAATGAACAAAATCAGCGCAGACAACTAGAACAGATATTGGACAGCCTTCATACAATGCGATCAATAGTTTTATTGATAATTGTAACGTTCAAGATGATTGTTGATATGTTTCAAATTCTTCATAGTACCTAACTTGAAGTAGTGAAATTGTTTCATTTGCACTCCCACCCATTTCTGGCATCTCCAAGCCTGAATGCTTGAAACCACAGCAAGCAAATCAGTTCAGAATTGTTCTACTGCTTATTCCTCTCCAACCGTCAGTGCCAAAAATTGCGGCTTTTTGAACACAACCACACGGAACTGACGCTATTTAAAAACTGTTCTTTCAAAGCACGGTGCAGTGTCTAACAGTCACGCTAGTGCACGTGACTGATGCTAGTTAGAAACTGTTCGACAAGTCACCTGTCCCAATTAAACAGCATAGCAATCACTGCAATTGAACTGAATCCTGACTATTTACTCAATTAGTTTTTGTTTGTTTAGAGTTGTTCCAAATAAGTGGCTGCCCTGATTAACCGATAGTTCAATTAACTGGACTCCATTGTTTGTGTGTGTGTATATGCCAGGAGACACTCTGCATGGGTGTCTGCTGGGTCAAATGTTACAGTTTGTGTCCAATTTAATCCAAATTTGCACATTGATCCTCTGAGGATGATTTTTTGGGCTTAGTTTCCTTTGTCAAAGCCAAAAATTCCTGCAGTATTTATTTATCTAGAAATATATTACAAGATCATAAATTATTAAATGATCTATTTTATGAGAGTAAATTTGTCTGAAAAACTGACTGGAATGGTGTTTCTATTTACTCTGTCTAAAAGCTGTGGATGGTGTTGTATGTTTGATATCTATCCTCTGATTAGTGGGCCCAATCTCAGACTCAGCCCACTCAGGGATTTATTAGGGTCCAGTTCTGAGTCAGATTAATTTGCTTTCTTTTGTAATTGCTCTTGGTTCTGTCACAATGCCATGGACCAGAGCCAAATTGGGCTAAACCAAATTGCTCCTCAATGTTGATTTTCCTCTAGCATTCTTTAGCTGGGACTACATTGAGAGTGGAAAGAGAGACAGCATTTGAGGAACTGCATCCTAATTGGGAATCAGGGATATTGGGAACAGAGAGAAATACAAGGGAAAAAGTGAAAAACAACAATGATCAAAAGATCTTTGTTCAAACCACAGAATAAATTGGTGGAAAGCCAAGATGTATTCAGGGTCACCAGAGGTTAGAACTATTGAATGGGAGTCAACTTAATTGAGTGAGTTGGTGCCACCAGTTGGAAGACAGGCCATGGGAACACTGGCAGGCTCGTTGTAATTAGGATCATGAGTCAGAAGTAGAGGTAGAGAAGTACAGGACCACAGTCCCTGGCAGTATCTAACAGGAGAAGATCCCTGCAAAGGAATTGGCATCAACAGGGCAGCTTGTTCTCTGATGAAGAATTGAGGTGATAGCTGGAGAATTGAACTACGGTAGAAAATTGGAATTGCTGATGGTAAGAACTGATGGCCATTACAGAAAACTGGGGACTCCCTGTAGAGAAGAAGGTGCTGGTGGAGCATTAGTGTTGATGATGCAATTTCAGGTTTGTTTACAGAAACCCAGGTCTCATTAATTGCTGGCATTATTCCTCTGAAATATATCTGTCGTATTTTAAATCTGCATTCTCAACCCAAAAATATTAAGAATAGAAGAGATGAGAGCCTGAGTTACTGGGAAAGGACGTCTAGGTAAGGGTATCTTTTCTCTAGAGTGTAGGAAACTGACAAGAGATACGATTGAGATATAAACTTAGGAGGGATATTGACAGGGTGAATGCAAGCAGGCTTTTTTTAAAACTGAGATTGGGTAAAACTAGAACTAGAAACCATAGATTAAGAATGAAATGTGAATTATTTAAGAGGAACCCGAGAGGGATGTTCTTCACTCAGAAGGTTGTGCCAGTCAGCCACTCAACAAGCCGCACCACATTACTGCTTCTGATGTGTGTAATATTCATGTATGCACTCAGTTACAGGGATAGAATATTAGAAGGTTGCAATTTGGAGTCAGTTAGAAAAAAAAAGTGATCCTGATTAGTCAAGAGTCAGTTCATTTTCTTATGAAATTATGGTCCAGATGCACGAGAGCAGAACAGTCTTGCAACAGCAGGCCAGCTTTCGAAAACACAATCACATAGCTTGCACCTCTTAGCAGCTCAAGCTGTGGAAACTACAATTAGCTTCTCTGTGAGATAACAGAGGGTTATGTATGGGCATTTGAGCTGAAAATTGGCTCCAAATATTTACGTGAAGTTTCTGCAAATTGCCTACTTTGTGGTCATAAAATACTGCTCGATGCAACAGCAACAATTATAATATTGGACTGGTAAATTCATTGAGAAAGAACATATATTAAAATTTGCAAACATATATTTCAAATGAACTTCTTTCGATCAGAGTCTTAGTTACAGTGAATTTCATTTCTGTCAACAGTGCAGAGGATTGGGAATTATTAAGATTAAAAGCAATCTTCTGGCAGACTTTTCTTTGAATATTCTTTATTATTGAAGACTCTGATAGGAACTAAGGTGTAAAATGTATGAGAGAAGAAAGGAATATTTTACCCCAAAACACTTTATAGCCATTTAAAAACAGAATGTGCTGGAGATGCTTAATGGTCTGGTAACATCAATGGAAAGAGGATCAGATTTATAGCTTCAGGTCAATGACTTTACATAACAGGCAAAGCATTTGTTTTCAAGTAGCTGCTTTATGTAAATAAGGGTAGAAATCTAATTCACACAAAGTATGGCATTAAAACAGTAAACAGTGGTCTAGAGAGCTACTTAGGTTTTGTATGTTAGGCACAACACCAGGAAGACTTGTTCCTCTACTTCAAACCGGATCGTAGTAATATTCTAATATCACAGCCCAAATTCAGGTCACACAACAGCAGGTTATAAATCTGTCAGATCAAGTATAAGAAAAATAAACATGAGGTGATTGGATCCAACAGGTTCACTAGCATCATTACTGGAAGGCACCACCACTTGAATTAGTTTGCACATGATCCCATTTCCACACACTGCTGCAGATTCTTTATTGCCTCTGAGAGGCCTAGCACTCATGTAAACAATTGTTAACGAAGTTCAAACACTTTCTCAGAGTAGCTGTAGAATGGCATTATGCATGACCTTTCTCATGTCACCAATGTGGAGAACAACTTTAAAACTGCATGCACAACAGGACTGGAAACTTGGAATATAATATGTAATTATATAATAACAACTGTAAAATTAAAAGATAATAAAGAGGTAGGTAAAATCAAGCCTTGTGTTACAACCACAGGATGTCTCAGATGACTTTCAGCTAACAAAATACTGTTGCGGTGCAATTATTCTTGTAATGAAAAGTCTATTGTAGCCAATATTGTAGTCCAGTGTAGAATCTGTTGACCCTTAGCAATTTTTATTGATGCATTATAGGGGGAATCCTATCTAGATGAATAACAGCTTGGTATAGCAACTGCTCTGCACCTGACAGCAGAAAACTGCATTGTTGTGGACATAGCTTGGCACATCACAGAATCCAGCCTCCCCTCATTCCTATTGCCTCATTAGAGCAACCAGCATAATCCAGGAACCTATCCATCCCAAACATTCTCTCTCTTCTCTTCCACTGGGCAGAAGATACAAAAAGCCTGAAAGAACATACCACTAGTTTCAAGGACAGCATCTACCCCATTCTTATAAGACCTCATAGAATAAAATGGACCCTTGACCTCACCATCTACCTTGTTCTGATTTTGCACCTTATTGTTTACCTGCACTGCACTTTCTCTGTAGCTGTTACACTTTATTCTGCATTTTTGTCATTTTACCTTGTTCTACTTCAATGCACTGTGTAATGATTTGCTGTGTATGAACAGTATGCAAGACAAACTTTTCCTCTGTATTTTGGTACATGTGACAATAATAATATAAATTCAATTCCAATTCATTATTATCCTGCTTTGTGTTTGCAAGAGTCTAAAGTAATCTGCAAATGAATGGAACATGGTAACCTAAAGATTTATATCAGAACTTTTCTGGTTGGAAGTACACTGTAGTGTTTTTGCGAAGATGAACTAAAGACAGGAAAAGGGACAAACAGCATTTGTCCCTTGATACAAATTTTACCGTTTTGCCCAAGAATAATCTTTCAAGTAAGACTTCTCAAACATCTTCCTTGTTTTTCCCTTTCTGCACATCTATGTACCTCAGTCATAGAACATAGAACATTATAGCACAGAAGTAGTAGTGCAACCACTCGAGTCAAGTATGATGTTCTCCCAAGATATTATTCCCATAATGGAGAATGCATGTACGTGACTTCATTTAGCATAGGGAGGCTGATACATGGACACCTACCACATGATCCATGATCCTTGACAGATAGGGGTCAGGATTCAGTAGCATGGTATGGGGTCCCTTCACTGTTGCAAATTTCCTCCACTTTCACTGACATTGTGATGCGTCATCATCTTCTGCCAGCTCCACTGTTGAGGTCATTTTTGGATCACACTTTGCCTGGAACCTCCATCTTGACCTTATCCATGGGTGACCCTGCCAGGAGCTAAGCTCCAGGTGGCATCACTCTTGGGATCTCAGGAACTCGCAAGCCTCTCCACTATGACAAGGTGATGATCTGCGGAGAAGATAGAAAGCCTTCAGCCTTTGACCCTTTAACATACTCAAAGATCAATCTAATGGTTCCCTCCTAAATAACCCTCCATTTTTTTTATCATCCATGTGCTTATCCAAAAAAATGTTTAAATGATCCTAATGTATCTGCCTCTACCACAATCCCTGAGAGCACGTTCCATGCACCCACCACTCTCTGTGTATAAAATGTACCACTGATATCCTCCTATACACTCCTCAAATCACCTTAAAATTATGTCACCTTGTGCTAGCCTAGGATAATGTTCTCCATCTATCCACTATTATTGTCTCCTCATCTTGTGGACCTCCATCAAGTCACATCTCATCCTCCTCCTCTCCAAAGAGAAAAATCTTAGCTCACTCAACGTGTCTTTGTAAGACATGTTCTCTAATCCAGGCAGCCTCTTGGTAAATCTCCTCTGCAACTCCTCTAAAGCTTCTACATCCATCTTATAATGAGGTGAGTTGCCATAGGTGAGACCAGCAATTTTTTTTAATAACTTATTGGATCAGAGGTGAGGAATGTCATAGATTGATGCTATTCTGTCCTCAGGTGGCACTTACTAAAAAGGGAAGACCTCATGGTGACCAGGAGCAGAAAACCTAATTGATTTTACTTTGCACTTCCCTAATTTGAGAAAGTAAGAAAGGCAACACCATACTTTGCACTCTACAGAAGCCCATAACAATGTTCAGCAAGCCTTGGTGAAGCTTAGAACAGAATGAAATGGCAATTCAAGTTAATCGTGTGTGAGGAAAGTTCATTCAACTCTTCATAATATGAATGAACAACATATTCTGAGTCTAGAAAATGTCGTAAGTCAGACATTCATGTTCTCCAATGAAGTGACTGTTGCTCGTTAAGAAATAAGAGGATTAGCAGGATCTTTTAGATCCTGACAACCCTACTGTGGTTTTCACTTGCTTGTATTACTGCTATTAAAAAGATGGCAGTTTTCAGCAAGGAAGATGTCAACTCAGAGTTAAGGTAGCAAAGTCTTTTTTTTCTGCTGGGACGTGCATGTAAAATGTCAAACGTCTTTTTGTGACAAATATTTATATGGTTTTGGATGGGAGGGAACTGCATTAAAATCTGATTAAGATTGCCTCAGATTAAATATTATTCAGTCTGAATTTCTTTCTTTGAGTAACAGAGGTATGGAAGCTGAGAATAGAAGTCTATAACAATAATTGACCTAATTAATTAAATTTTTTGGATCTAACACCTTCAAAGAAAACTTCAAAGAAAATATCCCTGATCAAAGTTGTAGCACCTCCAGAGTATATCATGTTTATGCAAGACAAGAAAAAAAACGCTGATTTACTCAAATAGCTGTTGCTGCCAAACAAATATGTTCTATTTTTAAAAATGACAACTAAAAACAACAGAGAACATTAGCAGCAGAAAAATGAGGAAATAAATTTGATTATTTTCATTAAAAGGTGTCAGTTACAGAGCAAAATCAACATGAAAACTGGTAAAATCCATCACAACTTTTCTATTCAGACTACTGCTCCCTTCAAATCTTTTATCAGCAAGTTCAATGATAAGCATTAGGACCAAAACTGGCCAAAGGATAAGAGCAAAAGGGATTCCAGATGCATCAAAGCACATCACGATGTTGTAGGTGCATTTTCTTTAATGGCACATCCCATCCTAATTTCTAAATAAAGAGACTGGCAAAAAAAAACTTTATACTTTATAGTCGCCAAACAATTGGTACTAGAACGTACGATCATCACAGCGATATTTGATTCTGCGCTTCTCACTGCCTGGGTTACAAAGATTAAATATTAAAAATATTTAAAATAGTTAAAATTAGTAAATATTAAAATTTTAAATTATAAATCATAAATAGAAAAATGGAAAGTAAGGTAGTGCAAAAAAAACGAGAGGCAGAGAGAAAAAAAATGAGAACATTGTTGATTCCAGAGTTCTTTTCAGTCAAATGCAATGAAGACTTGGAAATTTAGTTAAACATTAGCAGGTAAAACACTGAAATTCCTAATCTTCCACATCTAAACTTAGTTGTCCTAGCTTTAGGTCCTAAGGTTCTGTGTTTTACAGTTCCCTCCCTAAACTTTCTACTTCTCCTTTCACCTCTAAGAAACTCTTAAATACACAGGTTTTTAAGCAAACTTTTGCCATAATATCTCCAGAAGTGGCGTGAAATCAATTGCTGTTTCATATTACTACTGTGAAGCATTTTGGGACCTTTTTATCAATGTAAACAGTGTTAACCTTGTTGTTGGAGGCTGTATACAAATTTTTTAAATTACATTTTGCCATTTAGATTCATAGAGTTGTACAGCATGGAAACACAGATTTCAGCCCAATTCCCCCATACGAACCAAGATGCCTATCTAAGCTAATCACACTTGCTTGCATTTGGCCTGTAATTCTTTAAACCTTTTCAATTCATATACCTGCCTAGATGTTTTGTAAACAATGTAATTCTATGAATAAACTCTTCTCAGACTTCTAGCCCAGGTACAGGTATCGATTTTAACCAATGTTTCAATGACAAACTCTGCCATCTTCATCAGGGATGATACCTGGGCATGACTAGTCCAGTAGTATTTATACCCCCATCGTTCACCTCTACTCATTGGTTAGTCCTCATTCAATCAGGTTTCTGCTGGCCCATCCTGTTTACAATTGATTTCCAGTTCTCATTTGGAGCAAGATCTTTGTCTTTGAAAAAATTCTTTTCCTCTAGTTTTATTTCAATGGCTTCCTTCACCAGGCGGTCCCAAGCGCCATTGGTGCGGCACAGTGGTTTAGTGCCGTCAAAGTCAACCCTATGGTCATTGCGAATGCAATTTTCTGATACCACCAATATCTCCAGGTAACTCAAACAGATGCATCTCCTGTGCTCCTTCATATGAGTTTCCAGCGTGCGTCCCATCTGGCTGATATACGCTGTTCCGCATTCACAGGGAATCCTGTAAACGCCAGCCAACCTAAGTCCCAGGTGATCTTTGGCCTGCGTAAACTATGATTTGAGCTTCCTTGCAGGTTTGGGAATGGTAATAATCCAGTATTTCTTCAGGATCCTGATGAAACTTCCAGAAACCAGGGAAATATAGGGAAGACATTCTAATTGCCTTTAGTACAGTTGCAGCATTCTTTCCAAGTACCCACCAATTTGATGTGGAAAAGCTTGGATTAAAGAAAAATAGAGGGAAGAGTTAGATGGATTTTAGAATAGGTTAAAAGGTTAAACTGGGTTAGACCGGTGGGAAGAGGTTAAAAGGAGATCATTTTTTCTTCGACGGTTTGATCAAGGAATGACTGTGCAGGTGCATGGACATCAGCGATTTAGACAGGTGGGAAGAGTTTAAAAGGAAGACAGCTATATAGAGTGGGCATCAGAGGAGCAGGTGACAGAGTAGAGGGAGTCAGAGTAGGAGGGCTTTGGCTCAATGAGGCTTCGGCGATAACGGGTCAAGGCGAATTAAGTTACTTGTGAAAAATAGGAATAGGAAGTATGTCTGTGAGGCTGGTGTTCTGTAATGGGTGTCAGATGTGGGATGTCTGGGAGACTCTCAGCCTCCTGGATGGCAATTTCTGCATCAGATGCCTCGAGCTGCAGCTCCTTAGGGACTGGGTTAGGGAACTGGAGATGCGGCTCAATGACCATCGTCTGACCAGGGAAAGTAGAGACGAGCTATGGCCAAGAAGTCACACCGGGGACTTGGGAGACAGATAAGTGGGTAACTGTCAGGAGAGGGAAGGGCAAGAGTCAGATACTAGAGAGTACCCCTGTGGTTGTCCCCCTTAACATTAAGTACACTTGTTTGAGTACTGTTTGGGGGGGGGGGAACAACCTAACGGGGGAAGCAACAGTGGCCGTGCCTCTGGCATAGAGTCTGGCCCTGCAGCTCAAAAGGGTAGGGAAAGGAAAAAGGCAGCAGTAACAGGGGACTCTATAGTCAGGGGGTCAGACAGGTAATTCTGTGGACACAGGAAAGAAAGGTGGATGGTAGTTTGCTTCCCAGGTGCCAGGGTCCGGGATGTTTCTGATCATGTCCAAGACATCCTGAAGTGGGAAGGTGAATAGCCAGAGGTCGTGGTACATATTGGAACCAATGACATAGGTGAGAAAAGGGAGGAGGTCCTGAAAACAGACTACAGGGAGTTAAGAAGGCAGTTGGGCAGCAGGACCTCAAAGGTAGTAATCTCAGAATTACTGCCTGTGCCATGCGACAGTGAGTAATGGAATAGAGTGAGGTGGAGGATAAATGCGTGGCTGAGGGATTGGAGCAGAGGGCAGGCATTCAGATTTCTGGATCATTGGGACCTCTTTTGAGGCAGGAGTGACCTGTACAAAAAGGACAGGTTGCACTTAAATCTGAGGGGGACGAATATCCTGGCAGGAAGGTTTGCTAAGGCTACTGGGGAGAGTTTAAACTAGAATCGCTGAGAGAAAGAAGGGACGGTTGGCTCACAAATCTAGAAAGCTTGTAGACAGTGTAGGAAGGAGGATAGGCAGGTGATAGAGAAGGGATACGCTCAGACCGATAATCTCAGATGTGACTATTTTAACTCAAAAAGCATCATGAACAAAGCAGATAAGCTTAGAGCATGGACCAATACTTGGAGCTGTGACGTTGTTGCCATTACAGAGACTTGGATGGCTCAGGGGCAGGAATGGCTACATAGAGTGCCAGGCTTTAGATGTTTCGGAAAGGACAGGGAGGAAAGCAAAAGACGTGGGGGCATGGCACTGCTGATTAGAGATAGTGTCATGGCTGCAGAAAAGGAGGAAGTTACGGAGGGATTGTCTACTGAGTCGCTGTGGTGGAAGTTAGGAACAGGAAGGAGTCAATAACTCTACTGGATGTTTTTTTTTATATAGACCATCCAATAGTAAAAACGACGTCAAGGAGCAGATAGGGAGACAGATTCTGGAAAGATGCAATAATAACTGGGTTGTCGTGGTGGGAGATTTTAATTTCTCCAATATTGATTTTAATCTCTCTAGAGCAAGGTGTTTAGACAAGGTAGAGTTTGTTAGGTGTGTTCAGGAAGGTTTCCTGACACAATATGTAGATAGGCCTATAAGAGGAGAAGCTGTACTTGATCTGGTATTGGGAAATGAACCTGGTGAGGTGTCAGGTCTCTCAGTGGGAGAGCATTTTGGAGATAGTGATCACAATTCTATCTCCTTTACCATAGCATTGGAGAGGGATAGGAACAGACAAGTTATTGGAATAAGGTGAAATATGAAGCTATCAGGCAGAAACTTGGAAGAATAAATTGGGAACAGATGTTCTCAGGAAATGTACAGCAGAAATGTGGCAAATGTTCAGGGGATATTTGCGTGGTGTTCTGCATAATGTATGTTCCAATGAGACAGGGAAAGGATGGTAGGATACAAGATCCAGGGTGTACCAAGTCTGTTGAAAATCTAGTCAAGAAGAAAAGAAAAGCTTACGAAAGGGTAAAAAAAATTAGGTAATGATAGAGATCTAGAAAATTATAAGGTTAACAGTAAGTAGCTTAAGAATTAAATTAGGAGAGCCAGAAGGGGCCATGAGAAGGCCTTGGCAAAGAGGATTAAAGAAAACCCCAAGGCATTCTACAGGTATGTGAAGAGCAAGAGGATAAGACGTGAGACAATAGGACCAATCAAGTGTGACAGTGGAAAAGTGTTTATGGAACCGGAGGAGATAGTGCAGGTACTTAATGAATACTTTGCTTCAGTATTCACTACAGAAAAGGACTTTGGTGATTGTAGGGATGACTTACAGCAAATTGAAAAGCTTGAGCATATAGACATTAAGAAAGAGGATGTGCTGGAGCTTTTGGAAAGCATCAAGTTGATAAGTCACCAGGACCAGACGAAATATACCCTAGGCTACTGTGGGAGGTGAGGAAAGAGATTAGTGAGCACCTGGCGATGATCTTTGCATCGTCAATAGGGATGGGAGAGGTTCCAGAGGATTGGAGGGTTGCAAATGATGTTCCATTATTCAAGAAAGGGAGTAGAGATAGCCCAGGAAATTATAGACCAGTAAGTCTTACTTCAGTGATTGGTAAGTTGATGGAGAAGATCCTGAGGGGCAGGATTTATGAACATTTGGAGAGACATAATATGATCAGGAATAGTCAGCATGGTTTTGTCAAATGCACGTCATGCCTTACGAGTCTGATTGAATTTTTTGAGGATGTGATTAAACACATTGACGAAGGTAGAGCAGTAGATGTAGTGTATATGGAGTTCAGCAAGGCATTTGATAAGGTACCCCATGCTTATTGAGAAAATAAGGAGGTATGGGATCCAAGGGGACCTTGCTTTATGGATCCAGAATTGGATTGCCCACAGAATGCAAAGAGTGGTTGTAAGTGGGTCATATTCTGTATGGAGGTTGGTGACCAGTGGTGTGACTCAGGGATCTGTTCTGGGACCCCTTCTCTTTGTGATTTTTATAAATGACCTGGATGAGGAAGTGGAGGGATGGGTTAGTAAATTTGCTGATGACACAAAGGTTGGGGGTGTTGTGGATGGTGTAGAGGGCTGTCAGAAGTTACAGCAGGACATCGATAGGATGAAAAACTGGGCTGAGAAGTGGCAGATGGAGTTCAATCCAGATAAATGTGTGTTGGTTCGTTTTGGTAAGTCAAATATGATGGCAGAATATAGTATTAATGGCAAGACTCTTGGCAGTGTGGAAGTTCAGAGGGATCCTGGGGTCCGTGTCCATAGGACACTCAAAGCTGCTGTGCAGGTTGACTCTGTGGTTAAGGCGGCATATGGTTCATTAGCATTCATCAACCATGGGATTGAGTTCAAGAGCCAAGAGGTAATGTTACAGCTATATAGGACCCTGGTCAAACCCCACTTGGAGAACTTTGCTCAGTTCTGGTCACCTCACTACAGGAAGGATGCAGAAACTATAGAAAGGCTACAGAGAAAACTTACAAGGATGTTGCCTAGATGGGGGAGCATGCCTTATGAGAATAGGTTGACTGAACTTGGCCTTTTCTCCTTGGAGTGAAGGAGGATGAGAGGTGACATGATAGAGGTGTGTAAGATGATGAGAGGCATTGATCATGTGGATAGTCAGAGGCTTTTTCCCAGGGCTGAAATGGCTCACACGAGAGGGCACAGTTTTAAAGGTGCTTAGAAGTAGGTTCAGAGCGGATGTCAGGTGTAAGTGTTTTATGCAGAGAGTGGTGAGTGTGTGGAATGGGCCGCCAGTGACTGATGGAGACAGGTACAACAGGGTCTTTTAAGAGACTCTTGGATAGGTATATGGAGGTGAGAAAAATAGAGGGCTATGGGTAACCCTAGGTAATTTCTAAAGTAAGTACATGTTCAGCACAGCATTGTGGGCCAAAGGGCCTGTATTGTGCTGTAGGTTTTCCATGTTTTTCTATGTTTCTATGTTAACAGAACATCGTGGGCTGAAGGCCCTTATTGTGCTGAAATGTTCTACGTTCTATAAATTTAAAAGTTTGACATAACTGTAAGTACAAACATTCCCACGTTCATTCCTATGAACAACATATCTAGTTCTCTCTCCCTCTCACTCTCCATCTTCATTTTAATATTCTTAATAATCTAGTGATCTTTAGATGTCCTTCATTACAATACTATAAATGTATGGTTTAGTATACTGAGTGATTTTTGTGTATTTTCCAGCCAAATTGACATAGTCAACTGTTAAAATGAAACCCATTCTTTATCGGGGACACCCTGTATTAAAAGACATAGGTACACTGCTGGGCTAATAAACCTCATTGGATTACAATATCATGGCAGTATTAGAGATTTGGCTAAAGAGAAAGACCATAGTGTGTTCTAAGCATTACTGAATCCAAAGCTTTCTGGAAAGGTGGGCAGGGATAAATGGGGAATAATGAGGCTAATGCCGAGCTGGGGACAGAGGGAGTCCTGGAAAAACAAAGAAAAGAATCTGTTCAGAAACATTAAACAACAGAGGTAGGACAACACCACTGGGACTATTCTATAGTCGCCAACTAATGGGAAGGATGTTGAGGAAAATATGAAATACTCAGAGAAGCGATAACAGGGGACTTCATCTATACAGGAGAGCAAATAACATTTTGTCACGTACCTCGTGACGGGTTAAAGAACCAGCAGAAATGGAAAACACTTTGTAGTCCTGTATTACTATTAACTAATATTATTTATTAGTAACTACACAATACAGTAATATAAAATCAGATACTGTATATAAAACTGGTTATCAATGAATATATATGGAAATATATGAAAATCAAGCTTCTTCAAGTCAAGTAAGATAGTCTTACGATGATGAGTAAAGTTCAGTTCAGTTCGTGGTATTGAGTTGAGTAGTGATAGAGATAGAGAGAGAGAGAGAGAGATGAGTCTTCAGATGAGCTGACACCGTCAATCTTCCCGTTGTCCTCCAAAATCCTTTAGAAATCACCGACTGTGACTTCAACAAAGGGGACCGTTCTTCTGTTTGGAATCATGAACCCAGGCAGGGGTTGGAAACATGGATAACTCACCACCGGTCACTCCCTATTCTCACTGTAAGAGCCACTGATTGATCCACCTGATCGATCCTCCAAAAACCCACTTTTTCTGTGGGCACAACAAAGCTCATTTAGTGTCTAAAAACATGTGTTGCAGGTCTATCTTCTGACCTCCTATTTATCTCACCATACTGAGTACCAACTGTCATTCAAATAACTCCTCCCTTCTTTGTCTGTGTAAGAATGTACAAGCAGGCAATGTCCTTGGAGAAAGTATAAACAACCTGCCGAAAAATCATAACACCATCGCCAAGCAGTCTTCATCGCTCTCTCTTAAAAACAAGATGTCAGTGTTACATAATTCTTTCTCTTTTTAACAAGGTGTCTGTTGTTGAGCATCTCTCTCTCTCTCTCTCTCTCTTCCAAAGCACAGTTCACAGGGGTAATCGAACACAGTTTATAGGGGTAATTCAGGACCCCGTCACAATAGAAAAAGAGGGGCAAGAGCTTCTAAAGTTGTGTTCCAGAGAACTTTCTTCATCTGTGTTTGTTTGACCCAAAAAGGAAGGGAATTTTGCTGAACTCCAGAAATATTCCTTGGACAAATGACAAGGAAAAGGGCTGAAGGCAAGGTGAGACTGATCAGAGACAAGAAGGAAGTAAAGGTCCAACTAAATTAAATCTATCTTCACTAAAGAAGAAGATATAGTTCAAGCTCTGGAGGGGGAGAAAATAAAATGGAGGTACTAGAAAGGTTATCTACACTTAAGGCAGAAGAATTGTTTGTTCCAGCTGGGATTTATCCAGTTTGCTGAAAGAGCTATGGAAAGAAAGTGCAGAAACTCTGTACATAGTCTCCAAAATGTTTTTAGATTCTAGAATGGTGCGACAGGACTGGAAAATGAAAATTGCTGACTCTTGTTCACACTGTTATTTTGTGAAGAAAAGGAGAGAGGATCAATGGTTGATATGGTAGAAACAGACTTCCAGAAGATATCAACAGTAAATGGGTGCTTTCAGACAGAAGGATAGTGTAGGACAATAGGACATAGAAGCAAAATTAGGCCATTCTACCCATCGAGTTTCCTCCATCATTCAATTATGACTAAATCAAGAACCTATTAAATTCCACTTTAAATACACCCAATGACTTGGCCTCCAGAACTATCTGGGACAATGAATTCCACATATACACCATCCTCAGTCTAAAGGATTTCCAACCTTCAGGTTCCTGAACCAAAGGGGATAAATTCATTCAACTTCACTTCATAATTGAAATGTTCCCTCACCCTATGGACTCACTTTCAAAGACTCTTCAGCTCATGTTCTTAATATTTATCTCTTATTTATTGTAATTATTTCTTTCTATTTGTATTTTGTATTCATGTCTTCTGCATACTGGTTGAATGCCCAAATTAGTGCAGTCTTGCATAGATTCTATTATAGTTATTATTCCATTATAGATTTATTGATTATCCCCACAAGAAAATTAATCTCAGGGTTGTATATGGTGACATATATGTACTTTGATAATAAATTTACTTTGAACTTTGATCAAGGTCCCTCTGTAATATTTTACATTCTTCTACACTGTCTACAGCACCACCTACATTAGCATCATCTGCAAGCTGTACTTTAGCATCCAATAGTTTATACAAGTTACAAACAACAAAGGTCCCAACACTGACCCCTGCAGCACACTACTAGATACAGACCTGCAGTCTGAGCGCAACCCTCGATTATCACCCTCTGCTTCATACCACTAAGCCAATTTTGAATCCAGTCCTCTATCTCCCCATTTAAGACCTGTATGTAAATCTAGTTAAGAAACAGTTAGATAGGTTTTACATAGTAGGGGAATTAAGGGTTATGGGGAAAAGGCAGGCAGGTGAAGCTGAGATTACGGACAGATCAACCATGATCTTATTGAATGGCAGGGCAGGCTTGATGGGCCGGATGGCCTACTCTTGCTTCTATTTCTTATGTATTGCCTTCTCCTTGATAATTTGCATATGGTCCAAAACAACGAAACTAATTCCCTCATTTCCCTAACTTCCATTGGTTTATCTGCAGCAAAAAATAAACTGAAGGAAATATTCATTAAAAGTCTCACCCATTCCCTTTGGTTCCAAACACAAATGATCATGCTCATCTTTAACAGAACATACTCTCCCCCTTGAAATCCTTTTACTCTTAATATACCTATAGAGCCTTTTGGGATTTGCTTCACCTTATATACCAGATCCTTCTCATATCCTCTTTGACTCTCCCAACCTTCCCCCTTAAATAGACTCCTATGTTTCTTGTAGCATCAGGAGATCCACTAGATCCCAATTGCTTATGCACAGTGTAATCCTCTCAATTTGCTTAATCAGAGCCTCAGTGTCTGGTAGGGTTCCCTAAACCTACCAGCACTTCCCATCACCCCAACAGGAGTCTGCAGGCCCTAAACTCATGACATCGCACCTTTAAAGGCCTCCCATTTGGCAGACCCTCTTTCCCTGCAAATTGGTCCAATATACCATTGCAAGATCCCACCTAATAGCTGCAAAATTTTTCCTGCCTCATTTCAGTAGCTAACCTATGAACACATCATATCCTTATCCATAACTGTTTTGAAATAAATAGAATTATGGTCACTGGACCCAATGTACTTACAAACAGATACTTCCACCACTTGCCCTACTTCATTCCCTAAAGGAGGTGCAGCATTGATCCCTCTATATATTGATTAAGGAAGCTTTCTTGAACACATTTCACAACTTCCACTCCAGCCAAGCTTCTACACTATTGTTGGCCCACTCAATATTAAGGAATTTAATATCTCCCACTAATATAACCAAATAATGTTAAAACTTTCTGCAATCTTTTTAATATCTGTTCCTCTAGTTCCTGCTGACTATTGGAGAGGACTATGATACAGTGACTACCCCCTTTTTAGATCTATATCCTACCCATATGGTCTCTCTGGATAATTCCCTAAGAACATCATCTCCAAGTACCATTGTTTTGTTCTTCTTCTTCAAAAAGACAACTCTCCCTCCTCTCTACCTCCACCCTCAGTCATGCCTGTACCATCTACATCCTGGAACACTGAGCTGCCAGTCCTGCCCTTCCCTTAGCCACGTTTCAAATATGACTATAACATCCCGAGCCCCGGAGGCAATACAGCACTTCAATTTTACCTGCCTTACGTGTCAAGCCTCTTGCATTGAAGTAAATGCAGTTTAAGCCAATGGTGTTTCCTCGCTTTTTACTGTGTTCTGGTTTATCCTAACAACTAAATTTGTTCTCATTGGCTGCTGTATTTTCCCCTAATGTCTCATTGGCCACTCCACTGCTCAGGCCCCCTGCCACTCTTGCTTTAGCTTTCCCATGATGCACTGGCAAATCTCCTAGCCAGGATATTGGGTCCTTTCAGTTCAGCAGCAACCCATGTCTCTTCCACAGGCCTCCCCTACCTTAGAAGCACTCAATGATCCAAGAACTTGAATCCCTGTCCCCTGCACCAGCACCTCCGCCATACATTCATCTGACTGTACATGCTAGAATTGAACAGCACGAATATATGTAGCTGGAGCAACTCAGCAGGTCGGGCAGCCTCTTCGGAGGGAAATGAAGAGTCAGCATTTTGAGCCGAGACCCTTCATCAGGACGAGAAAGAAAGAAGGCAGAAGCCAGAATTAAAGGGTAGGAAGTAGGGTAGATGCATAAGCTGGAAGGTGAGAAGTAAGTCTGGGTGAGGGGGTAAAATGGGTAGATGGGGGGTGGGGAGTGAGAATGATGTGAGCATTTGGGAGGTGATAGGCAGAAGAGTTTTAAAATCCCCACTTCCTTCCCTTCATTCCGTGGTCCACTGTCCTCTCCTATCAGGTTCCAGCTTTTTCAAGTGTTACGTACCCCGTAACTGGGTTGCCAAACCAGCAGAAATGGATCAAACAACAGGAATTCTGCAGATGCTGGAAATTCAAGCAACATACATCAAAGTTGCTGGTGAACAATGGATCACTCAGTTGGAGTCTGGATTACTAGAACTAAGAAAGTTTTATTAAAGAAACAAGCAACACAGTAATCGAAAGGATAATAAATGCAACAGTTCAGCAATGATAAACACACATGTGCACAGAATTAACATAACAGGATCAACCAAGCTCTATCGTTGTCTAGGGGTAAATGACCAATTTCAAAGTGACACGAAGTCCAGTTCAATTTAGTTCAGTTCGCAGTAATCGTTGCCATGGCGATGGACAATGTGGGGGGAGGGAGAGAGAGAACGAGAACGACTGATCATTCAGAACGGCTTCCACTCACAGACCTGCGATATTGCTCACAAGCAGCTTTCGGGCGAGTCCTTTGTGATGTCACCTGAGGTCACCGACTGTGACCCCTCCTCCAGATGCAGTCGACCCTCTGCTGTGAACCCGGCACCCAAGCGAGGGTGGGCACACACCGGGTTCCCGCTGATCGTACCTTTCCACCCTGTGCGTTTATGGCTCGATACTTCCCACCGACTCGTGAGAGGCACACCGCTTCCAGGGTCTCGTTACCTCGGATATCGTGTGTGTCCTGCCTTAGCGAACCTGTCCCTTTTTATTCCCCTGCTGGGGTATCGCCTGTCCATCACTTCAAACCGTTCAGGGTTCAAAGGGGGAGCCGCTCTAGACAGCTGTCTCTCCCGTCCCTTCATTACACATCTCCAGATCGTCTGTCCATCGCTTCAAACAGTTCAGGGTTCAAAGGGGGAGCCGATCTTGACAATACCCAGACTGATGGCTCCTTCATTAACACCTCCAACAGGTGCTTCATTGTGTGCCTTATCTCTCCCTCCCCTGAGGACAGGTGGCAGACCAACTGCTGATGCCACTAGTGCTATCCCAGGCCAGCAAACATCTTAATTTATGTGTATTCTCGTCACACAAGAGATCAGAATCAGGTTTATTATCACTGGCATGTGTCATGAAATTTGTTAACTTAGCAGCAGCAGTTCAATGCAATACATAATATAAAAGACAAAATAAATAAATACACAAATAATAATGATAAATAAGAAAAATCAATTAAAGTATATGTATATTGAATAGATTAAAAATCATGCAAAAATAATATATATTAAAAAGTGAAGTCATATCCAGCTCTGACCGAGGTCCCGACCCTCTCCAGACTGGGACCGCTCTTACTGCCACTGGGTCCTCCCGCCCATCTTATTCACCCACTACCCTCTTTCCTCCCCGTGACTCCCAACCTTCCCTCTACCCCTCATCGCCCCTCCATTCCTCTGATCCGTCATCCACCCCTAACCCCGCTCTCCCTCCTGAGACCGCCCACTCTTTACCCTCCTCTGACCCCAGCCCCAACCCTTGCCGTGTTTTCACCATCCCCTCTGACCTTCCCCTCTCTGAGGCAGAACGTTCTGTCCTTAGCAAGGGCCTCACTTTTGTCCCCCTCTGTTCACACCTCAGTGAGTTCCGTGCCCGCCATGACGTTGAACTCTTCTTCCGTCGCCTACGTCTCCGAGCCTACTTCTTTGGCAAGGATTCCCCTCCCCCTACTGATGACCCCTTCTCCTGTCTTCAACCCTCCTCCTCCTCCTGGACACCCCGCCCGGGCCTTCTACCTGCAGTCGATCTCTTCATCTCCAACTGTCGCCGAGACATCAACCGTCTCAACTTCACCACTCCTCCCTCCTGTTCCAACCTCACTCCCTCTGAACGCACTGCCCTCCACTCTCTCCGCACTAATACCAACCTCACCATAAAACTCGCTGACAAAGGTGGTGCCGTAGTAGTCTGGCGGACGGATCTCTACCTCACTGAGGCCTAACGGCAGCTCTCTGACACCTCCTCTTACTTACACCTGGAACAGGACCCCACCAAAAAATATCAAATCATTGTCTCCTGTACCATCACCGCCCTTATCAACTCCGGAGACCTTCCATCCTCAGCCACACCCCACACTGCTCAGTTTTACCTCCTCCCCAAGATCCACAAGCCTGACTGTCCCAGTAGACCCATAGTTTCTGACTGCTCCTGTCCCACTGAACTTGTATCTGCCTACCTGGACTCCAATTTGTCACCCATAGTTCAGTCCCTCCCCACCTACATCTGGGATACATCCCATGCCCTCCACCTCTTCAATAACTTCCAGTTCCCCGGTCCCAACCGCTTCATTTTCACTATGGATG
This sequence comes from Mobula hypostoma, assembly GCF_963921235.1. Classification (NCBI taxonomy): domain Eukaryota; kingdom Metazoa; phylum Chordata; class Chondrichthyes; order Myliobatiformes; family Myliobatidae; genus Mobula; species Mobula hypostoma. The sequence continues at coordinate 15,080,242 of NC_086120.1, read as the reverse complement.
TCCAATCCTTATACACCTCCATTCCCCATCAAGAAGGCCTCAAAGCCCTCCGCTATTTTCTGGACAATAGACCTCACCAGTTCCCCACCACCACTACCCTCTTCCGGTTGGCGGAACTTAATAACTTCTCTTTTGGCTCTTCCCACTTTCTTCAGACCAAGGGTGAGGCTATGGGCACTCGCATGGGCCCCAGCTATGCCTGCCTCTTCATTAGTTATGTGGAACAGTCTGTGCTCCAAACCTATTCTGGTACTGCTCCCCAACATTTCCTTTGCTACATTGACAACTACACTGGTGCTGCTTCCTGCACCCATGTTAAGCTCGTCAATTTCATCGATTTTACTTCAAACTTCCACCCAGCCCTCAAATTCACTTGGTATACCTCAGACACTTCTCTCCCCTTTCTCGATCTCTCAGTCTCCATCTCTGGAGACAGATTGTCCACTGACATCTTCTACAAGCCCACAAACTCTCATAACTACCTCAACTATACCTCTTCCCACCCCACGACATGCAAAAATGCCATTCCCTATTCCCAGTTCCTCCGTCTCCGCCGCATCTGCTCCGAGGATGAGGCTTTCCATTCCAGGACATCTCAAATATCCTCTTTCTTTAAGGACCGTGGTTTCCCTTCTGCCGTCATCAATGATGCCCTCACCCGCATCTCCTCCATTTCCCGCACTTCGGCCCTCACTCCATCCTCCCCGCAACTACAACAGTGACAGATTTCCCCTTGTCCTTACCTACCACCCCACCAGCCTCCGGATCCAGCACATTATCCTCCTCAACTTCCGCCACCTTCAACAGGACCCCACCACTAAGCACATCTTTCCCTCTCCACCCCTCTCCGCTTTCCACAGGGATTGGTCCCTCCCCAACTCCCTGATCCACACGTCCCTCCCCATGGAACTCCCACCCGGCACTTATCCCTGTAAGCGTAAGTGCTACACCTGTCCCTACACCTCCTCTCTTGCCACCATTCAGGGCCCCAAACAGTCCTTTCAGGTGAGGCAACGCTTCACTTGTGAGTCTGTTGGGGTCATCTATTGCATTCGGTGCTCCCGGTGCGGCCTCCTTTACATTGGTGAAACCCGACGCAGATTGGGGGACCACTTCGTTGAGCACCTCCGCTCCGTCCGCCACAACAGACAGGATCTCCCGGTTGCCACCCACTTCAACTCTGCTTCCCATTCCCATTCGGATATGTTCATACATGGCCTCCTCTACTGCCATGATGAGGCTAAACTCAGGTTGGAGGAGCAACACCTCATATACCGTCTAGGTAGTCTCTAACCCCTTGGTATGAACATAGAATTCTCCAACTTCCGGTAATTCCCTCCCCCTCCCTTCCTCTATCCCTATGTCACTCTGCCCCCTCCCCCAGCTGCCTATCACCTCCCTCTTGGTTCTGCCTCCTTCTACTACCCATTGTGTTTTCCCCTATTCACCTTTCCTGCCTATCACCCCCCTGCTTCCCCTCCCCCATCCCCTTATCTTTCCCCTTACTGGTTTTTCACCTGGAACCTACTAGCCTTCTCCTCCCCCCCCCCCCCACCGACCCTCACCTTCTTTATAGGGCCTCTGCCCCTTCCCTCTTCAGTCCTGACGAAGGGTTCCAGCCCGAAACGTTGACTGATCGTTTCCACGGATGCTGCCTGACCTGCTGAGTTCCACACGTTCATGGGTTCAATATCCATTCAGGAATCGGATGGCAGAGGGGAAGAAGCTGTTCCTGAATCGCTGAGTGTGTACCTTCAGGCTTCTGTACCTCCTTCCTATGGTAACAATGAGAAAAGGGCCATGCCCTGGGTGCTGGAGGTCCTTGATAATGGACACTGCCTTTCTGAGACACCGCTCCTTGAAGATTTCCTGTGTACTTTGTAGGCTAATACACAAGATGGAGCCAACTAAATTTACAACCCTCTGCAGCTTCTTTTGGGCCTGTGCAGTAGCCCCCCCACCCCCATACCAGAGAGTGATGCAGCCTGTCTGAATGCTCTCCATAGTACATCTATAGAAGATTTGAATGTTTTTGTTGACATACCAAATCTCTTCAAACGCCTAATGAAGTATAGTCACTGTCTTGCCTTCTTTATAACTGCATCAACACGTTGGGACCGGTTAGGTCCTCCGAGATCTTGACACCCAGGAACTTGAAACTGCTCACTCTCTCCACTTCTGATCCCTCTCTGAGGGTTGGAAAGTGTTTCTTCATCTTACCCTTCCTGAAGTTCACAATCAACTCTTTTGTCTTACTGACATTGAGTACAAGGTTGTTGCTGCGACACCACTCCACTAGCTGGCATATCTCGCTCCTGTATGCCCTCTCATCTGCATCTGAGATTCTGCCAACAATGGTTGTATCATCAGCAAATTTATAGATGATATTTGACCTATGCCTAGCCACACAGTCGTGGGTATAGAGAGAGCAGAGCAGTGGGCTAAGCTCACACCCCTGAGGTACACCCCTGTTGATAGTCAGCGAGGAGAAGATACTATCACCAATCCACACAGATTGTGGGCTTCCGGTTAGGAAGTTGAGGATTCAATTGCAGAGGGAGGTACAGAGGCCCAGGTTCTGTAACTTATCAATCAGAATTGTGGGAATGATGGTATTAAATGCTGAGCTATAATTGATGAACAACATCCTAACATAGGTGTTTGTATTGTCTAAGGCTGTGTGGAGAGCCATTGAGATTGCATTTGCCATTGACCTTTTGTGGCGATAGGCAAATTGCAATGGGTCCAGGTCTTTGCTGAGGCAGGAGTTCAGTCTAGTCATGGCCAACCTCTCAAAGAATTTCATCACTGTAGATGTGAGTGCTATTTTGCGATAGTGTCAAGGCCCGAAATCAAGATCTGGGATCCGCCAACCACCAATACAAGCCTTCACGGATGATCTGACTATCACTGCGGAGTCAGTGCCTGGTGCTAGGTGGATTCTTAAGGGGCTGGAAAGGTTGATGAGGCGGGAAAGGATGCCCTTTAAGCCTGCAAAATCAAGATCTGTAGTGCTGAAGAAGGAGAGAGTACAGGAGAAATTTCATTTCTCTGTTGAGGACATTCCAATCCCTACCATCTCAGAGAACCCTGTTAAAAGTCTGGGGAGATGTTTGATGCAACACTCAGAGATAAGGCGGCAATAAGAAACAGCTGTGGGGAGTTTGAACAATGGTTGCAAAAGTTTGACAGGACTGGCCTTCCAGGGCAGTTTAAGGCATGGATCTACCAGCACGGTATTCTAGCAAGAATCCTCTGGCCACTTCTTCTCTATGAGTTTCCAAGTTCCACTGTTGCTGAATGAGAGAGGGTAGTCAGCCGGTTCCTGCGAAGATGGCTGGGTTTACCAAGGAATATCAGCAGCATCGCTCTGTATGGGAATAACTGCAAAACTGAGGCTCCCACTGAAATCCATCGAGGAAGAGTTCAAGGTTTTGCGAGCAAGAGAGGTGCTGCAATTCCGGGAATCTTCAGATCCAAGGGTTGCCGGAGCAAGAGTGGCAGTGAGAACTGGAAGAGAGTGGAGAGCAGAAGCTGAGGTACGACTGCTCCACAACGTGCTGGTGGGGGCAGTCGACAAGGGAAGAGTTGGACTTGGAAGCCTTGAAGTCCCCCATTTTGACAAAGTACAAGGGAAAGAGCGACGAGAACTGGTCCAGAATGAAGTAAGGGCAGCTGTGGAGGAGGAGAGGACCATCAGAGCAGTGGCAATGAAACAGCAAGGAGCCTGGACCAAATGGGAGCAGGTGATCGAGCGAAAGATCACGTGGAATGATCTCCGGAAGGTGGATCCACACCGCATCAAGTTCCTTATCCAGGCTGTTTATGATGTCCTTCCTAGCCCATCCAACCTGCACTGCTGGGGCCTTGCAGAACGACCAGCTTATCCCCTCTGTCAGAAGACCGGTACACTAGAGCATATTCTGAGCTGCTGCCCCGGAGCTCTTGCCTACGGCCGTCATTGGTGGTGGCATGACCAGGTCCTCCGGACAATTGCTGAGACAATCTGCAGCACCCTTAACATCTGCCAGAAAACAAATCCGGTCAAGAACACCACCTGCTTTGTCAAAGAGGGGGAAAGACCAACAGAACACCAGAAAACAAACGGGTTGCTCTTCACTGCGCAGGACTGGAAGCTACAAGCAGACCTGGGAAAACAGCTGCAGTTTCCTCCCCACATCACAGAGACTACACTGCGGCCCGACATTGTGTTGTGGTCCGACTCATTGAAGCACGTTCTTATGCTTGAGTTTACCGTGCTGTGGGAAGAACGCATGGAGGAGGCCTACGAGCGGAAAAGAGCCAAGTATGAAGATCTGAAGAACAACTGCCAAAGAAGAGGCTGGAGAGCAAAATGTTGGCCCGTGGAGGTCGGGTGTCGTGGCTTTGCAGGCCAGTCACCCTGCAAGGTATACACTGCACTTGGAATCACGGGAGAGAGAAGAAGGAGAGCCATTTCTACCACCGCAGATGCAGCAGAGAAAGCATCAAGATGGCTCTGGATAAAGAGGGCAGATCCGTGGGTTACTGCTAGGGCACAGGCCGGGGTCTGATCAACCCCGGTTGGGTCGCCTGGGCAAGGGTGTATGATGTTGAAAGATCTGAAACACCTGACAACCCCAGGTAACATCACTGATGATGTGCCCTAGCTTAGCATCATGCAGATGTCTCTGTAAGAACTACACCCCTGTAGAAGGCACACGCATTCCAGAACTGAGCTGCATAGTATTGGATGGAATTAAATCAAAATACATTGTTTATAGATTAGAAAAGCACAAAGTAGATAGGAATCCACGTCTGAATAGTTTCCATTGAAAGATCGTCGTTAAGGCAGGTCACATTATTCTTCTGGTATAATTGTTGCCTTTTTGAAGCAAGTGGGAATTTCCACTCATTAAGATGAAAAGTTGAAAATATCCTTGGATGCTCCCACCAGGGCTGAAGAGATTAATCACTGATTATTCTGTGGATGAGAAACTTCAGTTATGTAGACAGATGGGTGAATTTGGGGGTGTCCGCATTTGAACAGAGAAGATTGCATAGAGATCTGATAGCAGCATTTAAGATCATAAAGGGCATATATACAGAGAAAAACTGTTTTCATTGGTGGAAGGTGAAGAACTGTGGAACACAGAAGGAAAGTGATTGGCAAAAAGAAAAGTGTAACAAGGAAAAATGTTTCCCTGTGGTTCAAGTTTGGAATGGACTACCAAGGGAAGTAACAAAGCCAGATCCAACTGTAACATGACAACAGGGAATTGGATAAATGCATAGAAGCAGTATGGTTTCGTGGGTTTAAATGGCCTCCTTCTTTGTTTCAATCAGACTGTCATTTGCAGATCATCCATGTAATTGGACAGAACTTTAAATTTTGCATTAAAAGATGATCTCAGTTTAGGAGCAGTAACTCGGTGCAGTGATACCTGTGTAGCTGAAAATGAGTGACTGCAATAACAAAGTACTGTCTTTTAAATCCAGCCAGCAGTTTGGATTAACCCGATTTTTATGAACTGCAATATCTTTAATAACAGCTGCACAGAACCATTTACTAACTAAGTGCTGCAGATGCACTAAATCTGAAATAAAACTGGAAGTAGTTCAAATTCATCAATAACTGAAGAACAAAAAGCAGATATGATATTACAGATTGAGAATTTTTTATCAGAATGTAGTTATATTTGCCACTATAGACTGTTTTTCAGTAAAAAGAAAAATGGTCTAAGGCATCTACAACATCATTTGCACCTAAAAATTTGGATTTTATCAGACTCCTTGAAGGCCTACTAGAGCACAATTAGCAGAAACTCACACTGGTCAACTATTGTGGACAGTTTTGTGGGTTTAGCCATCTTCCAGTGGGATGTGTACAAATAAGCAAATAATAAATGAAAATCAAAATAAAAACAGTGGTGGTCTAAATGTGAAATTTGAAAAAACAAATGCTAGAAACACACAGCAGGTTGAGGTGAGAAACAAAGTTAATGTGTCAGGTCAAGTTCGTTCAACAGACTTCTCTTTGACTTGAAACATTAACATTAACCCAGGTTCTCTTTTGTCAGCAACAAACAAAGCTGCAGGAATGAGAATCATCGGGATGCAGATGAACGGTCTCAACCCAAATCATTGACTGTCTATTTCTCTCCACAGATGCTGCCTGGCCTGCTGAGCTCCTCTAGCATTTATTTTTTGCTGTTGTTGCTCCAGATTCCAGCACCTACAGTCTCTTGTGTGTCTCGTTCTCTTTCTGCCATTTCTGCTTAATCTACTGAGCTTCAAACTTTCTCTGATTTTTTTGGGGAGGGAGAATATATTATTGAATAAGCAATTGAACCAAATGGAAACGCAAGGCCTGTATCTTCTGTCTTCACTCTACCTTACAGATGACCAATATCAAAGACTTGTTTGTTCACCAAATTTTCCCTCATATTTTGAAGTAGCTTTGAGAAGAAACAATTTACCTGACCACACGGGGGCATAGCATCCATTACTGTTACTTCTCATGGATTCCAGCAGAGGATTAATAGCTATTATTAAATGCCTGTATTAAAGCAATTGAGAAAAGCTTTTACTTTTCAGTATTTATATACTACATTAAAAAGAAAATTTAGACATATTTTCAGATAACTCAATATTAAGCATATAGGAACAAAAGATATAGAAGCAGCAGTAGGTCATTAAGACTCATGTCAGCTCTACCTGACAGTCACTTTGAGGATTACCCTGTGCATCATTCATTTTCCTACCCATCCGTATGTCGTCTGATTCCAAGTGTGAACAAAATTAATCAAACTCAGCAGCAAACATACTGAATCAAATGTCCTTGGCTCTCTTAGAAAGAAAATTTACAACCCTTGCATAAAGAAATGTCTCCTCGTCTCAACACAAAATAGGAAACCACTTTCCCAAAGACAATGCCCATAGTTGAGACTCTACATCTACTCTGTTAATAAGACCATAAGGTATAGGAGCAGAATTAAGCCATTTGGCCCATCAACTCTGGTCCTGCATTTCATCATTACTGATCCATTTTCCCTCTCAGCCCAAATCTCCTGCCTTCTCCCTGTATCCCTTCATGCCCTGACCAATCAAGAATCTATCAACCTCTACCTTAAATATACATAAAGACTTGGCCTCCACAACTGTCTGTAGCAACAAACTTCACAGATTCAACATTTTCTGGTTAAAGACATTCCTGCTCATCTTCTTTCTAAAAGGACGCCCCTCTATTCTGAGACTGTGTCCTCTGATCTTAGACTCTACCAAAATAGGAAACATCCTCTCCGCACCACCCTATCATGGCCTTTCACCATTCGATAGGTTTCAATTAAGTCACCCCTAATTCTTTTGTATTCTAGTGAACTCGGGCCCTGAGCAGTCAAATGTTCTTCATATGAACGAGTGGAGTGGTGTCACAGCCGCCAACCTGGCACTCAATGTCAGTAAGACAAAAGAGCTGATTGTGGACTTCGGGAAGGGTAAGACGAAGGAACACATACCAACCCACATAGAGGGATCAGAAGTGGAGAGAGTGAGCAGTTTCAAATTCCTGGGTGTCAACACCTCTGAGGACCTAACCTGGTCCCAACATATCGATGCAGTTTTAAAGAAGGCAAGACAGCGACTATACTTCATTAGGAGTTTGAAGAGATTTGGTATGTCAACAAATACTCTGAAAAACCTCTATAGATGTACCGTGGAGAGCATTCTGACAGGCTGCATCACTGTCTGGTATGGGGCGGCGGGGAGGGGCTACTGCACAGGACCAAAAGAAGCTGAAGAAGCTGTAAAATTAGTCGGCTCCTCTTGGGTACTAGCCTACAAAGTACCCTGGACATCTTAAAGGAGCGGTGTCTCAGAAAGGCAATGTCCATTATTAAGGACCTCCAGCATCCAGGGCATGCCCTTTTCTCACTGTTACCATCAGGTAGGAGGTACAGAAGCTTGAAGGCACACACTCAGCGATTCAGGAACAGCTTCTTGCCCTCTGCCATCCGATTCCTAAATGGACGTTGAACCCGTAAACACTACCTCACTAATTAATATATATTAGACCATAAGACAAAGGAGCAGAAGTCGGCCATTTGGCCTATAGAGTCTGCTCCGCCATTTTATCATGAGCTGATTCATTCTCCCATTTAGTCCCACTCCTCCGCCTTCTCACCATAACCTTTGATGCCCTGGTTACTCAGATACCTATCAATCTCTGCCTTAAAAACACCCAATGACTTGGCCTCTACTGCCGCCCATGGCAACAAATTCTATAGATTCACCACACTCTGGCTAAAAAAATTTCTTCGCATATCTCTTCTGAATGGGCGCCCTTCAATCCTTAAGTCATGCCCTCTTGTACTAGACTCCCCCATCATGGGAAAATTATTATTTCTGTTTTTTGCACAATTTTAAAGCTATTTAATATACATATACTGTAATTGATTACTATTTCTTCTATATTATGTATTGCATTAAACTGCTGCTGCTAAGTTAACAAATTTCACAACAAATGCCAGTGATAATATACATGATTCTGACAAGCTGTTCAATCCTAGAATCATTTTCATGAACCTCCTTTGAACACTCTCCAGTTTCAGCACATCCTTTCTACGGGGCCCAAAACTGTTCACAATACTCCAAGTGAGTCCTTCCCGGTACTTTATAAAGTCTCAATATTACATCCTTGTTTTTACATTCTAGTGCTCTTGAAATGAATGCTAACATTGCATTTGCCTTCCTCACCACAGACTCAACCTGCAAATTGCCCATTAGGGAATCTTGTACAAGGACTCTCAAGCAACACACATCAAAGTTGCTGGTGAACGCAGCAGGCCAGGAAGCATCTCTAGGAAGAGGTACAGTCGACGTTTCAGGCCGAGACCCTTCGTCAGGACTAACTGAAGGAAGGGTTGGTAAGAGATTTGAAAGTGGGAGGGGGAGGGGGAGATCCAAAATGATAGGAGAAGACAGGAGGGGGAGGGATGGAGCCAAGAGCTGGACAGGTGATTGGCAAAAGGGATATGAGAGGATCATAGGACAGGAGGTCCAGGGAGAAAGACGGTGGGGGGGAACCCAGAGGATGGGCAAGGAGTATAGTCAGAGGGACAGAGGGAGAAGGAGAGTGACAGAAAGAATGTGTATATAAAAATAAATAACGGATGGGGTACGAGGGGGAGGTGGGGCATTAGCGGAAGTTAGAGAAGTCGATGTTCATGTCATCAGGTTGGAGGCTACCCAGACGGAATATAAGATGTTGTTCCTCCAACCTGAGTGTGGCTTTATCTTTACAGGAGAGGAGGCCATGGATAGACGTCAGAATGGGAATGGGACGTGGAATTAAAATGTGTGGCCACTGGGAGATCCTGCTTTCTCTGGCGGACAGAGCATAGGTGTTCAGTAAAGCGGTCTCCCAGTCTGCATCGGGTCTCGCCAATATATAGCAGGCCACATCGGGAGCACCGGACGCTGTATATCACCCCAGCCGACTCACAGGTGAAGTGTCGCCTCACCTGGAAGGACTGTCTGGGGCCCTGAATGGTGGTAAGGGAGGAAGTGTAAGGGCATGTGTAGCATTTGTTCTGCTTACACGGATAAGTGCCAGGAGGGAGATCAGTGGGGAGGGATGGGGGGGACGAATGGACAAGGGAGTCACGTAGGGAGCGATCCCTGTGGAAAGCAGAGAGAGTGGGGGAGGGAAAGATGTGCTTAGTGGTGGGATCCCGTTGGAGGTGGCGGAAGTTACAGAGAATAATATGTTGGACCCGGAGGCTGGTGGGGTGGTAGGTGAGGACCGGGGGACCCTATTCCTCATGGGGTGGTGGGAGGATGGAGTGAGAGCAGATGTACGTGAAATGGGGGAGATGCGTTTGAGAGCAGAGTTGATAGTGGATGAAGGGAAGCCCCTTTCTTTAAAAAAAGGAGGACATCTCCCTCGTCCTGGAATGAAACGCCTCATCCTGGAATGAAAAGCCTCATCCTGAGAGCAGATGCGGTGGAGACGGAGGAATTGCGAGAAGGGGATGGCATTTTTGCAAGAGACAGGGTGAGAAGAGGAATAGTCCAGATAGCTGTGAGAGTCAGTAGGCTTATAGTAGACATCAGTGACTCTCACGTGCCTTTGTATCTCAGTTTTTAGTATTTTCTCTCCATTTAGAAGAACAGCCTACCCTTTTATTTCTTCCACCAAAATGCATGACCATACACTTCCCGACACTGTGTTCCACCTGCCTCTTCTTTGCCCATTCTCCTAATATGTCTAAGTCCTTCTGAAGCCTCTTTACTTCCTCAAAACTACCTCCCCCTCCACTTATCTTCGTATGATCTGCAAATTTTGCAACAAAGCCATCAATTCTGTCATCCAAATTATTGCCATATAATGTAAAAAGAATTGGCCCCAACACAGACTCCTGTGGAACACCACTAGTCATTGGCTGCCAACCAGAAAAGGTTCACTTTATTGCTACACCTACCAATCTGCTACTGCTTTATCCATGCTAGAAACTTCTCTGCAATACCATGGGTTTGTAATTTGTTAAGCAGCCTCATGTATGGCACCTTATCAAAGGCCTTCTGAAAATCCAAGTACACAAAATCAATCGTTTCTCTTTTGTCTACCCTGCTTGCTATTTAGAAACATAGAAACATAGAAAATAGGTGCAGGAGTAGGCCATTCGGCCCTTCGAGCCTGCACCGCCATTTATTATGATCATGGCTGATCATCCAACTCAGAACCCCGCCCCAGCCTTCCCTCCATACCCCCTGACCCCCGTAGCCACAAGGGCCATATCTAACTCCCTCTTAAACATAGCCAATGAACCAGCCTCAACAGTTTGCTGTGGCAGAGAATTCCACAGATTCACCACTCTCTGTGTGAAGAAGTTTTTCCTAATCTCGGTCCTAAAAGGCTTCCCCTCTATCCTCAAACTGTGACCCCTCGTTCTGGACTTCCCCAACATTGGGAACAATCTTCCTGCATCTAGCCTGTCCAATCCCTTTAGGATCTTATACGTTTCAATCAGATCCCCCCTCAATCTTCTAAATTCCAACGAGTACAAGCCCAGTTCATCCAGTCTTTCTTCATATGAAAGTCCTGCCATCCCAGGAATCAATCTGGTGAACCTTCTTTGTACTCCCTCTATGGCAAAGATGTCTTTCCTCAGATTAGGGGACCAAAACTGCACACAATACTCCAGGTGTGGTCTCACCAAGGCCTTGTACAACTGCAGTAGTACCTCCCTGCTCCTGTACTCGAATCCTCTCGCTATAAATGCCAGCATACCATTCGCCTTTTTCACCGCCTGCTGTACCTGCATGCCCACTTTCAATGACTGGTGTATAATGACACCCAGGTCTCGTTGCACCTCCCCTTTTCCTAATCGGCCACCATTCAGATAATAATCTGTTTTCCTATTTTTGCCACCAAAGTGGATAACTTCACATTTATCCACATTAAATTGCATCTGCCATGAATTTGCCCACTCACCCAACCTATCCAAGTCACCCTGCATCCTCTTAGCATCCTCCTCACTGCTAACACTGCCACCCAGCTTCGTGTCATCCGCAAACTTGGAGATGCTGCATTTAATTCCCTCATCCAAGTTATTAATATATATTGTAAACAACTGGGGTCCCAGCACTGAGCCTTGCAGTACCCCACTAGTCACCGCCTGCCATTCTGAAAAGGTCCCGTTTATTCCCACTCTTTGCTTCCTGTCTGTTAACCAATTCTCCACCCACCAATACCGTGTGCTTTAAGTTTGCACACTAATCTCCTGTGTGGGACCTTGTCAAAAGCCTTTTGAAAATCCAAATATACCACATCCACTGGTTCTCCCCTATCCACTCTACTAGTTACATCCTCAAAAAATTCTATGAGATTCGTCAGACATGATTTTCCTTTCACAAATCCATGCTGACTTTGTCCGATCATTTCTCCGCTTTCCAAATGTGCTGTTATCACATCCTTGATAACTGACTCCAGCAGTTTCCCCACCACCGACGTTAGGCTAACCGGTCTATAATTCCCCGGTTTCTCTCTCCCTCCTTTTTTAAAAATTGGGGTTACATTAGCCACCCTCCAATCCTCAGGAACTAGTCCAGAATCTAACGAGTTTTGAAAAATTATCACTAACGCATCCACTATTTCTTGGGCTACTTCCTTAAGCACTCTAGGATGCAGACCATCTGGCCCTAGGGATTTATCTGCCTTCAATCCCTTCAATTTACCTAACACCACTTCCCTACTAACATGTATTTCACTCAGTTCCTCCATCTCACTGGACCCTCTGTCCCTTACTATTTCTGGAAGATTATTTATGTCCTCCTTAGTGAAGACAGAACCAAAGTAATTATTCAATTGGTCTGCCATGTCCTTGCTCCCCATAATCAATTCACCTGTTTCTGTCTGCAGGGGACCTACATTTGTCTTTACCAGTCTTTTCCTTTTTACATATCTATAAAAGCTTTTACAGTCCGTTTTTATGTTCTCTGCCAGTTTTCTCTCATAATCTTTTTTCCCCTTCCTAATTAAGCCCTTTGTCCTCCTCTGCTGAACTCTGAATTTCTCCCAGTCCTCAGGTGAGCCACTTTCTCTGGCTAATTTGTATGCTACTTCTTTGGAATTGATACTATCCCTAATTTCTCTTGTCAGCCACGGGTGCACTACCTTCCTTGATTTATTCTTTTGCCAAACTGGGATGAACAATTGTTGTAGTTCATCCATGCAACCTTCAAAGAATTCTATCAGATTTTTCAGGGAGGATGTTCCCTTGAGGAAACGATGCTGACTACAGCCTATTTTATCATGTGCCTTCAAGTACCCCAAAACCACATCCTTATCAACTCCAACATCTTCCCAACCACTAAGATCAGATTAACTGACGTAGAATTTCCTTTCTTCTGCCTGTCTCCCTTCTTGAAGAGTGGAGAAACGTTTGCAATTTTCCAGTCTTCTGGAACCATTCCAGGATCTAATGATTCTTGAAAGATCATTACTAATGCCTCCACAATCTCTTCAGCCACCTCTTTCAGTACCCTGGGGGTGTACATCATCTGGCCCATGCAACTTACCTACCTTCAAACTTTGCAGTTTCCCAAGAACCTTCTTCCTAATAATAGTAAAAAGAGTGGCAAAGAGAAAGCCATTGGAAAAAATTCACGTGATATCTCGGCTAGCGTTTGCCAGATGGCATGTGGGAGACTCTGAAGTCTGCTGGAAGAAAGTTCTATACCCTGCTGAAACCAAAATTGAGCTGTTTGGCCATCAGATTTAATGGTATGTTTGGCCTAAGTCAAACAACGTACATCATCAAAAACACACCAAATCTACCATGAAGCATGGTGTTGGCTGCATCATGCTGTGGGGATGCTTCACTGCAACAGGCCCTGGAAGGCTTGTGAAGGTAGAGGGTAAAATGAATGCAGCAAAATACAGGGAAATCCTGGAGGAAAATCTGATGCAGTCTGCAAGAGAACAGCAACTTGGGAGAAGGTTTGTCTTCCAGCAAGACAATGACCCCAAGAATAAAGCCAAAGCTACACAGGAATGGCTTAAAAACAACAAAGTTAATGTCCTGGAGTGGGCAAGTCAGAGTCCAGACCTCAATCCAATTGAGAATTGAAAAGGGCTGTTCACTCATGATCCCCATGCAGTCTGACAGAGTTTGAGCAGTTTTGAGAAGAAGTCTGGGGATAAATTACAGTGTCCAGATATACAAAGCTGATAGAGATCTATCCACACAGACTCGAGGCTGTAATTGCTGCCAAAGGTGCATCTACTAAATACTGACTTGAAGAGAGTGAGAAATTATGCAACCAATTATTGTGTTTTATATTTGTAATTAATTTTGATCACTTTGTAGAGATCTGTTTTCACTTTGACACAGAAGAGTCTTTTTCTGTTGATCAGTGTCAAAAAAAGCCAAAATAACTCCGCTGTGATTCCCGGGGGGGAGGGGGGAATGTTGAATAATTTTTATAGGCATTGTACCTTATTCCATATACTGCACACTTTCAAATATAACACCTTCAGTCCTATATTCATCCTTCTCGATTTTGTCCGCCTTTTACATTGCAACTCATCCTGTTGACCATAATTTTGTCCAATGATCCATAAGTCTGAACCCCTGCCCCCTGAACCAGTTCCTCAGTCATGCATTCACCTGCCAAATCATCCTATTCTTACACTCACTACCACATGGCACAGGCAGCAATCTAGAGATTACTACCCTGGAGGTCCTGTTTCTCAGCTTTCTACCGAGCTCCCTAAAATCTCTCTTCAGGGCCTCCTCACCTTGTCTACCAATGTCATTGGTGCCAATATGTACCAAGTCTTGGCTGTTCACCCTCACCCTTAAGAATGCCATGGACCCAATCCAAGACATTCCTGACCCTGGCACCAAGGAGGCAACATACTAGCTGGTGTCTATATGGCACCCACAGAATCTCGTCTCTGTTCCTCTGACTGTGGAATCTTCTGTCAGTATTGCAGTGCTCTTCTGAACCACAGTACCAGACTCAGTGCCACAGACCCAGTTACTGTTGCTACCCCCTGGTAGGTCATCCCCCCAAATAGTATCTTAAGTTGTATACTTATTATTGAGGGGAATGGCCACAGGTGCCCTCTGCACTAGCTATGCATTTCCCCTCCTTCTCCTGACAGTCACCCAGTTACCTGCAATCTAGGGGGTGACCATCTCCCTATAGCTCCTATCTATACCTTCCTCAATTTCTCCCATATGAGTTGAAAGTCATCGAGCTGCAACTCCAGTTCCTTAATACATTCACTCAGGAGCTGCAGCTTGGTGCACCTGGAGCAGATGTGTTTATCTGGGAGACTGGAGGTCTCCTAGACTTCCCACATACCACGCACGGTACAGAACACTGCCCCTGGAGCTATTCTCACTGAATAACTATGTTCTAACAAAGGAGGAATGAACAAATAAGAACAGAAAGAGAAAAATATTGACATCTACTTCAGAATCATGTACATCCTTATGCGAGCAACACACACAAAATGTGGGAGGAACTTAGCAGATGCTGCCTGGCCTGCTGAGTTCCTGCAGCATTTTGTGTGTGTTGCTCAGATTTCCAGCATCTGCAGATTTTCTCTTATTTGTGATTTGATTACATCCTTATGCAATCACTTTTCATTCTTCTAAACCAGGGGTTCCCAACCTGAGGTCCACAGTCCCTTGGCTTAATGGTATTGGTCCATGACATAAAAAAAGGTTGGGACTCGTGTACTAAATGATAACATTATCTTTAAATTGTTCTGGAACCTGTGTCACAGGGCCTTAGAGTTTACACTGCACAGAAGCATGTCCTTCAGCCCATAGTCCAAGCTGATCATCAAGCACTGATTTATGCTAATCCCACCTACCTAGCATTTGGTCCAGAGCCTTCTATATCTTCTATCCTGTGATTCCAGTGATGAAATTGAGAGTCTATATGTTGGCAGAAGTTTCCTGCGCTAAATTTGTTTTAGTGTCAAATCAGGATCACCAAAACAAAAGTCATGTAACCAGAACACCTTGCTTTAAGAAACAGAACAGGAGTAGGCCATTTGGCCTCTCACAGGTGCTACAACATTTGATAGATCTTGACTGATCTTTTTCCTCCATGCAATTTTGCTAAACTCACCCCACATCCCATCACTTCTCCTGATGTCATGAGGTGTGGTTCAATTAGCATCAAGTACTTGTCATATTAGCATCTAAGTCACTGACACCACTAAAGTATATGGAATAAACTATCCCAGTCTCAGTATCCTCACTTCCAGTAGCAATGAACAAATTTCACTTCATATGCCAGGATAATAAAACTGATTCTGATTGTGATGCAAATATTACACAAACCTAGAAAATGGCTGTTTCCTCCTTCCTCAGCCAAAGCCATGCAGGGTAATTCCAGCACTAACTGCAGAAATGAGAGACTACACACCAGATCTCGCTTCTAGAAATGGTTCCATCATTCACTGGATTTAATGAAGAAAAATTTGATTCTATAAATACCCATTACTAGCCTTGGGAATGCAGGAACAAATTACAGATTTTTATAATAACATTTAATGATGTCTGGGGCCGTAGAAAATACATCATGGACTAATTTGTGATTAAAATTATACTTCTGCAAAGTAGTGCAGGCTACCTCTGCAGAAAGAGAAAAGCAGAACTTAATTGATTTTTTATAACTAAAAATGTAATGGACCTGGAGTAACACTGAGAAAAAAAATGACTTCACTGCTGTTGGTTCATTGTCATTTTCAAATGTAGTGACCAAAGAGCCAATGATCTGAGGTCTGAGGGGGTGATGGAAAATGCCATATTCTGTTGACATTGTGATTATGTGACGCAACATTATTCAGTCATGTATCAACTTTGCCACTTTTATTGACAGATAGGAAGTTGTGCAACTTCTCTATTACCTCATACTATCACTTGTTGCCAATTGCACTGTCATAATGCTGTGACTAATACCTTCTTGTGCCATACAACAAGTAACTTCACAGATAATCAAGTGCCAATTCAGGTTCCAAAGTAGAAGATCAATCAACTTGGTCAGATGGCTCAGAGTAAAGTCTCCGAAACATGCAGATCAGACAAGTCCTAAGTCGTGTCTTAGATTAGCTCGGGGCTGTGAACATTAGAACTGACGCAGTCTCCTGGGTGGAAGAATATTGATGGCTCCCGTAATTGATAACAATGTGGCAATTCTAACTGCAAGGGTGAGAGTAAGGCAGAAAAGAACTCAGAAAAAAGGAACAAGCAAAGATCAAGGAGGAGCCACTAGAATCTTTGGCAGCGCAGTGACGCAGCTAGTCAGGTCATTGCCACATAGCAACAGGAATCCCGGTTCAATCCTGAAAGTGGGTGCTATCGCTGTGAAATTTGCACATTCTCCCCGTGATCATGTGGGGTGCTCCAGAGTCCTCCCAAATCTCAAAGGATTGAGGACTGGTAGGTTAATTGGCTGCTATCATTTGTCCCAAGTGTGTTGGTGAGTGATAGAACCTGGGGCAAGTTGACGAGAATGTGGCAGGAGTTTTAAATGGGATTATTACAGAATTAGTGTAAATGGGTGGTTGATGGTCAGTGTGAACTTGATGGACTGAAGGGCCTGCTTCTATGCTGTATTTCCCTGTAGGAGTTTATAGAATGTAGGTGTAATCACTTCAGTACCATGAAAAACATGATCGTCAACATCTTACAAACAAGTGATAATAACCCAGTTATTTATTTCAATGGTGTTGATTGAGGAATAACTAGTGGTCAAAACGCCTGGGATACAAATAAATCTCTTTGAAATAGTACTGTGAGATATTTAACATCAATTTGAAAGGACTGAAATGTAACAGGCTGTTCATGAGCTCACATCCCTTTCTACTGTATTTCAATATCCATGTACTTGTATCTCTAGAACAGGGGTTCCCAACCTTGTTTATGCCATCAACCAATACCATTAAGTAAAGGGTCCATGGTCCCCAAGCTGGGAACCCCTGCACCAGAGCAAGACTAGATCCTCAACCATGCTGCAGAAGGCAAGAATGCAGCCTTCTAAGCAATCGTTGATGTGGGAAGAAGTTAAGGTTATTTTCTGCAGCTGGATCTGCTCCTATCCCCATCACTTGCCCAGGTTTACTACCACGTTAAGGCTTAGATGCGAAATCCTGAGCCTCCAAACTACTGGTGGTTCCAATGCCCACTGACTCCTTCCCACAGCATTGATTTGACCGGCCAAATAACCTCTTCCAGTGATGTACATTGTTCTGTACTTAGTGCCAGGGCATCATCAATATATTTCAGATCAGATTCCGAACTAAACCCTGGGGGATCACATTGATATACACAGCTCAGCTCCACTCCAGATGGTGAATTATTCTGCTCCTGGGCCAGAGATCACCTTTTATAATTGAGTAATGTAAGAATAAGTGGTTTTCTGTGAATGGAAGTTTGCAATTTCTGAATAGTCTATTATAAATGAGTAGTTAATTATAGTAATAAACACAAATCTCTCATTCATCATTAAAAAAATGAAAAGTCGCCCCTCTGGACATTAAAGATAAATTTGTGTGCCCATCGCTCACTGACAAATCCAGGTTCTCACTAACAACCCAGGTGCTTGTCATTTTTGTTTGATTGTTGTACGAGTTGCTACCCTGTGGTTCAGAAGCAGAGGTCACCAGTATTTAAAGTTCGCAGTGCATTTATGCAGAAGCTGTTTAGTGAAACTGTCATTTTCAAAGCCTTTCATGCCAATTGAAGCTACAGAGCAATTGCAGAGTAAACACTTGGTTGGCCAATCTCCATCAACTTAACTTATCCATTTCCTTTTCCCGAGTTTTTGCATCTTCCTCATAACTTTCTTGGCCTTCTCATTTGTTGTCATCTCAGCAACTATGACACACTGACTTTTGAATCATTATTAGTACAAATTGTGGATAGTGAAACCCATGACACTCAGTCTGTGGGAAGTATATCCAGTTTTAGCGAAGGAGAACAAAACGGTACAAAGAGTGCAGTAAGACATTTTTATTCCTCACAAATAAGGCCAATATAGCATTTATTTCCTAATTTCTTGATTCAACCGCCTGTAGCTTATGGTGTATTCTGTGTAAGGTACCTAGGTTCACTGAAAATCAAAAGCGTTATATTCCCTCTGCAATATTCAGTTAGATTGTCTATATGCCCTTGAAGCCTGTTTACATCCTGCTCCTTCCTCATACTCCTCAGTAAACTTGGAAGTGCTACACTTATTGCTCTCAGCCAAATAATTCAAACAGACTGTGATTATCTGGTGTCCCAGCACATGATCCTTCTGTTATCCCAACTTCCACTTCTGTCAAACTGAGAAAAAATCCATTTACTCTTTGATTTTTGTCCATTAACCATTTCTTACCCAATGTCATTCATTGCCCTTCACCTGCTCCACTATGGCTGACTATTCACCTCAGCACGATTTTTTTGTACTAACTCTATTTCATGGAGTCTTAACACAGAAACAGGACCTTGGGCCTAACAAATCCACGTGGCCTTCCTGATCTATTTCCATTTGCCTACTTTTGGCCTATATTCCTTCCCAATCCATAAACCTGTCCAAATGTCTTTTTTTTTAAAACTTGTAATTCTCCTGATTCTATTAATAATCAAAATTCTCTTGATCCCCATCTTGGGTATATTCAGAGATGGAGTATTCATTATTCTCTGTGTGAAGAAATTACATTTCACCTCGGTCCTATATGGTCAAACCTTTATTTTGAGTCTGCTTATAGACATTCAGTCGGGATAAGTATCATCCTTGCATTTACTTTGGCAAGATGCATAAGAATTTTGTACTTTCCCAGTCAATCACTTCTCCTTCCTTGAAACTAAGAATATGGAGGCCTAACAAACAAGATGCTGGTGGAATTAAAAAGCCAGGCAACATCTGTGGAGGGAAATGGACAGACAATACTTTGGGTCAAGACCCATCAAGTGGGTCCAAGTATAAGATCTCAACCCTAAATGTGGACTGTTTATTTCCATCCAGGGACGCTGCATGACCCCCTGAGTTCCTCTAGCATCTTGTTTGATACTCCATATTCCAGCATCTGCCTTCTCTTGTGTCTTCAAAGTGGTCTGCTCATAGGGACTCTCCTCATAGGACAATCCTGCTGTCCTATACGTGGTACCTTTGCAAAAGCATTTTTAAAAGTTCCGATAAGCTACATCCACCGATTTACCAGTAGCTACTACATTCATTATAGTTTCAAAGAAATCCTTCTGAATTTGTCAAAACATGACTTCCCTGCACAAAACCATGCTGATTCTGCCTTATTATATTGTAATTTCTCCAAGTGGCTGTCACAAAGTCTTTATCAATGAATTGCAGGATTTCATCTAGATCAGATAGCTCCCCATTTTTCTCACCTCCTTTCTCAAAATGGCAACTCAAAGGCACAGCTAATAGACCTACTGTCTCACAGTTCCAGTGATCCAGGTACAATCCTGATCATTGTTGCTTCGTGCGTGTGGGGTTTGCATTTTCCCCTGTGACTGTGCGGGCTTTCCTCTGGCTCCTCCAGTCTCCTCTCATATCCAAAAGCATTTATATTGGTAAGCTAATTGACCATTGTAACAATGCCCTCAGTGTATAGCTGAGAGGTTGAACTTATGGGGTGGCCAGGGAATGAGGCTAATGGAAATATGGAGAGAATAAAAAGGTATACTGTAGGATGAGTATAAAGTGGGTAAACAAGAGTCAGGATAGATTCAGCAGGCCAAAGGACCTTCTCCCATGTATCTCTGTGACTGGATTACATTTGCTACCTTCCAATCTGTTTTGATTATCCAGATACAAGAGCTTTCGGCAGAACATCACCTTGTTTGTGTTGCTCTAAAGCTATACCTTAGCATCCAAGTTATCAGATCCAATTTTAGATCCCTTAGCTGCTCTAGTGATTTGTCTTTAGTGACGCTAATTGTTTTAAGTTCCTCATTGTCATTAGACCCTTGGTTCCCTTACATCCCAGCAACAACTATACCTCTTTAGTGGAAACAGAAACAGAGTATTTATTGGAAGAGGTGCAGTCGACGTTTCAGGCCGAGACCCTTCGTCTGACGAAGGGTTCTCGGCCTGAAACGTCGACTGCACCTCTTCCTAGAGATGCTGCCTGGCCTGCTGCGTTCACCAGCAACTTTTATGTGTGTTGCTTGAATTTCCAGCATCTGCAGAATTCCTGTTGTCAGAGTATTTATTGAAGACTTCAGACATTCTTCACTGTAATTTTTCCTAGGATGCCTTTTTTGCTGCTCTCTTTCTTTTAACATTGTAATGACAGCTCCTCTTGCACACAGTTTGATGATTTCATAATTTTATTGCTTTCTTTTGGTCATTTATTCCCACTTACTAAAAATCCTATTAATCCTTAATCTTATTAATCTTCTTGGCAATATTATAAGCTTCTTTTCTAATCTAATGATATATCCTCAGGCTTCTCAGCTAACCATAGATAAATAACTTAACATATGGTGGTTTTATTTCTCAATGGATATTAACTTCAACGGTCAAAGTAAATTTATTATCAAAGTACATATATGACACCATATACAACCCTGAGATTCATTTTCTTGCAGGCATTCACAGTAAATACAAGAAACATATGATGTTGTTATATTGACTACCAAAAAGCATTTGATTCTGTCCCGCACTCATGGTTAATTAAAGTTCTTAGTATATATATATAAACTACACCCAATACTTGTGAAATTGCTTCAACAACTGATGAAGCATTGGAATACTATAATGACCCTATCTATTAACAACCAAATAAGACCACCCACTATTATTAAAATAAACCAAGGCATTTTGCAGGATGACTCTTCAAGCCCACTATGTTTTAGTCTGGATTTAAACACACTCTCTAATTTACTGAATTGGATGAAAATTGGGTATCAAATCAGAAATAACCAAACCAATTATACCTTGATGCATGGACAATGTGAAATCATATGCTCCTTCATCAGCAAAACCAAAGCAATTAATTCAAATAGTAGAACTATTTTCTAAAGATATAAACATGAACTTTGGACTTGATAAGTGCAGAACATTAAACTTGAAGAAGGGTTCAACAGAGCCAGTAAAATATAAAACAGAGCATCAGGATACAATACAACCGATGATAAATATGAAACAAGCATCTCGGATATCAACGAGCAAAGAAAATGGATCATACTGTTTCACGTGACCGGCAACAATGAATATAGAATTGAATTGAGTCTGGTTTTATAAAAACAATCAAATATTTATTAAACTCTGCTCAATATAAAAAAAAACAAATGAAAATCTTAACCAGAAGTAAACTGCTATGCGGCCATTTAACAAACCGCCACTCAGTACTAGTTCTTAAAGCGATAAATGCAAAAACAGTTCTTAAAGCAGTAAATTCAAACACAGTTCTTAGAATGGTAAATTCGAAAGTCCAAGAGATTTATACAGTCAATTAGAAGAGACTTTCCTGAAGTCAAGAGTTCCTCGAACATGACGTCACTGCCAATCCCAGCTGGATCCTGCCTTGTCCGCAGGATTCACGACAACGGAAATTAAACAGTTTAAAGGCACTGACCTTTTTCCTCTGTATACTAGATCCTGCACAGCCTTTTCTGCCACTTTTAGCAGAGGCTATCTCATGCAGATCACTCTTTCTTGAACAAATTCAATAATGGTTGATCCTTTTCCACCGTCGAACGACTCCTTCAGGCTCCTGTTTTCACTCTCCAATATTACTGAAAAAGATACATCAACAAACCTGGCAGAAATTGGTTAAACTGCTGGTCCAGCACTTTTGTGCCTTACAATAGGACGTAAAACTCAGTTTTAAATCAAAACTGCGTCATAAGGCAAACACGCAACAGAGCAGAGTCTCTGGCTAACGTTCTAACTGGAAAACTTACTGCATCACTCCAGGGGTCTCCTTTTATACCCGTGAACACGTCATCACGTGACCTCTCATCGGCGGGTAAATTACATCATGTGACCTCCAAAAGACGATTACATCATCCTTATAAGACAGTCACAAGATATCCATGAGGTATGTAACAAGTGCGATAAAGGGAAAATTTCCAATAGAATTTACTTCAAGGCTAAAGGAAATCTACCAAACAGAGCTCAATAGTAAAAATATAACAAAGACAGTAAACACTTTCACTATACCCATATTAACATATTCTTTTGACATTATATCTTTATTTTGAAACTGATCCAGAAAATTTACAAAGAAAAATAAGAACCGAAATTTCACATTTTAAAAAACATTATGTAGACTCAAACCCAATTAGATTAACACACACAAAATGCTGGTGGAACGCAGCAGGCCAGACAGCATCCGTAGGAAGAAGCACAGTCGACGTTTCGGGCCAAGACCCTTCGTCAGGACGTGGACTGTGCTTCTTCCTATAGATGCGGTCTGGCCTGCTGCATTGCACCAGCATTTTGTGTGTGTTGCTTGGATTTCCAGCATCTGCAGATTTCCCCATGTTTACACTTAAATTAACACTACCTAGGACAGAAGGAGAAAGAGGAGTAACAGACATAAACATTGTACACAACAGTCAGACAAAAATTCTATGGATATATTTTCATCAGCGAAAACAGGATTCAGCACTCCACGCGAGCGCATGCAATTCTGATAAGGAGTACACACCACTAAACTTAAATGAAAGCACAACCCAGAAAAATGAAGAAATTATCACCACAGAAGAAAAAGTTAGCGAATGGAAGAGCCTGACCCTCCATGGAAGACATCGCCAGCATCTGAGCAGACGAGATGTTGGCAACGAAGTGTTGAATGCCTGGCTCAGAGATGCGACCTCTTTCCAGAAACAGAGATCCTTGTGGCAATACAAGACCAGGTGGTTACCACAAAAAAAATATCAAAAATACATGATAAAAGACCAATGAATTCAAGATGATAAATGCAGCAAATGCCAAGAGACACCAGAAACAATCTAACAAATTACAGAATATGCAGCAATTTAACTCAATCTGATTACTTATACAGGCTGATTCAAGTGGCAAACATCATTCATCAAAAGTTTGAGTTAAAATACAAACTCATAAATGAAATCACAATTTACTATAAATATAAGCCTGACCCAGTTTTAGAGTTAGCTCTACAAATTATATTATGACTGATCCATTATTACAGATAGGATAATCCATAAAATCTGTCCAGATGTTATATTACAGGATAAACAAGCAAGAACAACTTACTTAATAGACATAGCCATTCCAAACACACATAGCATACAAAATCAGTAAGTGAAAAACACTAGAAATATTCCGAATTAAAAGAGGAAATACAAATGCAAACATCAAACAAGTCAACAAATTCAGATAACTTGGCAGCCTAATAACAAGTAATAGCAGGTGCGACACAGATATCAAATACAGAATAGCAATGGCGAAAGAAGCATTCCAAAAAAATGAAGACCATATTAACAGACAGAAAGATGAGCACGTACACTAAAAACAGAATACTGCAGTGCTACATTTATTCTATCCTGACTTACGGAAGTGAATGCTGGACCATTTCCCCAGCAATGGAAAAGAGACTAGAAGCAGCTGAATTATGGTTCTACAGGAGAAAGTTAAAAATATCACGGACCACACACACATCAAATGAAGAAGTTCTCAGAAGAGCCCAAGCAGTTAGATCACTCATACCAACAATAAGAGAAAGACAACTCAGATTCCTAGGACACATCATGCGGAAAGTTGAACTAGAAAAACTCATGCTCTCTGGAAAGATTGAGGGGAGCAAACCTAGAGGAAGACCTCAGCTTATGTACATCAAAAGCCTAGCCAGGTGGCTACACATCGAGGAAATGGAAGTCATCCAAAGAATGAAGGATAGATCTACATGGAAAACCATGGTCACCAATGTCCACATCGGATATGGTACCTAGACAGACAGATAAAAGAGGAAAATAAAAGACTATGGAACATGGACAAGGTATACTTTGTTGCAATAGTAATATCTACAACTGGCATCATCCCAAAGTCATTACACAACTGCATTAAATAATTAGGCCTGCACAGCAATATTTATGTAGATGTTCAGAAAGCCACAATACTAAACACCACTAGAATAGTTCAAAAGTTCATAGCAATTGAGAAATGAGTGTGCTTGGCTATGCCTGCACCTCAGGTTTTACCAGCTTGAGCTGAGAAAAAATAAAAATAATAATATATAAATAATAACTGTCAAGAACATGAGATGAAGAGTCCTTGTAAGTGAATCAATAGGTTGTGTGACCAGTTCGGTGATGGTGCGAGTGAAGTTATCCTCTCTGGTTTAAGAGCCTGATGGTTGAGGGGTAGTAACTGTTCCTGAATTTGGTGGTGTGGGTCCAGGAGCTCCTGTACCTTCTTCCTGATGGCAGCAGTAAGAAGAGAGTAGGCCTGGGTAGTGGACATTGAACCCTTGGGCACTCCTTTTTCAACATACAGTATTTCTGTTTTTTGCACGATTTTTAATCGATTCAATAAATGTATACTGCATTAAGTATACTGAATAAGATTTACTTTTTATTATTATATATTTTTTCTTCTATATTATGTATTGCATTGAACTGCTGCTGTTAAGTTAACAAATTTCACGTCACATGCCGGTGATAATAAACCTGATTCTGATTCTGATGGACTGGGCTGTATCCATTACATATTGTAAGCATTCCCGTTCAAGGGCATTGGTGTTTCCATACCAGACCATGATGCAATCAGTCAATATACTAACCCCCGCAGATCTATAGAAATTAGATAACATGCTGAATCTTTGCAAACTTTTAAAAAGTAGAGGCAATGCAGGGCTTTCTTCATAATGGCACTTACGTGCTGGACCAAGGACAGATCCTCTGAAATGATAACACTGAGGAATTTAAAGTTGCTGATCCTCTCCACCTCTCATTTCCCGAACTGGACTGGCTCATGGGTTTCCTTCATCTGAAGCCAATAATCAGCTCCTCTGTCTTGCTGACATTGAGTGAGAGGTTGTTCTTGTGGCACCACTCAGCCAGAATTTCCATCTCCCTCTTATCCGCTGATTCATCACCCCCTTTGATTTGGCCTATGACAGTGGTGTCATCAGCAAACTTAAATATGGCATTGGAGCTGTGCGTAGCCTCAGTCATAAGTATAAAGTGAGTAGAGCAGGGGCTAAGCACACAGACTTGTGGTGCAACTGTGCTAATGGAAAGTATGAAGGAGACCAGAGGTGATAAGGCTGGTGCCCACGCACGCCCCCCCCCCCCAGGTCAGTGAGTCATAGGTGGATTCCGGGGCTGGAGTTCTGTGTAGGCTGGAGACACAAGGGCCATTGACCCCCTAGGTATCCAAATCAATAAGAATAACCTCAATCTCCAGGATCCCTTAAGCCTGGAACAATTATAATCAATCTCCTACAGAACGTGTCCTTTCCAAAGCCTTCACTTAGCTCCTGTAGGCCTGAAGAAATTAAAAATCTGCAAAACAACTGGCTGGACCAAGTCAAAGACACTGGACGAATAGACACAACAAATGACTGTTCTTATGACCATCATCTTATGAACTCATTCTCCGAATTAACTCTTTCTGGAGGGAAGTAAATGCCAGAGGATATAATTAAGGCCTTGGTGATAACAGCTAACTCTGAGATCGTTTCCAGATAAGAAGTTATTTGTGGGTGCTCTTTGATAAGATAGAAGAATCAATGCAGGTTTATAAGAAGAGTGCACTTTGTTTCTAAAGTGAAATAACCTGAGCCCAGAGTCTGACTTGAACTGGCTGTAACTGGTTTGAAATAGGCTGATTCAGGAGAAAAAAAACAAAGAAATGACACAAGAGACATATCCTTATTTGGTAGAAGAGCAATGGGATAATGGTAACTGTAGTTATGGGCTAGAGCCAATGTAAAGTGGTCACAGGCAAGCCAGATAAAACTAGAACTAATGGAATCAGACCCTTCCCTTCATCTAAGACACTACCTCATTACTTGTCTTTGGAATTATTGATTTATTTTTGTAATTTGTAGTAATTTTTACACCTTGCACTGGGCTGCTGCCACAAAACTCAAGTGTCATGATATATGTCAGCAATCATAAACCTGATTCTGAATTCTGATTCTGATAATGGTTCAGAACTGAGAAACAAAAAAAAGATAAAGAATTTCAGAGGTAGAGCACGGAGAGCTCTGGAGACTAATTATCTCAAGGAAGACAGCCATGCCTGTGGCAGGGAGATGGCTAATCTTTGGCCAATAGGAGATCCCCAATTTCAGTGGTAAGTGAGAAATAGACTAGGTAAGTACTGGTACTGAAGGAGCAATAGCATTCAGAAATTGTTGACTTGGGGTCAACATGATTTACATGGATATTTGCATTGTTATCATAAAGTTGACACTGTAGCGGTGTGCTACACACAGCGCTAGAATAACCACACGGAGTCGGTGAGTTAGAGTTGCGATGAAAGAGATTTATTCAAACTTCGTGGCCTGCTTTAAAGCCTTCCTGTTCCCGCCCTCCCTGGGGCGGGACTGCTGTGGGGAATGCATATTCCCAGACCCTTTCCGCGCGCGGGATTTTCCCCCTGCTGGTGAAGATGGCCTGGCGCCCTTTTTGGGGCCGGCCCTCTGCCTGCACGCGCTGTTTCGTGAGCCGGTTCGTGGGTGCCAGAAAGTGGGTCGCCACATACCGCCCCCCCCAAAGAACCAGCGATACCTCCCCCAATGTCCACAGTCTGGATCGGCCTCTGTTTGGGAGGTCTGCCCCTGCGCCGCGGTGCCTGAGCCTGGACCGGCTGCGCCAAGTCCACATGGGCCGGTTTGAGTCGGTCCACCATGAAAACCTCCTCTCTCCCCCCAATGTCCAGCACGAACGTGGACCCGTTGTTCCTGATCACCTCAAACGGCCCCTCTTAGGGCCGCTGTAGCGGTGCCCGGTGTCCGCCCTGTCGTACAAAAAGAAACTTACAGTTCTGCAGGTCTTTGGGTACGCAGGTCGGGCTCTGTCTGTGCTGTGAAGTGGGGATGGGGGCCAGGTTACCGAGCCTCTCCCGTAGTCTGTCCAGGACTGCTGTGGGTTCTTCCTCTTGCCCCCTTGGGGCTGGTATGAACTCTCCTGGGACGACCAGGGTTGTGCCGTACACCAACTCGGCCGACGAGGTGTGCAGATCCTCTTTGGGTGCCGTGCGGATTCCGAGCAGGACCCAGGAAAGTTCGTCCACCCAGTTAGGCCCCTCCAGGCGGGCCAAGAGAGCCGATTTCAGGTGACGGTGGAAGCACTCCACTAGTCCGTTCGACTGTGGGTGGTAGGCAGCTGTGTGGTGTAGCTGAGATCCTAAAAGGTTGGCCATAGCTGACCACTGGCTGAAGGTGAACTGGGCGCCCCTGTCGGAGGTAATGTGGGCCGGTACCCCAAAGCGGGCTACCCAGGTTGCGATCAGTGCTCGGGCGCAGGATTCGGAGGTGGTGTCGGTGAGCGGGACTGCCTCTGGCCATCTGGTGAACCGGTCTATCATAGTTAGGAGGTACCGCGCTCCTTGTGACACTGGCAGGGGCCCCACGATATCCACATGAATATGGTGGAACCTCCGGCGGGTGGGTTCGAACCACTGCGGCGGAGCCTTGGTGTGCCGCTGCACCTTGGCCGTTTGGCACTGCATGCACGTTTTGGCCCATTCACTGACCTGCTTACGAAGCCCATGCCACACGAATCTGTTGGCGACCAGCCGGACGGTTGTCCGGAAGGAGGGGTGCGCTAAATTGTGAATGGACTCGAAAACCCGCCAGCGCCAGGCTGCTGGGACGACGGGGCGAGGTTGGCCGGTAGCTACGTTACACAGTAGGGTCCTCTCACCTGGGCCTACGGGGAGGTCTTGGAGCTGCAAACCGGAGACTGCAGTCCTGTAACTGGGGATCTCAGCGTCTGCCTGCTGTGCCTCTGCCAGCGCTGCATAGTCCACCCCCTGGGACAGGGCCTGTATGGTAGGTCTGGAAAGTGCGTCCGCCACGACATTGTCCTTTCCAGAGACATGCCGGATGTCCATCGTGTACTCGGAGATGTAGGACAGATGTCGCTGCTGGCGGGACGACCAGGGGTCGGACACCTTAGTGAACGCAAAGGTAAGTGGTTTGTGGTCTGTGAACGCGGTGAAGGGCCTACCTTCTAAGAAGTACCTGAAATGCCGGATTGCCAGGTATAGTGCCAATAGCTCCCGGTCGAAAGCACTGTATTTGAGTTCAGGTGGTCGTAGGTGTTTGCTGAAGAACGCCAGGGGTTGCCAGCGACCCTCGATGAGTTGTTCTAGCACTCCACCGACCGCTGTGTTGGATGCGTCCACCGTGAGGGCAGTAGGAACGTCCGTTCTGGGGTGCACTAGCATCGCGGCGTTTGCCAAGGCTTCTTTGGTTTTAACAAAAGCGGTTGCGGCCTCTTCGTTCCAGGTAATGTCCTTGCCCTTAACCGACATTAGAGTGAAGAGGGAGCGCATGGGTCGGGCTGCTGAGGGGAGGAAACGGTGGTAGAAATTCACCATACCCACGAATTCCTGCAGGCCTTTGATTGTGTTGGGTCGGGGGAAGTTGCGGACTGCGTCTAACTTGGCGGGCAGCGGGGTGGCCCCGTCTTTAGTAATCCTGTGGCCCAGGAAGTCGATGGTGTCGAGTCCGAACTGGCATTTGGCTGGGTTGATTGTAAGGCCGAATTCGCTCAGGCGGGAGTAGAGCTGGCGGAGGTGGGACAGATGCTCCTGCCAACTACTGCTGGCTATAAGGATGTCGTCCAAATAGATGAATGCAAAGTCCAGGTCGCGTCCCACCGCGTCCATTAGCCGCTGGAAAGTCTGTGCGGCATTCTTTAGACCAAACGGCATTCGGAGGAATTCGAAAAGTCCGAACGGGGTGATAAGTGCTGTTTTGGGGATGTCGTCCGGATGTACCGGGATTTGATGGTATCCCCGGACGAGGTCTACCTTGGAAAAGATCCTTGCGCCGTGTAGGTTTGCTGAGAAGTCTTGAATGTGCAGCACAGGGTAGTGGTCTGGCGTTGTAGCCTCGTTCAGCCTGCGGTAGTCACTGCATGGTCTCCAGCCCCCCGTTGCCTTGGGCACCATGTGAAGGGGGGAGGCCCATGGGCTGTCGGATCGTCGTATGATCCCCAATTCCTCCATCTTCTTGAACTCCTCCTTCGCCAGTCGGAGTTTGTCCAGGGGAAGCCTTCAAGCACGGGCGTGGAGGGGTGGTCCCTGGGTCGGGATGTGGTGCTGTACTCCGTGTCTGGGCATGACTGCCGTGAACTGCGGTGTCAGTACTGATGGGAAATCCGCCAGGACCCTGGTGAATTCGTCGTCGGACAGCGTGATGGAGTCCAGGTGTGGGGCTGGCAACTGTGCTTCACCCAGGGAGAACGCTTGAAAAGTCTTGGCGTGGACTAATCGCTTCCCTTGCAGGTCGACCAGCAGGCTGTAGGCTCATAGAAAATCCGCCCCCAGGAGTGGTTGGCCACAGCGGCCAGTGTGAAGTCCCACGTGAACCGGCTGGAGCTGAACTGTAGCCGCACTGTGTGGGTGCCGTAGGTTCATATTGTGCTGCCATTTGCGGCCCTCAGGGTGGGTCCCGGTTCTCTGTTGCAGGTGTCATAACTTGTTGGAGGTAAGACGCTGATCTCCGCTCCGGTGTCGACCAAAAAGCGGCGTCCCGACTGCTTGTACCAGACGTACAGGAGGCTGCCCTGGCGTTTCCCGGGAATTTGCAGGGTGGTCTGCATCGGCGGGCCTCTGTGCCCCACCGCTGGTAGTAGAAGCACCATTGTTCGTTGGACTCCTCATTTCCGTCGCTGGGTTTTGTAGGCTCTGCTGCCGGGCCTGGTCTGGTCTGTCGTTGGGCACGCGGCTTGGCGATCTGTGCGACGGGCGCTCCTCTCTCTTTCCTGGCATTCCACAGCACACCTGCTCGAGCCGCCACCTCCCGGGGGTTGCTGAAATCTGCGTCGGACAGCAGCAGGCATATGTCCTCGGGCAGTTGCTCTAGGAATGCCTGCTCAAACATGAGGCAGGGTTTGTGTCCTTCAGCCAGGGCCAGCATCTCGTTCATTAATGCTGACGGCAGCCTGTCTCCCAAACCATCCAGGTGCATTAAGCGGCGTGCTCGTTCGTGCCGTGAGAGTCCGAAAGTCCTTATGAGCAGGGCTTTGAATGTTGTGTATTTGCCGTCCTCCGGGGGTGACTGTATAAACTCCTCAACTTGTGCAGCTGTCTGCTGGTCGAGTGAGCTCAGCACGTAGTAGTAGCGAGTGGACTCCGAGGTTATCTGCCGAATGTGGAATTGAGCTTCTGCTTGTTCGAACCATAAATGGGGTCGCAGCGTCCAGAAGCTTGGCAGTTTTAACGAAACTGCGTGAACAGATGCAGCATCGGTCATCTCTGGTCCAAATATCGTTTGGGCCGTCGGGGTCACCAAATGTAGCGGTGTGCTACACACAGCGCTAGAATAACCACACGGAGTCGGTGAGTTGGAGTTGCGATGAAAGAGATTTATTCAAATTTCGCGGCCTGCTTTAAAGCCTTCCCGTTCCCGCCCTCCCTGGGGCGGGACTGCTGTGGGGAATGCATGTTCCCAGACCCTTTCCACGCGCAGGATTTTCCCCCTGCTGGTGAAGATGGCCTGGCGCCCTTTTTGGGGCTGGCCCTCTGCCTGCGTGCGCTGTTGTGAGCCGGTTCGTGTGTGCCAGAAAGTGGGTCGCCACAACACAATCAAGTTGCAAGTTTTTTGGATTAATTATAAAGCTTGTAGGATTCATGTAGTCATTTACTTAAGTTAGCTGACCAAGGTAAGGGTCAAAACTCCTAAACTGAGATATAAATACAAGACAGAAGTCTGATCCCTTCCCTTTTCCTTTCTAATCCTGATGAACGGTCTCGGCCCAAAATGATGACTGTTTGCACTTTTCTACAGATGTTGCCTGGCTTGCTGAGCTCCCCCAGCATTCTGTAGGTGTTGCTTCTAAATTCTGTTGCCCAGAATTAAGCAGTTGGGCAACAAGGTAGTATACTGGTTAACACAATCACTTTACTGCAGTGATTACCTATTGGTGTTCGATTCCTGTCACTATCAGTAGTGACTTTGGACATTCTCACCAAAACCATGTGGGTTTCCTCTAGGGTATCCGGTTTCCTCCCACATTCCAAAGATGTACAGTTACAGTTACTGAGTTGTGGGAATGCTACACTAGCACTGGAAGAACGGCAACTCTTACGGGCTACCACCAGCGCAATCTTCGGACTGTGTTGGTCGTTGATGCAAATTGACACACTTCACTGTATCTTTTGATGTTTCCATGCACAAATAAAGCTAAATCTTTAAAACTAGTAAAATATAACATAAAATATGGCTCCAGGCCTTTTGTTTCGTACTTACCCAATATCCCCACGCCTTGACACCTCCATTCTGGCTCTTACCATCATACCCCCAGCCTAACACCATATTAAACTGACATAACAATTAAAAATAGGGGTTTTTAAGGAAGAGGGATGAGGTCCTGAAGTGTGAGTTTCAGGAACTAGGCAGAAGGCTGAAGAACAGGACCTCAAGGGTGGCGTTCTCAGGATTGCTGCCAGTGCTACGTGACAGTGATGGTAAGAATTGGAGGAGATGGCAGTTGAATGCATGGCTGAGGAGTTGGTGCAGGGAGCAGGGTTTTAGATTTTTGGACCATTGGGATCTCTTCTGGGGAAGGTGGGACCTGTACAGATTGGATGGGTTGCACCTGAACTTGAGGGGGAGCAATAATCATAGTCATAGTCATACCTTACTGATCCCGGGGGAGATTGGTTTTCATCACAGTTGCACTATAAATAATTAAATAGTAATAAAACCATAAATAGTTAAATAGTAATATGTAAATTATGCCAGTAAATTATGAAACAAGTCCAGGACCAGCCTATTGGCTCAGGGTGTCTGAGCCTCCAAGGGTGGGGTTGTTAAGTTTGATAGCCACAGGCAGGAATGACTTCCTATGACGCTCTGTGTTGCATCTCGGTGGAATGAGTCTCTGGCTGAATGTACTCCTGTGCCCAACCAGTACATCATGTAGTGGATGGGAGACATTATTCAAGATGGCAATATCCTTGCAGGTAGGTTTGCTAGTATGGTTCAGGAGGGTTTAAACTAATTTGCGAGGGGGATGGGACTGAGAGCAATAGAGCAGTGAAAGAAGTGCATGGAATAAAGCCAGATCTAACATACAGAGAGGCTTTGAGGAAAGAGAAGCAGAATAAACGGTGTAAAGACAGTAAGGCAGAAAGGCTAAAGTGTGTGTACCTCAATGCAAGAAGCATCAGGAACAAAGGTGATGAACTGAGAGCTTGGATACATACATGGAATTGTGATGTAGTGGCCATTACAGAGACTTGGCTGGTACCAGGGCAGGAATGGATTCTCAATATTCCCGGATTTCAGTGCTTTAAAAGGGATAGAGAGGGCGGAAAAAGAGGAGGAGGGGTGGCATTACTGGTCAGGGATACTATTACAGCTACAGAAAGGGTGGGTAATGTAGCAGGATCCTCTTTTGAGTCAGTATACTCTATTGGGGGTATTCTATAGGCCCCCTGGTAGCAGCAGAGATACAGAGGAGCAGATTGGGAGGCAGATTTTGGAAAGGTGCAAAAATAACAGGGTTGTTATCATGGGAGACTTTAACTTCCCTAATATTGATTGGCACCTGATTAGTTCCAAGGGTTTAGCTGGGGCAGAGTTTGTTAAGTGTGTCCAGGACGGATTCCTGTCACAGTATGTGGACAGGCCGACGAGGGGGAATGCCATACTAGATCTAGTACTAGGTAATGAACCGGGTCAGGCCACAGATCTCTCAGTGGATGAGCATCTGGGGGACAGTGACTACCACTCCCTGGCCTTTAGCATTATCATAGAAAAGGATAGAATCAGAGAGGACAGGAAAATATTTAATTGGGGAAGGGCAAATTATGAGGCCATAAAGCTAGAACTTGCGGGTGTGAATTGGGATGATGTTTTTGCAGGTGTTACGTACCCCGTAACTGGGTTGCCAAACCAGCAGAAATGGATCACTCAGTTGGAGTCTGGATTACTAGAACTAAGAAAGTTTTATTAAAGAAACAAGCAACACAGTAATCGAAAGGATAATAAATGCAACAGTTCAGCAATGATAACCACACATGTGCACAGAATTAAGATAACAGCATCAATCAAGCTCTATCGTTGTCTAGGGGTAAATGACCAAATTTCAAAGTGACTCAAAGTTCAGTCCAGTTTAGTAGTTCAGTTCGCAGTAATCGTTGCCATGGCGATGGACAATGTGGGGGAAGAGAGAGAGAGAGAACAGGAACAACTGATCATTCAGCACGGCTTCACTCACAGACCGGCGATTTTGGGCGGGTCCTTGGTGATGTCACCTGAGGTCACCGACTGTGACCCCTCCTCCAGATGCGGTCGATCCTCTGCAGTGAACCCGGCGCCCAGGCAAGGGCGGACACACACCAGGTTCCCGCTGATCGTACCTTTCCACCCTGGCCGTTGTCTGATACTTCTCACCGACTCGTGAGAGGCGTACCGCTTCCAGGGTCTCGTTACCTCGGGTGTCGTGTGTGTCCTGCCTTAGCAAACCGGTCCCTTTTTATCCCCCTCCTGGGGTATCGCCTGTCCATCACTTCAAACAGTTCAGGGTTCAAAAGGGGGAGCCGCTCCAGACAGCTCTCTCTCCCACGTCCCTTCATTACACATCTCCAGACGCTGCTCCATTGTTCCTTATCTCTCCTTCCCCTGAGGGCAGGTGGCAGACCACTTGCTGATGTCACTGATGCTAACCCAGGCCAGCAAACATCTTAATTTTATGTGTATTCTCGTCACACTTCCCCCCTTTAAGGATTTTTACCGGGAGGTAAAAATTACAAACATGAATACATTATTTGATACATACACAAATATACATCTTTAACAGCTATTTGGCTAACACAGCGAGTTTGAAGCTGTCAACACCTTGACAGACAGTCATCACATTTTCTGTTCCTTTTACACGTGTTATTAATAATCCCTTAGACCAGGCTCCAACTCAGCAAACTTCATAGTGGCCAAAAACACTGATGAATTGCGACCAATGTAACCTCTCATTTGGTTTTGTCCCGGACCACAATAACAAGGGTCGTCCCATTCCGACTCAGTTTTCTCTCGCAAGGGCTAAGTAGGAGGAGGACGGGTATTGACCGCAGAGTTATTGCAAAACTTCCTGCAGTACCCCACCATCTCCAAGAGCCTTCTGAGGGCCCTCTTGTCTGTCGGGGTTGGGAGGTCAGAAATAGCCTGCACTGTAGCTTGCATCGCTGCCAGCTGCCCCTGTGTCACCACAATTCCCAGGTAAGTGACCCTCGTGTGGCCGAATTCATTTTTTTCAAGGTTCACTCTCAAGCTGGCTTCAGACAGCCGTATTAAATTGCCAATACACACCTCTGTGTTCATCAGCCCTTTAGTCACTGAATTACTCATTATATATGAGTGTTCTTTACTAGGCTACCCTATTGTAACAGACATCACCCAACGTCCCAGTTCTTTGCATTTCCTCGGGACAATCAAACACACGGGTGCGAGTCGTTTAATTACTTCTTCTAAAGATTCGCTTTATTCGGGGATTAAGGGAGAGACCTTATCAGTAGACCTGGCCAAAACAATAGCCTTCTCCCATCTGACCGATCCCATCCTAATCTTTTCAAAATGGTTTTTTCCTCTTATCAGGGGGCCCCTAGCTTCATTGATTTCCACGCTAACACCGACTAGGTTTGTTAGCATATCAAAAGCCGGTGACCGTCTCAGTTCGCGTCGGTCATGATCAATAACATTCTTCCCCCTGGGCAGCCAGTAAATCTCTTTCATGATTCCACCACTGTTTCCTCCAGCACGGCAAAATGTCCACCGGGGGGTATCTCGTGGGCCATGTTAAAAACCTCATCCCCATAACTCTTTTGCACCACCCCCCATTCCTCATCTGCGGGCACGGTACTTGGTCTCCCTTTCTTCCTTAGCACTTCCTCCTCCGCACAATAGCCTACTAGTTCCCTTGTCAAGGCTGTGTCAGAGAGAGCTGTCTCTGCCAAAACCATCAGCCCCTCGTCTCGCTCCTGCGTCTGCACAAATTCTTTCCTGGCTACTGCTACGTCCGTCCCAGCTCCCTCACTGCCTCTTGTTTCATTTCGTTCCGTCTTTTCACTTTTATTTCCCCCCCGTACAGGGTGGGCAGAAACGTTTCAGCTAAATTTATGTCAGCCTCTGCAGCTTTCCTCGCCATCCGCCGAGTTACT
The DNA here is from genome assembly GCF_963921235.1 of Mobula hypostoma. Taxonomy (NCBI): domain Eukaryota; kingdom Metazoa; phylum Chordata; class Chondrichthyes; order Myliobatiformes; family Myliobatidae; genus Mobula; species Mobula hypostoma. Next base: position 15,044,422 of record NC_086120.1, on the reverse strand, counting down.
GCGCGAACGGGATAAACCTGCGAGTCCACGGGCGGGGCCTCCATGCTGGCAGGCTGACTTGTCAGCCTCACGGCGGGGAACACAATTCCTCCGGCGATGTCATTACCGAGCAAGACTTCCACGTCTTTCATCGGTAATTCAGACCTCACCCCGACCGTGACTAGTCCAGAGACCAGGTTGCTCTGTAAGTGTATCTGGTGCAAAGGGACTGACTCTGTCCCTTCCCCAACACCTTTGACCTCTACCTCCCCAGTCTGGGTCTCTGAGCTAAACTCTAATACACTCTTCAGTATTAGTGACTGACACGCTCCCGTGTCTCTCCAGATCCGCACTGGAACTGGTTTTAACCTCTCCTTCACTGATACCAGTCCGGCCGAGATAAACCTCTTGCGCCCTTCCTGGACTTTTTCAGACCTGTCCTTCCCTAGCGGTTCGCTTAACAGCTCGATACAGCCATTCAAAATTTCCGCTTTTCCTTTCCCCGTCTCCTTCCTTGGGGCAAAGCACCTGGACGCAAAGTGTCCGACTTTCCCACAATTATAACAGACGACCCCAGGAGACTTCCGACCAGACTGCTCCCGGTCTACCTTATCCTTTTCACTAGTCCCCGGCTTACTTTCTGACTTTTCCGGCGGACTCTCCCCGCCGTCCTGACTACCCTTCTGGTAGCCTTTACTCGGGGCAAACTTCATTTTATGCGTCAACGCATACTCATCCGCTAACTTAGCAGTTGCGGCTAACGTGGCTGCCTCTTTCTCATCGAGGTAGGGTCTCATACCCTCAGGGACACAACCTTTAAACTGCTCAATCAGGATCAACTGCAGCAGTCTGTCATAATCCCCTTCTACCCCCTTCGAGGCGCACCAACGCTCACAATATGTCTGCATCTGCCGGGCAAACTCCAAATACGTGCGGTCCCACTGCTTCCTCGCATTCCGGAACCTCTGCCGGTATGCCTCCGGGACCAACTCATAAATCCTGAGGATGGCCTCTTTCACCACCTCATACCTCTGGGCATCTTCCGCAGACAAAGCGGAGTAAGCTTCTTGGGCCTTCCCTTTCAGTACACTCTGAAGTAAAACAACCCACTTATCCCTCGGCCAGTCCTGACTTATAGCCACTTTTTCGAAGTGGAGGAAGTACCGATCCACGTCGGTATCGTCAAATGGGGGAACCAGCCTAACCTCCTGGGTCGCCCAGGACCCTCCACCTTGGTTCGGCACGAGCCCCTGCTCGGCCCTTATCTTTAACTTCTCCAGCTCAAATTCCCTTTCCCTCTGTTTACCTCTCTCTTCTCGCTCCCATTGCCTCTCTTTCTCCTCTCTCTCTAACTGTCTCTCTCTCTCTTTCTCTTCTCTTTCCAACTGTCGTACCCGGAACTCGTGCTCGAGTCTCAGTTTTTCAAGCTGTACCTGTACCGCGTCTCCAGCAGGTTTTTCAATAGACACCACCCCCAGCTCACCTTGGGGAAACACACCTTTAGATACATAGTGCTCTACAATAGCTCTGTGTATCTCCTCTCTCCTCATTGTCGACTTCACCTTAGCAAGATTCAACCGTTTGGTCACAGCTATCAATTCCAATTTCCTGGCATCCTCTAATGCCTCCAAGGTCGGCGCCTTTATAAATTCCTCAGCCTCCATTTCTGCTGTTTGTCTTTTCTTTCTTTCGGGAATTTTAACCCAATCAATTTACTCCGTCCCAAATTTAGCGTTCAAAATCCCGGACGAGCCCCCACTTATGTTACGTACCCCGTAACTGGGTTGCCAAACCAGCAGAAATGGATCACTCAGTTGGAGTCTGGATTACTAGAACTAAGAAAGTTTTATTAAAGAAACAAGCAACACAGTAATCGAAAGGATAATAAATGCAACAGTTCAGCAATGATAACCACACATGTGCACAGAATTAAGATAACAGCATCAATCAAGCTCTATCGTTGTCTAGGGGTAAATGACCAAATTTCAAAGTGACTCAAAGTTCAGTCCAGTTTAGTAGTTCAGTTCGCAGTAATCGTTGCCATGGCGATGGACAATGTGGGGGAAGAGAGAGAGAGAACAGGAACAACTGATCATTCAGCACGGCTTCACTCACAGACCGGCGATTTTGGGCGGGTCCTTGGTGATGTCACCTGAGGTCACCGACTGTGACCCCTCCTCCAGATGCGGTCGATCCTCTGCAGTGAACCCGGCACCCAGGCAAGGGCGGACACACACCGGGTTCCCGCTGATCGTACCTTTCCACCCTGGCCGTTGTCTGATACTTCTCACCCACTCGTGAGAGGCGCACCGCTTCCAGGGTCTCGTTACCTCGGGTGGCGTGTGTGTCCTGCCTTAGCGAACCAGTCCCTTTTTATCCCCCTGCTGGGGTATCGCCTGTCCATCACTTCAAACAGTTCAAGGTTCAAAGAGGGGAGCCGCTCCAGACAGCTCTCTCTTCCCCGTCCCTTCATTACACATCTCCAGACGCTGCTCCATTGTTCCTTATCTCTCCTTCCCCTGAGGGCAGGTGGCAGACCACTTGCTGATGTCACTGATGCTAACCCAGGCCAGCAAACATCTTAATTTTATGCGTATTCTCGTCACACAGGGAAATGTACTATGGACATGTGGTCAATGTTTAGAGATCTCTTGCAGGAGGTTAGGGATAAATTTGTCCCAGTGAGGAAGATAAAAAATAGTAGGGTGAAGGAACCATGGGTGACAAGTGAGGTGGAAAATCTAGTCAGGTGGAAGAAGGCAGCACACATGAGGTTTAGGAAGCAAGGATCAGATGGGTCTATTGAGGCATATAGGGAACCAAGAAAGGAGCTTCAGAAGGGGCTGAGAAGAGCAAGAAGGGGGCATGAGAAGGCTTTGGTGAGTAGGGTAAAGGAAAACCCCGAGGCATTCTTCAATTATGTGAAGAACGAAAGGATGACAGGAGTGAAGGTAGGACCAATTAGAGATAAAGGTGGGAAGATGTGCCTGGAGGCTGTGGAAGTGAGCGAGGTCCTCAATGAATACTTCTCTTTGGTATTCACCAATAAGAGGGAACTTGATGATGGTGAGGACAATATGAGTGAGGTTGATGTTCTGGAGCATGTTGATATTAAGGGAGAGGAGGTGTTGGAGTTGTTAAAATACATTAGGACAGATAAGTCCCCGGGGCCTGACAGAATATTCCCCAGGCTGCTCCATGAGGTGAGGAAAGAGATTGCTGAGCTTCTGGCTAGGATCTTTATGTCCTTGTTGTCTACGGGAATGGTACCGGAGGTTTGGAGGGAGGCGAATGTTGTCGCCTTGTTCGAAAAAGGTGGTAGGGATAGTCCGGGTAATTATAGACCAGTGAGCCTTCTATCTGTGGTGGGAAAGCTGTTGGAAAAGATTCTTAGAGATAGGATCTATGGGCATTTAGAGAATCATGGTCTGATCAGGGACAGTCAGCATGGCTTTGTGAAGGGCAGATCATGTCTAACAAGCCTGATAGAGTTCTTTGAGGAGGTGACCAGGCATATAGATGAGGGTAGTGCAGTGGATGTGATCTATATGGATTTTAGTAAGGCATTTGACAAGGTTCCACACGGTAGGCTTATCCAGAAAGTCAGAAGGCATGGGATCAGGAAAGTTTGGCCAGGTGGATTCAGAATTGGCTTGCCTGCAGAAGGCAGAGGGTCGTGGTGGAGGGAGTACATTCTGATTGGAGGATTGTGACTAGTGGTGTCCCACAAGGATCTGTTCTGGGACCTCTACTTTTCGTGATTTTTATTAACAACCTGGATGTGGGGGTAGAGGGGTGGGATGGCAAGTTTGCAGACGACACAAAGGTTGGTGGTGTTGTAGATAGTGTGGAGGATTGTCAAAGATTGCAGAGACACATTGATAGGATGCAGAAGTGGGCTGAGAAGTGGCAGATGGAGTTCAACCTGGAGAAGTGTGAGGTGGTACACTTTGGAAGGACAAACTCCAAGGCAGAGTACAAAGTAGATGGCAGTGGTAGTGTGGAGGAGCAGAAGGGATCTGGGGTTACATGTCCACCGACCCTGAAAGTTGCCTCACAGGTAGATAGGGTAGTTAAGAAAGCTTATGGGGTGTTAGCTTTCATAAGTTGAGAGAGAGAGTTTAAGAGTCGCGATGTAATGATGCAACTGAATAAAACTCTGGTTAGGCCACAATTGGAGTACTGTGTCCAGTTCTGGTCACCTCACTATAGGAAGGATGTGGAAGCATTGGAAAGGGTACAGAGGAGATTTACCAGGATGCTGCCTGGTTTAGAGAGTATACATTATAATCAGAGATTAAGGGAGCTAGAGCTTTACTCTTTGGAGAGAAGGAGGATGAGAGGAGACATGATAGAAGTGTACAAGATAATAAGAGGAATAGATAGAGTGGATAGCCAGCGCCTCTTCCCCAGGGCACCACTGCTCAATACAAGAGGACATGGCTTTAAGGTAAGGGGTGGGAAGTTCAAGGGGGATATTAGAGGAAGTTTTTTTTTACTCAGCGAGTGGTTGATGTGTGGAATGCACTGCCTGAGTCAGTGGTGGAGGCAGATACACTAGTGAAGTTTAAGAGACTACTAGACGGGTATATGGAGGAATATAAGGTGGGGGGTTATATGGGAGGCAGGGTTTGAGGGTCAGCACAACATTGTGGGCCGAGGGGCCTGTAATGTGCTGTACTATTCTATGTTCTTAATAGGTTGGTGCAACAAGAGTTAAAACGTTGTGGAATGGAAAGGGTCCTACAGAGATTACACCTTTTAGCATGCTATTATAAATGATTACAAAAGCGTGAATCGTTGGTGGACATTGGACCATTGCACAATAATTTATGATGCAAACCTCATTGACCTACCTTCCATCTTCGCTGATATAACACCAACATCCCTGCTAATCAACTCACCATGGGAGGGTAACAGGAGAAGTAACAAAGGTACTGAAATCCATGAGCTCACATGCCACATTCACAGATAAAGCCATTAGTGAGTCAGCTGTATCAAAGTTCATAGGACCTTCTTCCATCTCTCTCCTTGTACTGACGCCTGTGTGGAAATAAACCTGTTATTAATAAAATAGACTTCAGTATTCATTCCATCTAGGCTGGCCTTAGAACAGCCATATTTGGTCCATAGTTTGTCATTTGCCTTAATGACTTCATAGGTGAATCACATCAGGTTCTGTTTGATATCACTCCTGTGAAAATCCCTTGGGACATTATTAGTATGAGCAATATATATAGACAGAGACAATAGGGGCTCAAGATTATTCTCCAAAAATGAAAAGATAATGCCACTGAAAGTTTGTTTAATCCAGAGTAGAGATTCAACATAGTGTTACCAAGGTAAACCCTAATACTGAGACTTTTACAAAAAGCATTATAGTAGCCCTCACTAATGGTTTAATATCAAACAAGTTGGTATGGTATAAAACCAGAGCTTTTTCACTACTGCTGGGAATCACAAGGATGGGAGATCTCAGTCAACAAAGCAGGAACTATTCTTATTTGATATTTCCTCATTTTCAGGATTGGAGTTATATGAATAATATTGCACTAATTATTTAACTGTAAGAAAAGCCAATGAAGACTGGAATGACAATCATTCTTCATATGTCAGAGCAACTTCCATTATTTAACTCTGCGAGGGCTGTCTGCTGAAACAATCTATGGAGGTACAGTGTGAGATTTCATTTTGAGATGCCTGCTTCGATGTGTAGTTCAGCAAGCAGAAAGTGTGCAGAAGTCAAAACATTTTCCAGGTGAGAAATAAGTAACAGCCCATAGAAACCATAGGTGAAAACTAGACATAACGGTAAACGTAAGTTAGTTTCTGAGCTTTGTTAATACATTGAATTTAGTATCTTAGTATGGACAATGTCTATAATCTTCTATATTAATTTTACATCATAGACTGAAACACAATCAAAACAATTGTCTGTTTGCTAAAGCAATATAACGAATGCCATCTCAGCATGTTAATAGGGGCCTGATGAATTGCTTATCATGAAATCACAGAATTATAATGCACAGCGTCTTATCAGCCCATCATTTCTGTGCAAGCAAGGTGAGCTGCCTCAATGACTATTGAACCTTAGCACTTACATCTACTGTAATGAAGTGCTTCGAGAGGATGGTTATGGTTAGAATTCACTGCTGCCTCTGTCAACCTGGGAAATCTAGGTCCAGTGGTACAAACAAGCAACACAAACTGGGGTCTTCCTTGGTTGTAGTGGATGACCATGAAGTCTTCTGTGCCCAGTCATGCCCTTTGCTCTCCACAGAGCATTGCAGTGCCGCCTCCTGGACATTGGATCTCACTGTAGATCTCATCTGCCCAGTTTGCCAGAGCTGACTTTGCATGCTGGGATAGACATGTCCCCAACTCACTGGGTGTAAAGCAGCTGGCTACCCTCACCTGGTCTGGCCCACCTGGCGAAGCGGTGTACCAGGTGTGGCTGCTATTGCATGCGAACAGCTACTTGAAGTCACAGGTGAGAGCTGAGTACAGTGGGGACCAAAGGTGAGAGAGCTTCCCCACAATGGAAATGACAAACCCCTTCGCCAGAGGTGCTACCCCTCCCTATACAACCCACGTTTCCTAGACTTCAGTCTAAGTCATGGACAATGCACGATGAAAAGCAATGAACAAGTACAAAGGTCAGGGAAATCCCCATGGAAACTGCCTTCCAGTCACAAACTACATCATGACCTTTGCCCTCTGCTTCCTGTCACAGAGCACTTTCTCTTGAATCCTGCAGCCGGGAAGGAGCTATGCACAGTTAAATATGACAACCATCTCATTTGTGGCAACCACCAACAGCAAGTCCATGATCAACAGTTTGTAGGTCAATGTAATACTACAGTATGTTTCAACACTCTGGTAGCATGTGAATTTAAAGGATAAATTAAATGCTTCCATAGAGCTGAAGGTACACTCAGTGGCTATTTTATTAGGTGCAGGAGTAGAACCCTATGAGGTCTTCTGCTGTTGTAGCCCATCCACTTCAATGTTCAACGAGAGATGCTTTTCCGCACACCACTGCTGTAATAACTGGTTATTTGAGTTACTGTCAGCTTGAACCAGTCTGGCCATTCTCCTCTGACCTTTCCCATTACCAAGGCATGTTTGCCCATAGAACTGCCACTCACTGGATGTTTCTTTAATTTTTCACACCATTCTCTGTAAACTCTAGACACTGTTTTGCATGAAAATCCCAGGAGATCAGCAGTTTCTGAAATACTCAAACAACCCCGTCTGGCATCAACAATCATCCCATGGTCAAAGTCATTTAGATCACATTTCTTCCCCATTCTGATGTTTCGTCTGAACAACAACTGAACCTCTTGACCATGTCTGCATGCTTTTATGCATTGATGTGCTACCACATGATTGGCTGATCAGATATTTGCATTACTGAGCAGCTGTACCTAATAAAGTGACCACCAAGTCTACAATAAATATACTCACTTTAAGAAAATCTGGAAATTCTGAGCTTTTCACAAAAGGTGAGCTTATTTAAACATGTCTGTTGGACTGATGAGGAGAAAATTTGTAGCAATCCAATTTTTTGCCAAACCAATGCAAGTGATATTCTTTGCCAAACACTAAGAGAACTTTAAGATCTCCAAAACAGATGAAGGTTATGACAGATGAAGGTAAATGATCCTGGCCACCATGGATTTAAGGTGGCGTGAGAAGTAATAAGACTTCAATATATATCCGAGGCTGAAACTATAATGCCTTGTTTGTATCCAGACATTATTCTGAGTTACTATGCTTTAATAAATGCATTTAAATGACCCAAAGTCACTAATCACATAATAATTGGATAATCATGAAGAAAAAGAGTAGCAGGAGTTGCCAGGAACTCTTGAACAAGATTACTGCAATGAAACCAGACGACGTTTATCATCATAGAACATAGCAATACAGAACAGTACAGTACAGGAACAGGCCTGTTGGCCCAAGATATTGTGCAGATCTCATTAAGCTAGCAATTAAATGCCCAACTAAACTAGTCCCTTCTACCTACACAATTATGTTTCATCAGTTAACAGTTATTCATAAAAAAGAGCTCACCTTACTTTTTGAATTGGAATTAGAATTGGTTGAACTTGGTTTATTATAGTCACATGTACCGAGATACTGTGAAAAGCCCCTCTTACATATGGTTCAAGCAGATCAAATCTTTACACTGTGCATTTTGACATTGTACAAGATGAACAATAAGGCAGGCAAATAATAAGGTACAAAATCATAATCAGAGAAATTATGAAGTCAGGAGTCCATCTTATATATTAGAGAACCATTCAATGAGCTTATAACAGTGGGATAGAAGCTATCCTTGAGCCCAGTAGTATGTGCTTTCAAGCTTTTATTTATCTTCTGCCCAATGGAAGAAGAGGGAAGAGGATGTCTGGGGTGGGTGAGGTCATGAGAAATATAGACCAAGTCCATGGAGCGGAGGCTAGCTTCTGTGACTTGCTGTGCTGAATCCACAAATCCCTGCAGTTTCTTATAGTCATGTGCACAGCTGTTGCCATACCAACCTTTCCGCATCCGGATAGGCTGCTGTCTATGGTGCGTTGCTAAAATGCGTAATGGTCAACAGGAGCATGCTACATTTCTTTGCTTCCAAAGAAATAGAGGCATTGGCGAGTGTTCATGGCTGTGGTATCTCTGTGGTTGGACCAGGGCAGGCTGTTGCTGATGTTCTCTCATAATAACTTGAAGCTCTCAGCTGTCTCAACCTCAACACTATTGATGTAGACTGGAGCACATACATCACTCCCCCCCCACCCCCCCCCCGCCTTCCAGAAGTAAACAAGCAGCTTTTTTGTTTGGTTGAAATAAGGGAAAAGTTGTTGTCAAGACACCATGCTATTATCTCCTTTCTGTACTCCAACATCATTATTTGTGATATGGGCCACTATGGTGGTATCACCTGCAAACTTTTAGATGGAGTTAGTGACTCTGGCCACACAGTCATGAGTGTATACAGAGTAGAGTAGGGGGCTGACAACACAACCTTGTAGAGTACCAGTGTCTAGAATAGTCTTAATTGGTAGAATAATTTTAATTGGTTAGGTACTAACTACCCACTTTTTTATTATTGATATACCGAATGTGGGCATGATATAATTTAATGGACTACAAGGAGAAGCCAGGGAACAACATACACGAGCATAGATCAGTGGTGGGAAAGTTAGTGGAAGAGATACTGAGAACCAGGATTTATCTTTATGTGGGAAAGCAAGAACTGTTTAACGATAGTCAGCATGGTTTTCTTAGTGGAAGATCAAGTTTCTCAGATTTTTGAGATGGTGGTGTTTACCATTCCCTCAGTCAACCAACTTATGTTAGGTAGATGACCACCCAAATCTTAATTCATTCAAAACTCGGACTTTATTTATCAACAGAAATATTCCATTTACAAGTAGTTTAATTGGTCATTGTAAATTGTCCCATGATTAGGAACAACTGCCTTAGGATGGTGGCGTCCATCATTAAGGATCCCCACCACCCAGGCCATGCCCTCTTCTCTTTGTTACAGTCAGGAAGGAGGAACAGAAGCCTGAAAGAACACACTCAGCAAATCAGGAACAACTTCTTCCTCCCTGCCATCTGATTTCTAAATGAAGATTAAACTAATCAACACTACCTCACTACTTTCTAATTTCTGTTATTTTGCACTACTTGTTTAAACTTAACTATTAATATATATATATATACACACACACACTTAATGCATCACAGTAATTTTGTTTCTCTACATTTATTTATCAGGTATCTCATTGTACTGCTGCCATAACGTTAACAAATAGCACGACATATGCTGGTGATATTAAATCTGATTCTAATTAGGTAAACCGGGGCTGTGGGGATGCTGAGGAGTGTGGCTCAGAAACCCTACTCCATGCTGTATCACTAAAGAAAGTATTTAATTGACCCTAGGTCAATAACTCCGTTTCCTGTAAGCTATTGATTCTTCTGTACTAAAACACACCCAGTCCCTTGCTCCATCTCCTCCAACAGGAATTCCTTGCTGGCCAAATGATTGGTGTTTCTATTAGGATCGATCCTGGCTTAAGGATCTTCCTTCTTATAGTTAGTCTTTGGAGATCTCGCTGCTCATTTTTATTTTATTTCTATCCGTTTTGAACCATGAAACTTTGATTTTGTTGGTTCTGGCTTTCCTTGCTAGGCTGTCTCCACTTTTCACTGGCTCTGGCCGAAGTAAACAACTGCCCATGATATCACTTGTTTGCTTTTCCCTGAATCAAGCCACTTCAAACCAGTGACAGCCAGTTCAAATTAGACACTGGGCTCAAGTTATTTCAGTTTGCAGACACAGATTACTCTTCTTATTAGCCTTTTACCATATCAAAGAGCATCCCAAAAGTAATACATATTTGAAAATTATCTCTAATTTAGCAGATTAACTGCAGAGCAATCATTATGTCCACTTTCAATGACTTTAATCTAGCAAGCGTTATTATAAAAGATCATTGAACATGTCCATGGACAAGAAAGGGTTTAGAGGGATATTGACCAAACAGAGGCAAATGGGATTAGCATAGACTGGCATGTTGGCTGTGAACAAGTTGGGCCAAAGGGCTTGTTTCCATGCTCTACAACTCATGAATCTATTAATGAGTTACTCTGTCGATTGCATTGTTAATTGTAACAAAATTTGGCTCAGAATGTTGCACTTACAAACGTTTGTACTTTCATTACTTTACATTGGCAAAAAAGATTTCTGAATATTGAGCAGAAACTGATAATTGAGAGTCCGCTGCTGAATATATGTGTTTACAGTTTTGAGATTATTTTTAGGTTCATGAAGGTCAAACTTTCATTCCCAATTTTCTGACTAATCCTTTTTCCAGAACCACAAAATAAAGGAAAAAAACAGGGATCGTTGTCTTGACCGGATATTGACTACTTTAAGTGTTAGATCATTAGTAAACTTTTGTACATGAAGTTCAGCTAATAAAATCTGAACTTCATGCACAAAAGTTTTATGATACTCTCAAACATTTTAGATTGAAAATAAAATTAGATAAAGATCAAAATTGTGCATCCTATAGTTCGCTCCTCAGATGTTCAAATGCTGTGACTGACACTGTACTTTCTGATGAATCAAAATGCTCCAACTCCAAAGTCAATGAAAATCAAAGAAAAACTGCATAAAGATAAAGGAAGTTAATAGTACAGGTCAAAGAAGCACAATTTGTAAAATTGTCAGAAATGTGTTTCCAACATTTTTATTTTCTTTTTTTCCTCAACTCTGTTGTCTTTGGACTAAGCTTCCTCTTTGCTGTGCTGCATCAGCAAGTAAAAGTGCCTGGACAGATTTCAATAAACTGAAACAGAACGTTCCTATACACAAGTAAAGAAACTATCTAATAAACTGTCCTTGACCAAAAAAGAACCTTCTTTACAATAAAGGCTGGTGTAGCTCCAAATTTGCAATCTTTCCAATTCATTTAATCATGATGTGTCCAACTTATTGATGCTAAGACGTCTAAGAGTAACAAAGCCCACATCTGTTCTGTGTTAACAATGTTGTTTTCAAATTCCACCTTACTAGAGAAATTTATTTATTTTGAGAGAAATGTAAAGATGAGAAGTTGCTCAGGGTAATTGCTAACGCTGCAGCTTTTAACTCAAAACAAAAAATTCAGGTTATTGGTTCTATTTGTTGCATGAAAATGCACATGAAACGATAACAATACGTCAGTCTTCTGTGTGGAGAAACAACTCGTGACAACTGTTCATTCCATTGATAGCTCTCTTGTGTCAGATAAAATTATTTGATGGTGCTGCTTTACTCTATATTGAATTGAGAGACTTGCTTTTAATAAAGCGTAAACAGTTTGTGTCTAAGTGCTGATGAAGACTGTAAACTGCTTAATATGAACCAGAATTCTCTCTGAAGCAATGCAACTGACCTCCTTTGTAATGGGCTTACAGAGTCATACAGCAGGGGAAAAAGCCCTTCAGTCCATTGTGTCAGTACTAATCATCAAACATCCATACTCTGTATTAGATTATGTGCTGGCCAGTAGTGTAGTGGTATCTTGAGTTCGAATGTGGCTGGCTCCTTGCTCGCTTTCCATCCATGCTGGGCTGAGTGTCCAGTTAGCAACTCGGCCTCAAAGAACAGACAAATGTGTTAAAGAAACAGCAATGTTGGTGCCCGATGTGTACAAGGTACAGAAAGGGATAACAACAACTATATTTGATTATCTTGCTATTATTGCATAGAAGAGAACTGAACTTGGTTCAGACAAATCCTGAGAGTCGTGTGGAAGTGAAGCTGCTGAGAAAAAAAATAATAACTCAAGCTTCAGTGAGAAACATTTGTGTGTTAACGCACCTAACGAATCTGTTGAGAAATGTTATATTTCAGCAACTGTTGAAGTATGAAATACAAAAGGATATGAGGAAAGATAGAATCAGAGGTGTACCTATAAACTAGTTAATTCCTGAGAAATATTTGCAAATAAAATTAGTTACAGAATAATTTTTCACAAAAAGATTTGGAAAAGTAACACCAAGTTACATTCAAGTGAGTGAACATGTATCAAATTCTTCAGGTTACAAAGTGCAGATTGAAAATCTGTTTGAACAGTGCCACAACAACAACCCCTCACTCAACGTCAGCAAAACCCAAAGAGCTGATTATTGATGACAGGAAGAAGAAACCAGAGATCTATGAGCCAGGCCTCATTAGGGGATCAGAGGTGGAGAGGTTTCATAACTGAATTCCTTGTTGTTATCATTTCATATCCTAGAGCCAGCAGGTAAGTGCCATCAAAAAGAAGGCATACAAATGTTTCTACTGTCTTAGATCTTTACATAGATTTGGCAAGTCATCTAAAACTTTGACAAAATTGTATAGATGCACAGTGTATCCTGTCTCATTACAGCCTGGTATGGAAATACCCAAGCCCATCAATGGAAATGCCTACACTAAGAGGTGGGCACAGCCCAGTGCATCCACAGGTAAAGTCCTCTCCACTATAGAGCACATCTACAAGATCCAGTGCCCCCCACCATTCAGAACATGCTCCCTTCTCAGTGCTGCCTTTGCGAAGGAGTATAGAGCCTTGGGTTCTACACCACCAGGTTCAAGAACAGTTATTACCTTCAACCATCTGACTCCTGACTCACTCCAACTCTGAATGGATTCCGCATCCTGTTGACTCACTTTCAAGGACTCCACAACTAATGTCCTCTGTAATATTTATTCACTTATTTATTTATCTTTATTATTTCCACACTTTGTTTTCTTCTGCACAGTGGTTGTTTGTCAGTATTCACAGATACATAGAAAACCCACAGCACAATACAGGCCCTTCGGCCCACAATGCTGTGCCAAACATGCACCAACTGACCAATCTGGCAGCTTACTTTCAGCTTCACCTGGTTTTATTTTGAGTCTGTTCTTCTCCACTCCTCACTTGGCTCTTGGGTTGGTTTTGCAGCTTTGTAATGAAAGTCATGCCGTGACTTGAAGATATATAATGTTGCTGTGGAATTCAATCTACTGTTTGCCCACCTTTCCCTACACAGGGCCAATTCTAAACTGCTGTAGCTGTTCAAATCCTTTGCCGTGTATTGTTGTACTAGGGTCATCGATCACAGTGTGAAGACTGGGCTTAGTATCCATATTGACAATGTTTTGTCATGTTCATCAATGTCCTCATGGGTTAATGCACCAAGAATGGGTGGACTGGAGAAACTGAGGCCAAGCAGATCATCCTTTGCTGCCTTCTACAAGCTAAATTGGACGGGTAATATTTTTCACATTCATGAAATGCTGGGAAGGCCTCAAGTGCTTCACAGTCAGTCAGTGTTTTTGATGTGTAAACACTATTAGACATATGGGGAATTTGACAGCAAAGTATCACAGATAATGAAGTAAATGATCAGATATTCTGCCTGGAGTTGGGTGAGAGCCAGAATTAGGCTCTCCTGCAGGCTTTGCCAGTGAAAGGCAACATCTCTGTCAGCAACACACTCAAAATGTTGGAAAAACTCAGCAGGGAAGGCAGCAACTATGGAAACGAATAAACAGTCGACGCTTTGGGCTGAGACGCTTCTTCAGTTCTGGAAAGGAAAGAAAAAGATGTCAGAATAAAAAGGCAGGGGAGGCGAGGTCAGAGTGTGGGAAAGATAAACAGTGCAGAAGACAGAATGTGATAGGATTGGGGAGTGGACCAAGGGAGAAAGGGAAGAAGGAGAGGCACCAGGGGAAGGTTATTGGCAGGTGATGAGAAGCGGAAGAGGCCAAGAGGGAAATAGAAGAGGAGGGAAGGGGGATGAGGAAATTGCCAAAAGGAGAAATCAATGTTCATGCCACTAGGTGGAGACTACCTAGATAGAGAAAATCATTTTGGTACTGCACTAGAAATTCAGCTTTAACCGAGGGGCTGAGTGGCCTGCTCCTTCTCCTATGCTTGTACAAAGAAGAAATACCATGTTAATCGAATAGGAAAAAGATAGGTGAGAAGAGGATTAGAAACATAGAAAAACTACAGCACAATACAGGCCCTTTGGCTCACAATGTTGCGCCAAACATGTACTTACTTTAGAAATTACCTAGGTTTACCCATAGCCCTCTATTTTTCTACCCTCCATATACCTATCCAGAAATCTCTTAAAAGACCCTATCATAGCCGCCTCCATCGCCATCGCCGGCAGCCCATTCCACGCACTCACTCTGCCTAGAAAGCTTACCCCTAACATCTCCTCTGTACTATTTCAAAGCACCTTAAATTCCATCTGCCATTAATCAACCCATTTTTCAAGCTGGTCCAGATCCCGCTGGTCCATGATAGCCTTCCTCCTCTCCACTACACCCCAGTCTTGGTGTAATCCACAAATTTGCTGATCATGTTTATCACATTATCATCCAGATCATTGATATAGATGACAAACAACAATGGGCCCAGCACCAATCCCTGCTGCACTCCACTAGTCACAGGCCTCCAGCCAAAGAGACAACCACTCTGGCTTCTCCCGCAAAGCCAATGTCTACTCCAATTTACTACCTCATCTCGAATGCCACGTGACTGACCCTTTTTGACCAACCTCCCATGCAAGACCTTGTCAAAGACTAAAGTTCATGTGGATAACATCCACTGCATTGCCTTCATCCACTTCCTTGGTAACTTCCTCAAAAACTCTATAACATTGTGTGTGATAGGTCATATCTAACCAGAGACGTGCTGCTTATCCTTAATCAATCCATGTCTATCCAAATAAGTATATATCCAGTCCCCTAAAACACCTTCCAATAACTTTCCCACTACTGATGTCAGCTTCACCAGCTACAATTTCCTGGTTTATTTTTAGAGCCTTTCTTAAACAGTGGAAAAACATTGGCTAACATCCAATCCTGATATCTCGCGAGTCATTAAGGATGATTTAAATATCTCCGCTGGGGCCCCGGTAATCTTTCACTTGCCTCCCGCAGAGTCCAAGGGCACACCTTGTTAGGCCCTGGGGACTTATTGACCTTAATTTGCTTCAGGATAGCTAACACCTCCTCTGTAATCAGTATAGGGTTCTTGAAGTTGATGCCACCTTGTCTCAGTACAAAAAAAAAATCATTTAAGATCTCTCCCATCTCTTTTGGCTCCACACATTTATTACCATCTGATCCTCCAGAGGACCAATTTTGTCCCTTGTTATCCTTTTGCTCTTATGATAATCTACAGAATCCCTCGGGCTTCTCTTTCAGCTTGTCTGCTATGGCAACATCATGCCTTCTTTCAGTCCTTCTGATTTCTTTCTTACGTGTTCTCTTGCATTCTTATACTCCATAAATACCCCTTTTTTTCTACCTTGCCTATATCCACTATGTACCTCCTTTCCCCCCCCCCCCCCCACGTCCTCAATATCTCTTGAAAACCAAGGTTCCCTACACCTGTTTTCTTTACCTTTTATTCTGACAGGCACATAAAGGTTTTATTCTCTCAAAATTTCACTTTTGAAGGCTTCCCACTTATCAAGTACAGCTTTGCTAGAAAACAGCCTGTCCCAATCTACACCTACCAGATCCTTACTGGTGCCATCAAAATTGGCCTTTCTCCAATTTAGAATCTCAACCCCCAGACCAGACCAAACTTTTTGCGTATTTACTTTGAAACAAATGGCATTGTAATCACTAAATGCAAAGAGTTCCACTGCACAAACCTCTGTCACCTGCCCTGACTCATTCCCTAATAGCAATTCAAGTATTGCACACTCTCATTGGGACTTCTACATACTGATTAAGGGATCTTTTCTGAACACATTCAACAAATTCTATCCCATCTACCGCTTTTACAGTATCAGAGTCCCAGTCAGTATATGTAAAGTTAAAATCACCTACTGTAATAACCTTATGGTTTTTCCAACGGTCTGCAATCTCTCTACAAATGTGTAGAATCCCTCAGATTTTGGGTGTTCTATAATATAGCCCCATTCAAACTGTCATCTCTTTCTTATTTCTCAGTTCCACCCGTAACACCTCACTAGACAAGTTCTCCCGTCCTGACTGAGCATTGCCTTGACATTATACCATTCTACTTAGATTTCGTTGGTTCTGGTTCTTCTGGTTAGGCTGTTTCCACTTTTCATTGGCTCTGGCCCAAGTAAATATTTGCCTCTGATATCATTTGTTTGCTTTTTTCCTGAATCAAGCCATTTCAAACCAGGGACAGCCAGTTCACATCAGACACTGGGCTCAGCTTATTTCAGTTAGCAGACACAGATTACTCCTATTAGCCTGCATTGATTCTTCTACATTCTCAAAGAGCAACCCACAAATAACTTCTTTTTGGAAATGACCTCTAATTCAACAGATTATCGGTAGGGCCTTCATTATGTCCACTTTCAATTACTTTAATCTACTAAGAGTTATTATAAAAGATCATTGAACATGTCCATGGACAGGAAAAGGTTTAGAGGGATATTGGCTAAACAGAGGCAAATGGGATTAGCACAGACTGGCATGCTGGCTGTGAACGAGTTGGACCAAAGGGCTTGTTTCCATGCTCTACAACTCATGAACCTATTAATGAGTTACTCTGTCGATTGCATTGTTAATTGTAACAAAAATTGTCTCAGTATGTTGTACTTACTTTCATTACAAGTAGTACATTGGCAGGAAAGATCGCTGAATATTGAGCAGCAACTGATAATTGTGAGTCTGCTGATGAATATATGTGTTTACAGTTTTGGAATTATTTTTAGGTTCATGAAGATCAGATTTTCATTTCCAATTTTCTGACTAATTCTTTTTCTAGAATTACAACATAAAGGAAACAACATAGGGATCATTGCCATGACCAGATATTGATTACTTCAAGCATCAATTCATTAGGAAAGTGCACAGGCAATAAGATCTGAACTTCATGTACAAAAGGCTTATAGTACTTTCAAACATTTAACTAAAGTTTAAAATTGTGCATCCTTCAGTTCGCTCCTCAGACGTTCAACACTGTGACTGACACGGTACTTTCTGATGAATCAAAATTCTCCAACTTAGCAGTCAATGAAAATCAAAGAAAAACTGCAAAACGATAAAGTTAATGGTACAGGTCAAAGAAAAAATTTGTAAGATTTTCAGAAACATGTGATTCTAGCATTTCCTGTTCTTTTTTTCTCAACTCGATTGACTGTGGATTAAGTTTCTACTTTGCTGTGCTACATCAGCAAGAAAATGTGCCTGTACAGAGTTCAATAAATAGATGCAGAAACTTCCAATCCACAAGTAAAGAATCTATCTACCTAATGAACTGTCCTTGAGCAAAAAGAACCTTCTTCACAATAAAGGCTGGTGTAGCTCCTAATCTGCAAGTTTTCTAATTCACTTAATCATGATGTGTCCAACTTATCAATGCCAAGATGTCTAACAGAGTAACAAAGCCCACATCTGTTCTGTGTTATCAATGTTGTTTTCAAATTCCACCTTACTGGAGAAATTTATTTATTTTGAGAGAAATGTACCATCTATCTAAATAGAAAGATTAGAAATTGATCAGGGAAATTGCTAATGCTGCATCTTTTAACTCAAACAAAAGGTCAGGTTACTGGTTCTATTTGTTGCATGAAAATGCACATGGAACTATAACAATACGTCAGTCTTCTGTGTGGAGAAACAACTCATGTGACAGCTGTTCATTCCATTGATAGCTCTCTCATGTCAAATAAAATCATTTGATGGTGCTGCTTTAGAAAACTTTGAAATGTGGAACTTGCTTTTACTAAAATGTAAACAGTTTATATGTGTCTATAGTGCTGATGAAGACTGTAGACTGATTAAGTATCAATGTTACTATGAACTAGAATTCTCTCTGAACCAAAACAGCTGACCTCCTTTGCAATAGGTTTAGAGTCATACAGCAGGAAAAAAAGCCCTTCAGCCCATTGTGTTCATACTAATCATTGAAAATCCATTCACTTTAACTCCACATTAATCCCATACTCTATATTAGATTATGTACTGGCCAGTAGTGTAGTGGTATCTTGAGTTCAAATGTGGCTGGCTCCTTACTCGCTTCCCAACTGTGCTGGGCTGAGTGTTGAGTTAGCAACTCGGCCTCATAAAAAAACAGACAAATGTGTTAAAGAAACAGCAAAGTTGGTGCCCGATGTGCACAAGGTACGGAAAGGGATAACAACAACTATATTTGATTATCTTGCTATTATTGCATAGAAGAGAACTGAACTTGGTTCAGACAAATCCTGAGAGTCATGTGGAAGGGAAGTTGCTGAGAAAAAAAATAATGACTCAAGCTTCAGGGAGAAACATTTGTGTGTTAACACTCCTGACCAATGTGCTGTTGAGAAACGTTATATTTCAGCAACTGTTGAAGTATGAAATACAAAAGGATGTGAGCAAAGATAGAATCAGAGGTGTACCTATAAACTAGTTAATTCCTGAGAAAGATTTGCAAGTAAAATTAGTTACAGGATAATTTTTCAACAAAAGATTTGGAAAAGTAACACCAAATTACACTCAGGTGAGTGAAGATGTATCAAATTCTTCAGGTTATGAAGTGAAGATTGAAAATCTGTTTGAATGGTGCCAAACACGAGCCTCTCACTCAACGTCAGCAAACCCAAAAAGCTGATTATTGACAGGAAGAAGTAGTCAGAGATCCATGAGCCAGGCCTCCTCAGAGGATCAGAAGTGGAGAGGGTTCATAACTAAATTCCATGGCATTATACCATATCCTAACACCAGCTCATAAATGCCATTGTAAAGAAAGCATGAAAACATTTCTACTGTCTTAGATGTTTATGCAGATTCAGCAAGTCATTCATAACTTTGACAAACATGTATAGATGCACAGTGAGGAGTGTCCTTGCTTGCATCACAGGCTGGTACGGAAATACCAATGCCCAACAATGGAATAGTCAGTGGGGGGGGGGGGGGAAATAATAAATCGGTGGACACAGCCCAGTAGATCCACAGGTAAAGCCCTCCCCGCGTGGAGCACATCTACAAGCAGCAGTGTCACAAAAAAATCAGCCCCCCCACCCCCCATCCACGTTCCAGGACCTGCTACTTTCCACAACCCACCCCGCCGCTGCTGCCATCAGGAAGGAGGTACAGAAGTCTATGAACAGATTCGACAACCTATTTTCAAGCACTTTCAAGGACTCTACAACTAATGTTCTTAGTATTATTTATTTACTCTTTTTTTATTTGCAGTTTGCCTTCTTTTGCATATTGGTTGTTCGTCTATCTTTATTATGTGTGGTTTTTCATTGATTCTACTGTGAGTGGCTGTAATAAACAATCTCAAGGTAGTATACAGTGACATAAACAGTACATACATTGATAAAAATTTACTTTGAACTTTGAATATAGTACTAATGACTGTCCCCTTAATTGATTAAAAGAAACTTGGGAAAATAGTAGAGAGGTTAAATCTGAAAATATTGCGGGGAATCAGTGTGGTTAATGTAATCAGGCAATGTTTGTGCATGGGGCACATGGAAGTTGACTATGTATGTGGAGTGGAATAAATAAGGTGCATTTGTTTAAGCAACCATTCTTGATTTGGTGATTCATTATAATCCTGGTACCATATGCAGTTAAGATTAAAAAAACCCATGCATTCATTACAAATAGCTCTTACTTATTTCAGTTGCATTTCCATCTCACAGCGCTGCAGAGTTTCAGACAGGTTGGGGAAATTAGGAAACGCCTGATCTGAGAAGGACAATCAGCAGGGCCTGACTAAAGAGCAGCATAATCCTGACCTGTTCAAACTAATTTACTTATTCTTCCTCCCATAGCAACGGTCTTTAATAAAAGCAATTGGAGCACATTGGTAAGTAGTGATTCATTGAAATACTTGCATGCTTTCTTGTAGGTGCTGTGTTTTATTAAGAATCTGCTGAGCATACACTACACTTCAAACCTGATTAATTTCAACTCAGCTAAAGCATTTTGCCTGGCTGTAAATGAATGGTTTTGTCAAACAGAAACAGATAAACCTCTGTAATCAGTGCTATCAGTTCTTACAACGAGCAGCTTCAGTGGTAAACAATGCAGGATATCATCACTGCCGGCAGATCCGCATATGGAAATAATGCTCGTCAGGCGTCAGCACTATCAGACACAGAGAAACAACAAAATTAGTTTTCCCTAAATTAAAATTATGCCACCTGTCTCAAACCAAGAGGATTCCAGTACATGATAATCCGCTGACATAGAAGACTTATTGACAAGGAAACAGATAGGATGGAAGTTATTTTAGAAGACAACGGGATAATATGAGAACACTAAAGTGACCATACCCAAAAGACAGAACCTCCAAACCTCAGAATTTCATGGTCAATCCAGGCTTATATAGTCAATCTCGGAAGTGGGATTTGATATCCTACTTTCTGTCTCAGATGCAAAGGTCAAAAGAATTGCTTCTCCCCTGCACGATCTATGGGGTTATAATACCCATCCAACAACATAATAATCGATTTACGGTGCTTTAATTTTAACCAAAAATGTTTCATTTAAGCCATTACCCTAGAAATGCTCATTATCCTTGATTCTAATGCATTTCCTAAGTTGCAGTTTTAATATTCATTACTAATATTTATACTCAGTAATTCATTGCTTATGCATGTTGTAAAATGATTAAGCCTTATTTGGTACAAATAAAATTAAGTTACAAACATCATAACCAGTGTTCTTCTACAATTGGGAGATGTATTACCTCATTATACTCTGTATAGGAACAGCAAATGGTGGAGAGCCGCACTATTGAGTATGTGCTTCTACCTTGTCAGGTTTCACTTGTGTTTTTTACCTTCACTTTTTCCTCAGGATGCCTCCCTCTTATACCCCTTATCAATCTATGAGGTTCTGTCAAATCAGTTAAAGAAACGAAAAATTCCCTGACCACTACTATCAGGCTGCATCACTGTTTGGTATGGGGGGAGCTACTGCACAGGACTGAAAGAAGCTGCAGAGGGTTATAAATTTAGTCGGCTCCATCTTGGGTACTAGCCTACAAAGTACCCAGGACATCGTCAAGGAGCGGTGTCTCTGAAAGGCAGCGTCCATTATTAAGGACCTCCAGCACCCAGTGCATGCCCTTTTCTCACTGTTACCATCAGGTAGGAGGTGCAGAAGCCTGAAGGCACACACTCAACAATTCAGGAACAGCTTCTTTTCCTCTGCCATCCAATTCCTAAATGGACATTCAAGCTTTGGACACTACCTCACTTTTTTTAAATATACATTATTTCTGTTTTTTGCACGATTTTAATCTACTCAATATACACTATAATTGATTTATTTATTATTTTTTTCTTCTGTAGTATGTATTGTATTGAACCGCTGCTGCTAAGTTAACAAATTTTACAACACATGCCAGCGATAATAAATCTGATTCTGAATTACATTCCCTTATGCTCCCTACTCCGATCATCATAAGAGAAAACACAAGAGTGCATGGCCGAAAGGCTCGTACTAAATAGAATCACACAAATATTTAAAGATCTTTAACTGGCAGATCATGGAAGAACAGATCAGAATATTTCTAGATCTCCATTATTTTGCTTTCCAAGGCAAAATCAGGAATGAGCTAGAGGTCAGATGCTTGTACATCAGGCCAGATGCATCTGCATAGTGTTTTGTATTTACCTAGTGCTCCAATGCTCAACTCAACTGTATGTCCAAGGTCGCAGCACAAACATCCTGGGCTATGGGGAGAAGGATTCACTTTGCACCTGGCTCTTCACCAGGTGCATACCAAAAACCCTACAGATTTGAACAGGGATGCCAACATTGATTCAGAAGTTAAGTGCACAGGAGTTGTTTGCTTTCTTTTCATTTTACTTTATGTTTTTTGGTGCTTAAAAGATGCTTCAAGTTATTTCAGAATGGATCAACCTATCACATTGTGTAAGACAAATAAGTGCAACTATCAACACAAAAGTGCAACTATCAATTGCAGCTCAGCTACCTGATTTGTAACCATATGACTGACCACTTCATCAGCACATAATGTAGAACTTTGCTCACACTATCCTATATCTACGTGCCTAATTACATGACCAAGCATTTTTAAACACTGGTTCCCATTGTCATATGAACTGAATAGTGTATCTTTTATATTTGGTCCTTAGTGTGGCTGTAAACACAACAGAAAAACTTAAGGGCATAGTACAAATCATTAACTTGCTTTATGAAACTAAAATCAAAAATACAGATCCAATCATGAGGAGATTACTTGGTTCGGTTGATAGAACTTGTACTCACATTAAAATATAAACACACATTATGTCTTATCAAATTAGTGCTATGGCCTTTGACTTAAATAAACTAAAGTTCAATGTAAATTTATTATGAGATTCATTTTCTTGAGCATAATCAATAACTCCATATAGAATAATAATAAAGTCAATGAAACACATCAATTTGGCCATTCAAAAGACGACAAACTTTGCAAATACAAAAGAAATACAAGAAATAATAAATAAATATCGCAAATATGAAATGAGGAGTCCTTGAAAGTGAGTCCATGGATTGTGAGACATTTCAATGATTTTAAGTGATTGAAGTTATCCCGTTTGATTCAAGAGTCTGATGGTTGCAGGGTAATTACTGTTCCAGAGCCTGGTGGTGAGAGTCCCGAAGCTCCTGTACTTCACCCCAATGGCAGCAGCGAGAAGACAGCATGATCAAGGTGGTAGGGATCCCTGGTGAGGAATGCTGCTTTCCTGTAACAATGCTCCATCATCAGGACTTCAGTCCCTACCTCAGCCTATGGACAGGATACTGTCTGGAATAATGTCCTGTTCCAATACTTTCAAGGCTAATGGAATAAGATCTGAGACAATAGCTACCTAAGGTGCTTGTGAGTCCTGTTTAATGTTTCCCCTCTGAACTGTAAGTACAGTAATGTTTTTTTTAAAGCTGGTCTTAGTAATCAGGAGACTCCTCACCTAAAAATGAAATTATTGCTTCAGGATACTCAGTAGGCAATCTGTATTTGGAGAGCGGCAAACATAAAAGGGAAAAGAGAGAAGCCCGCACTTGTTCACACACACTCACAAGATTGAGGCAGTGACCTATTGCTCTGGGTTTTACTGCTTAAAACTACATAAAGGATATAATTCAAGTAATTTAGAAGTTACTTTATTAAAAGTTGGGCATATGGCCCAGTCCGTCATGAGTAAAGCCCTCCCCACCATTGAGCTCTTGGGATCTCAGCAGCTCACAAGCCTCTCCACCATGACAAGGTGATGGTCCTTGGGGAAGGATCCTGGTGCAGAAGAAAGTATTTGTTCTGCCTTCATGGTTCTGCCATGCAAAACAGAGCACTCCACTTCCCATTCTTGGCCTGTAACTTGTAGCTCATACAAGTTATTTTGCCAGAGAGACCAGATACAATCCATTTCATTTCAGTAAACATAGAAATTAGGTGCAAGAGTAGGCCATTCAGCCCTTCGAACCTGCACCGCCATTCAGTATGATCATGGCTGATCATCCAACTCAGAACCCTGTACCTGCCTTCTCTCCATACCCCTTGATCCCTTTAGCCACAAGGGCCATATCTAACTCCCTCTTAAATATAGCCAATGAACTGGCCTCAACTGTTTCCTGTGGCAGAGAATTCCACAGACTCACCACTCTCTGTGTGAAGAAGTTTTTCCTAATCACGGTCCTAAAAGGCTTCCCCTTTATCCTCAAACTGTGACCCCTCGTTCTGGACTTCCCCAACATCGGGAACAATCTTCCTGCATCTAGCCTGTCCAATCCCTTTAGGATTTTATACGTTTCAATAAGAACCCCCTCAATCTTCTAAATTCCAGCAAGTATAAGCCGAGCTGATCCAGTCTTTCATCATATGAAAGTCCTGCCATCCC
This sequence comes from Mobula hypostoma, assembly GCF_963921235.1. Lineage (NCBI taxonomy): Eukaryota > Metazoa > Chordata > Chondrichthyes > Myliobatiformes > Myliobatidae > Mobula > Mobula hypostoma. The sequence goes on along the minus strand of NC_086120.1, from coordinate 15,020,056 downwards.
AAGAATCAATCTGGTGAACCTTCTTTGTACTCCCTCTATGGCAAGGATGTCTTTCCTCAGATTAGGGGACCAAAACTGCACACAATACTCCAGGTGTGGTCTCACCAAGGCCTTGTACAACTGCAGTAGTACCTCTTTGCTCCTGTACTCGAATCCTCTTGCTATGAATGCCAGCATACCATTCGCCTTTTTCACCGCCTGCTGTACCTGCATGCCCACTTTCAATGACTGGTGTATAATGACACCCAGGTCTCGTTGCACCTCCCCTTTTCCTAATTGGCCACCATTCAGATAATAATCTGTTTTCCTGTTTTTGCCACCAAAGTGGATAACTTCACATTTATCCACATTAAATTGCATCTGCCATGAATTTGCCCACTCACCTAACCTATCCAAGGCACCCTGCATCCTCTTAGCATCCTCCTCACACCTAACACTGCCGCCCAGCTTCGTTTCATCCGCAAACTTGGAGATGCTGCATTTAATTCCCTCATCTAAGTCATTAATATATATTGTAAACAACTGGGGTCCCAGCACGGAGCCTTGCGGTACCCCACTAGTCACTGCCTGCCATTCTGAAAAGGTCCCGTTTATTCCCACTCTTTGCTTCCTGTCTGCCAACCAATTCTCTATCCACATCAATACCATAACCCCAATACCGTGTGCTTTAAGTTTGCACACTAATCTCCTGTGTGGGACCTTGTCAAAAGCCTTTTGAAAATCCAAATATACCACATCCACTAGTTCTCCCCTATCCACTCTACTAGTTACATCCTCAAAAAATTCTGTGAGATAACTCAGACATGATTTTCCTTTCACAAATCCATGCTGACTTTGTCTGATGATTTCACCGCTTTCCAAATGTGCTGTTATCACATCTTTGATAACTGACTCCACCATTTTCCCCACCACCGATGCCAGGCTAACCAGTCTATAATTCCCTGGTTTCTTTCTCCCTCCTTTTTTAAAAAGCCAGGTTACATTAGCCACCCTCCAATCCTCAGGAACTAGTCCAGAATCTAAAGAGTTTTGAAAAATTATCACTAATGCATCCACTATTTCTTGGGCTACTTCCTTAAGCACTCTGGGATGCAGACCATCTGGCCCTGGGGATTTATCTGCCTTTAATCCCTTCAATTTACCTAACACCACTTCCCTACTAACATGTATTTCCCTCAGTTCCTCCATCTCACTAGACCCTCTGTCCCCTACTACTTCCAGAAGATTATTTATGTCCTCCTTAGTGAAGACAGAACCAAAGTAGTTACTCAATTGGTCTGCCATGTCCTGGTTCCCCATAATCAATTCACCTGTTTCTGTCTGTAAGGGACCTACATTTGTCTTAACCAATCTTTTTCTTTTCACATATCTATGAAAGCTTTTACAGTCAGTTTTTATGTTCCCTGCCAGTTTTCTCTCATAATCTCTTTTCCCTTTCCTAATTAGGCCCTTTGTCCTCCTCTGCTGGACTCTGAATTTCTCCCAGTCCTCAGGTGAGCCGCTTTTTCTGGCTAATTTGTATGTTTCTTCTTTGGAATTGGTAGTATCCCTAATTTCCCTTGTCAGCCACGGGTGCACTACCTTCCTTGATTTATTCTTTTGCCAAACTGGGATGAACAATTGTTGTAGTTCATCCATGCGATCTTTAAATGCTTGCCATTGCATATCCACCGTCAACCCTTTAAGTATCATTTGCCAGTCTATCTTAGCTAATTCACGTCTCATACCTTCAAAGTTACCCTTCTTTAAGTTCAGAACCTTTGTTTCTGAATTAACTATGTCACTCTCCATCTTAATGAAGAATTCTGCCATATTATGGTCACTCTTACCCAAGAGTAACTTATCTTTACTCTTGTACTTGCATCCTCTTGTGATAAAATATAACTTCAAGTTGCAAGGTGCAAATTTCGCACTAAACTTGACCTTCTTCATCCTACAAATTCTTTGCCATCGAGGAATAATGGAGCTTCTTCAGTTTAACTGCACTCAGGAATTCATTTCCAAACTTTGTCTGCTACAGGATAGCATACAATCCTTCATTCAAACCAATAGATCTACTACAGAGTGCAAGCTAATGTCAAGCAAGGTTGTGTCATTACTCCAATCTATATCTTCCTCATTGAATATTGCTCATCTCAAATAAGCTTCCCTTTGGAATGAAGCTAAAACACAGGAAGCATAGTACCTTGTTCTAAAACCAAGGTCACTCCTCCCTCAGTCATTAAGCTGTAGTATGCTTGTTGAAGGTTGAGCTCTCAATCCTTACCAACTCATTCACTGAAACATACGAGAGAATTAGAATTAGAATATTATTTCTTACCTCCATCCTACAGCAGGAGGGAGTAAAAATCTTTATGTTGTGTCTGTCACTATGTACAAGCAATAAGGAAGGGAAACCTGGAAGGATATTGCCCAAACACTAAGATTGTATACGTAATTGTTTTGTATACATGTACAGTCAGATACAATAAACAGTCAGATATGCAATCAGATCACAATATATTGATAAATCCGACGGCCTGATGAACGAAGCTGTCCTGGAGCCTGTTGGTTCTGGCCTTAATGCTGCGGTACTAATTGCCAGATGGAAGCAGCTTGTGGTTGGGGAGCTGGAGTCCCTGATGATCCTCCCGGCCCTTTTTACGTACCTGCTGCTGTAAATGTCCTGAACAGTGGGAAGTTCACATCCACAGATGCGCTGGGCTGTCCACATCACTCTCTGCAGAGCCAGGTGATTGAGGGTGGTTCCCATACCAGACGGCGACACAGTCTCGAGAGTACCCCTGAAGAAAGTCCTGAGGATGGGTCTAATCATTAACATTCACAAAACAGATGTCTGCTACCAACTTGCTTCCATTGAACACAACATCCCCCATGACAGCAGAGTTCCTCAATGAGACTCTAGAATACATGGGGCACTTTCCACATCTCGGGAGCAGTACATTGCAATATATATTAACTAAAAAACTATAAATTACAATAAGTATATATTAAAAAAATAAATTACACAAGTAATGCAGAAAGAGAGAAAAACAAAATGGTGAAGTATTGTTCATGGATTCATTGTCCATTCATAAATCTGATGGCAGGGGGAAGAAGCTGGTCCTGAAATGTGGAGTGTGTCTTCAGTCTCCTGTACCTCCTCTGCAAGGGTAGCAATGAAAAGAGGGCATATCCAGCATTGTAGGACATTATGAATTAACTTACAGCAATGAACTCTTCGGGTTTGAGAGCTCAACTTTCAACAAAGAACTAAAGTTGAAAAGGGAAAAGTTATAATTTTATGATCAATTTTCCCCAATGGGTGAAAGTTTAAGTTTTTAACCCAAGACAAAATTGCACTGCCATGTGTGGCAGGTTGAGAAGTTGGATTAAAATATTGGACAATAAATAAACACTAGCAGACACTTAAAGAAAAGTTACCAAATCAAAGAAATTAGGGAGAGTGGTAAAATTAAAGAGAAGGCTCACAAAGTTCTGAAGCATAACGGGAGATTAGAGAATATGAAGAATTCTGGAAAATAGCAGGTGATGACTAAAAAAGAGCAAAAAGAGAGGAAGTAAAATATAAGCGTAAAGTAGCAAGACATGAAAATGCAGTCTTTGGAAAGAGTAGCAAGAGTGGTAATTCTTAAAAACTGAAGGAGGCAAATAAATGATACGGAATAAGAAAATGGAAAATATAATAAATCAATGTTTGTATTTATAGCAAAAAAGTAAATAATCATAAAACAAAAGAGACTGAAGAACATAATGCAATTCTCACTGAAGGAATAATGGACTCTGCATAGAGTCAACCCCCGTAAGGCTGCCGGGCTAAACAACATCCCAGGCCGAGTACTCAGGAAGAATGTGCACATCAGCTCACTGTCGTCTTTATGAACATCTTCAATACTTCACTCATCCAGACTGCTGTGTCCACATGCTTCAAATCAGTCACCGTCATCCCTGTACCAAAGAGCTCTACGCCTGACCAGTGGCACTGATGCCAATCATCATGAAGTGCTTTGAATGGCTGGTAATTGTACACATTAAAAACTCCACTCCTGTAATACCAGACACTCGCCAAGATGACTATTGAAAAAACACTTTATGACAAATACCATCGTCATGCACTTGGCTCTGATACACCTAAAAAACAAGGATACTTCTGTCAGAAAGTTGTTTCTGGATTTCTGTTGAGTATTCAACATCATTGTCCCACAGACCTTGGTGAACACACTCCTACTCCTTGGTTAAGTACACCACTGTGCATCTAGGTGTTGAACTTCCTAACCAACAGACCTCAGGATGCACAACTGCTACTCCCTCTCCATCTCCCCCAACACAGGAGCCCCCCGCCAGAGTTGTCCACTCTGCTCACACAAGACTGTATAGCCAAACACCCAAATAATCACTTTATCAAGTTTACTGATGAACAGACATTGGTGGTTCTCATCACCAACAACACTGAGAAGGCCTATAGAGAGGAGGTGGAAGAGCTCAAGGCCTGCTGCCAGGCAAATAATCTCTTCCTCAGTGTCAACAAGGCAAAAGAGATGATCTTAGACTTTGCAAAACTTGTACCACTCACACCCTTCTTTACATCAGTGGCACAGTAATAGAAACTATGAGCAGTTTCAAACTCTTGGGAGTGCTATCTCACACAACTTCTCATGGTCCCAAAACACAATCCAGAAACCTCACCAAGTCCTCTACATTCTGAGGAAGCCGAAGCGAGCTGGAGTCTGCATATCAATACTCACAACCTTCTACAGATGCCAGTAGAGAGCATCCTAGCTTGCTGCCACACTGCATAGTGCCAAAATTGCACTGCGGCAGACTTGAAGGCATTACAATGGGTAGTCAAAACTGCCCAGTACATCACCAGCACCAGTGTATATGCCATCAAGAACATATATAGAGAAAGGTGTCAGAAAAAGGCCAGCAATATCGTGAAGAATACCATCCACCTTGCTTATGTACTGTTTATCCCACTCCCCTCAGGGAGGCGGCTACATAGCAGCTATGCCAGGACCATCAGACTCAAAAAAGTTACTTACCAAAGCAGTAAGGCTGATCAACACCTCCACCCACTAACCCACCCCACCACTAATTTATCATTTCCTGTCAGAGACACCTGATGTATAGACACTCCTGGCCTAGTGTCACTTTATGTACATATAATTAATCTGTGTACAGAAGCTATTTTAATGTATTTATATTTATTGTTTTTTATTATTGTGCTCTTTACATTAGTGTTATTTTTATACTGTGCATCAAATGCAGGGTAACAATTATTTTGTTCTCCTTTACACTTCTCCTGGAAATAACATTAAACTATCATGAATTCTCTGAATTCTTTGAATTCTCTAAAAAGAATCATCAAACTAATAATTCAGAGGGTTAACAGTCTCCTTGCCTGCATCCTGAAATTTAAATTGTAGTGACTACAATAGCAGTAGATGCATTGGCAAGCATTTTCAAAAACTGGTGAGATTCTGGAAAGATCCTACTGGATCAGAAAGCAGCAAATGTACTTCTGTTCTTCAACAGAGTAGGGTGAAATAGGGAACTGAAGACTAATAACCCAGTGTCAAGCAGCCGGAAAACACTGGAATATACTGGAAATACTGGGACATTTTTAAATATTGTTATTCCAGGACTTGGAAAGGCATAATGTGATCAGATGCAGTCTACATTACTTAATAACCCTTTGTAACTCAACAAATTCAACTGAAGGGATGAAGGTAGTAAAAGATTGCAAAAACCACAGACCCCTTCAATTCAGAAACCAACCTGTTTAGAAGACTTAACATTCCTTCACTGTTGCTGGGTCAGAACCCTTAAAGTCTATGCTGTTAGCCCTGTAACAATACTTTCAACAGACATACTGGAATGGTTTATAAGGACAACTCACCACCACTCGCTCAAATTTTAATAGGAGCAGCTAATATTTTGCCTATCATCCATGAATCAATAAAAATACACAGTTTGTTCACAGACTTCCACAACTTACATTTTTTATAAATTCCTCATCACAGGCTTAAAATACTTTGTAGTATCATAACTGTCTCCTTTGCATTTATTTACCCTTAGTTCTGATTGGAATGGTCCTTGAGTAATTCAAGTGTGATTAGAATCCTACCTCTAATTGTTGCAACCTTGGCTGATAAAAGTGATTGGTTGATTTTGTTAGTTTCTATTGGTTTGATTTAAAACAGGTGCTGCTATTTTGTTGGTATATAAGTGTGTTGCATATGCTACTGATAGACTTGTAGAGGGTAAGGAATGGATTAATGGTAGTTATGTGTGGTCACAATTGTATAGTGATTTTGTTTACTTTAATTTATATTGCAGATTGTGCACATAGTTCAATATTCAATTTTGTTTGAGTTAATGGGTAAAGTTCTGGTGTCCATTGTGTAGACTTTCTTTATTGGGAATGATTAATTATCTTCAGTTTAAGTTAATTTTCTGATCTGTTGAATAGGGTATTTAATTCAACATGGCATCAGTTAACCAAGCATCTGATATTACAGAAGCTCCAGATAGGAGCCAAAAGGTAACTTTTTAGACTAAAGAAACTTGTACTTAAGTAATTTCTTTAGTGTTTTCTCTAAATCTTGACAAATTTGATGTGCCTCTTAAAAATCTCTAACTGTAGATTTCTTCTAATCAATATCCCATAGTACTTAATGGTGTCTATGTTCCTTTTTGCTGAAGAAAATTAACTCCACATTAGCATTTGGCTAGGGGAAAAGAGTAATTTGCTGAAGTGGAAGTGTGATTGTGTATAAAAGCAAAAACTTGTAAATATTACTATGCATATTTAAAGTTTTTAATACTCATAATTGAAAATGTTTTTTCATTTCAACATAAATCCTGACTGGTGTTCTAATCTAGCCTTTTGGCAGGAACTGTGGGATGAGGTATTGAAATGAAGTGCCTGAAGTTAACTTATTATTGTCATGGGTACTGAGTGGAAAAATTTGTCTTGTATACAGTCCATACAAATCATCTTGTTACAATGTGCATTGAGGTAGTAAAAGACTTTTTAAAAACTACAAAATAGTGTTAAGAGTACCACTGACAAAAATTCCCTAAACACTAGGGGATGTTGTCTAGTAGTTGACTAACAGTTCTTTCACTCAACATTGCATAATACTGTCTTGAATGTTTGGTATATACAAATTGACTGCTGTTAATTTATTTCTTGGATAACAAGTTACACACAAATGCCAGTTGGTGTATCTTTCAAGGTTCCTACTCATGGAAGTTCTGTTGCCTTCACAGGACTATTTTAAGAATAGAATACTTCAGACCTTTTGTATGATGACTTGTAATAATGGTGATGCAAGATTTTGTGCTTTGGCAATAGTTTAATCCTGAATTTAGGGTTTGTATCTGAATAGGCTTCTGGGTGCCCTAGTTTTACCTCCCATATGTAAGCCATGGTAGTTAGTACTGTATGTTAATTTAATGAATATCCTGTAGTTTAGATGAATGGTAGAATGCTCTAGGATTAAAACAGTTGGGGAGGGGGGGTTGTTGGTGTAGAAGGATGCTTGATTTTTTTCTTGTGAACATAATGGCTAAAGGACCTGATTCTATGTTGTTGGCCTCTAATTACTTCATGTGACTTTTTAAATTTATGCATGAAGAATTGGCTTTAATCTAGATACTACATTTTGAATCCTGTAACTGATTATGTATGCTTGAGTACTGTTCTTCCCTCCTTGTCCTCTAAAAGGAGCCTTGCTTCTAATGCACTTCAAAAACATGCTAAACTTGAGTAATTTTGATATTTGTGTGAGTGGCTACAAATCACTGATCAGTAATTAAAAACCTGGCTCTTGATTTCAGGATGTGCCTGTGGGAGCTACTCCCCCTTGTGAAAATGTTACTTGTGCCCAGGCACTGGCTGAGCAGACCAGTGCTAAGGAGAACATTCCTGAGAAAAGTATTTGCAATGTGATGGAGCAAGGACAGGAAACGCCTTCATCAATGGTCAACAAAAGTGCTGAATCAAACAAGGAGAAGCTAGGGCCTCAACGTAAGCTGAATAGCTGAAGTTTTGTACTGGAATCTCTATTAACTGAACTGTTTTAAAAGGTGATGAAGAAATGTAGTGCAGCACAGTGGAGGTATTGATAAGTACCCAAACCAATGAACTGTCCCTGTTTAAATTTCTAATCTGCTTCATTTCTAATCTGCTTCATCTGCAATCTTTGTCTAATGCTATGTACTTACTATAATGGCTTTACTCTAATGGCATTCCATCTTGACATATAACCATGCATTTCCACCTTTGCTGTCTACACAGAATATACCAGAGTGAACATCTATGGATTGAAGGGTGTAAGCTAGTGAAGGGTGCATACTAAAGCTCTTCCTTTCTTTTTCTCCCTGCCCCCCACCAAAAAAACAACTTGGACCATATTTGATCCTATCCTTGTCACACTTTAAAGACTTTTTCTTGTATTTGCACTACCCATTTGGAACTTTGGATTTGAAACAATTCAAATATTACAAAATGAAGATTCTCTGCAGTGATTTAGATTCATTGACTCTCAATGAACAGATGAGGTCTTAATTTTGTTTTGCATTTAGTTGCAGAAACTAAAGATGAAGGGGTGGACAAAGCCCCTGTACTTCATCCTACTGAACAGGTTGGTGGGACTTTAATGGATTCTTCCTTGAGAACAGAGATGATTCTCTAGGGAGCAATGCTCCAGATCCTTCTCTACCCAATTCTACTTTCTAGCCATGAGTGTTGGTGTGTTGCAGGTAGTACAGCTGTCCTCATTCCAGACATTTGTCTGGAGTCTACACTCCTCCATGTTCCCCAGATGCTCTGGATTCTCCCTACATCCTAAACACGTGCAGATGTATCAATCAGCTGCTTTAACTTGGTGTAGGAAGAAGTGGTATTTATGGACACAAGGATTGATTACATGAAGCAAATTAAATATCAAATTGCTCAAAGATAAGAATTTTCTGGTCCAAAAGCTAAATGGATATCAATGAAACAAACTATAGGCTTCTGATGCTAATAATATCTCTAGCCCTGAAATTGCACTGCCATCTGACAGTTGGGTATGCTTCCTACCAAAACAAAGCAGTGAGGAATCTAGATCAGTAGTATTAAAACTGTTAATATAACCAATTATTTTTAAAGCTTGGCTAATCTAGTCACTGCTGAATTGGCATACCGAGTAACAAATTGTCAAACAGTAGCCTGCGCACACCTTGATTTACCCTGAATCCTAGAGCCATAGTTGTAAAACTTGACTGAAAACTAACCTGTTTAATTATAATCTTCCCACCTTTTACTGTCTGATCATAAACTTGTTTGCCAAACTGTACAAGAATTGCTATTGGCTGAATCGATGTAGTTAATCTCCCTGTCCCATGTGTTCTAGGACCAGGGTCATGGAGGCAAGCTGGTGTCCTGGATGACTGATGTGAAAGACAAACCAGCTGGCATTGTGAAAATGGCAGCAACCTTTGTTCAAGGCAACCTGGAGCAAATTAAAACTGTAGCTGAAGGTTCCAATACTGCGGACCAGCCAGTGGCTACCAGCTCCAAGATTAAAATGCTAAAAGCTGCAGATCTGTGCCTTCCAATGACCAAAATAAAACCAGGTAATCACAGATGTGCTTTAAATTTTTTCTAAATCTTTCTCAACTTTCTATTACAATCACATTTGCACACGCTAATGTGCTTGTACTGGTACTGTAATATTGGCCTCTAAATTCCATCCTGCTACACTCTAGGAGGAAGGAGAATCCATTGTGTAGTAAAAATGTGTGATGCAGCATCTCAAAATTCCCACATGGTAGGAAGTTGAGTGCTGAATCACCAGTGGGAGGAAACCCCCCCCCCCACTAGAAACATTACTGCTTTCAGTTCTCCAAAATGGCAAAGGTTGAAGTTTATCAAGGATGTTAACCTCTGTATTCTGTTAACTTAGAGGGCTGACAAACTGCTTCAGCCTTTCTGCTTGCTCTGGAAACATGGCATTGAAAAGCTTTTCTGCACTCTAAAACTGACGTCCTGCATCTACCCATTGTATCAAGTAAGGATGAGATGCTGCAGATGCTGGAAATCCGAGAGCAATACACAAAGTGCTGGAGGAGCTCAGCAAGTCGGGCAGCATCCCTGGATGGGAATAAAGTTGACCTTTCAGGCTCAGACCCTGCATCAGGAAGGGTCAACAGTTTATTCCTATCCATAGATGCTGCCTGACCTGCTGAGCTGCTCAAGCACATTGTACATGTGTAGTACTCCCTACTAGAGATGTAAGAGCAGAATTGGAGCATTTGGCCCATTGAGTCTGCTCTGCCATTTCGTGATTGGAGCTGAGAGGAAAATGGATTAATCTCCCAATGACTTGGCCTCCATGCTGACTGTGGCAATGAATTCTAATTGTCCTATGGACATTGTCATGAGGACCATAGAGAAGGTACAAAGGCCTTCAGACTCGGAGTCCATAAATACCTGTCTGCTTGAGTATTGCTCAACCTTCAGTCTTGTCCTGGACTGAGATCTCGTGTAACCTGCAAGGAATGGATACTTGGCTTACAGGAGCTGAGGTCAGCTTGCTTCCTGTCTGCTGCTGTTACACTTTTCAGTTTCTTGCTACATTTGGGGATGTGCATGTTGCTTTGTTCTGAGACTTGTAGTCAAGTGTCCTATGGCAATGTGCCATAAAGAATACATATCATTAAAGCCTTTCATGTACTCCCTGTATCTCCTTGAGACTCCCCTAATGACTTCCCAGGAATGTCTTCTAGAAGGCCTAGCATTAACAGTGGAATACAGCACAAATGCACCTGGCAGTAACATTTTCTACTAGCCTGAGTTCTTGCTCATTCAGGAGCATTATACCTAGAAGCTATGTGTAGCTCCCTTCAAAGGCAATCTCAGTTGCAGCAGTGGTGCCTTCCAGAAATTCATTAGATTATTATATCTTGGCAGGACACTAACAGTCTGGATGGCATCTCTTAAAGAGCAACTACCTCACAGCGCCAGAGACTAGGTTCATTTCTGACCTTGATTGCTGTCTGGTGGTGAAACCTACGCTATGGTTACCTAAAAGTAAATGACCACACCTTAATTCATTATTGTAACAATGTATATAAGCATGTTGATCCCAGGTTAGTGACATGTTATTTATTTTATATTTGTGGCACTAAAATAAGGAATCTTGTATTGGCTAACAAATGATCTTTGCAGCATCAGGCTTGGTTCTTCCTTATTGTCTCCAGAGTTCTAATTACATACAAAATCCTACATATCCTATAGTTCAGGATTGATAACACCTTAATTCCATTGCTTCCAGCTGGCCTCTATTCATTTTTCAATGTTTCTGTGCCCAATGCTACAAGTAGCATCTCACTGCTCTTATCCCTAGTAAAACATGCCTATCTTTTCCTTTTCACTGAATTGGGCCATTTCAGAAGTGTTAATAGTGATGTTTCAGAACTTGTTGAAAACTACTCTGGAGGACTGAAAATCACAAATTCTCCTGAAATCGAAGGTAGGAAGCAAAAGGCAGGAAATAACGGGCCAGTTAGCCCATGCCCATTATTAAGGATGAGATCTGGGTACTTGGAGGCACACAATTTTAAAATAGGCTAAAATCAGCATTGTTCCCTTGGGCAAAGATCTTGCCTGACAAATCCATTGGAATTTAAGTAACAGGCTGGATGGTCAATGGAAGTTCACTTGGATTTTTCCGAAGGCCTTTTAAAAAGTGCTGCACAAGGCTACCAAACAAGATAGAAGCCTTTAGGATTACAGGAATGGTAGTAGCATGGATAAATAGCTGACTAGCAGATGAGGAGGAGGAGGAGGAGGAGGAGGAGGAGGAGGAATAAAAGGGCCCTTTCTTGTCTGACAGTGTCTTGTGTGGAATAGAGGTCTGTGTCTGCTGCTTTTCATGTATCATTGAACTGGGGGGGGGGGTGAAATTGGCTTTGTAGCCAAGATTGCAGATTATACAAAGATGGGTGGAGGGGCAGGCAGTATTAACCATGGAGTCTGCAGAAGGACTTGGGCAGGTTAGAAGTGGCATATGGAATAAAAGGTGTTTGGTTATGCACTGGTGGAAGACTATTCTCTAAATAGGGGAGAATTCAGGAATCAAAATGTAGAGGGACTTGAGCCCTAGAGTAAAATTCCCTGAAGGTTAACTTGCAGGTTGCATTTGCCTACCTTATTCCAATGATGTTAACATCCATTTTTGTGAGAACTGGAATACAAGAGCAAGGATGTAACGCTGAGACTTCAGGTGGTATTGCAGACAGTTTGGGGCCCCAGATCTAAGGAAGGATGTGCTGGAGAGGGTCCAGAGAAGATCTAAGAACCCCCAGGATCAATGTACAAGGAGCATTTGATAGCTTGGGGGGGGGGGTGCTCTAATGTAGCTTAGAAGGATATGGGTAGTAGATCTGGAGAGGATGTTTTTAATAGTGAGTTTAGGCCAAAGGGCATATCCTTTACAACAGATGAGGAATTTCTTTAGCCAGAGTATGGTAAATCTGTGGAGTTCATTGCTACAGACTGCCATGGAGGCCAAGTCACTGGATATTTCTACAGCAGAGGTTGAGTTCTTGTTTGGCTATAGAGTGAAGGCAGGAGACTCTGCCATGATGAAGTGGCAGAGCAGATTTGATGGGCTGTATGGCCTAATTCTGCTCATGTCTTGTGGTCTAAACCAGTCTAAAGTCAGACATGCAAACATGAGGAAATCTGCAGATGCTGGAAACTCAAGCAACATACAAAATGCTGGTGGAATGCAGCAGGCCAGGAAGCATCTATAGGAAGAGGTACAGTTGATGTTTTGGGCTGAGACCCTTCATCAGGATGGACATGGCTCAGTTATCTTACTTCATAGACATGGTATTTGTAAGCTTATTCTACTTTAAAGTACCCACAAATAACTTGTTGGAATTGACTGATTTTAGCATTTTTATAGGGCCTTTTATGTTCACTTTAAAATACTTCAATCCAGTAAGTATTTAGAAATTTGCACCACAAATGGTCACAAGAACAATCTCTCAAAACAATAGTCTCCACTTCCACCACATGGTATAAACAAAGACACTTGTTTTGTCTACTTGTCCACTGTCCATGTTCTAGTTAGCTTATCTTGCAGATTTTTAATTTCTTCAGGCCAATGGTGTAATTTGCATATCTCCAACTGGATTTCTCTGGGTACTTTAGTTTCATGCGATACAAATTATCTACTATACATTGCCCTTATTAAGGGAATGGTAGAATGTATGAGTGCTACATGGGAAGATAAAGGTAAAGAGTTTGATAGCTCAAATTTTGTAGGATGAGGGGCCTATTTCCCTGCTGTATTCCTGACTAGTGGGAAAGTGCTTCTAAACAGTTAATTCTGAAACTTGACTTTACAGCTAAAGTGCCAGTTCCCATTGGAGGGTCTGTAATGGGACAAGAGCCGAGTTTCTATGTGCACTCAGGATATTTGACATCAAAGCCTCACAATGATGGACCTCGGTATTCTGTGGCTAAGATGCAACAAGACACACAGGATGGTCAAGAGATTCTTTCCTCCTTGAATAAGCTTCTGGATCTGGTAAGGAAACAATTCCATTGTACTTGTAAGCTTTTGCAACTTACAAATGTTACACTCGTGCTGCACTGAAGTTACTTGCACCACATTTTTAATGGGAGAAAGCCAACTTGGTTTGTTCACCTTGAGCCAAGTAAATCTAATTCTAACCTACTCTTGTCTTCAAAAGCAAACCAAATGCTACCAATGCATGGCTACTTCAAATTAATAACTTGGTTTTGGAGCTAAGCCACTCTATTTATTTTAGATCAATGTAGGAAAGAGGGGAACTGAATCAACACGCCTTGAAGTTCATGAGCATTTGAATCAGATCCTGCTTGACTGGAGAGAGCACCAACCAAAGAAACAAGAGGAAGAGTTGCTATTGGAAAAACCTGAAGTAAGAAATTGATCTCTTGGCACTTGTAACTAAGTGTTAAATTAAGCCACTTAATATGCTGCACACAGTGGTGCTAATTTATCTCTCTAGAATGGCCTACTACCTTTAAAGGTGCATATAATTACATGGTCTCCTTCCTCAATATGTTTCTATAATCTTGGCAACAGAAGTCAAACTATTTTGGAAAGGCCTAATTTGACAATATTCTTGCATAGCACCAGTTTAAAAAAAAATAAACATTTGCCTACCTGATGAAACTAAATTTCACTCGTGTGCATTAGGTGTTTAGGAGTGGTGTATGAGCCAAGGATGAAATGGGTGAATCAGGGTAAAGGTGAATGATTGCATGCCTGAAGCCAATTTCCAAAGGAGCAAATCAAAATTGTCTCAGAACAATGTGAACAGAGTGGGTTAACATTTCCCCTATATATTTCAGCAGGCTGAATCTCAATCACTGGCCATGACTCAGAAACTTTCCAACCAACTACAAGCCATCTGTCAAAACTTGGCTTCAAGTGTTCATGGGTTGCCTCAGCACATTGAAGGACAAGTACAGCACTTCTGCAAATGGACAGCAGAGATCTCCAGCACCCTGTCCTTGGCCACCTCTTTTCAGGACCTGTCTGCACAATTCCTGGCACAGACAAGAGAGAAACTGATGAAGATTGGTGATGGAATGGATCAAGTGATGGACCATGTGCTTAATGATGCAGAGGTTGACTGGTTGATGGGGCCCATTAGTCCACACCTAAATGAAGGTTGGGAACCCAGGAATCCCACAACTAAATGAAGACTGGTGTTGATGTAGAAGGAACCTAGAAAAAGGATGTGAGCTTAATTGAGTATTTCAATTGTTTCTATTTTCAAACTTCATGAAGATTTGACTGTCCAGATAAGAATTGCTACTTTGTTTCAGGTTTAAATTTGTCCAGTCTAACTAGATTTGGATTTTTTATTTGGTAATCACTAAACTCTCCTGTAATGGGCTTGTAATAAAAATGCATACAAATAGAATTAGTGTGAGGTTTTAATTTGACTCTAACCAGTTGTACATGTATACCAGGTGCTTGCTTGAAGTTTGAACTTTTCCATGTTGTTCCCTGTCAAGACTTTTCCATGGGTTGGCCTTCACTGTTCACTGTCAATTTCTGATTTGCTCCTACATCCTTGAATTCAAAGTATCCAACAGGCCCATGCTGTCAGTGGTGTACCAGAAGTATTTACTATCTGGGGATTGGTTTATTATCACATGAAGTGAGATGGTCAGAAGCTGTTTTGCAAACAATTTCAAAGTGTTGAGTTACATAAAAGTTAGACAAGATACCTGGATCTTGTACTCGGTATGTGAGATTGAACTTCTGTAGTGTTCAAGAGTTTAATAGTGGGAATAGAAGCTGTTATGGGCCTGTTTTCAAGCTTCTGTGCCTGAAGGAAAGACTAGAGAATGCCTGGGGTGAGAGGATTTTAATGCTATAATCACTGACCAGCCAATCCAAGAAGTCAAGGCAATTCTAGTCCTCTATTGCACCTCAATTTGTCTAGCCTGTTTTTGGTCCCTGATACTACAGATACATCTTCAAATTTGAATGTAGTTGCTAAAGTAATTGAACAAATGCTGCATGTGATTTATGGTGTAGTAGGAGAATATATGCCCTAGAGTGAGGTGTGATCTTTTGAGAAGCAAATGATTTTGATTCGGTATGATTGATGACAAATGTCAAACAGTTAACATCAAATTTAGAATTGGCTTCAGTTGAATGTTTTTGGTACTGTCTGCATTTGGCTTGTCTTGTCATTGGACTCCATTCAGCCCAGCCAGCTGCTCATTGAATGCACCATTCAACATCCAATTTGATTTGCACTTGCTTGGCATAATAGCATAATATTATGATTTCTGTATCTTTGACGGTTGTCATCCTTAAACTTTATATTCTCTAGTAAGAGCTAACTAATGGGAATAACTGTCAACTCTAAATCTTGTTACTTCTATAGACCTTTCAATGGAGACTTCACTTCCAACATCTCAATACTGAAGGCCCACATTTTTTAATTTCATGGTAAAATTCATGTCTGCATTTGGATAAATGCATCTCTCTAAAGTCTTCCATAATTGTGTGCAATCATCCAGTTGAAGCCCCTCCACTAATTTAAGGTTGGAGCATGTTTTATTTGCAATTTGATTAAGTTTTTAGCCATATTGTCAATTTACCTAAAGGGACATCTTGGTTTTTAATCCATCATGTTAGGGTAGCTCAAAGTAAATGACTTCATGCCTCCCAATGAGCTACAACTCCAAGCCTCAGCTTAGTTTATCACCCCTTCTAAACAAGCAATCCCCATTACTTAGGGTTTCCTTACCACAAATTAAAAGCCTGCTTCCAACTTGAGCCCAGGCCACTTGGAACATTTGAGTAACAAATCAAAACAATTTGGGAGCTTTGTATGTTGGATTGCTTGGTGATCAGTAACCATAGGAAATGCCAGCCTTTGCTATCATCGAGGCAGTTTCCTGTCCACACTGCCTTTTAACATTATAATTGAGTTTTGTTTAACTTCTCACTAACCAATGTGTTCCCAAATTGTTTTCCAACTTTCCCTGATGCTGCTGCAGAGGGTCTGTTGTGTATCCTGATTATCTAAACTATAAAATCATCAGAACATGAAATTCTGCAAATGTGGAAATTCTAAAGTTATAATTTTAACTAATTCTCCTGTCTAATTCTTCATGAGAATCGATTCCTTTCTCTTTTTTTCCCCCCCCCCACCCTTGACCACAGGGGAAGTCTTCCATCTGGGCTACATATTTAAATATTTAGCAGCTCTCAATGTTTTTGCATTTTAAATTTGAATGTAATTGTCATTCATAAATACAACCAAACAAGACAGTGTTACTACAGGGCCAGGGTCAAGATGCTAAAACAAGAACACAAACACAGAATAAAAGACCCAATATCCATGCATATGCACTGCCCCCCCCCCCCGCTAAAAGTCAACAAATGCAAAATATCAGTAAAATGCAACAGACTATCCAGGCCCCCTCATTCCACTGAGCCACTGACACCTGCTATGTGATAACTGTCTCAGGCCCAGTCCTCAATATACAGGCACATATAGAATATTAGTTTATAAAAAAATGTTTTTTTAATCATCCAGAACCCCTCTGACTACACCTGCACTGTGCTGCCCCAGTAGAGCATGAAGGCTTGCCCATCATGAATTTTCTTCCACAACTATCCCATTATTTTCCTGTAGCACAAAATAGCCACAATGTTTTCTACATGTCTTCTATCTCTAACTTTCTCATTAAATGGGGTAGACATATACATTTCACTGTAACATCCTTTGGGTTCAATTTGGTGTGGACTCTTATTTCTCAACATTTTATTTAATATTTCTTTGCCTTCCACTTCAACTTTTTGAAATCCTCTCATTATCTTGTTAATTTTTCTGATGTCAATTAAATCTCAATCCTGGCATTTGCCATGCCATTAGTTCAGTTTTATTTCAACTTGTTTCCTTGGTCATTCAGAGTGCATTAGTTGTGCTTTCTGTGCCTTTTATCTCTTCCCTGAATGTCACCTAAATTGCATTCACTGTATTTGTTAGATCACCAAAATTAGTTTTTCTTTGCATTTTATCCTCAACATATTCAATAATTAAAGGGAGAAGCCACAGAAAATGGTGGGCACAGCCCAGTTCATTGCAAGAAACATCCCCACTGTGGAATACACTTGCAAGGAGTACTGCCAAAACAAATCAGCATCCATCAATGACACCTCACAACTGCCATTAGGAAGTAGGTACAGAAGCCTTAAGTTTCATACAGCCAGGTTCAGGAACAGTTATTACATACAACCATCAGACACCTGAACCAGTGTGGATAATGTCAATCACACTGAACTGATTCTATAACTTACAGGCTTGTGTTCCAGGATTCTTTACAACTCCAGTTCTCAGTACTTTTTATTTTATACAGGTTGCCTCCTTTTGCTCATTGGTTGCTTGTTAGTCTTACTATGACTAGTTTTTTTCCTGGAATTTCCATTTCTTTTCTATAGATACCTGATAGAAAATTAATCTCAAGGTAGAATATGGTGATATTTGTTCTTGGATAATTTACTTTGAACTTTGATCCCATTCCTACATCCAAATGCAAGACTTATTTCTTCCTAATGGTTTTACATAAAAATGTGTATATATTATGTCCCTCCCCAATTCCTGCCCAGCTTGCTGAATATTTCAGCATTTATTGTTAAACTGCTCTGTCCTTTGTGTCACTGCATACACTTGGTAAAGAAATTATTGCTCATGTATCAGGAATGAATGGAGAGAATGTGCTTGGAGGTGGAGGACATAGTCAAGATCATAGCAGAATACTTGCACAGATATTCACTAAAGAGATGGGAAAGCAGTGTAGGATATGCTAATATGTCAGGGCACTTGGAGATAAAGACAGGTTTGCTGAACATAAATCTCCAGTGTCTGATGGAATATAGTCCAGGTTATTGAGGTAAGAGAACACTGCTAAGACTTCAACCGTGAACTGTGTCCTCTAGAGCTATAAGCAAGATTAGACCATAAGACAAAGGAGCAGAAGTAGGCCATTTGGCCCATTGAGTCTGCTCTGCCATTTTATCATGAGCTGATCCATTCTCCTATTTGGTCCCACCCCCCCACCTTCTCACCATAACCTTTGATGCCCTGGCTACTCAGATACCTATCAATCTCTGCCTTAAATACACCCAATGACTTGGCCTCCACTGCTGCCCATGGCAACAAATTCCATAGATTCACCACCCTCTGACTAAAAAAATTTCTTTGCATTTCTGTTCTGAATGGGTGCCTTTCAATCCTTAAGTCATGCCCTCTCGTACTAGATTCCCCCATCATGGGAAACAACTTTGCCACATCCACTCTGTCCATGCCTTTCAACATTCAAAATGTTTCTGAGGTCTCCCCTCATTCTTCTAAACTCCAAAGAATACAGGCCAGGAGCGGACAAACATTCCTCACATGTTAACCCCCTCATTCCCGGAATCATTCTAGTGAATCTTCTCTGAACTCTCTCCAATGTCAGCACATCCTTTCTTAAATAAGGAGTCCAAAACTGCACACAGTACTCCAAGTGAGGTCTTACCAGTGCCTTATAGAGCCTCAACATCACATCCCTGCTCCTACACTCTATTATGGAGGACTGCTATAGCTGGTGTACCTCTGTTCAAGGAAGGAAGCAAGTCTAATCCTGTAGATTATACTGGTGAGTCTCATAACTGAGAGGAAAGCTACCAGGAAGGATTCTTGGGGAGCATTTGAAAAACATATCCTATTTGGTGACTGTCAGCATAGCTTTATGCAGGGCAGGTCATGTCTTTTTAATCTGAGTTTTTCCAAGGAGATGATAAAGCAGTAGATGTTGTCTATGTGGATTTTAGTAAGATACTCAAGGTTCCTCGGTTAATCCAGAAGATAAAGTCGCATGGTGACTTGGTTGTTTGGATTCAGAATTGCTTTGCCCATCGAAGGCAAGAGGGTAGTAGTCGATAAGTAACTAGTGGTGTTCTGCAAGGATCTCTTCTGGAATATATACAGTATGACTTGGATTAAAATGTGAATGGATTTGGGAAACTAGCTGACGATAAAGATTTGTGGCATTGTGGATAGTGTAGAAGTTTGCCAAAAGAATAGCAGGATATAGATCAGTTGCAGAAGTGGGTGAAGAAATATTAGGTGCACTCTGTACTTGCAGTACAGCTTGGAGAAGACAAACATCAGAGTTAAAATTAACTTCTGCAATTGTATTGCTGACATTTTAAACCCTGGCTTTACTCAATTATTTCATTTGATTTCCCACCTCCTTGGTCTTAGTCCAAGAAAGCCATGTATAAATATTAGAAGCTTGTCTCATGTTCTAATAACTAGGCCAGAAATTACCAATAACAGAAGATTAGTTTTGAACACCTGTAACTGGCCTTCCTTTGTTTTAATTATATTAATTACATTCTTTTACAAGTATTAACTACTCTGCTAAATTCTGTCTCCAGCTCTAGTGCATCAAGCATTTAAAATACATAATAGATTGATCAGTGCTGGGGCAAATTAAAACCAGATTAAATTTGGGTATAATCCTGCAATAAAGTTCAGTGGGATTTGGTCTTTTCTCCCTCTAGAGAGCTGCTGAAAAATTAACATTAGTTATTTGAAGCAACCACTTAAGCTTTTCCCTGAATGTGTAATCACAGTAATGGGCTGCACTAAGATTAGAACTGAAGCACAAATTGTCTGAGAGAAATGCACAATTGTTCAAAATTATCCACATATTGTGATGGCTATCTCAAACAAAAAATATGTAGATGCTGGAAATCCAAAACAACACATACAAGATGCTGGAGGAACTCAGCAGGCCAAGTAATAGCTATGGAAAAGAGCAACCAGTCAATTGAATTGACTTTATTTCTTACATCCTTCACATACATGAGTGAATATCTTTGTTACGTCTCCATCTGAATGTGCAGTCATAGTAATTTATAATTTATAATAAATAGAACAGTCAATATAATATAGAGTATACACAAATCAGCGTGAGTTCATCAGTCTGCTGGCCTAGTGGAAAAGCTGTCCTGGATCTTGTTGGTCCTGGCTTTTATGCTGTGGTACCACTTCCTGGATGGTAGTAGCTGGAATAGATTGTGGTTAGGGTGACTCGGGTCCCCAATGATCCTTTGGGCCCTTTTTACACACTTGTCTTTGTAAATGTCCTGAATCATGGGAAATTCGCAACTACAGATGCACTGGGCTGTCCGCACCACTCTCTGCAGGGTCCTGTGATTAAGGGAGGTACAGTTCCCATATCAGACAATGATGCAGTCAATCAGGATGCTCTCAATCGTGCCCCTGTAGAAAGTTCTTAGGATTTGGGGGCCCATACCAAACTTCAACCATCTGAGGCGAAAGAGGCACTGTTGTGCCTTTTTCACCACACAGCTGGTGTGTACAGACCACGTGAGGTCTTCAATGATGTGGATACCATAAGACAAAGGAGCAGAAGTCAGCCATTCGGCCCATCGAGTCTGCTCCGCCATTTTATCATGAGCTCATCCATTCTCCCATCTAGTCCCACTCCCCCGCCTTCTCATTATAACCTTTGATGCCCTGGCTACTCAGATACCTATCAATCTCTGCCTTAAATACACCCAATGACTTGGCCTCCACTGCTGCCCGTGGCAACAAATTTCATAGATTCACCACCCTCTGACTAAAAAAATTTCTTCGCATTTCTGTTCTGAATGGGTGCCCTTCAATCCTTAAGTTATGCCCTCTTGTACTAGACTCCCCCATTATGGGAAACAACTTTGCCACATCCACTCTGTCCATGCCTTTTAACATTTGGAATGTTTCTATGAGGTCTCCCCTCATTCTTCTAAACTCCAAGGAATACAGTCCAAGAGCGGACAAACGTTCCTCGTATGTTAACCTTCTCCTTCCCGGAATCATTCTAGTGAATCTTCTCTGTACCCTCTCCAATGTCAGCACATCTTTTAAATAAGGAAACCAAAGCTGCCCACAGTACTCCAAGTGAGGTCTCACCGGCATCTTATAGAGCCTCAACCCTGCTCCTATACTCTATTCCTCTAGAAATGAATGCCAACATTGCATTCGCCGCCTTCACTACTGACTCAACCTGGAGGTTAACTTTAAGGGTATCCTGTACGAGGACTCCCAAGTCCCGTTGCATCTCAGAACTTTGAATTCTTTCCCCATTTAAATAATAGTCTTGTCTAGCCTACTGGTAATTTCCTCAAATGACAGGGTGGAAAGAGGTATAGTCCAGGTTGCTGTGAGAATCAGTGGGTTTATGAAAGATATCAGTAGATAGACTGTCTCCAGAGATGGATACAGAAAGATCGAGAAAGAGGAAGGAGGTGTCGGAGATGGACCAAATGAATTTAAGGGTAGGGTGGAAGTTGGAGCAAAGTTGATGAAGTCGATGAACTCAGCATGGGTGCAGGAAGCAGCACTAATGCAATCATTGATGTAGCGCAGGAAGAGTTGCAGAACTATCTATTTAGATTAATGCATCCAGTTATACTTCAGACTTCTAAAATTCTCTTTGCTTTCAAGTGAATTACAGAAGAAAATATTCTGGGCTGTCGAGCTCTCATGGACTCCAAAACTCTCAAAATAAAATCTGAAATTCAAGTATCTTCATAAAACTATGGAATTCTTTTAGAAAATGAGTGTGATATCATTAAAACTCCATCTTCCTTCGCATTTAAACCAACCAATATGGAAAACTAAACTTCCACACTTTGTTTTACTGATGTGGAAGTTTTGATTTTTTTTAATATAGAAATCAAATAAAAAGTACTTACTATCTTTGGATATCAAATGATAGAATACCAATACATCCTCATCTTAACTTACCTCAAGCCTGTATCCATTATACTCCTAGTCTGACTCCTTGTTTCTGTGACTTATTAAACTGTCTTTGCTGTCAACTTCTGTCACTTCCCCAGGATGGCTAGCATAGACTGCTCGAGTCTGTTCTGCTGCTATGACTGGACCAAAAACAAGACACCGATGAACCTATTAAATCTACTACCTCAAAGCTCTAGTGAGATGGGGTCGTTTCTGACCTCCAGTGCTGTCCCTATGGAATTGTCAAGTTCTCCCTTGACTGTGTGTGTGTTCCTCCGGAGGCCCCAATTCCCCATCCAAAGGTGTGTAGGTTAACTTCTGTAGCTGAGTGATAAAATCTGGGGAGATTTGATGGGAATGTGGGAACATAAGATGGTTAATAGTTGTTTGATGGCTGATGTAGACTCGGTGGTCCAGATTAGTAAAATATACAAATTAGTAAAACATACAGTTTAAAGACCATAAGACAAAGAAGTAGAATTAGGCCATTTGGCCCATTGAGCCTGTTCCACCATTCAATCATGGCTGATCCTTTTATTCCTCTCCTCAGTCCCACTCCCTGGCCTTCTCCCCATAACCTTTGATGCCATGGTGAGAAAATCCAAAAATCTGAGATGCAAAGGGACTTGGGAGTCCTTGTGCAGAACACCCTAAAAGTTAACTTGTAGGTTGAGTCAGTGGTGAGGAAGCTAAATGCAATGTTAGCATTCATTTCAAGAGGTCAATAAGAGCAGGGTTGTGATGCTGAGGTTCTACAAGATACTGGTGAGGCCTCGCCTTGAGTATTGTGAACAGTTTTGGGCTCCTTATATATGAAAAGATGTGCTGGCATTGGAAAGGCTGGCGCAAGGATGATTCCAGGAATGAAAGGGTTATCATATGAGGGATGTTGATGGCTCTGGGCCTGTACTCACAAGTACCCAACTTTACTATAAAGCAAGGATATGACTAATCATCTGCCTCAACTCTATTCCCCTCTCTATGCTCAAAGTTCAAAGCATGTACATTATGAAATACTACACTGAGACTCATTTTCTTCCAGACATTTACAAGAAAAATAAAGAAACACAATAGAATTTATGAAAAAACTATACATAAACAATTCTGACTAACAACCAATATGTAAAAAAAGTCAAATTGCAAATAAGAAAATAATACTGAGAATGAGTTGCAGAGTCCTTGAAAGTGAGTCTGTACGTCATAAAGTCAGTTCAGTGTTGAGGTGAGTGAAGCTATCCACTCTGCTTCAGGATAATGATGGTTGCAGAGCGTAACTATTCCTGAACCTGGTCACTTTGGACCAAAGGTTTCCATAATGCCACTCGATGGTAGTAGCGAGAAGGGAGCATTGATTTCTTGTGGCAGTGCTCGATGTAAGTGTAATCAATAGTGGGGAGGGCCTTGCATGTGATGGGTTTAGCTGTATCCACCACTTTCTGTCATTTCCCCCACTCCGCCCCGGTTCCTGGGCATTGGTGTTTCCATACCAAGCTATGATGCAACCAGTTCAAAGTTTTAGATTACATGCTGAGTCTACACAAACTTCAAGAAATTAGAGGTGTTGTTGTGCCTTTTTGTGATGGCATTTACATGCTGGTCCCAGGACAAATCCTGTGATATGTTAATGCCAAGGAATTTAATACGATTGACGCTCCCATCCTCCAATCCCCTAATGAGGACTGGCTCCAGCTCCTGCCTCCTGTGGTCAATAATCAGCTCTTTGGTTTTGTTGACGTTGAGTGAGAGGTTACTATGGCACCACTCAGCCTGACTTTCAAGCTCCCTCATATGTGCCAATTCATCACCACCTTTGACTTGGCCAGAAAGAGTGGTGCTGTAAGCAATCTTAATTCTGTTATTCTACCCCCTTTCACCCCCAACTTTGGCCTCTTAATCATCTCACGCTTTTTTAAAAAAAATCCACAGATATTTCCACATTTTTTTGTTTATTTTAGACATGCAACACAGTAACAGAACCAATGAGCCCACGCTACCCAATTACACCCATGTGACCAAATAACTTAATGACCCATGCGTCTTTGGAACGTGGGAGGAAACCAGAGAAACGTGGTCATGGGAGAAAGTGCAAACTCCTGACCAACTGCTGTGAGATTGACCCCATGTCTCTGGCATTGTAATGGTATTATAATACCATGCCATTCCCTTTTTGGATCTGCTTGTAATTTTATGTCCATAGATTCATGGAGTTGCAAAACACAAAACAGGCTCTTTGGCCCAACTCATCCAAGATGTCTACATCTCTCCAAACCTTTCTCATCCACGCACATGCCCAAATGTCTTTTGATGTGGTAACTGTACCCAGCTCCCCTAGCAGCTTGTTCAATATATTCACTATATACTTGCCTGTTAGATTTCATTTAAATCTCTCCCCTCTCATCTAAACCTATGCCCGCTAGTTTTAGACTTCCCTATCCTGGGAAAATAAGTGTGAATGTCTATAAGTTCCAGCCTATCCAAGGATCTTTATATAACTCAATTCTCTCCAGTTCAGGAAACATTCCTGTGAATCTTTTTTGCACTCTCTCTAACTTAATCACATCCAAAGTACAGTGTGGAAATCTGAAATGCACACAATACTCCAAGTGCCATCTAACCAACACCTTGCACAACTGTGATGTGACAGCCCAATCTTTATCCACACAATGAAGGCAAGCATACCTAATCTGACCAGCCAGGTCCTTCACTTTAGCAGGAATATTCTGGCCCTGATCATCCTGGGCATTGGTACGATTGTTATCCTTTCAAAGGAAACTTCTGACTGCAGCAATGAGAGATTGAAGATGTCTTTGAACTCCCCAATCAGTTGGCACAGGTTTTCAGAGGGTTAACATATGAGGAACGTTTGTCCGCTCTTGGACTGTATTCCTTGGAGTTTAGAAGAATGAGGGGAGACCTCATAGAAACATTTCGAATGTTAAAAGGCATGGGCAGAGTGGATGTGGCAAAGTTGTTTCCAATGATGGGGGAGTCTAGTACGAGAGGGCATGACTTAAGGATTGAAGGGCACCCATTCAGAACAGAAATGCAAAGAAATCTTTTTTAGTCAGAGGGTGGTGAATCTATGGAATTTGTTGCCACGGGCAGCAGTGGAGGCCAAGTCATTGGGTGTATTTAAGGCAGAGATTGATAGGTATCTCAGTAGCTACGGCATCAAAGGTTATGGTGAGAAGGCGGGGGAGTGGGACTAAATGGGAGAATGGATCAGCTCATGATAAAATGGCAGAGCAGACTCGATGGGCCGAATGGCCTACTTCTGCTCCTTTGTCTTATGATCTATGGTCTTAACCAGGTACTCCACTGGGACCTATCGCCTTGCAAGGGTTCACCTTCTTGAAAAACAGCCCGACGCCGCCCTCCGGGACAGAGACCACAGGGTCACCAGGTGCTACAGATATCCTCACAACTGTAGTTCTGTTCTCGCCAAAGACTAGCAAATTTCTTCAGATGTACCGCGGAGAGCATTCTAACTGGTTGCATCACTGTCTGACATGGAGAGAGAAAGACCAAGGCACAGGATCAAAACAAGCTGTAGTAGACGGTTATAAACTCAGCCAGCCTCATCGCGGGCACTAGTCTCCATATCATAGGAAGACGTCTTCAAAAGGCGATGCCTCAAAAAGGCGGCCTCCACCATGAAGTGTCCCGCCACCCAGGACAAGCCCTCTTCTCACAGAGAAGATACAGGAGCCTGGGGGGGGGGACATTCGACGTTTTAAGAGCAGCTTTCCCCCCTCCACCATCAGATTTCTGAGCAGTTCATGAATACTACCTCACTATTTTTACTCTTTCTGCACTACTTATTACACACACCTTTATATGTATATAGTCTTATTTTACTTCGTAGTCTATTTATGTATTGCACTGTACCGCTGCCACAAAACAAATTTCATTTGTCAGCGAAAATAAACCTGATTTTGACACTTCCTCTCACCACAGCCAAATACGCTGCCATAATATCAGAACAGCTCGAATGCTGCAAGTTTCTGACTTCAGAGTCATGCTGAATGAGTCAAATGGCTTCTTGTGACTGAACAGTGTATTTGCCGAGTTTCTTGCGCCACTCTTTCAGCCTAACTCAATGACTGACTCGGAGGATTCGCATTGGTCAATGGCACTGTCAATTATTTAGTGGGCCCCACCCGGATAACGTCATCTAAGGTTCTTAAAACCCTTGCCCCCAGACCAGGAACTATATTCTGGAGCATACAAAGAACTGAGTGCGTAGTTTTGAGACAGTTGGTAAGTGTAAGCACCGTTTATTTATTCCAGGTATCTTCTCTTGTAGGTTACACGTTCGCCTTTGTTCAAAAATGTTAAAAGTAACTTTTAAGATAACACAAATCGTAATTTTTCGAATATTTTATCTTTTTACCCTCGATAGTTAGAAACTTTTGTGGAAGTCTTAACTCTCGAGATTATAAACTTCCTTTCCCTGTGAGAGTTGTTTGTGATTTTGAGCTGGGGGAAAGACATTAACTGCCTTATTCGATCCTGGTTTCTGCTCATTAGATTCAGAAGATTTTCGCTATGGCCTCAGAAGCGGATAGAAACGTTGGACTCGCCAACAATGGCGAGCACCAGGACGACGGGGAACAGCAGGTACCCTTCACTAGTTATTGTCCCTCAACTCCGACTAAACGTGAGCACTGCAGCGTCTCGGGCAATCTTACCCCGCCCTTGTGCAAGGCGACGATGATTTCAGCACGAATTCGGGTCAAGAGTCTTGAGAGTGCTTTCGGTTCTACTGGAAATTGTTACTCTCTGACTCAGCCTGCATGTGTTGCGACTTTTGACCTACTTCTGCAGTTTGGCTGTAATTGGCACTGCTTGATAAACGTTACAAAGTTTGCTTAGATTACAGTGTAATTGTTGGGGGAAAAACTTCTTGGCTGTTAATTTGACTTTTTTATCTTTCTATTTATTCAATTATTTGATCACTTGGATTTTTTTTTGTTATGTAGAGATTTTTAAAATCTTATTGCTGTCTATATTTCGATCTACTTTGTTAAAATTGCATTTTAATGTTGTTCAAGTCTGTGTTGCAATTCTTCAAAATGGCTACTTTCCTTTTTGAGAACATAGAGGCTAAAATCCAGCTGAAGGCTCGTTCACAACCTAAAGAGCATACTGATGAGGATTTGAGGGCCATTCTTTTGCAGATGATTGTATATTTGTAGTTGTGTGAGTAATTGTTGAGACAGCTTGTTTCTGGATAAAATTTATATTCTGAATGAAATCTTGTGGATAATCTAAAGCCCTTTTGTCTTGGGTTCAAACCCAACAGGCCTTGGAACTTGTTCTCTAAGACTACTCTTTGTAGTTTGCATTGCATCTGTTCAGAAGTGTAGTTGAAGTAATTGCATGTCCTGCAATCGTTTTGCCTGGAAATAAATCCCACTGTGTGTCTGCTAATGTCAGATGCTGAGTCTTGATGGTTTTTAAGGTCTTGGAGAATAGTGTGTGGGTTTTGGTTGAGGATCAGAAACAATGTAAGATTTACTGCTGTGGAAACGAATGCAACAGTAACTAGGAACATTAGCTTGAGGGTAACTTTATTACATAGAGCTGTAGAGTGAAATTAATTTGATGTTTCAGTGGAAGTGCAGTAAAACTCCAATAATCCACTTTTGGGAATCATGGTTTGGGATCAGGCTTGCCAAGAAATGTTTGTTGAATTCAAAAAGGAGCACATCTTTTGATATTTATCATAACTGTAACATCTAAACTGAATTTAATTTTCCTAATAACACCCAAGAGTCCAGAAAATCTACAAGTCCAGCATCATAAATTGTAAATGTGCTAGTTAGTAAGTTTTAATGTAATCTGGTTCATAGAAATGCAAATTTGATTAAAAATCTGCATTCCATATGAAAGACAAGAAGGGATATATAAGGGATAGGAACAGGTTCAGAGTGAGGAATTGATGGAAGTTGTGGGTTGGACCTGCCAGTATACTTGTGCTTTGGAAGATCTTGCTATTGAGATGGATTCTGGTGTGTATACATAACTCCATCTTTTGTTAAAAGAGAAGAATGTATCTTCAGACTAGTTAACCCAATGCATGTGGAGATGGTCCTAACTTCCAAAGAAAGGGTACATAGTGGGTTTTGATGTTGGCATGCATTGTATAGCAAGTAATAGCTTTCAGATTGTAACTAGCAGAGTAGAAGGAATCCAGACAATGTACAATGTTAGGATTTTCCAAAAACTTTGGGTGCAAATGGTCATTTGCATATGTTCTTGTTTTGTGAAGTTGGAAAAGTAATATTTGCCATAATATGGAATGAGAATGACTTTCAAAATGATAGGACTTGATACAGTCACTTGCTGTAGGAAATGGTGCTGGGGACCCAACTGTTCTTAAGAGGACATACAAGTTCGCTGGTACCAAGCTAGGTGACTGTGGATGTCATGTGGAATCTTTGAGGATATGGGCAAAGACTTGGCAGTTGGAATATGATCTGGTCCTTTGATCCAAGGATATAACTGAGCAGAGAGATAACCACAAATGTTGATCCCTTATGTGGAAGTTCTCCCAAAGTAACAGCTTGTGCCCATATTGTGAAGTTTAGATTGAGGTGATGTTACTTCAGTATATCCACAGTGATTCCTTTGTGCTGTCCAGAACCAAAGGAGACTGAGCTTGGTCATTCAATTATCTGTAGGTTATTGAGTGCGTCGTGTTCTGTTTTCTGTGCATATTCAAATGTTGTTTTACTTTCTGTCTGGACATGAGGGACATTTAAGAAACCCTAGGATGGGCACGTGGCTGAAAGGAGAATGGAGGGATATATGGAAGAGAAGGATTGATCTTGGAATAGATTAAAGGGTCAGCTCAACATCGTGGGCCAAAGGCGCAGTTCTGTTCTATGTCTATGTGGATGGTGCTGAAGTAAAGGATCTACCACAGTGAATGCTAGCATGAGGTTACAGAGCCGAATGGCCTACAGTACTGTGCAAAAGTCTTGCCACTCTTATCTAAAGCAAAATGTGTATTAAAAATGTTATTTCTCTGCTGCATTAGTATGTCAGTGTAAAAGAGCAAATTTTAGATTTCCCAACATTCAGTTTCCAAAATATTAAATGTTAGTGACTTTGTTTTATATTTCATTAAAGAAAGTAATATGTTAAGTAATGGACCATTCTTCAAATTAAAAACTTGATTACTTTGTAGGTATCTAGCCCAGTGCATGACTAAACAGATAATAGGATGCTAATGATCAGTGACATAATGAGTGAATGAATTAAACTGAAACAGGAAGGTGTATAGAAGGAATCAAGCTGGGTGACGGGCAGCCAAACTAAAAGGTGAGGGTGTGGCGGATGTGACAGTTTAACCTACAAAGTATCAATTATTACACTGTGGCAAAAGTGAGCATAGCAGCAAGACACAAGGTGGTCATGTGCATCAGCAAGGTCTCTTCCAAGCAGAAATTTCATGGCAGAGGAGTTTCAAGATACCATGTCCAAGCTCTTCTGAAGAAGCACAGAGAAATGGACAAGGCTAAGGACCTGAAATGCAGTGGTCAGCCACAGAAACTGAATGTAGCAGATGAGAGGTACATTAAACAGACTCCCTTCTAAATCGGAAGAAGTCCAGCATTGCTATCAGTTCTGAACTCATAGAAACTACAGAACCCAAGTACACCCCACTACAGTCTGGAGAAGTCTTGTCAGAAGTGGCCTTCATGGAAGAGTTGCCACCAAAAAGTCATTCCTGCGAAGTGGAAACAAAGCCAAGAGACTCACCTATGCTCAAAAACACAATGACTGGGGTGCTGAACAACGGCAGCAAGTGCTCTGGACTGACGAGTCAAAATTTGACATTTTTGGCTCAAACAAGAGGCAGTTTGTGCACAGAAGAGCTGGAGATCGCTACATGGGTAAGCACCTGCAGCAAACAGTGAAGCACAGCAGAGGCTCCCTGCAAGTGCGTAGCTGCATTTCTGCAAATTGAGTTGGTAATCTGATCAGAATTTATGAAATCCTCAATGCTGAGAAGTACGAGCAGATTCTCAACAATCACGCAATACCATCAAGGAGCTTTCTGATCAGAATGAACTTCATTTTGCGGCAACACAATGACCCCAAATACATGGCCAAGGTCATAAACTATCTTCAGTAAAAGGAACAAGGAGTTCTGCAGCAGATGGTAAGACCGCGACAGAGCTCTGATCTCAACATCAACAAGGCTGTCTGCGATTTCCTGGAGAGAAAGAAGCAAGCCAAAGTATGCAGAAGAACAGTGGCAAGTTCTCCCAGATGCTTGGAACAACCTACCAGTCAAGTTTTCTTATAAAACTGGATGACAGTGTATCTAAGAGAATTGATGCAGTTTTAAAGGCAAAGGGTACTCACACCAAATATTGATTCAGTGTTTTACTGGTTACTGCTCTTTATAGTAGTCTTTTGTTTTTGCAGATTTAGAAACTTATCGAAAGCATTTTTGTTACAGATGTTTTTTTTTTACATGAGCCCAAGACTTTTGTCCAGTACTATGCTGTTCATTTCACTTGCTGGTAACATGAGTTGTGAGGTGACAGACCTCTGTAGAATTTCTCTTGGGTGTGTGTCAATGGAATAAGTGTCATGATTTTTGTGTTTCAGAATGTGGTGAACAGGGTCACTAACCTGCCGCTTGTGAGCTCTGCCTATGATATGGTGTCGGCTGTATACAACACTACCAAGGAGAACCATCCATACGTCAAGACGGTCTGTGACGCTGCTGAACAGGGAGTGAAGGCCATCTCTGCTGTGGCTGCCAGTGGTGCCAAGCCCATTATGAACAAGCTGGAACCACAAAGTAAGATTAATGTCCAACAGGAACGTGGAAGTCATTGTATTTCGATATGACTTAATTGTTATAAAGTGGTACAGCAGCCTTGTTGGGCCAAATGGCCAACTTCTGCATCTGTCTTGTGGTCTTGTTACCTCAGTCACAATCAGGTTTTTATGTGCTGTCACCGTGTTATCTGACCCTTGGGTGACAGAACATCAAGATGTTATTGAGATCGAGCTCTTTTTGACTACCATTTGGCCCCACTGAGTGAGGAAGTTACAAGGGCCTGAAGTAACTTCAGTTTCACTGTCTGGTCTTAGTGAAGTACTTGTTACTGGGCATCTGTACAAAGAGCAGGCTATAAGAGTTAACCTGATGAGTGTTTGACTCTGGGCCTGTACTCACTGGGGTTTGGAAGAACGACAGGAGGGCGATGTCTCACTGAAAAGCCTATGTGAAGAGGATGATTTCAATAGTGGGGGAATCTAGAACCAGAGGGCACAGCCTCAGACTACAAGGATGTCCCTTCAGAACAGACATGGAGAAATTTCCTTTACCAGTAGGTGGTGAATCTGTGCAATTCATTGCCACAGGCAGCTGTGGAGGCCTAGTCATTGGGCATATTGAAAAGGAGAAGTCGATAGGTTATTGATTAGTAAGGAGGTCAAAGGTTACAGGAGGAGGCGTCAGAATGGTTTTGAAAGGGGTAATAAATCAGCCATGATAGAATGGTAGAGCAGACTCAATGGGCCAAGTGGCCCAATTCGGCTGTTATGTTTTCTGGTTTTATAACAGTTTTATTCATTGCTATATAAATACTGTGTTAATCATTGTGCCCTAGATACATAAAACTTTGGTAACTCAAATGCATTCCTTAGACCAGTGGTCCCCAACCACTGGGCTGCGAGGAAATGAAATGATTTGGCGATACGAAACGATATGAGTCAGCTGCACCTTTCCTCATTCCCTGTCACGCTCTGTTGAACTTGAACACCCCCACCATCGGCTGGTCCAGAAGAATATTATCAATATTGAACTGGTCCGCGGTGCAAAAAAGGTTGGGGACCCCTGCCTTAGACCGCTACTGGATGTGGACCTTCAGTAAGATCAGCAGTTATGCTGTTCACTTGCCAATTTGAAAATTTGACTACTTGTCGTCGTGGCAACTGTACCTGAAAAAAGCAGGGTTGTTGCTGTAATTAGGTTGACTGCATTTGTTAGTAACTAACTGGACTGGCTCTTTTTTTCTAGTTGCAGCAGCTAATGAATATGCCTGTATGGGCTTGGATAAGCTGGAAGAGAAGCTTCCAATCCTTCAGCAGTCCACACCCCAGGTAAGGAAAGACTACCCAGTGGAGGTTTCAGAAGGATAGATGCAATAGCTTTGGGAGCCAAGTGCGAGCTAACAAAGTCTTAACTTGCAAGAATTGAATTTGAGGGAAGAGTTTGATTCCTTGTTAGTGATACAGTATGCTAAATGCATTGTCTTTCAACATAATTCCTCCAGGCTACATTAACTGTTGCCTTAATGGTAGTTATTCCCATTCAAGTATTATTCAGACCAACTAACTGGCATAATTTTAAAGATTAATTATATATTTTAGTAATGGCATAAATAATTTTTCCATCAGTTGTAACTGAGCACAAATTTAAAATGTTCTATATATTGGTTAACTTCCCAGTGAAAAGCAGAAATTTTAGTTCCAGGCAGTACACCACTCTGACTCTTTGAAAGAAATGCAGGAGTCTTTGTTGGATACTGAATTGTCCTCTCATTGCAGGTTGTTGCAGATACCAAGGAGCTAGTTTCCTCCACTATTACAGGAGCTAAGGATGCCGTCTCCAACACAGTGACTGGTGTCGTTGACATGGCCAAGGGAGCTGTGCATAGCAGCATCGAGAAGACCAAGAATGTGGTAGCTGGAGGAGTAAATACTGTCATGACATCCAGAGTTGGCCAGATGGTGGCCACTGGTGTGGACAGTGCACTCAATAAATCGGAAGAGATGGTTGATCATTATCTTCCTTTAACTGAAGAAGAATTGGGTAAGAAGCTTAGCTGTATTGTCTAGGTTGCCTTCTGTGTATTGGGAAGTAAAGTTTGATCCTGCACAGAAAAATCACTCCATTTTCAGTCTTTGGCTTGCATTAGCCTCTAAATTCAAGTTCTCAAATGTCATTCTCTGACTGAATTTTGTTGCCCTTTGGTGCGCAGTGCACTGCATCAGTCTTGGATATGATAATCTGAATTAATTCTGATTAAATCAGATGGAAAAGAAAAATAAATTGACCATCAGGTACCATATGTATACGAACCTTCCTATTACAATAGCAATTTTTTTTATCTGCAAGATTACTAATATGCCTGCTATATTCACATCCAAATTTTAAGGGCCCTACCACTGATCTCTGTGGTACACCACAGGCAACCTGGTAAGAAAAGTAAAGCTTGTAATGGAAAAACAACTTTATATTTCCAATTTTGGATCCATTTTTGCTAATATCGCTTAAATCCTGTGGACACCAACCTGTTGAACCAGTTTCCCATGTAGAACTCAGTGAAAACAAACCTTGAAGTCTAATCACAAACAAGAGAAAATCTGCAGATGCTGGAAATCCAAGCAGCACACGCAAAATACTGGAGGAACTCAGCAGGCCAGGCAGCATCTATGGAAAAGAGTACAGTCAACGTTCAGGCCAAGACCTGTCAGGAAGACTGGAGGAACAAAAGACGGTTGAAGGGTCTTGGCCCGAAATGGGCGCTTTTCCATAGATTGTGCCTGGCTGGCTGAGATCCTCTAGCACTTTTTTTTTTGAGTGTAAGTAAAATGTAAAGCTTTTGTATTTCAGCAAAGTTGGCCACATCTACAGAAGGTTTTGAAGTGGCCCCAGTACAAGAGCAAAGTTACTATGTGCGCTTGGGATCTTTGTCTTCGAAAGTTCGTCACAGAGCATACCAGCACTCGACTGCTAAGATGCAGAAGGTCAGGCAAAGCAGCCAAGAAATCATCTCTCAGCTTCACAACACCATGGATCTGGTAAGAAAAATAATCTGTTCCATTTCCTCATCGTGTCAAGCAACCATTATTCTGTCCTTGAGCATGTTACTTCCAACCCCATCGCCTTCCTCAACAACTTAAATTGCTTCAGTTTGCCTCATTTTAATGCTTTTGCCTCTACCAAGCATTTGGCTATTTTGAATACTCTTTTGGTATCCCTTGCAATGGAGTGTTGCGATCACTAACATTTTAACTTCTGATGTGCACTATTCTAGGTGAAGGGAGCTCAAGTTTCATGATGAGGATTTCAAACTTTGTTTTAAAACCAGTAATTGATGTGTTTTGGCTTCTATAAATAACTTATGGCAAATTTGATATTCCAGCTCTGTCCCTTCAAGTAGCAAAACATCAAGTATTCTACAAGCACCTGTAGGTCTTCAGTCGAAAGAACTAACTACCTAATAAAACTATGCCACAACTCCTTGCTCTTTTTTTTTGGTGGGGGGGAGGGGAAGAGGATGGGTGACTCTTTCAGTATTTTACAACAAGGTTTATTTCAATTAGATTGAATTGGCAAGAAAAGGGATGGATTCAGCAAATCAGAAGCTCCATGGTGTTCAGGAGAAACTGCATCAGGCCTGGGATGATTGGGTGAAAAATCAACCAGAAGCTCAAGCAGCAGAACAGAATGCTCAGAAACCAGAGGTAAGAAAATGTGAACAGCCCTGATTTCAATAAAAGAACAAAAGGGGTAGACTCTGTACCTGTTCTGTGGTTAAACCATCAAAATAATCATGGGAAACCAGCCCTCGTAACTGAAAACCATCTGAGTTATTGCAGTGTTCAGATGAAAATCCCATCACTTCACAGATTTGTAACTTGCACTTTTCTATTCTCATGGAATATTCCAAATAAATTCAGTGATTATTCCCTTACACCACATGCTCTGATGGTGTATTTGTATTATGCCATCAGTCTTGACTTCATCGAATTGGTTGATGGACACTTGGAGCTATTTGCTGTTGTAAAGTTGTGGTTTCTTGTAGAAGTTTTGTTACTTGTGTTTATTGATAATGGCCATGAATATTTAGTACAGATATCAGGTACAGCACCCAGCTGCTATGTCTCAGTGTATCTACTGTCTGTTTCCAACATGGCCGAGTGATTGATTCATATTTAGAAAAAACTTGACTAGGCACCAGAGCACGGCTTTGGTAGCATTTGGTTTGAGGATTTACTCTGGAAATTTAAAAACTCCTTGGTGTCTTTCTTTGCAGCACCTCGAATCTCGAATGTTAACCATGACCCGTGGTCTCACGCAGCAATTACAAACTACCTGCCTGACCTTGGTTTCAAATGTTCACGGTCTTCCTCAACACGTTCAAGATAAAGTGCAACAGATCCGCAAAACAGCTGAAACCATCCACACCTCGTTTTCCTCTGCTAATTCCTTGGGGGATCTCTCTGGGCAGCTGTTGGCCCAAAGCCGGGAACAGATGGCAAAAATTCGGGAATCCATGGATGGGGTGATGGAATATGTGCTTCACAACACTCCTCTCAACTGGATGGTTGGTCCTTTTGCCCCGCAGTTGACTGAGAAACCTCAGTCGCCATCTGAGGAGATGATTGCAATGGATGAAGTTAAAGAGTAACTTAATCTCTTTGAGTTCAACTTGTTGGATAAATAGCTTGACCTGTGTTAAACTTGTGTTAATTTTGGTGTTTAAACTTTGACCTTACTACTGGACTAAATTTGTATTTCTAGGTTTGCACAATATTCCTCCAAACTACTTGGCCTCATCCAATTAATATCGTCAATAACATGAATTTTAACTTCTAATTCTCCCAATGCAAGGTGAAATATTTTGGCTATACTAATTATAAAACAATTTTACAGATGTGTGAAATTTTCAATAAATGAGAAGTGCTGGCAAATCTCATGGAAAACTGACACCCTAAAGCTTGTGAAGATTAGGATTGAATTGGAAATTGGGTGGAATGTAATTTCAGACAAATGTATCAACTTCCAACATAATCTGGCTGGGGTATTCCGAGCATTTAATTCATTGCAACAATGTTGCAGAATGGATCTGCTGAATTTGCCAATACAACTTGGGAAATTCCTCTTGCAATAGGTATCATTTGTGCAATGCATTTTTTCCTTGCAGCCAGATAAGGGAGAATGTGCACTGACCTTGATCAGCTGCAGTTTTTCTACCTACCATCTAAAAGAAATGTTGAAATGTTTGAGAGGCAGCAGCATGAACCACTTAAAATGTTTGAGCACAATGCATGGGTGGAGGTGTTTGTTCTAAAATTTAACCTAGTCCTACTCGCATGCACATATTTCTTCATTTGAAATACTATTGTTAAAGATGAGATCCTTTTCGAAGGTGTGCAAAATAGAGCAAAGGTTTAACTTGGAATAAATAAAATAAACAGGATGCCTGAATACTGAAGAATTTCACCAGCATTACTTTACACACTTTCACTTGCAGTCACTTTTCAGTTCTCCTGCAGTATAGCAGAATTTGGTTTGTTTTTAATTTTATATTGGGTGGGCATGCCAAATGTTCAGAGATCTGTAAATGGAGCTAGTACTATTGGTTAACTAAAATGCAAGTATTGGTCTTTGCAATGAGGTATATTTACTCAAATATACTATTTTTAAGCAGTATAAATTAGGTACCAAGCAACTCTTCAGTGAATGTATTTAATAATCAAAATTGTTTTGCTAGAATGTAGCTTTATCTTGAAAATGCATTGACTGTTTTATTACCTAGCCCCGAGTTCAATGATCTGGATAAAACTTGCAGCGGTAGCAAAATTTGTATTTACTCAGCCTGTTTATTGCACTCAGTGTATGGAACTTCTGTGCTCCATGGCATTAAATCTTTCTTCACAAACACATTTTTGACACTTGTCCAATTTGCAAAACCTGTGCTAGCATTGGTGCATGGTGGCAAAGCTTAACCCCAGTGGGACAAGCTGGTGCCCTTGCAATTGGGCTATTGTATTTGAACATGCAGCTTGAAACCTGCTCAGCCAGCATGAAATGTATGCAAGTGATCCCATACTTAATGGAAAAATTCTCCCTCCCAAATCCAAGAACAGAAACCATGGGGTCTATGTTACTGCAATCATCTGCATGAAATAGTTACTGTGTTAGTCTTCTAGACAATCTTTGAGGAAGATCTATGCAAGGTTCACTATTTTGTTTTCTAAAAGATAAAATTTTAAAATAAGTTGCATGATTTTACTAATATCCAAAGTTTCTATGAAAGTGTATATACCTTGTGTAATGCACTATGCAAAATAATAACAATTGGGGCTTTTTGACATGAATTCCCTTTATAAATCAGCCCTGCTGATACTGTGTTGACTGTACAATGCAAACTAAATGCCAAGGCAATGGATATTTGAAATGGGCTCATAATCCTCGGGATCTACTTTAAAGTCCCGCAGTGACTTCTTCCGAGATGATAGATTTGTTAGAGAGTATTCTAGAGTTATGGTTCTGTAAGAATCAGAATCCGGTTTATTGCCACAGGCATGCATTGTGAAATTTGTTAACTTAGCAGCAGCAATAAATAATATAGAAAGAAAAAAGTAACAATTACAATATATGTATATTGAGTAGATTAAAAATAATGCAGAAACAAATAATATATTTAAAAAATGAGGTAGTGTTCATGGGCTCAATGTCCATTTCGGAATCATATGGCAGAGGAGAAATTGTCCCTGAATCACTGAGCATGTGCCTTCAGGCTTTACCTCCCCCCCTGGTGGTAACAACTAAAAGAGGGCATGCCCTGCATGTTGGGGGACCTCAATAATGGGCATCACCTTTCTGAGGCAGAGCTCCTTGAAGATGTCTTGGATACTACAGTTGCTAGTACCCAAGATGGAGCTGTCTAATTTTACAACTTTCAGTAGCTTTTTTGGAGCCTATGTAGTAGCCATCCCCACCCTTCTTCTCCCCACCCCCCAACCATGCAAGGCAGTGATGTAGTCTGTCAGATTGCTCTCCACAGTATATCTGTAGAAGTTTTCCAGTGTTTTAGTTAACAAGACAAATCTCTTCAAACTCCTAATGAAATACAGCTGCTGTCTTGCCTTCTTTATAACTGCATTTATATGTTGGGACCAGGTTAGACTCTCAGAGATCTTGACTCCCAGGAACTTAATTGCTCACTCTCTCCACTTCTGATCCCCTCTGATTATTAGTTCCTGTTCCCTCATCTTACTCTTCTTGAAGTCCACAATCAGCTCTTTCGTTTTATTGACACTGAGTGCAAGGTTATTTCTGCGACACCACTCAGCCAGCTGGTATACCTCAGTCCTGTACGCCCTCTCATCTCCATCTGAGATTTTACCTACAATGGTTGTATCATCAGCAAGTTTACAGATGGCATTTGAGCTATACCTAGCCACAGTTGTGGGTAGAGCAGTGGGCTAAGCACACACCCCTGAGGTGCACCAGTATTGATCATCAGTGAGGTAGGGATGTTATCACCAATCCACACAGATTGTGGTCTTCCAGTTAGGAAGTTGAAGATTCAGTTGTAGAGGGAGGTACAGAAGCCTAGGTTTTTAGCTTATCCATCAGGATTGTGGAATTGATGGTGTTAAATGCTGAGCTGTAGTCAACGAACAGCATCCTAGCATAAGTGTTTGTATTGTCTAGGTGATCTAAGGCCGTGTGAAGAGGCATTGAGTAGCATCTACCTTAGATCTATTGTGGTGATAGGCAAATTACGGTGGGTCCAGGTCCTTGCTGAGGCAGGAGTTCAGTCAAGTAATGACCAACCTCTCAAACCATTTCTTCACCGTAGACATGAGTGCTACTGGGCAATAGTCACTTCTTAGGCACTGGTAGAATTGTTGCCTTTTTGAAGCAGGTGGGAACTTACAACCATAGCAGTGAGAGGTTGAAAATATCCTTGAATACTTTCACCAGTTGGTTGGCACAAGTTTTCAGAGCCTTACCACGTACTCCATAAGGGCCTGCGTTCACCCTCCTTAAAGTCAACCTAATTGGCGTCCAAGACAGAGGTCACTGAGTGCAGCGGGGACAAGCAAAAGGCATTGAGCTTGTTTGGTAGTGAAGTGTGACTGCTGTTCATGATGTTGGGTTTCACTTTATAGGAAGTAATGACCCGCAAACCCAGCCAGAGTTGACGTGCATCCATTGTCTCTTCCAATTTCACTCGGCATTGTCCATTCACTCTTGAAGTAGCCCTCCACAAGTTATAGCAACACACACAAAATGCTGGTGAACGCAGCAGGCCAGGCAGCATCTATAGGAAGAAGTACAGTCAACATTTCGGGCTGAGGCCCTTTGTCAGGACTCCACAAGTTATACCTGGTTTTCTGGGACAGACCTGGGTCACCAGACTTCAGTGCCAAATGTCTAGTCCTCAGCAGATGACGAACCTCCTGGTTCATCCACGACTTTTGGTTTGGGAATGTACAGCAAGTTTTTGTAGGCACACACTCATCCACAGCGGTTTTGATGAAGCCAGTAACAACTGCAGCACACTCATCCAGATTTGAAGATGAATCCCTGAATACGGTCCAGACCACCAATTCAAAGCAGTCCTGTAGGTGCTCCTGTGCTTCCTTTGTCCAAACCTTCCTGGTCCTCACCACAGGTGCTGCAGTCTTCAGTTTCTGCCTATATTCAGGGAGTAGAAGTACAGCCAAGTGATCAGACCTTCTGAAGTGAGGGCATTGAATAGCACGGTAGGCATGCTTGATGGTGGTGTAACAGTGGTTGAGTGTGTTGCTTCCTCTGGTTTTTGGTAATTATTTAGTGACAAAGTTATTATAGCTGGGAGTGGTAGTGAGGATAAGCTCCCACTGCCTATTAAGTGCTCCCAATGGCATCCATCTCAAATAGCCCCTAACAACCAAGTCCAGCTCCTGGCCTCCATGTGTGGCTTAGCTACTGACCCTGGCAGAACCATTCCTATTGACAGAAGGGACAAAGGAGGGTTACTGCTGCCTTAAAACCAGTCGCTTCAGGCAGATGGGGCTCTTCAGCCAGGGTTGGCAGCTCATCTAGGGGAAGGAAAACTCCAATCTCAAACCAATGCAGCTTTGCATCTGTAACCACTCATGGGGATGGCATCAGGAGTAAGCCTCAAGGAAAAATCCAGAGCTCGAGTCCCTAAGGCAGTCCTACATTGAGTTCAACACTGACTGACAAATCCTGTGACACCACTGGATTAAACTGTACCTGTCTCTGCCATTCCATTGGATTCATCAGATATGAGGAGAGGGGGAGCTTGCTACATGGGCAACAGCTTGCTCTCCATACGCCGAAGCGTGCTTATCACATAGACAGCTGGGACACAGCATCCATGGTCAGCCCTGATCAATGTAGGTCCTCAATTTCAAATTCTGGAGTTATGTAAATATAGCAGATATTAATTCTTACATGAACCAGGCTTCAGTTCTCATAAATGTAAATAAGTTCAGGAACCTTGTAATTAGCCTTCAGTTTTTTTTTGTCAATTGCAAGCAGTAAATTGAAGACATAGGCTGCTCCACAGACTAAGGGATTGCATATATCTGAGCTAAACATTAAAACAACGGGGTTGTGTTAATTGGCTTGCACCAAACCAGGTAGCATGGCTGTTATTTGCACCATTGTGACTTGAATGCAAATTGGCAGACCAGACAATATGATCACTTAGCATATCAAAGATGGTTACAGGTATAGCAATCAACTGTTTTTGTGTATTTACCATAGTTGCGTACTCAGAGACAGCCCTGACAACATTTATTTTGGATGTCTGGTTTTCTATCTTCAGAAGCTTTTAGACTATTGGTGTCTAAGATAATAAATAGTGGATGAGAGTAAACATTTGATGTTTCACACCGAGACTCTTCATGAGGGCTTTGCTTTTGCATGCATGGTGGGTGGTGGGTATGTTGATGCTTTATGCTAGAATAACTGGGGGGTGGGGGAAAGTGTTGAAGCTGCTTGCTACTGCTTTTGCATAGGAGGGGGCAGGGGGCTTTGGGGTTCTTATGTTTTTTCTGTCGTTCATTTGGGGATTTTCTTCTGTTTCGAGGATTTCTGTGAAGAATAAGAATTTCAGGTTGTATATTGTATACATTCTCTGCTATTAAATGGAGCTATTGACCAACTATAGATGAGTTAGAATAAGAAGGTGGGGGGGGGAGAAGAAGAAGTACAAGGTAGTAGGTGATAGGTGAAACGGAGAGGGGATGTTGAGTAAAGAGTTGGGAAATTGGTGGAAGAGATACAGGGCAGGAAAAGGGGAAACCTGAGAAGAGAGGACGGAAGACCATGGAAGAAAGGGAAAAGAGAGGAGCACCGGGGGAGGTGATGGGCAGGTATAAAGATAAGGTGAGAGAGGGAAACAGGAATGGGGATTAGTGAGGGGGGTGCAATTACCGGAAATTCGAGAAATTAATGTTCATGGCATTACTTTGGAGGCTATCCAGAATGAATATAAGGTGTTGCTCTTCCAATTTGCACGTGGCCTCATCACGGCAGTAGAGGAGATCATGGACTGGCATGTCAGAATGGAAGTGGGAAGTAGAATTGAATTTGGAGGCCTCTGGGAGATCCCGCTGTTTATGGCGGACAGGGCAAAGGTACCCAACGAAGCAGTCTCCCAATCTACTTTCAGCACCTACAGATTTTCACAAGAATGAATTAGTCAGGGATCTGGGCAGGCTGAAAGGTAAATAGGATAAGGCCCATCAGGCCCAACTGCTGAGGAAGATGATGAGGTTAATTGGGAAGCACTGGACCAGGGAGCTGACAAGTGGGAAAGTACAAGAGGGGTTATACCCACTACTACCTGTCAGAATGGCACCTGTAGAGACCAGGCAATGACAAGCTCAGAACCTGGAACATCCCAGCCAGCCACTCACACTCAGCACCACCATCGACAAGCCCTTCACCCCAGGGGAAAAGCAGGGAATACTATCTGAACTGCCTTCACTTTGTATTATGTATTGCAATGGAGAATTTTGATGAAATGTTGAAGTTATTATTCAGACGACACTACACTGATTGGCCTAATCTCAAATAATAATGAGGTAGCCTACAGGGAAGAAGTCATCACCCTGACACGGTGGTGTCAAGAAATCAACCTCCCCCTCAATGCCACAAGAACAAAGGAGCTGGTTGTGGACTACAGGAGGAATGGAGACAGGCTAACCCCTATTGACATCAATGGATCTCAGGTTGAGAGGGCGAACAGCTTTAAGTTCCTCGGCATAAACATCACCAAGGATCTCACGTGGTCTGTACATACTGGCTGTGTGGTGAAAAAGGCACAACAGTGCCTCTTTCACCTCAGATGGTTGAAGAAGTTTGTTAAGGGCCCCCAGATCCTAAGAACTTTCTACAGGTGCACAACTGAGAGCATCCTGACTGGCTGCATCACTGCCTGATATGGGAATTGTACCTCCCTTAATCGCAGGACTCTGCAGAGAGTGGTGTGGGCAGCCCAGTGCATCTATAAATGTGAACTTCCTACATTTCAGGACATTTACAAAGACAGGTGTGTAAAAAGGGCTCAAAGGATCATTGGGGACCCGAGTCACCCCACCACAAACCGTTCCAGCTGCTACCATCCGGGAAATGGCACTGCAGCATAAAAGCCAGGACCAACAGGCTCCGGGACAGCTTCTTCCACCAGGCCATCAGACTGATCAACTCATGCTGACGCAGCTATATTTCTATGTTATATTGACTATCCTGTTCTACATACTATATTATAAATTACTATAAATTGCACATTCGACATTTAGACTGAGAAGTAACGTAAAGATTTTTACTCCTCATGTAAATGAAGGATGTAAATAATAAAGTCAATTCAATTCAAAGACATGCACATATAAAGTTAAGTGCCCGTGGAAATATTGGGACAGTATGACTCCAGGAGTGCCGAATGGAATGAGGAAAGATATCAGAAATTTAAGGAAAAAGTGAGGCAGCAACTTGGAGGGGAGTAAAGTAACTGGGGAATGATATTGTCAGTTGTTCAGAAGGCTGATGAATCTGTCATAAACTATGCAGAGTGAAAATATAGGCCTGTGAGCAATACTCAAGGCTGGGAAATCCAGGGAGGGATGATCCAGTCTTCCTGGAAATGCTGAAAGAATGGCTGAGCTAACCAGGATTTAGACTTGGGGGTAACCCACCTACTCCTCAACAGTTTTGTGAGCCGGGTAAATAGATCAAAAGAGAGGTAAGAGGGACCATAAGGTGGCTCTAGCAGATGTAACTGTTGTGAAGATGCAGGGATCTTGCTTTGTTTTCCACAGACCAGGACACTTAGTGAGGGACTGCCACCCTGTGGTTTCCCAGGCCACGGTGTCCTAACAGGGGAAGGCGACAGGAGAGTTGTTAATGGTTTGTAACTCCAAAACATAAAACATGAAGAGTCCAGAAGGAGAATCTAACTTTGTTTTTTACTTTAAGTGAGGTGTGCCTGTAAGACATGGTGACGCGATGACATATGCCATTTAC
Source organism: Mobula hypostoma (assembly GCF_963921235.1). NCBI lineage: Eukaryota > Metazoa > Chordata > Chondrichthyes > Myliobatiformes > Myliobatidae > Mobula > Mobula hypostoma. The sequence continues at coordinate 14,976,354 of NC_086120.1, read as the reverse complement.
GTACTTATACATATAATCCAAAATGAATTATTTAAGCAAATGAAGAATGTTTAATTAACAACATATTTACAAAATCACTCAAATATTACTGAAATATTAAATACACCCCACTCCACGCTGCTTAGCGATAGACTTCAACTGACTGCATATTGCATCTCAATTTTAAACATACAGTACACTATATAATACAACTACTATATAGACATCCATAAGAACATAAGACACAAGAGTAGAATTAGGCCATTCACCCATCGAGAGTGCTCTGCCATTTCCCTCTCAACCCCATTATGCTGCCTTCTCCATATCCTTTCACGTCCTGACTAATCAAGAACCTATCAGCCTCCGACTTAAGTGCACCCAGTGACCTGGCCTCCACAGCCAGTTGTGGCAACGAGTTCCACAGATTCACCACCCTCAGGCTGAAGTGACTCAAGGTCATCTCTGTTCCAAATGGATGTCCCTCTATTCTGAGACTGTGCTCTCTGATCCTAGCCTCCTCCACCAAAGGAAACCTCCTCCATTTCCACTCTATCTAGGCCTTTCAGCATTCGATCGAGATTACAATGAGACCCCTCCCCCGATTCTTCTAAATTCCAGTGAGAACAGGCTCAGAACCCTCAGTCACTGTTCATATGATAACTATTTCAATTCCGGAATCATTCTCGTCAACTTCCTCTGAACCCTCTTCAATGCCAGAGCATCCTTTCTTAAATAAGGGACCCTAAACTGCTCACAATACTCCAAGTCAGGCCTCACCAATGCCTAATTAAACCGCTGTATTATATCTTTCCTTTTATAATCTAGTCCTCTTGAAATGAATGCTAACATTGCTTATGTATTCCACACCACTGACTCAACCTGCAAATAAACCTTTAGGGAATCCTGCACAAGGACTCCCAAATTCTTTTGCACCTTAGATTTTTGAATTTTCTCCCCATTTGGAAAATAGTCCGTGCTTTTATTCCTTCTCCCAAAGTGCATGATCTTACATTTCCTGACTGTATTTCATCCGCCACATCTTTGTCCATTCTCTTAATTTGTGTAAATCCGTCCCAGACTCTGCTTCCTCAACGCTACCTGTCCCTCCACCTATCTTCATTTCATCTGCAAACTTGGCCACAAAGTCAACAATTCTGTCGCCTAAATCGTTGACATTAAATGTAAAAAGAAGCGGTCCCAACACAGATCCCAGCGGAACACCACCGGTCATCAGCAGCCAATCCAAAAGGATCTTTTTATTCCCACTCTTTGCCTCCCACAAATCAGCCAATGCTCTAAGCATACAAGTATTCTTCCCATAATACCCTGGGCTCTCGTATTGTTTAACAGCCTCCTGTGCAGCTCCTTGTCAAAGGCCTTCTGGAAATACAAATCTTCAAAGTATTCCAACAGACTTGTCAGGCAAGATTTTCGCTTAAGGGAACCATGCTGACTTTGTCCTACTTTGCCATATGCCTCCAGGCACCCTGAAACATCATCCTTAACAATCAGTTCCAACTCTCCCCAACCACTGAGGTCAGGCTAACTGGCCTCTAATTTTCTTTTTTCTGCCTCCCTCCTTTCTTGAAGTATAGAGTGACATTTGCAACGTTCCAGTCCTCTGGAACCAAGAATCTATTGATCCTTGTAAGATCATTACTAATGCCTCCACAATTTCTTCAGTACCATTTTTTAGAACCTTGGTCTGTAGTCCACCAGGTCCACGTGACTTGTCTATCTTCATACTTTCTCAGATCCCAAGCACCATCTCCCTAGTAACAGCAACTGCACTCATTTCTGCCACTTGGCACTCTTGAATTTCCGGCATACTACTAGTGTCTTTCACAGTGAAGGCTGATGCAAAATACTTCTTCAGTTCATCTGCCATTTCCTTGTCCCCCATTACTATCTCTCCAGCATCATTTTCAGTGGCCTAATATCTATTTTTACTTCTATTTTATTCTTAATAAATCTGAAAAAAACTTTGGAGTCATTTTGATATTATTGGCTAGCTTGCCTTCATATTTCATCTTCTCCCCCATTATGGTTTTCTTAGTTGCCTTCTGTTGGTTTAAAAAAAATCCCAATCCTCTAACTTCCCACTATTTTTCGCTCTATTATCTGTTCTCTCTTTTGCTTTTATGCTGGCTTTGACTTACCTTATCAGTCATGGTTGCATCATCCTGCCTTTAGAACACTTGCTCTTCTTTGGGATGCATCTATCCTGCATCTTCCAAATTGCTCCCAGAAACTCCAGGCGTCGCTGCTCTGCCATCATCCCTGCTAGTGCCCCCTTTCAATCAAATCTCTCTCATGCCTCTGCAAACTGCAATTCCTCAAGACTAAGATAACATTGCCTTTTTAATATGCCTTTTCTGTCTCATGCTGTAATTTGTAGACTACATCCTGGCTACTATTTGGAGGCCTGTATATAATTACCATCAGGGTCCCTACCCACAAGTATTTTACATCTTCTGATCCTATGTCACTTCTTTCTAAAGATTTGATTTCATTTTTTACGAGCAGAGATATTCCTCCTCCTCTGCCTATCTGCCTGTCCTTTCGATAGATTGTGTAGCGTTGGATATTAAGCTGCCACCCACAATCGACTTTCATCAATGACTCCATAATACCTACAACGTCATACATGCCAATCTCTAACTATGCGACAAGACCATCTGCTTTATTTCGTATACTGTGTGCATTCAAATATAACATCTACAGACCTGTATTTGTCACCCTTTTTACATTGTAACCCATTCCAGTGACGGCAATTTTGCCCTATCATCTGTCTATCCTTTCTGACAATGTCACTACCTCTGCTTGTAAACCAACATCCCTGTCTTCAGCCTTCTCACTTAGGTTCCCATCCCTCTGCCAAATTAGTTTAAATCCTCCCTAGCAAACCTGCCCACTAAGATATTCGTCTCTTTCAGGTTCAGATATGGCCCGTTCCTTTTGTAAACATCAAAAGAAATTCCAATGATCCATAAATCTGAAATCCGAAATAAAACCATGCATTCGTATTCTTGCCTTCACTGATACTTTGCACAAGCAGCAACGCAAACATAGTTACCCCAGAGGTTCTGCTTTTCTGCTTTCTACCTAGCTCTCTAAATTCTCTCTTCAGGACCTCCTTTCTTTTCCTTCCTATGTCATTGGTACCAATATGTACAAGATATAGGGCTGCTCGCCCTCCCCATTTAGAATGTTGTGGACATGATCTGAGATGTCTCTGACCCTGGCACCTGGGAGGCAACATATCATCTGGGTCTTTGTATTGCATCCACAAGCTCTCCTATCTACTCCTCAAACTATGGAATCTCCTATCACTACTGCTTTCCTCCTCTGCCCCCCTCGCTTCTGAGCCACAGCTCCAGACTCAGTGCCAGAGACCCAGTAGTAGTGGGTCCCCTCACCCCACCATCCAGTAGATCAACCACACCCCCCCCCCCACAACAGTATCCGAGGAGACCAGCCACAGGGATACTTTGTTCTGGCTGCCTACTTCCCTTCCCTCTCCTGACAATCACCCATTCACCTTCCTCATGCAACCTCCCTGTAGATCCTATCTATCAACTCCTCAGTCTCCCTTATGAACCAAAGATCATTAATTGTAGCTCCAGTTCTTTAACACATTCCTTGAGGAGCTGCAGCCCAGGTCAGTGCTCCTGGTGCAGATGTGGTTATCAGGCAGGCTGCAGGTGTCTCAGAATTCCCACATCACACACATTTACAGCGTTCAGGCCTAAAGATTTAATGACTTTAGAGGATTTCTTACTCTTGTGGGATAAAGTTTTTCCTGACAGGGGAGATCACTTTGTTTGTCAGGTGATACTTGTGGCGATGAAAACAAACTCAGGTTCTGGAGCCTCCTCCATGGTGGTTGTTGGAGCTGACTCTGGGACTGCAGGAGGTGGTTCTGACAGCTCTGTGTGTCACAATGGAGGCATTGGGAATGGAGCCAAATACAAGACACAGACACTGAAGCACAAGGAACAGGACTTGACTAGAGTAGGGACGTGACAGGATACAGACAGGGAGCTGGGACAGGAACGCAGATTTGGACTTGGACCCCGAGCCAGAGACTGGACAAGGACCCAGAACCTAGGTCTTGCTTCAGGCTCGGGCCTCAGAAACAGGCATGGACATGACATGACTGCAGGACTGGAGGCTGGGGTCTTGAGGCTTGAGGCTTGGAGACAGGCTTGGGGACTTGAGGCTTGAGGCTTGGGGACTTGAGGAGGCTTGAGGCTTGAGGCTTGGAGACCGGCTTGGGGTCTTGAGGCTTGGCGAGAGGCTTGGGGTCTTGAGGCTTGGAGAGAGGCTTGGGGTCTTGAGGCTTGAGGCTCGGAGACTGGCTTGGGGTCTTGAGGCTTGAGGCTTGGAGAGAGGCTTGGGGTCTTGAGGCTTGAGGCTTGGAGACAGGCCTGGGATCTTGAAGCTTGAGGCTTGGAGACAGGCTTGGGGTCTTGAGGCTGCAGGCTGGGGTCTTGGGTCTTGGAATGTGGAGGCTGATAACTCAGAGGCTGGAACTCGGAGACAAACTGGGAACTGCACATCAACATGGAGCCGGGACTTATCCTTCGAAAAGCCGGGACTCATCTTCAACACGACACCAACATGAGACAGTACAGTACATAGACATAGAGCCAGGACATATACTTAGACAAACCGGGACTCAATTTCATCTCCACACCAGGGTGGGACAGGACCATCCATCGGGTAACGACAGAACGGCCGGACTTATCCAACAGAGACAAAAACAAGACAAGACAAGACGGGTCCCCCCCGCAGAGCAACGGCAGAACGGCCTGACTTACCCCAGGGAGGCAAGGACAAGACAAGACAGATCCCACTGCAGGGCAACAGTAGAACGGCCTGATTTACACTACAGAGGCAAGGACAAGACAAGGCAGATCCCCCCACAGGGCAATGGCAGAATGGCCTGACTTACCCCACGGAGAAGAGGACAAGAAGAGACAAACACCGAAGAACAACAGACAGTTCCATCTCTGCATTGGCGATTGAACTGGACAGTGGTGCAGGCGAGGTATCCAGGCAGAGAGTCAGGCAAGGAGGGAAAAGACAGGGAGGGGAACAGGACAGTCCTGTGTCACCAGGTACTCCATAATCTCATTGTTAACAATTGACTCCAACATCTTCCCAACCACTGAGGTCAGGCTAACAGGTCTATAAGCAACACACATCAAAGTTGCTGGTGAACGCAGCAGGCCAAGCAGCATCTGTAGGAAGAGGTGCAGTCAACGTTTCAGGCCGAGACCCTTCGGGATAGAGCCAAGAGCTGGACAGGTGATAGGAAAAAGGGGATACGAGAGGATCATGGGACAGGAGGTCCGGGAAGAAAGACAAAGGGGGGGGGACCCAGAGGATGGGCAAGAGGTATATTCAGAGGGACAGAGGGAGAAAAAGGAGAGTGAGAGAAAGAATGTGTGCATAAAAATAAGTAACAGATGGGGTACAAGGGGGAGGTGGGGCCTTAGCGGAAGTTAGAGAAGTTGATGTTCATGCCATCAGGTTGGAGGCTACCCAGACAGGATATAAGGTGTTGTTCCTCCAACCTGAGTGTGGCTTATCTTTACAGTAGAGGAGGCCGTAGATAGACATGTCAGAATGGGAATGGGATGTGGAATTATATTCAGAGGGACAGAGGGAGAAAAATATATTCAGAGGGACAGATAAAGCTTGCTTTCATATTTCATCTTTTCCCTCCTAATGATTCTGAAGGTCTTTAAAAGCTTTCCAATTCTCTATCTTCCCACTAGATTTTGCTATGTTGTAGGCTCTCTCTTCTGCTTTTACATTAACTTTGACTTCCCTTCCCAGCCACGGTTGTAATATTTTGCCATTTGAGTACTTCTTTGTTTTTGGAATACATCTGCCCTCTTGCCCGTCCTCTGGGTCCCCCCACCTTGTCTTTCTTCCCGGACCTCCTGTCCCATGATCCTCTCGCATCCCCTTTTGCCTATCACCTGTCCAGCTCTTGGCTCTATCCCTCCCCCTCCTGTCTTCTCCTATCATTTTGCATCTCCCCCTCCCCCTCCCACTTTCAAATCCCTTACTCACTCTTCCTTCAGTTAGTCCTGACGAAGGGTCTCGGCCTGAAATGTCGACTGCACCTCTTCCTACAGATGCTGCTTGGCCTGCTGCGTTCACCAGCAACTTTGATGTGTGTTGCTTGAATTTCCAGCATCTGCAGAATTCCTGTTGTAACAGGTCTATAACTTCCTTTCTGCTGCCTCCCTCCTTTCTTAAAGAGTGGTGCGACATTTGCAACTTTCCAGTCCTCAGAAACCATGCCTGAGTCCAACGATTCTTGAAAGATCATTGCTAATGCCTCCACGATCTCTACCACTACCTCTTTCAGAACCCTAAGGTACAGGTCATCTGATTCGGCTGACTTATGCACCTTTAGGTCTTTCAGAGCGCCTTCTCCCTTGTAATAGTAATTGCACTCACCTCTCTTCCTTCACACCTTTCAGCACCTGGCACATTCCTAATGTCTTCCACAGTGAAGACTGATGCAAAATACTCATTTAGTTCACCTGCTATTTCCTTGTCCCCATTATTGTTTCTCTGGTCTCATTTTCTAATGGTCCAACACTCTCAACACTCTTTCATTTTTATATACTTAAAAAAGCTTTATCTATCCACCATGATTATGTTCACTAGCTTGCTTTCATATTTCATCTTTTCCCTCCTAATGATTCTGAAGGTCTTTAAAAGCTTTCCAATTCTCTATCTTCCCACTAGATTTTGCTATGTTGTATGCTCTCTCTTTTGCTTTTACATTAGCTTTGACTTCCCTTCCCAGCCACAGTTGTAATATTTTGCCATTTGAGTACTTCTTTGTTTTTGGAATACATCTGCCCTGCACCTTCCTAGAATTTTTCCTAGAAACTCAAGCCATTGCTGCTCTGCTGTCATCCCTGCCAGCATCTCCTTCCAATTTACGTTGGCCAACTCCTGTCATACCACTGTAATTTTTTTACTCCACTGAAATACTGCTATGTCAGACTGTACTTTCTCCCTATCAAATTTCAAGTTGAACTCAATCATATTGTGATCACTAGTTCCTAAGGGTTCCTTTACCTTAAGCTCCCTAATCGCCTCTGGTTCATTACATAACACCCAATCCAGATTAGCTGATCCCCTAGTAGGCTCAGCAACAAGCTGCTCTCAAAGCCATCTTGTAGACATCTAAGAAATTCACTCTCTTGAGATCCATTACCAACCTGATTGTCCCAATCTACCTGCATGTTAAAATCTCCCATGACTATCATAACATTGCTCTTTCGACACACCTTTTCTATTTCCCATTGTAATCTGTAGTCCACATCCCAGCTACTGTTTGGAGGCCTGTATATAACTGCCATCAGGGTCCTTTTACCCTTGCAGTTTCATAACTCGACCCAGAAGGATTCACCATCTTCCGATCCTATGTCATATCTTTCTAATGATTTGATGCCATTCTTCACCAGCAGAGCCACACCACCCCCTCTGCCTACCTTCCTGTCCCTCCAATAGAATGTGTAACCTTTGACATTCAGCACTCAACTCCAACCATCCTTCAGCCACAATCTAGTGATGGCCACAATATTATACCTGACAACCTGTAATAGTGCAACAAGGTCATTCATCTTATTTCTTATACTCTGGGCAATGAGATATCACACTTGCAGTACTGTACTTGCTACCCTTTTTGATTCTGCATTCCTAATGCACTGATATTCACCCAGCTGGCTGCATTTTTGTCCTGTCATCTGGCTGCTCTTCCTGACATCTTTGCTTTTTTACCATCTGTCCTATCCTGAGTCCCTTCACTCCAGTTTCCACCCCCTGCCAAATTAGTTTGAACCCTCCCCAACAGCTCTAACAAACCTGCCCATGAGAATATTGGTCCCCCTCGGGTTCCGGTGCAGCCCATCTCTTTTATACAGGTCATACCTCCCCCAAAAGAGATCCCAATGATCCAAGAACCTGAAACCCTGCCCCTTTCACCAGCTTCTCAGCCATGTATTTATCTGCCAAATCATCCTGTCTTTACCCTCACTGGCGCGTGGCACAGGTAGCAATCCAGGCATCACTACCCTGGAGGCCCTGCTTCTCAGCTTTCTGCCTAGTTCTCTAAATTCCCTCTTCAGGACCTCTTTATTTTTCCTTCTTATGCCATTGATAACGATATGTACCAAGCCATCTGGCTGCTCTTCCTCCCCTTCCAAACTACTGTGGATGAGACCCAAGACATCCCTGGCCCTGGCACCTGGGAGGCAACATACCATCTGGGTGTCACATTCACATCCACATAATCTCCTGTCTGTTCCCCTAACTATTGCATCCCCTATCACTACCACTCCCCTCTTCTCCCTCTTCCCCTTCTACACCACAGACCCATGCTCAGTGCCAGTAACCTGGTCTCCGTGGCATTCCCCTGGGAGGTCATCTCCCACAACATTATCCAAACTGGTATATTTATTATTGAGGGGATGGCCACAGGGGTGTTCTGCACTATCTGTCTCTTCACTATTCCATTCCTTCTCCTGACCGTTATCGCCTCCTGCAACTTAGGGGTGACTACTTCCCCGTAACTCCGATCGGTGATCTCCTCACTCTCCCATACAGGCCGAAGGTCATCCAGCTGTTGCTATAGATCCCCAAGATGGTCTTCAAGGAGCTGCAGCTGGATGCATTTCACACAGATGTAGTTCTCTGGGAGACTCTGGGTCTCTCAGGACTCCAACATCTGGCATGTAAAACACACAATGGACATTTAAGCTACACTAAATACCCTTGACACAGTAAGACAAAAGAGAAACTTAGCAGAAACTTACCTGGAAAACTTGCCCAGAGCCAACCCTTCTTTTGAGCCGAAGCCTCCCTTCAGCCAAAGCCTGACACTTCACTCACTACTGGCTCACGCCCAACAAAGGCCGCTCTGCTTGTCCCTTCTGTACTTTTATTTACTCTTCTCTGTGCTGATTGGGTCGCAGGAATGAGAGCCACTCATGATGTTAGGATTTGCTTTGTAGGAAGTAATGGCCTGCCAACAGTGCCAGAGTTGCCATGCATCCGATTTCACCTCCAACCTTCATTGATTTTAGATTATGAGAACACTCAGTCCTCGTTTATTGTCATTTAGAAATTCATGCATGCATTAAGAAATGATACAATGTTCCTCCAGAGTGATATCACAGAAAACAGGACAAACCAAACCCTAACACTGACAGAACCACATAATTATAACATATAGTTACAGCAGTGCAAAACAATACCACATTTTGAAAAAGAACGGACTACGGGCATGGTAAAAAAAAGTCTCAAAGTCCCAAGTCGATCAACTCCTGAGTCCCTGATAGCAGCCAGCAAAGGGAGAAACTCCCTGCCATAAACCTCCAGGCACCAACAACTGCCGATGCATTGGAAGCAGCCGACCACAGCCGACACTGAGTCAGTCCATCCGAAAACTTCGAGCCTCCGACCAGCTCCTCCGATGCAGCCTCCCCGAGCGCCATCCTCTGCCGAGCGCCTTTGACCTCGCCCGGCCGCCGAAACAAGCAAAGCTGAGGATTCGGGGCCTTCTCCTCCGGAGATTCTGGACCACACAGCAGCAGCGGCAGCGAAGCGGGAATTTCAGAAGTTTCTCCAGATGTTCCTCCGTACTCTCACGTCTGTCTCCATCAAATCAGACTTGTGCGCGGTCCCCTACTTGACAAATAACAGACATCACCACCGAAGTGGCTGCGCACGCTGCGTCACGCCATCATCTTCTCCTCCTCCTTTTGTTGTTTAGCTCTTGAAATAACCCTCCACCTCTCCTTCTCCTCTCCCTCTCCTCTCCCTCCACTAGTTCATATCTTTTTACAAAACTGGCTCCAATAATTTCTTCCTGCATACCTGCAATTTCAGCTTCCTCTTCTCCTTTTGTTGCCCTTTTTGCCTTGACGTCTGCCCACTCACCCCCTTACTGCTCCTTACTGTCTCCTTTCTGCCGAGCACTCACTGCTGGCATCCTCACTGCTTTCAGCAGTTTTTGTATTAGATGCCCGTGCTGAATACCTGGCCCTGATGAGGTGACAGAACCCCGTCGTGCCCACATCGTCAGATAATCATGCACCCACCAAAACCATACCTGCTGTCTGTGTGTGTGTATATATATACATATACTCGTCTGTCCTCACAGCGGCAAAGCCACCAGTTCCGCCACCCAAGCTGAGCAACCTCCTGGCAAAGCTCCTGCTGCTAATTCCTCGCCTATTTCCTTCACCACAGCCCAGTTAGCCTGTGGCTTCCCATCTAGGTACCTCTGAGACACATCAATAATTATTTTCTCTGCTTCCTCTTCCAGAGGTCCTTCCTTCACACTATATCTTCCTCCATTTGACACTCACGTGCCTCCCCCTCTTTTGGGATGATGCCTGCAGGCTTCATTCCAGTGTCCCTTACTATTGTCACTGACTTGTCTTTGGGGATGAGAACTGCCTCCCAAGCTGCCCTTCTGCTGTCGGTGACTGCGCTCAGCTTCCCTGTTTAGGAGCTCCGCAACGGCATGGGGAGTGTGTAGTGTGAGCTGTCCCATCATCACAACAGGTTCGCTTACTCACCCTGCCCTGGCTGCGCAGTCTAATGCAGGGAAGTCCTACAGAGGTGCCTGCTTTGTTGAATAATTCGCCACTGGTCTTCCTGTGTCTCCATGGGCCTGCGCCGTAATACCCTGCCTCGCTGCTGCCGTAAAGGTGAAAGAGGTCAGCCAGTTCGGGTAACCCTAACTCAGGTGCAGAGAGAATCTATAAAAGCCTTTTCTTCATCCGTCTCCATTTTACTTCCTCCATTGGGGGCTTCCCTCCTTTGGGTAAGGCCACTAGTGCTGAGAACCCTGGAATGTAATGAGGTGGACCCAATACCTTCCTCACTCCTCTTACGTTGACTGGGTGGGGCATGGAGCTGATTGCAGAACGCCTGCCATCTGACATGTCCTTCCGCCCTGTGAAATTGTAATCCTCGGCACTGTGCAGTTTGTTTCCCTATCTGAGGCTTGTGTGGACAGGTTATAAACCTCTCGTCCCGCAGTACCTCTGAAAGACTGGCTACAGCCCCAAGTGACCTGCTTCATCCTCTGAGGCAATTAGTAGCTCATCTACAAATTGTAAAATGGTTGAGCAGTAAGGTGTGAAATTGAGATTTCCCAATGTCTGTGACATGACCCTATGAAAACTGACTGGCCGATTGTGGAGTCCTGGGGGAGGCTGGTCCATATATACTGCTGCCCACCCAAGGTGAAGGCAAATCGGTCTTGGGATTCAGGTGCTAATAGGAGCCCCCAAAAACTATTAGTAATGCCCAGGACTGAGGAATTTTTAAGTTGTGGAGACAGGCCATTCAGTATTGTGCCAGTGCTGGACACAATGTGATGCTATCCCAGTGTGGTCTTACTGAGGGTAGTATAGTGTACTGTTAACTGTTATATGAAGAAGTTCTACAGAGAACGAAAACAAAACGTACATTACTTTAAAAAATCAGAAAATGGCAATCAAAATTCTTTGGACACATCATGCGAAGAGAGACATTAGAACATTTAGTTACAACTGGGAAGCTGGAAGGGAAAAGAAGCAGAGGCAGACGGAGAATGAAAATGATAGATGGAATAACATCATGGTTAGAAACAGGGGAGGCAACAACTACAATTCGGAGGGTCAGGGACCGTGATGGATGGAGAGACATGATCGCCCACGCCGAACGACAAGGCACCTGAATGAATGAATGAACTGTTATAATACATCTGGTTTCTTTACTAGCCATATAGATGAGTTACCGGTTGAAGAAGTCTCTCTTAGTATGCACTGACATTCTAATTCCGGAACTTTACTCTGGACAGCTTTTATTGGATACTGCTTATGGGGTTTATACAGAACCCCTCTATTTTAATTGGGGTTATCTTCACCCGACATCAATCTTGCTTGCGTCTAGCCATACCTCTGGGAACTGCTGACAACGTAAGCCATAAATTCCACCCTGGATTCCATTCCCTGATGACTGGAGTGGCAGCAGCTGGCTACGTTGTGTGCTCTATTGGTTGTACCTGTTTTCTGCCCCTGACTTGTCCATGCTATTTTTCACTTCTGGAGTCTATAACCCAGCCTCCCTCAACATGTCTTTTCCAGTGATGGTCCTCTCATTATTTGGACAGGCCCAGAAATACACTGGAAGCTGCACTCCATCGATTTCGGGTATCAGTGACTCACTTCTTTCCACCCTTCGCTGTTCTCCCACCCTACGCCCTAAATGTAAATAGTCTCTCCAGTCGTGGGCAAGGGTGGGTCCGTAATCGATACCAATACTCCTGTGTCCACTAACATATCACATTGCCAGCCCCCTAACAATGTTGTTGTGTACATCTGTAGATCACCAGTGCTGACTACATGTCACTAGCTTCAGCATCTCTCTAGTAACTTTCATACAGTCACAATACATTTATCTGGATGTGGTGGTGCTCTAGTCACCATAATTGATACAAACTCTTTACCTGATTAAAACCGGAGAGCGTAGATTTAGGTAAGTGGGAGCAGTTTAAAGGGGGTCTAAGGAAGAATTGCTTCACCCAGAGAGTGATTAGAATCTGGAAGGCATTACTTGAGTGGACGGTGGAGGCAGATACTCTTTTATAAAATATCTAGACAAGTATTTGAATTATCAATGCATGGCTAAGTGCAGGTAACTAGTGTTAGTGTAGATGGGTGTTTGTTGTTCTGCGCATACATGGTGGCCGAAGGGCCCTTTTCTATGCACTCTGAGTCCACGGCTGTGTATTTGAGAGTCTGCAGTTGCTGAAATCTTGAACTACAAACAATTGGCTGAAGGAACTCACTGGGTTGAGCAGAGTTCGTGGAGCTGAAGGAATTGTTGACAGTTTAGGGTCAACTGGTCCTGATGCAAGGTTTTGGTCCAAAATAAAAACAATTCCTTTTTGCCCCAGATGCTGCTTGACCCACTGGTTTCTTCCGGAATATTGTTTGTTGGTCCATGATTCTGTTGGTGGATGACAGCACAGAATTGCAGAAGAAATGCTGCAAAGTCATGGGAGTCACCTGCCCACACATGGAAGCTGTGGAGAGTTTTGCCAATGGGAAAATCTGCTTGTAGGCCAAGTCTTATTGCCCACCACTAGGTTCAGATTCCCATTGGAAGAGTCAAACTCTCAGTCAGGTTTGTTATCACTGACATATGTCATGAAATTTGTTATTTTATGGCAGTACAGAGCAATATATAAAATACAATAAATGACAATAAGAATAAATAGAAAGTAACTATATAGTGGGAAAAGAGCGCAGAATAGTGAGATAGTGTTCATGGGCTCATGAAACTTTCATAAATCTGGTGGTGGAGGGGAATAAGCTAATCCTCAAAATGTGAATGTGTGTCTTCCGGTTCCTATACCTCCTCCCCAATGGTAATACTGGGAAGAGGGCATGTCCTCGATGGTGGGGAGCTGGTGCCCATAATGGAGCTGGCTGAAATCTTTAGTGACATACCAAATCTCCTCAAACTGCTAAAGAAACATTGGTACTAGTGTGCCTTCTTCACAGTTGCATCAATATGTAACTCGAGTGCAACTGACTCGGGCAGCACTTTACTTCGTCAATATTCTCTGCATCAGAACAACTTAATAGATATCTTCAACAGTCCTTTGCAAAATATCCTACATTTTGCAATTCTGCAAATGTTGATCTACATTTGAATCAACACAGTAACAATCATTTTTGCTTCCTTGCTTGAGAGTAGGAACTTTCACCATAATGCAGGATAAAAATGATCTATCTGGAACACAGGAAAGTTGGCAAAGGCCTGAGTCTATTTGAAATTCTGGGTCCATTGCAATTTCAATAGCCTGCTACTTAGTGCTGCGTTTATTCTTTTTAATCCTTAAACTTGGCCAAAAGAGTTTCTGCCAAAGAAATAATTAATCCGACTTGAAAAACGTTGCTGTTCAATAAGATCTTTAAATCAATTGTTTCTGATATATCTAGAATATGGCTTTAGTTGGCTGGGTCAGAATACGCAGAATATATAGAGCTCAGTTAAACCTTGAGCTTGTCAAATTGGCAAATTCTATACACCTATTGTGCACTATTCAGTGTGTGTGGGTAAAAGTTCCCAGATGACATAGAGGTTAAAATTAGCACAACTCTCTTTGCAGTGAGGAGGGGGAGAAAGAACTGTTGCCCACCCACTGAATGAAAGTAGGAAATAAACTGGTAAGATTTCCCACCCAAGGCAATAAAATAATTGTTTAATTTATTAAGTCTTGGAAAATAGATTTATCTTCAGCATTACAAGCTGAAGAATAAATTATTCCTTTGTCTTTGTTGTGAATGTCCAGTAGATTGCATTATTTATAACAGCCAAAACTTATATAATATTAAAAAGATAACAGATTTGCAATTATTTTCTTTACCAAATAGTATTTAATAATGTAAAAGCAAGATTAAACATACATTTAAATTTATGAGTTACATTCCAAATCTTGCTCTGGATATGGAGAAGATACAATACTATCTGTATATTCAGAGTTCAAAGATTTTATTTATTGCAATAGAAAATAGATGCAGCTGCCTTGAGAACTTAAAATAGTTATAAATCTGCATTTATATGACTAGGTCTCCACTCTTAATGTATTGCAAAATGCTTCAAAGTCCGTGGAATGTTCAAAGTTCAAAGAAGTGTAGCTGCAATGGCAATGTAGGAAGATTATACAGCTCTGCCACACACAAACACTGTGAAAAATAATTAGGCAGTTTACAGTATGTCTCTGGAGTAGGGGTTCCCAACCTTTTTTATGCCATGGACCCTTACCATTAACCAAGCACCCCAGGTTGGGAAACCCTGCTCTATAGTGATAATTTTAGTCAAGAAACTGAGCGGATTTGTGTTTTCTTTTAAACCAAGCTGAGCGTTATTTTATATTCACCCAAGCAAATCTATGAGCATTTAGTTTAATTTTATATCTGAAAGATGGGTCCTCCATCTGCAGGGTCTTCCTCATTCCCTAGGTTCTGGTTATTCGGTGCCTCATTTTCACCTTCTGGTTCACAGGTAGGACTGACAGGATCCTGACTCTGTATTAGAATACGACAAATTATAAATATCTGCTGCAGGCACTTCTTCTCTTATCTGTACTTGCATTTGATTCCCTTCCTCTGTGGAACTTTAATGCAACATTTCCTGTGGTAAACGTGTTTCTTAACATGAAACTGATGCAGCTCGACCAGTAACACAGTGACTTAGCTTGCAGAGTCGCTGCCCTCACAGCTTTGTCTGTCGCAAGATCAATTCTGATCTCCAGCGCTGTGGATGTGGAGTTTGCACTTTCTCACAGTGACTGCGTGGGTTTCCGTTGGGCAATCTAGTTTCCTCCCAAATCCTAAGGCATAGCTGGCCAGATCACCCTCGTGTGTGGGTGAACGGCAGAATCTGGGGGAAGGTAAAGTGAATAAAAATAAGATTATAGTGGAATTGATTTGATGGTCAGCTCGAACTTCATGGACTATGAGCTTGCATAATATATCCAAGGTATTTAATTTTAAAATATGCTTCTCTTCCTGAACTAGTTCCTTCTGAAGCATTTAATTCTCTGTAACTTTTAATTGTAGTGGTAGGTCTCACAACAGCAGATCTTATCAAGTTCTGTAAATCTCCAGTAACTTGGGATTCTTGGCCCAGCTATCTGAATACTTGGTGTTATGTAGTTGTAAGTTATCTTGACACAGAATAATATACTGCTCACTTTTTGGAGTCAGGAAATTCAGTCCCAAATTTCATTAGGATTTTCTTGGCTCTTTTTTGCCTTTTTGGTGCATGGATCTCCCAAGATTAATAATACACATCAAAAAATCAGAAAAATCTTTCATGAGTTTTAATGCCATGTGTTGCAAAGTGACAGCTCCTATTTGTACATGGAAGAACCATCTTTTACTCCAGTCCCTCTGAACCAACACTCAAGCTGTATTGTCAGCTCTCATTGATATCTTAAACTTACTATGTCTCATGCATTGGCCCACATATGTACCTGGGTTGGTTTTTACATGGTCAAGACCACTGTTATTCTCACCTTTCTGGCCTCTAGGATGCTGTTGTTGACCCTGACACATCACACGGTTTGCTCCTCACTGTTGCAGTTCGAGGATGTACAAACTTCGTATTGAAGGTGGCTTCATTTACTTTTCCATTGTCCTACATAAAGCAGCAGGCAAAGAGGAGATTAACACCTGCCTGCGTTAAAGGCTTCCTCAATGTGCAGGTTTTCAGAAACTTTACATGCAGTATTGTGTCACTTCCAGAGAACGTGAGTTGCCACCTTTTTCCTCCGAGTAAAGTTCATCACCAGCCTAACTGGCTTCTTCCTACTCCTAGAACTATCTCCATCATCCATTTTCCATAGCTGCAGCATCTACTGTTTAGGCAGCAACAATCCTTTGGAGCAGGAAGAATGCTGGTTATACTGTGCAATCTCCCTGTTAAGTGCTGGCTGCCCAGGTGGTAGCTGCTAGGCTAAATGCTGGTTGGCATGGAAAGTTGTTGTATCTCCACTAAAAAATAAATCAAAACAGCTTCTGGGTTGTATTTAAGTACGTGCATTAGCAACATTTAGAAGTTATCTATGTAAGTACATTAATTGGTGAGGTTTTGGGCCAAACGTAGGCAGATGGGACGAGCTCACTGGGCAACACAATCGGCAAGGACCAGCTGGGCTGGAAGACCTGCTTCTATGCTGCATAAATCTATGACAGTGACAATAGTTTACTCTGAGAATCTGCATGAACAAAAAAACCACGATAAAATAAAATCAAAAATTACAGATTTACAGTATATGATTCTACATGTCTTAGTTTTCAATAATGAAGAAACTAGAGCAATATTTTCAAAAATATTTGTTTTAGTAGATTCTACATTTAAGAGATTTAGGCTTTGTGGATTCTTCAGAGTGCTATTTTTGCACACTCTTCGTGCTTCATCACAATTGAATAAAAGCAGAAAATGCTGAAAATACTCAGGAGGTCACGAAGCATCTGTAGAAATAAAAACAGCATAAACATTTCAGAGCAACACATACAAAATGTTGGAGGAACTCAGCAAGTCAGGCAGCGTCTCATATGAAGGGGAATAAACAGTCAATGTTTGGAGCCTAGACCCTTCAGCCAGTCCTGAAGAAGGGTCTCAGCCTAAAACCTTGATTTTATTTCCCTGCTTAAATGCTGTCTGACTTTCTGAGTTCCTCTAGCATTTTGTCTGTGTTGTTCGAGATTTCCAACATCTGCAGAATCACTGACTCTGAATTAACGTTTCAGATCCGTCATCCAGGACATTTATTCTTGATAAATCCTTTGGTTTTGATTTGTTGTTTTGTGATAGCTGTTTGGCTCAATTTTATATGTAATGTAATGTTTGACATAAAAAGGAAACTCAATGGTGCACATTTGTATAAAATATAGAATGCATCAAACAGCATGGATTTGCTTCTACATTCAAGAATATCGGGTTTGTGATATATTAGGGAGTATTCTACAGTTATGTGAATATAGCAGATATTAATTCAAACAAGAACCAGGCTTCAGTTTTTATTTTAAATGTCAATAACTTCAGGAAGCTTGCAATTAGCCTTCAGTTTTTTTTGTAAATTGCAAGCGGTAAATTGAAGCTAAAAGCACAGACTGCTCCACAGACAAAGAAATTGCATATGAAAGAGCCAAATGTTCAGACAATGGGGTTGCGTTAATTGGCTTGCAACTAACCAGGCAACGTGGTTAAGTTATGTGCACCATTGTGACTTGAATGAAAATTGGCAGACCAGACAATGTTGTCACTTAGCTTATCAAAGATGGTGGCACTCACAACACGCTGGAGGAATTCAGCAGATCGGGCAGCATGCATGGAAATGATCAGTCAACGTTTCAGGCCGGAACCTGACGAAGGGTTCCGGCCCGAAACGTTGACTGATCGTTTCCACAGATGCTGCCCGACCTGCTGAGTTCCTCCAGCGTGTTGTGAGTGTTGCTTTGATCCCAGCATCTGCGGATTACTTTGTGTTTATCAAAGATGGTTACAGGTATAGCAATCAATAGGTTTTGTGTATTTACCATAGTTGTGTACTCGGAGACAGCCCAAAAAACATTAATTTTGGGTGTCTGGCTTTCTGTCATCAAAAGGTTTTAGAATACTTGTGTTAATTAGTTACTCCGAAAGGTTTAGAGCTTTGAGGTGTACTAAGTCTCTCATTTGTCAACTAAAGCTATTGAGGTAAACAATATCAATGTGACTATTGAAATTGTATGAATCACCTTTGATCTTAAGAGTATAAAAATGTGATATACCTTTGGGTTTGTGAGTATTTACAGAATTATGTCACAACAAAAGGGTCTTGACCTGAAATGTCAACTGTCCATTTCCCTCCACAGATGCTGCCTGATCTGCTAAGTTTCTCCAGCACTTTGTGCATTGTGTCATGAGATCAAATCTACATTCAGTCAATGAACTCAGATGCACCCAGCCAACGCAGTTGACTCTGAACTGCTTCCTCAGTTCAGAGGCATTTACAATTGGACAACAAATCCTAATTTAGAAAAGGCAGAATTTTCTCCACATTATACATTGGAAGGTGAAGCTGTTGTCTTCAGCCCTTACCACAACCTCTCATCTTTTGTCGCCAATGCCACCTGCTCTCCTCACAACCTGGGCACCATTTTGAGTTAATTGCATCCATTTATTGGACACCACTCAACCTCATGCTGGGCTTCCAGATCTTTGTCTTCTTATATACAAAGATTAGCACTGCCTCTGAGGGACACAGGGGGAGCAGCTACCTGAAGTTGGAGAAATCAGTGTTCATTCCACCAGGTTGTAGATTACCCAAGCAGAATATGATGTGTTTTTTTTCTCTGATTTGAATTTAGCTTCAGTCTGAAAATGGAGGAGGCCTTGAACAGATATGTCAGTGTGGAGTGGGAAGAATAATTAAAACAGCTGGCAACTGGGATGGCCACAGATGATGGAGCAAAGTTGATGCCCAATTTTCATTTGGTCTCATAGATATAAAGCAGTGATTCCCAGTGGAGGTGGTTACGTGCCCTAAGGGGGTACTAGGGGTCCTAAGAGGTCATCCGGGGGGGGGGTGGTAGTAATCACTACCCTGACTTGATGCACAAGACTTGATTGTGTCAACTCACTGCCATCGACAATATCTGATAGGCATTCCCAGCTTGTGTTACTTTTTTATTTTAATTTAACCCCGTTAATGATGGATAAATACACACAGCATGCTCTCTGAATGAGTCTGAAGGCGGTGAAGCATTGGATTCTAACCCTGCTAAGAAATAGAAACTGCAGAAAGTGTGTCAAAACAATGTTACATACCTGGAGTATGGTTTTATTCCATACCTTTCAGATCAGCAAAGCTCCATGTTTCTTATTGGTAATACTGTGCTGTCTAATGAAGCCATGAAACCATCAAGATTGCAAGAACACTTCTGTAAAAGACACCCTGAAAAGGCTATTCATTCTATTACTCAGTTCCAGAAGATGAAAGAAGCATTTGAAAAGCACTGCATACTTGAGTCATTTGCCAAGAGAGCTAAAAAATTACCTTGGTAGTGGTCTCATTGCTTCTTATAGCTTTTCCAAAATGATGGCAAAGTGTGGAAAATCTCGTACAACTGGTGAAAGATTAATAATGCCTCCTGTATCAGAAGTGCTCACCACTGTTTTCGAAATGGATACCAGTATTTTAAAATCAATTCCTCTGAGTAATAACTCTGTAGCTCGTCGTATTGATGAAATGAGTGAAGATATTCGTATCAACCATGCACAGAGCAACAAAAAACAGAATTTGGGATACAACTGGATGAGTCAACTGTGCAAAACAATGAGGCATTGCTAACGGCATATGTACAGTTTATCAAAAATGGAAAAGTTTAAGAAGAGATTCTCTTTTGTAAAATGTTAAAACCAAATATCAACAGAAAATTAATCTGCAACAAACTCATATTGCATATTGAGGTTTAAAGTTTTCCAATCAGGAACATGATTTCTTGTGCTACAGATGGGATACTGTATATGACAAGTCACCATGCTGGTTCAGTGGCATTTATGAAAAAGAAATTCCAAGTCTGTTTGCAAACCATTGTTTAATTCATCAACAGCATTTTGCAGCCAAAAGTTCAGCTAGGAACATTTTTCAAGCATGACTCTTGTACTATCTGCTATCAACAAAATTAAAGTTCATCCATTAAATAGCAGAATATTTCACAAGTTATGCCAAGATAATGATAAGGAGTTTGAATGCTTGCTTCTTCACATTTAAATGCATTGGCTGTCAAAAGGCTGCTGCTTAAAATGTTTCTTTGATCTTTTTGACACTGGTTCAATTTTTGCTCAAAGTCAACAAGAGCTTGAGAAACAAGATTGAACTTCTACGGGGAGATGTGGCATACCTAGCCAATCTGTATAACAAAATTAACATTATAAATATGAAACTGCAGGGTGAGATTTTCAATTTAATCCAGGCTAAAAGTGCAGTGTACACTTATATCAAAAATTTAGAAATACATAAGCAAAATATTGGGAGAAGAATGTTCTCACAGTTTCCCTGCATGGAAAGTATGGCATCTCTTTCACAGACAGTCATTTGCAAAAACACTGCTTACACCTGCAATCACTGATGAAGGATTTTCAGAATTGATCCCAGGATTTAAATAATCTGGAAATCCTGGATTGGGCAATTAACATATTTCTTTGCAAGGTGAAAGAACAAGAAGAGAGCTTTTAAGAAAAAAATATCAAAATTCAGAATGATGAAGAAGCAAAGCTGCTTTTCAAGAATGTCGTCTTTTGTGGTGTGCAGCTACACTGTCATACAAAGCTTCCTGGTTTTTGGAGAAGAGCCAAAATGCTCTTCATTGCATTTCCATTCTCCTACCTTGCTGAAAGAGGCTTCAGTGCAGAAAAACCACATACTCACAAAAAATAGAAACCGCTTGGACATTGTTATGCCTGGGGACTTAAGGTTCTTGGTGTCACAACTTGATCCAGGTATTTCAACCCTTGCTTAAAAACCATCAAGCTCAAGGATCACATTGGTACTGTCATGTAACTGGCAACAATGAATATCAATCGACTCAGGTTATATAAAAACAACCAAACATTTATTAAACACGGATAAACAATAAAAAAACAAACGAAAACCATAACCGGAAGTTAATCGCTATGCGGCCATTCAACGAATCGTCACTCGGTACTGGTTCTTAAAGCGATAAATGCAAAAACAGTTCTTAAAGCTGTAAAGTCAAATACAGTTCTTAAAATGGTAAATTCGAAAGTCCAACAGATTTATACATTCAATTGGGAGAGACTTCTCTGGAGAAGGATTTCTTCATAGACGCAACTTTCCTGCTGGTTCTGTCCAAAGGATTCACGATGAAGGAAATAAACGGCTTAAAACAACTGATCTTTCTTCTGGCGAGCAAATACTGTATGAACTACCTTGCTCTTTTAGCAGGAGTTATCTTCGATGCAGGTCGCTACTTCTTTGACGAAAACTCAATAGGGTCGATCCTTTATTAAACTGCTGAATGATACCAACTTCTCTTAATCTTTCAGGTCCTGTACTTTGATAAAGTCTTCACTCTCCAATACTACTGAAAAGGTACATCAGCAAATCTGGCAGAAATGGGTAAACTGCCAGTCCAGCACTATTGTACCTTACAATAGAACATTAAACTCCACTTTAAAAATGAAACTGTGTCATTAAAAAAACACGCAATGGAGCGGAGCCTAACTTTCTAGCTGGAAAACTAACCGCATCACCTGGGGTCTTCCTTTTATATACCTGTTGAGAACAGGTCATCGTGTGACCTCACATCAGCGGGAAAATTACATCAGGTGACCTCCAAAAGACCATTACATCATTGTCACAATAAAGTCACAAGAACTCCTTGAGTTATGCAACACCTCCCTCCAAAAAAAAAAATTTTGGCCCCTTAAGGAACAAAGTTTTAACGATTAACAATTTACACAAAAAAATACAAAGGTATAAAATTTACAACATACACAATATTCACAGTATTATCTTTCAGCACTTTACAAACTAATATACAGTAGGAGTGTTACAAATGTTAAAATACCACTCCATAAAAAATTTACATTGTACATTTAACATCCAGATAGACAATCAGCGATCACATTATCTTTACCTTTAATATGAGTGATCAAAATATTATACTCCTGTAACATTAAACTCCAATTTAATAATCTCCTATTTTTGTTTTTCATCTTACTCAAAAACACTAACGGATTATGATCGGTATAAACTGTGAGTGGTTTATGAGTAGTACTAACATGCACTTCAAAATGTTGTAAAGCCAAAACAAGAGATAATAATTCCTTTTCTATTGTTGAATAATTTCTTTAATGGGCATTAAATTTCTTAGAAAAATAAGCTACCGGACGATCAACTTCATCACCATCATCTCTTTGAAGATGATGGTGATGAAGCTCCTGCAGCTTCATCACTAGCATCTAGAGCTAACAAAAATGGTTTTTCAAAGTCAGGAGATTTGAGTACAGGTTGACCACATATTATAGCTTTCAATTTATGAAGTGCTTCCTGACAAGACTCTGTCCAAACAAACTTTTCATTTTTCTTCAAGAGATTAGTTAATGGAAGAGCAATACTCGCAAAATTCTTACAAAATTTTCTGTAATATCCTACCATACCCAAGAATCTTCTGAGAGTTTTCTTACCAGCTGGAGTGGGTACTTCTAAAATTGCCTGAACTTTTGCTTGAACAGGAGCTAGTTTTCCTTGACCCACAACATAACCAAGGTAAGTCACTGTGGCATGACCAAATTCACTTTTAGCTAAGTTAATAGTTAAGTTAGCTTTTGAAAGTCTCTCAAATAGTTTCTCCAGCGCAGTAATATATGCTTTCCACGTATTACTTCCCGTAACTAAATCATCAACATAGGCATCTGTATCTGTATCATGAATCACACTATTAACCATCCTCTGAAAAGTACCTGGTGCATTCTTCATCCCAAATGGAAGAACATTATATTCATATAACCCAGATGGGGTTACAAATGCAGAAATCTCTCTACCTCTATCTGTCAATGGAACACACCAATACCCTTTTAATAAATCAATCTTTGTAAGGAATTTGGCTTGTCCAACTTTATCCACACAATCATCTACCCTAGCGATTGGATATGCATCAGTTTTTGTCACAGCATTCACTTTCCTGTAATCTGTACAAAACCTAATACTATTGTCTGGCTTAGGCACCATAACACACGATGAACTCCAATTCGAATTAGAATGTCTAATAATACCACTCTCTAACATATACTTAATTTCTTGTTCAGCAAGTTCACATTTTTCCCTGTTCATTCGATACGGATGTTGTTTTAGGGGTTTTGCATCTCCAACATCTGCATCATGCGTAGCTATGGTGGTTCTTCTAGGAAAGTCTGGAAATAAATCTCTATATTTAAAAATTAACTGTTTCATCTGCTCTTTCTGCTCTGGCTGTAAATGAGCTAATTTTTCATCAATATTTTTTTAGAATTTTTGAATTTGGTATCCTAGCAGAAATAATGTTGGGTCCGAAGTGAGTTTCAGATGAATCATCCATTAAGTTTTTAGAAAGATCAGACACATTATTGATCACAACAGTCATAGTAGCAGCTTCTCTCTCATAATACGGTTTTATCATATTTATATGACACAGCTGTGTTGGCTTTCTTCGATCTGGGGTTTTTATCATGTAATCCACATCATTTACCTTAGATTTAATCTCATAAGGACCATGAAATTTAGCTTGTAAAGGGTTCATTTGCACCTGGAAAAGAACCAACACCTTATCTCCAGGCTTAAATAACCTCATTCTAGCTTCCTTATCATACCAAGTCTTCATTTTCTCTTGAGCCAATTTTAAATTTTCCTTTGCCAAACTACAAGCTTTATATAATCTTTCTTTAAATTTTAAAATACAATCTAGCAAATTAGTGTGTACCTCTTTATTAATCCACTGTTCCTTCAACAAGGCCAAAGGTCCTTGAACTCTATGCCCAAACACAAGTTCAAAAGGACTAAAACCTAATGATTCCTGTACTGCCTCCCTTACAGCAAAAAGTAGTAAATGTACACCTTCATCCCAGTCCTTTTCATTTTCCACACAATACGTCCTAATCATAGTTTTTAATGTAGAATGGAATCTCTCCAAGGCTCCTTTGATTCTGGATGATATGCAGATGAGGTAATCTGTTTTGCTCCCAGTTTATAAACTATCTGCTGAAACAATCCAGACATAAAATTACT
This sequence comes from Mobula hypostoma, assembly GCF_963921235.1. Classification (NCBI taxonomy): domain Eukaryota; kingdom Metazoa; phylum Chordata; class Chondrichthyes; order Myliobatiformes; family Myliobatidae; genus Mobula; species Mobula hypostoma. Next base: position 14,951,993 of record NC_086120.1, on the reverse strand, counting down.
ACCTTGATCTGATTGTATTTCCTCAGGCAACCCAAAATAAGTAAAGAATTTTATAAGAGCTTTTGTCACAGTTTTGGTTGTTATATTCCTAAGAGGTACTGCCTCTGGAAACCTAGACGCTGTGCACATAATGGTCAGCAAATATTGATGTCCAGTTTTAATTTTTGGCAAAAGTCCTACACAGTCTACAATGATTTTTGAGAACAGCTCACTAAATGCTGGAATCGGTTGCAGTGGGGCCACTGGAGTAACCTGATTAGGTTTACCCACAATTTGAATGTATGACACGTTCTGCAAAATGTCACCACATCCTTTCTTAAACTAGGCCAATAAAAATGTTTAAAAACCTTGTTCATAGTTCTCTTTACACCTAAATGGCCACCCACATGTATACTGTGAGCCATAGTTAAAATTTCATTTTGATAAACTTTAGGAACTACTACCTGGTGATTAACTTCCCATTCCTCACTAGCAGGAATTATAGGCAATCGCCACTTTCTCATTAATACTTCCTTTTCAAAATAATATCCTACTGGCACTTTTTCAATTTCACTATCTGGAAGAGCGTGTTCCTTTAATTTAACTATCTCAGGATCCCTACCCTGCTCTGCTATCATCTCTTTCTGAGATAAAGACAAATCTTCATGGTCAGTCTTACTACCAAAATCCTGATCAAATAATGTAGGTAAGAAAGTTTCTGACACATCCTCAAAATTTGAATCTTGAGTTGAACAGTCATGGGTAACAACCTCATCCTGTACATCAATCTTTTTAGCCATAGCTCTTGTTACAACACAGGAAGAATCTGTGTTAGAATCCGCCTGTGGTTCCTCAGAATTAGGATTTATTGTCAAATGCACTTCAGGAAAAAGTTGTCCACCTACTAAGTCATTCCCTAACAAAAGAGAAACATCATTCACAAGTAAACTGGATTGTAGTCCTACTTTAACAACCCCTGTAACTAATCCTGACATTAAATTTACTCTATGTAAATGTGCTGGCATAAGGGCACTCCCTACTCCTCTTATATAATTTACCTCCTCAATGTCAGACTCATCACTAAACTTTAGCACACTGTCTAATATTAGTGATTGAGAAGCTCCAGTATCTCCAAGTATTCTTATTGGTACTGAATTGGATCCTTCGTTCAAGGATACAAATCCTTCTGTTACAAAAGATTCATATCCCCTCTTAACTTGGTCAGAATCTGACAAAACTTCATTAGTATTTACCAAACTCTGTGGATTTACAGATGTTTCAAAATGCTGCACACAAGCATCTAGGACTGCTTCCTTCTTTTTCAATCAAAAATAGTTAGCTATTACATGTCCAGGTTTCTTACAATAATTACAAGTAATACCAGAATGTCTTTCCTTCACACATCTCCCTTCATCCTTACCTTTCTCACTACCTTCAGATTTAATTTCTGGTTTACCTTGACACTCTGTGCTACTGTTCCTTTTAAAAGTTCTACCTGGAGAAAATTTATTCTTGTGAATTAAAGCATACTCATCATCTAAATTAGCAGTCTCCTGCAATGTAGCAGTGTCCCTTTCATTTAAGTATGTTCTCACTTCAACAGGAATGCTTCTTTTAAATTCCTCCAGTAAAATCAACTCTTTTAATTTATTATACTCCCCATTCACATTTTTAGAGGAAACCCATCTCTCAAAACACACAGATTTCTCATAGGCAAATTCCACATAAGTTTTTTTCCACAGATTTCTTCAAAGTTCTAAATCTTTCTCTATACGCTTCCAGAACCAGCTCATATGCCTTTAATATATGCTGTTTAACAATATCATAATCCAGTGCTTGCTCAGCATTTAAAGCTGTATAAACTTGTTGTGCCTTGCCTTTAGTTACACTTTGTAACATCGCTGACCATTGGTCCTTCAGCCACTTTAAGCTCAGAGCAACAATTTCGAAATGCTGGAAATATTTGTCCACTTCAGCTTCATTAAATGGAGGAGCCAAAATAACCTCACAACTAGCGATAAACTGTTCCTTAAAACCAGAAGACTGATTTCCCATCCTTAACTTCTCCATCCCTGGCTCAAATTTCCTCTGGTTTTCATCTTCTCTTTCTTTAAATTCCCTTAATTTACTTTTCTCTCTTTCTTCAAATTCCCTATTTTATTTGTCTCTCTTTCATCAAATTCCCTTTTTTATTTGCCTCTCTTTCGGCCATTTCCGCTTTAAATCGTTCAAACTTTATCTGTTCAAGATGTAACTGCATTTCCAGATTATTCATTGGAAGCCTATCTAACACCTAATCATCAAACTTTTCCAAACTTATATAATGCTCAGCAATTTTTCTTTGAATTAAGTCCTTTGTTGTACCCTTCGTAATTCCTTTAATATCCAACCTCCTAGCAATCTCCGATACAACAGGTTTTCTCGCATTCGCTAAAAACTCCGGGTCAAGCGAATCCATAAAGTCGTCAATATTCATTGCAGCCAAATACCACTCACACACGAATCAAACTAAAAAAAAATTGGGTATTTCCCTTTTCCAAATCAGAATGGCAATTAAACAAGCACTTAAATTCAAAAATTTGGAACAAGATATGGATGAACCCCCACAATTTCTGTTACATAACTGGCCACAATGAATATCAATCGACTCAGGTTATATAAAAACAACCAAACATTTATTAAACACGGATAAACAATAAAAAAACACAAACCATAACCGGAAGTTAACCGCTATGCGGCCATTCAATGAATCGTCACTCAGTACTGGTTCTTAAAGCGATAAATGCGAAAACAGTTCTTAAAGCGGTAAAGTCAAATACAGTTCTTAAAATGGTAAATTCGAAAGTCCAACAGATTTATACATTCAATTGGGAGAGACTTCTCCGGAGATGCGACTTTCCTGCTGGCTCTGTCCAAAGGATTCACGATGAAGGAAATAAGCGGCTTAAAACAACTGATCTTTCTTCTGGCGAGCAAATCCTACATAAACTACCTTGCTCTCTTGGCAGGAGTTATCTTCGATGCAGGTCACTACTTCTTTGACGAACACTCAATAAGGTCAATCCTTTATTAAACTGCTGAATGATACCAACTTCTCTTAATCCTTCAGGTCCTGTACTTCGATAAAGTCTTCACTCTCCAATACTACTGAAAAGGTACATCAACAAATCTGGCAGAAATTGGTAAACTGCCAGTCCAGCACTATCGTACCTTACAATATAACGTAAACAACAGGAATTCTGCAGATGCTGGAAATTCAAGCAACATACATCAAAGTTGCTGGTGAACGCAGCAGGCCAAGCAGCATCTGTAGGAAGAGGTGCAGTCGACGTTTCAGGCCGAGACCCTTCGTCAGGACTAACTGAAGGAAGAGTGAGTAAGGGATTTGAAAGTTGGAGGGGGAGGGGGAGATCCAAAATGATAGGAGAAGACAGGAGGGGGACGGATAGAGCCGAGAGCTGGACAGGTGATAGGCAAAAGGGGATACGAGAGGATCATGGGACAGGAGGTCCGGGAAGAAAGACAAGGAGGGGGTGACCCAGAGGATGGGCAAGAGGTATATTCAGAGGGACAGAGGGAGAAAAAGGAGAGTGAGAGAAAGAATGTGTGCATAAAAATGAGTAACAGATGGGGTACGAGGGGGAGGTGGGGCCTTAGCGGAAGTTAGAGAAGTCGATGTTCATGCCATCAGGTTGGAGGCTACCCAGACGGAATATAAGGTGTTGTTCCTCCAACCTGAGTGTGGCTTCATCTTTACAGTAGAGGAGGCCGTGGATAGACATGTCAGAATGGGAATGGGATGTGGAATTAAAATGTGTGGGCACTAGGAGATCCTGCTTTCTCTGGCGGACAGAGCGTAGATGTTCAGCAAAGCGGTCTCCCAGTCTGCGTCGGGTCTCGCCAATATATAAAAGGCCACATCGGGAGCACCGGACGCAGTATATCACCCCAGTCGACTCACAGGTGAAGTGATGCCTCACCTGGAAGGACTGTTTGGGGCCCTGAATGGTGGTAAGGGAGGAAGTGTAAGGGCATGTGTAGCACTTGTTCCGCTTACACAGATAAGTGCCAGGAGGGAGATCAGTGGGGTGGGATGGGGGGGACGAATGGACAAGGGAGTTGTGTAGGGAGCGATCCCTGTGGAATGCAGAGAGAGGGGGGAGGGAAAGATGTGCTTAGTGGTGGGATCCCATTGGAGGTGGCGGAAGTTACGGAGAATAATATCTTGGACCCGGAGGCTGGTGGGGTGGTAGGTGAGGACCAGGGGAACCCTATTCCTAGTGGGGTGGTGGGAGGATGGAGTGAGAGCAGATGTACGTGAAATGGGGGAGATGCGTTTAAGAGCAGAGTCGATAGTGGAGGAAGGGAAGCCCCTTTCTTTAAAAAAGGAAGACATCTCCCTCGTCCTAGAATGAAAAGCCTCATCCTGAGAGCAGATGCAGCAGAGACGGAGGAATTGCGAGAAGAGGATGGCGTTTTTGCAAGAGACAGGGTGAGAAGAGGAATAGTCCAGATAGCTGTGAGAGTCAGTAGGCTTATAGTAGACATCAGTGGATAAGCTGTCTCCAGAGACAGAGACAGAAAGATCTAGAAAGGGGAGGGAGGTGTCGGAAATGGACCAGGTAAACTTGAGGGCAGGGTGAAAGTTGGAGGCAAAGTTAATAAAGTCAACGAGTTCTGCATGCGTGCAGGAAGCAGCACCAATGCAGTCGTCGATGTAGCGAAGGAAAAGTGGGGGACAGATACCAGAATAGGCACGGAACATGGATTGTTCCACAAACCCAACAAAAAGGCAGGCATAGCTGGGACCCATACGGGTGCCCATAGCTACACCTTTAGTTTGGAGGAAGTGGGAGGAGCAAAAGGAGAAATTATTAAGAGTAAGGACTAATTCCGCTAGACGGAGCAGAGTGGTGGTAGAGGGGAACTGATTAGGTCTGGAATCCAAAAAGAAGCGTAGAGCTTTGAGACCTTCCTGATGGGGGATGGAAGTATATAAGGACTGGACATCCATGGTGAAAATAAAGCGGTGGGGGCCAGGGAACTTAAAATCATTGAAAAGTTTAAGAGCGTGAGAAGTGTCACGAACATAGGTCGGAAGGGATTGAACAAGGGGTGATAAAACAGTGTCGAGGTATGCAGAAATGAGTTCGGTGGGGCAGGAGCATAAACGTAAAACTTCATTTTAAAAATGAAACTGCGTCATAAAAAAAACACGCAATGGAGCAGAGCCTAACGTTCTAGCTGGAAAACTAACTGCGTCACCAGGGGTTTTCCTTTTTTATACCTGTTGAGAACAGGTCATCATGTGATCTCACATCGGCGGGAAAATTATGTCAGGTGACCTCCAAAAGACCATTACATCGTTCTCACAAGAAAGTCACAAGATCCCCTTGAGGTATGTAACAGTATCAAATCTACTGTTCAGTTTGAGTGCTGCTTACTGGCCATTACTCAATCTTTCAGACCAACTACAAACCTTCTGTCAGACTTCGGCTTAAATGTTCATGGGCTGCCAGAGCACATCAGTAAGTGGGCAGCAGAGATCTCCGGCACTCTGCACTCTGTCCTCAGCAGCCATCTACCAAGGTCTTTTAGAACAATTCCTGGCACAGTAAAGTGCAACTAATGATGAATGAAGGAATGGATGGAGCAATGGACGATGTGTCCCACAAACCAATCATCCTGACCTTTCATCCTACAGTTAACTAAAGGTTGGGAGCCAATGGAAGTGGTGCAAGCTGGACTTAAACCTCAATAGACAACATGTTTATTTTGAATCAAACATTCATTTGAACAACACTTCTGGTGCACACAAGCCATCAGTGTTCTTAGAATAACTGGTCCTAATTGAAATGTGTAGGAATTCAATGCCAAGATTGATAATAGGCTTGTATCTTGCACTTAAATGTTAATACAGTGATTTGAGCAATTAATTCTAGTGAAGCACTTTGTAATTATAATGGTCTACATTGGTATAAAATTGTGTAATGCATTGTATCCAAAACAATTTCATGTAAATATCTGATTGTGCATTATGCCTTGCTACTGAAGCCACATAAATTGATCTGCAAGAAGTGCAGGCAATCATTACTTTTTCCTTAAATTTGAACAAAAACAACATAATCTGACTCGTGTAGTTAAAATACCAATGTATAACTCAAGTTCTCTTTCAAGAATACTACTTATATGGCTTGTAACATTCTTGCATATGAAATTGATTCCGCTAATCTTTTGCTAGCTAGGGTTTTTCACATTAATTTCTAATAGCAGTGGAGCAGTAAGCTGGAAATATTAGTTTGCAAAAGATTTTCTTGCACAGAAGTTGCTCTTCATTGGAAAGAGAAATGGCTGCTCTTCCAGCTAGATGATTACTAAGTCTCTGACACCAAGCCTTGCTATCCCTCAGCCAAATAGAAGGGGGACAGTAAGCTAAATGATGAAGTTGCAGGACTGAACCAGAAACAGCTTTTAAAGTGTTTACTATTCTTAATAGTTTGTGTTTGATATTCTAGAACAATAGTCCTACCTGATTCTAGTCTGATACAAAATGATTGGGTTCATTTAGTATTGAAATGCCAAAAATAAATAGGGGAGAAAAACAAAAATGCATTGAAATGAGTATTTGAGACTGACCACCTAGGGTCAATCCCTTTCTACACTCTACTAACCATCTATAACACAGATTCTTGGAACTGAGGAAGGATAATTTCTTTAATTTAAGTGAATGAGGCCAGTGTGAGACTTGCAGCCTACTACTACAGAAAAATTGAGGGTGCTAGATACAGTGGGTGGTTTGAGACATCTATTGCTCCTACCTTGTGCTAGTCTTCTGCATTTTGCTGTGATGAAGATATGGTAAACCTTGTTTTGTAGATGGCCTACAAAGAGGAGGTGGAAGAGCTCAGGGCCTGGTTCCAGGCATGTACCATTTTCCTCATTGTCAACAAGACAAAGGAGATGGTTTTTGACTTCAGAAGAACTCGCATTACACCCCTCTTTACATCGGCAGCACGGCAGTTTCAAACTCCTGGGAGTGCAGCCTCTCATGGTCGCAGAACACATCCTACACAATCAGGAAAGCTCACTCTTGCTTCTACTTATGGAGTCTGAACAGAGCTGGACTGTGTGCGTCTATATTCACATCGTTCTACAGATGCACAGTAGAGAACATGTTAAGAAGCTGCATCACTGCATGGGTAGGATACTGCACTACAGCGGAGAGGAGGGGTCAGCAACGGATAGTCTAAACTGCTCAGTGCATCACTGGCACAAGCCTACCTGCCATCAAAGCAGAAAAGTGCCATATATACAGAAAAAGACTAGTAATATCATTAAGGATCCCACCCACCCTACTCATGGAGCACTTGTCCCACTCCCATCGGGGAGGAGGCTATATAGCATCTACGCCAGGACCTCTAGAAAAAAAAAAGCTACTTTCCCCAAGCAGTAAGGCTGCTCAACACACCTCCATCTACTAACCCACCCTTCCACACCCCCAACCACAACGACTTTTATCATTTTATGGCAGTCATCTTATGTATAGACACTTCTGTGCCTAGCATCACTTTATGGGCATACAATCAATCTATGTATATAAGATATCTTACGTATTTAGATTTATTGTGTTTTTACTACTATTGTGTTCCTTATCAAACTGGTGTCTTTTTGTGTAGCATTGGATCCAGAGTAACAATTATTTCATTCTTCTTTAAGCTTGTGTACTAGAAATTGCATGAAACAATCTTGAAAACTCCATTTGAAGACACGAACCAAGGACTTGGACTTTCAAAACTGTGCATCTTTCCTCATTTCTCCTGGCATTTCCTTTGCTTGCTTCAATACAATAGTGGAATCTGAAATCTACAGTCTGTGAATTTCAAATGAAATGAATAAGAATATTTTACTTATGTATTGTATCCATGGACTATCTTGATTAGTTGTTTAATTTGGTTTGCCAGGGCTGGTGGTAGTGGCAGATATGTTAGGAGCATCTAAGAAACTCAGATAGGCACATGGATAATAGAAAAATTGATGGTTATGAGGGAGAGAATGGATAGATTGATCTTAGGGTAGGTTAAAAGGCCAGCACAACATCATAGGCCAACATCATGTTCTATGTTCAAGAAGCTTTCTTGTGGCTCATTTATATTTTCTCTCTTCTGATGTGTGGGGAAAGAGAAGAGATTCTTTATCGTCCTCCTGCAAGGTTAGCCCTTTGAGACTTTTATAAATACTGTCATAGCGACATGGATTTGATGTAGTTGTCCATCTAGTTTGAATTGGCTGCCCAAGATGTCAATCATTGCTGAAGCATAATCTTATTCCCTGTGCCAGCATTTACAGTCATATACCTTTATAATAAACCCTTCACCCAACTGGCCCATGCAGACCCACATTTCCATCTATGCTAGTCCAATTTGCTGGCATTTGGCCCATGTCCATCTAAAACTTTCTGTCTAGGTACCCTTCCAAGTACTTTTTAAATATTGCTAATATACTTCTCCCAATCTCTTCAGTTGCAAGAAACACAAGTCTTCAGCTGCCACTTTCAGTATGGTATTAGATTCCTCTGTGTACTCTGGACAAGAGCACTTATCAGAAGAATTGAGTCAGGGTCAAGTTTAATTGTCATGAATACCGATGAATAGAGCCAAACAAAACAGTGTTGTTCATGCTGCTGAATTACACAAACCACGAAAATCCTGTTCCTGACAATTTAGTAATGAAAACTGTTATGTCACCCTATCTCCACTGTAAAACGCAAGCTGTATTAAAAATCAAAAAACTTGCCATTCAAGCACAAACTCAACCGGCACTTCATAAAATGAAAAATGTCGGGATGATGCTGGCAATTCAACCCATTGCATCACTGTAAGCTCCTTGATAAAATACTTCTCCCTTACTCTTTCCCAATTGAATTCATTTCTCCTCTAATTTACTAAGCTTTACTTGAATCCACTCTAACCACTTCGAGCAAAGCATTCTAAATCAATGTTTCTGTTAAAGTATTCTAAGGTTCCATCTGGTTTTTGTCACTCTACATAGCTTGTATCACATGCCGTGATATAGACCATAAGACAAAGGAGTAGAAGTTGGCCATTCAGTCCATCGAGTCTGTTCCTCCATTTTATCATGAGCTGATCCATTCTCCCATTTAGTCCCACTCCCCCACCTTCTACCATAATCCTTGATGCTTTGGCTACTCAGATACCTATCAATCTCTGCCTTAAATACACTCAATGACTTGACCTCCACTGCCGCCCATGGCAACAAATTCCACAGATTCACCACTCTCTGGCTAAAAAAATTTCTTTGCATCTCTGTTCTGAATGGGCGCCCTTCAATCCTTAAGTCATGCCCTAACGTACTAGACTCCCCCCACCATGGGAAACAACTTTGCCACATCCACTCTGTCCATGCCTTTCAACGTTTGAAATGTTTCTATGAGGTCCCCCCTCATTCTTCTAAACTTCAAGGAGTACAGTCCAAGAGCGGACAAACGTTCCTCATATGTTAACCCTCTCATTCCCGGAATCATTCTAGCGAATCTTCTCTGAACCCTCTCCAACGTCAGCACACCCTTTCTTAAATAAGGAGCCCAAAACTGCACACAGTACTCCAAGTGAAGTCTTACCAGTGCCTTATAGAGCCTCAACATCACATCCCTGCTCCTATACTCTATTCCTCTAGAACTTCAAATTCTCTCCCTATTTAAATAATAGTCTGCCCATTTATTTCTTCTACCATATTGCATAACCATACACTTTCCAACATTGTATTTCACTTACGACTTCTTTGCCCAGTCTCCCAATCTATCCAAGTCTCTCTGCAGACCCTCTGTTTCCTCAGCACTACTGGCCCCTCCACCTATCTTTGTATCATCAGCAAACTTAGCCACAAAGCCATCTATTCCATAATCCAAATCGTTGATGTACAACGTAAAAAGAAGCGGCCCCAACGCAGAAACCATGCTGAGTTCTGCCTATCTTGTCATATGCCTCCGGGTATTCCCTAACCTCATCCTTGACAATCAACTCCAACAACTTCCCAACCACTGATGTCAAGCTGACAGGTCTATAATTTCCTTTTTGCTTTCTTGCCCCCTTCTTAAATAGCGGAGTGACATTTGCAATCTTCCAGTCCTCCGGAACCATGCCAGAATCTATTGACTTTTGAAAGATCATTGCTAATGCCTCCAGTCTCCACAGCTACTTCCTTCAGAACACGAGGGTGCATTCCATCTGGTCCAAGAGATTTATCTACCCTTAGGCTATTCAGCTTCCTGAGTACTTTCTCTGTCGTAATTGTGACTGCACACACTTCTCTTCCCTGCCACCCTTGAGTATCCAGCACACTGCTGATGTCTTCCTCAATGAAGACTGATGCAAAATACTCGTTCAATTCCTCCGCCATCTCCTTATCTCCCATTACAATTTCTCCAGCAACATTTTCTATCAGTCCTATATCTACTCTCACCTGTCTTTTTCTCCTTATATACTTGAAAAAGCTTTTAGTATCCTCTTTGATATTATTTGCTAGCTTCCTTTCATAGTTCATCTTTTCCTTCTTAATGACCTTCTTAGTTTCCTTTTGTAAGCTTTTAAAAACTTCCCAATCCTGTCTTCCCAATAATTTTTGCTTCCTTGTATGCCCTCTCCTTTGCTTTAACTTTGGCTTTGACTTCTCTTGTCAGCCATATTTGCATCCTTTTTCCATTCAAAAATTTCTTCTTTTTTGGAATATATCTGTCTTGCACCTTCCTCACTTCTCACATAAACTCCAGCCACTGCTGCTCTGCCGTCCTTCCCGTTAGTGTCCCTTTCCAGTCAACTTTGGCCAGTTCCTCTCTCATGCCACTATAATTTCCTTTACTCCACTGAAGTACCGACACATCAGATTTTGGCTTCTCTTTCTCAAATTTCACAGTGAACTCAATCATGTTATGATCACTGCCTCCTAAGGGTTCCTTCACCTCAATCTCTCTAATCACCTCTGGTTCATTACACAATACCCAATCCAGTACAGCCAATCCCCTAGTGGGCTCAACAACAAGCTGTTCTAAAAAGCCATCTCGTAGACATTCTACAAATTCTCTCTCTTGAGATTCAGTGCCGACCTGATTTTCCCAATCCACTCACATGTTAAAATCCCCCAAAATTATCATAACACTGCCCTTCTGACAAGCCTTTTCTATTTCAAGTTGTAATTTGTAGTCCACATCACTGCAGCTGTTAGGAGGACTGTATATAACTGCCATCAGGGTCCTTTTACCCCTGCGATTTCTTAGCTCAACCCATAAAGATTTTGCACCTTCCGATCCTATGTCACCTCTTTCTAACGATTTAATATCATTTCTTACCAATAAAGCCACACCACCCCCTCTGCCTACCTGCCTATCCTTCCGATACACCGTGTATGCTTGGATGTTCAGCTCCCAGAAACCTGCATCCTTTAGCCACGTCTCAGTGATGGCCACAATATCAGACCTGCCAATCTGTAGCTGTATGACAAGATCATCCACTTTATTTCTTATGCTGTGTGCATTTAAGTATAACACCTAAGTCCAGTATTTGGTATGTTTTGCTTTGATTACACTGCACCTCATCCCAATGGCTGCAAGTTTACCCCATCACCTGCCTGTCCTTCCTGACATCTTTACTGCTATTTTAGATTTATTTCTGTTTTCCCCCTCCTCCACTCTAGCATTCCAGTTCCCATCCCCCTGCCAAATTAGTTTAAACCCTCCCTAACAGCTCTATTAAACCTTCCAGCCAGGATATTGGTCCCCTTCGGGTTCAGGTGTAACCCCTGCTTTTTGAACAAGTCATACTTTCCCCAGAAGAGATCCCAGTGATCCAAGAATCTGAAGCCCTGCCCCCTGCACCGGTCTCTCAGCCACGCATTCATCTTAAACACAAAATAATCTGCAGGTGCTGTGATCAAAGCAACACTTTCAGTACGCTGGATGAACTCAGCAGGTCGGGCAGCATCAGTTAGAAACGATGAGTCGACATTTCAGGCCGGAACCCTTCATCAGTACTGAAGAATGAAAGATGGGGAAGGATTTGAAGAATGCTTGCAGCTTCAGTTGAAAGACAAAGCGATAGGGGAGCGGAAGCATTGACGTCATAGCCCTTGAAAACAATGGGTAGTAGAAGGAGGCGGAACCATGAGGGAGCTGGGGGAGGGGATAGAGTGAAATAGGGTAGGGGAAGGGAGGGGGAGGGAATTACCGGAAGTTGGAGAATTCTATGTTCATACCAAGGGGCTGGAGACTACCTAGACGGTATATGAGGTGTTGCTCCTCCGACCCGAGTTTAGCCTCATCATGGCAGTAGAGGGGGCCATGTATGGACATATCTGAATGGGAATGGGAAGCAGAGTTGAAGTGGATGGCTACCGGAAGATCCTGTCTGTTGTGGCAGATGGAGTGGAGGTGCTCAACGAAGCGGTCCCCCAATCTGCGTCGGGTTTCACCGATGTAGAGGAGGCCGCACCAGGAGCACCAGATGCAATAGGTGACCCCAACTAGACTCACAAGTGAAGTGTTGTTTCACCTGGAAGGACTGTTTGGGGCCTTGAGTGGTTGCAAGAGTTGAGGTGTAGGGACAGGTGTAGCACTTATGCTTACAGGGATAAGTGCCGGGTGGGAGATCAGTGGGAATGGACGCGCGGATAAGGGAGTCATGGAGGGACCGATCCCTGCGGAAAGCGGGGAGGATGGAGATCATCTGCCTGATCCTACTATTCTTGCCCTGACGAGCATGTGTCACAGGTAGCAATCCTGAGATTACTACCCTGGAGGTCCTGCTTCTCAGCTTCCTTCCTAACTCCTGGAAATCTCTCTTCAGGACCTCCTCCCTTTTCCTATCTATGTCATTGGTACCAACATCAGAAACAGCCATGGATGATTTGAAATTATATGCTCCTTCATCAGTTAAGCCAAAGCAATTAATTCAAATAGAACTGTCTTTCAAAGATATAAATATGAATTTTGGATTGGATAAATGCAGAACATTAAACATAAAGAAAGATGCAATAGAGCTAATAGAATACAAAACAGAGCAGCAGGATACAATACAATCGACGATGAATATGAAACATATCAACAAGGAATGAAAATAGAGCATAGTGCGATAAAGGGAAAAGTTCTAACAGAATCGACTTCAAGACTTAAGAAAACCTGCCAAACCGAGCTCAACAGTAAAAATATAGAAAAGGCAATAAACACTTTCACTACACTTAACATACATCAAAGTTGCTGGTGAACGCAGCAGGCCAAGCAGCATCTATAGGAAGAGGCGCAGTCGACGTTTCAGGCCGAGACCCTTCGTCAGGACTAACTGAAGGAGGAGTGAGTAAGGGATTTGAAAGCTGGAGGGGGAGGGGGAGATGCAAAATGATAGGAGAAGACAGGAGGGGGAGGGATAGAGCCGAGTCTCTCGGCTCTATCCCTCCCCCTCCTGTCTTCTCCTATCATTTTGCATCTCCCCCTCCCGCTTTCAAATCCCTTACTCACTCTTCCTTCAGTTAGTACTGACGAAGGGTCTCGGCCTGAAACGTCGACTGCGCCTCTTCCTATAGATGCTGCTTGGCCTGCTGCGTTCACCAGCAACTTTGATGTATGTTGCTTGAATTTCCAGCATCTGCAGAATTCCTGTTGTTTTCACTACACTTATATTAATGTACTCTTTTGGCATTATATCTTGTTCTGAAACCGATCTGGTAAATTTACCAGGAGCATAAAGGTTTTTTGTGGCAATAGAAGACCAGGTGGTTAACACAAAAAATTATCAAAAATGAATAATAAAAAACAACAAATTCTAGATGACAAATGTAGAAAATGCAGAGAAAATCCAGAACTGTACACAATACTCCAAATTTGGCCTATAAGAAAACAGTTCTGGTCACCAAATTATAGGAAAGATGTCAATAAAATTGAGAGAGTACAGAGGAGGTTTACAAAAAAGTTGCCTGGGTTTCATCTCCTAAGTTACAGAGAAAAGTTGAACAAGTTAGGTCTTTATTCTTTTTAGGGTAACATGAGGGGGAACTTCTTTACTCAGAGAGTGGTAGCTGTGTGGAATGAGCTTCCAGCAGAAGTGGTTGAGGCAGGTTCGATGTTGTCATTTAAAGTTAAATTGGATGGATATATGGATAGGGAAGGAATGGAGGGTTATGGGCTGAGTGCAGGTCGGTGGGACTAGGTGAGAGTAAGAGCTCAGCACGGACTAGAAGGGCTGAGATGGCCTGTTTCCATGCTGTAATGGTTATATGGTTATGGTTATAGGTACCAAGACAACTTGCTCACCCCCTCCCTTCAGAATATTCTGGACCCGATCCGATATATATCTCATGTATTTTTTAATTGCTTTCTGATTGTGATTCCAAATTATTGCTGCTAAGTTGTGCACAAGACAGGCAGAACTTTATTATAATGGTAATTTGCAAAAGTTTGACACGGGAAATGTTGGGTTTGGGATTGTTTAGATAGGGTGCCAACCAATGGCTGTCTGGGGAACAACTGAGACAGAACCAGAGATCTCAGCAGCAGGATTGCTGGAGATCTTCAGAAACACAGGGCCAAAGGGCTTCAAACCCTATTACGGTAGAAGCCTGATATCATGGGATCCACATCACAATTTAATAGTAAATTAATCGGTGGGCCTAATTTATAACGTGTTGCATTTAAACTGATTAAGAATCAGAACTTCAGCATAAAAGGGGATTTCTGTATCTTGTACATTGTTCTAATTTGTCAAGTTAACTATATTGTACTTCTAAAAGAACACTTATTAGCATTTGTTAATGAGGTCAACATAATGTTTGCAAGTCATTGCACTGTGGTATAATGCATGTAACTGTGCTTTTAAGATTGTTGTTAAAGAATTTTTTTTAAAATAGTTACACCTGCTATTTGGTGAGACCCCAAAATATCTGCTCCAGACATAGGACTAAAGTCACATAAAATTACATTGTATGCAGATGACGTTCTAATTTTCTTATCAAACCCTGCTATATCAGTGAACCACCTTATGCAATACATCAATTCATTTAGCACCTTTTCAAGTTATAAAATAAACTTTACTAAATCAGAGGCTATGCCTCTGGGGAATCTGCAGCAGGTACCTGACACTCAAGGTGTTTTCCCCTTTAAATGGTCGTAGACAGGTTTTGTTTACTCAGGCTTATTTATCACACCTACATTTGATCAATTGTTCAAAGCTAACTTTACACAATTCTTTGACAAAATCAAACAGGATCTTGAGCGACGGAGCACTATTCCCATTTCTTGGCTTGGCCGAATATCCTTGCTTAAAGTGAACATTCTTCCCCGTCTGCTCTACCCAATATGAATGATTCCAGTCAATTTTACCCAACAAATACTTTAAAAAAAAAATGGCTGGTTTGTTTCTTTCATTTGGAACAAAAAAAAAGACCTTGTATTAAAATGTCTGTTACAGTTTCCCAGTAGTCTGGGGGGGGGGGGGGGTCTGGATTTTCCAGACATCAAAAAATATCAATTAAGTTCCTTTTTATCTTATGTGGTTGACTGGGTTTGCAGGGACTCCTCTCTCAATTTGGCTAGACATTGAAGCTTCACAAGCAAAATGCCCTCTTATTAATTTGCTTTTCCTCAATAAGATCAGAGTAGTTAAGGAATATTGTCGCAATCCAATAACAATTAATACAGTCAGGGCTTGGAGGGCAGTGCGACAAATTGAGGGCAACGCAGCGAAAATATCACCCTTCACTCCAACAACTGGCAGTCCAGATTTTCAGCCTGGAATAATGGATTCTGGATTTAAACTTTGGATTTCTAAGGGTATTTTCCATCTAGGAGATTTGTTTGATGAAGGAACGATGATGTCTTTTAGTCAAATAGTACAGAAATTTAACATACCCAACAAGGATCTTTTTTGTTTCTTTCAGATAAGAGATTATATACAGAAAAAAACATCATTGTTAACTGATTTCTATAGTTCTGACATAGAAAAGAGGGTGTTTTGTTCTAAGGGTGAAGGTGAAGTCTCCATCAGTACTTTTTACAGCATCCTGAGGGAGTGTTCTTGTAGAGAGGCTGAGCGGCTGGGAAGGTCTGGGAGGAAGAGCTGGGAGTAGAAATTACAGCTGAAACATGGGAAGACATCTGTGATAATGCAAAGAAAATTTCAGTTTGTAATAGGACTAAAGCACTGCAATTCAAAATTCTGCATAGAGCCCATCTGACTCCAGATCGTGGCTTGAAATTTAAGACGGAGGTTTCTCCAATGTGTTCTAAATGTAAAGTAAATACTGGAATTTTCACCCACTGTTTTTGGACTTGTCCCAAGCTTCAGGCATACTGGAGTGATAGTCTGGGTGAAATGGAAAAGATTCTGAAGATGGAGTTTGAACTGGACCCAGTGTCTTTTCTCTTAGGCTTACCCAGCAGTCGTATTATTAATGCACATCAGAAAAAACTTTTTAACATCCTGACTTTTTGTACGTGGAAGAACACTTTACTTTGTTGAATATCCAATAAGGCCTCCGGACTTTTTGGTTGGCATAAATTAATCATGGAATAAATTCCTTTGAACTTTTTAATATGTATGGTACACTCAAAAACAAATAGTTTTCATAAAACATGGCAACCTTTTCTGCAGTATGTAGATGTAAACCTGTCTGCTATACTAATATGGGCTTTTGTATAGGATGTTGGGGTGATGTCTATATTTTGATGGAAGTGTTCTGATAGCTGATATCTGTGAGGGGAAGAAATGTAAATGTAAGTATATCTGTAAATTGGAAAATTTAAGATATTAAAATAAGATATTTAAGCAAAACATAAAAATAAAATAAAAGTTATTCCTTACTGTAAGACTTTCCTTTTAATGAGAACTTTCTCAACCTCAGTCAACCTGGTGAAAAACTGGGAGTCCTCACACCAGTTTCCACACACAGGTTCTATAAGTGGCAATAATAAATACATTTGGATTTTAATGTCCATTGAAGCATAAATATTGAATTAGATATTATTTTAATAGTGCCATGGAACTCTTTGTGGACCTGCCCTTCATCCAAATGATAGAACCTCCTTGGTTCCCCCCCCCCCACCCCACCCCATTTATTGCACTGGTGCATGAGGCTCAACAGAAACTTCCACCCAGATTTGGGCAAGAGTGCCATCCACTAAGCTCAGGCTGAAACCACTGGAACTTCCTACTTTCAAAAAGAGATTGCTAAGTGTTTACAATTTTTGGAATTTTAGTTGAAAGTGTATACTGATGTAATAAATCTGCTTCATTTCGATTCAACCAAATTGTTCAGGAGAAATATTGGCACTGTAGAATTCAAGAAATAAATCTGTAGACCTACAGATTTCCCATTCCTGTTCCACAAACATGCAAGCTGAGCCTTAACACTTACTTAGGCTTAGTTTTACTTTGACTACAGAATCTCCTTGTTTCTGCTCTACTTTCTCCCATCCATTTCCATGATTAGCTGCATTTCTCAGTCCTCTTGGCTTAGTTTTGAGTTGACCAGAATTAGGACCTCATGTTTGAACTACAGCAAATGATTGATTTTTTAAAAATATATAGACACATGGTGTGGTGATATCTCTGCGTATTTCAGCTTGGATTACTAATCTATTTTTCACTTTTGATCCAGGAGTGTCATCTTTTAATTAACTGATGTGCAAAACAACACCATTCTGCAACTAATTTTGTTTGACATTGCCTCAAATGCAAAGTACTAATCTTTCTTCCTTGGCATCCTAGTCTTACCATTTTTTTTTAAAAAAAGGGTCTCAATACTTTTTTTTAAAAAATGGGTTTCATCGAAAGGAAGAGAAACACTCTGTGGTACTCTCTGCCAGGGCAAGTAGTGAAGTGGTCATGGTCAAATATGTTAAGTCTACATACAAAGTCAGGAATCAAAAGGTTGAGCATAGTGGGAATAATGTTCTGAGTTGTGTCTATAAAAATGCAAGGAAAAGGGGGTGAGCTTAGAGCAGGGATCGGCGTGTGGAATTGTAGCTGTTAGTGAGACCTGGTTGCAAGAGGGGCAGGACTCACAGCTCAATGTTCTGGGTTTCTGTTGTAAAAATTGAGTGGGAGGGAGGGCATTACAGGTAAGGGAAAATGTCACAGCAGAGCTCAGCCAGGACAGACTGGAGAGCTCGTCTTCTGAGGTTATATGGGAGGAATTGAAGAATATGAAAGGGAAGATCACATTAATGTGATTATATTATAGACTATCCATTAGTCAGTGGGGTTTAAAGGAGCAGATTTTTAGAGATCGTACAATTGCAAGAAACACAAGGTCGTGGTAGGTCATTTTACCTTCCCACATATTGATTGGCACTCCCATTCAGTAAAAAAAAAGAGGCTGGATGGGATAAAGTTTGTCAAATGTGTTCAGGAAAGTTTCCTTAACCCAACGAGAGACTGTGATACCGCATCTCATATTAGGGAATGAGACAAGGCAGGTGACAGAAGTGTTTGTTTAAGAGAGGCTCTAAGTGTTTATGAACACTTTGTATCTAATGATCATAATGCCTTTAGCTTCACGATAATTATGGAGAAGGATAGGTCTGATCCTCGGGTTGAGATTCTAAATTGCAGAAAGGCCAACTTTGATGGTAACAGAAAGGATCTGGTAAGTGTGGATGGGACAGGTTGTTTTTTGGCAAAGGTGTACTTGTTAAGTAGAAAGCACTTAAAAGAGGAATGTTTAGAGAACAGAGTTTGTATGCCCTGTCATAACAAAAGGCAAGGATAATTGGTTTGGGGTACATCGGTTTTCAAGAGATATTAAGGCTCTGGTAGAGAAAGGGGAGGTGCATAGCAGGCACAGGCAGCAAGGAACAAATGAGGTACTTGAGAAATGCAAGAGAATGCTAAAGAAGGAAATCAGGAGGGTTTAAAAGACTGCATGAGATTGTTCAAACAGGAAAGGTGAATGATCCTAAGGTTTCTACACATACAGTATATTAAGATCAAAAAGGTAGTATGGGACAAAATTGGTCCTCTTTATGATCAGGGTGGTCATCTGTGCATGGGGCCAAAAGGGATAGGGGAAGATATTAAATGAATGTTTTGTATCTGCAGGTATATTTATTTGGGAGACAAAACACCAAGTCTATAGAAGTGAGGCAAAACAGCAGTGAGAACATGGACTGTACACAGATTACAGAGGAGGTAGTGCTTGCTGTCGAGGCAAATTAGGGCAAATAAATCTTAATGTCCCTCGGACTTTGTGGGAGACTAGTGTAAAAATTACAGGGACCCTACCAGAGGAAATTAAAATGTTCTTAGCCATAGATTCGCTGCTGTAGGATTGGAGGATAGCTAACGTTGTTCCATTGTTTAAGGGGGCTCCAAGAATAAGATGAGAAATTCCAGGTGAGCCTGGAAGATGTTCTAAGAGACCAGCCATATAAGTACATGAAGAGACAGGATCTGATTAAGGATAGTCATCGTGGCTTTGAGCATAGTAGGTCCTGTCTTACCAATCTTGTGTTTTTTCAAAAATACATGAGGAATGCTGATGATAGAATGACAGTGCAGATGCTGGAAATCCAAACAACAGACACAGTCAATGTTTCGAGCCAGAACCCTTCAGCAGGACTGGACGCAGAGATCACAGAGGAGGAGCAGTGAGAGAGGGTGTCACTGAACTCCCGTCAAAGGGAAGATTTAAACTTATTCAGGGTAGGTATCCCTAGAAGAGACTTTGCAGGGTAGTAAATCAATCACAAACAAGAGAAAACCTGCAGATGCTGGAAATCTAAGCAACACACACAAAATGCTAGAGGAACTCAACAGGCCAGGCAGCATCTATGGAAAAGAGTGCAGTCGATGTTTCGGGCCGAGATCTTTCAGCATGACTTTAGCAAGGCCTTTGACAAGGGCCCACATGGAAGGCTGGTCAGGAAGTTTCAGTCGTTTGGCATTCAGACTGAGATAGTAAATTGGATTCAACATTGGCAGGAGAAGCCAGGTTGGTAGTAGGTGGTTACCCGAGTAGAGATCTGTGATTAGTGGTGTGCCATCCAATTGGTGCTGGGCCCATTGTTGTTTGTCATCTATATCAATGATCTGGATAATGTGGTGCAATGGATTACCAGATTTGCAGACATCATCAAGGTTGGGGATATAGTGAGCAGCAAGGAAGGCTATCAAAACTTACAGCAGGATTTGGGCCATCTGGAAAAATGGAAGATAGAATTCAACACAGACAAGTGTGAGGTGGTGCACTTTGGGAGGACAAACCAGGATAAGACTAACACTGAGATGTGCAAAAGAGGATATGGGGATACAGATGCATAATTTTTTGAAAGTGACATGACAGATCATTGTACAGAGCTTTGGTATAAATGAAAGTATTGAGACAGGACCTGAATGTTATGTTGAAGTTGTGTAAGACATTGACGAGACCTAATTTGGAGTATTGTGTGCAGTTCTGGTCACCTACCTACAGGATTGAAAGAGAGTAGAGAAAATTTACAATGATGTTATTGGAATTTGAGGATCAGAGTTATAAGGAAGGGTTGAATAGCCTAGAAATTTATTCCCTAGCACATAAGAGAGTGAGGGGAGATTTGATAGAGGTATAGAAAATTATGAAGGGTATAAATAGGACAAATGCAAGCAGGCTTTTTAAACTGAGGTTGGCTGAGATGAGCTAGAAGTTATGGGTTAAGGGTGAAATGTTTAAGAGGAACATGAAAGAGAACTCCTTCACTCAGAAGGTGGTGAGAGTGTGGGATGAGCTGCCAGAAGTGGTGCATGTGGATTTGATTTCAGCATTTAAGAGAAATTTGGATAAGTACATGGATGGGTGCAGATTGATAGCAGTAGGCAGATATACAGTTTGGCGCAAACTAGATGAGCCAAACAGCCTGCTTCGATGCTGTAGTACAGTATGACTTACCAGTGCATTCTTCTGAGGGTGCTTAAATAATTAATCTGTATCCATGACAAACACACTTGGGTCCTTGAAAAATGCCATTACTTTTTTTGTCCCCACACCTGGACTAGGTAGCTCTTCTGCCAGTGTCCATAATTCCAATAACTGAACAGCACAGCAGATTAGGCAACATCTAAGAGTGAAACTGAATGAATGTCTTGAGTTGATGATCTCTCACTGCATTGTTTTAAACATTCACTCTTTTTCTTTCTTCGGAGATATTGCTTGATATGCTGAGTATTTTCTGTTTGTTTTCTAGCATCTACTTTTTTTTTTGTTTTGGATACCAGTGATTATTTTATGGTTGTAATGGGAAAGGGAGGGGGTACATTTTATTAAATTCCTTGGTGTTATTATATTAGGAGTTCTGTCCTGGGACCAGCAGGTAAGTGCCGTCACAAAGGCATAACAGTACCTCTATCTTCTTAGAAGTTTGCTAAGATTCAGCATGTCACCAAAAAAAATTTTGACAAACTTCCACAGATGCACTGGGGGAATGTCAACTCAGACCATGAGAGGCCTGCATCGGGCATTTTCATGCCTTACAAGGCGCAGATTGGAAGTCTGTGTGGGGGCGCCACTCCTCCTCGCACAGACTAGAGCAATGTGCCTTGCTCAAGGGCACAAACACACTGCAACAGCTGAGGCTCAAGCTAGCGACCTTGAGGTAACTAGACGAACGTCTTAATCACTTGGCCACATGCCCAACAGATGCACCGGAGAGAATCCTTGCTGGTCGCATCAGGCCTGGTATGGAAACACCAATACCCAGGAATGGAAAAAACCACAGAAAGTGGTGGCTACAGCCGAGTCCATCACAGGCAATACCCTCCTCACCATTGAGGCCAATTACGTGGAACCTGTCATTAGAAAGCAGCATCCATCAAAGACTCCCACCTTCCAAGCTATGCTCTCTTCTTGCTGATACCATGTGCAGGAGGTACAGAAGCCTTAGGTCCCATCCCACTAGATTCAGGAACAGTTGCTACCCTACAAGCATCAGGTTCCTGAACCAGTATGGACAGCTTCACTCACCTCAACTCTGAACCGATTTTACCAGCTACAGTCTCACTTTGAAGAGCTCTTTTCAACTCATATCCTCAGTATTTTTATATACAGAATTTGTTTTCTTTTGCTCATCGGTACTTTGTCAGTCTTCGTTATGAATAGCTTTTTTGGAAATGTTATTATATTTCTTCATTTTCCTGCAAATCCCTGCAAGAAAATGAATCTCAAGATAGTATATGGTAACATATATATACTTTGACAATAAATTTTACTTTGAAGCAAGCACTGGAAACATTAATGAAGCCTGTTGCATGAAGATTGATTGCAGTTGGTCACAGTACTACTTCTGAGCCTTGATTGATTCTACAGCCAATGAGAAGAGGGAACTACAGAGTTTGTGTTCTCCAGTGTGACAAAATATTTCCTAAAGTAATCCTAATGTGTTAAATGTGCAAGAGCAGTTCTGCACTTGTATACACTCCTTTTCTCCCTGGCTTGTTGAACAATAAAAGAACCACTGCACTGGCAGGATGTTTTCAGAAATAAAGTGATCCAGCACTACCACTGCAACAGAAACATTGTGCTTAAATTTTATTCGTATAACCAGCTGCACTTTCATTACCAATATCTGACGTTAGTGAATAATTGTTTGTTACGTGCCATGTCATATGATTGTTATTGGCAATTTTTTTTTTCTTGCGTGGCTTACCATTGCCGCCTTCTGGGCAGTGTCTTTACAAGATGGGGGACTGCAGCCATTATCAATACTCTTCAGAGACCATCTGCCTGGCATCAGTGAGTAATAAAAAATTAAAATGCAGAATTATGCATCTGTCACTTGAAATTTACTTAACATATTGGATTTTGTTGCTTCAGCTTAACTGTAGAAAATAAGTTGCCAAAACCACCAAGGAATCATCAGTTTCCTGGAAGCACTTGTAATTTTGAACAGGCTTAACTTTCCAATAGCCTCGCCTCATCCATTAATCATTCTTCTAGTTTGCCATTTTATATGTCAATATATTTATTTCTTCATTAAATAATTCCAAAATTTCTTTCTACATTAATTGTTGATTGGTTTTCCTAAGCTGCATCTATGATTGCTTGAAGATGAGAGCTGCAAGAATGACAAAATTAACGTTGCAAGAAAAAGTTTGTGAACCCTTCGCAATTACTTGCTTTTCTGCATTAAATACTCACAAAATGTAGTCTGATCTTCATCCAAGTCACAATAACAGACAAACACAATCTACCTAAACTACTAACAAACAATTGTACTTTTCATGTCTTTACTGGACACCTCGTTTAATCATTCACAGTCCACGCTGAAAAAAGAATGTGAACCCTTGAATTTAATAACTGGTACCTCCTTTAGCAGCAATAACCTCCATCAAACATTTCCTGTAGCTGCTGATCAGACTTGCACAATGGCGAGGAGGAATTTTAAACCATTCCTCCATACAAATCTGTTTCAGTTCATCAATATTTCTGGGATACCTTACATCAACATCTCAAATGGGTTAAGGTCTGGAATCTGACTTGGCCATTCAAAAACACAAATTCTATTTTTTTTTAAATTTCATTCTGTTGTTGATTTATTCTTGTGTTTCGGATCATTGTCTTATTGCATCATCCAACTATTAAGCTTGAGGTGACAGACCTCGACCCTGACATTCTCCTGTAAAATGTCTTGATACAATGTTGAATTCATCGTTCTCTCAACAACTGCAAGCTGGTCAGGCCTTGAAGCGGCAAAGCAGAACCAAACCATGCTGCTCCTTTCACCATGCTTCACAGTTGGGATGAAGTTTTACAGTTAGTGTGCAGTGCTCTGTTTCCTCCAAACATAGCACTGTCCATTTCTGTAAAAGAGGTTCAACTTTTGTCTCATCTGTCCACAGAACATTGTCCCAGAAGCATCGTGGATGATCTAGGTGGTCTTTTGCAAACTTAAGACATGCAGTAATGTTTATTTTTGAAGAACAGTGGCTTCCACTATGCTGTCCTTCCAAGGGCACCATTCTTGTTCAGTGTTTTTCTTATGGAGGACACAGGAACAGAGACTTCAGCAAGTTCTAGAGAGTTACCATTGGGTTCTTTTTCACTTCCTTCAGTACTCTACATTGTGCTCTTGTAATCTTTGCAGGATCCACACTCCTAGGGAGGGCAGCAACAGTACTGAATTTCCTCCCTTTGTATGCAGTTTCTCTTACTGTGAACTGAGGAACACTCAGGTCTTTAGTAGTGCTTCTGTCGCCTTTTCCAGCTTCATGCATCTTTACAATTCTTCTTCTAAGCTCTTTTGAAAGTTGTTTTGATTGAGGCATGGGGCAAATAAACAAACCTTTCTTAAAAGAGCAGGCTGTCAGTAACCCTGACTTTGTGCATCTATTTTAATATATAGGACAGGGCACCTCAACAACCCACACCTCCGATCTCAGCTCATTGATTGGAACACCTGACTCCAAATAGCTTTTGTAGAAGGCATTACCGCAGAGGCTCCCATACTTTTTGAACCCAGACTGTGATTGTTTAAATGGTGTACTCAGCATTGACGAGAAGTACAATTGTTTGCGTGTTTGTCTATTATTGCGACTTAGATGAAGATCAGACCACATTTTATGAGCAATTAATGTAGAAAATCAGATAATTGCAAAGGGTTCACAAACTTTTTCTTGCAACTGTATATGTTTATTAATCATGGTATTTACTGTGACGTTGCTACTGGATCCGCTAAATGTAGAATGTGTTTAAGCTCCTCTATTTATAGTCCCATTAGAAATTATGGCAAACTTGCTCCCAACTTGCTAATATCATAAATCTATAAGAATTAGTATGATTTTAATAAGAATGGAGGAAATGTTCCACTATGTGAATATGAACAATCACATAGATCAGTATCCCTCATTAAATGACTAGGACGGTACTCTCCTATGCTTAGAGGTATTAAAGTAACATTCTGGGTATAGTCTAACCCCTGTTTGTCTTTCTAATCTACCAACTATATCAGTTATTTTTAAATAAATACCCTTGTCACAACTAGTAATGCATTGTGGCAGGGAATTAAACAGCTGAAAGATCCAAGAGCATGATGGCCATGATTGTGCAAAAGACAAGGCTGAAGATCTGCAAATATCTTCAGCCAGAAGTACCACGTGGACAATCTAACTCACCCGTGCCTTGGAGTCCTACTCCCACAACATTATATGGATAACTCAGATGGTTATAGAAAAAAGGGATTCAATAGTTGGGATGAAGAACAGGCAGCAGATTGGTGTTTATGTAGTGTTGAATAGATTGCATGAGCTTTATGCCACCAAAGAGCTCAAGCAGCCTAGGGACAGAGATGCAGGAACAAGAAATTATTGTAGAACTAAAAATGCCAGTTTCTACAATTCCTAAATTATGGATTCTAGCAGTCCTTTAAGAATGACCAATTCTCAGCTTCAGCTATAGATAGTGAACTAACTACCTTCGAATAATTACGTTAAATAAGTACCTGAAAACCAACAAGGCACTCCTATTACAGTCAAATACCACAGGCTGTTCTCTAATCCATGCTCAGCTACAATGGAAATTTAAAATTTTATTCAATGTTGGAACTAAGGTAGCAGACAAAATGATGAAAAGAAAACATTCTGGCATCAACTATTGCAATATTTTCAAAGGAACAAAATGCTTGAACAAAAACAGGCTAGTAGTTGATGATCAGGCCAGTGTATCTGTGGGAAAGAGCATCAGGCATCAGAAGCATAAGTCTTAAATGAAGAAAATGTGAATGAGAGGAAGAATTTCATTTTTGAAGATCCTAAATGAAAAACAATAGAGCTTGAATGATGTAGGTAAAAGTGTGTAATGAGTTGCAGTTTTATGCAGCGGGGAAGTGTGTACCTGTATGGTGGTGTACCTGAAGTTCATGAAAGATGCAGCTTAGGAACAATATTCTCAGCAGCAAATTTCTATTACAATGATATTTATTGAAATTGGGCCTTTAAGCTTTTTGACTTTGGCTTACTAAATTTGCTTATCCTTTCCTTGCAGATCTTGGCATCACACATGTCACTTCAATACAAATACTATCTTGTTTTTACTTTTGCCAGAAGGGAGACCATCCACAAACTAATACCACAATACAGTAGGAGTATTATACAAATAAACTTGACCAGAGTGTACTAAACTACAACTACTTACACAATGCTTGTCTTACATTAGTACTTGAATTGTTCTGGTTCCGATGTTCCAGTCTGCAGGGAAAGAATGGAGGTTATTGAACAGTAATTACGCAGTATCTGAAGTTGGATCTTCTTCATCAAATATTTAAAAAATAAACATGAGAAAGTCCGCAGATGCTAGAAATCCAAAGCAACACACACAAAATACTAGAAGAATTCTGCATGTTAGGCAGCACCCAGGGAAATGAATAAACAATCAACATTTTGTGCCAACACCCTTCTTCAGGACTGCTTTTGTCAACTGAATCCATGACCAGAATTGTTAAATAGTATTCAGTTTAAGTATCCATATTTTGATGGTGGGCTGATTAGTTTCCCATTTCAATAAATTTGACTAGAAAAGAAAACACCACACAATTTTTTTATATAAAAGTTTGCATTTTAAAACTTTTTGAATTAACCTGCTAAAGGCCATTTATCCTTGGTGGTCTTTTACAATAGGATTTATTTTCCTTTAAATTAATAAACAAAAGCCAAAGATCATGTCTTACAGTGCAGACCACCACAGTTAAGATGAAAAAATGTTTAGGTTAATGAAGAAACAGAAGACATTAGGTGAACCCAGAACTCAACCTACTGGCTTTCCAAGCTACGGGAGAAACGGAAGACAAAGAAATAAGTTGTTCCACAGTTTTGAGGTCTTATGAAATTATAAGAGTTGGCAAGACTTCACTTTATTAAGAATAAAAGGAAGAACAAATAGAATGGCATTTTTGGGGTTTGGAAGGCATGAGAGGAACAAATTCAAGGGGTTAATACCCATGTATGGGTCTCCCCTGCAATGTCACTCTCTTCTACCCTACTCTCCATACAAAGCAGCTTTAAAAAAACTTCACTACATCAGTGTCAACATCACGTACAAACTCCCACAAGGTCAAACTTTAATAATTGGTTACAAAGCTGTATTTTACAATGACATAAAACTGAAAGGTCTACATAGGTTTTTTTTTTCCTTTAAGTTATATATGGACTGAGAAATTAGTCATTTTGGGGGAAATGTGTAATGGTCCATTGTAGCTGGAAGAGGTTTTGAAAAAAAAATGACCAACTCTGTGAGCCAAGCCATCATGAAGAACATACTTCAACTGACAAAATGTTCAAACAAATAATTTCAAGTGAAGTCAGAGAACAAATACGTTCAAGTCTATAGAATTAAGTAAAGCGTGCATCATGATTTCCTCAGGTGTTTTCCAGATTGGCTGCCAGAACTTCAGCAGGAACCCTGCTTACACATTTATCCAGGATTTCTGCTGATCAGAAGAACATCCAAGGAATTTCCCATCAATACCTTTCATCCATTAAAAGCAGCCATTTTTGTACTTGCATCACATTCACTTCCTCCTTCTTAAGGTTATGAAAAAAAGATCTTAATTGTGCTGACAAATATCTTTGTTCTCTTTTCAACAAAATGAAGAAAAACAGAGCTCTGCGCAACAAGTAACCTCTTTCAGCTTCTTTGTATGGGCAGACAACAAAACCAAACAGTCTTTACTAGATTCTAGGACAATTCAAGTGACAAAATGTTCTTATTTGAAAGTAACCCAGATCTTGAAACGTGTCCCACAGTTGATTTGGATTCAAAGGTTCAACTCTTGATGGCTGACTCCATCTCCATTGTGACTGGTTCTGTGCCACTGGTGTGTTTACCATCTGACGGAAGCACTTCTAATAAATCTGGAGCACTAAAGGAGGAAATAATAAACACTGTCATTTCTACTTTTCCCATAACTTTTTTAACACAACCCCATTTGTTCACAAATCCAGCATCAACAATGACAAGAACATATGTACCGCACTTTGAAATAAATGAGAAGTGAACAGTGAAGCCTTATCCGGTCAACAAGCACTGATGGTTTGCTG
Organism: Mobula hypostoma; assembly: GCF_963921235.1. Classification (NCBI taxonomy): domain Eukaryota; kingdom Metazoa; phylum Chordata; class Chondrichthyes; order Myliobatiformes; family Myliobatidae; genus Mobula; species Mobula hypostoma. Next base: position 14,923,956 of record NC_086120.1, on the reverse strand, counting down.
GTTTAAACAAACTATAACCATTCAGGAATGTGGAAACAAGATCATTTAAGCCCCTGAAAACTGTTCTATCCTTCAGTAAAAGCAAGATTGACATGATCCAACTCCAGCCAACTTCTCCCTCTTTTACCTTGTTTAACAAAAGTTGATTAGTTTCATGTTTAAAAATAAGTTAGCATCAATTACTATTATTAAAGTTCTACATTCATACCAAATTTTTCACAACTGCTTCCTTACATCACATCTGATAAAGGGTCAGTAACTTAGAATGTCATTCCATTTCACAGATACTGTTGGAGCTGCTAACTACTTTCAGCCCTTTGTTTTGACTGAAAATTTTGAAAAGTTTGGTTCTAATTACCAAGTTTGATACTGCAGAAGTTTAATCATTTAACAGGACACTGTCATCAAACACCTCTGGCCTTAGTACAGGTGTTCCCCATTTTTCCAACGTTCGCTTTACGAAACTTCACTGTTAGGAAAGACCTACATTAGTACCCTGTTTTTGCTTTCAGAAGGTGTTTTCACTGTTACGAAAAAAATTCAGCGCGCAAAAAAATCAGTGCGCGATAAAAGGCAAAGCGCGCCCCAAGCAGCCGCTCTCCCCTGGATTGGGAACTGCTTTGCTTTAACACGTGCCTGTGAGCAGCCGTTTGCAAGATGAGTTCTATGGTATCGGAAAAGCCTGAAAGAGCTCGTAAGGGTGTTACACTTACAGTAAAACTAGACATAATTAAGCATTTTGATCGTGGTGAACAAAGTAAGGACAACGTGAGTTTGGCTTGTGGAAGCTGACGAACATGATGTTGAAGAGGTTTTGGCATCCCATCACCAAGAACTGACAGATGAAGAGCTGATGCAATTGGAAAAAAGGATAACAATCGAAATCGAATGAGTAATGATAAAGTACGACTTTAATTTTGAAAGGGTACGTTGGTTTAGGAGATATTTGCAGGATGGTTTGAGTCCTTATTAAAGAACTGTGTGATAGAAAAATACGCAAGGCTCAGCAGTCAAGCAAGCCTTCCACATCAGCCACAGCAGACGACGAACCTCGACCTTCGACATCGAGGCGGGCAGAGATAGAAGATGAGCTGCCTGCTCTAATGGAAAGAGACAACGAGATGACACAACAACGTCCCACCACCCCAACCCCCAGGCCACGGACAGATACCCATTCGCGGAGAATGCAACGGTAGCCGGGACGCACACAGCACATCTTTAAGAAAAAAGCCGAAATAAACATGCTAATTAATTAGGTGCCACCGACACGTAATTGTCGGCCCAGATCAGAGACGACACAATCAGAAATTGGCACTGATCTGGGCCGACAATTATGTGCCGGGCGGCACCTAATTAATTAGCTTGTTTATTTCGGCTTTTTTCTTAAAGATGTGCTGTGTACCTCCCGGCTACCGCTGGACCCCTGCATGCTTCACTGCAATGTATCGTTCAGCGGCCCGGAGGGTGGGGACCACGGCACCATCCGAACCTGCGACGACTCAGTCTAATACACCATCATCAGTGTGCTCGGCAAGCTATCTTCCCGATTCCCATAAGTGATACGACACTGTACATACATTATTTCTACTTTATATAGGCTGTGTATTTTTACGTGTTATTTGGTATGATTTGGCAGCTTCATAGCTTAAAGATTACTGGACAGAGTGTTCTTGCCAACAGTGCTTGCATGATATTTTCTGTCGACGGCGTTTGCGTGAGATTTTCGCTACGGAGAACAGTTCAGTAATGATTGTGGAAAAGTATTTCTACTTTATATAGGCTGTGTATTTATCATATCATTCCTGCTTTTACTATATGTTACTCTTATTTTAGGTTTTGTGTGCTATTTGGCATGATTTGGTAGGTTATTTTTGGGTCTGCGAACGCTCACAAAATTTTCCCATATAAATAAATGGTAATTGCTTCTTCACTTAACGACATTTCGGCTTACGAACAGTTTCATAGGAACGCTCTACCTTCGGATGGTGGGGGAAACCTGTATTATGAACCAGATGGAGATTTGGAGGATTGGTGCACATTGGGCTCTACCCCACAAATCTAAAATATCAACTTGGTAGTGAGTGAGAGTCTTGAGGATTTGAATACAAAATCTAGGGTTATATTTCTAAAAGCATGCTGAAGAGATGATAATTTCTAAATGAAATAATACACCAAGAATCTGCTCTCCTATTGGTTACTCCCAGAAAAGCAATGAAAAACAATCATTTACCTAGTAATCATCTCCTGGGCTTTGCCCAAAACTGCAGCTACATTTATCTGAACTGCTACTTGAACAATAACTTAAGAAGTGAAAAACAGAAATAGAAAATGCTAGAAGCAGTCAACAGATCTGTGGAGAGAAAAACAGTTAAAAGTTCAGATCACTGAGCCTTCTTCAAATATTATTTCAGATTTTCAGCAACTGCAAAGTTTTTGATCTTCAAAAATAACTTCCATCTGCCAAGTTGTTTGGATATATATCCTGGATTTCTGTTGGAAATAAAACTACATTAATGTGTGTATTTACTACATTTTAACATCCTGATAATTGACATAACTCCTGTAATGGAATGAAGACAACTGACCATGGCCAATAGTTCCCACATAAATAAGCCTTGAACTAACACAGGCCCATAGAAGAGATTCTACAGATGCTGGAATTCTTGAGCAACGCACATAAAATGCTGGAGGAACTCAGCAAGTCAGGTAGCATTTTTGGAGGGGAATAAACAGTCAACATATCAAGCCCATACAAGATGGAACATGTCAAGTGACAGATGCCAAAGCATCACAAACAGCAGGAAATCTGCAGATGCTGGAAATCCAAGCAACACATAAAAAAATGCTGGAAGAACTCAGCAGGCCATGCAGCATTTTGCGTGTGGTGCCAAAGCATCTATCTTTTTACTCCATCATAAAACTCCAGATCAAATCTTTATGCTGTAGTTCCGTAGATCTGGATTTCACAACAAAACGTCAGCCATTAGGGGAATCCTCTCTCATAAAGCAACAGGTGGTATTTTTTTTTTAAACTACCGAATTTGGGTTGACCATTGCTGTACTGAGGGAATACTGCAATTCTGTGAGCTTCAAAATAGCCATATTCCGTCAGTACAACAATAATCAATCCAAATTATTTTCTGAAGTCTATAATAAGGCTTGTTTGAATCTACAAACATATATCTCAAAATACAGCAACTGAACAAAATCCACATGTGACACCATGTCAAAGGTACAGATCAAATTCTTTTGTTTATGTCACCATTACCTATTTTTTTTGCCAATCAACATGTCCTCAGTATCATTCCCTTCTTCTGTCTGTGGTCGATCTTGTTCTTGATTTTCCGGGAGAGTCTCATTCTTCACAGACACCGTCTCTCCATTTACTGCAAAATCTGTTGAAAGTTTGTTGGAGAAATGGATCAAATGCAGATTTTTTTAAAATAAAAAATAATCTAACTCAGAAATAAACCAGAAAAATTACATAAATATTTTCCTTTCATTTTAATTTTCTTCTAGTATATTTGACCACAAACAGAAGTGATGTCAAGCTGAATCCTACTGCACAATTACACTCATTTTCAAGCACAACTGCTCAGACAATGATAAATTTCTCCCTCTTTACTCTCAAATCTTATATATAAATTACACTGACACAATTGCCACAGACCTGCTAACTCTCAAACATGGGGATCATTCCTGCAAGTGACCTCCTATCAAGGAATATAATTTTACAATAAATATAGAAATATGAACTTATCAAAGACAGAGTGAAAACTCATCAATTAAGATCGTAATCAGAAAGAACGTAGTTATACTGATATGTTTCAGGAATGGGACAAAGGAGGCTGATACTAATAATAGAGCTCTGAAGGCATTACACAGGTACAAAAGAAATAGCCTCCAACTCACAGAAGGGAGACTGGGAAGAATATCAGATATTATAGCACCGAGCTACAACCTATATTACAGGATCCTACCTAACAGAATCTTACCCGAGTCTTGCTTCTTTGCTGTGTTATTTTCAGCTTCTTTCTCCTCTTCTTTGGTTTTATCTTTCTGCTGCTCTAGTTCAGAGGGATTCTTTTTCAATGTATTGTTGCTAGAATCATCTCCTCCCATAAACATGGACTTTAAATGACTGTAGATCTCCCCAGCTTTTGTCATGACTTCCTGGCTGGCTTTATAGCGACGTATCTGGAAAACAATGCCAATAATATGTCAACATGAGGAGCAAGACCAGGTCCTATCAAATAAAGCACAATTTTGCATTCTATTCAGCATGGTCTCAAAACAGGCTTTGCAAGCCCAAAAACACTAATGAGGAATGGTGCAGCTTGCAACTCTTTGGGGAGATACCTCAGCGTCAGTGCCTGACACTTCCAAGAGCCAAGGTAATTAAGGAAGGAAAATTAAAGAAATATAGTTAACAAATACAAAAAACACATTTTCCTTAATTCACCAAGTCATAAAATATAATGCCTTAAATTAATTAGAAACTTGCCCCAAGGCCAACTCTAATAAGTTTAAATTTAATTGTTACACAACTATACACATGTATACAGCTAAACAAAACAGCACTCCTCTGGGGCTAATGTCGGAAACACAGTACATACAGTCACACACAGCACATAGAATCACGATAGCGCATACAGTCACAAAATAATATTAACACAAGTCCCAAGTGGCATGGCCTGAAGATCGATGGTGGGTGGGATGTTGTGCTGGATCAAATACAAAATGTTACTTTTAAAGTAAACCCTCCCCCTTTTTTAATTTCCCATTTTGGCTCCCCTCTTTCCACTTCTCTTCTCCTCACATGCCCGTCACCTCACTCTAATGCCCCTCCTCCTTCCCTTTCTCCAATGGTCCATGCTCTTCTATCACCCTTTACCTCTTCCACCATCACCTTCCAGTTTCTCATTTCATACCCTCCTGCCTTGTGCTCCTTTCCCTCCCCCGCCTTCTTATTTTGGCTTCCTCCTTCCTTTCAGTCTCGATGAAGGGTCTTGGCCCAAAACATCAACTGTTCATTCTCCTCCATAGACGCTGCTTGACCTGCTGAGCTCATCCAGCATTTTGTGTTTGTCCTCTGGACTTCCAGTATTTGCAGAATCTCGGTGTAAATGTTACTTGCTTTATTCATTTCCAACTCCCAAGGGAAGATACAAGTTACTTTCAAAATATATAAAAATTTAAAAATTATCTAATTTAGAAGTTAATTTATTCTGCAGTTTTTCCATGGTTTCTATTGCAGGTCAGTGGGACTAGGCAGAAAATGGTTCAGCACAGCCAAGAAGCGCCAAAAGGCCTGTTTCTGTGCTGCAGTTTTTCTATGGTTTCTACTCAAGGAAAGTATGTATGACCTCAACTATCTTACTGGACCTTGCTAACCTTTACACCCACAACTATAACATAATTTTGTAACCAACAATGCTTGAATCAACACTGAAGCCGTTATGTTATCTACAATTTTGGTCATTTCAGTGGTTACCTTGTTGGATTATCACCCTCCACAATTAAATAGCTCAAAACTGAATATTAGGGCAAGGCAGAATGGACCAGAGACATATTCTGACTCCAGTCCTCAAAAAGCATCACATTTAAATTCCTTTCCCATATCTTTAAATCTCTAGCTTTGTACTATCCTATACTTTCAATCCCTTCCATCTTGGCATTCTTTACAGATACTTAATTCAGTTGGGAATTGCCTCACTGTTGGAAGCATATTCAATTACCTGTCTCCTAAATCTCTCTGGATCTTTGTTACTTTTAAAACTGGAGCTTACCAATATTTCAATCACACAAGTTTTCCTTTCTGGCTTGTCATTGGTTTCTTTATACTTGGGATGTTCTTATGCTAATGCCAAAATACATTTCCAAGTTCTTTACTTAATTTTATTTCTATTGAAATGAAAGAAAATACGTTACCGTTAATTCAGGTGCATAAGCCGAGAATTTGGCCCTAAAATTAGGGGGTCGGCTTATACAGAGGGTTCCAACTTTGGAAAAACGAACACACAGAAGACAGGGCCTATTTATTGGCTGTTTTTGAGTCAAATTCGTTCCACTGTCGATGCATAAATTCTTTGAATGGTTTGTTTAAACTCACATCTAGTGGCTGGAGCACAGACGTCAAACCACCGGGGATGACTGCAATATCTGTATTTTCATCTTTCAATGCTGCTTTTGTCTCACCTGACAAGTGCACTTTGAACATGTCCCAGACAAGTAGCGACTTTTTCTTCCCCGAAATCTTCGGGACGTTGACGCCACACCTCTTTAACCCACTTCAAGCAACCAGCTTCGTCCATCCAGCAGCGTTTTTGGACGTAAACAACAACACCCCGCTGGAATTTTCAGAGCAACCTTTGTTTTTCGTCTCAACACAAGATCACGTCTATTCATAAATCGGGTGCACCAACTTTGCACGGTTTTGAAATTTTCGCTGACCTTACGGTGTTTTTCGTCCCACTTCAATGCTTGAACTCGAATCATTTCTCCGGTAACAATGCATCCAGACGATCGCTGGTGATTCGCCCACTCAAACTTTTTCTTCCAGTTCTGGCCACTGGCATATTTTCCCGCGGTTTGCACATTTCATCTTTGGCATTTTCCCTCAGCATATCCTCTGCCTTACTCCACTCTCTCACTTGTTTCTCGTTTACAATAAACTTCTTAGCAGCTGCAGAATTATTCGTTCCTTTAGCAAAGTCAACAACCTTCAGCTTGAAGCCAGCATCATATCGCATTCGTTTTAATCTTTTGTACATGGTGGTCGCAAACTCAATAGTGAGTACACGCACTGATCCCACCACCCCGTGTTATGTTTTAACGAGATTACAATGGGCGCTAAATGGTTTCACGGGGGTTACATTTCAGAAGATTCTTTAACATTGAAGACCTAATCCAAAATTTCCCTCCTTGATTTATTTATTAAAAATTCGCTTATAACGCTCTACAATGTGTAGGCCTGTTTTCTTAGCAGGTACTGGTTCACAAATTTCCAGGTTCTGGATCCGGCAAAGCTGAGTACTGGCATGTGAGTTCTTGCAATCTTTTCTGGTTAAATCAAAAACCTCTACAAAAGGGGTCGGCTTCTACAAAGGTAACATGAAAAAGTCACTTTTTTAACCTTGGAAATGGGGGTCGGCTTATACTCCAGAATATATGGTAAGTTGTTACATTTATAATTGACTAGATTGTTGACTATTTCTTTGCTGCAGTAGATCTGTATAATTCTCAGGAAAGTAGTTCATAGAAAAAATCTTTGTTACATTTGAACAATAATACTATAGCACCCTTTGTTGTAAGACAGAAATAGAGTAAAACCATGATTTCTCATCACAATTCTCTTGTTTTGTGAGACATCACATCTGAAGTGTAGCCATTACACTTCTTAGACAACTCTATTGGCCAGGAGTCTGGAAAATCACCCTCCACTTTTTCCCCATAATGGCAAGTGTTTTTCTATACCTACTTAATCCACCTCAAAAAATAAACTATTTTCAACTGACGGGTAGCACCTTGTTCCCTCCCCCCAAAAAAGGAAGCAAGTTTTCAACATCACAGAATGTCAACAAAGATTAGTACTTAAACACAAGAATTAAGTGTGAACTCACAATTCAAAGCCAGGTTCCCACCTTAATCCAAGTATTAGAACATATTACCTAATTCAAAATCTGCACAAAGAGATTTATATTTAGCTGGGATGCAAAATATATCGGAATACTAACATCCACAACTTCATTCCTAACTTCTGAATTATACCACCAACAATGCAGTACAAATTCTGTCTTCTGTGCACCTGCAGCTAGAATATAATTCATGGGTTTTTATAAATCCACTGTGCATTAACTGCACAGTGCTAGTGGGAGGAATCCATCAATACATCAAATCTCTTCACATTGCTGCTTTGCTCAGCAGATACATAGATTAGTGCATACAGATAGCATAGTTTTGGTTTCTAGATGATAATTGGGCTCGAGGTTTGGGAGAAGACTTGAATTATGATACCATAATACTGTTGTTAATTACTCAGTCAAATGTTGGACTTGTACCCATAAAAGAATCCATTGACGTGATGCCCTATGTTCACAAAAGACACAAGAGAGAACTTGAGGTGGACTAGGATAGTTCGATTAGTTGAACTAATTAAAAATAGCTCTTCTGTTTGCTATCCTGAGCATTTTACAAAAAACATACTTAGAAATTAATCTCTTAAGAATGGGGAGTTGGGACACACTTATAACAGTGAAATAAGATACAAATGCCATTAAAAATCCAGAGCAAGAAAAATAGAGACAAAAAAAAAGATTACAAGAGATAACAAGAACAAATAATGCTTAGTCACTTTAAAGTCAGACTAACAAAACTGTCCATCCTCCTCAAGGAACTTACTTTTGCTGGAATTAGGTCTGCAGATGGTGACTACTGCTTGGTTTACCAATAAACTAGCAGTAGTGGATGGTCAGCTCTTTATGTGGAAACAATTAAAATACCTCAGGATGAACACCAAATACATCTACTTCACCAAAACCTAATATACCACAAGAATGGATAGAAGCTGATTAAAATCAGATGTTATATAAAAAACAATTAAAAAAGCACAATAAACATACCTTTTTTAGTGTTGCAACCAAATCACTATGCTTCTGCAAGAGCTGTGTTGTGACTTGTAATGTTCGTAGTTCTTCGAGTGCCTCCACGCACTTCTTTACGTCCTTCAACAGACCAAGAATTAAAGTGTTAACGCATAACCTCTTAGTTCCTTTCAGTAAACCCTCTCTCCACATTGCTTTTTGTTCTGTTTTGGGCCACATGCCAGCCATTACAAACCACTCTCCGCTGCCAGCTTCAACATTTGTACTTGCTTCTAATTTGGCTCCTGTCGTGTAACTGTACAAAGCAATACCAAACTGAAGTAACATCACTGGTTCCCAAGAAAGTCTGCAATGAATGGCTTGTGACTATTATGCAAGAAGAAGAGAACACTGGTGCCACCTTGTGACAATTTATAAACTAAGCATTTTATTCCACATTTCACTGATACAGCAATGTTACTTCTTGGCATAATTAGTTTGGTGATACTATAGATCTTTTATGTGCATCAGAATATAATTTTTTGTGTGGGAGTTAGATTTTTCTGAAATCAAAAATAACTTAACTCTTGACACCTGCTGGTCCCATCCCATCTGCATCTTCATTGCTTGTCCTACTCTTGCTGGCTGCATCCTTATTAAGCAAGGGAAATATTATATATATTTCCCCTTGATAGGTTGAAGAATCTAATAGGCTTAATCATGCTGCCTGTAAGGAGTTCACATGTGCTCCCCATGATCGCGTGGGTTTCCCCAAACAGTCCAAAGATGTACTGGTCGGTAGGTTAGCTGGTGATTGGAAATTGTCCCATGATTAGACTAGGGTCAAATCGGGGAACTGCATGGCGGCAAAGCTAGAAGGGCCGATTCCGCGCTATATCTCAATTTAAAAAAATTTGGTGTGTATATTAGAAATAGTCTTCCTGATAGCTACTTGATTGAGTCAAATTCATTATAAAATGATTTCTAATTAACTTTCACAGAAACTGCATGTTACGAACTTGAATCCACCTATCAGATTTCAACAATGAGTATTTATTGGAATTCCTTCATAAAACTGCAAATGAAGAAAGTTAATGACACATTAATTATGTAATCTCAAATTCACTCACTCACTGTGTGTAGTCAGCAAGCTTGATCGACTGGATATTCCACAGCCTGGCCACAATGTAATCATCAAATTAGTATTTTAATACTGGTTACCCAAAGTTCCTCTAATTAAATTATTAAAATACACTGGAAGTCCTTTGGGAATAAGGTTCCTATCATTTTGTGCACATTCTTGGGATCATTTATGTCTGACCCCAACTCTAAAAGATCTTAAAAGTAGGAATTATTTTGTTAACCAGAAATGATATAAGCAAATGGATAAGTATAATGTGAATTCTCCAAGCTGGGAAAAGTTGCAGAACATTAACATGTAACTACAAGAATGAATTACTTTCTAGAAGTTAACTTTAACTTTGCAGTGCAGGTTGATTGTCACCTTTGGATATTTTCTGCAATCTTAGAAATTATTCTTAAATATTCCACATATGTAGCAAAAAACTTGCTTTCCAATGTAAATTTTTATTCATACTTACAGGACTGTCAACCTTTAGAGCATGCTTAATGTCAGTATGTATTTTCTGAAGCTTCTGTTCTGCGGTCAATTCTATCAAATGAAACAAAATTTCAGCAGAAATTTATTGTCACTATTGCAGTAAGCCTTAACAAATTGCAAGATGGAGCAGCATAAAGTACTGAAAGTCAGCTGAAAGTTCAGCTCCCTTTTCATCATCTGTTTAACTGATACAGATGATACAAAAAGAGAAAGATAGATCAGGGATCCTTTTAACTGCACAATCATGCATTCCCCTAACTCCCTGTAGAGGCTACGATGATTAAAAGTTTTTTAAAAAATGCTAGCTACTAAAGAAGTTCAAAAGTATATTTATTATCCAAGTACATATATAATCACCATTTAAAATCCTTAGATTCATTTTCTTGCAGGCATACTCAACAAATCTAATACCCTTACTAGAATCAATCAAAGACTGCACCAACCTATAAAGTTATTCAAGAGAGTTGCCAGGAAAGTTGATGAAGGCAGGGCAATGGATGTTGTCTACATAGACTATAGTTAAGCATTTGACAAGGTCCTGCGTGGGAGGTTGATCAAAAAAGATTCAATCGCTCGGCATTCAAGATGAGGTAGATTGGATTAGACACTGGTTTGGTGGGAAAAGCCAGAAAGCTGCCTCTTTGACTAGAAGCCTGTAACTGGTGGAGTGACGCAAAGATCGCTGCTGGGTCCATTGTTGTTTTTCATACAGATAGTTGATATAGATGACAATGTGTTAACTGGATCAGCAAATTTGCAATTGACGCCAAGATTAGGGGTGTGGTGAACAACGAGAAAGGCCATCATGGCTTACAGACGGATCTGGACCATCTGGAAAAAATGGGCTAAAAAAATGGCAGATAGAAGTTAATGCAGATAATGCAGCAACTGGCACTTTCAGTAGGATCAACCAGGGTAGGTCTTATATAGTGAACGGTAGGGCACTAAGGAGTGTGGTAGAACAAAGGGATCTGGGAATACAGGGCGATAATTCATTGGAAGTGGCTTCACAGGTAGATAAGTTTGTAAAGAAAGCTTTTAGCACACTGGCCTTCATAAATCAAAGTACTGAGCAAAGGAGATGTGATGTCATGTTGAAGTTGTACAAGCATTGGTGAGGCCTAATGTGGAGTATTGTGTGCAGTTTTGGTCACCTACCTACAAGAAAGATGTACATAAGGTTGAAAGAGTACAGAGAAGGACATTGCTGTGTCTGGGAAACCTGAGTTATAAGGAAAGTTTGAATAGGTTAGGATTTATTCCTTGAATGAGAGAAGATTTGATAGAGGTATACAAAATCGTGAGGGGAATAGATAGGGTAACTGCAAGCAGGCTTTTTCCACTGAGGTTGTGTGGGGCTACAACTGGAGATCATAGGTTAAGAGTGAAAAGTGAAAAGTTTAAGGGGAACATGAGGGGAAACCTCTTCACTGAAGGGTCATGAAAGTGTGGAACGAGCTGACAGCACAAGTGGTGCATGCAAGTTCAATTTCAATGCTTAAAGAGTACATGGACGATAGGGGTATGGACAGCTATGGTCCTGGTGAAAGTCAATGCAGTTTAAATAGTTCAGCATGGACGAGATGGGCTGAAGGGCCCATTTCAAGAACACAAGATGAAGAGCTCTTGAAAGTGAGTCCATAAGTTGTGAAAACATTTCAATGATGGGGTAAGTAACGTTACCCCCTTTGGTTCATGAGCTTGATGGCTCAGGGGTAATAACTGTTCATGGAGCTGAGAGTGAGTCCTGGGGCTCTTGAGGCTTCTTCCTAATGGCAGCAGCAAGAAAAGAGAATGACTTGGGTGGTGGGGGTCCTTGATGATGGATGCCATTTCCTGCGACAACACTCTGTGTAGATGTGCTCAATCGTGGGGAGGGCTTTACTTATGATGGACTTGGCCATATCCACCACTTTTTGTAGTATTTTCTGTTCAAGGGCATTGGTATTTCCATACTAGGCCATAATGAGGTGCAAAATTATAAAGGAAGCAGAGACGTTGTGTACTTTCTTTGTAATTGCATTTATATGCTGGGCCCAGGACAGAAGCACTGAAATGATAACACTAAGGAATTTAAAGTTGCTGATGTTCTCCTCCTCTGATCCTTCAATAAGAACTGGTTTTCTCCTCCTGAAGTCAATAATCAGTTCCTTGGCCTTGTTGACATTAAGAGGTTGATTTGTGGCACCATTCTCAGGCAGATATTCCCACAGCCTTGTGGTGCACCTGTACTGATGTAGATTGTGGAGATGTTGTGGCCAATCTGAAATGAGATCTGCAAATGAGGAAAATGAGGATCCAATAGCACAAGGAGGTTTTGAGACCAAGGTCTTGAAGCTTATTGATCGCGTTGAGGGGATGATAGTACTAAATACTGAGCTGAAGTTGATAAAGAGCATCCTGATGTATGCACCTTTGCTGTCCAGATGTTCCACGGTTGAACGAAGAGCAAATGAGATGGCATCTGCCATGGTCCTGTTGTGCTGGTAGACAAATTGGAGTGGATCCAAGTCGCTTCTCAGGCAGAAGGCGGCATGTTTTATCATCAACCTCTCAAAACACTTCAACACTGTGGATGCAACTGCTAGTTTAAATTAACCACTTTCAGCAAGAACTTAAAACAATAATGGAAAGTACCTTTTTTCTTTTCTATTTTTTTAACTTGCAGTTTCTCTTCTTTCTTTTTTTCTTTTTCTGCTTTGGCTGCCCTGCACAGAAATTAATAATTAAAACAGAGAGAGAAAAAAATCTAATTAGTAATTTCTGTTAGTTTCAGACCAACATTTCTCATATCCTAAACAATAAAAAGGAAAATGAAAAAAAGATTTATACAAGCACCTTAGGCCACTAGAGAACACTTTAGAACTAATTAGACATGCATTTTTTAAAAATGTACAAGTTATTATAACATAGAATTTTGGCAGCCAATCTGCACAAGGCAAGCAAAACTATGATAGTGGCCAAATAACTTTACAAGCGTTGATTGAGGATTAAATTTTAATTATGACCCTGGGCAAAATTATCTTGTGATTCTTTAGAATCATGGGATTCATTAATCCATCCCAGCTCTCTTACCGCATTTGCTCCATGGTATTGATAGCTCCAGAATCTCAATAGACAGACTGGGCATTTTTCATGCATTAGCTACCAACTTGGGAGCATCATAGTGAAAACCCAACCAAATTTGAGCTACACCAATGCAAGACTGCTAATGAGGACTAGTTGCCTAATCTTGGCATCCTATATATAGGTTCTACATATCCACACGTGTAGGGAGAAGACAGAACATAGCCCAGAAATAAGGTAATATTTTACTGGATGACCAAACTTTGAGCTGATGTTTAAATATAAGACATTCTGCAGATGCTGGAAATCGAGGAATACACAACAAGTCTGGAGTAACTCAGCAGTTCAGGCAGCATCCATGGAGAGGAATAAACAATTGATATTTCAGGCCAAAACCATTCATCAGGACTAGCTAAATGGTCTTGGACCAAAATGGCAACTGTTTACTTCTCTCCACATTTACCGCCTGACCTCCTGAGATCCTCTAGCACTTTGTGTCTGAAGAGATGTTTGTAACAACAGATGTTTGTCCAGTGGTATATCCCATGAAATAGCATAGGATGCTGAAATCTGAACTGTTACAGCTGCTGGACAATGAAATATAACTCACCTTTCTTTGTGTCGATCTTCCTGCTTACGTTTTCTTTCTTTAGGCTCTCTTTCTTTTTTCTGTTTATTTGTGGGTTCAGAATGTGGTTTCTTTGGCTTTTTTTTCACCTGCAAATAATAATGACGTGTTCTATTTCACCTTTTAAACTATATTTAACAAAAAAAACACTTAAATACATTGAATTGTTAGTTGTGCAGCAAAAATGAGATACAAGACCATAAGACATAGGAGCAGAGCTAGGCCTCTCAGCCCGTCGAGTTTCCTCCACCATTTCATCATGGCTGATCCATTTCTCCTCTCAGCCCCAATTTCCTGTGCTTTCTTCCTGTATCCCTTCATGCCCTGACCAATCAAGGATCTATCAACCTCTGCTTTAATATACATAAAGAGTTGGCCTCCTTAGCTGCCTGTCGCAACAAATTCCACAGATTCACCACTCTCTGGCTAAAGAAATTCCTCATCTCTGTTCTAAAATGACACCCTTCTATTCTTAGGCTCTCCACCATAAGAGGCATCCTCTTCACATCCACTCTATTAAGGCCTTCCATTTGATAGGTTTCAATTAGGTCACCGCTCATTCTTCTGAATATCAGTGACTACAGGCCCAGAGCCATCAAACATTCTTCATATAACAAGCCATTCAATCCTAGAATCATTTTTGTGAACCTCCTTTGAACCCTCTCCAGTTTCAGCACATCCTTTCTCAGATAAGGGGCCCAAACTGCTCACAATACTCCATGTGAGGCCTCAACAGTGCTTTATAAAGCCTCAACGTTACATCCTTGTTTTTATATTCTAGCCCTCTTTAAGTAAGTGCTAACACTGCAAACAAGAGAAAATCTGCAGATGCTTGTAATCCAAGCAACACACAAAATGCTGGAGGTCCTCAGAAGGCCAGGCAGCGTCTATAGAAAAGAGTATAGTCGACATTTTGGGCTGAGACCCTTCAACAGGACTGTCTTGCTGAAGGGTCTCAGCTCAAAATGCCGACGCTAGTCTTTTCCGTAGACACTGCCTGGCCTGCTGAGTTCCTCCAGCACTTTGCATGTGTCGTTAACATTGCATTTGCCATCCTCACCGCAGACTCAACCTACAAGTTAACCTTTAGGAAATCCTGAACGAGGACTCCCAAATCCCTTTGCACCTCAGTTTATTGAATTTTCTCTCCATTTAGAAAAAATCAACCCTTTCAGTTCTTCTACCAATGCATGACCATACACTTCCCAACACTGGATTCTATCTGCTACTTCTTTGCCCATTCTCCTAATCTGTCTAGGTCCTTCTGTAGCCTCTCTACTTCGAAACTACCTGCCCCTCCTCCTACCTTTATATCATCTACAAACGTGGCAACAGAGCCGTCATCCAAATCATTAACAAATAATGTAAGGAGAATCTGTCCCAACACAGACTCCTGAGGAACACCACTACTGACCAGCAACCAACCAGAAAAGGCTCCCTTTATTCCCACTCTGCCTCTTGCCAGTCAGCCACTGCTTATTCATGCTAGAATCTTCTCTTTAATACCACAGGCTCATAGTTTATTAAGCAGCCTCATGCATGGCACCTTGTCAAATGCCTTCAGAAAATACAAATATACAGGATCAACCAATTCTTGTTTGTCCTGTTGTTATTCCTTCAAAGAACACCAACAGATTTTTCAGGGAGGATCTTCCCTTGAGGAAACCATGCTGACTACCACCTATTTTATCATGTGCCTCCAAGTACTCGAAAACCAAACCCTTATCAATCGGCTCCAACATCTTCCCAACCACCGAAGCCAGACTAACTGGCCCATAATTTCCTTTCTTCTGCCTCTCTCCCTTCTTGAAGAGTGGAAAGACATTTGCAGTTTTCTAGTCTTTCGGAACCAATAGAATCTGGTGAAGAGTGATGCAAAATACTTATTCAGTTCGTCTGCCATTACCTTGTCCCCCATCACTACCTCTTAAACATCATTTTCCAGCGGTCCGATATCCATTCTTGCCTCTCTTTTACACTGTATCTGAAGAAAATTTTGGTATACCCTTTAATGTTATTGGCTAGCTTATTTTCATATCTTATCTTTACCCTTCTTATTAAATTTTTTAGTTGGCTTCTGTTGCTATCTGAAAACTTCCCAATCCTCTAACTTCCCACTAATTTTTGCTCTATTATATGCCCTCTCTCTGGCTTTTATGTTGGCTTTGACTTCTCTTGTTATACCAAATTCCCAGTGATTTTCTAGATGTCATTCTGGTTTTCCTACACTTTGCTAATTTTTATGAATGTCAACACTTCCCAGAATAAATTAGTTTCTTCCAGTATAAAGGAATGCCTTGTTGGCCAATATGATTAAATATAAATAAAAACCTGATGCTGTAAAAGTATATATTGCCCTTTTGCATTTTCTGAAACTTTTTTTTGTAAAATATTGCAGAGTACTTTTAAATTATAACCTTAGCATTAGTATATAAATATCTCCAATGCAAATCCAAAATCAGAGTCAGTACTGCTGCTGCATCAGACTTTACGAAGAATCACACAGAGAAAGAAGGTTTTCTGAACATTTAGTGACAGTGTTAGAGCAAAAGATGCCACAGTTATCTGAAATCTGACCAAAACAAAATTAATAATAAACACTGGACATTAGTAATAAAACAGAAAATCTTGCATCCCTACAGTGTTCCGTGTTCTACTGCCCTCTAGTGGCTACTTGCATATACTGTATTGGATATATTAGTGGCCATCTTATGATCCTAGTTTTGAATGATTTAAATGTAACCCCCACATACAATTATTAGCATATACATATCTATTATGACTCTCATTCTTAAGTTTGAAATTATCTTCAATTGCTGTAATTATCTTATCAGTTGTTAGAATACTGAGTGTACTGGAAATTGCAAAGGCTACAGGACCAGACATCTCAGTTGTAGTATAAAAGACCAGCTAGCTATTCCAGTACAGCTACAATACAGGTATGATATTATCTTGCAATCTTGCTTGTAAAAGCAGGACAAATCCAAATCAGCCTAATTGCCACCCATATCAATCTACTCTCCATCATTAAACACCACTTACTCATTCAAAGCTATTTTGGTTTTGCCAGCATCGCTCTTTTCAGAACTTATTAAATGCAGACCTGGAGAGCTGAGTTCCAGATAGCAAGAGGAAGTGACAGCCCTTGACATCAAGGTTGTGTTTGATCAACCGGCATCAAGATGCACTGGTAAAATTGAAGGTCAGTGGTCCTGAAGGTGAAAGTATTTGAGTGCCGAGAGTTATACACTGCACAAAGGAGGACAGCTATGGTTGACAGAGTTCAATACTCAACAACTCAATTTCACCATAGGAGCTTCTCAGGGCAATTTCCTGGGCCAAACCATTTTTAGCAGCTTCAAGGACCTTTCTCCATCACAAGGAAGAAAATAATTGCACAACATTCAGTTTCAGTCAGGAGTCCTTAGCAAATTAAGTAATTCAGCCCTTCTTGCAACGTAACTGGGACAACACATCAGGCATTAGCTGATAAGTGGCAAACCACAGAAATGCCAGTTAACAACACTCACCAAAGTGAGAGCCTGACCATCTACTCTTCCCATTCAATGACATTACCACTGGCAAGTCTCCCAACATCAAAATATTGGAGTGTCACTGACTAGAAACTCAACTGCGCAGAGACTTCTAATCTGCAGCCATTACCCTAAGGTCTTTCAGTCATCTACAAGGCACATCAGAGAAGTGACAATACTCTCCACCTCCCTGGATGACTGCAGTGCCCACAATTCAAAGCAGCATTCAAGGCAAACCACCCACTTGACTGACTTGATAGTATTAGCAGCCACTGAGTTTATTGTTTTGGTCAATCATGAGTATAAATGATCCTCTAGTTAATCACCCCATCAACCACTCTGAACAACTATAACTATGACTATGACTACTACCAGCTCATAGTGGCGGCAAACTGTACCACTACAGTTATTCCAATACATTCCAACAGCAGCTCTCACTCTGCCATCATGAAGGACAGGAACATCAGATGATGCCTTGAACCGTGAAACACAGCATGTTGTGATATCCAAATCTTGAAACTCCCTCTCCAATAGCATTGTCAGAGTACCTTCACCAGTAGACTGCTCCCCACCACCTTATTAAGAGCAATTATGGAAGGGCAATAAATAGTTACCTTGCAAATTAGCCCTAGGGAACAAAAATGAACTTTAAAAATTGTATTAGTTGACACATCCCTGAGCCTGATTTTATCACCAGTTTGGTCTCTATATGGTCACCCAATAAAAATTACATTAAAGTTCAAGGAACAACATAAAAATTTATGTATAGGAAAGAGGTAAAAGGTCAATACGTTTTAATAAACTTTTTGTATTAACCACAGATATTTTATGACTACCCACAGTTACATAATCTACTATTACTTACAGGATAGATCCAGGTAGTTAAAAATAGCATGCAAAAATAATAAAAATGAATGACCACTAAAACCATAACCACAATAACACTACATCTTCAAAGAATGTTGATGAAGATCTGAACAAAATTAAAATCGTCAAAATGAACTGAATCAATATAAACTAAAATCACCTCCTTTTCCACTGCAGAGTCCGAATCAGAGGAGTATTTTGACTTAGCCCGAACTTTCTTGACTTTCTTTGATGGTTCTTTCTTTACTTCATCTATTTCATCAACTAACTTGTCCTGATCATCCTCTTTTTCTTTTTCTTCTTTCCGTTTCCTCTTCTCTTCTTCTTCCTCTTCCCTTTCCTTTTCTCTTAATTTTCGTAGCTCTTCCTCCTGCTGTTTCCTTCTCCTTTCCTCTATCTCTCTCTTTCGTTCTTCATCTCGCTTTTTCCAGTCACTGATCTTATCTTCAGAATCGCTGTCACTGCTAAAATTAAACAATGAATAAGGTACATACATAGGTTTGCAGGAGATTTCTAAAGGAACCAGCACAGGTGCAAAGGGCTAAATGGTTATGCTCTGTACTCTTCTTTTCACTGATTAGTTGTTATAATTTCAGGTGACGTTTTAAAATGTCTTGATATTACTACTGGTTTGAGGTCTTCCTCATCTGCATCAGAGCTCCTTTCCAAATACTCAGAAGTTAAAGGCCTCTGACTGCAAATCTGATAAGCAATGATGAGAGTGCCAGGGTCCAAGGAATTTAATCAGTCCTCCTAATGTTTCCAATAAATTCTCTTTTCAATTAAGTTTTTTTAAGCTCCCTTCTGAAATTAGACTCTTGGCCGTCTCCCAATTTTGCTATATTTATTTTGTCATTTGCTTTAGTCACTTATCTCCTTATAATTTCTTCTGTAATCACAGAGATCCCACTAATTTCCGTTATTTCTTTTCTAAACAGTTCAAGAATCCCTTATTACATTTGTTTTTATATTTGTTATGTTACTCTCATTCTAACTTTATCATATTTTTGTCCATTCTTTGCTGGTTTCTAATGTTGAAAGACAGCTTGATAATATTGTACTACTCTTAGTTCAGTCCAATTCCAAGAGTAGGAGCCACATATCAATTTTCTGACTGTATTGTATTTTGTGGCACGGTTATTATGGTAATCTGACCATAGTGACCAGGGTGGGGCATGGTAGAAGCAAATGAGGATAGCTACGTATTCTCGTTTTGTGAGTTTAGTTTAGTCTAGTTGAGAGTTAGAGGCAACTGGGAATTACATTTTTTGTTGATCGCTAATTGGGATGTTATTAGAATACTAATTGGAACACTTAAATATGTAAGAACGCCAATTCTGATATCGCTAATTAGAATGCTTAGTTACTGTGATTTGAACACAAAAATTGATATATCACTAATTTAGTTTTGTTAATTTTTTTTAAATCACTATAAAATCATTTGTCTTTGCTGGATTCAGAATAAAGTATCAAAAGTACCCTTTTCGACTTTGGAACTTTGTTATTTGGAAGTGCGTCATACAGAGTCGATCTCCTCGCTTAGTCTCTCAGCGGTTTTGGTTTGTTTTAAAGTAACTGCTACATTTTGTCAACAAAAAATTGTTATAGCAGACGAACACCAGTCTATGGCAATGGATTGCTTCGGACCTCTCGGCGAAACTGTAGCAGTTTGCAGCAAGTAAACGACCCTTTGTTGATTCGTGCTGTGTATTTGTGGTTTAAACCAGTTTTGAATGGTCAGCACTGCCTGTCCATTGGGGACCGTTGCTTAATCGTACGGTGTTTGCCTGAGGAGTTTGTCACTTTGTTTTATTGAAGTGCTGAAATATTCCGGTTGCCAACATTTAAATTGAAGTCTGTTTGTTCGGTCTGGTTTAAGCGCTGTGGATGCATGGACAGTTTTTTGTTGACTACGTTTATTGAATCAAAAATCGATGGTGCTGCCGGTGAACAAAGAGTTAATTGCGAGACACGCAACTAGAGAAAGCAACACAAGTGTATCGAAGCATGGAATTGGCACCAATGATTCTGGAGTCAGGGCTTGCAAACAAAACAGGAAATTGAAGCTAAAGCTAAGACTAATTGAATCGAAGTCTTCAAAAGGGTTTGAAGTAAATGTAAACAAAATTAAAGGTTTAATACCATCAATTAATAACCTTATGAAAAATAAAGAAAGTGTCTTACAAGTGCAATCTCAATTTGACTTACTTTTGTGAAGCTGCTGCTAAGCAACATCACATAATAAACTCATTACTTCCCCAGCTCGTGCAAGAAAGACAAAATAGACATTTTTCAAGCATTGATGGCTATTATAATGTATTCATAGGGGATGTGAAACAATAGTTGACCAAAATATGTTCTATTAGTCATGTTGCTGCAACAGGTGAATATGTCTCACCTTCCATCAGACAATGCTTCTTAAATTCCAAGGCATGTTTTGATTATGCAAAGAGCAGGTGACCCACAGGATATTGTGAAACTGAACCACGGTGTGTGTAACGTTTGTGCTCAAAGTTCTCTTGCAGGAAGAAAACCTTTTGTATCTTCTACCTCTTCTGCCAGCACTAAAACAAAGACCGATTAGCTGCATTAATTGTATTTCAACAATTACCGAACTACAACCATGCACTGGAAGAGCAAGAGGTGCAGATGGAAGAAGTGGATCATCTATGGAAAAGGAAGGAACAGCTTAAATTGGAGGAAGAAATTGCTATGCATATGGCTAAAGTTAATGTGTTAAGGCCTTCAAGTGTAGTGAGTGCTATAAGTGCTCCAGCAGGACAGTCCTATGGTGTGAGTTCCTACAATAAAAAGGCACAAAGGAAAACAAAAACACCCAATGTCAATGCTGATTTATTCGTTCCTCAAGTTTCCCTGAAACATGAACAAGACCCCCAAGAGGTTGTTCAGGGTCCTCTAATAAGGCACTCTGAAACTACGTCATATGCAACAGCTCAAAGTGCTCATGGGGACATTACCTTACAGCATGAAAACACTTGTTTTAGATGACAAGAGGTCAAAATAGTGCTATTGAACCAGAATGAAATAACAGCCTTATTGGTACAACAACATATTTCATCTTTGCCTAAAAAAAGATTCAAGTTTTTGATAGTGATCTATTGTTATATCATGCATTCATGAGGACTTTTATAAAGTGTTGAAGGCAAGAATGGCAGCTATAGCGACTACCTTTATTTCCTTGAACAGTACACTAGAGGTCACCCTAGAGAACTTCTCAGCATGTTGACCCCAAGAAAGGATATGTAAAAGCTAATGCTTTATTACAGGAACATTTTGGCAAATGAACAGAAAATTGCATCTGCCCACATGCAAAAGGCTCTTTCTTGGATACCTATCAAATCTGAAGGTGTGAAAGCTCTTCAAGACTACAGTCTTTTTCCTTAGAGGCTGTTGCAATGCCATGGAAGAAGTGAGCTGGTTATACCTGCCAATATGTCGATTGTTGTAAAGAAATTGTCCTATTTCTTAGGGATAAATGGAAAACAGTGGTTTGTAAACTGCAAGAAAGGCACAACCATAAGATTACGTTCACTGACACTGCTGATTTTATAGAAAGGCAAGTAAAGATTGCTACATACTCAGTGTTTGGGAATATAAAGGACGCTAGATTGCCTGCAATAAGCAAAGGTGTAAACTAAGTCACAATTTCATTCTAAGGCTAAAGGAAGCAGCTTTGCCACTACTGTGGCAACTGTTAGAAGCAAAGCTAAAGCTGAACCTGGGACTAATGAAGGGAAATGGTCTCGTCAGCCAAAAGGGTTTGTCAGTTCTACGAGGGTGAACATACATTGGATACATGCCCTCAGCTGGAGAAAAGCTCAGCTCACAGTGAGCCGATCATCTTTCTAAAAGAAAATGGTGTCTGCTTCGGTTGTTTGTGTACAGGACACATCAGCAAAGATTGTAGGATGCTCCTTTCATGCAAGAGTGTAGTGCAATGCATCTCAGCATACTTCATATTCACTCCAGCGAAAAGGGTGCAGAATCAAAATAGGCTGTGAAAGAATAGACAGAGCAGTGAACAACGCCCTGGTATCTGTGGCCCTACAGGGGTAGTGATCATGATTGTAAATTTCCCAGGGATTAGTTTCAACTGAAACATGTTCATTTGCCAGAACTTGATTCAGAAATTGAGTTGCTGATAGAGACAAATGTACCTAAAGCATTGGAGTTGCTGCAAGAGATTTTGCATTGTTAGTGATGGACCCTACGCAATTAGAACAATATTGGGTTGCACAGTGAATGGACCATTGAAAGGAGACCATAATGACAAAAGAAACTGAGCACAGCCAGAGCTGACAGTTAAAAGGATTTCAGTTTTTAAAACCTGGATGAGCTCTGACAGCAGCAGTTCAAGGCAGACTTCCCTGTATGCAATCAGAATGAACAACCCGGTTTGTCAAGAGAAGATCACAAGTTCACAGAGCTTACCTTCAGAAAGAAAGGTTAACATGCCAAATAATAGGAAGGTTGCTAAACAGTGTGCTCTAAATCGAAGAGAGATGTTTATGGAGGATTTGTCATTTTACACTGACCACAGAGGTTTCATGAAGGATGTCATCTCCAAAGGTTAGCTGAAAGAGTGCCAGCAGAAGATCTACATCAGGGTATTTATCAGCTCAGAAAAGGGAAACTTTGTGTTGTGTTTGACTGTGGAGCGACCTTTCAAGGAATATTATTTAATGCTCAGCTTTTACAGGGTCCAGATCTTGCTAGCTCACTGACTGAAGTCATAACCAGATTCAGAAAAGAACTAGTGGTGATCACAGTAAATATTGAATTAATGTTTCATCAGGTTAAAAAAGTACCAGTGGAAGATGCAGATCTGCTGAGGTTTCTCTGGTGGCGACCTCAACCAAAATATGACAGCTTTTGAAATGGTGGTACATCTTATTGGAGCAACTTCATCACCGAGCTGTGCCAACTTCACTCTTTAGAAATGCACAGAAGGCAATTAAGAACAGTTCAGCTGAGAGACGGTGGATAAAGTTTTGCAATGCTTCTATGTTGATGAAGGTTCAAAGATCAAATTTAATGTCAGAAAAATGTATACCTCCTGAAATGCTTTTTCTTCGCAAACATCCATGAAAACAGAGAAGTGCCCCAAAGAATGAATGAGTTAAACGTGAGAACCCCAAAGTCCTCCCTCCAGCTCCCTCCCCGTGCGTAAGTGGTGGCGAGCAACAATCCCCTCCTCCCCTCACTGGCAAAAAGAAAGCACACCTGCTACCGAGCATAAGCATAAGTTAAGCGATAGCAAACTCACAGACCAAAGTTACCCCAAAGGCTTCACATTTCATCCAACATTTGACAACCCACAGATTCTCTTTCTCCCTGGTAAGGGAGAGGGAGGTGTCCCCCATTTTCACAGTGAGCGGGAGACATAACAACAACCCGCTGGTTTACAATGTTAAAAGTCCATTTTGTCGCTTTTTTCGTCTTGAATGCCTTGTGTTCTCTATTCTCTCTATCATGACCTTTTATCTATTAGTACAAAAGACAGCTTTCAACTCACAACGTGGATAAGCAATAGACATAGTGTGCTAATTGTGATACTAGAAGAGCAAAGAGCGAAAGACAAAGAATCTAGATCAAGATATTCCTTTGTTGGAGAGAATACTAGGTATGCAATGGTGCATTCAGTCTGATACTTTCAAGTTTAAGATCATGATCCAAAATAGACCACTCATCAGAAGGGGTTTCCTCTCCAGTTAGTTCCATCAATGACGTTTTAGGAATCTTGAGTCCGGTGGTGCTATCTGCTAAGATGGTTTTATAAGATCTTTGTTAAGAAGGGATTGGCTGGGATGACACTAAACCAACTTTAGTTAGTCATGAGTGGACAAGCTAGTTGGA
This sequence comes from Mobula hypostoma, assembly GCF_963921235.1. Lineage (NCBI taxonomy): Eukaryota > Metazoa > Chordata > Chondrichthyes > Myliobatiformes > Myliobatidae > Mobula > Mobula hypostoma. The sequence continues at coordinate 14,899,782 of NC_086120.1, read as the reverse complement.
AGACTTCAAGGTTGTTAGATGTTTGAAGCCTGCGGATTTTGAAGTAGTTACTACTGCAGTTACACCAGTTTACAGACGCAAGCAAATATGGCTATAGAACAGTGACCTACCTATTGACGCACAAAACATGCTCTTATCAGGGGAAAATTTACAGTAGCTTCACTGAAATCAGTTTCCATCCCTCAAATGGAGCTCACAGCTGCCACGGAGGCAAGCTATATGGATAAGTTGTGCAGAAAGCAGTTGCACGTGCAGCTTCATGACTCAGTGTTTTGGACCAATAGTACTTCTGTGCTGAATGAAACTTCCAGGTTCTGAACCTTCATTGCAAACAGAGTTTCAGAAATTTTTAAGGTTTCACAAGCATCTGAATAGAGGTTTGTAAAACACTTCAAGCACCCCAGCAGATTTGGCCTCAAAGGGTTGAAGGTGAAAGTATTCCTGAATAATGAGATATGGGTGTCAGGGCATCAGTATCTTCTTCAGCCTGAAAGCAAATGGTCTGTGAATCCCAACTATTCTACAGAACTTCTGCTACATGATTTGGATGTCAAGAGAAGTGTTACAATGAATGCCATTCAGACTGAAGAGGAGGTAGATGTGGTAACATGTATAATCCATCACTTCTCATCTTGGACCCCTTTGAAGAAAATATTGGCCTGGATTCTTAGATCTAAGCACCTGCTCTTATTTCTTAGTTGAAAGAGGAAGCAAGTGAACATTGCTCTTGCTCAGTCTGACTTGAAGAACAAGGGTATTCTTTGGAGAGAAAAACTGAGAAGGCCAAAGGTCAGATTGGCCAAGGTTGTCTCTCGGTGAAAGAGCTCAGAAAGGCTGCAATGGAGGTCAATGGGTTTTGCCAAAGAAAGATTTCCAGATGAATTCTCAAGTTTGCAAAGTGGAGAAAGTGTGAAAAGGAACAGACATATTTTCAAGCTCAATCCAGGTCTTGAAGATGGTCTCTTGAGAGTTGGTGAACAACTTAGTAGGCAGTCATGCCTGGACAGTCTAAGCATTCTGTTATACTGGCAAAGGATCTTCATATCTCAGACCTCATGTACATCAAGAGGTGGGACACAATGGCCGTAACCATGTTATCCGGGATGCATCAAAGCTACTGGATTCCTGGTGCTGTACAGCTATTAAGATGAATCCTGTCTAAATTGTTGTTTCTCGACTGTTATGTGCAGCTCCAAGATGCCAGCATATGGCAGATCTACCTCTGTACAGCAAAGAGCGATTGAAAAGTGGAATAATTCATGGGATTAGTGATGTCCTTCTTCAAAAAAGAATTAAGCCGATTTTTAACACCCCCCCCCCACCACCAGAGGTGGTTCGTATCATGGAGAACATGAGAGAGATCAATCAGGTCTGTGCAAAAGGTCTTCAATTCCAGCGTGAAGGTACAGAATCTTGACCAAGAGGATCTCCACACAGTTCTTTGTGAAGTAGGGGATATTATCAATAGTCGCCCAATTAATAAAGCATCATCTGATCCCAATGATTTGGAAGCACTAACAGCTAACTATCTGTTGCTTCTGAAGACCTCACCATCCTTACCACCAGGAGAGTTTCAAATGGAAGCTATTTATGCTCATCTTAGGTGGAAGCAGGTCCAATATACGTCAAATTTGTTTTGGAAACAGTGGTGGGTCAAAACTCATGGATCATGGGAACAGTCATTCAAGCCTTTCCAGACAGAAGAGGATTTGTGGGCAGGTGCGCATCAAGACCAAAACCTGTCCAGGGTCTAGACAGGCCCTCTAACCAAGACTTGTATTCTACAGGGGGCAGAGGTTTTAGGAGCTACAACTCTAGAAGCTTCGTGCTTTGACTTGACTTACTGACTTGACAGAGTGGTGGTAAAGGTCACTCCGTACTGGGCTAAGTGCTGGTAACCTCTAGCCTAGATGACTGTTACAAGATTTGAATGGAAGAACGAAGAAAGAGGACATTTAAATAAATGTTGTTTATCCTTGAAGATTTCATGTCTTCTATGTTAGTACTATGTAGTTACAATTATTTTAGTATAATAATTAAGGAGCTGGGATGTAGGAGCCATGTATCTATTTCCTGTCCCTGGGAGCCACGTTATCAATTTTCTGTCTTTAATGCATTTATTTCAGTAATCTCACGTGGGTTGGGGCATGGTAGAAGCAACATATTACATATTCTCATTTTCTTAGTTGCTTAGTTTAGTTGAGAGTGAGAGGAAGCAGAGAATGATATTTTTTTATTGACCACTAATTGGGAAGTTATTGGAATGCTAATTGGAAAGCTTAAATACATATAGAACTCTAATTCTGATATCATTAATTAGAATGCTTAGCTACACTAATTTGAATAATAAGATTGCAATGTTGCTAATTCAGTTTTATTAATTTTTTTTTTAATTGCTATAAGATCGCTCGTCTTTACTGGTTTCGTAATAAAGAATCAAAAGTACCTTTCTTTGACTTTGGAACTTTGTTATGTGGAAACGCGTCATACGTGTCATACTCCTTGCTTAGCCTCTCAGCGGTTTTGGTTTGTTTTTAAGTAACTGCTACACCATCCATGAGTGAAGTTATGAATGGCTTACTTTTTCCATGGAAAGTTTACTTCTCAATGGAATATACATTCATCCGCTTTTATTAATCTCCAGGCAAACTGTTAAGTCTCACTTCCCAATCTGCCTTAGTTTCCTCATCCCGACAGGTAATTAACTTTAAACTCAGGATTACAGCTCAAAACTGTATGCAATCCTTTACTCAACGATTAAACTAGAGAGTTTTGAACGGAAATCACAAGTGTACCATGTTAATTTACAACTGGAAAACCCCTTGCTATGATGTTACAAATTAACCCTGATTCTTTATACCACTTTTAAGGAATCTTGTTCTCAAATTGATTCCACAAAGATAATGGACCAAGAAACTGTCCTGAACATATTCCAACTCATCCTTCAATCTACTTTTACAAATTTAATTTACTCATTTTATATGAATATTAAGATGTCCCAGGAAATATGTGTTACTTTTGCTACAACTTCGTAATTCTTGATTATTTTTCCTAACACTGTTGCTGCTGCTGCATAAAATATTTCCACTAGTGCTTTTCTTTTGTCCTTGTCTTTGATTCTATTTCTCAACCAAGATCATAAGTCATACCCTTATCCAATTTCTCCCTCCTTTTGAATTACTAAATTCTTTGGAATATTTAACTATCAAATTTGGTTGCCACACAACTGCATCACTATTGTATTACATCAAATCCATTAATCTATATTTGTTCTACAAGTTCATTAGACCTGTTCTGAATGTGCAACACACACAAAATGATGGGAGGAACTCAGCAGGTCTGGCAGCATCTATGAAAAGAAATAAACAGTCCAAGTTTCTGGCCAAGAGCCTTCATCAGGACTGGATAGGAAGGGGAAAGACGCTAGAATGGGGGGGGGGGGTGCGGAAAGAAGGAGGAGTACAAGCCAGGTGGTGATAAGTGAAGCTAGGTGGGTGGGATGAAGTAATGAAGTAAGCTGGGAGGTGATACATGGAAAAGGGAAAAGGCAAGAGAGGGAGGAATCAAACAGGAGATGAGAATGGACCATGGGAGAAAAGGAAGGAAGGAGGGACACCTTGGACTGTAGCACATAGCCAACGAAAAGGCATGTATAACTGGGGCCCATGCGGGTGTCCATAGCAACACCTTGAGTTTGGAGAAAGTGGGAAGAGCCGAATGAAAAATTGTTGAGTGTAAGGACTAGTTCTACCAGATGGAGGAGGGTGGGGGGAGGAGGGGAACTGGTCGGGTCTGTTGTTCAGAAAGAAACCTTTTTGATGATGAACCCACATGTATACGAACTGGACATCCAATGGTGATCAGGGTCAGGGAATTGAATATTATTGAGGAGACCGGGAGCATGTGAAGTGTCACAGATGTAGGTCGGAAGGGACTGCACAAACGGGGACAAAATGGAGTCAAGGCATGCTGACAAAAGTTCAGTGGGGCAGCAGCAGATAGACAGAAACAAAGGCCGTATCTGGACAGCCTGGTTTGTGGATCTTGAGTAGGAGGTAAATGAGCAGTGTGAGAAGGGAATGGAGGTTGGTGGCAGTAGATAGAAGATTTCCATATTTGATGAGGTTGGTGATGGTGTGGGATACAATGTCCTGATGGTCCTGAGTGGGATCCTGTTCAAGGGGTAAGTAGAAGCAGATGTCTGAGACTTGCCACCTGGCCTCAGCAAGGTAGAGGTCAGTTAACCAGATTACAATAGCACTGTCCTGCCACCGTCACCACACCCCACCCCCCCCCCCCGCCCAGCCTGTGGGGTTGATGGTGAAGTTGGGATTGGTGCAGAGAGTGGTGTGCAGTGCATTTAGAGGGGTAAGGTTTAAATAGGATAGATGACTGCTGGTCAAGAATATCTTGTGAAACATTAGAGGAAAATCCCAAGACATCCTATAACTACATTAGAAGTAAAAGGGTGGCTAGGGAGAGACTGGGTCCTTTTAGAGATCAGAAGGGTTGTCGATGTCTTGAGCTGCAGGAGATTGGTAGAACTTTTAACAAATATTTCTCCTCACTATTTGCTGAAGAGAAAAATCATGGTCACTCAAAAGTTAAGAGAAACAAGTGAAGACACTTTGGAGGACATTCACGTTATCAGGGAGGAGGTATTTGAAGCCTTACAGCACATTAAGGTGGATAAATCCCTAAGTTCTGACAAAGTGCATCCTCAGACTCTGTGGAAGGCTAATGAAATTGTGAAGACCCTCCAGGGATATGTTTGCTTCATCGTTAGCCAGTAGTGAAGCTCCCAAAGGTTGATAATACTGTTCCATTGTTTAAAAAGGGTATCAAGGACAAGCAAGGAAACTACAGACCAGTCAACCTGAGATGAGTAGTGGGGAAGTTACTGGAGGGAATTCTGAGGGCCAGGATCTACCATGGATTTACAGAGTCCAATTAGGAGGAGTCAGCATAGCTTTGTGCATGGGAATCGTGCTTGACCAACTTCTTAAAATAATTTATTTTTGAAGAAGTAACTAAAAAGATAGATGAGAGTAGGGCAGCAGACATAGTCTATTTGAACTTCAACAAGGCCTTCAACAAGGCACTGCCTAGTCTGGAAGGTTGGGTCCCATGAAATCCAGAGAGAGCTAGTTATGTAGATTCTAAATTGACTTGGAGGTGTGAAAGAGACTGTGGTGGTGACAGTTGTTGCTTGGAATGGAGGCCAGTAACTATTGGTGGGACCTTTGTTATTCATCATTTATATGAATGACTTGGCTGCAAATACACAAGGCTTGCAGATGACACTATATTAGGTGGTGCTGTTGATAGTGAAGAAAGTTACTGTAGATTATAAGGGGATCTTGATCAGTTAAGGAAGTGGGCCACGTAATGCAAATTAAGTGTAAGATGATGCACTTTGGTTAGTCAAACCAACTTAGGGCACTAGACTGCGATGGAACAGAGGGACCTAAGGCTACATGCGCAAGCTTTGTTGCAAGTTTAGCACGCTGGCCTTCATCGGTCAAAGTATGGGAATTGGGACATTATGCTGCAGTTGTACAAGTCATTGGTGAAACTGCACTTGGAATACTGTGTACAGTTCTAGTCACCCTTTTATAGGAAAGGGATGCTAAACTGGAAAGAGTTCAGAAAGACGCAAGAGAATGTTGCCAGGACTAAAGAGCCTGAATTAGTTGGCTAGGCTAGGTTATTACTTCTTGTAACGTAGAATGAGGGTGACCTTATAGGAATCTTTAAAATTAGTTGAGGCATTGATAAGGGGAATGGAGAAGTCTTTTTGCCCCAGGATAGGAGATACCAGAACTAGGGAGCAGAGATTTAAAATGAGAGGGGAAAGATTTAAAAAGGACCCAAGGGGCAACTTTTCCACAGAGGATAGTGAGTATATGAAATGTGCTACAAAAAGTGGTTGAGGCAGGTAAAATAGTATCATTTAAGCAGCACTTGGATAGCTGGGGCTTAGTGGGATAGGAGTCAAATGCAGGATATTGGGACTGACTGGGTGGACACCTTAGCAACCTCATTAGGCCAAAGGGCCAGTATCCTGCTGTTTTGCTCTACCAAACCTAATATGTATTTATAGTTAAATTTTATATTATACAAAATATAGTTCCATCTTATTATATATGTATTATGTCATTTTGCACATAGGTTAGTAAGAATTAATAAATATGTTAGGTTTGCACACTATCCTGTGTGTTCTTGGTCATTATACTAACCTGAGGCTGCTGGAGACAGAGGGTAACCTCTCAACTTTCGGCTTCCTTCCTCTTGGTTTAGGAGTCTTCTTTTGAGCTGCTAAAGAGAAGGAAAAGATAATGTCTGAAGTAATTAGACTTGTGCATATTGTTATCTAGATTAAGCATTAAATATTTACTTCATATACTGACATTAGAATCTTTAAAATGTTGCAGATATTTCCAAACTAAGTACAGCCGTACATAATCCATTAATGAGCTTTGTTTTATTTAACTTCTGTAATATAGATAGGATATGAATTCTGATATTTATGACGGAATTCAAAAGCAGTTACACTAATGTGCCAGAACTTCTGACAGCAACGAATCACTCACTGTCTCTACTGAGACATGGATGAACTGGATGGAGATTTAGCTTTTGAGGATCCCCTAATGTTGATGGATAGGAAAGTTGACAGCTGGATAAATTGTAGTGCAATGCTTTGCCAACTGTTAGAATTTTTAGTATTTCTATATGTAAAGACCTGCAGAGACATTCTAAAGTCATTAGAAATCAATCAAGCAATAGCTTTTAAAGTTAATTAAGAACACAAAAACATTACAAACTTGATAAATCAAAAACTGCAAAAATGATCTTATACTTGCTTCCTCCCTTGCAGCAGTTTGTTTATTTGAAACAATTGTCTCACTGTTCCCACAGAAGGTCTAGTCTGGCACAAATTCAGCAGTTACAGTACTCATCTCATTGGAGGAGATGCAGAAGCCTGAAGACACTTTCTAAGGAACAGTTTCTTGCCCTCTAGCATCAGATTTCTGAATGGACAATGAACCTATGTAATCTACCCCAGTAATTTCTCTTCTTTTTAAAAAATCCCTTTTTACACTACTAATTTGTAAAATACATTTCCAATTGTAGCTTTTTTTTAATATAAATTCTTATTATGCATTGCAATGTACTGCTACCAGAAAACAACACATTTCATGACAAATGCCAGTGATATTAAACCAAATTCTGGTTCTGCTGAAGAATTTCAGCAATTTGTGCTCTGTTGCCAGGCTTCACAAGGAATCCAACTTTGGAGAACTACCAGGATATTATTAAGGTAATAATTTCAGAGAATTCATTACTCTTGCTTTTACACAACAGGGTAAACTTCCTCTAACAGGGTGGCTCAGCATAAAATGGCTGGCATTTCCTAGCACACTCCAACCAACCATTATGGAACAACTAAACCTGATAGATGGTCCACCTCATCAATATTAAGTTAACACAATGGCAGTGAATGTAAAACATATTAACATTCATTGTGGTACCTGGTTTTCTACCTCTAACAGGTTTCTTTATGGAGTCGTCAGAGTCAGATTCTTTCTTGTAGTCATCATCGTCATCATCTTCCTTCATTTCTATATGCTTCTTCTCTTTCTCTTCATCCTCGTTATTCTCCTGTTCCTCCTCAGAATCATACTTCTAGAAAAAAAATTACAAAAGAAAATTAAAGATACCTAGCCTTTTAATATATTTTAAAAACAGGAACTCTTACAAATCACTCATAAATAACTGATATTTACTTTAACTAATAAATATCCCAAGGCACTTCAGAGAGAAATCAAACAGCTTTAAGAAAATCCTAACGAGTGTAGAGGAATGCAATATAAAGAGAGTTCAACTCCAATAAGGCTCAGTCACTGATGATGAAATTGAGGGACAGATTGATGGGATGTGCATAGGAGAAAACAAACAACAAGAAAGGGAAAGAATGAGGACATATATGAGGTAGTTACAGAAAAAGGTTAGAGCAGGAATGCACATGAATTACTAACTAAAGATTTTGAATGTGTTTGATAGTAATCGGCAACCTACAGGAATGACAGATTTAAGGGAAACAAACAATTCTGAAAAATAGGGTATTACAAACCCCATTTCCAGAAAAGTTGGGATGTTTTCCAAAATGCAATAAAAACAAAAATCTGTGATGTGTTAATTCATGTGAACCTTTATTTAACTGACAAAAGTACAAAGAAAAGATTTTCAATAGTTCCACTGACTAACTTAATTGTATTTTGTAAACATACACAAATTTAGGATTTGATGGCTACAACACACTCAACAAAAGTTGGGACAGAGTTAAAATAAGATTGCAAAGTGCACAAGATATTCAAGTAACACCGGTTTGGAAGACTCCACATTAAGCAGGCTAATTGGTAGCAGGTGAGGTATCATGACTGGGGATAAAAGTAGAATCCATCAAAGGCTCAGTCTTTGCAAGCAAGGATGGGTCGTGGCTCACCCCTTTGTGCCAAAATTCGTGAGAGAATTGTTAGTCAGTTCAAAAGGAACATTTCGCAATGCAAGATTGCAGAGAATTTAGGTCTTTCAACATCTACAGTACATAATATTGTGAAAAGATTCAGAGAATTCAGAGACATCTCAGTGAGTAAAGGGCAAGGTCAGAAACCACTGTTGAATGCGCGTGATCTACGAGCCCTCAGGCGGCACTGCCTGAGAAACCATCATGCTACTGTGACAATTATAGCCACCTAGACTTGGGAGTACTTCAGAAAACCATTGTCACTCAACTCAGTCGATCGCTGCATCCAGAAATGCAACTTGAAACTGTATTACTCAAGGAGGAAGCCATACATCAACTCTATGCAGAAACACTGGCGAGTTCTCTGGGCCTGAGCTCATCTCAGATGGACCAAAAGACTGTGGAACCGTGTGCTGTGGTCAGATGAGTTCACATTTCAGCTAGTTTTCAGAAAAAACAGGCGTCGAGTTCTCCGTGCCAAAGATGAAAACGACCATCCAGATTGTTATCAGCGCAAGGTGCAAAAGCCAGCATCTGTGATGGTATGGGGGTGCATCAGTGCCCACGGCATGGGTGAGTTGCATATGTGTGAAGGTACCATTGACTCTAAGGCATATATTAGGATTTTAGAGAGACATACGTTGCTATCAAGGCGACGTCTCTTCCCGGGACGTCCATGCTTATTTCAGCAGGACAATGCCAGACCACATTCTGCACGGGCTACAACAGCGTGGCTTTGTAGACACAGAGTGCATGTGCTTGACTGGCCTGCTGCCAGTCCAGATCTATCTCCTATTGAAAATGTATGGCGCATCATGAAGAGGAGGATCAGTCAACGGAGACCACGGACTGTTCAGCAGCTGAAGTCTTATATCAAGCAAGAATGGACAAAATTTCCAATTGCAAATCTACTACAATTAGTATCCTCAGTTCCAAAACGATTAAAAAGTGTTATTAAAAGGAAAGGTGATGTAACACAATGGTAAACATGCCTCTGTCCCAACTTTTGTTGAGTGTGTTGCAAAGCCATCAAATTCTAAATTTGTGTATGTTTACAAAATACAATTAAGTTGGTCAGTAAGACTATTGAAAATCTTTTCTTTGTACTTTTGTCAGTTAAATAAAGGTTCACGTGAATTAACATATCACAGGTTTTTGTTTTTATTGCATTTTGGAAAATATCCCAACTTTTCTGGAAATGGGGTTTGTACATAGACAAGATCAAGATGGCGAGTCACAAAGGGCACTGGCCAAGTCAGGATAACAAGGCAAGGACAACATATGGAAACAGTTTGCATTTTGGCAGATGTAAAGTTTTAGCTCTATATTGGACACGGGATTAGAAATTCAGATCAAGGTAAAAAAAAATGACACCAACACCATACACAAAATCAATATGCTGCATGGACTAGAGTGTTATACTTTTGATGGGAAGTAAAGAATATGGTTTCCCTTTTCCAAAAATTCTAACCTACCCTACAAAAAATGTCAAGTCTCCTTGAAGCTGCTGGCTTTTTCTGTCTTGAGTCTTTAGTCTTGAATCTTGAGTCTTAGTCCCACTTTCCATCAACTGATCATAGGACTCCGTCCCAATTGTGGTCCTTCTTCCATCACCACTACAGTCAATTCTTATCCCAATGCCCAATTTTAATCCACAGACTTACTTTTTAGCCTCTCCAACCTTCAGCAATACAAACCCCATATTCAAATGCCCTAAAGTTAACAAGTTTCTTTTACAACGTGCAGCAGCAAACAGCAAAGTGCTATAAGTTTTAGGTGCTATTAGATTTTCAAGTGGCAGATATACAGTAGAACAAAATAAATGCTGGTATTCTTCACAAGTTATTTATTATGCTTGTATAGGAATTATGGGAACTCAAGGCCATTCAGACTACTTTAGTGTATTCAGTTACACAGTAAATTTAGTTTACATATTGAAAAAAGTGGCTAATGAATCAAGATGATTGAAGTTAAAACTTATTACTTTCAGGAAAGAGTCGCCAGACTGTTGGTGTAACTAGTGCAAGGTCAGTAGAAATTTCCCTGCTGCTTTGCCTACGTATATGCAGAAATACAGACTTTCGTAAATGCACTGGTAAATGGGCAAATAAGCACATTCCACACAAGATGTGAAATTTCTCATCATAGATTTCACCTTAGATTTCAGAACCAAAGCAGGTGAAGAGAAATAATAACCTTTAGATCATTATTAAATTTGTCATTTTCCCTATCTGATATTAAGACAGTTATTCTTTCACATAGACAGTAACATCCCAAATTTCTAAGGCTCATTTACCTTTTTCTTTCTTCCAGCTGCAGGACCGCGCCGAGGTGTTCTAGAAGTAACTTTCTTTTCTAGTGTGAATTCCTAATTTAAAAAATGAGAAAGAAAAATTTATAATGCCAACTATCTAAATATTTTTCGCAGCTGCTTTGCTGACAATATCAAGTGTCCATTCATCACAATAATAATATATGCATTTATAAATGAATAGTTCATCAGTACTGGCTTTTGTACTACTTTGACAATTTCCTGAACCGTAGGATAGCAGTTAAAATTGGTAATTCAGAAATGCCAGATTCAGCCAAAGGTAATCAAGTATTACCCCAGAAGAGGTCAAAGATGAACTATTTTTTTTCCCTGCGTTTTTTCAAATTCATCTGGATTGGCTACACAGCAGATAAATTCAAACGAGTTAGCACAAGAGCCTTACACGTGAGATGGGATGGTTGTTGCTTGGCAAGAAGATCACAAAATTACCAAAGGAACACGAATGGAAACAGTAGAGTAACTTTTTTTCTCCAAAGAATTGGTGTTTACTGTATTTATACTTACTTGGTCACTGTTTTTCTCAGATTCTGAGGAACTTGCTTCAGAATTCTCCTCAAGCGAGTTGGAACCACTTTCCTCTTCCTCTTCATCACTCGATTTGCGAGCACGTTTTGGAGCAGGTCGCTACAAAGTTAGAATGTGGCAAAAGTAAGTTTTTTCTTCCTCTGATCAGAATGTTTGTAGATTGTTGGAATGTAACATCTATAAAAAAATAACTTTGATTGACAAAAAGCTGGAAAGAGTCACAAGTATATTATGCTGTTGCTGAGTGCTATTGAGTCGTTGCCGACTCATGGCAACCGTGTGGATAGAGTCGTTGTCCACAGGGCTTTCATGGCAAGATACACAAGCAGATTGCCAGGCCCTTCTTCTGCCCAGGTTGGGACCCAGCCAGAATTGAACTCAGGACCATCCACATCAAAGTCCAGTACCAATGCCACTATACCACCAACCATTCTACCAACATAATTCTTCTAACAATTACTAACACTGCTCTTTTCCTTTTGCATGGAGTTCATTGGATCTTAATACAGCATAGCATGCAATACTATTAGAAGATCAATAGAAGATTCACAAAATTTGAGTGGTGATGGCACATTTTAAATTTAAAATTTAATAATAATTATTCAGCTATCGTTAAAGTCCATACAACTTGTACCATTTATATATAGACTTTGCCTTCAAGATGTACATCTTAATTGCTCTCGATCTAAAATCAGATCATAAACTTAAACATACAGTTAAACTCATTATCATATTTTCCTCTTCCCACTGAATTTTCAAATTCTCTTCAAACTTGTTTTACTAATTAAAATCTTCAAATGCAATACCAGCTTCACTATTTAAATCATCTCCATCTAACTTTTATTTATCATGCTGCTTTAATGAACTGCTGTTGAAATTCTAATCTTTACCTTTGAAGCATGATATCATGTTTATTCTAAATGTCCATCTACTTGACCACTCTCTGTAAAATCAAGCTCATTCAAACTTTAATGATAATATCTAAAATTATGGGGATTCACCTACTCTTTCAAGTTTAGTGACCCATGTTGATTCCCAGTTCAGCGAAAACTCAAATGTTAATAAAGTTCACATCTCTGAAGCCACTTTCATTCTGAAGATTTAAAGAGATTTCAGCACTATTCCAATTCTGGAGTATTCACAAAATTAGTCACTACACTATTGGTCTCAAAAGCTCTGGACTTCAAAGTCTCTTTACTTTCCTACTGACACCGCCACTTCCAAGTGGATCTTAGATATCTTCCTTGTTTAACCTTGCTTATCCCACAGCGCCACTTAGAAGGTGCTATGCAGCAAGCAATTTTTCACTGTTTTTCAGGTTCTTTTCTTTAAAAAAGTGTTTTGTAAAATTCTGCTATATTTTTCTTGTAAATTTATTTGGTATACAAGGCATTCTCACACACTGTACTCTTTTGGTTCCGTTAACCAGTTGGTCTTCCATTTTCTGATAAAGTAAACTGTATTAAAAAAAATGCCAACCTTTATCAGACAGGCCATTTCCCGCATTTTCCTGGGTCTATTTCTTGTTGTAAACGATTCTAAGGAACACGACTGCCTTTATTCTACAGCCCCACTATTATGCCAAAATCCTTAAGCAATACATCAGTCAAAAACATTTATATTCAACACCAAGGGAAATAGAATGGTCCTGCATATACTGTTCTACATGAAAGTGGCTGTACTCAAACTTTTACATTTAGAACTTCAAAGTAATGATTTATAATCTTAAAATGTCAATGGTCACTCTGGCTTTATTATTCAGGCCTTTGAAATACTGACGGGATTTTGCAAGACCAGGTATAACGCTGCACGTATTTAACTGAGTCAGACAGAGGGTGTCGATTTGCTGGCTCTCTGCACCCTCGGGTTTGGTGGAGAGGTCTGAGAGACAACTGAGCCATAACTAGCAGGAGTGCAGTAGCCCTGCCCCCAAAGCACTCTTACTGGCTTTAACAAAAGGAAAAGAGGGAGAGAACACTACACACAAAATGCTGAAGGAATTCAGCAGGCCAGGCAATATCTAGGAAAAGAGTACAGTTGGCATTTTGGGCCAAAACCCTTCAGAAGGATGGTGGGGGGGGAGGGGGGGCTGAGGAGTAGATTCAAAATGGGGGGGGGAAGAGAGAAACACAAGGTGAAAGGTGAAACCTGAATAGGGTGGGGATGAAGTAAAGAGCTAGGAAGTAAACTGATAAAAAAAAGACAGAAGGTCATGGAAGAAATAAAAAGGGGGAGGAACACCAGAGGGAAGTGATGATTTAGGTGTGATTTCATTGAAACATAAAATTTCAAAGCAACTTGATAGGGCAGATGTACAGATGCCATTTCTCATGATTGGGATGCTTAAGACAAGATAAAATTTGTTGTTAGGTGCATTCAAAAGGCTTTCGCGACAGTGTGTTTATTGTTCAAACAGGGAAGGGGTCATATTTGACCTTGTATAGGAAAATGAATCTGGCCAGGTGATCAGTGTTTCAATAGGAACATAATTTTGGGAACAGTGATCAGAACTCTATAAATTTTCAGATGGTTGTGGAGAAGGATGAGACTGAACCATGGAGAAAAGTGGTAAATTGGAGAAAGGCTAATGACAATTATATTATGCAGGAGAGCAAATTGGGAGCAGCTGCTATTGGGTAAATCCACATCTGACATGTGAAAATTATTTAAAAACAAGTTGGTCAGAACTCAGGACCAAAATATTTCTATAAGGAAGAAAGACAAGAATGGCAAGATTTGGGAATCTTGGATGACAAGATGAGATTACAAATTTAGTCAAAAAGAATCAAGCAGCAAATATAAAGCTTAGGAGGCTGAAACTGGATCGGTCTTTGAGGAATGTAAAAAGCAGCAAGAAAAAAACTTAAACAGGGGATCAAGAGGGCTAAAAGAATTTGTGAAATATCCTTGGCAAGTAGAATGAGAGAGAATCACAAGACATTGTATACACATATTAGAAAGAAGATTGGCAGGACTATAATGACAGAAGAGTTACAAAGATGACACGGAAACTGACCAAGATATGGATAGTGAGAATCCATTTTTCAGAGTGTACCCTCAAGGTCAGATGTGTTGAGGGGTTTATAAATATGACAGTTAGTTATCTTTTGAGTTTAACAAATCCTATTTGTATTCATGTGTATGAATAGTAGCATGAATCACCACTCACAGGAAAGAAGGGAATAACAAAATGGTGGATAGCAGCAAAACCAGCTAAGATAATGATGACAGATATTTGGAAGAGGGAATAAAAACAAATCTGACACACCAGTAAATTACTAAGGCTTTACCTTTGGAAGGACAGGTTTCCTCTTGATGCCACTCTGTTCAATGCTGTCTTTGTCAGATTCCTCATCACTCACTTGTTTGTCCTCTTCTACACCACTCCCTGGGAGTGCTTCATTTTCTGGAACTTCACTGTCAGATGAGCTTGATGGCTAAACGTGGTAAAGCAGATGTCAAATCAGCTTCTGAACTTTTGCACAAAGGAAATTAAAGCCAATGTTATTTATTTCTTTTCCAAGGAAAAATCCAAAATCTAGCATAAGCAAACAGCTTGTTTTAATATAGTTCTTTAAAATGTAGCAAAGCATAATGTGCCTCCTTACTCCATCAACTTCCTTCTTGTGAGGCATTTATCTACCACTGGACTGCTTTCTCCTTGATGATCGTGGACAGTTTTACCAGGGTCCTTGCTACCATGCTCAGTCAAATACTGCCTTAATGTTATGGGCAGCTTTCTTTGAAATCAGGCTCTGACCCATGTTTGGACCAAAACTGGTAAGCTCTGGAGCAAAGACGACCCTGGGTACTGACAAGGTGGGTAATGGAAAGTAAGGACTGCTTATGCTTATTTAGCTGATGATTGAATTTAGATTGATTGTGCAGTAATTTGCAGCTTGGATTTGTCCTGCCTTGTCATGCACAGGACATACCACAGGACAGAGTTTTAGCTTTATTGGAATAGAGGTGCAGCTGATTCCTGGATAGTGTTGTAGCTGAACTCACTGTGCACCGTGTTGTAACCTGCCTGATTCAGCCACCCAGGTGGTGCACAATCCAACAAATGGTAGAAATGGTCGCAAGACCCTGTTGAACACTGGTAACGTAGAGTACTACGAGTACGATTCACTAGTTCATCGGAAAGACTAACAGTGAGTTGTTACGTGGCTAAGGCCCTAATGCCTCGAAGTTGCCTGTTGCAGTCGCCAGCGAAGGAGACATTAGAGTTAGCTGTGTGCCACTGGATTCCGTATTGGGTTGGGGGCTGGCCCCTCTCAATGGTGCTGGGTTGGATTCTTGCAGAAATGTCACTCCAAGACAATATCAATGCACCATCAATCTACAGACCATGGCACTCAGGGATTTGGGCTATATTAATATGATATTTTCTGTAACTATGTTTTTCTGTTATCATAATTATATATGCTACACGTGCTGTGTGCGACTGTTGGTACTCTGCTTTGCACCCTGGCCCCAGAGGAATGCTGCTTTTTGGCTGTATTCCTTTGTATGGTTGAATGACAATGAGGTTTCAACTTCTGGAGCACAAAACTTTTAGGATTTTAGTTAGAATGGATACTGGTCCTACAAATTATGCTGTGGTCTGTGCTCCCAGCCATTTCTTGATATTATGTAAAGCAAATTAAATTGGCTAAAGATCAGCATTTGCCATGGTAAGGATCTCTGGAGGAAGCAAGGATTAATTACTATCTTGGTACATCTCACTGAACATGAGCTTGCTCGCACAGAGAAGAGTGGCGAAGACAGCAGGTTTCATCATCATAAACAGGAGATGAGCAAAACACAGAATCTGGGGGTCAAATATGTGGAACAGCAGGGGCAGTCCCAAGGATTACAGTCATTGTGTCAGCCAGAGTGGATCACTCCAGCCCACTCAACTCCATCATATCGAACACCAGCCCCCAAAAGGCTGTTGATGAATGATGCCTCTGTGGCTCACTCCACACAGCACAAGATCACTTTCACCATTTCATTGTTGTGGGAGTACCAGCAGAATACTGAGCATAATACCAGGTTCTCATCATAGCAGTGGAAAATACAGGGGTCTGCAACACGTTCTCAGCACAGCAACGCATCTTGTATAAAATGCAATGATTATTCCTTTTAGAGTTGATTTCAATTCCATTTGAGTTCTCCTTCCTGGGAACACATTGGAACACCACCAAAATACAAGACTAAGCTTTGAAGTGAGGGAATGGTCACAGAGCTCAAAGATCAGAGAACAGGACAATCTCTTTCTACAGATGCTGCCCACCTGAGCATCGAGTACTTACCCGTTTTATTCCTTTCTTAAATCTGTAAAGATTACTCCCCAAGGTGAGCATGAAATTAACAGAGGGCAGATAGTACATTCTCCTTTTTATAAGGAAACTATTTCAACATTTAGTTCAGGGTCTTTTTAAGTAAGCACAAGGAATTATTGTACTCAACTGGATCTACGATTCATTGACAAAAATATTTTACATATTCACTCTTCAGTCCAGAAGGTCAAACCCATATGCTCAATCAAACCACATTCTAATTTTTTTTAAATTCTGTAAAAGATCTTAGTATTTGTAGATATCTACTTGAACTCGTATACATGGTCTTGACCAAAAGAGCAACATTATTTTAAAAAAAACCTTATCCAGTTTTCAATCCAAAATAATGACTACTTCATTCCTTGTCAAATGACAAGACTCCAATTAACTCTTACAGCACCTGACTCAGGAGACCAAATTTACGCTTTACCCATGAAGTTCTTGTTACACCCAAAGTCTCCTTGCCAACTGGTGTTCTAGAGGAACAAAAGTTTTGACTTGTTTCTGATCTTCTATACATTAAAAGTAGAGTATACATTTTAAAGAAAATATTAAAAAAACTAATTCTAAAATTATTTCAACTGCCTGCATAAGCACTGCAGTATTTCTTATCACAAACCAAAATATTTAGTTTGCGCAAGTCATCTATCTATATTCACAATTATCATTGTTATACAAGTAAAAGCCTCCCAAGACTTAAATCATACATTTCTCCTCAGAAGAAAATTGCTGACCATCACTGAAATACACATTAGTTTAATATCACTCAGTATCAGACAGAGTATTACCATAAATATAGTTTGACACTCTGCAATTAAATACCAAATATGACAAATGCTCAACTCACCAGTGGTGCAGTAAAACTGACGTTTGGGTTGTTTTGTATTTCCCACAATCCTTCATTGAATCCTTTCCTTTTGTTTGGCTTTCCGTATTTGTCTTTGTATTTTTCAAAAAGGAAAATATCTTTTGGACCCAAAAATGCTCTAGGCAACCAAAATAAAAGAAATGTCGATTATACAATTACTAAATATAACATGTGAACTTTCAACATTATACATGGGACCTTGATTATTAAGGATTTTTAAAAAAGATGAGAGAATACAATCTTAACTACACGTCAGGGAGTGTTTTCTCACAGGTAACCTTTCTAGCTTTGAAACAGCAATCATAATCAAAGGTTTACAATAGGATTGAAATAAGATATTGAAAATTCCAAGATAAAAAGAAGGGCCATTTCAAATGGAATAGGAACACATCATGCTTGAATAAATTGGAATCAAAAGTTTCACTTTGGCCCAAATACAGTGTAGTGAGGGAGAAGTAAAAAGATAGAAGATGCTTCTAGAATACGAGCAAAATGAAAGCAATTGAGGCTCTGATTAGTGTGAAACTTGATTAATTGGTGGCATTAGAAAGATTATCTGTACTTAAGGTGGATAAGTCACCTAGTCGAAGAAAGATATATTCCAGATTGATGATGAAAGGGAAGATGCAAGGTCATAATCTTCTCAACAACTATAGGTTCAACGGTGTTGACGGAAGGACTAGAATGTGGAAATAATACACCCTTGCTTTCTTTTATTTAAAAAAAGGGTGCAACGATGAATATTCTCAAAACATCATAATCACCATTACTCAAACAACAGGAATTCTGCAGATGCTGGAAATTCAAGCAACATACATCAAAGTTGCTGGTGAACGCAGGCCAAGCAGCATCTATAGGAAGAGGCGCAGTCGACATTTCAGGCCGAGACCCTTCGTCAGGACTAACTGAAGGAAGAGTGAGTAAGGGATTTGAAAGCATCTCCCCTCCCCCCCCAGCTTTCAAATCCCTTACTCACTCTTCCTTCAGTTAGTCCTGACGAAGGGTCTCGGCCTGAAACGTCGACTGCGCCTCTTCCTATAGATGCTGCTTGGCCTGCTGCGTTCACCAGCAACTTTGATGTATGTTGCTTTAATCACCATTACTGTTTTTTTTGGATAATACATTACAAAAATGAGCCTACCAACAATATGGAACTTTTCTAATGAGAGAAATGCAATCCTTACGATGTACATACACTTTTAAAAAGTATTTTATAAAGTGACACATCATGGGCTTGCCATTGAGATTGAAGGCTATTGAATGAAAAAGCTGATGCAGTGTGGCTAGAAAACTGACTAAACAAGACGAAACACTAATTAGTAGTGAAAGTCCTCTTCAGAATGGGGGCAAGTGTACAGTAGCTTTAAGAAGTTAAGTTTTATTAATGTGCATTAAGAACTTGAATTTGGATAATCATAATAAATGGGGATATGGACTCACTGGCCACTTTATTAGGCACAGGAGTGGAAGCTGGTGTGGCCTTCTGCTGCTATAGTCCGTCCACTACAAGGATCAACATGTTGTGTTCAGAAGTGCTCTTCTGCACACCACTACTGTATCACGTTGTTATTTAAGATATTGTCTTATTCCTGCCAGCTTGAACAGGTCTGGCCATTCTCCTCTGATCTCGTTAATTAACAATATGTTTTCTCCCACAGAACTGCCATTCACCAGAATTTTTTTTTTGTTCTTTCTATGTAAACTCTAAAAACTGTTGTGCATGAAAATCCCAGGAGATCAGCAGTTTGAGATATTCAAATCACACCGTCTGGCACCAACAATCATTCCACAGTCAGAGTCACTTAGGTCACATTCCTTCCCCATTCTGATGTTTGGTCTGAACAACAACTGAACCTCTTGACCATGTCTGCATGCATTTAGGCTACCACACAATTGTCTGATTAGA
This sequence comes from Mobula hypostoma, assembly GCF_963921235.1. Taxonomy (NCBI): domain Eukaryota; kingdom Metazoa; phylum Chordata; class Chondrichthyes; order Myliobatiformes; family Myliobatidae; genus Mobula; species Mobula hypostoma. Next base: position 14,880,300 of record NC_086120.1, on the reverse strand, counting down.
TATTTGCATTTATCAAGCAAGTGCACAAGTGTACCTAATAAAGTGGCCAATGAATGTATACTTATTATGAAATATTTTACAATTATTTCTTTAAACACAAAATATCACCTTTTTAGAATCTACACTAATACTGACTAGATGAACTCCTGCTAAAATATGGCAATACAATTACTCATTCCCATATACAGAGCAACACAATAGTGAAAAACTTTCATGGATGGATGGTGGGAAATGGAGGAATATACTGGCTAACAAATCCAGCTTCACCAACAAAATATCCTAACTGATCATAAATCAATTGTCGTAAAGAAAAGGCAGAATTACATACGTTTCATGAGTACCATAGAAGAAAATCGGGTATTTATTTGATGGTGGTTTCACTGCTCCCTCAGCAACGTCATCGATCTGAAACAATATAGAATTAACATACTTCATGGTTATGATTCAGTCACAAACACAAAATGTAATAATTTTCCAACAGATCTTTCTTTCTTCTTAAAAGAATGTGTCAAATATACATGCTCAATGATTTTTTCAATGGGTATTGCAACTTGCAAATTGTATAGATATCAATAATCAGGAAACAAACCTTTCTGAATCTGCCAATCATCATTGTTTAAGTTGACTAAGCATATGGCTGAACTTACTCCGTTTTCAATACTAACTTCTATACAATATTCTTCTTTGAACCCCCATTTTATCATTATTTACCCTTGATCCATAAACACAGATAGGTAATTTGCTCAGGCCTGCAGCAACTCTAGAAAGTGCAGGTTACAAGATTCACCACTATTCATTCATGAGGTTCTATCCCAAGGAACTGAGTCCAAACCTAGTCAAAAGAAGATACAGGAAGGGAAAGGAGGCAAATCCAAATTTAGATGGACAATAGGAGGTGACCTTGAGGAATGCTCAACATAAAGTAGGTTCCATGAGATTAAGGACAAGGAAACCTCCTAAAGTCATGAGAAATACTGTGGATTCCAGTTAATTGGAACATCAGTTAATCACGGCAGCCGCTTATTTGGAACAACTCTTTAAGAACAAAAAATAATCAAGAAAATGGGTGTGATTCCCTTCATTTATGTGGGACGCTACACTGCTTAATCGGGACAAGATACTGTTGCCAAGCAGTTTCTAACTAGCGTCAGTTGCATGAATCTATGTGGCATTAGACACTACACTGTGCTTAGAGCAAACAATTTTTAAAATAGCATCAATGCATGTGTTTTTATTCAAAAAGCATTGATTTTTATCACTGATAGTTGGCGAATAATAAGCAGTAAGATCATTTAGAATTATTCTGTTCACCGCAGTTTCAAGGATTCAGATTTGGAGATGTCAGAAATGGTGGGGAGTAAAAACGAACCGATTTCACTATTTCAACTAGTTAGGGATTATGAAGAATTTAAAAGGTATCAATAATCATCTTGAACATTACAATGAAAATTAAAATTTGGAGGATGTAATTATCGATAGCATTGTATGATGGCAGTCCGTAATCTGCACTAGGTGCCTGTGCTAATTTTATCTTGTTACTTCATGTTTGTTATTTATTGCTATTTATTATCTGCATTTGCACAGCTCGTTTACAGTTTACAATTCCTAATGTTTGCCGATCCTGTTTACCATTACTCTTCTATAGATTTGCTGAGTATGCCCATAGAATAAGAATCTCAGGGTGACATGCATGTACTCCAAAAATAAATTTTATTTTGAATTTTTTGAACTTTTTAATTTTATTCATTTACAATCAATCAAAAGAACACAGCAGCATGTTGGTTGTCCATCGTATTCAACAATGACAGTGACACCTGCGCAGCAGAATTTATTTTAAAGTGGAAAAGTTGTTGCACTGAGGCAGTTCTACTCTTTTGACCTCAAAGTTTAGGTCCAGTGGCACGAGTAGTCATCACAAGCTGGGGCCTTCCCTGGTTGCAGTGGATGACCCTGACTTCTTCTGTGCCTCATCAAGCCCTTGACTCTTCGAAACATTGCAGAACCATCTTCTTGGCTTTTGGATCTCAGTCTTGATCTCATCTGCCCAGTCGGCCAATTCTGACTTCACATGCTAGGACAAACATGTCCCCGTCTCACTGGAACATGTGACCCACTGGCTACCCTCACCTGTCGAAGCAGTGTACGAGGGCGTGACCACTGTCACATGCCTGGAGCCACAGGTGGGCACTGAGTGTCCCATGAGGACCAAATGTGAATGAGCTGCCCCAGAATGAAGACAAGGCTCCATACACCGCAGCATACACTGGATAAATTCCTCTGTGGATAACTATTAGGAACTAATATACAGTTTTATAGTAGCATTGGTAGTGTTCTGGTTTGGTCTGTATTTCATTTAAATACATAATTTGTTACTCAGTTAAACAGTAGTTAGCCTTTTTTTTTAAAATACCTTTTTAACTATTTCGTTGAAACTTCATCTAATTGGGCAGCTGTTTAATTGGGCCAAAATGTACTTGTCCTGATGTGTCACAATTAACCTGAATCCCCTGTAGTAGGATCAGATTTTATGGTCCCTCTAATCTATTTTAATTTAATAAATTCTTTGCCAATCATGTACTCAAGCACATTTCAAGAAATCGAAGAGTCAAGATTATTTCATGTCATTTTCTGTACACAAAGACAAACAAAATAATTGTTAATCTGAATCTGGTTGATCACAAATATAAACACAGAAGACAAAGAACACAATAACAGAAAAAAAACAATGAATATAACTACACAAGTTATTTTATATACATAGATTTAAGGGCAGACAATCAAAGTGACACTAGGCACAGGAATGTCTGTACATCAGGTGACCGACAGGAAATGATATAGTAATGGGGGTTGAGGGTGTCGAGAGGCAGGTCAGTGGGTGGTGTTGATTAGTCTCACTGCTTGGGGAAAGTAGCTATTTTTTTTCCAATCCAGCGGTCCTGGTGTGAATGCAATGTAGCCTTCTCCCTGGTGGGAAAGGGACAAATAGTCCATGAGCAGGGTGGGTGGGATTCTTCATGATGTTACGGGCCCTTTTCCAGCACCTTTCCGTATATATGTCCTCAATGACAGGTAGGCCGGGATCACTGATGCACTGAGTTTTGCCTTCCTATCCACCACAGTGCAATTTCCACACCAAATAGTGATGCAGCTTGTCAGGATGCTCTCCACTGCGCATCTGTAGAACAGTGTGAGTATGGATGTGCAAAATCCAGCTCTCATCAACTTCCTAGAAAGTAGATTATCAGCATTGATGAGCTTTCTTAATTGTGTATGATGTGTTCTGGGACCATGGGAGGTTATTGTATGCTGTGCACTCCCAGGAGTTTGAAAGAGCTTGCAAGTTCCACAGCTGTGCTACCAATGGAAAGGTGGGTGTGAGTGGTGAGAGTGCTCCTCAAGTCAATAAACAACTCCTTTTTCTTGTTGACAATAAGGAAGAGGTTATTTGCCTGGCGTCAGGCCTTGAGCTCTTCCACCTCCTCTCTGTAGCCTGACTCATTGTTGTTAGACCACAAGACACAGGAGCAGAATTAGGCCATTCAGCCAATCGAGTACACTCCACCATTCCATCATTGCTGATCCTGGCTCCCACTTAATCCCATACACCTGCCTTCTCACCATATACGTTGATGCCCTGACCAATTAGGAAATGATCAACTTCCGCCTTAAATATATGCAAGGACATGTAGACGTGTCATGGGCGAACTTGAAGTTGAAATTGCTCGGCTGTTTGACCCTGCTGTTGCGTGTGAGCAGACTGTACAGAATGAGCTCGGCGGACAGCCCTGGGGGGAAAGAGACCCATGTTGAGGATGATATGGAGGGAGCAGTGGTTGTGCTCCTGACGACCTGAGGTCTGTTCGTTGCACAGTGATATATTTAGACCAAGGAGTAGGAATTTGTTCAGCAAAGTCTGTGGGACAGTAGTGCTGAATGCTCAACTGAAATCCAGAAACAGCAGTCCGACGAGAGTGTCTTCGTTTTCTAGATATGTCAACACCAGATGCATAACAGGTTCTACGGCATCTGTTGCAGAGCAGTTCTGTTGGTAAGCATATTGGTGAGTATCCAGGAACAGAGTTTGTGATATGTGCCATTATCAGCTGTTCAAAGCACTTCATGGTGATTGGAATCAATGCCATCAGGTGGTACTCATATTGTTCTATAGGTGCAGAGTTCTTTGGTACAGGGATGGTGGTTGATTTGAAATATGTGGGGACAGCAGCCTGCATGAGTGAAGAGTCGAATATGTCCGTGAAGACATCAGTGAACTCGTGTGCACGCATTCCATGAGTTCACAGCTTGGGATATTGTGTGGCCAGGCTACCCTACCAGGTTTGACTCTACAGAGAGTCCTTCATCAGACTTTAACTTCTTTTTCCTTTAGTATCCAAATATCTCAGTTTCAATTCCAAATATACTACTCCGCATCTTCCTATCTTGGCGATTAGTCAACGTTCCTCGTCACCAGTCACTGCTGGAGATGAAAGGACAAAATATACTTTGGGTCAGAAACTGCAACATTTGCCATGCAGGAGTGGTTTAGTAGCACAACCCATGCAATAAAAAGGATAAACAAAAAAGTGGTACCAACACAAAAAGAAACTGCTGAGTTTTGTCCTTCACATTCTGAGCTTGTAAAGCAGCCTTCTACAACAGTATTGGCATAAAACACTTCAGGATTATTAGCTATAGGTCATCCTTCAGCGATTTGTCAAAAAAAAAGTTTTAAAGCTTTTAAAAGCTGTTTAAGTGAAAATTACAATTGATAATCAAAAGCTTTGTAAGCAGTACAGAGCACAGGTTACTATGCCCATGAAAAACAATCTTATTTTCACCCTTCATATTATATAGTTACCACCAGTCTAAAACCAGATAAAATTTGTAATAGATTAGCAATTCAAAAGTGACCATCATTAGCATTAAAATCTGCACTGTGTACCCTGATATATCCTACACTCTTACGAAGATGATCAAGCCAAGTAGGGGAAACAGTTTCAATATTAAGAAGCAGGCAAGGAGAAACATTAAGTTTAAAAAAAAAACTTGGTGCAGCTCCAACAGAAAACTATATGCATGCTAAACAAACAATAGCATTTTTAGATAGAGCAAATAACGCACTACTGAAGGGACCAAATCAATGATCTATAACAGCGGTCCCCAACCACTGGGCCGCGGACCGGTACCAGGCCGCAAAGCATGTGCTACCGGGCCGCGAGGAAACGATATGATTTGGCGATATGAGTAAGCTGCACCTTTCCTCATTCCCTGTCACGGCCACTGTTGAACTTGAACGCATGCGAGGTCATTACCCGCGCGTCATCCATGTCAGCACGGGAAGGAGATCAACTCCTCGAGCTTGCAAATGACGGCAGGCTGAAAAGCATGTTTGACATAACATTTCTGCCGGCACTCTGGATCAAAGTCAAGGCTGAATATCCTGAGATAGCCACGAAAGCACTGAAAACGTTGCTTCCATTTCCAACATATCTCTGCAATGAATGCAACGAAAACTAAATTGCAGAATAGACTGGACATAAGGAACCCACTCGAGTATCGCTGTCTCCCATCACCCTTCGATAGGACCGTCTTGTTGCAGGGAAACAAGCCCAGGGCTCCCACTGATTCAGCGATATTGGTGTGTTGCAATGATTTTATATGTTCATACGGGGAAAATATGTCCTGTGTGTTTAATATCCAAATGTTACTTAAAATGTTATGATGCTATTGACTTATAAGTGACTTATATAACAATTACAGCACGGAAACAGACCATCTCTGCCCTTCTAGTCTGTGCCGAACACTACTCTCACCTAGTCCCACCGACCTGCACTCAGCCCACAACCCTCCATTCCTTTCCTGTCCACATACCTATCCAATTTTTCTTTAAATGATAATATCGAACCTGCCTCTATCACTTCTAATGGAAGTTCGTTCAACACTTAATTCAAGCTCCCCTGTCCTCCCCTGATAATTGACTTATCACTATATTCATGCGAGGAAAATATGCGCTGTGTATTTACTATTAAACTCGTTAGATAAACCCTTTTAGAAACGAAATTGAGTGTATTAGCCACTTATCACCTATATTTGGGTCACGATTAACACCCCCCCGAACAGAATCGCCAAAAACAATTTGTAGAAAAAATCAGCACGTACACGCATGCGCACTGGTGCCCGCGCAAGGCTTCATGGTCATTGTAGTTTCTCCTGGGGTAAACAACATATTTGACTGCTACTCTTGACCGTTGGCAACCCTACCCCACCCTCCCCCGCGGGGTCGGCCGGTCTGCAAGAACATTATCGATAATAAACCGGTCCGCGTTGCAAAAAAAGGTTGGGGACCCCTGATCTATAATCCTGGTATATCAAACTGTGAATTAAAAAATCTAATAAGAGGCCCCATGGATAATTCATGTTGCTGAAAAATAGGAAAAGGCAAAGGAGAGTGAAACAAATACAGCCAATTTCAGCCAAAAATACCACACTGTTTATGTACCTCAGTCTCTAGAAATCCCTACCCTCACAAAAGCCAGTCCGCAGTCAACATGATTGATTATGTGTGATACACAAAAGCCATGGAACCCAACAACATCCCAAGTGTGACATTATAGATTTGTTCTCCAGCTCCGAAGGCATAACATTGCCACACACCTGACAAAAAAAGTGAAAAATTGCTCAAATCAATCCTAGTGACCAAATGTTGAATTCAATGTTGGCCTTGCCCAAGTAACCCTTCAGTAAATTAGCTTACAGCAAAAAGAAATGCATGGGCTTTTACCTTGCAGAGCTACTACTGGACTAGAACTGCCTCACTTCCTAACTAGATGTCATAAGCACAAAAACAGTGACAGCCTAAAGGCTGATTTATACTTGTGCGTACTAGCTTACACCCTAGTCTACGCAAATGGGCTACACCGTTGTGAGCATTTATACTTGTGTGTTGGTGTGTCTGCGTCTCTCTGCAATTCACCGCCAAACGCTAGTTGACGGTAGGGTTTCTATGCCACTGTGTTGAGTTTCTTCGTGTTGAAACTCAACACGAAGAAACTCGAACTTCAAACAATGGTGACTGAAACTGAAGGAGGGTGAATTTTCTGTGCTTGTCCAGCCACTGAGAGACATGGACGAGGAAGTGCATTTCAAATATTTTCCGATGTCAGCAGGTAGATTTGACGATTTGGTTCATCATCTCCAACCATTTATTTCACATCAGTGTACGCACAGTATACTCAGACACTGGCAATCACCATTCGAGTTTTAGCTTCAGCTGGAAGTCAACAGGCTGTAGCAGCTAGCTACAAAATGGCGTCAAGCACAGGGTCCTCCATAATTTCGGAGGTCTGTAAAGCTTTATGGAAAGCATTGCAGCCAGAGTTCCTTCCCTGCCCTTCAGTCGCCTAATGGGAAGCTATTGCAGTGTAGGAGGAAATGCAATGCTACCAAGCGGACCAATCACAGTTGTGGCTGCATCGCCGTGATGCGCAGTTACATTTTGGGAGAGGTGCGCGTTAGGCTATGGCGTAGGGTTCAGCGTAGAGTACGGCATAGGGTACGCAGCTACGCTGTACCTGTGGCGTACATTTGACGCCAAGTATAAATCAGCCTTTAGAATCACAACAACCTCATGCAAGTAGGTCTCCTCTCAAGATCACAGGCTTATTTCAGCTCAAGACATTGGCTTGTATTACAAGAATGGAGGGCGCTGGTGTTCTCCTAGACAACAGCCCATACTACAATCTTCCATCATATGAAGCAGCATCATCTGTGCAAGTATCAGAAAATGAGAGATGAAAAAAAGTTTTCATTCTTGCACCTACATAAATTCAATCAGAATGAATTTTATTCCACATCTCAAAGTTTTAAGGTAGTCATTTGTGAATTCTTATAGGCCAAAATTTCCAATACCCAAATAGACATAACCTCGGGGTCATCTGTATTTCAATAGTTGTTGGAATCTGGAAAGAAAAACATTACAGCTGTGAAAACAGGATAGAAAAATAGAATAACTGGCAATCTTCAGTCGAGCTGTCAAAAGACTAATAGGTTAAACTGTTTTTTTTAAGTAAAGTCACTCTACATGGGATTTATTTATACATAAAAAGACTCAGAGTGAGCTTCAACCAAGTACATTTTCAACAATTTTCTAAAATGAAGAGACAATAAACTATAGAGGTGAAATCTGGAGCAAACAAAAGTGATATGATAGAGAAACTCAATAATTCAGGTAGCATCTATGGAGGGAAACAGTCAGTCAAGATCCTTCATCTAGACTGAACGAGGGAGATAACTATAAACAGAGGTAAGGGGGAGGAGAAGGGAGAAAGCTGGCAAGTGCCTGGCAGATCCAGGCGGGGAGCAGTTGATTGGCTGATTGAGTCAGGTGGAGGAGAGAAGGGTGGAGATAGCCAAAGAAGTGATAAGTGGAGACAAGAAAGAGCTGCAGATTATGAAATAGGAAGATGAAAAATTGAACCAAATAAAGGGAGGCATGGTGGGCAGATGGAAACAATGGGAAGAATGTGCATGGGATAGACAAACAGAATAGATGGGGGCAGAAAAGAAAAGATGTGGATGACAGAATTACTGTTGTTTTATTCCCCATATTCCACCTGGGAGCCTACAATCCAACATTTCATTAGATCAGGTATAGTTATGTATTCTTCACATGGGTTTAACTGATAAGGTAGAGACCTCATTCTCTGCATGTAGGCAAATCTATCAGTTCTAAAGAACACCAGCACCCACGATATTTAGCACAAGAACAACATTCATTCAGTTTGCATACATATACTTCAGCAGAAGTCCCAGTTGCAAAAACAAAATACAAATTAGAAATATTTTGGCACCTACATATGTTGACATGTTTCAATAAATATACAAACATGCCTGCATCCTGAAATTATAATTGGCGACCAACTTCCAAAATTTTGCATCTGTGACTGGAAATTGCCAATGCTAGTGGTTTACTGTGGATTGCTTTGTCTCTGCATTTAAACAGTGAGCTACAACAATAACAGGAGGAAACAGGAAAAGTATAAATCAAAAGGCAAAGTTTTTTTTTTAAAAAGTGCAGGTTTCAGGTTTGACCACAGATGTTGCCTGAAGCTGCAACTGCAGGAACTGTTAAACCAAAGCTTGTTGCACACTCTGCAAAGCAGTACACAAACACAGCATACTTTAAAATATATTTAAATATGGAAACATATCTAACTGTATGCAAGTGCTCTTGTTAAGAGTATAAATAGAAAGATAGAGATTTACAGCATAAAGCAAAGAAATAACAACAGACAAAATAAAGTGCAGGTGTTAGCATCTGAAACAAAACAATGCTGGACAATTCAGTGCATCAGCAGCAACTATAGAGGCAACAGGTGTATAAAGTTAGTTTATTGCCATCGGTATGCACACCCAGGGTATAAATACCAGGAAAATTATTTTGTGCAGATGCAGCACAGTACATTAGAAATGTCATAAATAACACTATTCATAACTTACAGAATAAAACTAAACAAGACATCACTACAGGTTGGGGGAAATATAGTCAGAGACAGAATTGGAGTTTTTCAGGTCAGTTCAAGAACCTGATGGCAGTGAGAAAGATACCACGGTTAATACTTTTAAGTGTGGGTCTTCAAAGCTCCTGTACCTCCAGCTGATGGCAGCATAAGAGGGCATGGCACAGATGTAGCATTCCTAAGATACATCACTTCTTCTAGACATCCTTGGTGGGGAGAGTTGCACACATGATGGAACTGTTCAAGTTACCACACTCTGTAGCCTCTGTGCATCACAGCTTCCATACCAGGCCATGATGCAATCAGTCAGAATGCTTCCCCTCCCTGGAGTCTACAATCAGGTCCTTTGTTTTGATGATGTTGCATGCAATGTTATTGCTATGACACTACTCAATCAGCTTACCAATCTTAGTCCTGTTTACCTCCCTCACCATCCACGATTCTGTCAACTAGAGTGCATCTTTTTACCTTTGACCCCCATAGGTTCTGCCTTAAGTTCCTACATGTAGCCAATCTGTATTACCAAAAGTTATGAACTACAGTTTTGCTTGGCAAAACTCTGAATTGCAATTGCTCCTTGGGATCCAAGAAAGAATCGATGGATAAAGTTTATTTTATATACAAACCCTCACAGCTACATCAAGCGGCTGCCCCAGTTAGCCAAAGTTTCACGTAAATAGTTAAAAACGGTATAAAAAAATCAAACTGAGTAACAAATTAATTATTTCAATGAATTACAGAACAAATTAGAACACTACCAATACTACTACAGTGCTATAAAGCTACGTATTAGTACCTAATGCTTATTGACAGAGGAAATTCATCCACATAGCGATCATTTGACTATAAATGAACAAAATCAGCGCTGACACTTAGTGCATATAATAGACTGCATTCAACCAATGCTGTTGATGATTACATCCTCCAAATCTTCATTTTCATTCTTCGTAGTTCCTAACCTGAAGTGGTGAAATTATTTCATTTTCACTCTCGACCGTTTCTGGCATCTCCAAGCCCGAATGCCTGAAACTGCAGTGAGCAAAGCAGTTCCGAATTATCATGCTGTTTATTTCTCATGACTTTTGTCCATAATGTTATTTAAAAACTGTTCCCTTAAAGCAGTATTGTACTTAATGGCATACAAATGCACGTACCTAACACTAGTTAGAAAATGTTCAGCAACATTCTCTTGCCTCAATTAAGCAGCATAGTGTCCCAAATAATTGAAGGGAATGCTGTCTGGCCTGCTGAGTTCCTCCAGTATTGTGTGTGCTGCTTGGATTTCCAGCATCTGCAGATTTTTTTCATGAAGGGAATCCCAGCTATTTTCTCAACAAGATTTTGTTCTTTAAGAATTGTCCGAATAAGCATCTGCCCCAATTAAACAGAATCCACTGTATTTGAACAAGTATGTGAACATATGCAGAATGGAGGGATATAGATAATGTTCAGACAGATACAACTACTTTGGCATATGATTAGCAGAGGCATTGAGTTGAAGGGTATTCTTGTTCTGTACTAGGTTTTAAATTACTGCAGACCCTCTCAAAAATGAAACATACACCACCATCTTCCAAATTGTGCCTTAAAGTTATCTTCAAACACTATTGTTGTACAAGTAATCTTGTATATATATATAGATTAAGCATTCTTGCTTATTTAAATAATTCATTGCGAATTGTAGGCATGTACAAATACATGAACTGCATAGGTCATGATGCCACCAAGTGATATGTGCGTACCTCGCTTAAAGTAAAGAACAAACTAAGACTCACATTTCAGACTCCCAAGTCTTTGAATTAGTTTAATGTTTTGAAGTTACAAAACTTAACAATGGCAACAAGGCATTTTTAAAATGTACCCGAGATGGCTACTGACCTGAAGTACAGCAAAACATCTTTACTTTAAAAAAAAGCAGCAAGGAACGGCAAGCAAAAAAAAAAGCAGCCCAGCATGTGCAGGACGGTCTTTGGAAGGGAAAAGAAGCAAGTTTTTTTTTCAGAAAATGGAAGAATTTACAGGTTCATAAAGGGTGAGCACCAGGTGATAATAATCATTTTTTAAAAAATGGCTGGTTACATCAGAAAGATTGAAGAGTTTGATTACACAACAGATAACTGTCTCACGTATACTGAGCTAATTGAACAATATTTTAAAGCAAATGAAATAGCCAATGAGAAACCAGTACCAAGGTTTCTGAGTGTATTGGGTTTAAAGGCATACACTTAGCTTTGAAGTCTGATTGCTCCAACCAAACCAAAAGAAATTAATTTTGCTGATATTGTCAAAGTAATGCAGGAACACTTAAAACTGAAACAGTTGTTGATTACAGAACGCCTTAGGTTTCATAAGTGGAATCAAAAAGAAGGGAATTCCGTCTCAGTATACATGGCGGAATTGAAGAGAATGTCTGAGCATTGCCAGTTTGGTAATGGGCTGAATGATTAGATTAGATTAGAATTATGCAGTGAGAGATCATTTAGTTTGTGGACTCTTACAAGAAAGCATTCAAAAATAGCTCCTAACTGAATCACAACTTACATTTAAAAGAGCAAATGAAATTACCGTTTCAATGGAAACTACAGACAGGTGCAACTGAGTTGCAACCAGGAATCAAACAAAATTGTAACATCGAGATGGAGGCCAACCTGATCGAACAAATTGTGTTATCACTGTGCAGGGGCTCATACACCAAACCAATCCAGGTTTAAAGGTGAAACTTGCAAAAAAAAAATGCAACAAAGTAGGACACATACAAAGGGCATGTCAGGCAGACAAAAATAATTGGATTGCACAGGGAAGCAAAAAAGATAAAAAGGCGAATTGCAGTTTCAGAAAGAACACTAAACTGCATGCTGTTGGTGAAAATTCTGATAATGATGAGAGTGATACAGGAATGGGTATGCTTGAGATTTACAATGTGAAAACTAGTAATAGACAAGCAATATGGCTTACACCAGAAGTGAATGGCAAATTAACTAAAATGGAATTAAGACATTGGTTCAGCTGTTTGTCATTCCACAAAATGAGCTTGAGAGGCATTTCAAAGATACTAAACTGAAGCCTGCAGATATCCGACTAACAAACTCATACTGGAGAAAAGGTAACTTCTGTTGAAATGACATCCGTAACAGTGAAATACAACTAACAAGCCAGATTGAGCTTATACTAGACAATGGGGTGACCCGTTGGGGAACCCTTTGAGAGGAGGGTAGTGCAGTCTGATGTGACCAGAATGAACATTAAATTTTCCTGAATGCTATTGGTATCGCTTTGCTTTGGAAATTGAAGAAGAAAGCCTCAGTTTATTAAAGAATGACGATGCGTAGCAAGGCAAATATAGCTCCTCCTCGTTTAATGAAGGACACTTTTGATGGCATCATTTCTGGTTGATCTGCCACCCTTGTGCCTCTCGTTGTCATTCTGGAGACATGCAGTCCTTTCATCCGCCGTCTCTTCATCTCTTCTGCTGTTTATTCTTTCTCTCTGATCTTGGAGACATGCATTTCTCTGCTCCTTTGTCTCTTCCTCTCTCCTCATCCTGTGCCTGTTTTTGTCATTCTGGAGACATGCAGCCCTTTCATCCCCCGTCTCTTCATCTCTTCTGCTGTTTGTTGTTTGTCTCTGATCCCGGAGACATGCATTTCTCAGCTCCTTTGTCTCTTCGTCTCTCCTCCTTCTATGCCAGTTGTTGTCCTTTTGGAAATGTGCATGCCTCTCCTCCTCTGTCTATTCTTCTCTCATCTTTTTTGTCTTGACTCTTTGATTCTGGAGTCAAGCGGCCCTGGCCTCATCCGAGTCTTGCTCTCTTCCTCTCCTTGCTGCTTCCCGACGATGTTTGGCTTCATCTCTTGACCATAACGTCCCCCTTCTCTTTCCATGCTGCATGATTAGGCTGACCATATTTTTTTTTAAACCCTAATGCTGGATAGAAGCTACGAAGCAGAAACACCAAAGCCTCCAGGATGCTGATTATTCTTGATGATGTGGTTGGCGCTCTCCTAAATGGATGTGATATAGTCACCACTGCCCCTTGACTGCAGCAAAGGGTTTGAGGGGTGTCTCGTAGTACGTCATTACAATAAGATTTCATTATCTCTCATTGATGGGTCTCAGTATGATCTGTCCCAATCCTGCACATGCTGACGGTGATTAGCAGAATGTGACCCCGTGAAATAGAGCTGCCCTGCCCTTTTTCACCGGTTGGTGTCACTGCTGTGAGCATCATGAGTCGCTTCTGAGGCTGGCCGGGCGCATGCGTCATGGTGTCGCATCGCAGTTTCCATCTTGGCTGACATCGGCTCTTGGGTGAAAGCAGGGCTGTTGATTTTGGCAAGTGAGCAATTTTATACAAATATATAACCCCTGAACTTTGCCTGCATTCTGTGTTAGAGCATTTTAAGTCCATTTAACCAAAAATAGTGCCGCTGTAATGAACCATTTGCGCTAATTGGAGGTCACAAACAGACAGAGCATGAGAGTTTTAGTAGTACAGGTGTCCCCCGCTTTTCGAACGTTCGCTTTACAAAACCTCACTGTTACAAAAGACCTACATTAGTTCCCTGTTTTCGCTAACAGAAGGTGTTTACACTATTCCGAAAAAAGGCAGCGCGCGAAAAAAAAATTCAGCGCGTGATAAAAGGCAGCACACGCCCCGAGCAGCCGCTCTCCCCCAGATTCAGAACGGCATTCTCGCCGGCATTGCTTAAACACGTGCCTGTGAGCAGCCGTTAGCAAGATGAGTTCTAAGGTATCGGAAAAGCCTGAAAGAGTTTGCTAAGGGTGTTACACTTAGCGTAAAGCTAGATATAACTAAGCGTTACGATCGTGGTGAATGAAGTAAGGACAAAGTGAGTTTGGCTTGTGGAAGTTGACGAAAATGATGTTGAAGAGGTTTTGGCATCCCATGACCAAGAACTGATAGATGAAGAGCTGATGCAATTGGAAGAGGATAGGATAACAATCAAAATGGAATGCAGTAGCAAACGGACCAAAAGTGAAGTCATCCAGGAACTGAATGTGAAGCAACTGCGTGAGATTTTCGCTGCAATGATAAAGTATGACTTTAATTTTGAAAGGGTACGTCGATTTAGGGCATATTTGCAGGATGATTTGAGTGCTTACAAAGAACTGTATGATCTAAAAATGCGCGAGGCTAAGCAGGCAAGCAAGCCTTCCACATCAGCCACAGCAGACGATGAACCTCGACCTTCGACATCGAAGCAGGCAGACATAGAAGAAGATGACCTGCCTGCCCTGATGGAAACAGATGACACCCCAGTGTCCCACCACTCCAACCCCCGGGCCGCAGACAGATACCAATTTGCAAAGAATGCAGCGGTAGCCGGGAAGCACCCAGCACATCTTTAAGAAAAAAAGCCAAAATGAACAAGCTAATTAATTAGGCAACACACATCAAAGTTGCTGGTGAACGCAGCAGGCCAGGCAGCATCTCTAGGAAGAGGTACAGTCGACGTTTCAGGCCGAGACCCTTCGTCAGGACTAACTGAAGGAAGAGTTAGTAAGAGATTTGAAAGTGGGAGGGGGAGGGGGAGATCCAAAATGATAGGAGAAGACAGGAGGGGGAAGGATGGAGCCAAGAGCTGGACAGGTGATTGGCAAAGGGGATACAAGAGGATCATGGGACAGGAGGCCCAGGGAGAAAGACGGGGTGGGGGGGAACCCAGAGGATGGGCAAGGGGTATAGTCGGAGGGACAGAGGGAGAAAAAGGAGAGTGAGAGAAAGAAAGTGTGTATAAAAATAAATAACAGATGGGGTACGAGGGGGAGGTGGGGCATTAGCGGAAGTTAGAGAAGTCGACGTTCATGCCATCAGGTTGGAGGCTACCCAGACGGAATATAAGGTGTTGTTCCTCCAACCTGAGTGTGGCTTCATCTTTACACTAGAGGAGGCCGTGGATTGACATGTCAGAATGGGAATGGGATGTGGAATTAAAATGTGTGGCCACTGGGAGATCCTGCTTTCTCTGGCGGACAGAGCGTAGGTGTTCAGCAAAGCGGTCTCCCAGTCTGCGTCGGGTCTCACCAATATATAGAAGGCCACATCAGGAGCACCAGACGCAGTATATCACCCCAGCCGACTCACAGGTGAAGTGTCGCCTCACCTGGAAGGACTGTTTGGGGCCCTGAATGGTGGTAAGGGAGGAAGTGTAAGGGCATGTGTAACACTTGTTCTCAATTAATTAATTAGGTGCCGCCCGGCATGTAAATGTCAGCCCAGATCAGAGGCAATGAATCAGCAATCTAAATTAGGCGGCACCTAATTAATTAGCTTGTTTATTTCAGTTTTTTTCTTAAAGATGTGCTGGGTACATCCCGGCCACCGCTGTACTCCTGCATGCTTCACGGATCGGGATCGGTATCGGTTCGCTGCCCGGAGGGTGGGGGCCACAGCACCACCCCAACCTCCGACGACTCAGCCTCCCACACCATCATCAGTGTGCTCGGCGCTGACTTCTCAATTCCAGTAAGTGATACTACACTGTACATACATTATTTCTACTTTATATCGGCTGTGTATTTTTACGTGTTATTTGGTATGATTTGGCAACTTCATAGCTTAAAGGTTACTGGAGCGCGCTTGCGCCGTGTTTTTGCCGAGAGTGCTTGCATGAGATTTTCGCTACGGAGAACAGTGCGGCAATGATTGTGGAAAAGTATTTCTACTTTATATAGGATGTGTATTCATCATATCATTCCTGCTTTTACTATGTTACTGTTATTTTAGGTTTTATGTGTTATTTGGCATGATTTGGTAGGTTATTTTTGGGTCTGCGAATGCTCACAAATTTTTCCAATACAAATTAATGGTAATTGCTTCTTCGCTTTACGACATTCCGGCTTACGAACTGTTTCATAGGAATGTTCTACCTTCGGATGGCGGGGGAAACCTGTATATAGATGTCATAAAAACAGGAGGACCAGCATTGTGGGGACATGACTGGCTGAGACAACTACAACTTGTTCGGAGATCCATCCACTATTTGCATTCCATATACCCTGCAATGTAGCCATACGAACGTGAATTAACAGAAATACTGGTTGATGCCATAGCTTTGCATTGCACTGTAAATCTCAAACATAAAGGGTAAAATAGTGTTAAATGCTGCACCCAAGTTTTGCTAAGCAGGTCCCATTCCTATACCATCCGTGATAAAATAGCCAGTGAGCTAGATCACATAAAGGCTGAAGGAATTCTTTCTAAGGTTGAGCGGAGCCCATGGGCAATGCCAGTGGTCCCAGTAGCCAAGAAGAATGGGTCTGTTGGGATCTGTGGCAATTTCAGGGTTACCATCAACCCAGTACTGAAAGTAGATTAATAACCTCTGCCCAGCATAGAAGACATCTTCGCAACCTCTCTGGAGGAATACACTTCAGCAAAGTGGATTTAGCTGAGGCCTACCTACAGAAGGCGATGGAAGAAGTCCAAAAGTGTTTCTTACCATAAACACCCACAAAGGACCTTATTGCTATAATAGGCTTATTTTTTTGAGTAGCATTTGCACCTGCACTCTGGCAGAAATCTATGGATCATGTGTTGCATGACTGCCCAGGTACTCAGTGTTACCTGCATGACATCATTGTCACTGGTAAGGATGACCAGGAACATCTCCAAAACCTCAAAACAGTGTTAAAAAGATTAGAAGATTATTGGCTCAGAGCACAATTCGAAAAGTGTGAATTCTTTAAACCAAGCATCACTTACTGTGGTCACACGATTGATGCACAAGAATTATTCAAGTGTGCTGAGAAAATTCAAGTAGTGGTGGATGCCTCAAGGCCAAAGGACGCGTCACGGTTGCTGTCCATTTTAGGATTTGTCAAGTGCACTAACAGGTTCCTACCAAAACTGGTTACTGTGCTGCTCCACTTGAACTCATTACTGCAGATCAGGAAGAAATGGCAACGGATAAAGCAATACAACATGACTTTCAAAAAGGTAAAAGGAAATGGTGATGTGAAACACTGTACTGACACATTTTGATTCACGTCGTCCAGTGAGGCTTGCCTTTGACGCCTTGCCTTATGGTATAGGTCACATTATGAATGATGGAAGTGAATGCCCCACAGCCTTTGCATCACATTCACTTACCGCTGCAGAGAAAAATAACGCACAGATTGACAAAGGCCTTGAATCTAGTTTGGGGTGTAAAACATTTCAACCAGTACTTGTATGGGTGTGAGTTTACTCTTGTTGCTCCTCATTAACCATTAGTGTCCATTTTCAATCCTAAGAAGGGTGTTCCACTAACAGCAGCAGCATGAATGCAGAGATGGGTTCTGTTTATTTGAGGACACAATTACTCCTGGAAAAGTAGGTACCAGAAAAAATGTATTAAAAGGACACTCCTCTTCACATATTATAGTTGTTGTACCATGCATAACTAAAGTGTTAGAGGAGCTACACGCTGATCAATTAGGCATAGTTAAAATGAAAGCGTGGGCTCAAAGCTTTGTCTAGTGGTCTTGGATAGATCAGCAGATCGAGCAGCTTGCCATGCTCTGTTTAGGATATAACATATCCAGAAGATGCCAAGAGCAGTGCTTCTCCATCCTTGGGAATGGCTTGCATTGCCCTGGCAGAGGATTAATGTGGATTTTGCTGGACCATTCATGGCCACAAATTTCTTGGTAGCAGTGGACGCAGCAACAAAGTGGCCAGAAGTATTCCCAATAGCCTCCAATACCGCTTTGCACACTGTTAATGTATTGAGAAGCCTCTACACAAGGACTGGTGTTCCACAACACATAGTGACAATGGTCCACAGTTTGTGGGGAGAACAGTTTCAATCATTCCTAAAAATGAATGGAATAAGGCATATTACATCAGCATTGTAGCACCCAGCTACAAATGGCTTGGTGGAAAGATTTGTCCGGAGTCTAAAGAACCCACTGCAAGCAACATCAGTAGAACACACGACACTAACACTGAACCAGAAGCTTGCCCATTCCTCCTTCCATATCATAATGCAACACATTCCACAACCAACAAACAACTCAACTGCCATGCTGTTCCTAGGTCATCCCTTCAGCTCATGCTTGGATCTCCTCAAACCCAATCTTAGAAGGAGAATGCAGTACAAACAGCTGCGACAGATTGAGAGCTCCTCAAACAAGGAGGTTCAATGTTTCACGCCTGGACAAGCAGAGCTGATCACAAGCAGGTACTCAAAAAGATTAAGGACAGAACTGGACTACTCTCCTACACAGCGGAGATTGCATCTGCTATCGTCTGGAGACGAAACATCGATCAGTTGAGGACAGCAGAGTCAAATGTTGGAGAAGAAAGTTAGCTACCACTATCAGAACCACTTCCTGCAGTTTCAAAGTCAACTCCTACAACCACCACGGAAGAGGCCCCAGAACCTGAGATTGTTTCACAGCCACAAGTCTCACCTGCCAAGCAGAGAGGTCCCCCTTGTCAGGAAAGACACTATCCCACAAGAATAACAAACCCCCCACAGCAATTAGATAATTAAATCTTTAGGCCTCAATGGAACAATTTAAAACTTACTATGCTGTGATTGTCTGTAAAGTAGTAGTATTATGTAGTATACTGTGTATATAGTTGAGATGCATTCTATACTGAGTTGGAGTTTATAGTTAAGCAGGGAGGAGTATTGCGTACTTAATATGTAAGCAATATTTGAGTGTGTGTGTGTGTGTGTGTGTGTGTGTGTGTGTAAATATTTTTAAATAATTCATTACAAGTTATACATATATAACTGCAGAAATTGTATATATCATGATGCAACCACATGCATGCCTCACTTAAAGAACTAAGATTCACATTTCCAACTCCTGTGCCTTCCTTTGAATTAGTTTAATGTTATGTTTTGTGAAGAAAATGCCTTACTCCTAATTTAAACAGTATCCAGAACTGCATGTTGTTCTTCACCAACAGAAAAGTGTTACCCTTCTTATACAAAGTAACTCAAAATACCTTTGATCTGCTTACTAACTTGGAAACTTCCACATCTCAAGTTCCTATGATACACTGTTACACACAGTAAAACAACCTTTCCAACAGAATTGTTTGCCAGAGTATAATTTAATCATCTCTTCTACTTCAATACATCTTTCTTATGAAAAATGTCAAATCTTTATTCTCCAACTTCAGCAGAAATTTTACATCAAAAATAGAGAGTGCCCTATGTAAAGGGAGTACATTTCATAAGACAAATTGAAACTTATTTAGGCAATGTTCAATTGACTGAACCAAAATATTAATGAATAGGATAGATGACCACAAGTCCTTGCATCAAAAATGATGCCAAATGTTTTGAGAAGGAAAAGCAAAGTTGAAGAATTCTTCTATTTCTCATTACATTGCCTTAATGCCTTTAAAAGTTTAAATATCTATTCAGTTCAATTATCATTAATTCATCTCCTTTTAGAGCCAACATACACAGTGCAAGAAAATGTGCACAAAACAAAGGTTAATGGTGCACCATTGCAGACTGGCTCCATTCCCACAGGAAACAAAAATCAGAGCTACTTGAGCCCAACACCTTGCAGGCCATCACAGCAAAACACAAGACAGGTGTATTTTGCCACCCAAAATCCAAGAGCAGTGCTTTTACAGTCCGCCTCCATCGTCAAAGGCATTTAAGTGAGGTTATAAGGTAATCATATATAGTCGATACTGCTTCCTCCCTTTCTCTTGGAGTTGCCAGAAAGATTACATCCATTGCACTTGTACATACAGGGAATCCACACTGCAATTCACGCTGCAGTTCTTCAGTGCTTTTCTAGTACCAAAAAAACAACAAGAATATCAACAAATGCCAATTATGGTGGACTACAGCAGTCCTAACTCTAGACACTCATGTTTCCCGTTGGTCGAAGGTCAGTAAGTTGACTGTGAAGCACTCTCTGAGAAGAGCTCCCTTTGCAAGGTTCTTGAGATCTTTGGACAATGATCTTACAGTAATGTTTCTTATGCTGCTGTTCCGCCATACTGGAATAACAATGACTAACTAATCAGTCCTAAACTCAGTCAGCAGTACCCATTATTGTGAAGGCAATGGAGGCATCTTTGAGGTCTCTTATTTGAATGATGAAATAAACGAACAGATGCTAGTGCCCAAATCAACAATATTCCTAAGAGTCTTATACTCAACTCTCTAGTGATATGGAATGTTGGTTATGATAAGTATTTGTCAGTAGGATTCCACTGGAGCTGGCTTCTGCCTGCTCCTTGATTAGTGAACAAAACTTATCCATGGATATTGTCTTTCCCAGCGGTATAGAAGTTAGCTGAGAAAATTATTGCCTCCAACCATTTTTGCATCCTAAGATCTGAGCAGAAGTTCTCATTGGCCATTCATAATGCTTTCATGATTGGGGTCTGTACACCAATGTTCTCAACATCCTGGTTCTATGTTAAGTGAGCAGGTAGGTCACAAAGTATTTACTCAACTGAAAGGGACAGACACCAGACTAACTCAATTTTGGCAGTGACACTTAACCCATGAAAACAGCATTCCTTGCCCAGTTTACCCTTCCAGAAGCAGCTGGTCACACCCCACAACTTGGTTCTCCCTTTCCTTTCCTGAGGCAGGCACCTCTCTCTCCTCTCTGATCTCCACCTCATCCCAATTACCTTCCATATACCCTCCTTTGCTTTCCAGTCCCAAGAAGATCACCACATATCTGTATTATATCCAAGTGCCATTCCTTCATCAATAGACCAGGCTGGGATGCTATTGCCAGTTTTAAGTTGACAGGCAAAATACAGTAATTCTGATGAGCAAATTGCACTTCAATCCATGTCTCCTCAATGCTAGTACCAGTGCCACATGCAGGCGGGTTTAGAAATAGTAAGACAGCGCAGATCAACACGTGGCTGAAGACATGGTGCAGGAGGGAGGGCTTCAGATTTATAGATAATTGGGCAATTTTCCAGGGAAGATGGGACCTGTTCCAGCGGGACGGTTTACATCTGAACTGGAGGGGGACAAATATTTTTGCAGGTAGGTTTGTTATAGAGGCTCCAGTGGATTGAAACTAGATACAAGGGGGGAGGGGAACCAGAGTGTAGGAACAGATGTAGGGGAGAAGGAAGAAAAAGGAGATAGTAAAGTTGTTTGCACCGTTAGTGATAAACAGAGAGTAAGAGGTGGAAAATATCTTAAATGCATTTATTTTAATGCGAGGAGCATTGTAAGAAAAGTGGATGAGCTTAGAGCATGTATTGATACCTGGAAGTATGATGTTGTAGCTATTAGTGAAACATGGTTGCAGAAGGTGTATGATTGGCAACTAAATATTCCTGGATTTCGTTGCTTCAGGTGTGATAGAATCAGAGAGACAAGAGGGGGAGGTGCTGCATTGCTTGTCAGAGAAAATATTACAGCGGTGCTCTGGCAGGATAGATTAGAGGGCTCGTCTAGGGAGGCTATTTGGGTGGAATTGAGGAATGGGAAAGGTGTAGTAACACTTATAGGGGTATATTATAGACCACCAAATGGGGAGCCAGAATTTACCTGAATGCAGTAGAACACGGGTATCTAGGAATAATGGTGCATAGTTCCCTGAAGGTGGAATCTCATGGATGGGGTGGTGAAGAAAGCTTTTGGTATGCTGGCCTTTATAAATCAGAGCATTGAGTATAGGAGTTGGGATATAATGTTGAAATTGTACAAGGCATTGGTAAGGCCAAATTTGGAGTATTGTGTACAGTTCTGGTCACTGAATTATAGGAAAGACATCAACAAAATAGAGAGAGTACAGAGAAGATTTACTAGAATGTTACCTGGGTTTCATCACCTAAGTTACAGAGAAAGGTTGAACAAGTTGGGTCTTTATTCTTTGGAGCGTAGAAGGTTGAGGGGGGACTTGATAGAGGTACTTAAAATTATGAGGGGGATAGATAGAGTTGACGTGGATAGGCTTTTTCCATTGAGAGTAGGGGAGATTCAAAGAAGAGGATATGAGTTGAGAGTTAAAGGGCAAAAGTTTAGGGGTAACATGAGGGGGAACTTCTTTACTCAGAGAGTGGTAGCTGTGTGGAACGAGCTTCCAGCAGAAGTGGTTGAGGCAGGTTCGATATTGTCATTTAAAGTTAAATTGGATAGCTATATGGACAGGAAAGGAATGGAGAGTTATGGGCTGAGTGCAGGTCAGTGGGACTAGGTGAGAGTAAGTGTTCAGCACAGACTAGAAGAGCCGAGATGGCCTGTTTCTGTGCTGTAATTGTTATATGGTTATATCGTTATAGAATGAAGATCACCCTGACTTCAATCATGAGCTACATCACACAGTTAATAGTATTACATTGGTATATAATTGGAAGCTAAGCACCAGGTCACTATCAACCCATTCACTGAATTAGAAGACAGGGTGGGTCTACTCAGCTGCAAGAAAAAGTTTGTGAACCCTTTGCAATTACTTGTTTTTCTGCATTAATTAATTACGCATGAAATATGGTCTGATCCTCATCCAAGTCACAATACAAACAAACACAACCTACCTAAACTAATAACACACAAACAATTGTACTTCTTCTGGTCAACACTCAATAGACCATTTAAACAATCACAGTCTAGGTCAAAAAAGTACATAAAGCTCTGGAGTAATGCCTTCTACAAAATCTATTTGGAGTCTGGTGTTCCAATCACTGAGATGAGATTGGAAGTGTAGGTTGTAGAGGTGCCCTGGCCTATAAAAAAGACACACAAAGTCATGTTACTGACAGAGCCTGCTCTTCTCAAGAAAGATTTGTTTATGTGCACTATGCCTCAATCACAACAACTTTCAGAGGACCTTAGATGAAGAATTATACAGATGAATTAAGCTGGAAAAGACTACAACAGCACTTCTAAAGACGTGTGTGTGCATCAGTCCACAGTTAGAAAAATTGTCAACAATGGAGGAAACTCAGTACTGTTGCTACTCTCCCTAAGAGTGGGTGTCCTGCAAAGATCACACCAAAAGCACAACATACAATGCTGAAAGAGGGGGAAAAAAGAAACCAAGGGTAACAGCAAAAGACCTACAGAAATCTCTAGAACTCGCTAAAGTCTCTGTTCTTGTGTCCACTATAAGGAAAAAAAGCATTGCTGCACATCCCAAGTTTGCAAAAGACCACCTAGGTGTCCCACAACACTTGTGGGGCAATGTTCTGTGGACAGATGAGCCTGAAGTTGAACTTTTTCACAGAAATGCACACTGCTATGTTTGGAGTAAAAAGGGCACTGCACACCAACACCAAAACCTTGTCGCAACTGTGAAACATGGTGGAAGGAGTATCATGGTTTGGGGCTGCTTTGCTGCCTCAGTGCCTCGACAGCTTGCAATCATTGAGGGAACAATGAATTCAAAACTGCATCAAGACATTTTACAGGAGAATGTCAGGGTCACAATCCTTCAACTGAAGCTTAATAGAAGTTGGATGATGCAACAAGACAAGGAACCAAAATACAAGATTAAATCAACAACAGAATGGTTTAAAAAGAAGAAAATTCATGTTTTGGAATGACCAAGTCAGAGTCCAGACCTTAACCCAGTTGAGGAGACTGTTCATGCAAGGTATCCCAGAATTATAGATGAACTGAAACAGTTTTGTATGGAGGAATGGTCTAAAATTCCTACTTGCCATTGCGCAAGTCCGATCAGCAGCTACAGGAAATGCTTGGTGGAGGTTATTGCTACTACAGGAGGTTCTACCAGTTATTAAATTCAAGGGTTCACATTCTTTTTTTTAGTCTGAATTGTGAATGATTAAACAAGGTGTTTAATAAAGACATGAAAAGTACAATTGTTTCTGTGTTAGTAGTTTAGTCAGATGGCATTTGTCTATTATTGTGACCTGGATGAAGTTCAGACCACAGTTTGAGTAATTAACAAACCTCTTCCTTTTCCTTGATTACATCTGTCAGAAAGGTAAATGTTAATCACAATCATTTTCAGGTGCATCAGCACAGCCATAAGTCATCCAAAGAGGGTTTGAAGCTCAAATTCTAAAACCAAGAGCTAAATTATTGCTCTATATATAGCAGAGATCATTGCCTTCCATTTTGCTTTTGAGACATTGGCTATCTATGACAATCACCCCATCAAAACACTGAAAATTTTATCCATCTCTGTCACAGCAAAATCCTCTATCCATCATGATAAGAAAACCAATGCCAGCACCTTTTACCAGGCCATTACACTGAGAGCAAGGCCCTAATTACACTTGGTCAGTTCCGATGGCTAGGTTACTGTATATCATTTGCGGAATGAACACTGGGCTCCCAAAGCAGAAGTATGTTCTGAATTTGTCACAAAATCAATGGACAAAAGAATACCCCACAATATCCTCAAAGCCCTCTTGGAAAAAGTGCAACATCTCCACTAACTCACAAGACATCCTGGTGCAAAATGAACAAGCAACACTCAGGACAGCATTGAGAACTGAATCAAAAGACCATAAAGGCACAGAAGCAGAATTAGACATTTTGGCCCATCGAGTATTCCATTATGGCTGATTATCCCTCTCGACCTCATTCTCCTGCCTTCTCCCTGTAACCTTTGCCACCGTAACTAATCAAGAACCTATCAACGTGTTGCAAATATAGTGCATTCCAGTTAATTAGGTCACTGGTTAATCGAGGTAGCAGCTTATTTGGGACAACTCTTATAGAGCAAAACCTAATCGAGAAAATAACCGGGATTCCTTTCATTTATCTGGGAAACTATGCTGCTTAACTGGAGACAGTTGTCAAACAGTTTTTAATTAGCGTCAGTTATGTGCACTTATATGGCTGTTGGATACGACACTGTGCTTAAAACGGACAGTTTTTAAATAGGCAAACACGAGGAATTCTGCAGATGCTGGAAATTCAAGCAACCCACATCAAAGTTGCTGGTGAACGCAGCAGGCCAGGCAGCATCTCTAGAAAGAGGTACAGTCGACGTTTCAGGCCGAGACCCTTCGCCAGGACTAACTGAAGGAAAAGCTAGCAAGAGATTTGAAAGTGGGAGGGGGAGGGATGGAGCCAAGAGCTGGAGAGGTGATTGGCAAAAGGGATATGAGAGGATCATGGGACAGGAGGCCCAGGGAGAAGGAAAGGGGGCGGGGGGAACCACATCGGGAGCACCGGACGCAGTATATCACCTCAGCCGACTCACAGTTTTTAAATAGCGCCAGTTGCATGCAATTATGTTCAAAAGCATTGATTTTTGTCATTGATAGTTGACGAGAAATAAGCAGAATGATAATACAGAACTGTTTTGCTCACTGTGTTTTCAAGCATCCAAGCTTGGAAATACCAGAAACAGTCTTTCGACATGATGGAACAAACAGTTTTTAAACACCATTAGCTGTTTGTGCTCATGTTATGTTACCTATTTGGACCAATGGACGCGGATTCAAAAAGCAGTGATTTTTAATTATGTTTTTTCTATTTTGACTATATGCAGGAGGGGTGTATGGGGTGGTTTGGTCCTGACTAAATATCAGGAAATGCCAATAGCGATTATATAGATTCTCCCACCCAGACAACTCCGCCTTCATGTAGGGCTTAGGTCCGGGTGCACCCTGTCTCGCTGAAGGAGCTCTGTCTATGGCGAGTGGTTGGTGCCAGAAAAATAACCAGACCAATGGTGGTGGTGTCACCTAAAATCACTGAAGTCTTTGGCAGCAGGGAGATGGATTCCAAGCTTTGGTGGAGGATTGTCTTTGTACAACAACAGCAAAGGTTGGGCGATGTCAAGTGTATGATTCCCAATTGGGAACACCAGTAGAGGTCAAATGCTCTAGTTAGATGAGCACTGTGGCAGAAGGCAACGGCAAACCACTGTTGTAATTTCTGCCTAGTCAATCATGGAAAGAAACAAAAGAAGGAAACCCGACAACAGCGTGAATGGAGTCAATTCTAATCCACAGAACAACACCTCGCTCGGTAGGGGTAGTCATGTGCTGCAGGTGACACCAGACCATCATCCAGAGACTGTGACCAATAGGGAAAGGCTAAGGGTAGCAACATGGAACATCCATACACTTTACCAGAAAGGAAAATTGGACAACACATTAAAAGAAATGAAAAGGTTGGAAGTTGATATCTTAGGCCTGTCAGTAATTAGATGGACTGACAGTGGCAAATTCACTAAGAATAGTTCTCTAATAACATATTCTGGAGGTCAACAGCAAATGTATGGAGTTAGAATTATTTTAAACAACAAGTATCAAAATGTCTTATGGGATATTGGGCGATATCCAACTAGCTGCTTTTAGTTAAGTTAAGGGATAACCCTTTTAACATTAGTATAATGCAAGCCTATGCGCCAACAAATGATGCGGATGAAGAGGATTTCAACAAGTTTTATGAAGATCTCGACAGTGCTTATGAGCAATGTAAATCTCAGGATATAAAACTAGTCATGGGAGATTATAACTCCAAAATTGGACAGGAAAGGGTTGATAACATCATAGGACCTTCTGGATTAGGGGAAAAAATTGAAAATGGAGAAAGGTTTACTGATTGGTGTGTCAGAAACAACCAAGTGATCACCAATACTTGGTATAAAAACCATCCACATAGATTGTGTATTTTGGATTAGCCCTGGAGATAGAACAAGGAATCAAATAGATTTCATTACCATCAATGAACGCTTTAGAAATATCACAAATTCTAAAGCCTACCCAGGAGCAGACCGTGATTCAGATCACCATCCAGTAATAGCTACCATCAAAACAAAATTAAAGAAAATGAAACGTGGAAAAAAGAGAAAGTAGTACATGTTGGGAGAACTTAAAAATGATAACATACTTAAGCAACAATTCAAAGCAGCTGTAGAAGAACACCTCAATGAAAACGAAACAACACCTATTTGGGACAGATTTAAATATGCTATACAGCAATCAGCAGAGGAGACAATCCCAGTACAAGAAATCCAACACACCAACAAGAAATTCTAAATCTGATGGAACAAAGAAGGTTAGTGAAGAATAATGAAGAGCAATACAGAGAGCTAGACAGACAGACCAGACAACTGTGCAATATTGCAAAGGAAGAACGGCTGAAACAAAAATGCAATGAAGTAGAAGGCCATATTAACAACAGCAAAGAAATGCACAAGAAAATTAAGGAAATTACTGGAATTAAGAAAATCTCCTCTACAGGATGCATAAGATCAGCAGACGGATCCATACTAACAGATCCAGATAAAGTAGGTGAGAGGTGGATTCAGTATATAGAGCAGATTTCTGAAGATAATAAAGGGGAACCCCCAGATAATAAACAACCTAATTCTGGCCAACCTATTACCAAAGAAGAAATAACTAAAGCAATGAAAAACATGAAACATTGTAAAGCCACTGGACCTGATGAAATTTCAGTGGAAATGATACAAGCCCTAAAAGATCTGGGCATAGATGTTCTTTTTGAACTGTTTAATGGCATATACAAGTCTGGTGTATGCCTGACGATCTCTTGAAATCAGTATTTGTAACTCTGCCAAAAATTCCTGGAACTATTGACTGCGAAAATTATAAAACAATCAGTCTTACGAGTCACATAATAAAGGTTTTGTTGAGAATTGTTCTGAGTTGAATTAAAATCAAGTTAAGGCCAGAAACTTCTAAACTACAATATGGGTTTATTGAGGATAGAGGAACTAGGAACGCAATTTTCATACTACGAATGCTTTCAGAAAGGGCAATTGAATATCAAAATGATGTCTTTTTATGTTTTATTGATTTCACTAAAGCATTTGACAAAGTGCAACATGAAAAATTATTTCAAATTCTCGCTAAACTAAACATTGACGGAAGGGACCAACAACTGCTTCAAAATTTATATTGGAATTAAACAGCGGCAGTAAAAATTCATGATAATATAAGCAGTTGGACTAACATTCAAAGAGGAGTTAGACAGGGATGCGTTGCCTCACTAGAATTATTTAATATCTATAGTGAAATGATTCTCAGAGAAATAGAAGACCCAGATGGGATAAAAATTGGTGTTAATATCAACAATATAAGATATGCAGACGATACCACCCTAATAGCACGTGCTGCAGAAGACCTACAAATCCTCCTAGACAAAGTAGTACAAACAAGTGCAGATTCTGGTCTAATCATCAACTGTAAAAAAAAACACAAATGTATGGTGATATCAAAACAGCAGGATACTCCCAACTGCCAATTGTACATCGGTAACCAAGTGATTGAACAAAAGACTAGCTTTAATTACCTTGGTAGCTTTATATCACAAGATGCTAGAAGCAAAATAGAAATAAAAAGAAGAATTGCCATTGCCAAAACCAACTTCCAAAAACTGAAACCCATTTTTACCAACAGACACATTTCTATGACAACAAGGCTTAGGCTACGAAAATGGTCAATCTTGCTGTATGCTTCCGAAACATGGACTATAACACCAGAGCTCCAAAGAAACTTAGAAGCAACAGAAATGTGGTTTCTCAGAAGAACGCTGAAAATATCATATATAGGGTAACTAATGAGACAGTACTCCAACGTGCCCAGACAGAAAGATCTTTAATGAGAACATTAAATGAGAGGAAACTTAAATTCCTGGGCCATGTCATCATAAAGGGAGAAATAGAATGCCTTACATTACAAGGCTGTATGCCTGGGAAACGCGGAAGAGGAAGGCAAAGAAGAAAATATATGGACACTGTGAAAGAAATAACAGATCTAAATGTGCTAGATATCTTTGATGCTGCAAGGGATCGTTCGATGTGGAGAGCCATGATCGCCCAAGCGTATAACGCACAAGGCACATGAAGATGATGATGATATGCAGGAAGGCAATGAAGGCAGTCCAATAAGTGCACTAGGTGTCTGCATTGATTTTGTTTATTCAAGTCAATCAAAAGAACATGCAGTGTACACTGGATGAATTCCTCTGTTGAAAGCTATTAGGAACTAATAGTTTTATAGTATTGTAGCGGTGTTGGTAGTGTACTAATTCATTCTGTACTTTATTTAAATGCATAATTTGTTTCTCAGTTAAACTGTAGTTTGCCTTTTTAACTATTTCTTTAAACTTTAGCTAATTGGGGCAGCCGCTTAATTGGGCCAAAATGTACGGGTCCCAATGTGTCCAAATTAACTGGAATCCACTGTATACCCAATGACTGCCTCCACAGCCATCTGTAGCTCCTCATCTCTGTTCTAAATGAATGTCCCTGTACTCTAAGGTTGTGCCATCTGGTCCTAGGCTCCCCCACTATAGGAATCTTTCACTCCACATCCACTCCGTCTAGACCTTTCTGTATTCAATAGGTTTCAATCAGATCCCCCCTCATTTTTTCTAAACTTGTTCGAATTGTGTCCAATCTGTGAGCAAGAGCACGAGAAGAAGAGTTGACTTCACACAGGTTTGCGATTAAAGATTCAAAAGGCAGCACTTCATGACAGTTTTCGGAGTTTGAATTGCACTCGATCAGTGAATGGGATTCATTAGCAAGGGTGAATAAAAATAAGTCAGAGGCAAGTGGAGCAGCCATTATGTGAATGGGCCAGTGTTAAGAGTGGGAAGATTTTGGCATTGGCTCATTAGGCTTAGGCAAAATTAGACTTGGGCGAGGCAAGCATCTTCTTCATCTTCTTTATTCTTCATTCCTGGTCTGTTAGGGCACAGCAAGTGCAGTGAGAATGGCTCCGGGGCTGTGTTGTATTCTTTGTGTGAGATGTGGGAATTCTAGGAGACCTCCAGCCTCCTGGATAACCACATCTGCACCAGGTGCACCGAGCTGCAGCTCCTCAGAGAACTGGAGCTGTAGCTCGATGACTTTCAGCTCATATGGGAGACTGAGGAGCTACAGGGATGTAGTCACCTTTAGGTTGCAGGAGGCAGGTAATGGGTGACTGTCAGAAGAAGAAAGGGAAATGGGAAGCCAGTGCAAGTTACCCTTGCAGCCATACCCCTCAATAAATATACCATTTTGGATACTGTTGAGGAGGACAACCTACCAGGGGGAGCTGTAGCCACAGCTGCAGCTGACACTGTGGCTCAGAAGAGAAGAAAGGTAAAGAGAACTGCAGCAGTGATAGGAGATCCCACAGTTAGAGGAATAGAGACGAGATTCTGTGGGAGCGAGAGCGACATCAGGATGATAAGTTGCCTCCCAGATGCCAAGGCTGTATCGAGCAGCCAGAGTCTTGGTACAAAGTGGTACTATGACATAGGAAGGAAAGGCAAGAAGATCCTGAAGAGAGATTTCAGGGAACTAGGTAGAAAGTTGAAATGCAGGACCTCCAGGGTATCAATCTCTGAATTGCTATCTGTGCCACGCGTCAGTGAGGGCAAGAACAGCAAATTTGGCAGATAAATGTGTGACTGAGGAATTCATGCAGGGGGCAGGGGATTCAGGTTTCTGGACCATTAGGATCACTTCTAGGGAAGGTATGACCTATACAAAAGGGACAAGTTACATCTGCACCCGGGGGGGGGGGTGCAAAATCCTTGATATACTTGCAGGCAGGTTTGCTAGAGCTGTTTGGGAGGATTGAAACTAATTTGGCAGAAGGGAGTGAACCAGAGTGAGGGCTGAGGATGGAGCAGTAGGTTAGACAATGAGTAGTGAGACTGCTAGCAAGGGCAAGCTGATGATAGGGCAAAATTGCAGTAATCAAGTTGAGCTGCAAAGTAAAAGGGTGACAAAAATTAAAAAGGGTGATGAATACAGGACTGAAGGCGTTATGTGTATTCTTTGTGTGAGATGTGGGAATTCTCACACAATGCACATAGAATACAGAATAAGTTAGATGAACTTGTAGCACAGTTAGAGGTTGGTATGCATGACATTGCGGGCATCACTGAATTGTGGCTGAAAGATGATTATAGCTGGGACCTTAACATCCAAGGACACACTTTGTATCAAAAGGACAGGCAGGTAGGTGGGGAGGGGTGGGGGGGTTGGGTGGCTCTGTTGGTAAGTAATTACATTAAATCCTTACAAAGAGGTGGCATAGGATCAGAAGGTGCAGACTCATTGTGAGTAGAGTTAAAAAAAACTACAAGGGTAAAAATACATTGATGGGAGTTATATACAGACCACTGAATAGTAGCAAAGATGTAGGTAGAAATTACAACAGGAAATAGAAAATGCATGTCAAAAGGGCAATGTTACGATAGTCATTGGGGATTTCAATATGCAGGTAGATTGGGAAAATCAGATTGGGGAGGGGTATTTACAGAATGCTGCAAGATGACCTTTTAGAGCAGCTCGTGGTTGAGCCCACAAAGGAATCTGCTATTCTGGATTAGGTGTTGTGCAGTGAACTGGAATTGATTACAGAACTTAAGGTAAAGGAACCTTAGGAGCCAGAGATCATAATACAACAGAATTTCCCCCTGCACAGATAAAGTCCGATGCATCAGTATTACAGTGGCATAAAAGGAATTACAGAGGCATGAGAGGGGAGCTGGGCAAAGTTGATTGGAAGAGACATTAGCAGGGATAACAGCAAAGCAGCAACGGCTGAAGTTTCTGCAAGCAATTCGGAAGCACAGGATAGATACAAAAAAGCATTCCGAACAGTGGCTGGCAAGGGAAGTCAAAGCCAACATAAATGCCAAAAAGAGGGCATATAATAGAGCAAAAATTTGTGGTAAGTTAGAGGAT
Source organism: Mobula hypostoma (assembly GCF_963921235.1). Lineage (NCBI taxonomy): Eukaryota > Metazoa > Chordata > Chondrichthyes > Myliobatiformes > Myliobatidae > Mobula > Mobula hypostoma. The sequence continues at coordinate 14,848,180 of NC_086120.1, read as the reverse complement.
TGGGAAGCTTTTAAAAACCAAAAGGCGACAAGTAAACAGGTTATAAAGAGAGAAAAGGTGGAATTCGAAGGTAAGCTAGCCAATAATATTAAAGAAGATATGAAAGTTTTTTTTTCAGATATATAAAGAATAAAAGAGAAGAGAGATTAGATATCAGGCCACTGGAAAAATGACACTGGAGAGGTAGTAATGGGGGACACAGAAATGGCAGATGAACTGAATAAGGATTTTGCATCAGTTTTTACTGCGGAGGACAATAGCAGTATGCTAGAAGTTTAAGAGTGTCAAGGGGCAGGAGTGACTGAAGTTGCCATTACTAGGGAGAAAATGCTTGGGAAGCCAAAAGATCACCTAGACTAGATGGACTACACCCCAAGGTTCTAAAAAGGGTGGCTGAAGACATTGTGGAGGCATTAGTTTTCAAGAATCAATAGATTCTGGCATGGTTCTGGAATACTGGAAAATTGCCAATGTCACTTCACTCTTCAAGAAGGGGGAGATGCAAAGGAAAGGAAATTAGATGCCAGTTAGTCTGATCTCTGTGGTTGGGAAGATGTTGAAGCGGATTGCTAAGGATGTGGTTTCAGGGCACTTGGAGGCACATGATAGAATAGGCCAAGGTCAATATGGTTTCCTTTAGGGAAAACCTTGCCTGACAAATCTGTTGGAACTCTTTGAAGAAATAACAGGCAGGATGTACAAAGGAGAATTGGTGGATGTTGTGTACTTGAATTTTCAGAAGTCCTTTGACAAGGTGCCACACGAGGCTGCTTCACAAGTTAAGAACCTGTGGTATTACAGTAAAGATAATAGCATGGATAGAGCATAAGCTGATTGACAGGAGGAAAAGACTGGGAATAATGAGAGTCTTTTCTGGTTGGTTAGTAGAGTTCCAAAGGGGTCAGTGTTTGGACCACTTTTTTAAAAAAAAACGTTGATGTCAATGATTTGGATGACAGAATAGATGGCTTTGTGGCCAAGTTTACAGACAAAATGAAGATAGGTGGAGGGGCAAGTCATGTTGAGGAAACAGAGAGGCTGCAAAAATCTAAGAAGCAGCAAGTAATGCACAATCCTGAGGGACTGGTTAAGGAGAGATACAGAATAACTCATCTTGTATATCAATATCCAGTGTAGAGTATTAGCCTGAAATAGTAAACCCAAAGGAGCAAAAGTTTTAAAGATAGTTGCTCTTAAATATATAGAATATTTCCCGATCTACGATTGCCAAAGGGACAGAAGTTCATCATTTGGAATATCGAGGACAACTGCTTAAGTAGTACCACACAGCAACTAAAGAATTGATTATCAGGAAAAGGAAGGAGGACAAACATGCACAAGTCTACATGCAGGTGAGGGAGAAGAAGAAAAAAAGGTGCAGAGTTAGCAGCTTTAAATTCAAGTGTGCTAAGGTATTAGACATATGACCTGTCCTGGGCCCTGCACTGTGATGCAGTCAAAAGGCATGTGATTCATTCAGTTGCATCTTTACTTCCCTAGAAGGCTGAGGAGGTTTAGCATATTATTAAACACGCTAGGGTATTCTGACTGATTGCATCATGGTTTGGTACAGCAATTCAAATGTATAGGAACACAAGAAGCTGCAGAAAGACTCACCCAAGACATCACAGGCATATCCCTCCCCCATTAGTAGAAGTCTCCCCCAAGAAGGCAACATCATCCAAGATTTCCACCATCTGGGCCATACACCTTACCACAGCTACAAATCAGGCAACTGGTCCAGAAGCCTGAAGTCTCACACCACCAGGTTAAGACAGATACTTCCCTTCAGTCATTTCATTCTTGAACCAACCTACGCAATCCCAGTCACTATCTCAGTACAGCAACACTATGAACATTTTGTACTACAAGGGACTGATTTTTGTTCCAATTGTGTTCTTATATTTATTTGTATTTGCACACGAGAATAAACTCAAATTTGACAGAACAAGCAAGATAGTCCAACCTGTTCATGAAACATTCATGCATCATAGAATGCCCAAAATACAATTATTCATTCTGCCCAGGGATAATTAAATTATGCCACAGTAATCATCCCATTGGATATGGCAAAAGGAGAATTCAATGGCTAAAGTAAAAACACACTGTGTTGAGATATTAACCAAAAACAATGACTCCCATCTACTCTGTTTTTAAACATGTGCTCGGTAGCATTAAAAAAAACACGTTATAAAATGTGCACTCTGGAATAAACTTAATTTAATTTGTCTGCTTCCCAGTCAGGATCCTTACAAGATTATTAGCACACAGAAGATGCAATGAATGGAATAGGGATAAAAACACACTTCTCAGAAGTAATTGTAATGAAGTCAATATTCTCAAGTGGATTAAGACAAACCGTGAACACACCTCCTTCCATTTGACAGCATAAAAAGAATATTACTATATGGTAGTGTTGTAGAAAAGCATTAGCATCGCCAAATTTTCTGTCATAAAAGGAAGGATATTTTAAAAACCAAAGAGGACTCCAAGGTCTCATACATGCTCACAGAACATTTAAGGTTCAAATCCTATAAATGTACTACATCACATAATTTAGGATGACACTCCTTTAGTATGGAGATAGCACTACACAAATTAGTGTCATCAATTGGGTTAAATCTGTGAATATCCACCTTTTCAAATTTCAAATCACCACTTCTAGAATGAGGAAAGCAACTTTCTTTACATTGGTTCAACACCTCACAATCAGGTTTAATATCACTAGCATATGTTGCGAAATTTGTTGTTTAATTTTATTCATTTATTTAGTGATATAACGCAGAGTAGGCCCTTCCAACCCTTTGAGCCACACTTCCCCAGCAACCCTGACAAACCCAATCAACCCGAACTTAATCATGAAACAATTTACAATGACCAATTAACCTAGTAACTGGTACATCTTTTAACTCTGGAAGGAAACCAGAGCACCAGGGGAAAACCTAGAAATTCCACGGGGAGAACATACAAGCTCCTTACAGAACAGCGCCAGATCTGAACTTCAAAGCACCTCAAGCTTTTGCAGAATCAGTATAAAAAGTCAATTAAATAGTTAATAATATCTCAGTGAATTTCTTTGGTACTGCGAAGAAATACCAGTCTGAACTATATTCCAAATTTTTTACTATAAAAGTATTGAATCCGCAACAGAGGTGAGAGTAACGCTTGAAGGCGTTAAAGGGTGATTAAAGTTACCGAATTATTTCGCATGATATTTACAAATTGTCTTTGTAGAATCCAGCGGTAGGCACTATAACCAGAACTGTCCCCAGGTAACTAATCAGGTAATATACTAGCATAGGATAGGTTGAGGGAAGCTTTTGTATACAAGCACCCCCCTCGTCGCAGAGCATGACGGGAAATATAGTCTCCTCAAAACTTTGACCCGTTCACGTTACAAATGCTGGTTACTATAAAAACTACAACTCCCAGAAAACGCTGCGACCGTCACACATGCGTACACCAGTGGTCCAGAAAAATCCACACTGTCTAACACACATCCGCCCCCACACAAAAAAACTTTCAGTCAGAAATCTCAGTGATGAAGATTAAACATTAATATCCGCTTCATGAAGAAAGTTTCCGTAAATATAACAAAAACACCACAGGCCTTCTACTTTTCTCCCTTCAGTATAAACAAAAGAATTGATCGCAGGAGAAATAAATTTAAAAAGGGAAAGAAGCATTTTAATCTACCTCACATGGATACGCGCGCCATAGTTAAAAGTTAAAAGTTTTGATTCGGCTATTATTTTTCTACGGCTGTCAGACTGTCCTCCCGCCAAAGCACATCAGACAGCGCGATACTCACCCGGGCCGGCCAGTGAGGATAACCCTTCATTTTAGCGAAAACCAAATCTCCTGCTTTGAAATTGTGAGGCATTTTCCGATCGACTTAGCCTCCTTTAAGCGATTTAAAAAATAGATACGGACTCGATCCGTAACAGAGCGCAATTCTCAGCGTTTCGAATACTGTATAGCGCCTAAGGGGGGAGGGGGAGAGGAGGGTAAAGCCTAACCTGCTGCCAGAAGTCCCACCTTTTTCGGTCTATGATTTGCTCCCGATGTTTAACGTGCATCAAATCCAAGTTCTGATTGGAGAATGTGGGTGTCAATCGTATGATATCATGCCAGGTTAGTCTGATGCGTAGAAAGGGAGGGGTGGTTCCATTGACTGTGGATAATGAACCATATTGCTTCAGAGCTGTAATATAATTTCTCCTCATGTCTCGTTTCTAATACACTTCATTAAGCTCCGTAACAATCTATTTCCATGCAAAATGGGAGGAGCAGGGTGGCCACCTGGTTTGTTGTGAATGTCTAGGAATTCAGTAATAGAAATAAGTTATTTATCCGCTGCAAGCCGTGTATACTAGATATGCATTTGCAAATGTGCGCCTATAACATTTCCCGCATGCACGCAGCGGGACGAAAAAAATACAACCGGATTCTTGCCTCGGCAAACATGACATTCTACTCGTGCCAACTGACATTTTTTTATGCCTAGGCCTTGAACACCTCCTAAACATAAGCAGTACAAGCGAAAGTAGGCCATACAGCCCCTCAAACCTGCCTTGCCATTTAATACTATTGATGATCCTGTGCATTAAATCCACTTTCTAATCTGATACCTGGATTTCCCTAGTGTGAAGAATAACTATCAGTTATTCCTCAAAGACTGGACATCCCTAGCCCTTTTGAGAAGATAAGTCTAAAAGATTTCAACTCTGACTTAAAAAGGTTTCTTTTTCTTCTTTTTTCATTTTCTGTCATATGGACATAACAGGCAAGGCAAGCATTCATTGCCCATTCCATAAATGACCTTGATGGAGAGTTGCTGTCTTCAACCACTGCATTCTGGTGAGAGTACTCTCAAGGTGCTGTTGAATAGGGAACTGCCGGATTTAGGCCCAAAAAGGGTGAAGGACCAAATAATATATTTACAAATCAGGATAATGAGCGCTTGGAGGGGAACCTGTGGCTCGTGGTGTTGCCATGTACCTGCTGCTTTTGTCCTTGGTGGTGGAGGTTTGGGAGGTGTCATCAGAGATGTCTGGTGAATAACAGCAGAGCAGTTACTGGATAATACATACTACACCCATTGTGTACCAGTGGTGGAAAAATTAATGTTTAGAGTTGTGGATAAAGTGCCAATCAAACACGATAGTTTGTTCTGGATGATGTTGGGCTTCATTACTAGAATCTTTAGAGCCACACTCAATTGCATTATGCACTCAATTTATTTTTGTTATGTTGGTCAATCCCTTATTTTGAGAACACCTTCTTAAAGTCAATTACTCATCTCTCATTGTTTTGAAAATAGTATGTTTCTCTTTTCCTCATTCCAAAGTGAATAACCTCATACTTTCTCATTTACACTACACGTCACTGTCACCCCCACCAATCTGCCAATATCCCTTCATATTTCTGGGCAAATGACACTTTGCGTCTTACCGCATTGCTGAGGAAAGGCAATGGCTGCTATCATTTAGAGAATTGCTCTTCAACAAAAATAGCTCACTCATATGAGAGAAATTTAGAATTCAGCTCTCTCAAGGGTCTGCATGGCATTTCAGAAAGGGTGACCATCACCCGTTAAAGCGTACTAATTGGAATGCCAGTATCTCTGAGGTATAGTGGAAATGGCTAAGTTAAATCTACCTGGCTGCAAAGTTACAGTAAGTTGTACTATATGATTGTCAGAGCAGTCAACAACTCAGAGACAGGTTCTTCCCCTCCGCCATCAGATTTCTGAATGATCTTTGAACACTACCTCATTATTTCTTTCTTTTGCACTATTTATTTATTTTGTAATTTGTAGTAATTTTTGTCATTGGAACGTGCTACAGCCGCAAAACAAATTTCTCATCAGAGAATTCAGTTATAAGTAACCTGATTATGATTCTTCAAATAATGCTCTAGGATCTTTAACATACATCTGAAAAGGCAGGAAATCAGCTTAACACCTCGTCCTAGAAAAATAATCTTCACTGCGGCACTTCATCACAGTTACACATAAATGTCAGCCGAGATTATGAGATCAAATCCTGGATTCATTTCCAAAGATAATCCTTGCTGACATCCAGATGAGGAATATCACCAATTAAAGATATTTCTATTGGTGCAGATTTCTAGTTAACATGGTTAAATGGAGAAAGGACCCAATTTCAATTGTATAGTTCAAGCCAACATTAGTTCGTATTACAGATGCAAATGACCTTCTTTACTATTTTTCTTTTATCGTATCTGTCTGCATCTTTATAAGCAGATATAGATCTAATTATTTCTTTGAATGAATTGGTATGCTTTTGACTTTTAATGGATTTTTTCTTCCATCTATTTCTCTCTTGCTGACTTGCTCTATTATTTTTCCATTGCCACTAACTGTGCTTTATGATATGATGATAGTAATGATTTGTCATGTCAGAAGAGCAGCTAAATATGTTAGCTGTGGAGAATAGAAGAAACAATCTGGTCTAAATCTGCTTTAACTTTCTCATAAGTGCACATTTCCGGAAAGAATGAAGGATAGAATAACTATCACTTATTACTTAAGTGATAAGTATTCCATTCACTTAGATAATCACCTTTAAGACACTTGCTGAAATATTTATTGGATTTTAGTACTGTGACTCAGATAGTAAAATCTTAATTATCCAGCACGTTATAAATCAGAATTTCAGAGGGGGTGGCAAAGACATTGACGTAGCGCCTAGAGAACTTCCAGGCCATTATCAGGTCAGTACGAGATGCAGGTCTCAAGGTGAGAAGGCACGTGAGCTGACGTTTGACTCCATTTTGCCGATTAAAGCAATGAGGGAAACTGAAATGTTGGCGGTGAGCGCAGGCTGCTTGCCTTTTGATCGCTGGTGGGATCGCTCCGCTGCTGGAGAGGGGAGACTGTGTGGCCTGCTGCTGTGCCTAGAGAATGTTACCGAGGTTTTCTGCATTTTGAATATGGATTTGGACTACGGACTTTTTTTCACTCTTATAGTTTTATAAAATAGGGGACAGCAGAACTTTACTCCCAGATGAGCTCAATGACTTCTATTAGCACTTTGATCACCAGAACGGGGTGGAACCATTGCGCACCCCCATATCTCCAGCTGATCCTTAGGTCTGAGCATCTGAAGATGACCTGCGGTCTGCCTAAAAGAGAGTTAACCCAAGGAAAGCATCTGGTCAGGACAGTACCTGGCTAATAGTGAAGACCTGTGTCATCCAACTAGCTGGTGTATTCACAGATATCTTCAACTTCTCTCACTGGCAGTGTGTGATACCCACCTGCTTCAATCGTACCAGTGCCCAAGAAGAACATGGTAACCTGTCTAAATGACTATCGCCCAGTGGCACTTACGTCCACAGTGATGAAGTGGTTTGAGAGGCTGGTGTTGAAGCATATCAGCTCCTATCTGAGTAGCGATTTGGATGTGCTCCATTTCACCTACCAAAGTAACAGCTCTACAGCAGATGCTCTACAGTAGATGCTGCTTGGCCTGCTGCGTTCACCAGCAACTTTGATGTATGTTGCTTGAATTTCCAGCATCTGCAGAATTCCTGTTGTTTGCAGATGCTATCTTGTTGGCTCTTCACACAACCCTGGAACATCTGGACTGCAAAGATGCACACATCAGGGTGCTCTTTATCAATTTCAGCTCAGTATTTAACACCATCACCCCCTCAAAACTAATCAGTAAACTCCAAGACCTGAGCCTCAATACTCCCTTGTGCAATTGGATCCTGCATTTCCTCACATACAGGCCCAGTCAGTTTGGATTGGCAAAAATGTCTCCTCCACAATCTCCATCAGCACAGGAGCACCACAGGTATGTGTACTTTGCCCCCTGCTCTACTTGCTTTACACCTATGACTGTGTGGCTAAGTACAAGTTTGCTGATGACATCACTGTTGTGAGCCATATCAAAGGTGGTGATGAATCAGCATACAGGAGGGAGACTGGAAATTTGGCTGAGCGGTATAATAACAACAAACTCTCACACAATGTTAATAAGACCAAGGAAATGATAGTGTGAGATGCTAACGGCTTGTTTCCCTTGTTTGGTAGTGAGAAAGGCGATGAGGCAGCAGCACGGCCTTGGTTGTAGAGAAGACCAGGCCCCAAGCGGGCTTGTCTGCTGCTGCAGTCCAGGTGAGACAATGCTGGCGGTGGTGTAGTGTGGAGTCTGTGCTCAGTTGGGAGTTGGCCTCTCCCATCAGTGCTGTCCTCTTGTGTTCGACTGGCAGAATGACAGGCTGGATATCCAGGAACTGTACTATCAATTTGCATGTCACTCAGGACTTGGACTGTACATGTGTTGTCTTGCATAATAATGTGTGTGTGTTTTTTTTTCCTCCCTCGCTATTTTGAACGTATGTTACGCACCTCGGCCTCAGAGAACACTGTCTCGTTCAACTGTATCCATGTGTGGTGTCAATGATAAATAAACTTGATTTGATTTGATTTCTTGATCTTTCTGTCTCCATGTCTGGAGACAAACTCTCTACTGATATCTTTTATTGATCTACTTACTGACTCTCACAACTATCTTAACTATCCTTCTGATCACCCTGTCTCCTGTAAAAATGCCATTCACTTTTCTCAGTTCTTTTGTTTCCGCCACATCTGTTCCCAGGATGAGTCTTTCCTTACCAGAACATAAGAGATGTCCTCCTTCTTCAAAGAAGGGGGTTTCTGTCCTCTACCATTGATGCTAACTTCACCCGTATCTCCTCCATTTTCTGGACATCCGCTATCACCCCATCTTCATGCCAGCTTAGCAGGGATTGAGTTCCACTTATCTACCATCCCATGAGCCTCTGTATCCACTACATCATTCTACACAACTTCCGCCATCTTCAAACTCCTCTTCACTTCCTACCCCCGAATCTCTATAGTGATCAATCTTCTGTAATTCTCTTGTCCATTCATCCCTCCCCACTTATCTCCCTCCTGGCACTTATCCTGGAAGCAGTGCTACACCTGCCAATTCACTTCCTCTCTCACCTCAATTCAAGGCCCCAAACTGTCCTTCCAGATGAATCAATACTTCACCTGCAATCTTTTGAGGTTGTCTACTGTATCCAGTGAGACCAGATGTAGATTGGGGGACTGTTTTGTTGAGCACCTTTGCTCCATCCACGGCAAGCAGGCTTTCCTGGTGGCCCCATTCCCATTCTGACATGTTAGTCCATTGCATCCTCTCCTGCCATGATGAGGCCGCTCTCAGATTGGAGAAGCCATCCCCTTCCCCTTTTCTCTTCTCCCATTCCACATTCTGGATCCACTCTTACCTCTTCTCTTCTCCTCACCTGCCTATCTCCTCCCTCTGGTGCCCCTTTTCCTTCCCTTTCTCCCATGGTCCACTCTTCTGTCCCATCAGATTCCTTCTTCTTCAGCCCTTTACCTTTCCTATCTATCACCTTCCAGCTTCTCACTTTATCCTGCCTTGCCCCCATCCACCAGGCTTTATTATCTCCTTTTAGCTTGTACTTCTTCCCCTCCACCCCACCCCACCTTTTTATTCTGACATCTTCACCCTTCCATTCTAATTCTGATGACGTGTCTCAGCCCAAAATATCGACTGTTTCTTTCCATAGCTGCTGCCCGATCTGCTGAGTTCCTCCAGCATTTTGTATGTGTTACATTGAGGGAACTGCTACACCAACAATGGGACCTCACTAAGGAAATCCTGTCTTGATTAACCAGCATATTTGATTAATTAGCACCTGTCAAGTCTGGTACAAACCAGACAACCAGGCTTTTGCTATAGCTGTTTTGCCAGGTAATGAAATTCTTCTTGTGACTGGAATATGTTTTGTGAGCAGATCTCTTGATTATAATCTTCCCAGCTTTTCTGTGCTTTCAGAAAATGCAAGTATTGAAATCAGGTAAACCTTCATTACTGTGGTCTCCATTTGGCGATCCATAATATGAAACTCCACCTACCTCACAGTAACGCCAGTACCTTGGATCTTTCTGTACTAAACAGTTCAAATTAGGGGCACATGCACAAAATCTGTTCTCTTTACAAATGCTTACTACTTACTGTGCACTTACTTTCTGATCTTCATGCTCTAAACTCCAGATTACGTTCTTGACCACCAAGTATATAGGTGAATGCTGATTAAACTGCTGGTAGGATATGGATGCTAAAATCTGCATTTTCCGGTTTTCTTTCAAGTCTTCAGCACTAGGTGATTTTTGTCTCGTTAGTCTTCTTAATGTGTTTTAATGCATCTAAAAAACTCCATTGCTACTTAAGATCAACGCAACTCTGGTCAATGGTGGGCTTCCCCTTTGAAACGGCAGAAGAGGGGATGCCGAGCGGGACTAAAAGTTGGTTTAAGAAAGTGTGGCTTTCAACTCCTAATACCGACCATCTTGCTGGCTAATGCACAGTCTCTGGTAACTAAAATTCAATATCTCAAAGCTAGGGTGCTGTACCAGAGGGCCATTAGACCATTTGCATATTTGTTTCACAGAATCTTGGTTAAACCCTTCCGTTCTGGACAGAGCGATTCAGATTGACAAGTTCAATAACAAATGCCTATCATTCCTTCCCGAGACCACATTTTGGCAAGTTGGATGATTTGGCTGTACTCCTACTACCTGCATACAGACAGAGCCTAACAGGTAAAGCTCCAGAGATCAAGACAACCAAGGGATAGTCGCAGGAGGCAGGAGAACGGTTACACGATTGCCTTGAATTAGTGCACTGGCCGTGTTCAAGATCACTGCCAAGATAGGACTGCTGAGTCTTTCAAAGGCCAGGGAGGATGGGGAAGATGCTTCATGATCAACTCCTCATGGTGTACAAACGTGGCGGTGTTGTACCAGTCCTGTTCACCAGAACTGGAACTCCATGCAATCAAGTGTCGTCCATTTTACCTGCTGTGGGAAGTTTCAGCAATCATTTTGGTAGTGGTGTACATGTAATCTCAGGCTAGTGAGAAGCAAGCTCTAGATGAACTGGGCGATGTAATCAACACACATGAAACAGCGCATCCTGCGGCCTTCTGCATAATTTTGGAGGATTTTAATCAGGCTAGCTTGAAAAGGTCTCTGAATAATTATTACCATCAAACCACTTGTAACACCAGAGGAAACAACACACTGGACCACTGTTACAGCACCATCATGAGTGCTATTCCACACCCACACTTAGGAAAGTCTGATCACCTGGCCGCACTTCTACCCCCTGAGTGTAGGCAGAGACTGAAAACCGCAGCACCAGTACTGAGGACCAAGAAGGTATGGACAAGGGAGGCACAGGAGTGTTATCAGAACTGCTTTGAATCAGAGGACAGAGATTCATCTTTGGGTCTGAATGAGTATGTCATAGCTGTCACTGACTTTATTAAAACCAGCGTGGATGAGTGTGTGTCTACGAAAACTTACTGTACGTACCCAATTCAAAAGCCGTGGAGGAACCAGGAGGTTCGTAATCGGCTGGGGTTAGATCTATGGCATTCAAGTCTGGTGATCCAGGTCTGTGCAAGAAAACCAGGTACGACTTGCAGACGGCTATTTCAAGAACAATTCCGAACTAAGTTGGAGGTGATATCAGATGCATGTCAACTCAGGGAAGATTTGCAGGCCATCACTTCCTACAAAGCAAAACCCAACATTATGAATGGCAGAGATGTTTCACTCCCAGACAAGCTCAACGCCTTTTATGCTCGCTTTGAAAGGGAGATAAAACTACAGCTATGAGGATCCCTGCAGCATCTGGTGACCACACGACCTCTGTCTGGTAAGGCTCTGAAAACCTGTGCCAACCATCTGGCAGGGTGTTCAAAGACATTTTCAATCTCTCACTGCTACAGTCGGAAGTTCCCACCTGCTTCAAAAGGGCAACATTTATACCAGAGCCCAAGAAGAGCAGGATGAGCTGCTTTAATGACTATCATCCAGTGTGTGTGTGTGTGTTCATCCATCGTCGACGTTGATGGGGACCTCGGCCACCATTTGATGGTGTCGAGACTAGCGCGTGATTTGGACTTAAGTGAGGGAGAGTTGTGCAGTGTCAGCCTCACTCTCTCTTCCCAATTCCCATCTGGATCCAGTGGCAAGACAGAGTTGAGATGGCTGAGATGGAAGGCGCAGTGGATGACCAGGACGTCTTCTGTGTCTTGTCATGCTCTACGCATTCCATGACACTTGCAGAGACCGCCTTCTTGACCGTTGGACCTTCTATTGGTCTCATCTGCTCAATCAGTCGGAGTCTGTCTTCACATGCTGGGATAGACAACTCCCTATCTCACTGAAGGTTTGAGACCCAACGGCTATCCTCGCCTGGTTTAGCTGGCTTGTCGAAGCCATTGCCCAGGGTGTGGCCACTGTCACATGCAAACAACTACGGGGAACAACAGGTGAGAGCTGAGTGCCAGGTGGGGACTAAAGGTGGACAAACCACCTTGAAAAGGACGCAACATGTTCCCCCACCAGAGCTGCTACCCCTCCCTGACACCCCATACAGCCCATCATCCAGTAGCACTGACATCTACAGTGATGGAGTGCTTTCAGAGGTTGGTTATGGCTAGAATCAACTCTTGCCTCAGCAAAAACGTGGACCCACAGCAATTTTCCTTGTGCCAAATAGGCCTATGATGGACACGGTCTCATTGGCTGTCCACGAGTCTTGCTCACCCAGACAATACAAATACCTATGTAAGGATGCTGGTTATTGACTACAGCTCGGCGGTTAACACCATCATTCCTACAGTTCCATTTGAAAAGCTCTAGAGCCTGGGCCTCTGTACCTCCCTCTGCAACTGGATCCTAGCTTCCTATCCAGAAGACCACAATCTGTGTGGATCAATACTGGCACACCTCAGGAACGTGTACATAGTCCACTGCTGTACACTCTCTACACCCATGACTGTGTGGCTAAGCACAGCTCAAATGCTATCTATAAATTTGCTGATGATAAACCATGGTTCAATGGTTCAATGCTTCTATTTAATACCAGAGAATGTATACAATATACAGCCCGAAATTCTTAGTCTCCGCAGACATCCTTGAAATAGAAGAAAAACCCCAAAGAATGAATGACAGAAAAAATACAAATATAAAACATAAAACCCCAAAGCCCCCTGCCCCCGCCCCCCATGCACGAGCAGCAGCAAGCAGCATCAACACTCCCCTCCTCCGCCCCTACTTACTCGAGTAGAAAGCATCAGCATTCCCATCACCCAACATGCAAGCAACTGCAAGGCTTCAAAGAGAGACCATGGTCTACAGGCCATCAAAAACTATTGTTCATCCCAGCAGTTTGACATCCCTCAGGATCTCTCTCTCACTAACCAGGGAGAGAGAGATATCACTCCTTCCACGGTGAGAGGGGAGACAACCAGTCGCTGTTTTGATGTTACAGTCTGCAGTGCTGCTTTTATTTTGAGTTCCCCCTACTCGTGAATGGGCAGCAAACTCTCACTCACCATCGAGAGAGAGAGAGAAGGAATGAGAATGATCATCAGGGTGCAGAGGCCTCCAACAGCCGCATTCGTTGTCTCGGTTCCGGCTCCCCACAGTGTTTCAGTTCGAGACACCAGCAAGAAAACTGGGTCCATAGGGCAGTACTAGGCTGCAACCCAAAGGGGCCCATTTTCAGGCTGCTCCTGGAGATTTAGAAAATGCGGCCGATCAACAAGGTCCGAGAAGGGGAACACACCATCAAGAACCACAGTTTGAGTGCATCTGTAGATCACGGACTCCAACAGGACCCCAGCCACATTGAGAAGGAGAATAGAGACTTTAGAAGAAGAAAATTTTTAAACTGTTTCATTGATGGACTGGGAGAAACCGCCCTCTGTTGCCATCTTTAGCTCTGCTCTGATGGTGGTGAGAGGGCCTACAGGAGTGAGCACAGTGTGGTGTCACAGCAAAAACCTTGTGGTCAATGTCAGTAAGGCAAAGAACTGATTGTGGACTTCAGAAAAGGTAAGACGAAGGAACACACACCAGTACTCATAGAGGGATCAGAAGTGGAAAGAGTGAGCAAAGTCAAGTTCCTGTGTGACAATATCTCAGAGAACCTAACCTTGACCCGACATATTGATGCATCTATAAAGAAGGCAAGAAAGTGGCTATATTTCATTAAGAGTTTAAAGAGATTTGGTATGTCATCAAAAACACCTGAAAATTTCTACAGATGTACTGCAGAAAGCATTCTGACTGGCTGCATCACACTCAAAACCTTCTATAGATGTACCGTGGACAGCATACTGACAGACTGCATCACTGTCTGGTATGGGAGGGGGGGCGGTGGAGGGGCTACTCCACAGGACCGAAAGAAGCTGTGGAGGGTTGTAAATTTAGTCAGCTCCATCTTGGGTACTAGCCTGCAATGTACCCAGGACATCTCCAAGGAGTGGTGTCTCAGAAAGGCAGTGTCCATTATTAAAGACCCCCAGCACCCTGCGCATGCCCTTTTCTTATTGTTACCATCAGGTAGGAGGTACAGAAGCCAGAAGATACACACTTGGCGATTCAGGAATGGCTTCTTCCCCTCTGCCATCTGATTCCTAAATGGACATTGATCCCGTGAACACTACCTCACTTTTTTAATATACAGTATTTCTGTTTTTGCACAAATTTTAATCTATTCATTATACTTATACTGTAATTGATTGATTGATTATTATTTTTCTTCTTCTGTATTATATATAGCATTGAACTGCCTCTGCTAAGTTAACAAATTTTGCGACACATGCCGGTGATGACAAACCTGATTCTGATTCTGGTATGGGGGTGGGGGGGGGTGGTGGTGCTGGCTGCTGCAAGGAGTTGTAAACTTATTCAGATCCATCATGGTAGTATCCTCTCATTGCTACCATCAGGAAGGAGGTACAGAAACTTGAAGGCACACATTCAACGATTCTGGAACAGCTTCTTACCCTCCGTCACCCGGTTTCTGAATGGATATTAATATGATTGTGTCTCGAACTTCCTAATCACAGCTCTTACATTTATAACCCAATTACTAATGTACATGGCAAACAATAAGGGTTCAGCACTGATCCCTGTAGATATACAACTGGTCACAGGCAAAAAAAAATCAAGGTCAATATCAAGTTCATTGTCATATGACCAAGTACTGTATATGTGTGCGCAGGTGCATGAAAAAAACTTATCTGCAGCATCTCAGGCACATAGCATCATTCACAAAAACAACCCTCCACAACCACTTCCTGTCTGACTCCTACTATCAAACTAATTTTGGAGACACAAATAATTGCAGATGCTGTAATCTAGAGCAATTCAAAAGGCGTTGGGAGAATTCAGTGGGTCTGGCAGCATTTATGTAGGGAAATTAATAGCTGTCATTTTGATTGAGGCTCCATCTGCACTGGAAATTAAGGGGAGATAGCTAGAATAAAGAGGTGGAGCAATCGGAATTAGATTTATTATCACTGACATATATCGGGAAATTTGTTGTTTTGTGGCAGCAGTACGTTACAACAGCGCAAAGTGATAGGTAGATCCAGGTGAGGGGGATAATAGGCAGATGAGGGCAGGAATTATATCAAAAGCTGGAAGGTGATAAGTGGGAGTAGTAGCCAAAGGTGATGGATATGATATTGGAGGATAGTGGAGCATGGAATTAAAAAGAGGGAGATGAAGACAGAAACTAGAGGAAGAAGTATCTGGGTGATGGGCAGATAGAGAGGGAGAGCATAGGGGAGGAGAAAGACATAGGGTGATGGGAGCTAGATGGATCAGGAGAGAGAAGGAAAAAAAGGAAATATTGGAGGAATGATTACCATAAGTCTGAGATGTCAATGTTCATGCTGCCTGGTTGGAGATTACCCAGGCAGAACATGAGGTGTTGATCGTCTAATTCTTGTTTGGCTATGGCCTGGCAGTGGAGGAGGCCATGGACAGATGTAAGTTTGGGAATAGGATTTTGGATCCATTTTGCCAATTTGCCTTGGATTCCATGACCTCTATTCTTTTGGACCAGCCTTCTATTTTGGATCGTGTCAAGGCCTTACTTAAGATACATCAACCACACTGTCGTTGTCACTACATTTTGTTACTTCTTCAGAAAACAATCACATTGGTCAAGCATGATGGCCCACCAACAAAGCTATGATGGCCATCCCTAAGCAATGCCTGCTTTTCAAGTGTAGGTTAATTTCTAGCCACTTCCCTACTACAGATGTAGGCTTTCGGGCCTATAATTACCCATCTTATCCATGCTGTTTTTGAATAATGATATCACATTTGCTGTTCTCTAGTCATCAGGCCAGCAAGGATTTGGTAAACTATTCTGAGCCCCAGCATTTTTCTTTGGCCTACATATGGCCTGGGTACATTTTAGGGTCTGAACTTAGAGTCTGAAGTTAGTTTTACAGTATGAATAGTTAAGAGCCTCGGGCGATGGTACACAGAGGAGCTGAGAGACACCAAGAGGGTTCAAGAGACAGGAGAACAGATCAGCAGAGGTCTGATGTCTGTTGACAAGTGTGGCTTGGCTGGCCACTTCCTGCCTGATCTCACATCTGGCTGGGTGTTCTTGATGACAGGGTCTTTTGAGTCGCGAGGCATCAAGAATGATCTTACCTTGGCTACCTTGACCTCTTCAACAAGGGATTGCACTGGGATGGTAAGCTTTATCTGGCTACTGTGGATTGCAACATTGGTGAGGCTGCTCGGTACTCCAAGCCACTTCTTATGATCAAGACTCCCTCGAGGTGGTGGGCCAGCAGTGCTAAAGCACCACCTCCCACTGGTGAGCTTAAAAAAACTTGGCATCTGCCTCTATCAGAGTTGTTGGTCACTTCCATCCTACAGATAGTCTGCTCTTCAGGTGTTTATGCAACTACTGAAGGGTTTGCAAGATACGTATGCACTGTCTGACTATCTGCCCCTCTGGACATACTTGGTCCACACCCATGCTGATCCTTTCTCTGCTGCCTCAGCTACAGCCCTGCTGGTTGATTTGATCGCTCTTCTAGTGAAGCCAAGGTCACGCAGCCACTTCTGGAGAGTGAACGCAATAAACCCACGACAGCCTACTTCGAATGGATAGCATGAGACCTTCCACCCTCTGTCTCTGCACTCTGATCTTAATTTTGCATACTTGGTTAACTTGCACTCATGGGCTTCATCAACGTTGTCTTCCCAGGGGACTGTGAGTTCACCAATAACCGCTTCTCTACTGGTGTCAGACCATACGATTATATCTGGATGCAATGTTGTGAAAGCTATTTGCTCCGGGAAACTGCCTTTCCCGTCCAGGTCAGCCTTGACACATCAATCATTGGCTGAAGAAAGTATGCTTGATCGTGAGCCTATGCTGTACACCCTTGACTTGGAGCCTTCTTTCACAAATGATATGCGATGTTCTGTGCAGCATGGGGCATGAGATAAGTTGTGCTGCAGTACTCTCTGCTCAACCGCTTCTGGTACAACTTTGAGAACGTTGTTATGTCTCCAAGTGTACATGCCGCTGGAAAGATTGACTCTGTATGCACTCAAGATATGTTGAAGTGTTCCCTTCTCGCCACAAGCAACACACCTGTCTGTCTTAGCTTCATACCAGGTGCTGAGGTTGGCAGGTGTTGGGAGCAGATCGTACGCTGCTCTGCATAAAAAAGAAATGCGGAGCGGTTCCATCTACCACAGAACATTCCAGGATAGATGTCGTTGTTCAACACTTTCCCACCGGGTCCAAGCCCCTTGCTTGGCCAGGCCAGCTGTTTTAGTTAACCTCTTCTCCTCTTCTACCTCTCGTATTTCTTGTGTTACAAGCTCATGGCGCTCCTTACCTGTAGAAGATGACCACCACCTGTGGGTTGTCCATCCAAGTCCGTGGGGGCCTAGCTGGATAGCCCCAACCATCTCCTTGTGCTTCAATCTGGACTCTGCCTCATCAACTGCTACACGGACTGACCACTTCCTGCCTGATCTCACATCTGGCTGGGTGTTCTTGATGACAGGGTCTTTTGAGTCTCAAAGCATCAAGAATGATCTTACCTTGGCTACCTTGACCTCCTCAACAAGGGATTGCACTGGGATGGTAAGCTTTATCTGGCTACTGTGGATTGCAACATTGGTGAGGCTGCTCGGTACTCCAAGCCACTTCTTCACATACTTGTTGATCTTCCGTTCCATTGCCTCAACGTGGGACATTGTCACTTCATAGACAGTTAATGGCCACATTATCCGTGGCATCAGTCCGTACTGCAAGCACCACAACTTCAACTTGCCAGGCAAGCCACACTTGTCAACAGACATCAGACCTCTGCTGATCTGTTCTCCTGTCTCTTGAACCCTCTTGGTGTCTCTCAGCTCCTCTGTGTACCATCGCCCGAGGCTCTCAACTATTCATACTGTAAAACTAACTTCAGACTCTCAGTCAAGAATTCTTGTGATCAGCAACATTGTTAAATATAAAGGCTAAAGTAGATTCTCCCTCAAGAACTAAACACCGTATAGTTGGTGAAGGACTCCACTGGGAGTTGGCAACACTTGAAAACAAGGTTTAGATAAGTGTGCAAAACATTGCAGCACTTTTACTGTGGAGGAGGTGCAGTCTTCAAACCGTCCAAGTGGCATATGATAACAGCTGAGCTCAAATCATTAAAGAATCAAAGGACTGAAATCAGAACAAAGGAATGCAAATCGAAAGGATAATTTTACATAATCTAGACATAAGTTTCTTGTAGAATGATAAATAAAACAAATACTTTTCAAGAATGAGTAAAGGCAATGCAGTAAGTTAGTCAATATGGTCAGTAATTGAACTGTCATTATGCCTCAAAAAAGAATAGCTGGAAGTTGGGATTACTAGATAAATAATTTACATATATAATTGCTGAGAGATATCAGCATTGCAATTGTGTTTACCTGATGCCCAGCTTCAGGAAGGGTGATAATTCAGCAGCATTGGGAATTATCCCCAATGATTGATGAAAGACCTGGATGGGTCAACTTATGTCACAAAGTATACCTCTCACATCAGTGTAGAAATTGGTGCAACTGAACTTATTCCTCTCTCCTCTCTCCATTAGGTAAGATCAAAATGTGTCCCCCCATTCTGTACAACAAATCTATCCCATCAAACAGAACCACTACTACCAGAATATTCACCATGAAACAAAATCGCACAGAGTCCCATACTCCATAAATTATAAGTTATAAAACATGACAGTTGCCTCTGAGAATAAGTTCAGTATTTCCTACTCCACTCCAACTGCTGAGCACAAACTGGGTCTGAACTAACCCTCCTTAGATTATGTCCCCGGCTGAGCTGAAGAATCAGTCCCATCACCACTTAGAACAAATACATACATGCTTTTGTCCCTTTCAGCAAATAAGTTCACACTTGCAAGTTGAAGTTGTGGTGCTTGCAGTACGGACTGATGCCACGGATAATGTGGCCACTAACTGTCTATGAAGTGACAATGTCCCATGTTGAGGCAATGGAACAGAAGATCAACAAGTGTGTGAAGAAGTGGCTTGGAGTACCGAGCAGCCTCACCAATGTTGCAATCCACAGTAGCCAGATAAAGCTTACCATCCCAGTGCAATCCCTTGTTGAGGAGGTCAAGGTAGCCAAGGTAAGATCATTCTTGATGCTTTCAGACTCAAAAGACCCTGTCATCAAGAACACCCAGCCAGATGTGAGATCAGGCAGGAAGTGGTCAGCCCATGTAGCAGTTGATGAGGCAGAGTCCAGATTGAAGCACAAGGAGATGGTTGGGGCTATCCAGCTAGGCCCCCACGGACTTGGATGGACAACCCACAGGTGGTGGTCATCTTCTACAGGTAAGGAGCGCCATGAGCTTGTAACACAAGAAATACGAGAGGTAGAAGAGGAGAAGAGGTTAACTAAAACAGCTGGCCTGGCCAAACAAGGGGCTTGGACCCGGTGGGAAAGTGTTGAACAACGACATCTATCCTGGAATGTTCTGTGGCAGATGGAACCGCTCCGCATTTCTTTTTTATGCAGAGCAGCGTACGATCTGCTCCCAACACCTGCCAACCTCAGCACCTGGTATGAAGCTAAGACAGACAGGTGTGTTGCTTGTGGCGAGAAGGGAACACTTCAACATATCTTGAGTGCATACAGAGTCAATCTTTCCAGCGGCATGTACACTTGGAGACATAACAACGTTCTCAAAGTTGTAACAGAAGCGGTTGAGCAGAGAGTACTGCAGCACAACTTATCTCATGCCCCATGCTGCACAGAACATCGCATATCATTTGTGAAAGAAGGCTCCAAGTCAAGGGTGTACAGCATAGGCTCACGATCAAGCATACTTTCTTCAGCCAATGATTGATGTGTCAAGGCTGACCTGGACGGGAAAGGCAGTTTCCCGGAGCAAATAGCTTTCACAACATTGCATCCAGATATAATCGTATGGTCTGACACCAGTAGAGAAGCGGTTATTGGTGAACTCACAGTCCCCTGGGAAGACAACGTTGATGAAGCCCATGAGTGCAAGTTAACCAAGTATGCAAAATTAAGATCAGAGTGCAGAGACAGAGGGTGGAAGGTCTCATGCTATCCATTCGAAGTAGGCTGTCGTGGGTTTATTGCGTTCACTCTCCAGAAGTGGCTGCGTGACCTTGGCTTCACTAGAAGAGCGATCAAATCAACCAGCAGGGCTGTAGCTGAGGCAGCAGAGAAAGGATCAGCGTGGATGTGGACCAAGTATGTCCAGAGGGGCAGATAGTGAGACAGTGCATACGTATCTTGCAAACCCTTCAGTAGTTGCATAGACACCTGAAGAGCAGACTATCTGTTGGATGGAAGTGACCAACAACTCTGATAGAGGCAGATGCCAAGTTTTTTTAAGCTCACCAGTGGGAGGTGGTGCTTTAGCACTGCTGGCCCACCACCTCGAAGGAGTCTTGATCATAAGCGGGCCGAGACTCCTGAAGACAGGTGGCAGATCAACTGATGATCCCACTAGTGATAGCACAGGACAGTTAACATCTTAGTCCACGTGTATCTGTAACTCTATGATAATTTTGATAAGCACTATTCTTTCTAGCATAGAACAGTACAGCACAGTATGGGCCCTTCAGCCCATGATATTGATTTTTAAAAATGTATAGCTGAGAACATCTCAAGGAAATCTATTTTAATTTTGGTTATCATTTTAAACTTGTTTAATTCCTACAGATTGCTGGAAAAGTAAGATACAATTTCAAAGTAAATTTATTATCAAAATACAAACGTACTTATATGTCACTATGCAACCTTGAAATTCCTTTTCTTGCGGGCATACTCAGTAAATGCATAATAGAATAATAACCGTAATAGAATCAATGAAAGACCGCCTGCCCGAATTGGGTGTTCACCCCAATGTGCAAAAGACAACAAACTGCAAATACAAGAAGAAAGAAATAATAACATGAGATGAAGACACCGTGAAAGTAAGTCCAGAGGTTGTGGGAACATTTCAGTGATAGGGCAGGTGAAGTTGAGTGAAGTTTGGTTCAAAGAGACTGGTGGTTGCAGGGTAGTAACTGTTCCTGAACCTTGTGGTGTGACTCCTGAAGCTCCTGTACCTTCTTCCAGATGGCAACAGCAAGAAGACAGCATAACCTGGATGGTGGGGGTCCTTGAAGATGGATGCTGCTTTCCTGCAACAATACTCCATGTAAGTGTGCTCAGTGGTAATGAGAGCTTTATCTGTGATGGACTGGGCCATGTCCACTACTTTTTGTAGGATTTTCCATTCAAGGACTTTGGTGTTTCCATACCAGGCTGTGATGCAGGCAGTCAATATACTCTCCACCACACATCTATAGAAGTTTGACAAAGTTTTAGATGTCATGTCGAATCTTCAGAAACTCCTAAGGAAGTAGAGGCATTGCCATGCTTTCTTGGTAATTGCACTTGGACAGGTCCTCTGAAATGATAACACTGAGGAATTTAAAGTTGCTGACCTTCACCACCTCTGATCCTCTGATGAGGACTGGCTCGTGGACCTGTGGTTTCCTTCTCCTGAATTCAATAATCAGCTCCTTGCTCTTGCTGACACTGAGTGAGAGTTTGTTGTTGTTGTGGCACTACTCAGCCAGATATTCAATCTCCCTCCTATATGCTGATTCATCACCACCTTTGATTGGCCTACAACTGGTGTCGGCAGCAATCTTGAATACGACATTGGAGTTGTGCCTAGCCACACAGTCATGAGTGTAAAGCGATTAGAGCAGAGGACTAACCACACTGCCTTGTGGTGCGCATGAGCTGATTTTAATTTTAATTGCCAGTTTCTATTCACATGCAGTTATTGATATTAGCTGTATCCTTTGTCACACAATATGACAAATTGGGAAACTTTGATAATCTCCCAATACCGGACCTGCCTCTCGGTTTTTTTGCACTACCTTACTTCCCATTTTTCTATTTTCTATTTATGATTTACAATTTAAATTTTTAATATTTACTAATTTTAAGTATTTTTAATATTGTTAATATTTAATATTTGTAATCCAGGGAGTGTGAAGCGCAGATTCAAATATCGCTGTGATGATTATACGTTCTAGTACTAATTGTTTGAAGACAACAAAGTATAAAGTATAAAGTACTAATTTCACTTGCATATATGAGGTCTAAGGATGAAACCTAGGAAAAGAAGCTGCCAACATATGCCAATTTGAAGTACTGTACTTCTTATTTTGTTTCAAAATTTGACACAGAGATGAGTCTAAGATCATGTATCTATCAATTACCAGGCCTGCATGTTTTCACTTCTTTTGACATTGCCAAAAAAAAAGTTGGATTTCTAAAATAGAAACAGAAAATGGTGAAAAAGTAAACAGATCAGGCAGTATCTGTGGAAAGAGAAACAAGTAATATTTTAAGTCTTGGGATCCTTCTTCAGATCTAAGCACTAGAACAAGGTAGTCAAGATCAATGTTCCCTCTAAAGTGTGCGTGTGTGCACACACACAAATCTTTTGCTGCTAGTGCACAAAGGAATTTAAACTGTGCACTAAAGGTTATCACCCTCAACTTCAATGGCATGTGAAGCAAATCTCATGATCGTACACAAACACATTTCCTTTTCTGGTTTCAGATGCGGACAGTGTGGATAATGTGGAGTTTGTGAAGTTTTGTCTGCAGGTTTTAGAACTGGCTTATTTATACCGTTTTTACTGAAGAAATTATTCGGTGTGCACATGTTGTCACTGTGCAAAAAATTGCACAGCACAAGATTTTTGCACACACTGGTGATTATAAATTAGAAAGAACATAGGTCAAGATGGCAAAGAAGGTGGAGGAGAACAGATCTTAACCGCCATAATTTTTCACTCCATCACCCTTTGTTGTGTCCATCTCTCTCTCCTGCCTACTGAGTACAAATGACATTCATAGGGTTGTGTTGTCATGTTCAGATAAAGATTGGTGCAGAGGAATCACCTCAGGTTGATCAAGAAAATGATCATGGTGTTTAACCTTAGATTTGTATGACATATGTCACATGTATTTATGTTTTAGGGTATAATATTCAGTCCGTTAATTTTAAATCATTTCTGGTCTGTACCTGGAGGTCTTCCTTGAATGTGCTCAAATAAACTAGCGAACAAGGAATTTTCAGTTTCATTTGATGAATGCTGAGCATAGCTGAATACCCACAACATCCCAACACCATCATCATCAGGTGCCATGCCCAGTTTGAGCTTTGACTGCCATGGTCCACACACTCCTGTTTCGGGTCAAGTGGATCAATTCATTGGTATTCATTTCCAGTTCTCTGGCTGCTGTCTCCATCATCATTTGTCTTTGTCTTCCTCTTGCTTTCTTCCCTTCAATCTTTCCCATAATTACTGTGCATTCCAACTCCTCTTTCCTAATCATATGTCCAATGAAGTTACGTTGCCTTTTCATGATCTCATACATTACTTCTCTTTTTGTGTTTGCTCTGTTCGTGACACCTTCATTAGATATTCATTTCGTCCACAATATTCTTTGCATCCTCCTCAAAAACCACATCTCTGCTGCTACAATTGGTTTCCTCATGTTACTAGATATTGTCCAACATTCTGAGCCATATCAAATAACTGGATAAACGTAACATTTCAGTACTCTGAGGCGGGTTGTCATGCCTAGTTTAGTATTGGTCAGTATACTCTTCATTCTCGTAAAGGTGCCTTTTGCCATCCTTATTCTTATTTTGATGTCCATGTCGCACCTGCCATCTGATGTCACCCAGCTTCCTAAGTAGCAAAAGTTTTGTACTTGTTTTATGTCTTCCCCATTTATTCTCAGCCTGCAAATAGGATTCTCCTTCTTTTTGGATATCACCATACATTCTGTCTTTTTGTAATTGATAGATAGACCCATTTTTGCACTTTCTTCAACAATTATATCAATTAAGTTTTGTAGTTCTTCCTCTGTACTTGCAATTAACACAGTGTCATCTGCACATCTGAAATTATTGATGTTTTCACCGCCAACTTTGATTCCCAAGATGTCTCTTGTTTTTTGTAATATTGTTTCACTGTACACATTAAATAAATCAGGGGAGAAAACACACTCTTGTCTAATGCCTCTCTTGATTTTCATAAACTGACTCACTTCTCCATCTATTCTTATAGCAGCAGTTTGTTCCCAGTACAGATTTCTGATTAGCGGAGGTCTTTCAAATCTAGATCTAGAGTTTTCTGTAATATTTCAAATAACTTATTGTGCTTCACTTTATCAAATGCTTTTGTGTAGTCGATAAAATCCCATATCCTTTCTTTTTAGAAATAAGACACGAGTATGTGAATTTGAAGGAATCCCAGTTACACCTAATGCTGTGAGGAGATGCAGGAGGGAGGGCAAACAAGGAGGAAGAATGGTTAACTTCTAGATAATTAAATTGGAAATACTTGCATTTGGTTAAGCTGTGAACACCAAATCTTTTTGTTATTATTCAAGTTCAACTTTTGTGTATATTTTCTAAATGACCTGGAACACTGTCCCTGAAGTTTTCTTTAAAATTTAATAGCATAGCCACTGAAGATTACGATGTTGTTCAGGGATAGGCAACTTAGATTATATACTTTAAGTTATTAAAGTAATATATTTTTTTTTTTCAAAATATACACTCAGTTACCCCTTTATTAGATACACATGTGTACCTGCTCGTTAATGCAAATAGCTAATCAGCCAATCACCAGGCAGCCATTCAATGCATAAAAACATGCAGGCATGACTAGAGGTTCAATTATTGCTCAGACCAACATCAGAATGGGGAAGAAACGTATCCTAAGCGACCTAAGCCATGGAATGATCATTGGTGTCATATGGAGTATCCCAGAAACTGCTGATCTCCAGGGATTTTCATGCACAACAGTCTCTAGAGTTTACACAGAATGGTGCAAAAACATCCAGTGAGTGGCAGGTCTGTGGGCAAAAATACCCTGTTAAAGAGAGAGGTCAGAGGAGAATAGGGTTGAAGCTGAGAGGAAGGCAACAATAACTCAAGCGAGCATCTGTTACAACAGTGGTGTGCAAAAAAGCATCGCTGAATGTACAATACGCCAAACCTTGAAGTGGACGGTGTTATGTTTTGTAACTTCAGAACATTAAACTAATACAAAGAAACTCACGGGATTCTGTGTAACTTTGAGTTTACTTTCATAAAACATAGAACATAGAAAAGTACAGCACAGTACAGGCCCTTCGGCCCACAATGTTGTGCCGACCCTCAAACCCTGCCTCTCATATAAGCCTCCACCTTAAATTCCTTCATATACCTGTCTAGTAGTCTCTTAAACTTCACTAGTGTATCTGCCTCCACCACTGACTCAGGCAGTGCATTCCACGCACCAACCACTCTCTGAGTAAAAAACCTTCCTCTAATATCCTTCTTGAACTTCCCACCCCTCACCTTAAAGCCATGTCCTCTTGTATTGAGCAGTGGTGCCCTGGGGAAGAGACGCTGGCTATCCACTCTATCTATTCCTCTTATTATCTTGTACACCTCTATCATGTCTCCTCTCATCCTCCTTCTCTCCAAAGAGTAAAGCCCTAGCTCCCTTAATCTCTGATCATAATGCATACTTTCTAAACCAGGCAGCATCCTGGTAAATCTCCTCTGTACCCTTTCCAATGCTTCCACATCCTTTCTATAGTGAGGCGAGGCACACGCTTATCATGTGGTAGCGTGATTACGTAAGCAATTAACAGTACTCCTCCCTGCTTAGCTATAAACTCCAACGCAATAGAGAATGCATCTCACTATATACACTGTCTGTTATATAATGCAACTATGATATGTAGACATTCACCGTATAGTAAATTCTAAATTGTTCCATTCAGGCTGAATGATTTCATTGCTGAGGAGGCTTTCTTACTCTTGTGAGATAACCTTTTTTCTGACAAGGGACATCTCTCCTTCGCAGATGTGACATGTGGCTGTGAAAACAATCTCAGCTTCTGGTATCCCCTCCGTGGTGATTGTAGGAGTCGGTTATGAGATTGTAGGAAGTGGTTCTGACAGCTCTGGACACATTTCTTCTCCTTTTCTCTCTCAGGATCTACTTCAACCCCTTTATTTGTTCTTTCTCACATTCCTTCTGTCTTTCACACCATTCTCTTTCTCGTTCACATTCTTCCTCTCTATCTTTTCCCTCCTTTTTCTTCTTCTAGGTTGTGCATCTTGATCTTGGAAGAGGGTACTTAATTCACTAGAGTATTCTCTTATTATTCTGTCTAGTGCTCCCTTTGTGATCTGATCTCTCCTCTTGGTTTCCTCATCCACAACATCATCTGCTGAATCCTCTGTTTTTGTATCTCCATTGGCTCTCTTCTTTTTGGCCCTCCATTCATCCAGCTGGATTTTGTCTTTGTGTGTAATTTTACAAGTAGCTTTTTGTCTCCCACTTGAAGTTGACGCACTCACCTTTTTTTTAATTATTTATTTTTATTTTTGTTTATTACAAACAAAAGAAAAAAAACACAAAAAAATACAGCACATCCACAAAAACCGCAACCATTACAAAATCAAATTGAATATTGAGCAGCAAAAGGGAGGAAAATATAAAGGCAGAAGTAAACGTACACAGCAGAGGTGCACCACACCAAAAAACCTCAGACCTCATCCCATGATAAAGTCCAATACAGGGCCCCATATCCTTTTAAAGATGTCCCCTCTGTCCTCATTATATAGTCTCAGTCTCTCCAAATGTAAAGTATTTGCCAGTTCTCTCAGCCACAGATCGTACAGAGTATTTTCCACATTTGCAGGATTAACTTCTTAGCAATCACCATTCCAAACAATACATAATAATAATTTTTTCATACATATTGGCTGAAGATAGGGAGCTTTTTGCTCCAAGAATGGCTATGAGCGGGTCTGGTTCCCACCGCCTCCCAAAAGCCTCAGAGAAACAATGAAAAATACTTTTCCAGTATGCATAAAGCTTACAACATGACCAGAATGAATGTGACAAGTTACTGTTCACAGATTTACATCTATTTATGTCACGTACCCCGTGACGGGGGTAAAGAAACCAGCAGAAATGGAAACCACTTTGGAGTCCAGTATTGCTATAAACTAATAATATTTATTAGTAATTACGCAATACAGTAATATAAATGAAGATAAATCACACAGGTTAGCAATAATTATATATATAAGTACGTAAATCAGTAAGTGTGGAAAT
Organism: Mobula hypostoma; assembly: GCF_963921235.1. Classification (NCBI taxonomy): domain Eukaryota; kingdom Metazoa; phylum Chordata; class Chondrichthyes; order Myliobatiformes; family Myliobatidae; genus Mobula; species Mobula hypostoma. The sequence continues at coordinate 14,820,556 of NC_086120.1, read as the reverse complement.
ATATGTATGAAAACCAAGCTTCTTTAAGTCTAGGGGTAAAAAAATACAGTCTTACAATGTTGAGTAAAGTTCAGTTCAGTTCAGTTCATGGTATTTAGTTGAGTAGTGATGGAGAGAGAGAGAGAGAGAGAGAGAGAGTGAGTTGAGTCTTCAGGTGAGCTGCTGTCGTCGATCTTCTCATTGTCCTCCGAAATCCTTCACAAGTCACCGACCGCGACTTTAACCGGGGGACCGGTTTTGCTGTGGTGGAGCTATCACCCTGGCAAGGGCGGACACATAGACAACTCCCCACCAGTCAACCCCTTCTTCACTGCTGGAATAGCAATTTGGATCGATCTGCTTGATCAATCCTCCAAAAACCCACTTTCTCTGCGGGCACAACAATGCTCGTTCAGTGTCCAGATCATGTGTCTGAGGTCTGTATCATCTGACCTCCTATTTATTTCTCCAGGCTGAGCATCACCTGTCATTCAAAGAGTCCCTCCTTCCTTTGTCTGCAAAGGAATGCAAGCAGGCAACAAGTCCTTGAAATTAACATCAATAATGTCCTGTCGGTCACCATAGCAACTTTGGAGCTGCTCGGTGCTGCCTCCAAACCCAATCAGTAGAAATCCAAAGTTACTTCCAGTGCCTTAAAGTGACAGTCCAACTGTTAATCTTCGTCTCTCTCTCTTTTTTCAAAAGCAACATATCGCTGGTAAATAACTCTCTCTCTCTGTCTCTCTTCAAACAGTTAATAGGGGCACTCCTGGATCCCCTCACATATTACAAACTGGTGAAACATCAGGGTAGAAACTGTGCAACTTTTCTTTGGAATAATGGAGTCTATGTATTGTTTTAAACTGTATAAGTCTGTGTCTGATGTTAACCAAACAATCATGTATACTCTTTAAATACTCATCACAGACCTCCTCTGTCAGTTCTGCCAGTACCCAATTCATCCACCCATGCCTGTTTAAAACCTGCAGTATTCACCCGAGCTCCATTATGTAGGATCTAATAAAAATAGGATCCCACACTACCAGTAACAGGATCAAATGTATTTATTGCCTCCAGGGACTCATGTTTGTCTAAAACTTCGAAGTTAGGTAGATATTTCCAAACATAATCTTGAATTTGTAAATATCTGAAAAAAACTAGATGCAGGGATATTGTAAACTGCTTGTAACCGTGCAAATGAGGCAAAGTTTCCATTGATATATAGGTCACCAACACTATAGATGCCTCTCTGTTTCCAGGTAGAAAAAACAGTATCATTCAGGCCAGGCAAAAAGGAATGATTGTCACAAATCGGAGTATCAGTATAAGTTTTTGGGGCCTTAATGTGTGGTTGAATCTGCTTCCAAATTCTTCTTGCGCTGCCAACCATGAAGCTGTTACTAAAATGTGACTTATTAACTGCAGTGGGGCTATTAAGGAGAGCTGGTAAGGAAGTCTTCTTACAAAGCATTCGCTCTATGAGTAACCATGCTGGGCATGAGTCTGAGGTAGAGGGTGGGCCTTTTTTCCACCATGCAAGAATGGATAGGTGGGCAGCCCAGTAATACATTTTAATGTTCAGTAGAGCAAAACCACCTACTTCCTTGGGCTTTGGCAAGTGTTTTTTAGTCATTCTAATGGCTTTATAATTCCAAATGAAGGGTATAATAATTGAATCCAATTGCTTAAGTTCATGCACTAACCTTAATGCACTCAAGATACAGTAGATTCTGGTTCTTTAAGCTCAAAAAAGCCGAAAGCTTGCGCAACTTTCCTGAAGCTCCTTGAACTCACTGCCAGGTAAAAACCAAGTCACATTTTGCAAGTAACTGCCTGATTAACGTGCCAGAAGCTTTCTCAGATACTTTACCTACAAAAATAGCTGTTGTCAGACCACTGCTTTCATAACTTTCACACTTCCTGTAAGCAGCATGGTCCTTCCTTGGTCCATTATGCTTTCCAAATGGAGGCACAGAGGTTGGCACCAACATCCTGTTTGTCCTCTGCTGGGCAACGGTTCATGGTGTTCAGCATGGCAACAGTTGTGACATCATCCAGTATCCTTCTTAATTAACTTTGCAAGCCTTCATTGCAGGGAAAGTGGCGTGCAAATGGTGGATGGATCTCCAATCAAGTTGTAGTTGTCTCAGCCAATCATGTCCCCACAATGCTGGTCCTCCTATTTTTACCACACACAAAATCAATGTGGCTTGTTGGTTGCTATATTTCACAATTACAATGTCATTCCCACGAGAGTTACCTTTTCTCCAGTATTAGTTCTTTGGGTATCTGCAGGCTTCAGTTTAGTATGTTTGAAATGCTGTTCAAACTTATTTTGTTGAATGACTGAAACAACCAAACCAGGGTTCAATTCCATTTTAATTAATTTGCTATTCGTTTCTGGTGTAAGCCATATTGCTTGTCTATTGTTAATTTTCCTGCTAAATCTCAAGGCTACATGATCCTGCATCTCTTTCATCATTATCAGACTTTTCATCAACAATGTGCAGATTAGTGCTCTTTTTGAAACTGCAACTTGACTTTTTAGCTTTTTCTCTTCCCTGTGCAGTCCATTTATTTTTGTCTGTCCGATATGCTCTTTGTACGTGTCCTACTTTGTTGCATTTTCTGCAAGTTTCACCTTCAAATCTGCATTTATTTGGTTATGTAAGCCCCTACCACAGCAGTGATACAATTTGTATGGCCAGGCTTGTTTCTGTTTAGACACTGCAATTTTGTTCATGCTGACTTTCATTCCTGACTGCAATTAGGTTTAAAGGAAACCAAAACAACATCTACGCTCCATCTGCTAGAAAAAGCAGAATCTCCCAGTGGCCACCCATTTTAACTCCACTTCCCATTCCCATTCCGACGTCAGTACATGGCCTCTACTGTCATGATGAGGCCACACTCAGGTTGGAGGAGCAACACCTTATTTTCCATCTGAGTAGCCTCCAACCTGACGGCATGATCATCAATTTCTTGAACTTCCTTAATGCCCCCCACTTCACCATTCCCCATTCCTAATTCCCTTTCTCATCTTATCTCCTTTCCTGCCCATCACCTCCCTCTGGTGTTCCTCCCTCTTTTCTTTTTCTCCATGGTCTTCTGTCCTCTCCTATCAGATTCCCCCTGCTCCAGCCCTGTATCTCTTTCATTAATCAACTTCCCAGCTCTTTACTTCACCAACCACCCCCCAGTTTCACCTATCGCCTTGCGTTTCTTCCTCTCCTCCCTTCACCTTCCTACTCTGACTCTTCAACTTCTTTTTTTCTCCAGTCCCGATGAAGGGTGCCTGCCTGAACATTGACTGTGCTCTTTTCCGTAGATGCTACCTGACCTGCTGAGTTCTACCAGGATTTTGTGTGTGTTGCGTGGATTTCCGGCATCTGCAGATTTTCTCATTTGAGATGGGCTACAGTCGTGTAGGTTTTTATAAATAAAATGGTAGAGGCATTTTAAGTTTAAGGAAAGCCGTAACAAATCCTTTATAGTCCAACAGACATAGAACATAAACTGCAGCAAAAAAAACCTTCACATAATTATGTCATCTCGTCAAACCAGCCTCTTAAAATGAACCCCAATTACACTAAGTGTATATTGCTTATATAGTTTTTCTCTTTCATTTATACAAAATAATTTCATACAGTGTTCAAGGTTGTGTGAGTCCCTTTGATCCACTGAGCTGGTGCCAATCACAGGATCTTCTGTTATGTTGCAACGAACCCAGATCAGCCTAGACTATAACCCAGTTTTATTCAGATAAATTTTTCAAAAGTCAGTGACGAGAAGTTACTTTATGACTGCGGGGAAAGGATCAGAATAGAGGGATATTATTTAGAACGGAGATAAGGAGGAATTTATTTTGCCAGGGATTGGTGAATCTGTGGAATTCATTGCCACAGACAGCTACGGTGGCCAAGTCATTGAGTATATTTAAGGTAGATGTTGATTGGTTCTTGATTAGTCATGGCATCAAAGATTATGGGGAGAAGGCAGGAGAATGGGAATAATAAATCACCCATGATGGAATGGCAGAGCAGACTCAATGGGCCAAATGGCCCTATTCTGCTCCTATGCGTCATGTTCTCACGGCCTTAAGTTGACTATCCTGAACTCAAGTCTGCATGTCATTCTAAGTTATTTTAGTTCTAAACTATTTTGGTACTAAATATTTGAAAAGAAGGTCCATGGCGATTCTAGACTTTATGGACTTTCAAGGACACTACAACTCATATTCCAGTTTTATTATCATCTATATATATGTTTGTTCTTGTATTTGCACAATTTCTAAGTCTTTGTTTTGGTGTAGTTTTTCATGATTCTATTGTACTTCTTTTGCTGTACTGTGAGTGCCTGTAAGAAAATGAATGTCAGAGTAGTATTTGGAACATATACGTACGGAAAAAATCTACTTTGAAATTTGGTCTCCACGATCACTTTCGGAATTCTTTTCACCAGGAGCCCTTGCCCTCATTATGTCAGGCCCAAGAAACTCTGCAATGTTCAGTTTGCCTCACTTTCACTGCGACATTCTGCAAACCCAACACCCATGTATCAATCTAAAAGCAAAATAACAGAGGCACCAAAAATCTGAAAGAAGGAAAAGGTTCCAATTGCTCAGAAATATATAACTCCATACGGATTAGATGATTGTGACTGATTTGGTTCACAGCTATTTCACCGAGTGGTCTGGCAATACGTATTACATGTAGTTAAATGTCCACTAACTAGAGTAGGGAGGATGCTATGGAAATTAATGAACAGTCGATGTTTCGGGGCGAGACCCTGCATCAGGACAGGTTGCCACGACAACGAAGCTCCAATGCCGCTCACTGGAGCTCCGTTGTCGTGGCAACCCTATGGGTGTTACATTGATCTGGATCACTTCCGGCTCGCGCTTTTCCGGTATGGGGGCGTGGGGAATTCTGACGGCGAGACACCGTTCGGTCTGGGCCTGGTGCGAAGATGAAGAAATTTTTCGGTGACTTGAAGCGGGATTTAAAGTTTAAAAGTCTGGGGCCGGGGCATGTCCTGACCGAGGATACGAGGTGAGGAAGATGTGCGGAAATGGACGAGGGTTGGTGGATGATAGTGGAGTATAGTGTTGTGATACAGAATTAGATATCTTTTAGAGAAGAGCCTGCGCTTGGCATTTGTCAACTAATTCTTCGGTTTGCCTCATTATCACTTTTGTATTTATCCCGATGACAACAGTGGGCCGTGAGATAAGCGTTTGTGAGAATATGTGAATCTTGCTTCACATAAATACGGGGAATGTAGATGTTTCCACGTTCAAGTGGCTCTGTTCCTCAATCCTTGCGAGTGTCCGTTTACATTCTAAAGCACTGAGAGCGAGCTGGTGAAGATTTCTCCCTATGTGTTCTTTACTGCCTCCGCAAACGTTCACCTACCTCTCCTTCAATTAGTGTTTAAGAAAGCGTATTGTCGTGGGCATGTGTACCCTGGGTATAAATGCCATGAGTATTGGCTTTTTGTAGTAGCACAGTTCATTAAAGGCATAAACACATACAAGTTAACATAACCTGAATTTAACATAAATTGCATGACATTCAACAGCTTTATTTCCTTTTGTTTAGATATTAACTTGTTTCTGAAAAAGGCTTCCATTTTATATTTTCATTTTTATAAGATCATTGAGCTCTTTTTTTTTCCTTGTCTTTAAAACCAAACTGCTATTTTTTTTTTGTTCACCTGTCTGATTCTTTTGGTCTGTATCAATTGTTCTCTCATGACGTGTCTTGATATATTAAGTATGTGCTAGTTGTTTACTCTGTTTTCTCGGAGTGAAATTGTACTCGATTTGCTCTCAGTCACTTTGTGCACTAGTGATGCTACACAATATTTAGAGGCTGGAGGAAATAATTAATTCACTGCTTCATTGGAGAAAAGACAAATGTTACAAGGATAGGCTTAAAGAAGGGTGGCTATTTTAGATCAGTTGCCTGTGAAGATTTCTTTCCAATTTTTGTGAAATGTTTTAAAGTATTTACATACATTCAGTGTCTAGAAAAAAAAGGTGCTTAAGATGATTACCCCATTAGAACACTGAAGCAACTACTTAAATATATATGCATGCATTCGTGCTTTTTGGCTGTTCAGGAAGAGCTTTTGAGTTATATGGTATGAATAATTGCAATTGCAGTCCTTGTACGTGAAGCTTATGATTAAGCCAAAGTTGCAAATGGCTTCATTAATAGTCATTTCAATCAGAATATGATCATGTTCCAAGGAACATAAAGGTAGGAGATTGTAGCTGTGAGCAATTGTGCTGAAGAGTGAGTTAGAGGCTTGTTAGTAAAAGAATTTTTAAAAAAATTCTTAAACTGCTCATCTCTCCTCTTGACTTCCTTTCAGGCCCTACTTAAAATGTGACTCTTTGCATAGGCCAGGGGTCGGCAACCTTTTTGCCTCTGTGGGCCGGATCGCATATTAATGAGCGGACCGTGGGCCAGATAAATGCCATAAAAAACTTGAAATATGGGAATTATCCATTTAAGTACACCTAGTTATGTTTTGCCTCAAATTAATGAGTAACGCATGCTAGAAAATCATTTGTGCTTAAGGTTGCCTACCCCGGCATAGACTTTACACACCCTTCCTGATGTGCCTTTTGATTTTGCTTCTGTAAAGTTGGCACTGGACCAGTTGGCTCAAAAGGCCTCTTTCCATGCTGCTTTATGAGTCTGTTTGTTTTAAATTGTATATCTATACTTAACAGAGTAGGTGGGGTTGGATTTCCACAACTTTAAAGAGATGCTGATGATTTTTAACTGATTTTTTGATTATTATATATTTTGCTTGGATTATTTCAACTATATGCCCATTTTCACATGAAATTATTTGAGTGATCTCACTGTTTTGTAAGCTATATGCTCATTGTTAGTACCTGTGGCATCAGGCTGCTTGGAAAAAATGTTAGGTCAATTTAGATGTAAAGTTCTAAATCAACCAACAGGTGTTGGGAACGTACCAGGGCAATGGTTTGCTTTGCCCCATTGCAGAGAGCAAGGATATATACAGCAGCTTTCATGGCTTCAAGGTATCTTGTGACTTCAGTTAGTGAATTACATTTGAAATTTAATCATCAGTTCTACACTTACAAAATCAGTGACTAATGCAGAGTAAAGTTAAGTATTTCTTAAAAATTAAAAATAAATTATTTTGACATGTTATTTGATGTTTGTAGAAAAGAATATACAGGTTCTTTATCTTTAATAATGAATAATTAAGCTGTCAGTGGAGCTGTGCATTAATTAGGTAGAGAATGTACGACACAAGTATGATATGCTGGAAAAAATAAAACAGAACCTTTTGGGACTGCTCAGCTTGTCAAGTAGCAATTCCAGACAGAAAGACCATTTTCAAGTCGATGACTATTCATCAGAGCAAATTTAGGGAATGTCACATGTTGAAACGGACGTTTTGCCAGTGTTGCCTGATCTGTTGGGAATTCTCAGCATTGTCTATTTCTAGCTATGTTGTAGAGTTGTAAAGCACAGAAACAACACTCTTTGCTCAACTGTATCAGAATCAGGTTTATTATCACAGGCATGTGACATGAAATTTGTTAACTTAGCAGCAGTTTAATGCAATACATAATCTAGCAGAGAGAAAAAAATAAATGTAAGTAAACAAGTAAATCAATTACGTATATTGAATAGATTTTTTAAAATGTGCAAAAACAGAAATGTTGTATATTTTTAAAAAAGTGAGGTAGTGTCCATGTGTTGAATGTCCATTTCGGAATCAGATGGCAGAGGGGAAGAAGCTGTTCCTGAATCGCTGAGTGTGTGCCTTCCAGCTTCTGTACCTCCTACCTGATGGTAACAGTGAGAAAAGGACATGCCCTGGGTGCTGGAGGTCCTTAATAATGGACGCTACCTTTCTGAGACACTGCTCCCTAAAGATGTCCTGGTTACTTTGTACCCAAGATGGAGCTGACTAGATTTACAAGCTTCTGCAGCTTCTTTTGGTCCTATGCAGTAGCCCCTCCATACCAGACAGTGATGCAGCCTGTCAGAATGCTCCTCCACGGTACAACTATAGAAGTTTTTCAGTGTATTTGTTGATATGCCAAATCTCTTCAAACTCCAAACAAAATATAGCCGCTGTCTTGCCTTCTTTATAAACTACATTATTATGTTGGAACCAGGTTACATCTGCATTATGCCTATTCATACAGACCTGACTTGCCAAAGTTAATTCCATATTTCTCTATGCCCCGTTCAATCCAGTGCCTGTCCAGGAATCTCTTAAATGTTGTTACTGTTCTTGCCTCCTCCACCACCACTAGCAGGTCATACCAAATGCCAATTACTTTGTGTGTGTGTATATATGTGTGTGTGTGTGTGTGTGTGTGTGTGTATATATATATATTTTATATATCAATCAATCAGAATCAGGTGTATTGTCACCTCAAGTTAAAGGTTTTAGTATAAGTTGGTTTAAAATGATATCTGAAAGTTTTTGTTCTAATGCATCAAACATTTTCCTGAAGCTTGTCCAGCCACACCCTGTCCCTGTACATTGACAGGAATATCCCTGCATCTCTTAGATGTGATCTGTGTACATAAAGGTAGATAGTAAGAAATCCTGTGTTAAAATAGCTTGCTAACTGACAGAAACAGCTGATATTAACTTCTAGATTGCCACGTCGGGATGTATTGAAGAGTTGCTGTAAAGTATTTGGCATTATGGTGACAAACACTTGGTTATCACTTCCTTAATCCATGAGATCCAGGCTAATACTGTTTTGTAAATTTCGTAGTGGGATTCACCAGAGGTGAATGTGCCAGCCCGCCAGTGAGCATAATTAGACTGGGTAACCCCAAGGTATATACAGTCAGAATCTTTTATCATCTTTGGTACACTTCTGGTAGGTGTTGCTGGGTAGTGATTAAGTTATTTGACACCTTGTCTTGCTGAGACATAATTCGTCATGTGACTACATATGTTTTCAATATTTGATGCAGCCACTCTATTTTACTTAATTTTCCCTATTTCCTTATAAATGTTTTTTTTTCTTGAAGTTTATTTTGGATGAACTAACCAACTTGCCAAAGCTACTGTACAACTAACACCTCAAATATTCCATATTCAATCCCAATTTCTACTGAGTTTGCTGATTTCCAGTGTTGCACTCAGTGTTACAGGTATCTGCAGTGGCCCTGGTCTAGTTAGCAAGGAATATCATGTTTTTCCCCTCCTATCAGAGCTTGAAGAAAGTTCATTTTCCAAACCACAATTGGTGCCTTTTGTGTTCCAATACTGGAGCTGGTTGATATGGTCCTAAGTTTTAGTACGAATTGTGGATCCATACATCTCAATAGTAAATGAGCCACTGGAATTGTCTTACAGACCAAGTTTCCAAAGCACCACACATAAAATGCCGGAGAAACTCAGCAGGTCAGGCAACATCTATGATAAAAAGTGTAAACAGTCAATGTTTCAGGCCAAGACCCTTCTTCGGGACTGGAAAAGAAAGGGAGAAGTTCCTCCAGCATTTTGTATGTGTTGGTTTGGATTTCCAGCATCTTCAGATTTTCTCGTATTTATGACTAAGTTTTCATCTTGCGTTAATGCTGAAAGTAGAAGCCATTGGTAGATTATATGCTGTGATTCATAAAACATGACTTATAGATCATCTGATTGCTTCAGCTAATGGGGATGGAGTCTAATAGTGAAACTACTTGTCCACACAGAAATAATACCCAGCTGGCAGCAAAGCAGTGATCTCACTAAAGCATGGCTTAAACATGATGTCATAAACATAATAGATTTTGAAATCAGTTGTATCCAACTACCTTTTTTAATACAGTGCATAGTGTAGTGTTCATGGAGAGGTGAGTGTGTGTGTGTGTGCTTTTTAAAAACTATACTCTTTGTAGTGAAGGATGTCAATATTACACTTGGATCTCCCTTCACATCAAACATCCAGTTACGTAAATATGCACTCCAAGTCAAAAATACAATAACCTGTTGCAGAGTGAAATCCTGCCCTGCTGTGACACAGTGTGCTTCTGTCTCACAAGGCATTTCTTATGGTAGATTTTGACATTTTTCACTTTGCATTTCAGAAAGTCTGAAACTGATGGACTGAGGACACTTTCATACTATAAATCTATGTTGGGTTTGAACTCGTGTCACAGATATACACCTTGTAATCCCACTGTCAACTTCATTTACATTCATCATTGTCTTTCCTCTTCTTCCTTTACAACAATTTTTCTGCATAGCTTGAGGAATCATATACAAGATAAACAGTTCAGGAGTAAGGAATCAGTACAACATCCGAGAAGTAGAACAATGCTACAGAAAGTTGCTCAAAAATAGATCTGGGATTTTTCAGCAATGAAACCATTCACAGAGTTTAGTTGCCGTTTGTTGTATTATTGGATTACATTACCTCCAAGAGGACCACAACCTTGTCGTGTTTTGGAGGCTTCTGTGCCTCAATGACCCAGAGAGCTATGTCGGCTGGAGTCAGGGCTTTATGCTTTGACTCATGGTAGGGTTACCCATGCCAAACAGGTCAAAGGGTAGAGGCCGGACTAAGAGTGGTCCACCAGTCCTGCAGGTTCAGGAGTTCAGCTCAGAGTTAACAACCTTGACTGATTAAACCAAAGCTGTTACAGAAACAACAATGAAGAATCCTTCTACATCTGAATGTGATGGTATTCCTGAGTCTCCAACTGGGATTTGCAACACAGACAATAGTGAAAACTGAACTATTATCACGATGAAGGAAGCCCTGAACGCTACCAGAGATGGAGGAATTTCATTGCTGCCCTTAATGGGCAGTGGGTATGTAGACAGGCAGTGGCGTATCTAAGGTATGGCAGGCCCTGGGCGCCACTTGAAGGGGGGGCGCCACTGAGCAGTTTCTATTAAAGACAGATAGTGAAAAAAGAATTTTCTTCTGATGTATGATCTGTCTTTCATTATCATGGGTGAGGAGCACTAGGATGGTCTTATCTCAGAGCATTGTGTAAGAAGACCATGAAACGTTTCTTCACGAAGAAGGAGGAAAGTGGAGCTGAAGGACAGAAGAGACAAAAGGTGGAGGCGGAGGAAGCCAAGAAGTCGAGCAAGTTCTTCATGCCCTTCTTTGAAAAGCCCGGAACAAGTAGTTAGACACGTTCCATGGAGTCGCCTGCACCTGCTACAAGTTTGTTAGAATCCGAAGGTGGATCAAGCACAAATGCTTCACAAGCCGAGGAGGAAGTCAAGTCAGATAAATCTGACTATGACAAGATTAAGAGCGAGGCTGCCACAGAGAACGCGGACATGACAGGAGGGGAAGACGATGGTGTGGTGGTGATGTTGAGTTTTTGATGAGATTTTACCTGACGAGATTGAACCTGACGACACTGAACCAAGTGAACAGGATGGTGTCAAAAAGCCTCGAACTGTCATACCAGAAGTGATTGAACAGCATGACACTGGACTTCTGAAGTTCGATGAAGATATTGGAAAAGCAATTCTGCTTGACGAGTTGAGAACAGAAATAATAAAGCTGGGTTCGAAGTATTTCCAGAACAGTGAGGGGCCTTTCCTACCAACAAATATCCGCTCAATGAACAAAACTTGGTTCAAGAGGAAATTGGGAAATGGTCGTGGTGAGGAAGTGACTCGCTCATGACTGGTCTATTCCCCTTCTAAAAATTCTGCATTTTGTATCTGTTGTCTTCTCTATTCCCCGTCAGACTATCAATCCTCATTGGAGCAGGAAAGTGGATTCAACCAGTGGAAAGCACCTGAAAGGATTAGTGTTCATGAAAATGCCAAGAATCATCGGGAATGCTTCACACAGTGGAAAGAAATGGAAAGAAATTTAGCTGGAAACAGAGGAGTTAAGGACATGGTATTTCAGTCACAGATTGAGAAGGAAAAGCAGACATGGCATGATATCTTGACAAGAATCCTTCACTGCATAAAATTCCTTGCAACTCAGAACCTGGCTTTTCGAGGACAGAGGGAGTCACTTCAGCTAGGTGATGACTCCAATGTGGGAAATTTCCTTGGCTTACTGAAACTACTGGCCATCTTTGACCCTCTCACTCATTTGGGAAGTCATCCTGGATCCATGTCTTTCACCAGGTGTCCAGAACGAATTCATCCGCATGATGGCATCCACTGTTTCTCAGAGTTTACTGAGAAGCATTCGTAAAGCCAAGTACTATGGTCTCATGTTCAACTCAACTCCTGATCAGGCACACCATGAGCAGATGTCAGTAGTGAGGTATGTGGAAGTTGATTTTGAGAGGGAAAATAGTCCGTGTTAGTGCTTCCTTGGTTTTATCCAGATAAGCCAGAAGGATGCTGAGAGCTTGGTTGAAGACATTTTGAAACAGCTAGAGAAGGGCGAAATGGGGCTACAAGATTATCAGTCACAGTGCTATGACAACGCTGCTGTGATGGCTGGACACAGAGGTGATGTTCATCAAAGAATAAGTGAGGAAAAACAACCTGGCAGTGTTTGTGAATTGCAACAATCACTCATTTAACTTGGTGGGTGTACCTGCAGCCAAGAAGGATACGATGATGATCAAGTTTTTTGGAACCATCGAAGCTCTCTACGTATTTTTCTCTTGTTCAACACAGCGCTGGGGAAAAACTCAAAAACGCCGTGCTTGTGGTTGTTAAGTCGGAGTCCGAAACCAGGTGGAGTGCAAGGACAGAAGCAGTGAAGCCCGTCAACAAGTACCTTGAGGAGATACTTGAAGTTCTCCAGGACATGATGGACAATGAAAACAAGACCAGTGAAACAAGAAGTGACACAAGGCAGCTGTACAACTGCATGTTGAGTTATGATTTTCTGATTTTGCTAGGATTTTAGAACAAAGTACTCATTCGCATTGACCATTTTCAAAAGAGGCTGCAGGATCCTAGCATGAACTTCCACGATGCTGCCCTGGATTTGAAAGCCCTCCGAGATCATTTTTATGATGAAAGAGAAGTGTTGGTCAGTGAGTCACTCGAAGAAGGAGTCGGTCTCTGTCAAGAATGGAATATTGAAGTTGAAAGATGTCAGAGATGAAAGAAACGAATGGCTGATGAGAACTCGAGAGATTCTGGGTTAATAGATAAGGAGGAAATGGAAAGAGTCATGAAGGGAACACTTGACCGTCTTCACAGAGAAATGAATGAAAGGTTCACTCGTTTGCACGACACTGATGCCAAGTTTGAGTTCCTTCTTGATGTTGAGGGACTGTGTTACGGTGCCGACAGTAACGACCTAAAGAAGAAGTGCGAAAACTTGAGCGAATTGTACAGCTCTGATGTTGATGGACAGCAGCTATATGAAGAAATTCTGGATTGCAGAATGTTGCTGTCAAGGCAGGTCAACATGAAAATATCAAGACCTGAAGAGCTTCTTGAATTTAGCGTTCAGTATGGAGATGAGAGCGTCTTCCCCAATCTTCGCATTGCTATTCAGATAATGCTAACCATAGCAGTTTCCATCGCCAGCTGTGAGAGATCATTCAGCAAGTTAAAATTAATACTTTTGTATTTGAGAGCCTCCATGGGTCAAGGCAGAGTCTGTGATCTTGCTCTGCTGAGTGTAGAAAGAGAAGAAACTGAAAAAACGGACTTTGATCACATCATAGACCAATTTGCATCAGTGAAAGCAAGGAAGGTGCAGTTATAATTTTCATGTGCCATAATTTGTTAATTAAAAGATTAACGAGCTTGACTTGTACTTTTGAGCTGATATTATGGTAAAGTTATCTAAAAGATGGGTGTCAGATGTTTGGACAGGGGCGCAATTTCAGTACTTGCCATAGGCGCTATTTTCAGTCGATATGCCCCTGTAGACAGGACTAAATTAGCAGATGGTTTACAAATTAGAGGTGATTTTTCTATGCTCTGATCTTGTTTGAAGTTCAATAAGCAGTTGTCTTTATGTGAAGGATGATACTATCTTTGCTGGGTAGAGACATACAAAAATCTTTTTTGTTGTATGAAGAAAAGCTAAGGAAACTAATAGATTTCTTTGGAAAAAAAATAGTCAAATCATCTAATTGACAGATTGAATCAAGGAAAATTACTCATTATGAAAGGATTTTTAATAACATGTAGATGTGGCTTCATTTAAATAAATGATAAATTAGGCCTAAGAGGAACCTTTGCATGTATAGTCTTATGATGCCAATAAACTGGGACACTGGCAGTCCTTAAGGAGTATAGGCATCTTGTACTGAGGGGCATTAATATTGCAACATTATTGAAATAGTCATTGACTCCCTGTTTCTCAGATTTGTATGGAAAGACTATTGAAAGATTTCAAGAGACGTGAAAAATGTAGCTAAGAGTGATTAATCTTGGTAAGATAACTAATTCTGTTCCCTTCAAAGCAAATTCATGCTTGGTTTAGAAAATAGTCTTGCTACATATAGTTAAATTCTGATAGAACATACATTACATGCACCTTACATTTTTTATTCCTGAAAGCAGAGTCTTGTTGGCACAGATCCTCACCCAAGTTATGAGATAATCTATTTCTGTGGCTATCTAGGAATCCCACTGAAATCAAACCCAATGTTCAGCAGAAGCCTCGCAGACCGCCAGCCGAAGAATCACAGATGGCAGCAGCTGCGGCTTTATCTAGACTGGAGGTTAAACAGCATAAAGGAAGATCCACCTCTGGACTGAGCAGCTTGAAGAATGAGGGTAGGTGTTCACAGAAGAGGAATACAAATATGCTGAGTGTTTTACTTTTCATCTTTAAGGTTAGTAAAGGGTTGCCCAAGGATTTAGAAAAGCATATCCTTTCCTGAGCTTGACATTCCTTCTTGAATGCATCATAGCAGCAGGATTATATAGTTTTGAGCTTGCAATGCCTTTAGTGAATTTTTTCACAATCTCACTGGGGAAAATGCTAGCAGGTACAACTTTTAGTGGCTGCTAAGAGAAAAACTAATTAAGAATCTTGCTAATGTAGGAATGTACTTTTATTCTGTTTCTCACCATACGATTGCAATTCATATGCCCGTTAGAATTGAGGGTGGTAGTGGTTTATTTTCTATATGATCTCTCAGAAGTATTGTTTGATTTCAGAGTTGTTTTATAGCAAAGAACTTTAACATGATATCATTTAAAACCATAAAATAACAGCAAGAAAATTCAAGGCATACCAGGGGAATGCTATAGTGACCAGGTCTCTGGCACTGAGTTTGGCTCTGTGGCTCAGGAGGAAGGTGGGGGTGAGGAAGGGGTAGAAAGAAGAGGAGAACAGCAGTAATAATGATAAATAGTTAGTGGAACAGACAGGAGATTTTGTGGACATCAAAGAGGTTCCCACATGGTATGTTGCCTCCCAGGAACCAGGGTCAGGGAATTCTCAGATCAGGTCCATAGCATTCTTAAGGGGGAGGGTGAGCAACCAAATATCATGGTACATATTGGCAATGTTCCCCCTAACTTGTAATGAGCAGTGTGTGCAAAAGTCATGTGCTGTACAATTTTTTGCCCCGTGACAGCAACATGATAATGGAGAAGCACAAATCTAGGGAAGGATGTAAAACCATCTCAATGGCACTGAACGTACCTCTGAGCTCAGTGCAGCCCATTGTGGAAAAAGGGGAAAAATATGAAACCACAAACATACTGCCTAGGTCAGGCTGCCCTCTAGTCGCTGGAGAAGAATGGCACTTATATGAAGAGGCTACTGTGGCACCAAAGCCACTCTGAGTGAGCTGCAGAAGTCAGTGGCTGCAACTGTGGATGAAGTTCATGGCTCCACATCTCCAAGGCCTTACACACAAAAAGGTATTTGTGGAAGAGTGGCAAGGAAGAAGCCCTAGCTTTAAAAAAAATATCCTTACCCAGAAAGACTTTGCAAAGTATCACTTAGAAGATATTGTAAAGATGTGGAAAGATGTATTGTGGTCAGATGAGACTAAAGTGGAACTTTTTGGCCTCAGCACGAAGCAGTGCATGTGACATATCGGGTAACCCTCTCCCTATTGTAATGTATGGTGGAGATAGATATCATGCTATCAGGATGCTTTACCGCAGCAGGGATTGGAAATCTAGTCAGTATTAATGGGGAGATGAACATTGCTAAATACAGAGAGATCCTGGATTTAAAAACCTGTTAGCCTCTGCCAGAAAGTTTAAACTGGGGAGGAAGTTCATCTTTCAGCAGAACAACAACCCAGAGTGTACTGCCAGAGCAACCGTGGACTGAATTCAAATGAAGAAAATTGATGTCCTTGTGTGGCCCAGTCAGAGTCCTGACCTTACCTGATTGAACATCGCTGGCAAGACCTCAAGATTGCTGTCCGCCACCACTTCTCAACTAACTTGACACTCGAGAACAATTTTGCAAGGAGGAAATGGCAAATCTTGTTCCATCATGTTGTGCAAAGCTGATAGAGATTTATCCAGAAAGACTTCTGGCTAATAGCTGCGAGAGGTGGTTCAACTACGTACTGAGCAAGGTGGGGTGAATATTTTTGAACTGCTAACATTTCAGTTTTTGATTTTTTTTCTTAGTTTTTCATGCTTAACAATATTCCTGATTTTTGGGCTCAGTTAAATTGATCAAAGTCCTTGGTTGTAATAATCTTTTATGTTAACATAGGGTTGGGGGCTGAATACTTTTACAACACATTGTAGATAGGAAAAGTTGAGGTCCTGAAGAGAGAATATAGGGAGCTTGGTAGGAAGCTGAAAATCAGGACTTTGAGGATGGTAATGTCTGGATGCTGCCTGTGTCACATGGCAGCGAGAGTGAGAATGGGATGATCTGGCAGATGAAGGTGGCTGAAGAATTGATGTAAAGGGCATGGTTTCAGATTTGTGGATCATTGGGATCTCTTTTGGAGAAGGTATGACCTGCGCTAAAGGGATGGGTTACAACTAACTCGAAGGGCACCAATATCCTGGCAGGGTGGCATGCTAGAGCATAGGGAGGTTTTAAGCTAGTTTGCCAGGGGGACAGGTCTAATGATGGGACAGTTGATGTAAAGGTAGGATAGGCAGTGGAGAGGGCATAATGGCAGTTAGTTGTATGGGTTGAAATGTGTCTATTTTAAGGCAAAAAATATCAGGAACAAGGGCCCTGAATGTAGAGCATAGGTCAGTACATGGAACTGTGATATTGTAGCCATTACAGGGACTTGGTTGTCCCAAGAGCAAGAATGGCTGCTGGATGATCCGGGGTTTAGATGATGGTAAAAGAGATTGGGGAGTGGCATTACTAATCAGGGATAGTATCACAGCTACAGCTGGAGGAATTATCTACTGAGTCATTTTGTGGGGATGTAAGAAATAGGAAGGGGGGCAATCTCTCAATTGGGAGTATTCTATAGACCACAACCTGCATAGCAACAGAGACATTCTGATGCAGATCAGGAGGCAGATTTTGGGAAGATGCAAAAATATCGGGGTTGTTCAACTTCCCTAATAATGATTGTCACTTCCTCAGTGCAAAAGGTTTAGATGAGGAGGAATTTGTTAGCTGATTCCTGACAAAAGCCAAGTAAAGGAGAGGCCATACTGGATCTGGTACCAGGCAATTAACTAGTCTAGGTGTCAGATCTCTTGATGGGTGAGCATTTTGGAGACCTTGACTGCAATTCCCTGACCTTTAATATAGCCTTGGACAGGGATAGGAGCAGACAGTATTGTGAAGTACTTAATTAGGGGAGGGCAAATTATGATGTTATTTGGCAGGAACTTAGGAGGTTGATTAATAATTATATACTTTATTGATCCTGAGTGGGGATATTCCTTTGTTACAGCAGCAACATTTAAAAACACCCTTAACAGTGTGCAGACTTAACTAATAAAGTACAGACTAATATACACAATTTACCAATGTGCAATAATGTACAAAATAATAAAACAGACTATTGTGCTATGGGGTCTATTCTCCTGTTGCACAGAGATGAACTGTGGTATATGCTTATTGCATCTGGTCGGAAAGATTTTTTGTAATGATCCTTGTGACGGCGGAGCTGAATGAATCTGTTCGAAAGGGTGCTCCGCTGCTGATACAGTAGGGAGCACTTCCATCGGGTTCTGGATAGGTTTGTCCCATTGAGGCAGGGAAAGGATAGTCGGGTGAAGGAAGCATGGTTGACGAGATGTGGAACATCTAATCAAGAGAAAGAAAGAAATGTACTTAAGCTTTAGAAAGCAAGGATTTTGAGAATTAAAAGGTTGCCAGGAAGGAGCTAAAGAATGGACTTCAGAGAGCTAGAAGTTCAAGTTCATTGTCATTCAACCGTACACGTGAATGCTGCCAAATGAATCAATGCTCCCCCAGACCAAGGTGCACAACACATTACAGGGAACTCTCACAACATGTAAAGTAATATTACCATTAGTAAAATAACAAATAATTAGGCGCATTATGACACAATCTAAAAAGAAAACAATATAATGCTCCTGGCGCTTCATGCCTGGGTGGTGGCAGGGAGTTCAGTAGTCTTATGGCCTGGGGGAAGATGTTTCTCATCTTAACAATTCTTGTCCTTGTTCTACAGTACCTCCTGCCCTATGGTGGGGAGTCAAAAAGATTGTTGGAAGGATGGGAGGGGTAATTGACAATGCCAAGGGCCCTGTGTGCTCCTGATAGTGCTACTAGAAAGTTTGTGAACCCTTTAGAATTTTTAATATTTCTGCATAAATATGACCTAAAATGTGATCAGATCTTCACCTAAAACTGGATAAAGAGAACCCAATTAAATGGATAACGTAAAAAGAATGATACGGTTCATTAATTTATTGAGAAAAATGATCTGATCACATTTTAACTCATTTTTGCAGAAATAGAGAAAATTCTAGAGGGCTCACAAACTTTCTAGCACCACTGTAAATATCTCTGTATGTTAGATCCCGATGAACCTCTGAGTAACCTTGTAACCCTTTGTCAAGAGTTGCGGTCAGATACCTTGCAATTCCTATACCAGATGGGATGCAGCTAGTCAGAACACCTTTCATAGTGCTCCTGTAAAAATTGGTTAGAGTGGGGAGGGGGTCTCAGGTGCTCTGATCTGATCTTCTCAAGAAGTGGATTTGCTGCTAACCTTTGTCGACCAAAGAGATGGTGAGGATAGTGCATGAGAAGGCCTAGGCAAGTAAGATTAAGGAAAACCCAAAAGTATTCTGCACCTATATAAAGACAAGAGGATAACTAGAGTGAGAGTAGGGCTGATCAGGGATAAAAGAGGAAACGTACCTGGAGTCGGAAGAGGTAGGGGAGGTCCTTAATGAATACTTTGCTTCAGTGTTCACCAGCAAGAAGGCCCTTCACAAATGTGAAGTCAGTGTAGAACAGGATGTGCTGGAGCATGTTGATGTTAAAAAGATGAAAGTGTTGGGACTTTAGAAAATCATTAGGGCCCTAGGGCCAGACAGGATATACCCCAGGTTACTACGGAAGTAGGGGAAGAGATTGTTGTGACTTTGGCAATGATCTTTGTGTTCTAACCGGCCACGGGCGATGCAGAGAATTAAAGGGTGGTACATTATTTTCTTTTAAGAAATTTAATAGGGATAACTCTGGGTATTATAGGCCTGTGAGTCTTTTGTCAGTGGTGGGCAAACTACTGGAGAGGATTCTTGGAGACAGGACTTATGAGCATTTAGGGAAGCATAATCTGATTAGAGAGAGTAAACATGGTGCTGTGAGAGCGGGTTGTACCTCATGAGCCTGACTGAATTATTTGAGGAAGTGACAAAACATTGATGAAAGCAGAGCAGTGCATTTAAGTAAAGCATTTGACAAGGTTCACCATGGTAGGCTTATTCAGAAAGTCAGGAAGAATGAGATTCAGAAGTGCCTTTCTCTCAGAAGGCAGAGGGGGTGACAGTAGACAGCATATCTGACCTAGAAATCAGTGACCATAAGACAAAGGAGCAGAAGTCGGCCATTCGGCCCATCGAGTCTGCTCCGCCATTTTATCATGAGCTGATCCATTCTCCCATTTAGTCCCACTCCCCCGCCTTCTCACCATAACCTTTGATGATACCTATCAATCTCTGCCTTAAATACACCCAATGACTTGGCCTCCACTGCTGCCTGTGGCAACAAATTCCATAGATTCACCACTCTCCGACTAAAAAAATTTCTTCACATTTCTGTTTTGAGTGGGCGCCCTTCAATCCTTAAGTCATGCCCTCTCGTACTAGACTCCCCCATCATGGGAAACAACTTTGCCACATCCACTCTGTCCATGCCTTTCAACATTCGAAATGTTTCTATGAGGTCTCCCCTCATTCTTCTAAACTCCAAGGAATACAGTCCAAGGGCGGACAAACATTCCTCATATGTTAACCCTCTCATTCCCGGAATCATTCTAGTGAATCTTCTCTGTACCCTCTCCAATGTCAGCACATCCTTTCTTAAATAAGGAGACCAAAACTGCCCACAGTACTCCAAGTGAGGTATCACCAGTGCCTTACAGAGCCTCAACATCACATCCCTGCTCCTATACTCTATTCCTCTAGAGATGAATGCCAACATTGCATTCGCCTTCTTCACTACTGACTCAACCTGGAGGTTAACCTTAAGGGTATCCTGTACAAGGACTCCCAAGTCCCGTTGCATCTCCGAACTTTGAATTCTTTCTCCATTTAAATAATAGTCTGCCCATTTATTTTTTCTGCCAAAGTGCATAACCATACACTTTCCAACATTGTACTTCATTTGCCACTTCTCTGCCCATTCTTCCAATCTATCCAAGTCTCTCTGCAGACTCTCCGTTTCCTCAGCACTACCGGCCCCTCCACCTATCTTCATATCGTCAGCAAACTTAGCCACAAAGCCATCTATTCCATAATCCAAATCGTTGATGTACAATGTAAAAAGAAGCGGCCCCAACACGGACCCCTGTGGAACACCACTGGTAACTGGCAGCCAACCAGAATAGGATCCCTTTATTCCTACTCTCTGTTTCCTGCCAATCAGCCAATGCTTTATGTAACTTTCCCGTAATTCCATGGACTCTCATCTTGTTAAGTATCCTCATGTGTGGCACCTTGTCAAAGGCCTTCTGAAAATCCAAATATACAACATCCACTGCATCTCCCTCATCTAGCCTACTGGTAATTTCCTCAAAAAATTGTAATAGGTTTGTCAGGCAGGATTTTCCTTTAAGGAATCCATGCTGAGTTCTGCCTATCTTGTCATATGCCTCCAAGTACTCCGTAACTTCATCCTTGACAATCGATTCCAACAACTTCCCAACCACCGATGTCAAGCTAACAGGTCTATAATTTCCTTTTTGCTTCCTTGCCCCCTTCTTAAATAGTGGAGTGACATTTGCAATCTTCCAGTCCTCCAGAACCATGCCAGAATCTATCGACTTTTGAAAGATCATCGCTAATGCCTCCGCAATCTCCACAGCTACTTCCTTCAGAACACGCGGGTGCATTCCATCTGGCCCAGGAGATTTATCTACCTTTAGACTATTCAGCTTCCTCAGTACTTTCTTTGTCGTAATTGTGACTGCGCACACTTCTCTTCCCTGCCACCCTTGAGTGTCCGGTATACTGCTGATGTCTTCCTCAGTGAAGACTGATGCAAAATACTCGTTCAGTTCCTCTGCCATCTCCTTATCTCCCATTACAATTTCTCCAGCATCATTTTCTATCGTCCTATATCTACTCTCATCTGTCTTTTACTGCTTATATACTTGAAAAAGCTTTTAGTATCCTCTTTGATATTATTTGCTAGCTTCCTTTCATAGTTAATCTTTTCCCTCTTAATGACCTTCTTGGTTTCCTTTTGTAAGGTTTTAAAAACTTCCCAATCCTCTGTCTTCCCACTAATTTTTGCTTCCTTGTATGCCCTCTCCTTTGCTTTAACTTTGGCTTTGACTTCTCTTGTCAACCACGGTTGCATCCTTTTTCCACTCGAAAATTTCTTCTTTTTTGGAATATACCTGTCTTGCACCTTCTTCATTTCTTGCATAAACTCCAGCCACTGCTGCCCTGCTGTCTTTCCCGCCAGTGTCACTTTCCAGTCAACTTTGGTCAGTTCCTCTCTCATGCCACTGTAATTTCCTTTACTCCACTGTAATACCGACACATCAGATTTCGGCTTCTCTTTTTCAAATTTCACAGTGAACTCAATCATGTTATGATCACTGCCTCCTCAGGGTTCGTTCACCTCAATCTCTCTAATCACTTCCGGTTCATTACACAATACCCAATCCAGTACAGCCGATCCCCTAATAGGCTCAACAACAAGCTGTTCTAAAAAGCCATCTCGCAGACATTCTACAAATTCTCTCTCATGAGATCCAGTGCCGACCTGATTTTCCCAATCCACTCGCATGTTAAAATCCCCCACAATTATCATAACACTGCCCTTTTGAGAAGCCTTTTCAATTTCCAGTTGTAATTTGTAGTCCACATCACTGCAGCTGTTTGGAGGCCTATAAATAACTGCCATCAGGTCCTTTTACCCCTGCTATTTCTTAGCTCAACCCACAAAGATTCTGCACCTTCCGATCCTATATCACCTCTTTCTAATGATTTAATATCATTTCTTACCAATAAAGCTACACCTCCCCCTCTGCCTACCTTCCTATCCTTCTGATAAACCGTGTATCCTTGGACATTCAGCTCCCAGAGACATGCATCCTTTAGCCAGGTCTCAGTGATGGCCACGATATCATACCTGCCAGTCTGTAGCTGTACGACAAGATCATCCACCTTATTCCTTATGCTGCCTGCATTTAAGTACAACACCTTAAGACCAGTATTTGATACTTTTCGCTTTGATTTTACTGCAACTCGTCCCAATGACTACAAATTGGCCCCATCACCTGCCTGTCTTTCCTGACATCTTTACTGCTCACTATCTTAGATTTATTTCTGTTTTCCCCTTCCTCCGCTCTGTCATTCCGGTTCCCATCCCCCTGCCAAATTAGTTTAAACCCTCCCTAACAGCTCTATTAAACTTTCCCTCCAGGATATTGGTCCCCTTCAGGTTCAGGTGTAACCTGTCCTTTTTGAACAGGTCATACTTCCCCCAGAAGAGATCCCAATTTATCCAAGAATCTGAAGCCCTGCCCCCTACACCAGTCTCTCAGCCACGCATTCATCTGCCTGATCCTATGATTCTTGCCCTCGCTAGCACGTGGCACAGGTAGGAATCCCGAGATTACTACCCTGGAGGTCCTGCTTCTCAGCTTCCTTCCTAAGTCCTAGAAATCTCTCTTCAGGACCTCCTCCTTTGTCCTATCTATGTTATTAGTACCAACATGTACCAAGACAACTGGCTGCTCACCCTCCCCCTTTAGAATATTCAGGACCTGATCCGAGACATCCCATACCCTGGCACCTGGGAGGCAACACACCATGCAGGTATCTCTATCAGGCTCACAGAATCTCCTGTCCGTTGCCCTGACTATGGACTCCCCTACGACTACCGCATTTCTCTTCTCCCTCCCTCTCTCCTGCACAACAGCGCCAGGCTCAGTGCCAGAGACCTGGTCACCGTGGGTGTCCCCTGTCAGGTCATCCCCCTCAACAGCATCCAGAACAAGATATTTGTTGCTGAGGGGGGCAGCCACAGGTGTGCTCTCCACTATCCGGGCATTTCCCTTCCCTCTCTTGACAGTCACCCAGTTTTCTGACCCCTGTAGCCTAGGGATGACTACCTCCCTGTAGCTCCTGTCTATCACCTCTTCACTTTCCCTAATAAGCAGTAGGTTATCAAGCTGCAGCTTCAGATCCCTAACACGGTCTCTGAGGAGCTGCATCTCGGTGCACCTGGCACAGATGTGGCCATCAGGGAGGCTGGAGGTCTCCCAGGATTCCCACATCTGACACCCTGAACAAAGCACTAACCCTGCAGGTATGCTATCTAATTCTACAGGAATGAAACAGGAAAAATAAGTCTACTCACCCACTTACCTCGCCAAACAGACGAACTTTTTAAACCGTTAGCTCGTACCGTTAGCTGTGAGAGCCCCGCTGTTCCTGTCTGTCCGGGTCAATTCGCGAAGGGGGAGGGGGGAGAGGAGAAAAAAAGAGTTGGTGCTTCGCTCTCGCCTCTTCCCGTTTACCGCCGAATGACCAGTGATGTTCCGTGGGGATCCTTTCTGGGGCCCCTGTTTTTGTATTTTTTTTAAAACTACTTCGATGAGGAAGTGAAAGGGTGGGTTAGGGAGTTATCAGATGATGTGAAGATTGGTGGTGTAATGTCTTTCCTGATGTGTTTTGTTTATCTTGAATTGCTAGATCTTACTATTAGCAAGTCCACAGCTGTTGTTGATTACTTATTATTGCGTTGTTAGGTCAGTCATTATGTAATCATTTGTACATTTCATTTAGTAGTTAAAGCGCATGTTCGAAGTCGAAGGAATTTCAATCAATATTTGAATCTGCCTTTCTTAAGAAGGCTGAGAATTTCTGTTCCTTACACCGGCTCCCTGTGTGCTTTAATGTATTAGTGAATAATAAAACCACCTTCAGCTACAGCTATACTGGGACTAGAGTTATCTATCTGTCTAGTTTAAGAAAATGGGAGAAAACTCTTGAGCGAGGGCAACATAGGCAGTGTTGTCAATAGTGCAGAAGGTTGTCTTAGTTTACATAGCAACATTGATAGGATGCAGAACTGGGCTCAGAAGTGGCAGATGGAGTTCAATCTGGAAAAGAGTGAAGTGATTCTCTTTGGAAGGTAAAACTTGAAGGGAGAATACAGGGTAATAGTAGGATTCCCAACAGTTTGAATGAACAGAGGAATCTTGAGTTTCATACCCATGGGTTCCTTAAGTTGCAGTGCAAGTTGATAGGGTGGTTAAGAATATGGATGTGTTGGCCTTCATTAATCAGGTATTTGAGTTCAAGAGCCACGAGATAATGTTGCATCTCTATAAAACTCTAATTAGACCACATTTGGAATATTATGCTTGGTTCTAGTTGTCTCATTATAGGAAGGATGTTGAAGCTTTGGAGAAGGTGGAGAGATTTACCAGGGTGCTGCCTGGATTCGAGAGCATGCTTTATGAGGATAGGTTGAGTGAGCTATGGGTTTGCTCTTCAGAAAGGAGGATGATGAGAAGTGACTTGATAGAGGTGTACAAGATAGAGGCATAGATAGTGTACAGCCAGAGACTTTTTCCCAGTTCAGGAATAACTAATACAAGGGTCATAACTTTAAGATGTTTGGAGAAATATATAAGGAGAATATCAGAGGTAGAGAGTGGTAGGTGTATGGAATGTACTGCCAGGGGTGGCACTAGAGGCAGATACATTAGGAATATTTAAGAAACTCTTTAAAAAGGCACATGGATGAAATTAAAACTGGAGGGAAGGGTTATATTGATGGAGTAGCTTAAAGGGTTTGCTCAACAAAGTGGGCCAAAGGGTTTGTACTGTACTTCACTATTCTATATTCTCTGTGTTCTTTAAGAATCACCATTCATTTTATGGTTCCATTCTGTGGGACTCTGCAGCTATCTGGGTTGTGGATGTAGATAAGGAATGGTGTTGTAGTTAGCGATATATGTTGGATTAAAATGAGCATAAAGAAATGGACTGCGGCAATAAGCCCTGCATAGACCAATGTTTAGCATTTTGATTCTTATTAAGAAATTGGCAAACACTACAGAAAAAAAGGAATTGATAAATTGATCACCCATCAAAGCAACTAAATTAGTAAACCAAGATGCAGTAACTAATAAGATTTTAATGTTACTAGATAGGTTGCACGCAATACCTCAGAACTCATGCTTGAAACTATGAGCGATAGCTGGAGCAGAACATTGAGTTCTGGTCACTGCAACAGGAAGTGTTGCAGAACATTTCTTTTGATGAATAAATTAAATGAGTTCTCTGTTCCATGCTTAGGATTCAGAAAGAATGAAAAAGGCTCATGGAACTCACTTAGTCTGTTACTGTTCTATTGCCTGGAGTGAGGATCATTGCCACCAAATTTAGACTTGGTACTGCTGCTTTTGGCTCAGTAACTTGGCGCTAAGAGCCTACTGCGACGTGAACTGGCCAGTATCTGCAGTATAGATTTCAGAATTAGGGGGCCCCTTACAATATGTTGTTCTGTGAGAAAGTTAGAGAATTGCTTCTTGGTAGTTAAGTGCTAGGAACTATGTGATCAGTCTGATGCTTCATCTGATTTACACAATTTAAATATTAATGTTGTCATATTTAAAATTTGAGTTTATTTTTGTGAAACAGTTACCTGAACTTTTCATTTATTTTAAATGTAGTAAAAAATGAACTGATGACTGAAGCTGCAACCTCTGAAGTACAGACAGTAAATAATCAGGTAAGTATCACATAATTTACCAGATTACCAATGGAAGCTAATGATCAAAGATTGTACCTTGACAGTTTATGGTTCTACTTTTTTAAAGTTAGAAGTAAGGCATAGGAGCAAAATTAGGCTATTCAGCCTATTGAGTCTGCTCTCGAGTCTGATCCACCTTATTTTTCTAAACTCCAGCAAGCGGAGGCCTGGAGCCATCAAATGCTCCTCATCTGCAAACCCTTTCATTCCCCAGATTGTCCTTGTGAACCTCCTCTAGACCCTCTCCAATGCCTACACATCCTTTCTTAGATAAGGTGCCCAGTACTGCTCACAATACTCTCGTGTGGTGTGAACAATGCCTTGTAAAGACTCAGCATTACATCCTTGCTTTTATATTGCTTTCCTTACGACCGACTCACCTGCAAGTTAACATTTAGGGAATTCTGCATGAGGACTCCCAATTCCTTTTGCACCTCTGATTTCTGAATTTGTTCTCAGTTTAGAAAATAGTCTATGCCTTCATTCCTTCTACCAAAGTGCATGTTGTGCATTTAATATTTCAGTAATATTTCAGTGATACTGTAAATATATTGTTTAAGCATTCTTATAGTAGTTGTGGATTATATTTACAAGTACTTGAATGGCATACATCATCATGCCACATGTCATATGTACGCACTTCACTAAAGTAAAACAAAACTAAGGCACACATCTCCCGGCTCTGTGTTGTTTTCTTTCAATTAGTTTTATGATTTGGAGTTACAAAAGATAAGTGGCGATAAGTAAATTTTAAAATGAACTACTTTATACTTTATTGTCGCCAAACAATTGATACTAGAACGTACAATCATCACAGCGATATTTGATTCTGCGCTTCCTGCTCCCTGGAGTACAAATCGATAGTAAATATTAAAAATTTAAATTATAAATCATAAATAGAAAATGGAACTAGCGATGACTTCGTACCTCTTGAAACCCAGATGTTCAAATTTTTAAAAAAAATAGCAGCACATGTTTTTCCTTTGCAAGAGGAAAAGGACGTTAGAGTTTTTAAAATAAGTCAGAAGACGCACAAATTTACGGGTTAGGAATCAGTGAGTATCTGGTGATAATTATAAATAAAACTTAAAAAGTAGAGATGGCTGGCTACATCGGAAGATTGACCTATCTGACTGCACAAGAGATAACTGGATATTGTATACTAAGGAGTATTTTGAAGCAAATAAAATAGCCAATGAAAAGTGAGTGCCAGTCTTGCTGAGTGCATTGGGTTTAAAGGCATACAGTTTGCTTAGACGTTTAACTACTCCAACCAAATCAGCCAAAATGAGTGTTGCTGATATCGTGAAAGTAATGCAGGCATTTAGAACCAAAACCATTGTTGATTGCAGAACACTTTAAGTTTCTTAAGTGGAATCAAAGGTAAAGGGAGTCCATTTCTTTGTACATGGCTAAATTGAAGAAGTTATCTGAGCATTGTCAGTTCAATGATTGGCTTAACGATGCACTGAGAGATCATTTAGTTTGCGGAATTTTACAAGAAACTATTCAAAAATGGGTCCTAACTGAAGCACAACTTGCATTTAAAAGTATAGTTAAAATTGGAATCAATGGAAACAGCAGCCAGAGACACAATTGAGTAGCAGCCGAGCAAATTGTGTTACTGTTGCGGCAGGGGCTCACGTACGCCAGACAAATGCAGATTTAAAGGAGAAACTTGCAGAATCTGTAACAAAGTAGGACGCATAGTACAAAGAGCATGTCAGACAGACTTAAATAAATGGACTGCCTAGGGAAGAGAAAAAGCTAAACAGTCAAGTTGCAGTTTCAGAAAGAGCACTAATGTTGATGAAGAATCTGATAATGATGAGAAAGACGCAGGACTAAGTAGCCTTGAGATTTACAATGTGAGAGCTAACAATAGACAAGCAATATGGCTTATACCAGGAATGAACAGCAAATTAATTAAAATGAAGTTGGACACTGGCTTAGCTGTCTATCATTTCACAAAATCAGTTTGAACGGCATTTCAAAGAGACTAAGCTGAAGCCTGCAGGTATTCAACTAGAATTTGTACTGAAGAAACTATAACTCCTGCGGGAATGACATCCGCAACAATGAAATACAACAACTAACAAGCCATATTGGGCTTATACAAGGTTAAAAATAGGTGTGCCAGCATTGTGGAGGTGTGATTGGCTGAGTCAACTAGAATGTAATTGGAGATCCATCCACAATTTGCATGCCACATCCCCTGCAATAAAGTCAACTGAAAGTGAATTAAGAAAAGTACTGAATGATTGCACAGCAGTGTTCAAGGATGGCATTGGTAAACTCAAACATAATAAGGGTAAAATAATTCCAATGAAAATTCCACCCAAGTTTTACAAAGCCCGTCCAGTTCCTTATACCATCCATGATAAAGTGACCAGTGAGCTGAAGGAATTCTTTCCAAGGTTGAACGGAGTCCATGTGCAATACCAGTGGTCTCAGTCGCCAAGAAGAATGGGTCTGTCAGGATATGTGGTGATTTTAAGGTCACCATTAACCCAGCACTAAAGCAGATCAATACCCTCTGCCAAAGATAGAGGATATCTTTGCAATCTTTTTTGGAGGAAAACACTTCAGCAAAGTGGATTTAGCTGAGGCCTACCTACAGATGGCGATGAATGAAGAGTTCAAAGTGCTTCTCACCATGAATACTCACAAAGGGCTTTATCACTATAATAGTTAGTTTTAGAGTAGCATCTCCCTGCACTCTAGCAGAAAGCTATGAACCAGGTGCTGCAAGGCAACCCATGCACTCAGTTACCTGGATGACATCATTGTTACCAATAAGAATGACAAGGAATATCTCTAAAATCACAAGACATTGTTAAAAAGTTTAAAAGATTATGGGTCAGAGCATGTAAATTCTTAAACCTAAGCATCAATTACTGTGGTCACATCATTGATGCACAAGTATTACACAAGTGTGTTGAGAAAATTCATGCAGTGATGGATGCCCCATGGCCAAAGGACGTGTTGGAGTTGCGGTCCTTTTTCGGATTTATCAATTAGCAAAATAGGTTCCTGCCAAACCAGGCTACGATGTTCCACCCCAGGAACTCATTACTAAAGATCAGAAAGAAATGGACAAAGCAGTGTGGGGTGGCTTTTCAAAAAATAGTGGAAATGGTGATGTCAGACACTGCACTTTCAGGTTATGATCCTCATTGTCCACTGAAGTTTGCCTGTGACGCCTTGCCTTATGGTATAGGTGGAGTCATGTTATGAGTGATGGAAGTAAATGCCCCATAGCCTTTGCATCATGTACCCTGACCTATCGCTATAGAGAAAAATAGTGCACAGACTGGTAAGAGACCTGGAGTCTGGTTTGGGGTGTAAAATGTTTCAGCAAGTATTGTATGGGAGAGAGTTTATCCTCATCACTGATCATCAACCACTAGAGTCCATTTTCAATTCACAGGTTATTCCACAAACAGCAGCAGTACGAGTGCAGAGATGGGCTTTGTTTCTTGGAGAGCACAATTACAAGATCAAATTGAAGAGGATGACTAACCATAGAAATGCTGATAGATTGTCCTGTTTACCATTGGAAAAGGAAATACCTGAACAATTTACAAAAGTCTCTATTACAGCAGAGATGATCCAAAGGGAAACTAGAAAAGACCCCATACTATTTCACATCTACGTGGCCATCCAAAATGGCCGGAATGTGCTTCAGAAATTCTAGTTTCCCTATTTTTATTAGCACTGGGATGAACTTGCCTTTGATGGAGGTTGCCTTATGTGGGATTTGAGAGCTGTTGTATCATCTAAGCTGAGAGCTAAAGTGTTGAAGGAGCTGGTCACCTTGGTGTGATGAAAGTGAAAGCATTGGCTTGAAACTTTGGTAGCCTGTGATGGATCAGCTGATCAAGGACCTTGCCATGCAGTGTTCAGGGATGCCAACACATCCAGAAGAAAAGTATTCTGAGCTGTCAGAGCCACTTCCTGCTCTCTGAATCAACTCCTTCAACCACCGCAGAAGAGGCCTGAAAATCTGAGATTGTTTTGACAGCCACAAGTCTCACCTGTCAAACAGAAAGTTCCCTGTTTAGGAAATATGTTGTCCCACAAGAGTAAGAAATCCTCCACAGTAAATAAATCTTCAGGCCTGAATTGGACAATTTAAAATTTACTATGCTGTGAATGTGGTGTCCAGGGTATATAGTAGTTGTACTATATCATATACCATGTGTATATTTGAGTTGCATTCTATATTGAGTGGCATTTTATGGCTAAACTGGGAGGAGTGTTGTGTATTTAATATTTCAGTAAGACTTGAGTGACTTTAATATTTAAATATTTAAATTAAATATTTGATATCCAGATACAGAGGAAATATAAATATTAAATTGTAAATAACATGAAGTTCTTCCTTATGATCTTAGGGTCCCAGCAGTGCCCTGAAGCAAGATGGCACCAATTTCTCTGTTGATGCTGTGTACTTTATTTGCCCTCTGACAAATGCCTTGGTATCTAAAAGTGAGAGAGAGTCGCATATTAAGGAGGCCATTCTTATGGTATGTTTTAGATATGATTATATGGATTTGTACTTTGTAGTAGTATTATTAATTAAGCTATCTTTTGATCAGATGTTTTTTGCATATTCCTTTGTATGAGACCAAAACACAGCAGCAGTTCTCAGATGGAATAGCATAAACATGGATGTGGTGAATATGCTACTAGACTCATAGCCCAGTACAGAGTTCAGAATGACTTTATAACTTAAAAAAAATGTTAGTGAAGCTGATAGAAAGATGAATACTCATCTAGTTGCTGGGCCAGCTTAGAAGAAATACAATCCAATTGTATTATTGACTTGCCATTCTTGAGAAATGAGCTAGCAAAATCGTTTGTTTTAAAAGGAATGAATCGTAGCTCCAAGAAATCTCCACCTGGATTCCTTGGGAAATGCATTCATTTATGAAAGAAAGCTAATTGCTTGTGCCATTTTTTTAAAAAGTGGAAGTTCTAAATTACTGTAGAATTGTAAAATTTATTATTCAAATAGGGCCACTCAGTCCATCATACCTGTCTCTGTCGGTTCTTTGAACTGGCTTGAAGTTAGTTAAAGGTCAACTTTGTGTATTTAAAGGGTTGTGTATATGAATGATAAATGCTGACCTCACAATAGCTGATCATGTTTGGTGATGCTATTTGAACTGATTGCCTGGCCTGTAGTAGATGAGAAGATGGAATTTTTTCCCCATCAAATGGTGCAAGGACAGAATTTATTGAATGTTATTTCTGCATCAAGGATCATGAAAGACTAGGAATATTCAGTGTTTGTTTGACTGAAGGAACTATGGCTAGCCTGGTAAATTATGAATGAAGTTCTTGGGAACCTTGACAGTTCATTCTGACTCAGTCAAAGAAAATTGATCATAAATTTAATATTTATTCAAATTTTCCCAAAATTACCCTTTATTGTTCTTTAATCACTTGCCTACTAAGTGGAATATCACCAGCTATATTTAGAACATCTTAAATCTTGATTACATGTTGCCCTTAAGTTCATGTCTAGCTCAGTTTCACAAACTTGAATTCAAAGTATTTACTTCCTAGGTTTTACCCTCTTATCTTTCTCTATGATTACTTTCTAAAACTATGTACCATCCTTTGACTTCCTTTGACTTTCTTCTGTGGTATCCACGTTATTGTCTCCTTCCTGCATTTTGGGATCTTACAATATTTTCCAAGGGTGCAATTGAAGAAAAAATGGATTTGAAATGAGTGATTTAAAAAAAAGATAGAGGATTTCTTTTTTAAATTGGGTTTATAATCAGAAGCTCTGGAAATTAACTAGATCAGTGAAACTTCAGGGATTGCAGGATAGTCAAAACTGATGGCTTTGGCGCTCCTGAGCTGGAAAACGGGAAAATAGCTAGTTAATTTCACGTTCCACATCTGACCACTGCACAGCACGTTTGCTGCAAGTGGTTAAGGTAAGTAATGTTCAGTCTGATTTTGGATGACAGCAAAATTTGGACTGACTGTAATGTGTTTGTCTTTGAATATTGTTCTGATGCTTGTTGTCAAGTTTGTGTATGAATATGGGAATCATTCGGATGATGTACTAGATGCAGATTGGCACCTGAAAGAAGTCAATTTCAGGAGGTATTTTAGAGTGGGAAGGGGAATACTTTTTTTTTGTTACAAGTCTGTTTTCTTGAGCAACTGTATAAATGCAAATAAAAGCCCAGTAGTTTTTCATGTATTCTCAGGAGTGCTGCACATCTGACTATCTTTTACATTGGATGTCCAGTAACCTATCTGAATTTTGCACTTGCTTGGTGTCCATTCCCATATTCATTCTCAGTTTAAGAATAAAATAAATGTTTTGAGAAGTTGCAGATTATTAAAGTGAAAATTATTATGGTATTCTTTCTAATTGGATCACACATCTTTCCAATCTAGAAATTTGCTGATGATCCGATACGAGCCTCTATAATGATGAT
Organism: Mobula hypostoma; assembly: GCF_963921235.1. Classification (NCBI taxonomy): domain Eukaryota; kingdom Metazoa; phylum Chordata; class Chondrichthyes; order Myliobatiformes; family Myliobatidae; genus Mobula; species Mobula hypostoma. Next base: position 14,787,808 of record NC_086120.1, on the reverse strand, counting down.
TCATACATTCAACAAGGATAGAGAAAAAATAAAGATAGCTTGTGAAACTCTTGGCAAGTAAGTAAATTATGTATGTTTCTCCTTGACTAATTTCTAGTTGTAAAGGCATCTAAATGTAAGACTTCTTACTAAATGTAACTTCTATCATGTATGTTTGCCTATATAGATCTTGTGCTAGTGATGAAATTAAAGCTTGCAGAAGTGCCAACAGCTTATCCATGGCTCTCAACCCAATGTATTGGTTATATGACTAATAGTATAACCTTGAGTGTAAGAAACTATTAAATTTATTAACATGGAAGTGACTGCTGGCAATCTGGTCAAAAGGTGGTGGTTCAAGGAATCTTTCTATTGTATTACCAGCAACTAGAATATCCTGGCTTTTGTATGGATTGGCATTCAGTGAGCAAGCTCTGTTGAAATTCTTCTATGCAATTTGGAGAGGTAAATAGCAGGAAGCCTCCAGATGAATAAGACCATAGTCATTTGTGGGGTCTCTGGTTTATTCTAATACTTCCGGAGAGATGTTAGGAGGGGTGTTGGTGGGGTAGGGACGTTGCAGTGGTAGATAAGAGTGAATGATGTGGCCCAAAATATACAGAGCTTAGTGCCAGCTTCATTGAAAACTTTTTCAAAAATACCAGTGCATACTGCTTGGGTATTTAGAAAACAATGAAATAATTTAATAATAATAAAATAATATAAAAGAGGATACACACAATAAAGAGTGAAAATAATTGCCACAGATGGCTGTGGAAGGCAATGCATAAGTACATTTAAGGCAAAGGTTGACAGGTTTTCGATTAATCAGGGCATCAAAGGTTATGGGAAGACAGCAGGAGAATGGGGTTGAAAGGACTAATGAATCAGCCACGATAAAGTGACGGAGCAGACTTGATAAGCTGAATGGCCTAATCCCGCTCCTATATCATGTGGTGTTATAGTCTAAATGATGCAATCAATATATTTTTTTAATAATTTGTAAACTTTTGGTTCAGTGGCCTTCATTAATCATATAATATGTTGAAGTTGTAGAAGATGTTGCTGAGGACTAATTTGGAGTATAGTGTGCAGTTCTAATCATTTAGGAAAGTTATCAATAAGATTGAAAAAATGCAGAGATAATTTACAAGGACGTTGTCAGGATTTGAGTTAAAGGGAAAAGTTGAATAGGTTAGGACTTTATTTCCTAGAGTGTAGGAGAATGAGGGAAAATTTGATGGAGGTATACCAAATTATTAGGGGTAAATGCAAAGAAGCTTTTTCTGCTGGGGTTGGGTGAGACTAGAGCTGGAGTCACACACATCAAAGTTGCTGGTGAACGCAGCAGGCCAGGCAGCATCTATAGGAAGAGGTACAGTCGACGTTTTGGGCCGAGACCCTTCGTCAGTACCTCTTCCTATAGATGCTGCCCGGCCTGCTGCGTTCACCAGCAACTTTGATGTGCGTTACTTGAATTTCCAGAATCTACAGAATTCCTTGTGTTTGTGTTTCTAAAACTGGAGTCCATGTGTTAAGGATGAAATGTTTAAGGGGAACTTTACTCAGTGTTGAGAGTACAGAACGAGCTGTCATTGGAAGTATTGGAAGTAGTGGATGTGGGTTCAATTTCAACATTAAGAGAAATTTGGATAGCTGTGTGGATGGGAGGGGTATGGAGGTTGAGGGACTATGCAGAATAAGAATTTGGCATGGAATAGGTGGGCTGTAGCGTCTATGTCTGTGCTGTAGTGTTCTATGACTATCTGCATTTCCTTCAGGTGATTAACTTTGAAAACACTTGCAGCTCCTCATCTTTGTATTTTTTTTGGGTGTTAGAAGTCATTCTTCAACCTAAAAGTGACACAGCCAAGAAGGTCACCAAGAATTTCCAAGCAAAATTACTTGCAAAGTTAAAGTTGTATCATGAGCTGTGTCACTTCCCTGTACATAAATGATCAGTTACTGGCACAGCATCTGCCACAAGGTCAGCCTTATGAACTCAGAGAGGTGTTCAGAAGGATCACTGTCTGCCACTCACAATGCGACCGCAGTCACAATGAGTGCTCGAGACATTGTTAAACAAACCACTCCATTGTATTTCAATATGTATTGAACACAAGCAGGTCATTTGGGTGGAGCTGGCAAGTGTACACAATGCAGATAAGTATCTACCCAAACTTCATCCAACCCCAAAACAGTTTCTTTCTCGTTCATGTTGGTCTAGATTTCCTTCTGATGTGTCTGTTTTCTTAATTGCTCTGCATTTTAACAGACTCCAGGCAAGTATATTTTATTGAAGTGACCTAATGGGTCATTTTTGGACACAATATGTAGGGACTAGTAGAAATGCTACCTGGCAGGACTTAAAGCCCAGGTGAATTTCTGAGTCCAGTGCTGTTTCTGGAATGTGTGTATTTTTTCATTGCCTCCATTTCCTCTGGATGCTCTAATTTCAATTGACCACTGTAAATTGTATCAAAGATGAGTGGTAGAATGTGAGGGGAGTTGATGAGAGTATGGGCAAAATGCATTAGTGTATGATTAGTGCAAGTTGGTAGTTGACGTTTGGCACAGACTAGTAGACTGAAGGGACTGTTTTTCGTGCTGTTTCATTCTATGCTCTTCAGAAGCTCTTACAATAGAAAAGATGGTAATTTGGCTCATTGAGTCTTTGCTGGCTCACAAACAATCCTTTATTTTTCCTTCATTAATTTTCCTTGTCACTTATTCTTCCTCCATATTCCCATCAATTCTGCCATGCAATATATGGACACTAGTTACAGTATTGGCTGCAAATGGATATTTCCAGCTCCATCCTATCAAACAGTTTAACATTTTTCATTGTCTGTTACTTCACCTTTAGCCTTTCAGTTTTTCCTATTTGGTGCAACAGAGCTCCTGATCAGTATAATCCCCCTCTGGTAGACAGGTATCCTCTCTGGTCATACCTGCTTTTGCCTCCTCTTTCCCATCACTTAAATTAAAATATTAACTAGCCTTTTGTCCCTTTGCCATCATCAATGTTTCCAGTGTTTCAGCTTCTGTTACAACTTTATTTTTATTTTTTAAATTGTAGAATTAAACCAACTATCATCCTGTACATTACATAATCTTTATTTTAAATAACAGATACATTGATAACATATGCAGTAATCCCAGTGAAGAAAAGTACAGAAAGATCAAGTTGCAGAACAAAGCCTTTCAGGTAAATGCTCTGATTTATTTTATTTCTTCTCTTTTGCACTTGATTTAGAGCACTATTTTCAGCCAGGTTGTGGACTTTAATGTATCATATTAAATAATCAATAGTTGCTGGCTCTTGTGAAAGGAAAGTTTGGATCAATGGACAATAACAAGTACCTGTAGATATCTGGAACCTCTTTTAAATAAATTTTTCATTTAAATAATTTAGTTTTGTTAAGTCACTAATCTGAATGAAGACCCATTTCCAAAGAGGTACAGTGTCATAGTAACATAGCATCTAGCCAACTGCACTGACTTTTTTTCTTAAATAAAATTTTGGATATGTTTATATGTGTGTTTATCCTACTGTCATAACTTGGTGGAGGGAACAGTACCCTTGTATGTAGGAAAACCTTTGGAATGTCCAAGAATATAAGGGCGGAAGATAAACTGAATTAGAATCAGGTTTATTATCACTGACAATGTTGTGAAATTTTGCTGTAGCAGTACAGTGCAATACATAAAAATTACTACAATTATAGTTGGGGTATATTTTAGAAAGAAAAAGTGCAAGAAGAGCAAAATTGTAGTATTCATGGTTCATTGTCCATTCAGAAACCTGACGGACGAGGGCAAGAAGCTACTCCTAAAATTTTGAGTGTGCATCTTCAGGCTCCTGTGCCACCACCTTGATGGTAGCAATGAGAGGAGGGCATGTCCTGGATGTTGAAAGTCCTGGATGCCTCCTTATTGAACCATTGCCTTTTGAAGGTTCCTTGATGGAAGGATGACTGATGCCTAAAATGGAGCTGGCAGGATGTACAACACTGTTCAGCTTTTTGTGATCCTGCGCATTGGTGACTCCATACCAGATAGTGATGCAACCAGTCAGAATGATTTCCCTGTAGAAATCTGCTACAGTCTTTGGTGACATACCAAATCTCCATAGACTCCTAATGAGGTATAGCGGCTGGCCTGTACTTTTCATAATTGCATCAATCTGTTGAACCCAGAATGAGTCTTCAAGGATCTTGACACCACCGTCGACTCCTTGATGAGAACTGCTGTGTGTTCTCCCAAGTTTCTTCTTCCTCAAGTCCACAATCAGTTCTTTGGTCTTACTGACTTTAAGTGAAGGTTGTTGTTGTGAGACTATTTAACCAGCCGATCTATAACACTCCTGCATGCCTGCTTGTCACCATCTGAAATTCTGCCGAAAAGTTATATCATCTGTGTATTTGTTGATGGTGTTTGAACTGTCCCTAGCCAGACAGTTATGAGTGTTGAGAGAATAGAGAATTGGGCTAAGCACGTAATCTTGAGGTGTACTTGTGTTGATTGTCAATGAGGAGATGTTTTGTTGGATGTGATGGATAATTAAGCAGCCAATTGTTCTCAAGAAATTTCCGCTCTCCAGGATGAGTGCCAAAGATGAGACTGAAGCATTTGCAGCCATTTTCAGTCAAAACAGCTGTGAGTAATCCTCCTAGGCATCTTCTTGAGGTCCCCGTAATTATAAGCCAACTTTCTGTCAATTCAATTCACTGCATGAAGAAATGGCTGAAATTGGCCATATTAACCACATTATAGCTGTTGCTGTCATCTCAGATGCACTTCAGAACTAATCTGCTCTCTAATTAAGCTACACATGTCTAGGTGCTACATTTCAGAAGCAAAGTTGAAAATTGCCTGGGTGTATTCTATCCACATACAGCAGGAGAAATTCATCCTAGCTGCTCAACCCACAATTTTCAGCCTGCTGTCAATCATCAACAAACTTATTTTTTTATATATAGAAGAAAAGCAAAACTACCAAAGGTGTGTTAATTGCTTATGTCCTTTTGGTGGTGGTGAGCTGCATGTATGAATGGTTAGGAGTTCCTGCAGTGGAAGAACCACACAAAGTTATTAGGGTGTTATTCTAGTTACAATAAAGGATTAGCAATGTATGATGAAGTTGGGTTGGTACACAGCTGGGTGTTGAACCTGCAGGGGGTGATGTTCCATATGTGAAGCCTTTGGTTGCCTTGGTGTAGAGATCAAATGTTTCAGGGGTGCATTTGAATTGCGTTAGCCAAGCAATTTCAGTTTATTTTGTGGATGATTGTAGTTTGTACAGGTCGTGGAGCAAGTGAATATTTTGGGGCAGTGGATGCAGTAACTGCACTCATCATGGTAAATGGAGAGAGTTCAATTGCACACTGCATTTAGCCATTCTGTACCTGATATGGGAATAAAGCAACCTCTTTCACAATCCAGCCTTGTAAGGGCATCCTCACTACAGGCACTGATGTCCACATGCATACCTTTCCAGGTACAGAAAATCTGAAAATATTTATCATCATAGGCAGATATTAATGTCAAATATTTGGAACTAATGAGTGATTTAATTTCAATCTGAGTAAAAGCTCCAATCTTGCTTGTATGAATGTTCCCATTTCCCCCGTAGCTTTAAGAAACAAGTTAACATAAGAACATATTGAATCCACATGTCTCCTAGGTGTCCAGTTTTGATACCAAGGCATTTAAAAGCATATTGAATTGAGGAAGAACATTTTTGGCTTTATTTATGCTCAAGTAAGGAAGTGGTATTAGCATATTAACTAATATGCCTGCATCCCTCACATCAATGAAGTAATTGAGCTTCATTTGAGAGCTGTGGATGAATTGTTCTCATTTAATAAGGCTCCTTTCATTCTGTGTCTTTCTATCCACACCTGAGTGTGGATTGAATACCACAGTTCAGCTCAGGAACAATGGAGATCAATCTTCCTAATACCTATTGGGCTTGACGAGAAGCTAGCATACATTGAAAGTAGGGTTCATTTGTGCCTAGTACTGATTTCAGTAAAGGCCTCAGAACTGTATTATGTTTGTTAATTCCTGCTTCATAATAACTAGACCTGTTGAGAGCTGTTGCCACTGTCATTGTCTTCTATTCTGGAACATTTTGCTTAGCTGTTTTGATCATTATTTATTAGATATCTGTGTCCTTTAGGGGATCTTTGGGACCTTTAAATGATGTTGATTTGGTGATTTTTTTTAAGAGAATGATCCTGGAATGAAAGGGTTAACATACAAAGTGTGTTTGATTGCTCTGGTCCTGTACTCGCTGGATTTCAGAAGAATGAAGGGCAATCTTATTGAAACCTATCCAATATCGAAAGGCCCAGATAGTGGATGTGGAGGGGATATTTCCAATAGTGGGAGAGTCTTGCGTCAGACAACACGGCCTCGGAGTACAAAGGTTGCCCCTTTAGAATAGAGATGAGGAGGAATTTTTTTAGGGAGAGGATGGTGAAACTGTGGAATTCAATGCCATGGACAGCTGTGGAGGCCAGATCATTAGGTATGTTTGAAGTGGAGGTTAATTAGGTTCTTGATTAGTAAGCACTTATAGGTGTGGGGAGAGGGCAGGAAAATATGGTTGAGAGGGATAATAACTCAACCATGATTGAATGGAGGAGAGACTCAGTGGGGCTGAATGACCTAATTCAGCTCTTACAGTATGGTTTATGGTCTTATTATTCAAAAAAAATGCTGTACATTCTGATAGATGAGTTATGCTTTTGAACTGTCAGATAGATTAAATATTATGTTCTATAAATTTTCTTTCCTTCTCTCAAACAAGGAAAGGATATCTGAACTAGAAGGAACTCATGAATTTTTACAGGCAATTGGATTTGAAAGAAAAACGTTGCAGGTACCTGGGCAAGGTAACAGTAAATTTTCAGTGACTCTTATTGATTATTCAGAAGTATAGAAGGAATAGAATTAGGAGCAGCCTGTTTGGTTCTTCACATCTGCTCTACCATTCAGTAACATCATAGCTGATATTTTTGCCTTGGCACCACTGTCCTGCACTAACTCAAGTCACCTTGTTTTCCCACTGTCTAAAATGTCTATTGACTTCAGCTTTGAATGTACTCTGGGACTAAGTCTCCACAACACTCTTGCAAAGATTCATTATCCCATGGGTGAAGAAATGTATTCATTTCTCTATTCTGAATGGTTGAACCATAATTTTATGATTCTAGATTTCCCAGCTCGGACAAGTATCAGCTCTTTGACAATCCAATCAAGTCTCATAAGAATTTGTACATTTTATAAGACCATAAGATGTAGGAGCAAAGTTAGGCCATGTAGTCCATCGAGTGCTCCACCATTCCATCTGGCTGATTTATTATCCCTCTCAACCCCGTTCTCTTGCTTTCTTCCATAACCTTTTGATACCCTGACTAATCAAGAACCTGTCAACCTCCACTTTAAATATACTCAATGACTTGGCTTTCACAGCCATTTGTGGCAATTAATTCCACAGATTCAATGCTCCCTGGCTAAAGAAATTCCTTCTCATGTCAGTTCTAAATGGACATCCCTCTAATCTGAGGCTCTGCTGTCTGGTGCTAGACTTGTCCACTATAGGAAACATCCACTCTATCTAGCCCTTTCAATATTTGATTAGGTTTCAATGAGATGCCTCTTCATTCTTTTAAACTCCAGTGAGTACAGGCCCAGTGCCATCAAATACTCCTCGTGTGTTAATACTTTCATTCCCGGAATCATTCTGGTGAACTTCCTCTGGACCCTCCCCAATGCCAGCATATCTTTTCTTAGATAAGAGACCCAAAACTGATCACAATAGTCCAAATGTGGTCTGACCAATACCTTTTAAAGCCTTAGCATGACATCCTTATTCTTATATTCTAGTCCTCTTGAAATGAATGCTAACACTGCATTTGCCTTTTTCCCCACCAACTTAACCAGGAAGTTAAGTTTTGAATTTTCTTCCCATTTAGAACATGGTCAACACCTTTATTCCTTCTACCAAAATGCATGACCGTAAACACTTTCTTACACTATATTCCAGCTGACACTTTTTGCCCATTCTCTCAATCTGCAAGTCCTTCTGTAGCACATATTCCTGTGGTTTGTGTCTTCAACTCTTTTCTGGAGTTGATCCAAACTTTCAGGTTTGACTTATGAGAGAATCTACTTTGTTAGGATCAGCTACGCTAGGGAAGAAGCATTTCATTGTTGCATAGAATTCACTTTTTGCTTTCTAACTTAAGCAACCTTTAACAATATTTTTAATCCACAGAGAATGAAGATGAGTTTTATGTGTTCAATGAGGATTTTCTTACTACATACGAAGACCTCAGACAATATAAAGATGAGCTTTTAAATGCTGAGCCAGTTAGAGCACAGCTGGATCGACAGGTCAGAGTTTTTCAACCTTCACCACAGGCAGCTAAATTTGAATTACCCAACGACTTCTATAATCTGACAGCTGAAGAAATTAAACGCGAACAACAGATGAGGTAAGACTTAATTCACCTATCAATGCTGTTGGGATTAAATTCTGTAATTTAATTATGAAGAACAAATATACTTTAAAGACTGGAATAACATACACAAAATACTGGATGACACTGATGAAAGGTCTCAGCCCAAAACATCAACTATTTATTCCTCTTCATAGACATTGCCTAACCTACTGACATCCTCCAGCATTTTGTGTGTGTTACTCTGGATTTCCAGCATCTGCAGAATCTCTTGTGTATATATTTTAAGAGCAAGAGGATAAGATGTGAGAGAATAGAACCAGTCAAGTGTGACTGTGGAAAAGTGTTTATGGAACCGGAGGAGATAGCAGAGGTGCTTAATGAGTACTTTGCTTCAGTATTCACTATGGAAAAGGATCTTGGCGAATGTAGGGATGACTTACAGCGGACTGAAAAGCTTGAGCATGTAGATACAGGTCCACAATCCCTTATCCAAAATTCTGAAATCCTGAAAGCTCCGAAAACCAAGGTTTTTTTTCGCCAGCAGCTGATGTCACTCAGGTGTGACGTGGCAGCACTAGCAGAGGCCACCAGGTGTCAGTTGTGGCTCAGCACTCATACTGGTTACACATGCATTGCTGTTCACTGATATTTTGTGTTCACCGTTGACTTTGTGTTTAATTTCTCTGTGAAAATGTCAAAAAGAGCTGCAGATACCCCTATGGGTAACAATGAGAAAAAGAGAAGGAAGCATCTATCATTATCAATAACGCAGAAAGTGGAGTTATTGCAGAAGCTTGATTGTAGTGTCTGTGCGGCATCTTACTGAAGAATATGGAGTCGGAACTACCACTGTATATGATTTAAAGAAACAGAAAGATGAGTTACTGAAGTTTTATAGTGACAGTGACGTTGTACATTTATTCCAATAAGTTATTTACCACGTGTTTGGGTTCGTTTGAAGCTGTTTATTTTTGTTTTATTGAATGTTTTTTCTTGTCATTATTCCCTAAACAATACAGTATAACAACTATTTATATAGCATTTACATTGTGTTAGGTATTATAAATAATCTAGAGATAATTTAAAGTATATGGGAGGATGTGCGTAGGTCCGGAGCTCCGCTGGGTCCTAAAGCCCACTGCACTGAGACAGGTTAAATAAGGGACTTGAGCATACGTGTTTTTTGGTATCCGCGGGGGGGTCCCGGAACCAATAAGGAGGGATTCTGAAATCCGAGAAATTCTGAATTCCGAAATTCAACTGGTCCCAAGGATTTCAGATAAAGGATTGTGGACCTGTATTAAGAAAGAGGATGTGCAGGAGCTTTTGGAAAGCATCAAGTTGGATAAGTCACTGGGACCGGACGAGATGTACCCCAGGCTATTGTGGGAGGCGAGGGAGGAGATTGCTGAGCCTCTGGTGCTGATCTTTGCATCATCAATAGGGACGGGAGAGGTTCCAGAGGATTGAAGAGTTACGGATGTTGTTCCATTATTCAAGAAAGGGAGTAGAGATAGCCCAGGAAATTATAGACCAGTGAGTCTTACTTCAGTGGTTGGTAAGTTGATGGCAAAGATCCTGAGAGGCAGGACTTATGAAAATTTGGAGAGGCATAATATGATTAGGAATAGTTAGGAATAGCATAGCTTTGTGAAAGGCAGGTCATGCCTTACGAGCCTGATTGAATTTTTTGAGGATGTGACTAAACACATTGATGATTGTAGAGCAGGAGATGTAATATATATGGATTTCAGCAAGGCATTTGACAAGGTACCTCATGCAAGGCTTATTGAGAAAGTAAGGAGGCATGGGATCCAAGGGAAAATTGCTTTGTGAATCCAGAACTGGCTTGCCCCCAGAAGGCAAAGAGTGGTTGTAGATGGGTCATATTCTACATGAAGGTCGTTGACCAGTGGTGTGCCTCAGGGATCTGTTCTGGGACCCCTACGCGTCGTGATTTTTAGAAATGACCTGGATGAAGAAGTGGAGGGATGGGTTAGTAAATTTGCTGATGACACAGAGGTTGGGGGTGTTGTGGATAGTGTGGATGGTTGTCAGAGGTTACAGCGGGTCATTGATAGGATGCCAGACTGGGCTGAGAAGTGGCAGATGGAGTTCAACCCAGATAAGTGTGAGGTGGTTCATTTAGGTAGGTCAAATATAATGACAGAATATAGTATTACTGGTAAGACTCTTGGCAGTGTGGAGGATCAGAGGGATCTTGCGACCCGAGTCCATAGGGCACTCAAGGCTGCTGTGCAGGTTGACTCTGTGGTTAAGAAAGCACACAGTGCATTTGCCTTCATCAATCATGGGACTGAGTTTAGGAGCCGAGAGATAATATTGCAGCTATATAGGATCCTGGTCAGACCCCACTTGGAGTACTGTGCTCAGTTCTGGTCACCTCACTACAGGAAGGACATGGAAACGATAGAAAGGGTGCAGAGGAGATTTACAAGGATGTTGCCTGGATTGGGGAGCATGCCTTATAGGTTGAGTGAATTCGGCCTTTTCTCCTTGGAGCGATAGAGGATGAGAGGTGACCTGATAGAGGTGTATAAGATGATGAGAGGCATTGATAGAGTGGATAGTCAGAGGCTTTCTCCCAGGGCTGAAATGGCTTGCACGAGAGGACACAGTTTTAAGGTGCTTGGAAGTAGGTACGGAGGAGATATCAGGGGTAAGTTTTTTACGTAGAGGTGGTGAGTGGATTATGGGCTGCTGGTTACGGTGGTGGAGGCAGATACGATAGGATCTTTTAAGAGACTTCAGGACAGGTATATGGAGCTCAGAAAAATAGAGGGCTATGGGTAACCATAGGTAATTTCTCAGGTAAGGACATGTTTGGCATAGCTTTGTGGGTCAAAGGGCCTGTATTGTGCAGTAGGTTTTCTGTGTTTCTATTTCTACAACTGTTTGGATGGGAAAGACCTGAAACTTCAGACCACCAAACCAAATCATACTGTCCCTTGCATCTTTTGTACATGCCTGAATAGCTCAACTCCATACTGTTTAAACTACAGTGAACTACCAGGTTGCCCCTATTGTGTAGAGCTTGAAGCCATCACATTTTGACTAAGTGCATTAATTAAACTACAATTCTGATCATTCTGGTTAAAAAAAAAAAGCTTTTTTAAAATAAAAAATGGTCATAAAAACGTATTCTGTATATTCCTGTTGCAGAGTGCAGTGAAAAGTCCTCCTATGCTATAGTGTATGTCTTAATCGATAGTAACAGCTTTTCTGCACAGAGAAGTGTGAATGTGTTGGTGTGTAATTTGTAAACTCTGTCTTCATATTCGTGATTTCTTGGTCAATAAACTATATAATGCTCCATTAGTCACTTGTAATTCACCTTCTCATTTCTAAGTGTTTTGCTGTAATTTTGGAGACTTAATTATCCTTCAATTACTGTTGTTCAGTACGGGATCAGGTGTTTTTTTTATTGTTTTGTAATATTAAAATGTGTCATAGTTAGATGAGAGGATGGGAAATACTGATCTCTCATTCCTTAAATTGGCAAAAATTTTTATGAGACCATAAAATAAAAAGGCACATAATATGAATACATTACTATCGAACAATGGGGATTGTTTTTACTGTTCTATGTAACACAACAATGAAATGAGTTTGAATTCCGTCTGGGTAGCCTCCAACCTGATGGCATGAACATCGACTTCTCTAACTTCCGCTAATGCCCCACCTCCCCCTCGTACCCCATCCATTATTTATTTTTATACACACATTCTTTCTCTCACTCTCCTTTTTCTCCCTCTGTCCCTCTGACTATACCCCTTGCCCATCCTCTGGGTTCTCCCCCCACCTTGTCTTTCTCCCCAGACCTCCTGTCCCATGATCCTCTCATATCCCCTTTGCCAATCACCTGTCCAGCTCTTGGCTCCATCCCTCCCCCTCCTGTCTTCTATCATTTTCGATCTCCCCCTCTCCCTTCCACTTTCAAATCTCTTACTAGCTCTTCCTTCAGTTAGTCCTGACGAAGGGTCTCAGCCTGAAATGTTGACTGTACCTCTTCCTAGAGATGCTGCCTGGCCTGCTGCGTTCACCAGCAACTTTGATGTGTGTTGCTTGAATTTCCAGCATCTGCAGAATTCCTGTTGTTTGAATTCTTCATTGTGAGTTTTAGATCTTTAATATCCCACTGGACTCCACGGCTGTTTACAAATTAGTGAAGGTTTATTCATTGGCTTAAAAACATCTCTGCTTTAATTCTGATAAAAGCTGCTTCTATATTACTATTAATTACCAGCTTCTGATAACCAAGAAAGGAATCAAATCAACCAGATGTTACTTGCGGGACTTTGTAAGAAAACTCACACCGTGTTCTCTATCTTCAAAGTTATTCATCAGTGATGTGAAATGAATGACATAAGTGTACGTTTTTTTCCTCAGTGTTTTGCAATTTCTGTGTTTGTCTTCAGCTAATACTTTTTCTAGAATTATCTGTTGGCTAGTAATGGGAAAAGTGAAATCTGCTTATCTCTACTATGCTGGGGATAATTAGGCTTGCTTTAGCCTTTGTTTTCAATAAAAGGTGCAGAGACGATATGGGTTATGTTGGATATGAGAGCTTGAAAAGCTTCATGAACTGCGCTAGATGCAAGAACCAAAGGAAAGGTTAAGAGGTGAATTAATAGAGCTTTTTTCAAAATTACAAAGTGTTTAATAGAATATGCATGGGGGCATTTACACGTGGAGATAGAAATGGTAGTCACAATAAATCCACTAAACAATTGGAGAAAATTTATTTTAATTTGTCACAAAATATTGTAGTTGGTGTAAATCAGTGTTTCCCAACCTTTTTTTAGTCTCACACCACCCTAAAGCACCTTCATACTTGCCAAAGCCCCTAGAAGGCACAATATTCTTTCTGGCACCCTCATAGTGTAAAAACATGTCTACCATATGCTAACATGAGGAAAATAATTCTGCTTTAAATTTTTATTTATCTTTAAACTGAGCTTACACAGTACCTGTACATTGTAAAGCACCTTCGATATCGATGTGATCCTTGAGTTTGATGGTTTTTAGCAAGAGTTGAAATAACTGGTTCAAGTTGAGGCAGCAAAAGCTTTAAGCCCCCACTCATAACAATATCCAAGTAGTTTCTGTGTTTTTCTGAGTATGTGGCTCACTGCACTGAAACCTCTTTCAGCAAGGTAGAAGGATGGACATGCAATGATGAGAAATTTGGCTCTTCTCCAAAGACCAGGAAACTTTGTATGACATTGTAGTCATACACCACAAAAGGCGACATTTTTGAAAAGCATTTTTGCTTCTTCTTTGTGAATTTTGATAATTTCTTCTTGCAAGCTCTCTTCCTGTTCTTCCACCTTGCAAAGAAATCCCAGTCCGGAATTTCCAGATTGTTCAAATCCTTGAATCAATTCTGAAAATCCTTCAGTGACTGCAGGTGTAAACAGTACTCTTGCAAATCACCGCTTGTGAAAGAGAATGCCAAACTTTCTGTGCAGGGAAACTGTGAGAACATTCTTCAATGTTTTTCTTATATATTTCCCATCTTCCAACAAATGTGGACACTGCACGTTTTGCCTGGATTAAATTGAAATTTTCACCCTGCAGTTTAATAATTAGAATGTTCATTTTGTCATATAGGTTGGCTAGTAATGCCACATCTCCACATAGAAGCTCAGTGTTGTTTCCCAGTCGCTTGTCAACCTTGAGCAAAAATTCAACCAGTGTCAAAAAGACCAAAGAAATGTTTTAATCAACAGTCAATGCACTTTAGTGTGAAGAAGCAAGTGTTCAAACTCCTTACCGTTATCTTTGCATAACTTGCAAAATATTCCGTTATTGAATGGATAAGCTTTAGTTTTGCTGACAGCAGAGTCATACTTGGGGGGGAAAAGTCAGTGGCTGAGGCTGTTGATGTGAGATATTGACAATGAATTACACAATGTATTGTAAACAGACTTGGAACTTCTTTTTTCATAAATATCACTAAACCAGCATGGTGTCCTATCATATATTGTGCTCCATCTGTTGCACAAGAAATCATGTTCCTAATCAGAATACTTTTATCCTCAATATGCATCTTGAGTTTGTCATAGATTGTTTGTCTGATATTTGTTTTAAATTTTTTTTTACAAAAGAAGATCTTTCCATAAACTTTTCCATTTTTGATAAACTACATATGGCATTAGCTTCTCTCATTTTGTCAATACCACGAGCTGCAAAGTTGTTACTCGGAGGAGTTGATTTTAAAATACTGGTATCCATTTTGAGAACGATTGTAAGCACTTCTGATACAGCAGGCAATCTTAATCATTCACCACTTGTTCCGTGCCGCGAGTCGAGGACTGTTGGCCACCCAAGTTGCTAATTTATGCATCCCAATAATGTCTGGATGGAAAGGTCAGATGAGATTGTCAAGTTTTAGATGCATTGTGACAATGAGTGCTCACCATCTGTAGACCTCTGGTTCTTCCTGTGTTCCAGTGCATCATTCATTTTTTTTGTTGGAAGTGTCTGCTCTACTAACAGTCGGTCAGGTGTCGCCATCAAGTTAGGGTGCCCCCTGAGGACTTCTATTTCCCCTTTCCCCTAATGCCCCCCTTTGGACATGTAACTGCCCCCATTGACGGTCCAGATCCTTGCTCAGGCAGGAATTAATTTTAGCCATGACCAATCTTGCAAAATACTTCATCACAGTAAGTGCTACTGGACAGTAGTTATTAAGGCAAGTTACCAGGTTCTTTTTGGGCACCGGTATGATCTTAGCCTGCTTGAAGCAGGTGGGTACTTCAGACTGCCAAAGTGAGAATTTAAAGATCTCAGTGAACATTCCAGCCAGTTGGTCAGCACAAGTCTTTAGGACTTGGCCAGGTACCCCATCAGGTCGGATGCTTACCATGCATTCACCCTCCTGAAGGGTGCTCTCACATTGGCCTCAGAGACTGAAATCACAGGGTCATAGAGTGCTGTCGGAGTTTTGTGAAGGTGCCTCCATGTTTTGATGGTCAGCATGAGCATTAAGGCTTGAGCTTATCTGGGAGTGAAAATCATTGTCATATAGTTGGAGGTGATAACATTCAAGCCCTGCCACAGCTGTCAAGCATCCTTCTGTGATTCAAGTTTAGTTTGGAATTGGCACTTAGCACGTAAGATGGCTTTCTGGAGATGGTGCCTGCACCTCCTTGTATTTTACTTGGTCGTTAGACCTGAATGCCACTGATCTGGCCCTCAGCAGGTTGCAGATTCTGTGGTTCCTCCAGGGCTTTTGGTTGGGGAAAACTCTGGATGATTTTGTGGGGGAATATTTTATAAAGTCCACAACAGCTTTGATGCTTTCATTCAGATCCTCTTTAGTCCTTGAAATTGGCACAGTCCCTGACTCAAAACAACCCTGCAGCTGCTCCACACGCTCTCGTAACCACCTCTTTGTTGTCCTTACTTCTGGAGCCTTGCTCTTTTCCCTCTGCTTGTATACAGTTAGGACAAGGACAACCGGATGATCAGATTTCCCAAAATGTGGTCTAGGGATCGAATGGTAGGCATTCCTTATGATAGTGTAGCAGTGGTCAAGTGTGTTGGGCCCTCTGGTGCTGCAGGTGACATGTTGATGATAATTGGGCAGAGATTGCTTCAAACAAGCCTCGTTAAAGCCCCTGACAATGATTTCAAAGTCATGTGTAGAGCCTGTTTCTTGTTTGCTGATGACTGCACTCTGTACCTTGAATGCCTGATTTACATCAGCCTTTGGCAGTTTGTAAACTGCAGTCAGGACCATACAAGAGAACTCTTTTGGATGCCATACACAGGCAGTGTCAGCATTACCCCTCTGTTCAGTCAGTCCAATAGAAGTAAGTCCAAGTCTTGGGCTTGCTGCGTAAGAGGGTGGTCCTCTGTTCCCCCGTGTGCTGTGCTGTTGAGCTATAGCAGAACCAGCCTTGCAAGGGTTCCCCGAGATTAAACTGGAGAATTCCTGCTTCTGTGTCAGGACTGGCACAGAATCAAAAATGTTACTCATCTGAAAGGAGTTCTTGGCTTGTGGATTAGGAGCAAAAGGTACAGAAAAGTTTTTTTTCACTGTTTTAAATTATTTATTTCCCTTTTTTAATGTTGTCTTTTAACAACAAGTAAAGTCGTATTTAAGTTTAGATAGACAGCTCTGTCCCCATCTCTGCTTTGTCTAAGCCTGTTACGAGTTTGCAGGAGTAGGGCTTCAGTACATTGAGTAAGGCCTCTCATCTGAGAGCTCACAATCTTATCTCAGAAAGACTGGCAACTTTTTTTCCTGACCCAAGAAGCCAATGGCAACATTTCATCTTGGATCATAATTAGGTGCTGGCCCAGTAGTACAGTGAAATCCTGACCTTGGTGCTTTTTGGGGGAGGTGTTCATTCTCACTGTGACTGTGTGGGTTTCCCTCAGGGCTCAGTTTACCTCCCATATCTCTAAGCTGTTCTGGGTGGTATCTTAATTGGCTACTACAAGCTAGCCCTCATGCAGGCAAGCATCAGTAGAATTAGGTGGGGGGGGGGTTGATGGGTATCTGAGAGTGAGTAGAATACTGGGAAATAATTAGAATGATGGGATTTCCGTGAGAGTTGTCATAGCCTTGCTGGGCTGAATGGCTTCTTCCTGTAAGGAAATGAAAAATTTAGCTCAGTGACTGAAGTGAATCTCCTCGATACTAGTGATCCTCAGAATGATACATTATCTGTGCAAACCTTCATTATTTTATAGATCAGAAGCTGTTGAAAAGTCAACCATGCTAAGAACCAAAGCCATGAGAGAGAGAGACGAGCAGAGGGAGTTGAAGAAATATAACTACACGCTATTGCGTGTTAGATTCCCGGATGGATACATTTTGCAAGGTAACCCTTTTTTTAAATCTCTCATTATTCCCAATAAAGTTCCCTTATGATTAGTTGCTTGTGTTACATACCCGTAACAGTTTAAATAAACCAGCAGCAATAGATCACACCTGGAGTCTGGTTTTGATGTTAAAACCACTATCTTTATTAGTATCTACTTAATATAACAACTTAAACAAGAATAATCAAAAGTTAACAGTGTTATGAGTACACATATGTGTAAATGTAACTCCCAAACCATTGAGCTTGGGATGGGGGGGCACCAGGCTTAAAATCTTGAGATGGTAAGGTATGAAAGTTCAGTTCATCTATGGATTAAATGATGTGAGAGAGATATGATGAAGTTCATGGCTCCACATCTCTAAGGCCTTGCACAAAAAAGGGATTTATGGAAGAGGCAAGGAAAAATCCTTGGCTAAAATGGAAAGTATACCCTTGCCTGTAACAACTTGCAAACATGGATGATACGGTAAAGATGTGCCAAGAAGATCTTGAGTTCGGATGAGGCTAAACTGGAACTTTTTGGCCTCAACACTAAGCGGCACGTGTGGCATAAATACTCCTATACACCATTCCTACTATAATGTATGGTTGAGGTACCATTATGCTATGGAGATGCTTTTCAGCAGCAGGGACTGGAAATCTGGTCAGGATTGATAAAAAGATGAATGCCGCTAAACACGAAGAGATCCTGGATAAAAACTTGCTAGTCTCTGCCAGAAATCTTGAACTGGGGAGGAAGTTTGTCTTTTTCAGCAGGACAACGACCCAAAGCACACTGCCAGAGTAACCACAGAGTGGCTTCAGATGAAGAAAATTGATGCTTTTGAATGGCCAAAGTCAGAGTCCTAACCTTAACCCGATTGAACATCTCTGGTCAGACATAAGATTGCTGTCCACCACCACTCCGGCATTTGAGAGCAATTTTGCAAGGAGGAATTGGCAAATCTTACTCCATCACATTGTGCAAAGCCAAAAAGACTACTGGCTGTAATAGCTGCGAGAGTTGACTCAACTAAATAGTGAGCAAAGGGGGATAAATACTTCTGCTGACAGTTCAATTTAAAAATTCTTAGTTTTGCATACTTTATAATTTTCCCTGATTTTTGGGCTGTACTGTGGGGATTGGGGGGGGGAAGGGGCATGTGATTCACAAATTTAAAAAATCTCGTTAAATTGATCAAATCCTTGGTTGTAATGGTCATTTATATGAACAAAAGGTTCAGCAGGGCTGTATTCTTTTTCAAGGTACTGTATTTGTTTAGGGAGGAGAATTTAATGTTATTGTGTTTCAGAATCTGTTGATACTATATGTAAAATATAATGGATTTTAGTTTGGAAAAGATTAGTTTATAGCTGACAACTTTTTCATTTGAGGCATTCCCTTTCTGATGAGCTAAAGCTGAAATGGCAATCTTTGTATCATTATGGTAATCTTTTGCAACCTCTTTATTTGTGCTAAACTTATTTTGTGTGTTCCTTTCTTCCAGCAACATTCTATGCACGTGAGAAGGTTTTAGCTATCCGTGAATTTGTTCACAGTGCTCTTGAAAATGACTGTGTTCCATTTGAGCTGGTGGCTCCTGGAGGTCAGAAACTAAAGGATGACTCTGCAATGCTTATTGAAGTTGGACTGGTAAACAGTTTTACAATTTTCCTTTTGTTTGGTGTTTCTTTTTATTCCTTTCTTTAGAGAGGGTGAAAGTGATTCTGTTTCCTGGTCTTTAGTGACATCTGCTGGGAACCTATTCATCAGACAGTATGTTTTTATTTGTTCTTCGCTACCTTTGGCAAGGAGAAATCATCTGCTTTTTTTGGACATAGAATTTTAAACACATTTGTGTCTTGAATAAGAGGATTAAAATTCATGTTATTAGCTTTTTCCTTTCTGAAGGATAAATTGGCACAAAATGTGTGGTATATGGCAAGTTCCTATGGATAAGTACAATAGTAAATACAGCAAAGCTTTTAGGGGTGAGCAATAATTAATGTTCAAGTCATGACCTTTAATCAGAACTGTTATGAAGTTCTGCTAACCATTTCTCCCCATCCAAATAGGGATTTTAATTTCCTGGAGGAACTCAGCAGGCCAGAGAGCATCTATGGAAATGAGTAAACAATCAACATTTCAGACCAGGACCCAGTAAAGAGTACACATTTTGGGCTGAGATTTGGCCCGAAATGTCAACTGTTTACTCTTTTCCATAGATGCTGCCTGGCCTGCTGAGTTCGTCCAGCATTTTGTGCATATTACTTTGATTTCCAACATCTGCAGATTCTCTCTTATTTTACTTTCCTGTAACTTTTCCTTTCTTGCTTTATATGAGTTCTTCCCCTCATGGCCTGAGCTTAGTAGTCCCTTATCACAATATATTAGAACACAAACATTGAACTTAAAAAGAAAGTTGAATTTAAAAAAAAATTCGATACAGACCACAACGGCAATAATAGAAAGGTAGCTGCAAATATTGCAGACCAAACAATCCAAGTGTCTTCTGCCATCTGTTTAAAGTGTCTGAAGCAATTCTATTTCAGGGTCTTGGCCCGAAACGTTGACTATACCTCTTCCTATCGATGCTGCCTGACCTGCTGTGTTCTACCAGCATTTTGTGTGTGTCTTTTTCAGTGTGATACACTTTGTGCATTACACTCAATTCCAACAAGACCTTGAGACACAGGAGCAGAGTTAGGCCATTGTTTGTTCATCATAGCTGATTTGTCATCCCTCTCAACGCCATTCTCCTCCCTTCTCCGTAACCTTTGACACCTTTACTAATCAACGATAGGGTCTTTTAACCGGAAACGATAGGGTCTTTTAAGCGGAAACGATAGGGTCTTTTAAGCGGAAACGATAGGGTCTTTTAAGCGGAAACGATAGGGTCTTTTAAGCGGAAACGATAGGGTCTTTTAATGTGGAAACGTTAGGGTCTTTTAAGAGTCTCCTAGATGGCTACATGGAGCTTAGGAAAATAGAGAGCCTGAGAGGAGTGGAGTTAACAACATTATTGAACATGTCCAATACAAGCTGTTGGTCTAGGCCTGTTTTGTTTTTTTTCCCTTGGGGTTTTTTTTTCTCTTTTTCTTTTGGGGTTTTTTGTTGTTTATTTTTTTTCTTTTTATTTCTTTTTTTAATGTTTAATCTCATTATGAGTTTGGAAGTCTTTTATATCTGTTACTTAAAATTCATTTTATATATGCTGATGAACATTTTTCCATTCTCTTTGTACCAACTTTGTTATTGAGTTTATAATTTTGAAAAATTAATAAAAAGATTTAAAAAGAAAAATAGAGGGCCATGGGTAAGGCCGAGGTAGTTCTAAGGTAGGGACATGTTTGGCACAGCTTTGTGGGCTGAAGGGCCTGTATTGTGCTGCAGGTTTTCTATGTTTCTGTGTAACCTTTGCTTTAAATATACCCAGTGACTTCGCTGCCATCTTTGGCAATGAATTCCACAGATTCATCACCCTTTGGCTAAAGTAATTCCTCCTCATTTCTATCCTAAAGGGACATCCTGTTTTCAGGCTGTGCTGTCTAGTCTTTGACTCTCCAACTATTGGAAGCATCCTCTTCACATGCACTGCATCTAGGCCTTCCAATGTTCTTTGGGTAAAATATGCTGGAGACTGTCCATTTGTTTTTGTAGTTCTTCAGTCTTTTAAGATCTGACCAAAATTTGGAGATGGATGGAAATGAAATAGAAAGCTTTAGACTACCCAGAACTCTGAATGCATTAGAAACATAGAAAACCTACAGCACAATACAGGCCCTTCAGCCCACAAAGCTGTGCCTAACATGTCCTTACCTTAGAAATTACCGAGGGTTACCCATAGCCCTCTTATTTTTCTGAGCTCCATGTACCTGTTCAAGAGTCTCTTAAAAGACCCTATCATATCCGCCTCCACCACCGTTGCTGGCAGCCCACTCAACGCACTCACCACTCTGTGTTTATTTAAAAAAAAATACTTACCCCTGACATCTCCTCTGTATCTGCTTCCAACCACCTTAAAACTGTGCCCTCTCGTGCTATCCATTTCAACTCCGGGAAAAAGCATTCTCAATACCTCAGCTCCAATGTATTTTCCCAATCAGGCAAACAGAACTGAATCTAGTTGCTTTCCTGACGGCCTATCCAATAAAGGCTCAGTCTTTAAGATAAGATCGGATTAGTTATCCTACACTTGAAAATCTTACAAATGATCCCAGTGGTGCTAATTTGATCCAGGATCCTGGATGATTTTACATTTGGCTTGGCAATTTTGTGCCATTTGGGCAAAATTAACTTTATCGTGGTCAGTGACATAGTGCAAGTAGCTAGCAGCTGGAAACTGATTGGTTCAATCAGTGCAAACCTTTGAAAGTGGCAAGGAAAGAATATTTTGGTGGGAGGGAGGACAATACTTACAGGTTGTGCTGTGACTAGATAATAAGAGGAATATTGTGGGGTTTTTTTGTAACTCTCAGTACTGATCTTTGCTCTGTTGTTTTCAGGTTCCTGCTGCTTTACTGACTTTAACATGGGATGCTGACGTTCTATTGGATATACAAGCTGCAGGTCAAAATTTTACTGGCACAATTAAACAAGAACTGCTGTCTAATGTCCAAACACTTGTATAAGTAAAAAAAAACTTGATGGCCCAGTTGAATATTTTATGTAAATTTATTTTGTAAATGAAACTGTATCCACAGGAAATCAGAAATCAGTTCTTTAAATGCCATTTGAAATATGATTTGAGATGGCTGTATGTGTACCATATTAATGTACCATAATCTGAAACATTGATGAAGTTTTGTGTTCCTACTCTGGTTTAGATGGTTTAATGTTTTGATTCTGAAAGAATAGGATGGATGATACAGTTGTAATCTCAATTAGAAATGAGCATTACATTGAAGCCAAATTTCCATGAGAAATTCTGATCAGTTTAACTAAAAGAATACCCAGGAGCATAATTTCAAAATATCAAGAAATATCTTGCATTTAGAAAGAAAGGAGAGGATTGTGATTAATTAAATTAATATTGCTAAACTTTTTATTTACTACTAATGCTCTGAGTTTGGCTTTTTGCTAGCAGTATATTTTTTTTTACTGCCTCTATACATTGATCTCCTTCTTGGGGCTTAGGTGATTTTTTTTTTGTTATACTGCCTTAGCCCTGTGATGACATTATAGTTTGTTATGTGCTGTTTTCACCAAGTAAAAATCTGCCTTTACTTTGGGTATGAATCACTTTCATCAAAAAAAAGATATTTCATAATTGTTTTTGGGATCAAGCTGTGTACAGATTGTCTTCTTTCCTACAAAATAGTAACATTACAGAAGTAACCCAATAATTATCAAAGTACAAGAGCGTGTGAAGATGTGTGTAATTGCAAATACAGTATTTTGTTTATAATTTATATTATACCAGAAAATGAAGTAAAAAATTTGAAAGTATTGTTATAGTTCTGCATTATTTATAAAACTGCTAGAACTGAATTTTAAAATACAAACACCACCATAACTACTCCATCATTTACAGCCTGAAAGCACTATCCCTAAAGTGAGCTTCCAACAGAGCCGTGTGCAATAACTTGGCATTTGTGTCTAAGTAAGGATAACTGTTGTATGTTTAGTTAAACAGGTGGCCCGTTCACCTTGAGCAGGTTTAAGTTCGTGGTCCATTGCTCTTGCCTTGTGCATCTTGATTGTTTTGACTGTGCACTAAGCTGTTATTGGAGCTGCCAATGTGCAGGGAACTTGCTTCCATGTGGGTTGAATTCAGGTTGAGCTGTTAGACCATAAGTTACAGGGGAAGAATTAGACCATCTTGCGCTTGAAGTCTGTCCTGCCATTTGATTATAGCTGATCTATTATTTACTCTCAACCCATTCTCCTGTTCTTTTTCCCCATAAACTTTGACACCTTTTATAAAACAAGAACCTCTCCACCTCGACTTTAGATATACCCACTGACTTGACCTCCACAGCCATCTATGGATTTGCCTTCCTGTGGCTGAAGATGTTCCTCCTTATCTGTTTTAACGACATGCTTTTATTATCATGCTGTACTGTCCACTTCTGGAAACATCCTCTCCACATCCACTCTATTCCAGCCTTTAAATATTTGGTAGACTTCATTTAGATTCCTCCTAATGCCTCTAAGCTCTAGTAAGTGTAGGTCCAAACACATATGCTGCTCATACAACATACATCAAAGTTGCTGGTGAACGCAGCAGGCCAGGCAGCATCTATAGGAAGAAGCGCAGTCGACGTTTCAGGTCGAGACCCTTCGTCAGGACTAACTGAAGGAAGAGTGAGTAAGGGATTTGAAAGCTGGAGGGGGAGGGGGAGATGCAAAATGATAGGAGAAGACAGGAGGGGGAGGGATGGAGCCGAGAGCTGGACAGGTGATAGGCAGAAGGGGATACGAGAGGATCATGGGACAGGAGGTCCGGGAAGAAAGACGGGGGGGGGGGGGGTGACCCAGAGGATGGGCAAGAGGTATATTCAGAGGGACAGAGGGAGAAAAAGGAGAGTGAGAGAAAGAATGTGTGCATTAAAAAGAGTAACAGATGGGGTACGAGGGGGAGGTGGGGCCTATCTGTTACTCTTTTTAATGCACACATTCTTTCTCTCACTCTCCTTTTTCTCCCTCTGTCCCTCTGAATATACCTCTTGCCCATCCTCTGGGTCACCCCCCCCCGTCTTTCTTCCCGGACCTCCTGTCCCATGATCCTCTCGTATCCCCTTCTGCCTATCACCTGTCCAGCTCTCGGCTCCATCCCTCCCCCTCCTGTCTTCTCCTATCATTTTGCATCTCCCCCTCCCCCTCCAGCTTTCAAATCCCTTACTCACTCTTGCTTCAGTTAGTCCTGACGAAGGGTCTCGGCCTGAAACGTCGACTGCGCTTCTTCCTATAGATGCTGCCTGGCCTGCTGCGTTCACCAGCAACTTTGATGTATGTTGCTTGAATTTACAGCATCTGCAGAATTCCTGTTGTTTGCTGCTCATACGTTAACTTGTTCATTCCTAACATCATTCTTGTAAACCTTCTATGGACCCTCTCCAAATACAGCACGCTTATTTTCAAAATGAGATCGTGTAACCTGACCAACGCCTTATAAAGCCTCAATATTGCTTCCTTGCTTTTATATTCTAATCTTCTCAAAAAGAAAATGAAATGAACATTGCATTTGTCTTCCTTTACTACTGATCCATTCTGAAAGTTGCCCTTTGGGATTCCCAAGACCTTTTACACATCTGATTTATGAATTCGCTCCCCATTTAGAAAATAGTCTATGCCTTTATTCCTCCTACCAAAATGCAGGACGATACACTTCCCTACACTGTATTCGTCCTGCTGCTTCTTTAGCCATTCTATTCTGTCCAAGTCCTTCTGCAGACCTCCTGCTTCCCAACGGTATCTGTCCTTCCACTTAGCTTTACATTGGCCACAAACCCATCAATTCCATCATTCAGATGTAATCTGGAAGGTAGAATACCCAGCATTGACCACCTGTGAAACACCATCAGTCACTGGCAGCTAAACTAAAAAGACCCCTTTTATCCTCATTCTTTGCCTTTTGCCAATCAATCTTCTATCCATGGTAGTACCTTTCTTATAATATCATGGGCTCTTAGCTTATTTAGCCTCCTGTGGCACCTTATCAAATGCTTCCTGACAATCCATGTAAATTATATCCACAGACTTTCCTTTGCTCATCATCTGTTGCGTCCTCAAGGAATTAACAACACATTTATAATATGCACAGAAGTTGGAGCTTGTGATAACTACTTTTCTCCACTGAGTTAGCTCTCCCATTACTGCTGTATATCTATTTAAAAAGTGATTTCAAAACTAATTGAAATTCAAATGCCAATAAATCTATTTCATGGCTGTCCTTTTAACCACTACAACTTGCATATTTTTAGTATCTTCAGCAAAGACGTTTGTGTTCAAATGTTCATCAGTCACACGGAAGTATTGGGACTCTTGACTATAAGTTTGCGTAATGGGATAGATAGTGGATGTGGGGGGAAATTTCTAGAAGAGTTTTAATGTTTTTGTAGCTGACCAGTGGCGGTAGTGATAAAACTCTAGACAAGCAAGTGGCCAGGATTGGTGTAGTTTTAGTTTCACTTGTGGAAATGGAACATTGCTCTCAAATGCAGCATTGTTCATTGACCTTAGTATTACTTCCCGTCCCTCTCTGATGTGCTGATTCTTCCTGTGATACAGTAAAGAGATTATGCAAGTATTTTTTTTCAGAACTGGAAGACTGATTGTGAGACCTTAGTTGGCAGAATTTGACCAACTACGGAATATTGCAGATTACCTTGTTTCTGATAGCTACTACTTATGATATTTTCTCTTGGAACTGACTGCTTCCTTAGCTGAGACAGTGAGGTAGCCAACACTACTGACCCAGTTTCTTATTTGCTGGAATGTTGCAAAGCTGAATATTGTATTACTGAACTTATTATGAACATGATTATGTGCAAGTTACTTGGTCCTTTTATCCTTAAACCAATAAATGGAACACTCATGTCACAAACAATTCAACAGCAATGACATATTATAATTGGTTACTGAAATATCTTTTAATAGTAACTGTTTGAACACTGTCAAAGGGGTTTTCTTTGAAGATTATTTTGTTTTGTTTACCATTAGTCAATTGCTTGTTTTAATTTATCAGAATAATATATATTTATGAATGAAGCAATTATTGTACACTAAAATGAAGCTATTAAACTTGCATATTTTGGTCTTGTCTATACTTGGTTTCATACACATTCTTTATTAATAAAGTAATTACAATTTGACTATTTGTTAATGTACATTTCACATTATTTGGTGTGAATTTGAGTGAACGCTTTAGCCCTCAACAAAGTTGCTGGTGAACGCAGCAGGCCGGGCAGCATCTGTAGGAAGAGGTGCAATCGACGTTTCAGGCCGAGACCCTTCGTCAGGACTAACTGAAGGAAGAGTGAGTAAGGGATTTGAAAGTTGGAGGGGGAGATCCAAAATGATAGGAGAAGACAGGAGGGGGAGGGATAGAGCCAAGAGCTGGACAGGTGATAGGCAAAAGGGGATACGAGAGGATCATGGGACAGGAGGTCCGGGAAGAAAGACAAGGGGTGGGGGGTGACCCAGAGGATGGGCAAGAGGTACATTCAGAAGGACAGAGTGAGAAAAAGGAGAGTGAGAGAAAGAATGTGTGCATAAAAATGAGTAACAGATGGGGTACGAGGGGGAGGTGGGGCCTAGCGGAAGTTAGAGAAGTCGATGTTCATGCCATCAGGTTGGAGGCTACCCAGACGGAATATAAGGTGTTGTTCCTCCAACCTGAGTGTGGCTTCATCTTTACAGTAGAGGAGGCCGTGGATAGACATGTCAGAATGGGAATGGGATGTGGAATTAAAATGTGCGGCCACTGGAAGATCCTGCTTTCTCTGGCGGACAGAGCGTAGATGTTCTGCAAAGCGGTCTCCCAGTCTGCGTCGGGTCTCACCAATATATAAAAGGCCACATCGGGAGCACCGGACGCAGTATATCACCCCAGTCGACTCACAGGTGAAGTGTTGCCTCACCTGGAAGGACTGTTTGGGGCCCTGAATGGTGGTGAGGGAGGAAGTGTAAGGACATGTGTAGCACTTGTTCCGCTTACACGGGTAAGTGCCAGGAGGGAGATAAGTGGGGAGGGATGGGGGGGATGAATGGACAAGGGAGTTGTGTAGGGAGCGATCCCTGCGGAATGCAGAGAGAGGTGGGGAGGGAAAGATGTGCTTAGTGGTGGGATCCTGTTGGAGGTGGCAGAAGTTACGGAAAAATAATAGTCCTTCCAGGTGAGGCAACACTTCACCTGTGAGTCGACTGGGGTGATATACTGCGTCCGGTGCTCACGATGTGGCCTTTTATATATTGGCAAGACCCGACGCAGACTGGGAGACCGCTTTGCTGAACATCTACGCTCTGTCCGCCAGAGAAAGCAGGATCTCCCAGTGGCCGCACATTTTAATTCCACATCCCATTCCCATTCTGACATGTCTATCCACGGCCTCCTCTACTGTAAAGATGAAGCCACACTCAGGTTGGAGGAATAACACCTTATATTCCGTCTGGGTAGCCTCCAACCTGATGGCATGAACATTGACTTCTCTAACTTCCGCTAATGCCCCCCCTCCCCCTCGTACCCCATCTGTTACTTATTTTTATGCACACATTCTTTCTCTCACTCTCCTTTTTCCCCCTCTGTCCCTCTGAATATACCTCTTGCCCATCCTCTGGGTCTCCCCCCCCCCTGTCTTTCTTCCCGGACCTCCTGTCCCATGATCCTCTCGTATCTCCTTTTGCCTATCACCTGTCCAGCTCTCGGCTCCATCCCTCCCCCTCCAACGTTCAAATCCCTTACTCACTCTTCCTTCAGTTAGTCCTGACGAAGGGTCTTGGCCTGAAACGTCAACTGCACCTCTTCCTACAGATGCTGCTTGGCCTGCTGCGTTCACCAGCAACTTTGATGTGTGTTGCTTGAATTTCCAGCATCTGCAGAATTCCTGTTGTTTGCTTTAGCCCTCAAGCTGCTCTAATATTTGGTGGAAAGGTGGCTGCTGTGTGACATAAAGCTGCCTTTTTCTCCATATTCCTTAAATCAGTTTAAAAGTGACATGAAGAATATCTTGCAAAATTGATACATACGTGTTCCTATCAGTGTGACTTTTGCATTACAAAGTTTTGGGGTGCTGTGAAGAATGTACCATACCTGAGGTTTGCCCTTAAATCAATCGTCTATCCATGTTAATGATACACTAAACCCCCACCCCATCATGTAATTTCATCAACAGATAAAAGTAATAGATTTATAATTTTTCTCATGGCATTTTAAAATTTGAGATTCATACTTTGGCAAGGTGATTTTTGGATAAGCCTCTTTGCTTTGCACAAAGTGATAGAGCAAGATTTGCCCATTCCTCCTTGGGAGATTGCTCAAGCTGAGCCACATTACTAGGGGACTGGCAGTGGACAGCAATCTTGTTCTTGCCAAAGATGTTTGATTGAGTTAAGGTCATCACCGCTTAGTGTTGAGGCCAGACACCTGACCACAAGACCTCGTCCTGCATCTTTATAGTATTTTCTAAGTGACACTTTGCCAAGTCTTTTGGGGCAAGAATATGCTTATTTTTAAGCAGTTTTATGTGGTGTAAATCTAATAGTGTGTATCAGCCAGGTAAACCATCACTACTGTAAAATAGGGTGGAGGTAGCATCATGGATTGTAAGGGGAATAGATAGGCATTTCTGCAGCCACAAACGTGACTCCAGGAGGGTATGTTGCCTCCCTGGTGCAAGGGTCAAGGATGTCTCAGAGCGGCTGCAGGACATTCTGGAGTGGGAGGGTGAACAGCCAGTGGTCGTGGTGCACATAGGTACCAACGATATAGGTAAAAAATGGGATGAGGTCCTACAAGGTGAATTTAGGGAGTTAGATAAACTAAAAGGTAGGACCACAAAGGTAATAATCTCTGGATTACTACCAGTGCCACGTGCTAGTCAGAGTAGAAATAGGAGGATATATCAGATGAATACGTGGCTTGAAAAATGGTGCAAGAGGGAGGGATTCAAATTTCTGGGGCATTGGAACCAGTTCTGGAGGAGGTGGGACCGGTACAAACAGGACGGTTTGCACCTGGGCTGGACTGGAACCAATGTCCTAGGGGGAGCATTTGCAACTGTTGTTCAGGAGGATTTGAACTAATGTGGTAGGGGGATGGGAACAAGTGCAGAGAGACGGGTGTAAAATGAGGGTAGAAGCAAAAAGTAGTAAGGTGAAAAGCAAAGGCGGCAGGCCGGCAAATCCAGGGCAAAAATCAGAAAGGGCCACTTTTCATCATAATTGTATAAGGACTAAGAGAGTTGTAAAAACAAGCCTGAAGGCTTTGTATGTCAATGCAAGGAGCATTCGTAACAAGGTGGATGAATTGAATGTGCAGATAGTTATTAATGAATACGATATAGTTGGGGTCACAGAGACATGGCTTCAGGGTGACCAAGGATATTCAACATTCAGGGATATTCAATATTCAGGAGAGATAGGCATGAAAGAAAAGGAGGTGGGGTAGCATTGCTGGTAAGAGAGGAGATTAACGCAATAGAAAGGAAGGACATTAGCCAGGAGGATGTGGAATCGATATGGGTGGAGCTGCATAACACGAAGGGGCAGAAAACGCTGGTGGGAGTTGTGTACAGGCTACCTAACAGTAGTAATGAGGTTGGGGATGGCATTAAACAGGAAATTAGAAACGCGTGCAATAAAGGAATAGCAGTTATAATGGGTGACTTCAATCTACATATAGATTGGGTGAACCAAATTGGTAAGGGTGCTGAGGAAGAGGATTTCTTGGAATGTATGTGGGATGGTTTTCTGAACCAACGTGTCGAGGAACCAACTAGAGAGCAGGCCATTCTAGACTGGGTATTGAGTAATGAGGAAGGGTTAGTTAGCAATCTTGTCATGCGAGGCCCCTTGGGTAAGAGTGACCATAATATGGTGGAATTCTTCACTAAGATGGAGAGTGACATAGTTAATTCAGAAACAAAGGTTCTGAACTTAAAGAAGGGTAACTTTGAAGGTATGAGACGTGAATTACCTAAGATAGACTGGCAAAAGATACTGAAAGGGTTGATGGTGGATATGCAATGGCAAGCATTTAAAGATCGCATGGATGAACTACAACAATTGGTCATCCCATTTTGGCAAAAGAATAAACCAGGGAAGGTGGTGCACCCGTGGCTGACAAGGGAAATTAGGGATGGTATCAATTCCAAAGAAGAAACATACAAATTAGCCAGAAAAAGCAGCACACCTGAGGAGGTGGGAGGTGGGAGAAATTCAGAGACCAGCGGAGGAGGACAAAGGGCTTAATTAGGAAGGGGAAAAAAGATTATGAGAGAAAACTGACAGGGAACATAAAAACTGACTGTAAGAATTTTTATAGATATGTGAAAAGAAAAAGATTGGTTAAGACAAATGTAGGTCCCTTACAGTCAGAAACACTGAATTGATCATGGGGAACAAGGACATGGCAGACCAATTGAATAACTATGGTTCTGTCTTCACTAAGGAAGACATAAATAATCTTCCTGAAATAGTAGGGGACCGAGGGTCTAGTGAGATGGAGGAACTGAGGAAAATACATGTTAGTAGGGAAGTGGTGTTAGGTAAATTGAAGGGATTAAAGGCAGAAAAATCCCCAGGGCCAGATAGTCTGCATCCCAGAGTGCTTAAGGAAGTAGCCCAAGAAATAGTGGATGCATTAGTGATAATTTTTCAAAACTTTTAGGTTCTGGATTAGTTCCTGAGGATCGGAGGGTGGCGAATGTAACCTCACTTTTTAAAAAAGGAGTGAGAGAGAAACTGGTTAATTATAGTCCGGTTAGCCTGACATCGGTGGTGGGGAAACTGCTGGAGTCAGTTATCAAAGATGTGATAACAGCACATTTGGAAAGCGGTGAAATCATCAGATAAAGTCAGCATGGATTTGTGAAAGGAAAATCATGTCTGATGAATTTCATATAATTTTTTGAGGATGTAACTAGTAGAGTGGATAGGGGAGAACCAGTGGATGTGGTATATTTGGATTTTCAAAAGGCTTTTGACAAGGTCCCACACAGGAGATTAGTGTGCAAGCTTAAAGCACACGGTATTGGGGGAATGGTATTGATGTGGATAGAGAATTGGTTGGCAGACAGGAAGCAAAGAGTAGGAATAAACGGGACCTTTTCAGAATGGCAGGCAGTGACTAGTGGGGTACCGCAAGGCTCAGTGTTGGGACCCCAGTTGTTTACAATATATATTAATGACTTAGATGAGGGAATTAAATGCAGCATCTCCAAGTTTGTGGATGACACAAAGCAGGGCGGCAGTGTTTGATGTGAGAAAGATGCTAAGAGGATGCAGGGTGACTTGGATAGGTTAGGTGAATGGGCAAATTCATGGCAAATGCAATTTAATGTGGATAAATGTGAGGTTATCCACTTTGGTGGCAAAAACAGGAAAACAGATTATTATCTGAATGGTGGCCGATTAGGAAAAGGGAAGGTGAAACGAGACCTGGGTGTCATTATACACCAGTCATTGAAAGTTGGCATGCAGGTACAGCAGGCGGTGAAAAAGGCGAATGGTATGCTGGCATTCATAGCAAGAGGATTCGAGTACAGGAACTGGGAGGTACTACTGCAGTTGTACAAGGCCTTGATGAGACCACACCTGGAGTATTGTGTGCAGTTTTGGTCCCCTAATCTGAGGAAAGGCATTCCTGCCATAGAGGGTGTACAAAGAAGGTTCACCAGATTGATTCCTGGGATGGCAGGACTTTCATATGATGAAAGACTGGATCGACTAGGCTTATACTCGCTGGAATTTAGAAGATTAGAAACATAGAAACACAGAAAATAGGTGCAGGAGTAGGCCATTCGGCCCTTCGTGTCTGTACCGCCATTCAGTATGATCATGGCTGATCATCCAACTCAGAACCCTGTACCAGCCTTCCCTCCATACCCCCTGATCCCTTTAGCCACAGGGGCCATATCTAACTCCCTCTTAAATATAGCCAATGAACTGGCCTCAACTGTTTTCTGTGGCAGAGAATTCTACAGATTCACCACTTTCCATGTGAAGATGTTTTTCCTAATCGCGGTCCTAAAAGGCTTCCCCTTTATCCTCAAACTGTGACCCCTTGTTCTGGACTTCCCCAACATCGGGAACAATCTTCCTGCATCTAGCCTGTCCAATCCCTTTAGGATTTTATACATTTCAATAAGATCCCCCCTCAATCTTCTAAATTCCAATGAGTATAAGCCTAGTTGATCCAGTCTTTCATCATATGAAAGTCCTGCCATCCCAGGAGTCAATCTGGTGAACCTTCTTTGTACTCCCTCTATGGCAAGGATGTCTTTCCTCAGATTAGGGGACCAAAACTGCACACAATACTCCAGGTGTGGTCTCATCAAGGCCTTGTACAACTGCAGTAGTACCTCCCTGCTCCTGTACTCGAATCCTCTTGCTATGAATGCCAGCATACCATTCGCCTTTTTCACCGCCTGCTGTACCTGCATGCCCACTTTCAATGACTGGTGTATAAACACCCAGGTCTTGTTGCACCTCCCCTTTTCCTAATCGGCCACCATTCAGATAATAATCTGTTTTCCTGTTTTTGCCACCAAAGTGGATAACCTCACATCTATCCACATTAAATTGCATCTGCCATGAATTTGCCCACTCACCTAACCTATCCAAGTCACCCCGCATCCTCTTAGCATCCTCCTCACACCTAACACTGCTGCCCAGCTTTGTGTCATCCACAAACTTGGAGATGCTGCATTTAATTCCCTCATCTAAGTCATTAATATATATTGTAAACAACTGGGGTCCCAGCACTGAGCCTTGCGGTACCCCACTAGTCACTGCCTGCCATTCTGAAAAGGTCCCGTTTATTCCTACTCCTTGCTTCCTATCTGCCAACCAATTCTCTATCCACATCAATACCATACCCCCAATACCGTGTGCTTTAAGCTTGCACACTAATCTCCTGTGTGGGACCTTGTCAAAAGCCTTTTGAAAATCCAAATATACCACATCCACTGGTTCTCCCCTATCCACTCTACCAGTTACATCCTCAAAAAATTCTATGAGATTCGTCAGACATGATTTTCCTTTCACAAATCCATGCTGACTTTGTCCGATGATTTCACCGCTTTCCAAATGTGCTATTATCACATCTTTGATAACTGACTCTAGCATTTTCCCCACCACCAATGTTAGGCCAACCGGTCTATAATTCCCCGGTTTCTCTCACTCCTTTTTTAAAAAGCAGGGTCATATTAGCCACCCTCCAATCCTCAGGAATTAATCCAGAATCTAAAGAGTTTTGAAAAATTGTCACTAGTGCATCCACTATTTCTTGGGCTACTTCCTTAAGCACTCTGGGATGCAGACTATCTGGCCCTGGTGATTTTTCTGCCTTTAGTCCCTTCAATTTACCTAACACCACTTCCCTACTAACATGTATTGCCCTCAATTCCTCCATCTCACTAGACCCTCTGTCCCCTACTATTTCAGGAAGATTATTTATGTCCTCCTGAGTGAAGACAGAACCATAGTTATTCAATTGGTCTGCCATGTCCTTGCTCCCCATAATCAATTCACCTGTTTCTGTCTGTAGGGGACCTACATTTGTCTTAACCAATCTTTTTCTTTTCACATATCTATAAAAACATGTACAGTCAGTTTTTATGTTCCCTGCCAGTTTTCTCTGATAATCTTTTTTCCCCTTCCTAATTAAGCCCTTTGTCCTCCTCTGCTGGACTCTGAATTTCTCCCAGTACTCAGGTGAGCCACTTTTTCTGGCTAATTTGTATGCTTCTTCTTTGGAATTGATACTATCCCTAATTTTCCTTGTCAGCCACAGGTGCACTACATTCCTTGATTTATTCTTTTGCCAAACTGGAATGAACAATTGTTGTAGTTCATCCATGCGATCGTTAAATGCTTGCCATTGCATATCCACCGTCAACCCTTTAAGTGTCATTTGCCAGTCTATCTTAGCTAATTCACCTCTCATACCTTCAAAGTTACCCTTCTTTAAGTTCAGAACCTTTGTTTCTGAATTAACTATGTCACTCTCCATCTTAATGAAGAATTCCACCATATTATGGTCACTCTTACCCAAGGGGCCTCTCACGGCAAGATTGCTAATTAACCCTTCCTCATTGCTCAAAACCCAGTCTGGAATAGCCTGCTCTCCAGGTGGTTCCTCGACATGTTGGTTCAAAAAACCATCCCGCATACATTCCAAGAAATCCTCTTCCTCAGCACCCTTACCAGTTTGGTTCACCCAATCTATATGTAGATTGAAGTCACCCATTATAACTGCTATTCCTTTATTGCACACATTTCTAATTTCCTGTTTAATACCATCCCCAACCTCACTACTACTGTTAGGTGGCCTGTACACAACTCCCACCAGTGTTTTCTGCCCCTTCGTGTTATGGGTAGTATCGATTCCACATCCTCCCGGCTAATGTCCTTCCTTTCTATTGCGTTAATCTCCTCTCTAACCAGCAATGCTACCCCACCTCCTTTTCTTTCATGCCTATCCCTCCTGAATATTGAATATCCCTGAATGTTGAATATCCTTGGTCACCCTGGAGCCATGTCTCTGTGATCCCAACTATATCATATTCATTAATAACAATCTGCACTTTCAATCCATCCACGTTGTTACGAATGCTCCTTGCATTGACACACAAAGCATTCAGGCTTGCTTTTACAACACTCTTGGCCCTTATACAATTATGTAGAAAGGTGGCCCTTTTTGATTTTTGCCCTGGATTTGCCGGCTTGCCACTTTTACTTTTCACCTTACTACTTTTTGCTTCTACCCTCATTTTACACCCCTCTCTCTCTCTGCACTGGTTCCCATCCCCCTGTTGTGAACTAACCTCCTCTCTCCTAGTCGCTTTAATTTGATTCCTACCCCCCAACCATTCTAGTTTAAAGTCACCTCAGTAGCCCTTGCAAATCTCCCCGCCAGGATATTGGTCCCCCTAGGATTCAAGTGTAATCCGTCCTTTTTGTACAGGTCACACCTCCGCCAAAAAAGATTGAGGGGGGATCTTATTGAAATGTATAAAATTCTAAAGGGATTGGACAGGCTAGATGCAGGAAGATTGTTCCCGATGTTGGGGAAGTCCAGAATGAGGGGTCACAGTTTAAGGATAAAGGGGAAGCCTTTTAGGACCAAGATGAGAAAAAACTTCTTCACACAGAGTGGTGAATCTGTGGAATTCTCTGCCACAGGAAACAGTTGAGGCCAGTTCATTGGCTATATTTAAGAGGGAGTTAGATATGGCCCTTGTGGCTACGGGGGTCAGGGGGTATGGAGGGAAGGCTGGGGCAGGGTTCTGAGTTGGATGATCAGCCATGATCATAATAAATGGCGGTGCAGGCTCAAAGGGCCGAATGGCCTACTCCTGCACCTATTTTCTATGTTTCTATCATGCTATAGGGATGCTTTTCAGCAGCAGGACTGGAAATCTGGTCAGGATTACTGGGAAGATGAACGCTCCTAAATGGAGAGATCCTGGATAAAAACCTGCGAGCCTTTGCCAACGTGATCGCGGGACTGTTGCAGCAGGAGGAGGAGCAAGGGGCTCGGGAGAGCGCTGAGTGCTGGGAAGCAGCTGAGGAGAGTGTGCTTTAGAAGGAGCGTGGAGGGCAACTGAAGGGTAAAACAAGAGTGTTGATCAGAGGGAGTGAGCACTTGAGATAATCAGCAGGGACAAATAAAAGGAGGGGTAACTGAAGAGGAGCGGCCAGTGTGTGAGTGGCTCAGGGTAGGAGTGGAGCTTTGAGGCTTTGGTGAGCAGAGGCTGAGGATGAGCTTGCTCTCAGTGAGGTAAGGCCAGGTAAGTTCCTTTAACTAATTTAATTAACTTAGGAGTAGGTAATGGAGGCAGCAGTTAGGGCAGTCGAGTGCTCTGTATGCAGTATGTGGGAAGTCAGGGACAACACAATTGTCCCTGATGACTACACCTGTAAAAGGTGCATCCAGCTGTAGCTCCTGACAAACCAAGTTGGGGAACTGGAGCTGGAGCTGGATGAACTTCCGATCATTCATGAGGCAGAGGCAGAAATAGACAGGAGTTTCAGGGAGATAGTCACCCCTAAAAGTCAGGATGCAGGTAGCTGGGTGACTGTCAGGAGAGGGAAGGGGAATAGATAGAAAGAGCAAAGCACCCCTGTGGCTGTTCCCATCAATAATAAGTATACTGTTTTGGATACTGTTGGTGGGGACGACCTACCGGGGACAAGTTGCAGTGGTCGCGCCTCTGGCACCGAGACTGGACCCTCAGCTCAGAAAGGAAGGAGGGAAAAGAGGAGAGCAGTAGTGATAGGGAATTCAATAGTTAGAGGGACAGATAAGAGGTTCTGTGGGAGAGATTGAGAATCCCAGATGGTCTGTTGCCTCCCTGGTGCCAGGGTCCGCGATATCTCGGATCGAGTTCTCTGTATTCTCAGGAGGGAGGGTGAGCAGCCAGATGTCATGGTCCATGTAGGGACCAATGACGTAGATAGGAAGGAGGAGGTCCTGCAAAGAGAGTTTAGGGAGTTAGGTGCAAAGTTGAAGAATAGGACCTCCAGGGTTGCAATATCAGGATTGCTACCTATGCCACGTGCTAGTGAGGCTAGAAACAGGAAGATAATGCAGCTAAATACTTGGCTAAGGAGATGGTGCAGGAAGGAGAGCTTCATGTTTCTGGACAATTGAGCTTTGTCCCAGGGAAGGTGGGACCTGTTCCGATGGGATGGTTTGCACTTGAACTGGAGGGGGACTAACATCCTTGCGGGTAGGTTTGCTAATGCTGCTCCGGGGGTTTAAACTAGATTTGCAGAGGGAGGGAAACCAGAGTGTTACAGCAGATAGCGAGGTGGAGAAGGATAAAGGCATGCGAGGACTGAATGTACAGACAGAAATCAAAGGTTTGTACGTGATAGAAATGTTCTCAGGTGCATCTATTTCAATGCAAGTAGTATTGTAGGTAAGGCAGATGAGTTTAGGGTGTGGATTGGCCTATGGGATTATGACATTATTGATATTAGTGAGACTTGGTTGCAAGAGGGGCATGACTGGCAGCTTAATGTTCCGGGGTTCCGTTGTTTCAGACGTGACGGCGGGGGGAGGAGTGGCATTACTAGTCAGGGAAAATATCATAGCTGTGCGTAGGCAGGACAGCCCAGAGGGCTTGTCTACAGAGGCCATATGGGTGGAGCTGAGGAACCGGAAAGGTGTGCCCACACTGTTGTATTATAGACTGCCCAATAGTCAGAGAGAATTGGAGGAGCAAATCTGTAGAGAGATAGCAGACCAATGTAAGAAATATAAAGTTGTAATAGTAGGGGATTTTAACTTTCCTCGTATTGACTGGGACTCCCACACTGTGAAAGGGCTAGATGGCTTGGAGTTTGTCAAATGTGTTCAGGAACATTTTCTAAATCAATATATAGAGGTATCAACAAGAGAGAATGCAATACTTGATCTCCTATTAGGGGACCAGACAGATCAGGTGACAGAAGTATGCATAGGCAAACATTTTGGGTTCAGTGACCATAATGTCATTAGTTTCAAGTTAATTATGGATAAGGATAGGTCTGGTCCTCGAGCTGAGGTTTCAAATTGGGAAGGGCCAATTTTGTGGAAATTAGAAAAGATCTAGGAAGAATGGATTGGGATAAGTTATTTTCTGGCAAGGATGTGTTCAGTAAGTGGAAGGCCTTCAAAAGTGAAATTTTGAGAGTGCAGTTTGCATGTTCCTGCCAGGATTAAAAGCAAAGTCAACAGGCATAGGGAACCTTGGTTTTCAAGGGATATTGGCGATCTGGTTAAGGAAAAGAGGTGCATAGCAGGTATAGGCAACAAGGAACAAATGAGGTACTTGAAGAGTATAGAAAATGTAAGAAAATACAAAGAAGGAAATCAGGAAGGCAAAAAGAAGATATGAGGTCGCTTTGGCAGATAATATGAGGGTAAACCCAAAGGGTTTCTACAAGTATATTAAGAGTAAAAGGATAGTAAGGGACAAAATTGGTTCCCTAGAAGATCAGAGTGGTCGTCTATGTGTGGAGCCTCACGAGATGGGGGAGATCTTAAAGTCTTTTTGCATCAGTATTTACTCAGGAAACTGGCATAACATTTCTGGAAGGAAGGGAAACAAGCAGCAGTGTCATGGAATATATAGAGATTAAAGAGGAAGATGCTCGCTGCCTTACAGGGAATAAAGGTAGATAAATCCCCCAGGCCTGACATATTTCCTCGGACCTTGAGAGACTGTTGTAGAAATTGCAGGGGCCCTGGTAGAAATATTTAGAATGTCCTTAGCCACGGGTGCGGTGCTAGAAGGTAGCTCATGTTGTTCTGTTGTTTAAAAAAGGCTCCAAAAGTAAACCAGGTAATTACAGGTTGGTGAGCCTGACATCAGCAGTAGGTAAATTATTGGAAGGTGTTCTGAGAGATCAGATATACAAGTATTTGGACTGCCAAGGGCCGATTAAGGATAGTATAGTCAGCATGGCTTTGTGCAAGGTAGATCATGTTTAACGAATCTTGTAGTTTTTCAAGGTTATCAAGAAAGTAGATGAAGGAAAGGCTGTGGATGTTGTCTACATGGACTTTAGTAAGGCCTTTGACAAGGTCCCACATGGGAGATTCGTTCAGAAGGTTCAGACACTAAGTATCCATGGAGAGGTTGTAAACTAGATTTGAAATTGGCTGTGTGGGAGAAGACAAAGAGTGGTTGTGGATGATTGCTTCTCAGACTGAAGGCCTGTGACTGGTGGTGTGTGCCTCAGGGATCTGTGCTGGGACCATTGTTGTTTGTATCAATGATCCAGATGATAATGTGGTCAATTGGATCAGCAAGTTTGCTGATGACACGACGATTGGAGGCATTGTGGATAGCAAGGAAGGCTTTCAAAGCTTGCAGAGGGATCTGGACCAACTGGAAAAATGGGCCAGAAAATGGCAGATGGAATTTAATGCAGACAAGTGTGAGGTGTTGCATTTTGGAAGGACAAATCAAGATAGGCCGTACACAGTAAATGGTAGGGCACTGAGGAGTGCGGAGGAACAAAGGGATCTGGGAGTTGATACATAATTCCCTGAAAGTGGCAGCACAGGTAGACAGGGTTGTAAAGGCAGCTTTTGGCATCCATAAATCAAAGTATTGAGTATAGGAGATGGGATGTTATAGTGAGGTTTTATAAGACATTGGTGAGGCCAAATTTGGAGTATTGTGTGCAGTTCTAGTCACCTAACTATAGGAAGGATAATAAGATTGAAAGAGAGCAGAGAAGATTTATTAGGATGTTGCTGGGTCTTCAGCTGGGTTACAGGGAAAGATTAAACAGGTTAGGAC
Source organism: Mobula hypostoma (assembly GCF_963921235.1). Classification (NCBI taxonomy): domain Eukaryota; kingdom Metazoa; phylum Chordata; class Chondrichthyes; order Myliobatiformes; family Myliobatidae; genus Mobula; species Mobula hypostoma. The sequence continues at coordinate 14,748,552 of NC_086120.1, read as the reverse complement.
TTTATTCCTTGGAGTGTAGAAGAATGAGGGGAGATTTGATAGAGGTTTACAAAGTTATGAGGGTATAGACAAAGTAAATGCGAGTAGGCACTTTCCACTTAGATTAGGAGAGATAAATACGAGAGGACATGGCTTCAGGGTGAAAGGGGAAAGGTTTAGGGAGTACTTCTTCACTCAAGAGTGTGGAACGAGCTGCCATCTGACGTGGTAAATGTGGGCTCACTCTCAAGTTTTAAGAATAAATTGGTTAGATACATGGATAGGAGAGGTCTGGAGGGTTATGGACTGAGTGCAGGTCAATGGGACTAGTGGAATAAAGTTTCGGACCAGACTGGAAGGGACAAATGGCCTGTTTCCTGTGCTGCAGTGTTCTATGGTTCTAAAGCTGAAACTAGTGAGGAAGTGTTTTTTAGCAGGATGACACAAAGCATACTGCCAGAGTAACAACCACCATGGAATGGCTTCAAATTTAGAAAAAAAACTTTTCTTTCCTCAATACACATTTAAACCATCTTGTTTATTAATTGCCCCCCAAAAACCCAACCCAAAAAACTACTGCACGTGCACTCTATAGCTCTTTCAAATATGAATGACTCAGACTATAAAAGGATAAACCCCCAAAATTGACAGCTCTAATCCAAACTTTATTAATTTTCTTCCCAATTAAAATTGGTATTGCTTGGGACCCATCAACTACCATTGCCTTTCACAAGTATTTGAGGTAACCTTCTATGAAAGTGTTGGGGCTCAAGCCAGTCATGTATTTGCTAAGGATCCAAAGGAATTCTGCACTGTGACTACCTTACTACTAAACCACATGCAGATTTATTAAATGATTTTACAGAGCTCATGGTAGAGCGACTGCTGCAAGGAGTTGATGGGCAGAGGAATATTACATTCATGAATGACAATATTAAGTACAAAAAGGGGTTTCAAAAATAAACAATTACAAACAAGATTTCTTATTAAATGCACTGTGCCATCATTTTAAAGGCACCGTGAAAAATGGAGTTGTATTTCAATAAATGTCAAATAAAAAATATCCATTTAATACTTTAGAGCATCCATAAATATTTTAAAAAATCAAATGTTGCAAGTGTCAGAAATGTCAAGATTTCATATTGTACATAACTGGGTGTTTATTAATGCCAGTAATTTTAACTATATTCATGTCAATTTCTTAAATTATCAAATTACAATTTTTTGTTGCAAAAGTGCCATTTTATTTGTTTTTTTAAACCAGAACTTCAAGTATTTTAAGTTTATGAAATGATACAGAAGTTGATTTTAGAAGTTTCTAAACAAAAAAAGCACCCTACGCACATAAAGCTATTAGTATATATATATTTATAAAATCTCATTTCAGGTAAGGTTGGGCAAGCTGACAGCAGCATTTTCACATGGTTCAGTGTCCATCATCTCATCAGTAGCCAGTTCCGAACTCTGCTCTAGAGGCAGGATGTCAGTTGCCAATTCAGAACGTAATTCCACAGGCTTCACCTTATGCTTGATGAAATCAGAGCATAAATCTTCAGACTCTTTGTTACACTCTGCAAGTTTGATGGCATATGGGAAAAGAGTAATGTATTATAAATATTCATGTAAATTTTCAAGCTTGTTTACTTAAATGGCAACTGAACATTAAAGATCATACAATGTTTTCACCAGAGGTAATAAAATCTTAAACCCAGGTTTTCACACTCATAATATTGGAACAGCCAGCAGCAAAGCAAACCATTGAGACCATTTCTAAAAACACTATCTGCAACATGAAAGTCCAAACAGTACTTGACAAGTGTTTGGAACCTCATGTCAGACATTACCTTTGTCTTAACTAGAAAATATGTCGGATGATAAAATAAATTTAATCAGAATAAAAATTACTGAATAGAATATATTAACTAAAAACAAAAATCAGGACAACTGAGTAACTACGATAACATTCAGATGCTGTAAAAGATTTGGAGCAAGGTCCTGAATAAGTACTTTGTGTCAGTATACACTGAGGAAGACATAGAGAATAGTGAGATCAGTGTGCACCATGCTAATATCAGGCCATTTTGAGATAAAAAAAAGTGGTGGTGCTCTTGAAGGATATTAAGGGGACAAGTTCCTAGGGCCTGATGGAATTAACCCCAGCTTATTGAGAGGCAAGGAATGACATTGCTGAGGCCTTGAGCAAGATATTTGACAGATAAGCCCCCTGAAAGCTGGCAAGTAGCTCAAAGTTCAACATAAATTTATTATCAGAGTATATACGTGTCACCACATACAACCCTGAGATTCTTTCTGTGGGCATACTTAGCAAATCTATAGAACAGTAACCAAATAGGATCTGTAAACATCAGGAACTGTAAACTGAACAAACTGCGCAAACTGCACATTCCTGCGGTGCTCCTGTGCTGATGGAGATAGTGGAAATGTTTTTGACAATCCAAACCGACTGGGGCCTGCAAGCGAGGAAATCCAGGATCCAATTGCACAAGGGGAGGCTAATATACGTTGTTCAAGAAGGGAACTAGGGATAACACTGGAAACTATAGTCTGGCGAGTCAAATATCAGTGTTAGGGAAGCAATTGGAGACAATTCTTAGAGATAGTATTTATGAGAAATTGGAAAAGCATGGCCTAATTAGAGACTCAGATTTACTTTGTGCAGGGCATATCATGACTTAATGATTGAATTCTGAGGTGGTAACAAAGCTGATTGAAGAAGGTAGAACAATGGATACTATCTAAATGGATTTTAATAAGACATTTGACAATATACCCTATGATCAGCTGATTCAGAAGATTAAGATTAATGGGATCAATGTGAATTTAATGACTTGTCCATAAAATAAGTTAGCGGTCAATGACTCTTACTCTGCTTGATGTCTGTGATAAGCTAACTTGTGAAAATAAAAAACAAAGACAGGACGCGGGGTCATGAACAACTCCATCTCCAAGTGGTGAGGAAGATTGAAGCATCAAGGTGAAGGTGTTCAGACCCAGTCAGCGATTGTTCCCAACAGAAGCCACTGTTTGGACCAGATGCAAGTTCTGAGTCACAGAAGGACGGTTCAATGTTCTAAGATTTGTGTGATTGGACTGTACTTCATATTTGTCTCCTTCACTTTTTTGACATTTTCTCTCTTGTGGCCGATTGCAAGATCTTCGGGTGCGGGTGGGTTGGCGTAGGGGGCTTTTGATGCTACTGTCGCTGTTCCTTTTTGTGAGTGAGGGGGTTAGTCACTTTTTTCCTGTGGGGGAGGGGTTGGGGATGTGTTGTTATTGTCGATGTCTTTTTTTTGTGAGAGTGAGGGGTTCGGGGATTGCATTGTTACTGTTTTTTTTCCTGCAGGGAGGGGATGGGGGATTCTGAGGTCTGCGAGTTTCATTTCTTTTACTTTTTCCATGGCTATCCGCAGAAGACAAATATCAGTGTATTGTATATGCATACTTTGACAATAAAATGAACCTTGAACAGTGGTGCTCTGCAGGGATCTGTACTGGGACAACTTCTGTTGGGCTTATATACAAGTAACTTGGATGAAAAGGTAGATGGATGTGCTAGTAAGTATGAATATGACAAAGATTGGTGGCATTGTGGATAGTGTAGAAGGCTGCCCAACAATACAATGGGATATAGGCAGAGAAATGGCAGATAGTGGTATGCAAAAGTATGGGCACCCAGGTCAAAATTTCAGTGAGTAGAAGATGAACTGATCTCCAAAAGCCATAAAGTTAAAGATGAAACATTCTTTTCAACATTTTAAGATCAATGTATTATTTCTGTTCTGTACAATTTTTGAGTGGGGAAAAAAGGAAAGGAGCACCATGCAAAAGTTTGGGCACCCCAAGAGATTTGAGCTCTCAGATAACTTTTACCAAGGTCTCAGACCTCAATTAGCTTGTTAGGTCTATGGCTTGTTCACAATCATCATTAGGAAAGGCCAGGTGATACAAATTTCAAAGCTTTATAAATACCCTGACTCCTCAAACCTTGTCCCAACAATCAGCAGCCATGGATTCCTCTAAGCAGCTGCCCAGCACTCTGAAAATTAAAATAAATGATGCCCACAAAGCAGGAGAAGGCTATAAGAAGATAGCAAAGCATTTTCAGGTAGCTGATCCTCAGTTGGTAATGTAATTAAGAAATGGCAGTTAACAGGAATGGTGGAGGTCAAGTTGAGGTCTGGAAGACCAAGAAAACTTTCCGAGAGAACTGCTCGTAGGATTGCTAGAAAGGCAAATCAAAACCCCCGTTTGACTGCAAAAGACCTTCAGGAAGATTTAGCAGACTGGAGTGGTGGTGCACTGTTCTACTATGCAGCGACACCTGCACAAATATAACCTTCATGGAAGAGTCATCAGAAGAAAACTTTTCCTGCATCCTCACCACAAAATTCAGCATCAGAAGTTTGCAGAGGAACATCTAAACAAGCCTGATGCATTTTGGAAACAAGTCCTGAGAACTGATGAAGTTAAAATAGAACTTTGTGGCCGCAATAAGCAAAGGTATGTTTGGAGAAAAAAAGGGTGCAGAATTTCAGGAAAAGAACACCTCTCCAACTGTTGAGCACCGGGGTGGATCGATCATGCTTTGGGCTTATGTTGCAGCCAATGGCATGGGGAGCATTTACTGGTAGAGGGAGGAATGAATTCAATTAAATACCAGCAAATTCTGGAAGCAAACATCACACCATCTGTAAAAAAGCTGAAGATGAAAAAGAGGATGGCTTCTACAACAGGATAACGATCCTAAACACACCTCAAAATCCACAATGGACTACCTCGAGGCACAAGCTGAAAATTTTGCCATGGCCCTCACAGTCCCCCAACCTAAACATCATTGAAAATCTGTGGATAGACCTCAAAAGAACAGTGCATGTAAGACGGCCCAAGAATCTCACAGAACTAAAAGCCTTTTGCAAGGAAGAATGGGCGAAAATCACCTGAACAAGAATTGAAAGACTCTTAGCTGGCTACAGAAAGCGTTTACAAGCTGTGATACTTGCCAAAGGGGGTGTTACTAAATACTGACCATGCAGGGTGCCCAAACTTTTGCTTCGGGCCCTTTTCCTATTTTGTTATTTTGAAACTGTAAAAGATGGAAATAAAAAAAGTAATCTTGCTTAAAATATTAAAGAAATGTGTCATCTTTAACTTTATGCCTTTTGATAATCAGGTCACCTTTTACTTGCTTAGCTATTCACAGTAACAGAAATTTTGACCAGGGGTGCCCAAACTTTTGCATGCCACTGTATAGATTAATCCAGCCAAATGTGGGATGTTGTACTCTGATGAAATCAAATACAAAGATACATTACACAATTAATGACAGGACCCTGAACAGTGTTGTTGTAAAGAGGGATCTTGGGGTCCAAGTCCACTGCTCACTGAAAGTGGCCACACAAATTGATAGGATGGTGAAGGCATATAGTATGCTTGCCTTAAATAGTAAATTCTAAAGTCAGAAAGTTATGTTGCAGCTTTACAAAACTCTGGTGAGATTGCACCTGGATGCTGGCCACTCCATTATAGGAAAAACGTGGAGGATTTGGAGAGAATGTAGATGAAAATTACAAGGATACTTTATTGTCGCCAAACAATTGGTATTAGAACGTACAATCATCACAGCGATATTTGATTCTGCGCTTCACACTCCCTGGATTACAAGTATTAAATATTATAAATATCTGCAGGAGAAGATGGTGGCGCATCTGCGTGTGCGCAGCCCTCCGATGAAAAATGATATCGTATCTGTTAAATAGGGGCCGTGGACAATTTGATGGAGAATGGACGTGAAAGCACAGAGGAACATCTGGTAAATTTCTGAAATGTCCGTTCACTGCTGTCATTACTGTGCAGTCAGAAATCTTTCGGAGGGTTGGCCTCAAAATCCCCGGCCTTGCCTGCTTTTGGCAACAGAGAAGGAGGTCGAATCATTCGGACAGAAATGGCGCTCAGTACTCAGTGTCGGAGAGCTGATCAGAGCTTCAAGTTTTCGGATGACTCAGAGTCAGGTTGTGGTCGGCATGGCAGGGAGAGTTTTCGTCCTTCTCCCATCTGTGAGAGATGTGGGACATTTGAGAAACTTTGAACTTTACTGTGCTCATGGACTTCATCAAGTTATGGTATTGTGCACTGTTGTAACTATGTGTTATAATTATGTGGTTTTGTCAGTTTTTTCAGTCTTGGTCTGTCCTGTGTTTTGTGATATCACACCGGGGGAAATAATGTATCATTTCTTAATGCATGCATTACTAAATAACAATAAAAGAGGACTACGTGTCTTAATCTATCAAAAAGTTAAAATTAGTAAATATTAAAAATCTAAATTATAAATCATTAAATAGAAAATAGAAAAATGGGAAGTAAGGTAGTGCAAAAAAAACTGAGAGGCAGGTCCGGATATTTGGAGGGTACGGCCCAGATCCAGATCAGGATCCGTTCAGCAGTCTTATCACAGTTGGAAAGAAGCTGTTCCCAAATCTGGCGGTACGAGTCTTCAAGCTCCTGAACCTTCTCCCGGAGGGAAGAGGGACAAAAAGTCTGTTGGGCTGGGTGGGTCACGTCCTTGATCATCCTGACAGCACTGCTCCGGCAGCATGCGGTATAAAGTGAGTCCAAGGACGGAAGATTGGTTTGTGTGATGTGCTGCGCCATGTTCACGATCTTTTGCAGCTTTTTTTGGTCTTCGACAGGACAACTTCCATACCAGGTTGTGATGCACCCTAGAAGAATGCTTTCTACGGTGCATCTATAAAAATTAGTGAGGGTTTTAGGGGACGGGCCAAATTTCTTTAGTTTTCCTCGGGAAGTAAAGGCATTGGTGGGCCTTCTTGGCCGTGAACTCTACTTGGTTGGACCAAGTCAGGTCATTTGTGATATTGATCCCGAGGAACTTAAAAGCTTTTGACCTGTTCCACTTGCGCACCACTGTTTGGATTAGAGGACAGGTATTATAAGGAGAGGCTGGACAAACTAGAGTTGGTGCAACATAGGCTGCTGTAGACCTTATGGTTTATAAAATGAGAGGCATAGATAGCCAGTATCATTTGCCCACAATCAAAATAGCAAATAGTAGGTGGCTTGCATTTCAGGTGAGAAGGGGAAGGTTAAAGGAGAAGTGTAGGGCCAAGATTGTTTAAGAAAACAGGAGCAGGTACCTGGAATATATTGCCAGGAGAAGCAGTGGAAGCTCTTAGATGGGCACATTAATTAGCAGAGAATGGAGGGATATGAACCGTATGCAGGCAAAAGGTATTAGAATAATTAGATATCATTAGCTTAATTAGCTCAGCACAACATCATGGGCCTAAGGGCCTGTTTGCATGCTGTACTATTCTGTTCTAAAGGAAAGACAATGCAAGAATGAACTAAAATAAATGCAAATCTGCTCAAAGCAGCTGGTCATTGATACAACTGAGGAATCATTTTAATGCATGGAATGTGTACCTTTATCGTTTGGATTAGGTTTGTTCATCTGCACATCAACAATTACACAATCTGCATCATCATCCTCTTCTGTATCTGCCTGAAAACCATCAGTATCCATGGCTTCAGCCTAGAAACAAAGAGCACAAAGTTAGCTTGTTATTCCTGAATGTTGTGGTGTCCACAGTCTCACAAAAACAAGTGAGTGTAAGAATGAGAGGAAAAAGGAAATTAATCTGTTCACTAACATAATTCATATTAGTTTGTTACTCCAAGAAATTAGTCCAATGGCCTATACTAATTGACAGGTACAATTTTAATCATGTTCTATACTCAGTATAAACAGGCAACGTTTTAATATTTTTCATTACTATTAATAACTCCTCCTTCTTCCAGGAGCATACTTCTAACAAAGTAGTAGGAACCAGTATTAACAACCTGTAATTTATTTGCCTGAGGTGTCCTGGTAAAGTTTATTATTTTTTATGATGGAACAATTTAGCTCAGAGTCTAAAAATCAAACCTGAGCAATCCCATCACTTATTTCTCTATCTTCTCACATGTCCACCCACTTGTCCCTGCTTACCACTGACCTTAATAAGGAACCAACCAACCTACCAACTTCAGAGTATGGGAAGAAACTAGAGCACCTGGAGGGAATTCAGTAATGGAGAACATACAAACTCTACAGACATCACCAAAGATCTGAATTGAACCTTGGCCACTGAAACTAAGGCCAGTGCTAGCAATTGCACCACTATGCCAACCACACAAGACCATTGACCAGTTGTTTGTGAAGCTGGGATATGCTGTAAACCAATTAAGATTACACAACTGTTCCACTGATACACTGCTGTTAACATACAAAATTCACCACCTTAAACCACTTTTGATATTCCATTCAAGAAGGGAATTTTGGCTTTCAGAATAGTGACAAGTAACTATTTGATAGCATCTCTGACTGCTATGCAGATTTAGACCTTTTGGCCAAGTACGAACTTTGCTAGCAGACCTCTGGAAGTGCTATGAATCAGCAATTCTAACACAACCCAAAAGATAAATGGAAATAATTTCAGACTAATGCAAACTGAGTATCACACATGAACAACATTGTGAGCATCTGCTTTACTATAGCTGATGAGATGAAAACAACTTAATTCGTCTTTCACACATTACTCATTTTCCATACTGCTGGCCAAGCAAGAGAGGACAATAACAAACAGTCCATATCCTTCTAACTCCCAACCTTTTGTAACTAATATCTGTTTCCTCCAACTCAACAGTATTATCACTCACGCCAACTTCTATGGAGCAAACACCAAACTAAACCTCTGGGTGATAAAAGGTTCAGGAGTTTTAGCCTTCAACTTTCCCCTTAAACAGGCAGCAGCTACTCAGATGTTGCCATCACTAACTTGGCCAACTAAACATTCTTACATAGCATAAACTCTCCTTTACCTCCACTCACTTCCTCCAAATCAAAGGCGCAGCTTTAGAAATTTGCATGGGTTCAAGTTACGTTGGAATACATAGAACAGTCCATGTTTCAGGCCTAATCATCTTACTCTTTTCCGCTAGTAAACTACAGCAAATTCATCCCACATTTATACAAGTTGCATATTTTCTCATTTTAACAGTCTATATCTACACTTTTCCCTCCCTAGATGGCCAATTCAATTTCCGTGAATGGTTAGCAACCAATATTCAAAGTCCCACCATGCTCCTACAAGGACTCCTTTACACAGAATATCTTTTCTCATATCTGTTTTAGTGACATCACCTTTCCCCCTCCACTTTATTTCTCACTTCTCTCCTTCCATTCAGCACAAGAGTAGAGTTCTCTTTCACCTTCCACACCAATCACTTCCACAATCATTCAACTACCTTCTGGAATCACTAACTCATCTCCCTCAGTCCCAGCATTCAGAAACAATCATCTTTCTACAGCTACCTAGTTGCAATCCCATCTCCATCAGTTACTTAGCACTTTCCCCATGCAACCAGAAGGGCTGCATCACTGTTCTTTTCCCAATTCCCTTCCAGGCTGAGCAGCAAATCACATACACTTCTTCCAATTTAATGTAACACATTTAACGTTCAATGCTTTTAAGAACTCCTTTCATCTGCAAGTGCAAGTGTGCCCCATCTTAGTCATTTTAATTCACCATCCCACTCTGCTCTCTGTTGGAACAATGCAGAAGGCTGAAGCCCAATGAGTACTTCACGAACAGCACCTCACTTTGTATCTTGAGAATCAATAATTAATTTAACCACTTCGGATAACTTTCTTGCTTGTTTTAAAATTGGCCAAACCTGACACAGCCTCTCAAAGTCCAACCCTCCGTTCCCATCATGAAAGGTGGAGAACAGGCAAGGCCGGTCAACAGGGCTCTGGTGAAGCTGTACAGGTCAATCCCCTGTACAGTGGACACAACAGATGACAGAGACATTGATGAACTCCAACCACACCATCAACTTTGGACAATGGAGATGGGAGATCATCAATGGCCTATGCTCCACTGGGAGGAAGGTCCCAAGAAGAAGAAACCTGATACAAGGTTATATACTTGTAAAGTTTGCTGTTTTCTCCTCCTGATCAGATGCTACCTGATCTGCTGGATTCTTTCATTTCAGATTTCCAAGTGCTGTGTTCTGTAACCTACCTCCAAACTGTCCTCATTTATCTTTTCTCTATTTACATTTCTCTAGATAAATTTCTTTTTTCCAACTATATTAATAGCAATCATTTCACTGCGATAACCTTAGTCTCTGCCCTATCACAGATGCTCCCTGAACTCTACACCCTACTCTCTTCTCTTCCAGATCAACATTTCAGTTCTGATGAAATGTTCTGATGTTTCTCTTTTGACAGATACTGCTGAACCCTAGTGCCCTCACTATTTCTGTTGTAGTTATTACAGAAGTAAGAAAAGTATTTCTAAATTGGAAACATCCCAATGGGATGGCAGAATAAATGCAATTCCTCAGTTCAAGCACGATATGATAATTGAACAGTATGAATAATGATTTAGCCCTTAGTGAGTGGAGATCAGCGTCACAAAACTCAATGGCAACTTTTCACTGAAATTTCACGTAGATACCAATTTGGGGTTGAGACAAAAAGGTTTGTGATTTACCTGTTTTAGAATGGAATACTGTATCCAAAGCAGACATAGTTGTTTAAAAATCACAATGTACATAGGTCTTCTGTCCTGCACTTATTTTAAAATATTGCAATGCTTGTCCTAAATTTATACAAATCTCTGCAAGCGCAACGTGATTCCACGAAAATACTCTAGATGACAGCCTTGTCCGAGGATAATCAAACACCATTGAGTTTCTATTCACTCTGGACTGACGTTTTAAAGGAAGGTGAAGAGGAATTTAAAAGTAATTGACAATTGTAGCATAAAACTAGGAAATATTTCTGAACCTTTTTAAATACATTAATTTTTGAAAATGATTATGTAATCCACAAATGCTAGAATCTGATTTAAAAACTGGCGATGGTCATGGAGTTAAACAATTGCTACTCAAGATGCAAAGGACCTGGCTCTTAAAGGACAATTGTTTTTTCACAGAAGATTCTATTTGATTGGGCCATTGGTTAATTTGGGCAGCCATTTATTAGGGACAACTTTTAAAGAACAAAAACTAATTAAGAAGTTAGCCGGGATTCCCTTAGTTTACTCAGGACACTATGCCACTTAGTTGGGACAGAAGACTGTTGCTGAACAATTTCTAACTCCCATCAGTTGCATGGCCCTTAGACGCTACCATGTACTTAGAATGATCAGTTTTTAAATAGCATCAGTTGCATGTGTTTGTGTTCAAGAAGCAGTAATTTTCATCACTGAGTTGCGATAAGCTGCAAGACAATTTAGAGCAGTTTTGTTCACTGTGGCTTTAAGCATTTAGGTTTGGCAATGCCAGAAATGGGTGGGAGTGAAAACAAAACAATTTCACTTCTTCAAGTTAGGAATTATGAAGAATTTGAATCATCTGGAATACTCGAATTAAATGGAGATTTGGAGGAAGAAATTGGCTAAAGCATTGCATATGAAGTCTATTATCTGCATTAGGTGCGTGTGTGTTGATTTTGATCATTTATAGTCAATCATAATAACACAGCAGACAAACTCCTCCAGGAATATTAGGAACTAACACAGCTTTATAGTACTGTAGAAATATTGGTTGCATTTGAATTTATTCTGTATTTCATTTAAATCTATAAATTGTTGCTCAGTTAAATGGTAGTCTCTTTCTTTTTTTTTTAAAAAAAAAAGATACCTTTTAACTTTTTCCATAACAAAATGTAATTTAGTTTCAGGGCAATCTCACCTGATCTGCTTCAGTGTCTACACACTTCTGCATGAACTTTTTTATGGACATACTTCCAGCTGGCTTCCGCTTTCCTGAACTGGGTATGCATTGTGCTGTATTCTTCACCAAATTGGGAGTATTCTGTCCACCTCCCGCTGTAACAGTACACTCCTCCTTGACTGTAGGCTGGACTTGTGTGAGGTAATTCCATTGTCCTGGAACAGGAAGGTTCTCCATCCTAAATTTTCTCAGAACCTCATCATGTACATACCAACATTTTAATCTGAATGCCACTCTTTTCTCATACACTCCATTTTCTGTAATAAGTCGCTTCAATTTTGCCTTGGATGGGATGGACACGTCCTCATCCACTGTGGGCGTCTCAGGTCTCGAGGCATCAGAGCTTGGTGGACTTGAATCAGAAGGAGGAAGTGCCGGCACATCTGTAGAAGGTTTATGTTTGTACCACTCCTGAAATTCCTTGATAATAACTTTTTTGCCATTCACATTTCCATGAAGTAGTGGAAGCAGGCTTATTAATACTGAACAAAAGAAATTACACATCACCAAAAGAAGCACTTCACAGTAAAACATTTAAAACATCTGCAATTTGGTTTTATCCTGCAATCATATGCATAGAACCGCACCCCCCCCCCAAAAAAACAAAATTACTGAGCTCCTTATGGCAACTTGCAAGAGAAATACCAGGTATCGTATCCTAAATGTATTAACATCTTAAATATTCTCTCAAGTACAAGCTTAGACCTTGAATGCAAAGCAAAATCTACAAAATTGGGAAGTCACAATGTCAACATGGTTCAAAGGAAGCAATCTAGTTCAAATACAAAAGGTTCTAGATTTAGATTGCAATTCTGTAGGGAAGTGAAGCCAATATCTTCACTGCGATAAGTAGATTTTGAGATGCTTCCTTGCAGTCAAATCACCAAGCTGCAGCTTAAAAAGACCTCGATTGCAAAATATCATCCTCTTTGAAGAACATGAGTTTCTCCTATTATTCCAGTTAACTGAATTAACACTACAATTAAAACAGCTCAACCCATCTAACATGGGCTTTTGATACCTTGCTGTCAGCCTATTAGTGCAGAAATGATGGGTGATTTTTTTTGGAAGTTCTAGGTTTTAGTGCCTCAGCATTCGTTAATATTTAAGCATGCCAAAGAGTTATTTCACAAATACAGTCCATGCACTATCTGGTAAATGATCATCAGCAATCTAACTACAACACTAGCAGGCCACTACAGTGGTATAAATTGCTGTAAATTTCAATTTATTAGTGCTCAGAGACCAAGTTTAATAATTGCTACAATATTTCAATTAAAAAGAGCTAATGTTCAGAGCATTCTGAATTCTAGATAGATTGGCCCCTTACTTTGTTCTTCTTTTAATGTCCCATTGTGCGTTTCCTGCGTCTGCTCATCTTCGATCATGTGAATTGAAAACTGTTGAAGTGTCTTCATGGAGGAGTCATTTAACACATCACCGTCAATCTCCCAAAAACATCCAAGTAGGGTGGGCTGCAACACTTGAAATTTCTTTCCTTTCATCAACTCGTCCCATTCCTTTGCTTTCATCCGCTGACGGATTTTCTGCTTTTCAGGATTTTCCCCCTCCTGGATGAAGGAAAAATTAAACTCAACCTGCTATTTCTAGAAGAATCATTAATTTAAACAGAATTCACCACAGAGGCAATGTATCTACATGTTATTGTTCCCCAACCTCAGGGGCAAGGCAGGCCAGGGAAGAACCTTTAAGTGCATTGAATTTTCAAATCAAAGAACTTAAGAGTAGGAAGGAGAAAAAAAAAGTTATGGTCTGCATAGGGAACTTACTTCTATCTCAATCAGTAGTTTACTTACACAAATCATTGACCATACCAGCGAGACATCCACGCCAAACTCATCAATTTCTTCTCATGCAATTATTCTAGTTATGACCCACAGGGGTCGGGGTTGGGACCGCTGCTTTTTATGATGTACATCAATGATTTAGACTACGGGATTAATGGATTTGTGGCCAAAATTACTGATGATACAAAGACAGGTGGAGGAGCGGGTAGTGTTGAGGAAACGAGAGCCTGCAGAGATTTAGATAGTTTAGGAGAATGGGCAAAGTGGCAAATGAAATACAATTGTTTGAAAGTGTATGGTCATGCACTTTGGTGGAAGAAATAAACGAGCAGACTATTATTTAGATGGGGAGAGAATTCAAAATGCAGAGATGCAAAGGGACTTGGGAGTCCTTGTACAGGATACCCTAAAGGTTAACTTCCAGGTTGAGACATTTTTGAAGTAGGCAAATGCAATATTGGCATTCATTTCTAGGGATATAGAATATAAGAGCAGGGCTGTGTTGTTGAGGCCCTACAAGGCACTCGTGGGACCACGTTTGGAGTATTGTGTGCAGTTTTGGGCTCCTTATTTTAGAAATGATATACTGACATTGGAGAAGATTCATGAGAATGATTCCAGGAATGAAAGGGTTACCGTATGAGGAACGTCTAGCAGCTCTTGGGCTGTATTCCCCGGAGTTCAGGAGAATGGAGGGGGGGATCTCATAGAAACTTTCCAAATGTTAGAAGCCCTGAACGGTTTAGATATGGTAAAGTTATTTCCCATAGTAGGGGAGTCTAGGACAAGAGGACATGACTTTAGGACGTCCATTTAGAACAGAGATGCGGAGAAATTACTTTAGTCAAAGGGCGGTAAGTCTGTGAAATTTGTTGCCATGAGCAGCTGTGGAGGAAAGTCATCGTGTGTATTTAAGGCAGAGATAGATAGGTTCTTGATTAGCCAGGGCATCAGAGTATGGGGTGAAAGCAGGGGAGTGGGGATGACTGAAAGAATTGAAGGGCAGAGCAGACTTGATGGACTGAATGGCCTACCTCTATTCCTATATTTTATGGTCTTTATAGTGCACTAAATCCAAATTCTACTTCAGCTTAAATCAACAAATTTAGGATGAACTAGAAATTAAACTTACTTCAGGACCTGCTACACTACAGGACCATTATTTGAGTTATCAAGAAATGAAAAGTGCGGTTAACAATATGGCAAATGAGTTAACAGTGGCTCAGTCACCTCCGATAAAGCCATACCTCATCAGTTGCACCTTCTCCTTCAGACAGATAGCCATGGGGAACAAAAAATCCATCATCGTCATCTTCATCATCTCCCTCATCATCATCATCCTAAATAAAAGATAAAATAATGGATATGTATCAAACACAAAAATATTTACATTCGTGCAAACACGAGGAAATCTGCAGATGCTGGAAATTTAAACAACACACACAAAAAGTGCTGGTGAACGCAGCAGGCCAGGCAGCATCTCTAGGAAGAGGTACAGTCGACGTTTCGGGCCGAGACCCTTCATCAGGACTAACTGAAAGAAGAGCTAGTAAGAGATTTGAAAGTGGGAAGGGGAGGGGGAGATCCAAAATGATAGGAGAAGATGGGAGAGGGAGGGATAGAGATAAAGCAAAGAGCTGGAAAGTTGATTGGCAAAACGGATACAAGGCTGGAGAAGGGAGAGGATCATTGGACAGGAGGCCTAGGGAGAAAGAAAGGGGAGGGGAGCCCAGTTGATGGAGAGCAGGCAAGGGGTTACAGTGAGAGGGACAGAGGGAGAAAAAAAAAGAGAAAAAGCGGGGGGGGGGAATAAATAAGGGATGGGGTAAGAAGGGGAGGAGGGGCATTAACAGAAGATAGAGAAGTCAATGTTCAATGCCATCAGGTTGGAGGCTACCCAGATGGAATATAAGGTGTTGTTCCTCCAACCTGAGTGTGGTTTCATCTTGACAGTAGAGGAGGCCATGGAAAGACATATCAGAATGGGAATGGGATGTGGATTTAAAACGAGTGGCCACTGGGAGATCCTGTTTTCTCCGGCGGACAGAGCGTAGGTGTTCAGCAAAGCGGTCTCCCAGTCTGCGTCGGGTCTCGCCAATATATAGAAGGCCACATCGGGAGCACCGGACGCAGTATATCACCCCAGCCGACTCACAGGTGAAGTGTCGCCTCACCTGGAAGGACTGTCTGGGGCCCTGAATAGTGGTGAGGGAGGAAGTGTAAGGGAATGTGTAGCTCCACTTACAAGGATAAGTGCCGGGAGGGAGATTGGTGGGAAGGGATGGTGAGGGGGTGGGAGAGAGAGGGAAAGATGTTTACATTCAATCAGGTTTATTCCTATAAACCTACTGTAGATCAATAAAGTGTGGGGAAAAATCCCTGGTGCATACATTACATAACCATGCTGAAGTTTTGTCCTTCAAATGCTCCCATTGTTGCATTTCAGTTTTCAGCCTGCTGTTTTTTTTTGTTTTTAAATACAAGAACTATTCCCTTACTTGTGGCTTACCATAACTTCCATGATACAAATTTTCCACATAGAAGGGGTCTTTAAAAGCTATCTCCTTTGTCAATCTCTACACATGGTATAAACAGGAGACAAATGTAGGATGACTACTTCAAAGATTCAAAGTACATTTATTATCAAAGTATGCAGACAGAATACAACTTAGATCGTCCTCCTATAGGCAGCCACGAAACAAAGAAACACTATGAAATCCATTCAAGAACACACAAAATCTTACTGAAAAACTGTTTTTCCAATAACAATTGATAAATGTACAAAAACAGAAGTATTACAAAAGTGGATACAGCAATAACAAAAAAAATTAGGTATTTGTATTTTTCATCTTCAGAACATCAAGGCATTTCACTAAAGAACTGCTTTTTAACCTATTATCTCATTTTGCAGAGGGGTTTTCTAGCGCAACTACTTATATGCAATTGCAGAGTTAACTAAAGAACCGGTATGCAGAATAGCTTTGAAAAAGTGCAGAGGTCAGCAAGACGAACCATTATGGCCTTTCCAATCCTGAGCATTTCTATTATTTACCAGTATGAAATGGAAAACATATAAAAAGTTGTTCCTTAACACATGAACATTTTGAATTGCAGATTCTCCAATTACATCAAAACTTTGACCATGATTAAATATTAATGAATTTATTAAGACATCATTAAATGACATTAAAACATCTGCACTAACCCCTTCACTGTGGGACAGAGATTCGCCGGGTTCTTCTTCCTCCCATTCATCATCACTGTCCACTTCATAATCCAATAACTGCTGTAGGAGCAAAATAACATTTATACTCTGGAGAGTTAAAAGGGTAACTTTAAATGCTTCATCTTGTTACATGCAAAGGAAGGACTCAGCCATGACTGATAGCTCCATCACTGAGCTGACATCCTATCCAAATAATACTGTCACATGGTACTAAGCAACTAAAAATAAGAACTGATAAAATGTTTATTTCACATTTTGTATATGTTTTTGCCCCACATAAATTCCTTAAATGAATTCTATTCAATACTTCAATTTTTTTGGGTAGATTTGAGAATTCTGCAAATGTGAATTTCCATAACTTGAATGGCCACAATGAGGGCTGTCTGTTCAAAGAGATGCACAGAAATGGTCTAATTGGTTCAAAACACCCCAATATTTAATTTCACATGCAAAGTATTTACTCCCTTGTGCACTATTATAACAGTTCACCACTCTTTACTAATGTTGCTGCACATACTCATTGGAATATGGCAAATGCTACAAATGTTATCAGCAAGCATAGTTCAGACTAATGAACTCTTCTCGGGGTTTTAGGCAGGTCCAGGTATGTACTTTAACCACCATTTCGATGACAAACTCTGCTATCTTCATCAAGGAAGATGGCAGAGCTGGTCATCAAAACATCAGTTAAAATTGATGCCTGTATCCTGATGGAAGCACAAGAATTTATTCACCACATATGCAGGAAAGCACTAGATCTTTTTCATAGTTCAGATTATTAACCATTGTATTATAGTCCAGCTGAATTAACAATATAAGGAAAACAAAATGGCAATTTTCAATAGTGCTCAGCATTATCTTTTATTGCTAAAAGCTTGGGAATTTTAAGAGAACCATAATACACCTTGCATCATATTATTTTCTACACCAGCTTCCTTACCTCATCCTTAGCAAATGGATTCCGAGATTTCACCTTTGCACTCTTCTTCTGCCAGGTTCCCCAATAGGCAGGGCGATGATTTTCATGAAATTGTAGCAACTTCATTCTGCAAAATTTCCTCTTATCAATGGTTCCACTACTTGAATTAGTGTCTATCACTATCACATCACTGCTTAAAGAAAATGTAAAATTATTACCAAGTTGGAAGTGAACATGGATCACCTACTCTATAAACCTATTTAAATAGTCCAATTATTGTGACCCCAAACCTTATCCATACACAAAACTTCATCTTATATTCTTAGCAGTAAACTTTGGCTAACATCTGCTTGTAATTCAGGGAAGATTTCCAGCATACAAATTAAACTAATTGTCTCAGGTTAAACTGAGTTTTACAAAATATACCAATATTGCTGATGTTTTTATTCTATTTTAATACTTCTGAAAAAAAATCTGAAGTTCATTTTAGAATTACGCATGTAACAAATAGCATAAAAGCCTGGAACAAGCCAATTCCCATCATTTGTCACTTGACTCACAGTAAAGATATTAAGTTGCTCAGCCTCGAGCTTCCTTTCTATTAAATTGCACTCCTCCACCCCAAATCAGCAGCAAATTTAGCAATAGTATAAGAAATAGAATCATGGCTTTGAGATTTATTTTATGGCAGAACATACAGCTTTACAAAAATAGCGAATGAAAGAAATGCAATACACATATACAAGAGGCATCACAAAGATACTACCGGAAGAGGAGACTAGTTTTGGAATTAAGCAAGGGTAACCAATCAGATTCAATCGTGGACCAGTTCAACACACACAGATAGAAGGACTACTCGAACTCAACAGACTACTGGTAATTCAGAAAAGAAATCTAGGAGGAGGGATGTCTTCATGAAACAATGACGTGAGCAGACTGGCCAAAGTTAACTGTGAGAAGGGGAAAGATAATTTTATATCCAAAAGACACAGGAGCAGAATTAGGCTATTCAGCCCATTGAGTCTGCTCTGCCATTCCATTATAGAAACATAGAAAACCTACAACACAGGCCCTTCGGCCCACAAAGCTGTGCCGAACATGTCCTTACCTGAGAAATTACTTAGGGTTACCCACAGCCCTCTATTTTTCTGAGCTCCATACACCTGCCCAGGAGTCTCTTAAAAGATCCTATCATTGCCTCCACCACTATCGCCAGCAGCCCATTCCATGCACCCACCACTCTGTGTAAAAAACTTAACCCTGATATCTCCTCTGTACCTACTTCCAAGCACCTTAAAACTGTGCCCTCGTGCTAGCCATTTCCACCCTGGGAAAAAGCCTCCGACTATCCACATGATCAATGCCTCTCATCATCTTATACACCTCTATTGGGTCTATGTATAATATATATTATTTCATTTGTCTGCACATTATCTATCCCTATTCCTACCAGTTCATTATAAAAGGAAATTCTGAAAAATACAGTATTTTTACCTGCACGAACTACCTTCAGTGATGCTTATTCTTGGACTTGTAGGGCCAGATGTTCGAGGCTTCTTCTTGTGCATTTCTTTGAAGTAATTGGAACTGAAACTCTGATGTTCCAGCAATTCATCTAATTGCTCAAGTACTTCTTGATCCAAGTATATCCGACTCGTTGGAGCAAGGACCATGTGTTCTTTGATTTCAAAAGGAGCAAACTTTCCACAGGATCCAGCAAGAGTCTATGGAAGAAATAGATTTTTGGTTACAGGTGTATAATGGATTGACATATACAGTGGCAGTATTTGCAGTAGCGTTACTATTATCCAAGTATTCAGTTTTCATGCACTACCATTCTAATATTAAGGCAAGTACGGCTGCTTACTCACAAAACACAAACTCAATTTAAAGAGGGAAGCCCAAGCAAGAAAGAAAGGTAGATAGTTAAGTAAGTAAAAGGACCCAATAAGAATAGCATCAAAATAAGCATAACGGTGAACTGAATTCTATCCCAGAGATTAGGAGGAATGCTTTACGAAAGTCAATCCAAAGGATTAAATGCTGCAAATCAAGTTGCGTGACGGGATAAGGTTCACAATATACACAGATCATTTTAGTTTAGTTATAAGTCCCCGGGGCCTGATGGAATATTCCCCAGGGTGCTCCACGAGGCGAGAGAAGAGATTGCTGAGCCTCTGGCTAGGATCTTTATGCCCTCGTTGTCCATGGGAATGGTACTGGAGGATTGTTGTCTCCTTGTTCAAAAAAGGTAGAAAGGTAGTAGGGATAGTCCGGGTAATTATAGACCAGTGAGCCTTACGTCTGTGGGGGGAAAGCTGCTGGAAAAGATTCTTAGAGATAGGATCAATGGGCATTTAGAGAATCATGGTCTGATCAGGGACAGTCCACATGGCTTTGTGAAGGGCAGATCATGTCTAACAAGCCTGATAGAGTTCTTTGAGGAGGTGACCAGGCATATAGATGAGGGTAGTGCAGTGGAGGTGATCTATATGGATTTTAGTAAGGCATTTGACAAGGTTCCACACGGTAGGCTTATTCAGAAGGTCAGAAGGCATGGAATCCAGGGAAGTTTGGCCAGGTGGATTCAGAATTGGCTTGCCTGCAGAAGGCAGAGGGTGGTGGTGGAGGGAGTACATTCTGATTGGAAGATTGTGACTAGTGGTGTCCCACAAGGATCGGTTCTGGGACCTCTACTTTTTGTGATTTTTATTAACAACCTGGATGTGGGGGTAAAAGGGTGGGTTGGCAAGTTTGCAGACGACACAAAGGTTGGTGGTATTGTAGATAGTGTAGAGGATTGTCGAAGATTGCAGAGAGACATTGATAGGTTGCAGAAGTGGGCTGAGAAGTGGCAGATGGAGTTCAACCCGGAGAAGTGTGAGGTGGTACACTTTGGAAGGACAAACTCCAAGGCAGAGTACAAAGTAAATGGCAGGATACTTGGTAGTGTGGAGGAGCAGAGGGATCTGCGGGTACATGTCCACAGATCCCTGAAAGTTGCCTCACAGGTAGATAGGTTAGTTAAGAAAGCTTATGGGGTGTTAGCTTTCATAAGTCAAGGGAGAGTTTAAGAGTCTCGAGGTAATGATGCAGCTCTATAAAACCCTGGTTAGGCCACACTTGGGAGTACTGTCCCTCCCCCTCCTGTCTTCTCCTATCATTTGTGATCTCTCCCTCCCCCTCCCACTTTCAAATCTCTAACTCTTCCTTCAGTTAGTCCTGATGAAGGGTCTCCGCCTGAAACGTTGACTGTACCTCTTCCTAGAGATACTGCCTGGCCTGCTGCGTTCACCAGCAACTTTGATGTGTGTTACTTGGAGTACTGTGTCCAGTTCTGTTCACCTCACTATAGGAAGGATGTGAAAGCATTGGAAAGGGTACAAAGGAGATTTACCAGGATGCTGCCTGGTTTAGAGAGTATGGATTATGATCAGAGATTAAGGGAGCTAGGGCTTTACTCTTTGGAGAGCAGGAGGATGAGGGGAGACATGATAGAGGTATACATAGAGGAGAGTGGATAGCCAGCACCTCTTCCCCAGAGCACCACTGCTCAATACAAGAGGACATGGCTTTAAGGTAAGGGGTGGGAAGTTCAAGGAGGATATTAGAGTAAGGTTTTTTTTTATAACTCAGAGTGGTTGGTGCATGGAATGCACTGAGTCAGTGGTGGAGGCAGATACACTAGTGAAATTTAAGAGATTACTAGACAGGTATATGGAGGAATTTAAGGTGTGGGGTTATATGGGAGGTAGGGTTTGAGGGTCAGCACAACATTGTGGGCCAAAGGGCCTGTACTGTGCTGTAATATTCTATGTTCTATGTTTTGACATACTGGTAGGAGATCCTGTTGATTCAAGATCCTGCGCATTCACTGAAGAAGTGAGCAAGTGACCATCATACCTCGTGGACCAACAAAGCCTCTGAAGAACTTGGGAGATTAAAATTCAGGAACAGGTAGTTATAATCTTTGGAGAGGTGGGTTGTTACCTAACCAATTGCTGAAAAAAAAGAGTACAAAATGATCAGCAGTAGCTGCCCAAGAATGTTGACCAGAGGACAATGGCAATGTTTCAAAGGCAAAGGAAAGCAGTGTGCACAAAAGGATCTGCTTCCACATAAGGGAACTGAATAGTGTCAAGGCTGATTTATACTTGTGCATACTAGCTTACGCCATAGGCTACGCCATTGTGAGCATTTATACTTGTGCGTTGGTGTGTGCGCCGCTCTGCAATTCACCGCCAAAATGCTAGTAGGTGGTGGGGTTTCTATGCCACGAAGAAACTGAAACTTCAAACAACGGTGACTGAAACTGAAGGAGCATTAATTTTCTGTATGTAGTGTAGTGTCACTTAACAGAATTAGGAATTTTGAGCCAAAATCGATTTGTCGAAAAAAATTTTTAAAAATGGCATGTACACACATGCGCACACACCTGCCCGTGCAAGGCTTCATGGTCATGGTAGTCTTTCTCAGGGTAAACAAGTTTAAAGCGAGCGTCTTTTTCTGTAAAAGCGAAAATCCTCTTTCAGTTAACGAAAACGGGTACTAATATAGGTCTTTCGTAAAAGCGAAACGTGTCTTCCATAATTTCGGAGGTCTGTAAAGCTTATGGAAAGCATTGCAGCCAGAGTTCCTTCCCTGCCCTTCAGTCGCCCAATGGGAAGCTATTGCAGCGTAGGAGGAAATGTGATGCTAACAAGCGGATCAATCACAGTTGTTTCGGTCTGCGTTGCTGTGACGTGTAGTTACACTTTGGGAGAGGTGTGCGTTAGGCTACAGCGTAGGGTTTGCATAGAGTACAGTGTAGGGTTCGCGGCTACGCCATACATTTGACATAGAAGTATAGATCAGCCTTTAGTCTTGAGATCATTCATCAGCATTAACAATAGAATTAAAGATGAATAAGAGGACAGCACCAGATCAGAATCTGCCAACTGACAGAGGAATTAATTACAAAATTAATCAGGTAGTAGAACGGAATTTTCCCAAAATAAGCAGTATTTATACCAAGTGTCTGGGAAATACATGTAAATCGACGGCAGATGTTGCCCGAAAGCAAACATTCGGCACGGACTAGAAGGGCCGAGATGGCCTGTTTCTGTGCTGTAATTGTTATGTAGTTATATGCATTATTTGCGAATATTAACATACTATAAAGTGGAACATTGTGAATGGCATATTAACTAATTGCACGTGATAATTACAGGTCAGCATGACCAGTCAAATGATCCACTTGAAACCATTCCCAGTTTAATTAGTTAATTTCAAGCTTTCAACGTTTGGTTCTTCATTAGCAAGTTTAGTTGACACCTTGATCATTTTCTTGCATCAGCTATACTTACCTTGTTAGTTGGTACTACCATCTCCTTTTCTTCTTAAATGGGTGCTAATATTTCACATTTACAAATTCTACCATCTTACCTATGCATACAAAAGCGATTCCCCCCCCACCCATCTTTAAGATTTTACTGTCCAAGCTCTTTATTATTTAAGTATTTACATGTTTCCATTAGTTACTGGTTTTCTAGAAACTAAAGTTTTAAAATATTTGTTTTTTTGCATAATTTTTAATCTATTCAATACACAAATACTGTATGAAGTATACTGAATAAGATTTACTTATTTATTTTTTCTCCTTTATTATGTATTGCATTGAACTGCTGCTGCTAAATTAACAAATTTCACGTGATTATAAACCTAAATCTTAAAAAGTTAAAGTACCCCTTGTATTGATTCAAACTTGTTGGTTTAAAACAAGGTAGGATGAAGTGAGTAGTCAAAAGAAAAATTTCTTAACTAATCTTGCTCCAAGATTTTTAGCATAAAAGGTTCTACAGATGCTGGAAATGCTCAAGGAACTCAGCAAGTCAGTCAGCATCAATAGAAGGAAATAAACAGTTGACGTTTCAGGTTGATACCCTTCCATCAGGCCTGCAAAGGAAGGAGTAAGTGCTGGAGAGGAAAGTATACCAGCCTGCAAGTGATTGTTGAAGCCAGGTGGGGGGGGGGGGGCAGGGGAGATGAACTAAGAAGCTGGGAGATGATTGATGGAAGAGTGGCTTCTTATGTGACTCCCTTGCTTACTTGTCCCTCTGTACCGATCTCCCTCCAAGCAGTCACATATACCTGCCCCTACACCACCTCTCTCACCACCATTCAGGGCCCCCAAACAGTCGTTCCAGGTGAAGCAACACTTCACTTGCATGACTACTGAGGGCATCTATTGCATCCAGTGCTCCCGGTGTAGTCACCTCTACAACTCATGAAAACTGATGTAGAATTGGGCAGCAGCTTTGTTAGGCACCTTCGCTCTATCTGCTACAAAAGACAGGATCCCCCAGTGACTACCATTTCAACTCAATTTCCCATTTGACATTTTTGATTATGGCCTCCTTTATTGCCATGATGAGGCCAAACTTAGGTTGGAGGATAAACACCTCATATTCCATCTAGATAGCCTCCAACCTCGTGGCATGAACATCAATTTAAAAATATATTAGCTTTATTTATCCCTAAATTTCTCTAAATTCCAGTAATTACTCCTTCTTTCCCTCTTTTTTCATTCCCCATTCTGGTTACCCTCTTCCTCCTCTTCTCACTATCCTCTCTCTCTGGTTTCCCTGCTTCTTCCTTTTCTCCCATGGTCCAGTATCCTCTACTAGATTACTCCTTCAGCTCTTTACCTATTCCACTTATCACATCCCAGCTTCTTACATCGCCCTCCCCCTACACAACCCACCCACTTCCACCCCTCACTTGGTCTCACCTGTCACCTGCCAGCTTGCATTCCTTTCCCTCCACCCCCCAAACCTCTTACTCTGGCTAAGCCTCTTTCCTTTCATGCTGAGTGTTTATTCTCCTCCATAGATGCTGCCTGACTTACTGAATTCCTGCAGCATTTTGTGCATGTTGCCCAAGATTTTTAGATTATATTCTCTTATTTTTCAGTCACAAGGCTAAAGTTGGTTATGTTTTACCTCAGGAAGATAAAGCCAGATTGCAAAGATAGTCCAATTAGTTTGTGCATATTGTAGCTTGCTCCAAAGCATAATCAGAAGTCTGAAAACACCGAAGATATCTTTCACTGCAGAATTCCTATTAGGTTATAACATTCTAAATTACACATCACAAAGAAAATACATACCTGGATAACATATCAAGGACTTGCTTGCAATACTTAAGGTAAACTGGAATGAGTTAAAAAAATCTTTCAAACCTGCAGACAATCTACACTTTTAGAAAAGGTAACACAAAACTAAAATAGTATATTAATGAGTCATCAGAAGACCTTTATACTTGGGTTGTATAAGAAAGCTTGCATTTCAGACAATGAAATACACAAATCTGAAAAAATTTACGTTTACCTTAGGGGCCTGGGGAGCCTTTGGTTTCCGGAAGAATCTTGTTATTTCTGAAATTTCTTTTACTTTTTCTGCCTTCAAACGCTGTAATCATATTTAACATGCATTCTTCAGAAATCACCATTAGGCAGAAATAAAAGCTACTACATTATGATTAATATTAGTTTGTAAAAAATTTTCAATGACTCAAGTACTTCAAGTGCACATTAGGGTAACTACTCTTATGTATCGAAATTACAAGGACAGCTTTCACACAGAATCACCCAACTTCAGAAATAAGCACCATTGTACAAGCGCCAGACCAAAAAAAAATCTAGTAAACTCATTCATTTGCTACCCCTCTCTAGCCCCATGATCAAAACATATCAAATGCTTATGTAGGTACTCTTATACAGTGCGATATGGATTTTTGCCTGTCCACTATCAGTTCAGGAACTTGGTTCCAGCTCTTAGCCTTTGAAAATTTAGCATTTCTTCCCCCCAAACCTTCCACTAATTATATTAAACGTATGTACTCCATGCAAAATGGGAAAACAGGTTCTTCCTGTCCAATCCTCAACTTAACTTCACACCTTGTGCATCATTGCATTGGTATTTTCAGTAGACTCCTACACGAATGAAAATCAATGCTAATCTAGCCACTCTCCACTCATGAACAATATTCTCTAGTCTTTGCAAACTCTCAGAAGTATTCCCTTCAGAGTTACCATTCTTCTTGTCATGTGTGACAAAAACCATGATTATATGTTGCTAGACTGAAAACAAGGTTACAGAGTGTGAGAGGAGAGGATATTTCTTGTTTGGAAATATAAAAGATTAGGGAAAAGAAACGTTTTGGTGAAGATCAAAAAATGAACTATAGGTAGCTATACTTCAAGAGCTGCTGAATTAGAGAAAAGCAAAGAAATTTAGAAATACTAATTTGCCTGCCTTTTCTTCCTCTTTTAACCGTTTTTCCTCTTCCTTCTTTTTCTTCTCTTCCAATTTGGCCCTGTAAAATCACAAATTTTACATCTACATGAACAGATTAATAAGTTCAAATAATGCTCAGCCAATATACTAGAGATGTAAAAATGTATGATATACCAATAACAAATCTAGTATCA
The DNA here is from genome assembly GCF_963921235.1 of Mobula hypostoma. Lineage (NCBI taxonomy): Eukaryota > Metazoa > Chordata > Chondrichthyes > Myliobatiformes > Myliobatidae > Mobula > Mobula hypostoma. The sequence goes on along the minus strand of NC_086120.1, from coordinate 14,722,324 downwards.
GAAACGAGAAAATCTGCAGATGCTAGAAATTCAAGCAACACACACAAAGTGCTGGAGGAACTCAGCAGGGCATGCAGCATCTATGGAAAGAGTACAGCCAACCATCAGTCCTGATGAAGGGTCTCGGCCCAAAACTTCAACTGTACTCTTTTCCATAGATGCTGCCTGGCCTGCTGAGTTCCTCCAGTATTTTGTGTGTGAAGCTATTAACATGCTTACATTCTAATCCACAAATTACTGGTCCAAACCGCACCAGGCTGAACACACAACCTAATTTTCCACTTCAATAGAAAACCAAAGGCTTATGGACAACACATAAATAAACCACCACCTCCATGCAGGCAGTGATACAGCAGATAAAATGGTAGTACTTGAAGCTGTTTTGCTCCTGTTCATAATTCTTTTCTGCATCAAACATTGGATGTAAACAAATACATAAACATTTAACTGCTATTTGTTGTTCTTTCAGCATGCAAAGTGATATGCATTTTCAGACAAGTTACAGCATCCATAATTTCTTAGGATATGCCACAGGCATTAATGGAACGCAGATGTGGACCTGCTTATAATCCCACCAACATCGTAGCAAACCTTTAAAATGTCTAAACATCTGTACTATTCAACCTAGGAAAGAATTTAAACATATCCCCTTCACAGTGAAATTATGTAAACTAAATTGCATACAGCTGCCTGACAGAATAGTCACATTTCAGATAACTATAGATTCCAAAACAAGGCTCTATTCATGTATCAAAAGCTGAAAATTTTGATTTAATTTTATAAACTCTTGGAAGTCCTAAAGTGATACATAGATCACAGTTGTAGAGCATTTTGGACTAAATCAATCCTAAAGCAATGTATTCTAGGATTGAGCCAGGAACATGCATGACGATGAATTTTATAAAACAAGTTACTCCCACAAAATAACTACAATAAGTGACAAGGATGGGAAGAAAGTTACATACTCTAATGCATCTTGTTTTTCTTTCCGTTTTTCCTCTTTTAATCTTAATCTCTCTGCTTTCTCCTTTTCTTCTTTTTCTTTTTTCTCTTTCCTCTCCTTGTCCTTCTGTTCTTTTTCCTCATCCTTTTTTCTCTTTGCTTCTTCTTTTGCACGTTCTTTGGCAAGTCTGGCCTCCTCTCTTGCACGTTCCCGCTCTTCTTTTTGTAATTTAAGCTTTTGTCGTTTCTCTTCACGCTGCTACAAGAAAATTATCAACTCTGTTAAAGAAAATGTTTCAAAGTTGGTTCTAAAATGCTTAAAGATAACTTGAAGATAACTATTTTAGCTATTTTGCTTTTGTAATCATGTAAATAAAAAGAGAATTTTCTTGATTCCCCCCCCACAAAAAAACTTCGATTCAGTATCTGCCACTTTGCTGCATTTAGGAACAGCTACTAGAAAAAACACCTGACATGTTCTAAAAGAATATGGAGATCATATACCCGAGAACTGTGATTTACGAGTTTTTCAATGTAAAGAACATTGCACAAAATATGGGAAGTTCCAACTGCAAGGTAAATTAGTGCTCAGTTCAAGAGAAAAATGGCCAATGCAAAAGCCAAATTTTTTTACTAGTTTCCTTTAATCCCCACACTTTGACCTTTGGTTTCATTTCTCTTTATCCATGCAAAATTAGTGTAATCTAGTATCATTGTGGTACAAAAATGACTTCTCAAAAAGGCAGATCGAGTGCAGGTAGAGTAAGAAACTTGTTATTGTAGATATGATTAAGCCTTAAAGTGCACCTTAATGTTCCTTGTTAATTGCACCAAAAAGCTACAAGTAAATGAAAATAATTTTAATTTACTTAATCAAATGTTGCCAATATCTCTTTCTAGCTATCCTCCTTCCATCTTTTTATTCTGGTGGCTTCTCCCTTCCTTTCCAGTCCTGAAGAAGGTTCTTGGCCAAAAATGTTGAATTTTCATTCATTTCCATAGATGCTGTCTGACATGCTGAGCTCCTCCAGCTAGGTAGGTGTGTGTCTGTGTGTGTTTTGCTTCAATTTATTTTTCCTATCAAAAATTCCGTTGTGCCAACATTGTTCTTCCCAATACAAAGGAAGCAAGCAACATTATTCCAGAGACAGTCTTCAGGGTTATGCAGCCTCTGTAAAAGAGTATGGCTTGAATGCTACATTCAGACATCATAGAAAAGGTCAAAAATCATGAAGGCATTATAATGCAGATTTTCTTTTACTGAATGAGAATATCGTTGGCGTCATGCAAGATATACAAATACTGCGTACTGCAACATTCCCTAATGGGTTGCCTTTAGCCTTCTTCAAGTATAATTTTCTTTCAGTTTGGCAAATTTCCAAAATAGACATTGAAGAACCTTCAATCGAAATGATAATTTTATACAGGTAGAATAAAAGCTACGCAAACCTGCCCATTATCTGCAACAATCCTCTCAATAGCATCAGTTTGATTGCCCAAGACCAGATACTACAGGACTACTAATACAACACAAAGTACTCAGGAAAGAGGAAAATACAGCAGAAAGTTAACAGCAAAATTGAGATACAACTCAATACTAACAGCTGATATATCAAAATACCTGCTGCTGCAGAGCTCTCTTGCCTTGCACCTTGGGAGTCTGAGAGATCTGCATGAAACAAATTTTAAAAAAAAATCACAAGAAGCCTTTATAGAGCATAGAAATAAAATAATCGTGTACATTATTGCACAGAAACAAATTGATCAGTTTTAAGTAGCATGCACTCTATCTTTTTGAACATGCACAGTAGCAAAACATCAAAATTTTTTAATAATTTGAGATTACAAATAGATTGCAAAGCCAAACTAATTGACAAAATATTCAGATCTTCATTGTTAAACTTCAAATTCTTTGAACTATTTACAAATACATAGAAGATTTTAAAAAAAAGGTTATAAATTGTAATATTTAACCTAGGGTCAAAATGTGAATTTTATCATTTTCAGAAAAAAGCAGTTTCAAAGTCAAATTGTTGGAGGTGATCTTGTGCGTTTTTTTTTGGAAAAAATCTAGTTGTGCACTATTATGCCCACAAACTAACATCTATACATTTAAGTATGAACAGTATTAGGATATTTCAGTGAAATGCTTGGATTTTAATAAGCCACAGTATATAGAATCAATGCCAACTGCTATTATCACCACACTGGGCATGAATCTTCAGCCTTTAGTGAGTATTGACTCGGGACTAGTGAAATGCAAAACACGTCTTAAAACCAAGAAATCTTACTGATGAACCTTTTTTCTCCCTTAGGTATTACTACCGTTTCTAGTATTTTTAACAGCTGAATTTCAAGGCTTTCTAAAAAAAAATTCAAGATTTGGCTTATTAGCTCAATTGATTATGTCACAAATATACTTAAGTCACATAAAATCTTAATATGCATAAGATATCTTTTAAAATTACCTTTAAACTGTATCTGTGGGATATTTTTTACTTTTATACTGGGAGAACACTTTGCATTTTCAAACTATTAATCTTTGGTTTAAATTAGTATCCTTTTGAAGCTCGACTGCAATGACTGGGTATGCCCAGAGTCAGAAAAATGCACTTAAATCAATCAAACTTAGCATGTTAAATTCTGTCCTGGTAATTGCCAAGCAGTTCCAACTGGATTTACATCTATATCCAAGAGATACCGAATCACATCACTTAGTTCCAATAGCTGGAATGGTCATTAACCAAATGCTACCTTTTCTATAAGTTAACTAAGGTCCTAAGAATCACAATTACACCAAGTGCCCCTTCTAAAACAGTTCAGAATAAGAATGCTCATAACTACCAGGAAAGAATATCTATCTCCAAGGATAGAATTTTAAAAACCTGTGAAGATATTACAAGACGTGCACACTTCCTACTTGCTTCATTCTTTAAAGAGATTAATTAGTTCGACACAGACCAGAGATCAAGTGCTTGGTGATGTTCAACTGGTTAGGTAAAAGGACATACCGAAACAATTAAAAATAAAAACAGGCAAACAAGCTAAGGGAGATCATGATTTCCATGATGTTCTACCAAGAGGGAAGACACCAATGAGCAAAGTAACTTTATAATTAACTTTATATTGTACACCTTATTTTCAAAGCAAATGAATGATGAATTATTGGGGGGGGGGGGGGAGGAGAGAGAAGAAGGGAAATCAAAAAGCACTTCTTCCTCTGATCCAAGAGAAGCACTTAGGACAAAAAACTCATTCTCTCAGCTAAATTACCATGAAGACCAGCTGTATAAAGGTTAGCCATGCATGAATTTTAAAGCTGGCTGAGGCAATACTGTTGGACGAAGAGCACACCAGTTAAGATTTTGCTGAAGATGATAGAATTCCATTAAATTACTAAACTGTTAATTACTTCTATATAACGGAATGCTGTCACTTTACATATTATAATCCTTTCTCATTTTGCTATAAATCACAAGTCAAATTTAAATGTTTTCTTCTTTAGACACTTCTTTTGAATTTCAAAAGATGCCTGAAATTGAGCCAGGTTTTCAATTTCATACGCCACATAACACAAGCTTTAAGAAAAGGGTACCGCTGTTCATCTTGGCACCACCAACTGCATCATACTCAGAAAGGAGTACTTAATTTAGAAACTTGAAGATAGAAAGTAGGCAACAGATTAGAATTCATCAGGAAGCAGGAGCAAATCTTAGTGACAAAGAACGTCAAGCTCAAAGATGAGAATTCATTAATAAACAACAGTAATGCTAATAGCAGAGATATTGTATTTAGCAATCTGTTTCAGCATCTACTTGAATTATAAATAAGAATAAACTAATCAGGTAATACAATTAAGCATGTGAAATAAAAGCAATTGGATACATGACTTTTAGAAATGTTAGTGTGATTCTGCTTACAATCCACTTCCAAAATTAATCTTAAATGTATGAGAAAGCAGCAGGTAAAAGGCTATACAGTTACCTAAAAGTGGCCCATATTTTCTATAACATTTGAAAATAGTGTTTCATTTCTAGATTTACCTTAACAAGCATATCATGTTGCCTTTTTGAAGACATTGTATCTTTTTGAAAAAGACTGAAAGACTGAAAAGTGGCATACACTTTCTCTTATAGCTTCCTGCAAGTACTTCATTCAATTTTCTCAACACCCGTGGGTCCATCAGAATAACAACATCTAATTCGCCAGTTTCCAAGACAGCTATTCCCTTAATTATGATTTCCTCTACACAGGAGAAGATGACTCACAAACAGAACTCAAGATTTCCTGCAATTCAGTTCTTACCCTCTCCCTGCCCAGGTTGGGTGGGGAAAAAGGAAGTGTCCTCCTTGTACTCTCCTTCTGTACCACAAACTGCCATGTTCAACAGTTTGCACTTGCTTCCATTTTCAATATGATACCACCACATTCCCTTCCAATCAGCAATGTAAACTATTCAATCTGCTTCCTTGGTTAACTTTCCCCATTGTCTTTTAAGTAGGAAAGGGCCTACTTTACTTCTCAAAACATCTTCGCAGAGATGCAGCACATCATATTCTTCCTTTCCCAATGACTAGGGACACAACTGACAATATTTTGCACACCCAACTTGGTATTGCTTTCAGTGCACGTGATGTACTGTCCTCTACACTGGAGAAGCCAAGCATGGATTGGGTCACTACAAAGCAGAAAGCTTGTTTGGTGCACAAATTATGAACTTCCACTTGCCCTTCACCAATTCTCTGCTGTACTGCCTTCTGGTTTTAGCTTTTTATTATGTTATATGCAACTTTGAGGAATAGCATCTCATCTTCCATCTAGGCATGTTATAGCTTTCAGTACCCAATACCAATTCCATTTAACAGCAAGATTATTAAGGAGCATTATTCAAAAAAGGGAAAGCATGGAAGACAAAGAAAGGTTGAGTTTTAAATATAAAATTATCAATACAATATGTTTAACGTGGTAGTTGGAATAGATGTGACCCCCAGTATGGAAATATGAATATCAATATAGAATAACTCTGTCACCACTAAGTTGCTCCTTTCCTTATGCACTTGCTCAAGTCACTTACATATGGTACCTTTTAGTTAATAAACACCTTGATTTTAAGTTTTGATGCTCTTTTTTAAAAATGTTAGTGCTCTTCTCCCACAAGCAGTTGTTGAATGAATAAGATGTATACATGAACCAAGTTTCGGCAGTTATCTAGAACAGAAAAGGCCTGGTGAGCAGTCTGTGACTTGTCCTTTAGTGTTGTGATCAGTTGGTCAGTACTCAGTTTTCTTATAGCTCTGAGAATCCTCTCACCTTCTGTGAGGGTGACAATCTCTGTAAAGACATTTTTTCAGATACTGATTGCAATTTGGGTAATGAACCAAAAAAAAAGACAGCAGAGGGGGATAATTCTGGGGTCTGGTCGTACCACCTGAGCTTTGTAGAGTTAAGAGTTCTGTTACAAAGTTTAGCTTGCAAACTGAAACTTGCAAATCTTGGAAAATTCTAAAATCATTAGAAAGAGAATAAGGTCCAGCCTCAATCATGCTGAAAGCAAGAATGGTGCAAAACGTTTACAAGGTGCAGCCATTCACACCTGTTTTTTTTACCTGATTAAAATTGTTCAGCAGTTGTGGTTTCCTTGGATGGGCTGGCTAGTCTGTGTTTAAAGGTACACGTTACAATCTTTTTGATTTTAACAAGTAAACAATGGCTCATTGTTGCCCCATTATAGGAAGGATGTCCAGGCTTTGGAGAGGGTGCAGAAGTAGTTTACCAGGATGTGGTCTAGATTACAGGATGTATTATACCAAAGATTGGACAAATTTGGGTTGTTTTCTCTGGAGCTACAGTTTGAGGGGAGATAGAGATTTATAAAATTATGAGAGGCATACAGCAGACAGCATTTTTTTTCTTTCCAGGGTTTAAATGTTTAATACCAAAGGGAAGGCATTTAAGGTGAGAGGATGCAATTTCAAATGAGATGTAAGGGGCAAGAGAGTTGTGGGGCCTGCAATGTGCTACCTGGGGTAGTGGTACAGGCAGATATATTAGGCATTTTTAAATAATAATTAGATAGGTACATGAACTTGAGTGAAATGGAAAGGTATGGTCATTGTGTAGGCATAAGGATCAGTTTAGTTGGCCACTTGATTACTAATTTAATTGGTTCGGCACAACATTGTGGGCTCAGTATAGCACAGGAACAGACCCCATGTTCTGATATAAGGTTAAGAGGGGGTAGTGGAAGGACTGGGAAAAGAAAGCAGTCTTTATGTAAAGTATCAAGGGTAAGTAGATGATTGCTTCCACTAGTTTCTGCTGACTGAATCTCCAGAATCAAGTTTTCTCTCTAGTCTTATTCAAAGTAACCGTTATAAGGGAACAGATCTGAAAATAAAACAGTATTTCAAAGCATGAACTAAGATACACAAAATATAAATTAACTTGACAAGAATAAAAAGGTGGATAGAAATAATAAAAATAAAATGTCAGCGTGAGAATGCAAAAAGTTTATAACCTCTACGTGATGAAATTAGTACTATAACCTTTTCATCAAGGTGTAAGTGCTTGGGGGAAAAATGCTTACAGTAATCACAAAGCACAACAGAGGTTGAGAGACAACCTACACAGGACTTCAAGATGGATATTAAGCTTTAACTAAATGTTATTTTATGGACTTTTGTGTCTACAACCAGTACTCAGTTTATCAATATTCAATCTTCTTGATTTTGTCAGTTTTTACCCAGTTAACTAGGTGGAAGACCAGGACTAGAATTCAGGCACTTCTGCTGAGTAGGAGAGTGAGACACTTGCAACCCACCAGTAGACTCCTAAAGAAGCAGAAGAGACTTCCTCAGATTTCTTAGTACCTGAACTTGAAAACCTACCTGCTAAACCTAGTACAAGTCTAATAGTCTTACTGAAATTCATCTGAAGCAGCTGTCCACTTCCCTTCACATTTGATTTAAATAATCAAATAAACAAGGGTTATAAGAATTTAATCATTTTAGTAGCAATTTCTAGAGTAATGGTGTGACTTCAGTGTTTTTCAAGGCCCAAGTCATTCACAGATATTCATTTCAAAATGGGGCCACAGCCACACCAACTGTCAAAAAGTAATTGTGGTAGAATCTGACACTTTCACTTGGAGAGTCCTAATGCAGAATCTTTCTGATTAAGTGGAAGCCACATCTCAAAAAAATGACTCCACCTGCAGGCATACTGCAAGGAAAAATAGTTTTCAAGGGACACCTGAAAGACAATTGGAAATCTTAGGTAGCTCACTAGTTAGTACCAGATCTCCTTCCTCAGCTATATCCCAAGTAATTTTTCCAAACACAATAACATTTTAAATTACATCTACTTAAATGATTTCTCATTAAACATACTAAAAACATAGATGTTTTAATTTTTCCCCCCTATCTGTCATTTCAAAATGTGCAGAAATATTTTTATCAACCTTGCAGCCTGAAGGTGTTAATGTAGATACTGGACTCCTCTTATCCTTGGGAGTTCTTAATTCCGGTGAATCCTCAACAGATGAATACGAAGTTGATAAGGAGCTGATAGGCGAGTTGTTACTTTCATTAGCAAAAGACTGTGTTCCTTCAGCTTGAACGACCCCCTTTGCCAGGTTCCCAGCCCAACGTGAATTATTAGCCATTATATCTTGTAATACTACCACTGGAACTCGTCTTCCAAGTAAGCTGTCAGTGTCAATTTTTTGCCCTTCAATGGCCTTCACTTCACTGTTAGCCTCCCCAGGTGTTGATTTTTCAGAATTCGTAGATTCAGAAGAATTTACTCCTTTTGTTAAACTGGGTTTCATGCAGTTACATTTTTTTTCACGATCAATGTTTGTTTTTTTACATAGACATTTAGAAGCCACTACTTTTATACTTGTGGTATCTGCACTGTCCAACACTTCATTGCTAGAATCGCATGTCAAGTCAATTGTGGAATGGAGTTCGCTGCTATACATCTTGGGTGTAGGTTTACTCTTCTGAATGAAATTCAAGAAACCATCAAGGGGTCCCTTCCCATTAACAAGTTTGGAGGGAAGCACATCCCCATCCAAAGTTGGCGAGTTTACAGTTTGGCCATCCAAGTTTATTTTGCAGTCATTCTCAACATCCTCTACAGAGGCAATCAGTTTTTCTGAACTTAGTTGCACAGGTGAATTGGGAGATATTTTTGTCCGCTTGGCATCATCAATCTCTTCATTTTCTGGCTTTGGTACGGGATTGAGACGTTTGAAAGGTAATCGTGCTGTAACATAAAGTCACTACCATTAAGATTAAGAAACAAAGACAAACTTCTAACATTTCAAATAACAATTCCAGCTTCTTTTTCACATCTGATTTTCCTTTCTATTGAGAAGTTAGTTACTCTCATATGAGGGTTGACCAAGTTGATCATGATTGGGAAACCCAATTGGTTCCTTAGTTAACCTAAAAAATTGTCCACAAAACCGTTATAAGCTAGTTAATTTTTTTTTTTGCAATATTACATACGAGAAAAAATCCATCCTAATTCCAAAGAGACAGCACAGCATTCCATTCCAGGAGTGCAAATGCTAATTTATGGAGATGGTCATCATTATAAAGGTAAATCATCATGGATCAGTTATACAAATATTCCAAAAGGTTGAATGCCACACTGATGAGCAAGGCAAGTCAGAAATAGCCCTCAGGAAAGTTTAAACACAGTAGAAGTGAATAATAGGATTAAAATCTTGGAGGTGGACATTTTCAGGGTTGAAGAAAATACATCCCAGATAGAGTATGGATTGGGGGGATGGAGGTGCTAGTGAGGAGTAGAATCTCTGACTGCAATATCAAACCTCCCCAACTCCAGAAATGCCAGTGAGTGCTAATGTACAACTAAAGGGAAAAATAAACTGAAGGACCACAGGTCAGGTCACTTATCTTCGGAACCGGGTAAATTGCTCCAATCGGATGCCACTGTAGTGCAGCAGTAACATAATACTATTACTGCTGGGAAAATTCTGAAGTTCGGAGTTCAATTCTAACACCATCTATAAGGAGTTTGTACGTTCTCCCCATGGGTATCCTCCAGGTGCTCCGGTTTCCTCCCAGTCCAAAGACATCAATTAGTAGGTCAACTGTCCCAGTTAAATAAGGTTGCTGGGCAGTGCAGCTTGTTGGGCTAGAAGGGCCTACCCCACATCCTATCTCTCCAAATAAACAAAGTCTGATTGACTGCATGTCCTTCATTTAAGCAAAAATTAATGACGAATCATCAGATAGATCTGCTAAAATTGTCTCAGACAACTTGATTAGAATGTTTTGCCATGTTAACATATTGTTTTGTATTCTATATATTTAAAAACATTTGTAACTGTCACGTGACAGGCAAATTAAAAATGTAAAAGTCCTAAAAGAGCGAATGTCCAAAAAAGGGGAAAGTATTTGGTTGTGTAGCTCTTTTTTGGACCAACAAGGAGACCATAAGACGAATACTTTCCTTTTGTACTATAAAAATATGGTTTATGACAATAAGACAATAAACAGCTGCACAGCTTCACATACCCAATGCATGGCTCCTCAACCCTATAAGAAATGAGCTAGCACAGATTTTGTACTCATGCCATTTAAATCATGATTTTTGCAGAGATAACGTGCAATATCATCAAAATCAGCAGCATGTAACCAAGGACAGATGTTTTCAGACAACATATCGATGATGTAGTAATAACATTGGAGGAAGCATGTCGAAGGAGAGGAGCAAACATTTACTTCCTAACAGTACATCACTAGCATAAGAAATTTCATTAAAGTGTTAACTGATTTCAGGCTTTCACATCTTCTGCCTGATAGAAAAGGGGGGGGGGTCCATTGACAGAACATCCAGGGTGGGAGGAGTCTTTGATTATGTTGACTGCTTTTCTGAGGCAGCAATAAGTATAAGCAGTGTTAATGAAGGTAAAGCTGGTTAAGTAAGAAATTCAGGGTATGGCATTTCCATTACCCACTTTCTCTATCTTCACTGTAGCTAACCCTCTGATAACAATGAAGGGATTAAGGATATTGTCCGGTGTAGCCGATAATGAATCTTGGAGAGCTATGTGGGAGGGAAGGGTCAGATTGATCTTGGAGTAGGTTAAACGGTCGGGACAATACCTGGGCAAACGGACCTGTACTGTGATGTACTGTTCTATGTTCTAGTCAAGTATACAAGTGGGTGAAAAAACATTGTTTAATCAGGGGAGACCACAGTCCTTGAGGGGCTGCACTTCACTCAAAATTCTGGAAAGACCACATTTTAACCTACTATAACATCAGAAGCAGCAAAGTAATACAATAGTCAAATTACCTTGGACTAATTTCTTTGCTGGAGTAGCAGCTTTCAACTTGCACTCCTCCATTACTGCAAAGGAAAACAGAAGTTACTCAAAACAAATTTTTGAACATCAAATATCCTCACAAGAACACAATTCAATTATATCATCAGTGATCTAGAATTTTGTTTAAATAAATGCAACACCCCCGAATTCAAGTTTTTTACTTCAGAAATAGTCGCTTGAAGATGGAAACTAAACACAAACCCCATTTCCAGAAAAGTTGGGATATTTTCCAAAATGCAATAAGAACAAAAATCTGTGATATGTTAATTCACGTGAACCTTTATTTAACTGACAAAAGTATAAAGAAAAGATTTTCAATAGTTTTACTGACCAACTTAATTGTATTTTGTAAACATACACAAATTTAGAATTTGATGGCTTTGCAACACACGCAACAAAAGTTGGGACAGAGGCATGTTTACCATTGTGTTACATCACCTTTCCTTTTAATAACACTTTTTAATTGTTTTGGAACTGAGGATACTAATTGTAGTAGATTTGCAATTGGAAATTTTCTCCATTCTTGCTTGATACGAGACTTCAGCTGCTCAACAGTCCGTGGTCTCTGTTGTCTGATTCTCCTCTTCATGATGCGCCATACATTTTGAAGAGGAGATAGATCTGGACTGGCAGCAGGCCAGTCAAGCACACGCACTCTGTCTACAAAGCCACGCTGTTATAGCCCGTGCAGAATGTGGTCTGGCATTGTCCTACTGAAATAAGCATGGACGTCTCGGTAAGAGACGTCGCCTTGATGGCAACATATGTCTCTAAAATCCTAATATACGCCTCAGTCAATGGTACCTTCACACATATGCAACTCACCCATGCCGTGGGCACTGATGCACCCCCATACCATCACAGATGCTGGCTTTTGCACCTTTCGCTGACAACAATCTGGATGGTTGTTTTCATCTTTGGCACGGAGAACTCGACGTCCGTTTTTTCTGAAAACTAGCTGAAATGTGAACTCATCTGACCACAGCACACGGTTCCACAGTCTTTTGGTCCATCTGAGATGAGCTCAGGCCCAGAGAACTCGCCAGCGTTTCTGCATAGAGTTGATGTATGGCTTCCTCCTTGCGTAATAGTTTCAAGTTGCATTTCTGGATGCAGCGACGGACTGTGTTGAGTGACAATGGTTTTCCGAAGTACTCCCGAGCCCAGGTGGCTATAATTGTCACAGTAGCATGACAGTTTCTTAGGCAGTGCCGCCTGAGAGCTCGAAGATCAAGCGCATTCAACAGTGGTTTCCAACCTTGCCCTTTACGCACTGAGAGGTCTCTGAATTCTCTGAATCTTTTCACAATATTATGTACTGTAGATGTTGAAAGACCTTAAATTCTCTGCAATCTTGCATTGAGAAATGTTCCTTTTGAACTGGCTAACAATTCTCTCATGAATTTTGGCACAAAGGGGTGAGCCACGACCCATCCTTGCTTGCAAAGACTGAGCCTTTGATGGACGCTACTTTTATACCCAGTCATGATACCTCACCTGCTACCAATTAGCCTGCTTAATGTGGAGTCTTCCAAACCAGTGCTACTTGAATATTGTGCACTTTTCAATCTTATTTTAACTCTGTCCCAACTTTTTTTTTTGTGTGTTGCAGCCATCAAATTCTAAATTTGTGGATGTTTACAAAATACAATTAAGTTGGTCAGTAAAACTATTGAAAACCTTTTCTTTGTACTTTTGTCAGTTAAATAAAGGTTCACGTGAATTAACATATCACAGATTTTTGTTTTTATTGCATTTTGGAAAACATCCCAACTTTTCTGGAAATGGGGTTTGTATATGGCCCTAAGAGCACATTAAATTTCTCTAAATAAGGACACCTATGATTATCTCTGAATAATTTCAAAAGATATCTGTTACAGGTCCAAGACAAGGCAGCAAAACAGATTTATCTGATCTTGCTCTTGCAAGGCCTTTTAGCTTCAAACTAGTATACAATGCTTCAGCAGTATAATAATTTAAGAATGAATTGATCTACTTTAGGTACTTTGAAATACACTTCTGATATTATAAATTTGTTCAATTTTTGGTAGTTTAATAAAATATTTCAAATAATTATGACAATGGTGGATTGATTTTAATTCTTAATTACAGTGGCTACACTTAGTACCCAAGGGATAGCCCGTGAAAAAGTTAAATGACAAATTCCATTGCCTACAATAATTTCAAATAAGAAATGCCAGAAGGTGGAGATGGGGGTAGGAAAAAGGAAGGAATATCCTGTTACCAAGCAATAGTTCTGATCTATGAATTGCTCCTCCTTAGTGAACAATGGCACAGCATGCCCTGCACCAATACACCAGAGCTACCACCAAGAAGTTTAAATCTCAGCTGACCATCGAAGGACAAGCCATAAGCAACAAGTTGAAGATGAGACATAAAGATCAGTGTTCATAATTTCAACAGTAACAAAGTAGCATCAGGTCAAAATCTTCCAAAAGGTCTGAGGCATTAATCTTCAGAAAATTTGCTGGGTGGGCGGGGAGATACAAATAAAGATGGTTTCTCTTCCTTAATGCTTATATTAAAATGCAGAATATCAGAATCAAAATGCATACACAAATTGAACAATCTAACCAACCTAATGTCATCTACTAGTATGAAGCCGGTAGCCTGCAGGAGGTTCTTCAGGGATCATCTTTTACACATCAAAGCACTGTTTAAACAAAGATTTCTGCCTCCATCATGTTTTCTTGCTGCAAGTTCTAGACCCTGAAATTCATAACGGTGAAAGAATCCTCCCCCCACCCCCATTCCACTCTAATCCATTGACTAAATTTACCTCTTAAAAAAAAATCCTTCTGCTAATGGAAACACCCCCCTCCCGTCTACCTGGCCTCTCAATTCTCACCTGCTCATCGGGAAGAAAAGCTCCATCTGGACTACCTTCCCTCAAGAGCTGCAATTTTCCAGTTCCTAGCCAAATCTTTCTTCCCAGCAATAAATGATTTTGTCATGTAGTGATCAGAAACATATACAGTACTTATGCAACAGCCCACAACCACAGCACCTGGACATGACTACTGGTCCAGTTTGCACATCCTCTCCATGACTGTGCTAGTTTCCACCAGGTGTATAGTTTCCTCCCACAACGCAAAGGTGTGGCTGGTAGATTAACTGCTATTCTAAAATTAGTCATATGGTATGGGGTAATAGCAGAAAGGGTCAATGAAAGCTGATGGGCATGTGCAAGAATAAGTTGCCAGCTTTTACACAAATTATGAGGCACAGCATGAAACAAATGGGATTTCACTCCTCTACACTGGATGGACCCAAGAATACAACTGTATGTTTACAACAAAACACATTAATTCTATGCCCTTACTAATAAAGAAATACACCTTTAAAACATTTGGTACCTCAAAACTATTTAAAATATCCTGATATTCCTTTTCCCTTGCCCCACTGTTTGAAAGCTATTACCTCACTTGCTTTGATCAAGTTCTGCTGGTCATCATTCTATCCAACTTACCACTGGCAACACACAAGTTCTATATTATTATGCCTACTATTTTTAGGCCTAAATAATTATTAAGAGATTGCATACCGAATTTGCTCAAAGCTTGACTGTCAAGCATTACCCCTTACTTCTTACCACTGAGACAACATTAAATCAATTAGGCCACTCTCCTTTGAGTTCTATTAAAACCCTTTTTATGAAGGCTATTTTGCCAGGTCCCATATTACATTTCAGGGAAAGTCAAACAGCAACCTTCTGCATCCATTTTTCATTTTTATAAAGAATAAAAAATTGAACATATACCACTATATTAACATTCACCTATGTCTCATTTATGATCTTTTTGGGGAATAATGAATTCCAATTCATTTGTTAAAACCCTAACAAAATCTTTTCAAAAAACTGTTGCAATGCAGAATCTTTTTATCCTTTTTTCCTACATATTCCAAACTGCAATCACAATGTTTTAACTGAAACACTATAATTATATGTAGTAAGAAAGGAAGGGGTGAAAAAAGTGACTCCATGCAGACAATTTTGAGCAGGCAAATATAATTAGGATGAAAATGATACTCAAAAAGTGGATCACAAAATGACTTACAGAATTTTACTCTGTAATTAAGTGATTAAAAAGATCAATTTTGTTTTAGCAAGGCAGTTGTCATGTACTTCCAATTTTAAAAATGTCCAATGGAAATTGAACTACTACAGTGTAATTAAAATTCATTTAAAGTCAATGCTGATTCAAAGTGTCAGGACTCAAAATCCAAGCTTAAAAGTAATGCAATCTATCAATCGGCAACATGTGTGATCTCACTACAAAAATATTCACTGGGGGTTAAAAATTTCCAGCGATGAAACGCTGCACGTAGGAAACCAAATACAACAGGTAACACAATACAGATCTAGCACAATCATGCTGCACAAATCAACTCTATGTATATAAAAGTTGAAATTTTATGCTTAATGCATCAGATTTCCACGTGATTTTACAGAAAACTGTTTCAGCACCGGTGCCATTGAAGTACCTAATCAAAGAAACAAAAAAATACTGCGTATAAACATTGAAAACGATGGATAATCCGAATAGAGAAGAAACAACGGTTGTTTACAACAATCTCACAAACGTCAACAATACTAATTCAAAATCGCAGTCCAATGGCACTCAGAAGTCTCAGCATCCTTCTCCAGAAAGAAATTAACTAGTTGTTCAAACACAGCTGATAAGAACCACCACCACCACCCGCCCCCCCCCCAAAAAAATAAAGTCAATGCTATTAAACGAGTGATCGCTCCAGCTAGATTATGGATAGAGCGCCACTTGATCCAAGCTTTTGGCTCTCCCGCCTTTCTACGGCTCAGCAGCTGAGTGGAAGTGATTGGGGCCAAGGTGAACTTCCTGTCAGCGCCTTAAAATGTTTAATTTCTTTATATGACTGCAATGGATTAAAGAACGTCACTGCATACTCCTTTTGCTCAGAGCCGGCAGCAAGCCGCTGGCAGCCCCCGGGCATGTCAGAGGGGCATCCAGCAGCCTTGTCAGTACCGGGCCGTATCCCCCACCCAGCAGCTCGGCCGGGGCCTTGTTACCAACTGCGAGCCTCACACGGGCCCTCCACTTCACTCATTCACTCCCCCACCTCGGTCCTCTCTCGCCGCCTCTCCGGCGGCCGCCTGTTGCTGGTGTCCTGGTCTCGGGGTCTGCAGCATTCCACCACCCGCGGCGGCGCTGCTTCCCGCCGGCTGCGCGCTGAGGGCAGTGACAGCGGCTGAGGGTGGCTGGTAGACCGGCCGCGCTACACTACTTCGCTCCCCTCAACCTCCCTCCTCCACCTCCAGCTGCTCCCGCTCCCGCTCACTGGCCCTCACCCTCCCCCCTCAGCCCGCTCGTATTTGGCGGGAACCGACACGAGCCCGCATCACTTCCCCGCTCATTGGTTGGCACCCGTCACGTGGGAGACTCAACCGACCCCCTGCTAGAACCCAGCTATATTATTTTTAAAGAGTAGTGAACACTTTGGATATAATATCTCAAAAGGATTAGCTTTCGGATAAAACTAAGAGATTTTTCAAAGCAATAAACCGGCTGTGGAATCGAGCCTAATCTCCCCCTCAAATGTTGCTGCAGATAGGCTGGACGAATTCTGATTGACAGATCAATAAACCAACCAGTTCATCAGCCAGGACAAACTCGGAAATTGAGCACTGCTTTAAAAAGTTTTGGAGTTTATCATGACTGACTGCAAAGGCAAACACATGTTATTGAATGAGAGTAACTGGTGGGTATTTTAAATTCTTAAAATGTTGATGTGAACCTCAAATATATATTTAATTGAAACACAAGTTTATAAAATGCACACATTTTAAAAAAAGGATTCTTATAGGTTTAAGAGAATCAAGTCCCAAAAGTTGAGAGCCAAGCACTTTGAGCAGGATAAAGCACCAAACACATTCTTCCAAACCAAGCAGCGTTTCTTTACTATAATTGTCAAATTAATAATCCTGCACGAGTTTTCACAATAATTGAGTATTCTCCCAAAGTGCTACAAGTGTCCGCCAGGTCATGGGCAGATATAAGATCAGACACAGGATGGAAACAGGCTCTTCGGTCCATTAAATTAACCGATTTGCACTAATATTGTACTTAATTATTCTTTCTTTTTCCTTATATTCTCATCAATACTCCCAAGATCTTGCCACTCACCTATGCACTAACAATAACATACAACGACATGTAAAATAATCAATCCTCATATTTTTGAGATGCGAGAGGAAACTGAAGCATTCCGAGGAAATCCGCAAGAACACAGCGAGGGCGTGCAAACTTGACACAATCACGCAGCTCAGGATTAAATCCAGGTCCCTGGCACCGTGAAGCAGTGACCCAGTAGCTGCATTACCTTGTGGACCAAGTTATACTGAATTAAAAAATTATGAACCTTTCTGATTTACCAATAATGAAAAAGAATGGAGCTATTTGGCCCATCGGGACTAGAGGCACCATACCCTTCACATTTCCTTGCTCCCTGTGAAACTCATTACTTCACACACAAAAATTCTCTTGGCAAACACGAGAAAATCTGCAGATGCTGGAAATCCAAAGCAACACACACAAAACGCTGGAGGAACTCAGCAGGCCAGACAACATCTATGGAAAAGAGTATAGTCGACATTTTGTGTCGAGGCCCTTCATCAGGACTGGAACAGAAGGGGAGAAGTCAGAGAAAAAAGGTGGCAGGTGATAAGGTGAGGTAAAGAACTAGTAAGTTGATTGGTAAAAGAGATAAAAGGCTGGAGAAGGGGGAATCTGATAGGAGAGGTCAGAAGCTATGGAAGAATGGGAAGGGGGACAAGTACCAGAGGGATGTGAGGGTGAAGTGAGGTGGAGGAAAGAGGACAATTACTGTAAGTTTGAGAAATCAATCTTCATGCCATCAGGTTGCATGCTACCCATATGGAAAACAAGGTGTTGCTCCTCTAATTTGAGGGTGTCCTCATCGTGGCAGTAGAGGAGACCATGGACTGACATGTCAGAATGGGAATAGGAAGTAGAATTAAATTGGGTGGCCACTGGGACATCCCAGTTTTTGTGGCGGAAGGAGTGAAGGTGCTTAATGAAGCAGTCTCCCAATCTATGTCGGGTCTCACCAATATACAGGAGGCCACATCGGGAGTACAGGATGTAGATGACCCCAACAGACTTGCAGGTGAAGTGCTGCCTCATAGTTTGGGGCCCTAAATGATGGTGAGGGAGGAGCATGGGCAGGTGTGGTACCTGTTGCGCTTGTAAGGGTAAGTACCAGGATGGAGATCGATGGGGAAGGACGAGTTGTGAAGGCATTGCTCCCTGCGGAAAGTGGAAAGGGGGCAGGAGGGAAAGATGTGCTTGGTGGTGGCATCCCATTAGAGATGGCGGAAGTTATGGAGAATTACGTGCTGGATGCGGAGGCTAGTGGAGTGGTAGGTAAGGACAAGAGAACCCCTATCCCTGGTGTGGAAGCGGGAGGATGGGGTAAGGGCAGGTGTGTGTGAAATGGAAGAGATGCGGGTGAGGTCAGCCTTGATGGTGGAGGAAGGGAAGCCCCCTTCTTTGAAGAAGGAAAAATTCTCTTTGCCTCATTTACCTTTCACCAACCCATTTTCGGGATGTGGGTGGTGAAACCAGTGCATCCAGTGGCAACCTACACGATCGGAGAGAATGTACAAACGCCACACAGATAGCATCTGAGAATCGAACTGAGGGTGCTGGAGTTATGAAGCAGTATCACAGACCCTACTTTTTATTTCCATTCTACCCCATAACCCATAATTAGTTTCATAGTTATGTCATCAAATTATTTAAAAATGTTGTAAAAAATGTACTTTCTATCTTCACCCTTAATAACAAAACCACATTTGAAAAGTGCTTCATTGGTGTGAAGTATTTTGGAATGATTGAAGACCATCAACATTATACTGTGTCCCTATTCATGCAACAGAAATATTTCTTCTACATCCAAACTTTACAGAGCACTGAAAATCTTATAACCAGACAAAGTGGACTTTACATTTTCATACTCTCTCTCAGTCTGTTCCAACGAAGAGTCATGGAATGGAAATAGGTCCTTTGGCTACCACGATTCTCTAGAAGGTAAAGCCCTAAGGCAGGCAATTCTTGCTTATCAAAAATTCCACCACTATCCCATTCAGAAATCAATTGATTCTAATGGACCATCTCTGATAATTTGACGTCCAGTGACATAAAAATAAACAAATAAAACACAGCAGAAACAGGCAAATCTTAAGTTGGCACATTATATTCATCATTTCCTTAGACTAAAATTCTGCTTTGTTAACTAAATAATCGTTTGTGTATATTTCTCCACCATTGAAAATTACCCATCCACCAAACCCACAATCTCTGTTGCTCTGAACAAGCATTGGGATTTAATAATCTAAATTTTATTCGCTCCTATGTAATCTTCCATCTAACACATCTATACATATGGACCAGAATTTCCACAACTTGTGGATCTGTAAGTAGTTACTTAAATCAATGGTATTGAAACAAAATAATTGTAAACTTAGGAAACGTTGCAAATATTCTGAGGATTTGCAGAGTCAGGATAACATTGAATAGATTGAGAAAAGCATGGGCAAGTTAGTCCCAATGAAAGGATAGTCAAAGATGAAAGTGGATTCGTCACTACCGCTATTGGCCGAATCAAAGATGGTGTAAATCGAAGTGTCGGAGGGAGATTGAAAATCTAGTTGAATGATGCCACAACAAAAACCTCTCACTTAATGTCCAGCAAACCAAAGAGCTGATCAGTGCCTACAGGAGGAAGGAATCGGGGGTCCATGAGACAGTCCTCACTGGGGATCAAAGTCGGAGAGGATCAGTAATTTTAGATTCCTTGGTGTATCGTTTTAGAGATTCTGTCCTGGGGCCAGCACTTAGGTGCCATTTCAAAGAAGGTACAGCAATGCCTCTACTTTCTTAGAAGTTTGTGCAAATCCTGTAGAGAGTATCTGAGTGGTTGCATCATGGCCTGGTATGGAAACACCAATGCGCAAGAATCATCAGAATCAGGTTTATTATCACCGGCTTGTGACGTGAAATTTGTTAACTTAACCGCAGCAGTTCAATGCAATACATAATCTAGCAGAGAGAGAAAAATTAATAATAATAAATAAAATAAAACAATAATAAATAAACAAGTAAATCAATTACATGTATTGAATAGATTTTTTAAAATGTACAAAAACAAATACTGTATATTAAAAAAAGTGTAGTGTCCATGTGTTCAATATCCATTTAGGAATCAGAGGGGAAGAAGCTGTTCCTGAATCGCAGAGTATGTGCCTTCAGGCTTCTGCATCTCCTGTCTGATGGTAACAGTGAGAAAAGGGCATGTCCTGGGTGCTGGAGGTCCTTAATAATGGACGCTGCCTTTCTGAGACACCACTCCCTGGAGATATCCTGGGTACTTTGTAGGCTAGTGCCCAAGATGGAGCTGACTAGATTTACAACCTTCTACAGCTTCTTTCAGTCCTGTGCAGTAGCCCCTCCATAACAGACAGCCTGTCAGAATGCTCTCCATGGTACAACTATAGAAGAAGAACAGAAATGCCTACACAGGAAAAACAAACGCCCCTCTCCCCCCCCCTCCACACACACAATTGAGCACATCTTCTATAAGGAATGCTGCCACAAGAAAGCAGCATCCATCATCAAGGTCCACCCTCCAACCAGGCCACATTCTCCTTTCGCTGCTGCCATCGGGACAGGGTGCAGAACCTTAGGTCCTGCACCAGCAGATATTCAGGAATAGTTATTAACCTTCAGCCATTAGGCTCCTGAACCAGCATGGATAGCGTTACTCACCTCAACACTGAACTCAACTAGGGACTCACTTTCAAGGACTCTACAATTCAGGTTCTCAGTATTACAGTGTGGTCGGGAATCTTTCGGAGGGTAGGCCTCAAAATCCCCGGCCTTGCCTGCTTTTGGCGACCCAGAAGGAGGTCGAATCGTTCAGACAGAGATGGCGCTCAGTATTCGGTGTCGGAGAGCTGATCAGAGCTCAAAGTTTTCGGATGACTCAGAGAAGGATTGTGGTCGGCATGACAGGGAGAGTTTTTCTTCCTTCTCCCGTGTGCGTGAGATGTGGGACATTTGAGAAACTTTGAACTTTACTGTGCTCATGGACTTCTTCATCAAGTTATGGTATCGTTGCACTGTTTGTAACTATATAATTATGTGGTTTTGTCAGTTTTTTCAGTCTTGGTCTGTCCTGTGTTTTGTGATATCACACCGAAGGAAATATTGTATCATTTCTTAATGCATGCATTACTAAATGACAATAAAAGAGGACTACGTGTCTTCATAATCTAATCTAATCAAATTATGTATTTATTTATTGTTCGTGTTATTTCTTTGTATTTACACAGTTTGTCTTCTTTTGCACATTAGTCGCTTGTCAGTCTTTGCTTGTGTGTAGTTTCTCATTGATTCTATCGTATTTCTTTGTTCTACTGTGAATGCCTGCAAGAAAATGAATCCCAGGGTGGTATATGGCGACATATACAAACTTTGATAATAAATTTACTTCGAACTTTCAAATACCAGGGACATTTCAGATCCTTAGGTAGGCATATGGATGAAGGAAAAATGGAGGACTATTAGGGAGGGAAGAGTTAGATTGATCAAAGAGTAAGTTTAAAGGTCAGCACAACATAGCGGGCCAAAAGGTCTGTACTGTGCTGTAATGTCCTATGTTCTAAATGGCAGAGCAAATCTGAGAGGCTAAGTGACCTGCTCCTATTTCCAACTCTCATATTTGTGTAATCTCAGTGAAGATAATGTGTTATCATTTTGTGTTGATTTTTAACCATATATCAGGTCAGTCCAATATTTTGTGCACATACTCTACAAATCCAAGTTTCACATGAATGGATTTGATCTCTTCACTGAAATCAAGTAGATAACAGCCAATGTCTCAACGTAATTTACCAGTTCAGTTTTTGTCTACTAAGTAAATTGGAGATACACAAACAACAGAAATTCTGCAGATGCTGGAAATTCAAGCAACATACATCAAAGTTGCTGGTGAACGCAGCAGGCCAAGCAGCATCTATAGGAAGAGGCGCAGTCGACGTTTCAGGCCGAGACCCTTCGTCAGGACTAACTGAAGGAAGAGTGAGTAAGGGATTTGAAAGCTGGAGGGGGAGGGGGAGATGCAAAATGATAGGAGAAGACAGGAGGGGGAGGGATAGAGCCGAGAGCTGGACAGGTGATAGGCAAAAGGGGATACGAGAGGATCATGGGACAGGAGGTCCGGGAAGAAAGACAAGGGGGGCGGTGACCCAGAGGATGGGCAAGAGGTATATTCAGAGGGACAGAGGGAGAAAAAGGAGAGTGAGAGAAAGAATGTGTGCATAAAAATGAGTAACAGATGGGGTACGAGGGGGAGGTGGGGCCTAGCAGAAGTTAGAGAAGTCGATGTTCATGCCATCAGGTTGGAGGCTACCCAGACGGAATATAAGGTGTTGTTCCTCCAACCTGAGTGTGGCTTCATCTTTACAGTAGAGGAGGCCGTGGATAGACATGTCAGAATGGGAATGGGATGTGGAATTAAAATGTGTGGCCACTAGGAGATCCTGCTTTCTCTGGCGGACAGAGCGTAGATGTTCAGCAAAGCGGTCTCCCAGTCTGCGTTGGGTCTCACCAATATAGAAAAGGCCACATCGGGAGCACCGGACGCAGTATATCACCCCAGTCGACTCACAGGTGAAGTGATGCCTCACCTGGAAGGACTGTTTGGGGCCCTGAATGGTGGTAAGGGAGGAAGTGTAAGGGCATGTGTAGCACTTGTTCCGCTTACACGGATAAGTGCCAGGAGGGAGATCAGTGGGGAGGGATGGGGGGGACGAATGGACAAGGGAGTTGTGTAGGGAGCGATCCCTGCGGAATGCAGAGGGGGGGGGAGGGAAAGAAGTGCTTAGTGGTGGGATCCCGTTGGAGGTGGCGGAAGTTACGGAGAATAATATGTTGGACCCGGAGGCTGGTGGGGTGGTAGGTGAGGACCAGGGGAACCCTATTCCTAGTGGGGTGGTGGGAGGATGGAGTGAGAGCAGATACACAATTTGGTTTTTGAACCCATTACAAAACCATCATGAGATACATGGCTTCAAATAGCAGCAATAACTATTGGAAACCTATTCAGTAGCTGAATCAGTTTCAGAAGTTTTCACCACCAACTCAGTGAAATGTCTCTTTATTGATATCTTATAATTGTAGCATAGATGATCATAGTTATGAATTAATACTTTTCAACCCAAAAGTGGTCATATGGATCTCCACAGATGAAAATTAATTGGGAAACTTATTGTCCCTGCCATGCAAGAGATAGATATGAAAAATGAATTGTTGGCTGTGACTCCCGCACTGGGTTAATCGAAAAATTAGGACATTTAAGAGAGGTGGGGAAAAAATGGGAAGAGAAAATGCTAATAAAGTGTCACATTCATCCATTAAAGCAGCTGAAAAAGACTTGTATATATTGTAGAGATGCATGAAGCTGGAAAAAGCTACAAAAAACATTTTTAAAGACCTGAGTGTTCATCATTCCACAGTAAGAGGAGTTGCCTACAAATTGTGGAAATTCAGTACTGTTGCTACTCTTTCTAAGGGTGGGCACCCTGCAAGAGCACAACGTGCAATGCTGAAGGAAATGAAAAAGAATCCAAGAGTAACAAAAAAAGACCTGCAGAAAGCTCGAGAACTTGCTAAAATCTCAGTTCATGTATCCACTATAAGAAAACACTGAACAAGATTGGTGTTCATGGACGGACACCACGGAGGAAACCACTGTTCTCCAAAAAAAAACACATTGCTGCACGTCTCAAGTTTGCAAAAGATCACCTGCATGTTCTACAGTGCTTCTGGGACAAAGTTCCGCAGGAGATAAGACAAAAGGTGAACTTTTTTTTTAGCAGAAATGCACATTGCTATGTTTGGAGGAAAAAGGGCACTGCACACCAACACCAAAACCTCAACCCAACTTTGAAGCATGGTGGAAAGAGCATCGTGGTTTAGGGCTGCTTTGCTGCCTCAGGGACTGGACAGCTTGCAATCTTTGAGGGAACAATGAATTCAAAACAGTATCAAGACATGTTACAGGAGAATGTCAGGGTAGCAGTCCATTAGCTGAAGCTTAATAGATGTTGGATAATGCAACAAGAGAATGATCTGAAAGACAAGAGTAAATCAACAACCAACTGGTTTAAAAAGAAGAAAATTCGTGTTTTGTAATGGCCAAGTCAAAGTCCTGACCTATGTTCTATAGAACTGTTGTGGAAGGACCTGAAGCAAGCAGTTTATGCAAGGAAGCCCACTAACATCCCAGAGTTGAAGCAGTTTTGTCAGGAGTAACGGCCTAAAATTCCTCCAAGCCAACATGCAGAACTGATCCGACAGTTACCGGAAATGTTTGGTTGAAGTTATTGCTGTATGGGGCGGGGGGGGGTCCCACCAGTTACTGAAAGCAAAGGTTCACATACTTTTTCCAACAAGTGCATGTAATATTGGATTATTTTTCACAATAAATAAAAGAACAAGTATAATGTTTTTATGTTATTTATTTAATTGGGTTCTCTTTATCTAGTTTTAGGACTTGCGTGAAGATCTGATCCCAATTTAGGTCACATTTATGCAGAAATGGAGAAAATTTTACCGGGTTCGCCAACTTTCTAGCACCACTGTAGATTTGTTAGTGCCTGACATCAGTCCATTTCCAGATCACGTCCTGACTTCCAGATAATTAGTGCAGTAACTTAAAAACCATGGTACTGCAGTTTTGATTTGATTGTGTTTTAATTAAAATTATTCCCTGAACCAAAAAAAATCACAGAAACATAACAATAGATTATTTGCAGGATAATTCTGACAGGCAGCATGTTTACCTGTGAAAATATTGTGCCTCCACATGAAGTATTTCACAGAGGCACAATACTTTCATGAAGAAAGAGGATATGTTGGTAGAAGCATTATATATACAATTTCCCACCAACACAGTGCAGCTTTGCAGGAGCTTCCCAGCACTGTATGCTTTTCTCTTTATTGCACTAAATTCGGTATAAACCTTGGGGATAATTTTAACATTAAGGGCAGGAAGAGAATAAGCAGTATCATATCTGCCACCAGATCTTGCTTACAATTTATTTCCATTGAGAGGAAAATATGGAAAATTTTAACATTGAGGGCTAAACAGAGGTGTAAACAAACAATACTCATTTTCCATGATGACATGTAGTGAAAATGACTCCAATTGTTCCAAGGCTCTGATTGCTCAAATAATATTTGGTGTAATCATACAGTTGTCCTTTAAGAGGCACTGTCTAACAAACTGAAAGTGCATCTTGGAAAAGACGATGCCCACTATAGCTTTAGATGTTTCAACTCATATTCATGTCCTTATGAATCAAACAAACCTTTCCCCACTGTATTAACAGACTGAAAATAACACCAGGCTGCCAATGGCACAGTGAGTATTCTTTGTTTTCTAAAGTGTGTTTGAGTGAGGTTCAAGATCAAATCCCTGGTCTGTTTTGAGCCAGATGATCTCAGCTGGAAAACGCTACACTGTGGGTCAGAGCCAAGGGATAAAGGAAATCTGACAAGGCTCCCATGCTTGACTCCTACCAGAGTTTGCTGTTGGTCCTGTTCCCATTTTACATCTGCATGCTGACCCTTATTAATATGAGAATGTGGGAAGTAAAAAAGAATGGGAATAATGTGTTAGGTTAACAAGGGCGGTTGATGGCTTGTGCAGTTTCATTGGGCTGTTGGGCCTGTTTCCATGCTGTATCTCTGCAACGCTGACATAGTGTCAGTTTTCAATATGTTGATGACTCCCAGCTTTATCTCTAGATTGTTAAACTGTATGTAGAATATCCAGTGGTGGATAAGCAAAAAAACTTCCGTCAGCACATGCATTGCGAATGCTATTGTTTAGCCACTCTTCAGCTCTCTCACCAGTATCTGCCTGAAAATGTACCACACTGTTTGCAACTTGGGTATCATTTTATGAACTTCCTGACGGGAAGGAAGGAATATGTAATACTGGGATCCTACTTGTCCAGTCCAATTGCTGCAAGTAAAGGCTCTCCCCATGGTTGTGTTCTTTCACCCCTCCTGTTCTCACTTTATAGAAATGACCATGCACTACCTCCACAGACAAATCCATTAAAATCCTAAAGTTTGCTGATGACACGACTGTAATCTCTAATAATAATCTCCAATAATGATGTGACCTGCTATTAAGAGCTAGACAACCTTGCAGCATAGTGTGCTTGTAACAACTTGGAATTTGACATTAAAAGGACAGTGGAAATAAGGATCAACTTCCCAACTACCCCTCCCCCCCCGGAAATTAACAGCCAGGCCTTGACTGTGGTTAAATCATTCACATTGCTGGTGACTACCGTTACAAATACATTGAAGAGGGCCAAGCACGTTACACTCATCTCTAGGAAAGGCCAGCGGAGATTGTTCTTCCAACGCCAGCACAAGAAACTTAACATCTCAGGGTGTATCCTGATGAATTTTTACTCAGCCATCATTGAGAATATTGTGCCAATCTCTATCATCCTTGGGTTTCCAGTGACCTCCTCCCTGTCCAAGTCCAGGCAACAGCGAGTGGTCCACTCAGCGGAGAAGATCGCTGGCTGTCAGCTACTGACATTAAAAGACCTGTTCATCACCTGAGCAAAGAAAACAGCCCAAAAAATTACTACTGACTCCACCCACCTTAGCAGTCACCTATTCACCAAATTGCCATCGGGGAGACTCTACAAGTCACCCCCACGAACATGCATCATCTCCAAAGCTTTTTTCCTGTAGCTATCCAGTTTCTCAACAAAACTCTAACCGTCCCTGCACAACATCCGTTCAATGGTCTTTCCTGCTCTATTGTTCTGTTGATAATTATTAAGTATGTTCATATGTTCACAATTATTTAAATTTGATTATTGACATATGCACAAATTATTGATTGCTCATGGCAGTTTACACTATTGTAAACACCGTTGGTCATGGCTGTTTACACTATAAAATACAATGTTGGAAAATGCATGGTCATACACTTTGGTAGTAGAAATAAATGTGTGGACCATTTTCCAAATGGGGAGAAAATCCAGGAATCTGAGATGCAGAGGGACTTGAGAGTCCTTGTGCAGAACACCCTGAAGGTTAACTTGCAGATTGAGCCAGTGGTGAGGAAGGCAAATACCATGTTAGCATTCATTTCAAGAGGTCTTGAATACAAGAGCAAGGATGTGTTGCTGAGACTTTATAAGGCACTGGTGAGGCCTAACTTTGAGTATGGTGAACAGTTTTGAGCCCCTCGTCTTAGAAAAGATGTGCTGGCATTGGAGAGGGTCCAGAGGAGGTTCACAAGGATGATTCCAGGAATGAAAGCGTTATCATACGAGGAATGTTTAATGGCTCTAGGTCTGTACTCACTGGAATTCAGAAGGGTAAGAGGGGATCTCATTGAAACCTTTTTAATGTTGGAGGCCTAGACAGAGTAGATGTGGAAAGGGATATTTCCCATGGTGGGAGAGACTAGGACAAGAGGGCACAGCCTCAGGATAGAGGGGCGCCCTTTCAAAACAGAGATGCAGAGAAATTTCTTTAGCTAAAGAGAGGCGAATTTGTGGAATTTGTTGCCAGATGCAGCTGTGGAGGCTAGGTCTTTGGGTCTTTATAAGGCAGAGATTGAAAGGTTCTTGATTGGACATGGCATCAAAGGTTACGGGGAGAAGGCCAGGAACTGTGGTTGAGGAGGAGATTAAAAAAAAAGGATCAGCCGTGATTGAATGGCGGAGCAGACTCGATGAGCCAGATGGCCTAATTCTGCTTCTATGTCTTCCGGCCTTATTGTCTTGTAAATTGTTGATTGCTATTCTGTTGTCTGTTATGGTATTATCCTGTGTTTTATGCTTGGCACTGAACCACCAACACAAAATAATCTGCAGATGCTGTTGTCAAAGGAACACTCACAATGCGCTGAAGGAACTCAGCAGGTCAGTCAACACCAGTTGAAAAGATTAATCGACGTTTCGGGCCGAAACCCTTCGTCAGGACTGAAGGAAGAACTTTGGGGAGGGTTTGAAGAATGCTGGTAGTCGAAAAAAAACAGTAATTTGAAAGACAAAGGAGTGGGGGAGGGGAAGCAGGGAGGTGATTGGCAGGAGAACAATAGTAGAAGGAGGCGGAAATATGAGAGAGGTGATGTGAAATAGGGATAGAGGAAGGGAGGGGGAGGGAATTACTGGAAGTTGTTGAATTCTATGTTCATACCAAGGGGCTGGAGACTACCTAGACGGTATATGAGGTGTTGCTCCTCCAACCTGAGTTTAGCCTCATCATGGCAGTAGAGGAGGCCATGTATGGACATATCTGAATGGGAGTGGGAAGCAGAGTTGAAGTGGGTGGCTACCGGGAGATCCTGTCTGTTGTGGCGGATGGAGTGGAGGTGCTCGACGAAGCGGTCCCCCAATCTGCGTCGGGTTTCACCGATGTAGAGGAGGCCGCACCGGGAGCACCGGATACAATAGGTGACCCCAACAGATTCGCAAGTGAAGTGTTGCCTCACCTGGAAGGACTGTTTGGGGCCCTGAATGGTGGCAAGAGAGGATGTGTCGGGACAGGTTCAGCACTTACGCTTACAGGGATAAGTGCCGGGTGGGAGATCCGTGGGGCTGGACATGTGGATAAGTGAGTCACAGAGGGATTAATCCCTGCGGAAAACGGAGAGGGGTGGAGAGGGAAAGATGTGCTTAGTGGTGGGTTCCTGTTGAAGGTGGCGGAAGTTGCGGAGGATAATGTGCTGGATCCGGAGGCTGGTGGGGTGGTAGGTGAGGACAGGGGGAACTCTGTCCCTGCTGTGATGGCGGGAAGATGGGGTGAGGGCCGAAGTGCGGGAAATGGAGAGATGCGGGTGAGGGCATCATTGATCACCGTAGAAGGGAAACCACGATCCTTAAAGAAAGAGGACATTTGAGATGTCCTGGAACGGAAAGCCTCATTCTGGGAGCAGATGCGGCAGAAACGGAGGAACTGCGAATAGGGAATGGCATTTTTGCATGTGGCGGGGTGGGAAGAGGTATAGTTGAGGTAGTTATGAGAGTCAGTGGGCTTGCAGAAGATGTCAGTGGACAGTCTGTCTCCAGAGATGGAGACCGAGACATCGAGAAAGAGGAGAGAAGTGTCCGAGATAGACCAAGTGAATTTGAGGGCTGGGTGGAAGTTTGAAGTAAAGTCGATGAAATTGATGAGCTCAGCATGGGTGGAGGAAGCAGCACCAATGTAGTCGTCAATGTATTGAAGGAAAGGTTGGGGAGCAGTACCAGAATAGGTTTGGAGCGCAGGCTGTTCCACATAACCAACCAAGGGGCAGGCATAGCTGGGTCCCATGCGAGTTCCCATAGCTACACCCCTAGTCTGAAGAAAGTGGGAAGAGCCAAAAGAGAAGTTAGTAAGTGTTATTAAGTTATTAAGACCCCACCACTAAGCACATCTTTCCCTCTCCATCCCTCTCCGCTTTCCGCAGGGATCGATCCCTCCGCGACTCACTTATCCGCACGTCCATCCCCACGGATCTCCCACCCGGCACTTAACCCTGTACGCGTAAGTGCTATACCTGTCCCTACACCTCCTCTCTTAGCACCATTCAGGGCCCCAAACAGTCCTTCCAGGTGAGGCAACACTTCACTTGCGAATCTGTTGGGGTTATCTATTGCATCCGGTGCTCCCGGTGCGGCCTCCTCTACATCGGTGAAACCCGACGCACATTGGGGGACTGCTTCGTCGAGCACCTCCACTCCATCCGCCACAACAGACAGGATCTCCCGATAGCCACCCACTTCAACTCTGCTTCCCATTCCCATTCAGATATGTCCATACATGGCCTTCTCTACTGCCATGATAAGGCTAAACTCAAGTTGGAGGAGCAACACCTCATATACCGTCTAGGTAGTCTCCAGCCCCTTGGTATGAACATAGAATTCTCCAACTTTCGGTAATTCCCTCCCCCTCCCTTCCCCTATCCCTATTTCACATCACCTCCCTCGTAGTTCCGCCTCCTTCTACTATTGTTCTCCTGCCAATCACCTCCCTGCTTCCCCTCTCCCACCCCTTTGTCTTTCAAATTACTGTTTTTTTCAGCTACCAGCATTCTTCAAACCCTCCCCAAAGTTCTTCCTTCAGTCCTGATGAAGGGTTTCGGCCTGAAACGTCGTCTAATCTTTTCAACTGATGCTGACTGACCTGCTGAGTTCCTCCAGCACATTGTGAATGTTCCACTGAACCATCATCAATTCTAAACAACAGGAATTCTGCAGATGCTGGAAATTCAAGCAACATACATCAAAGTTGCTGGTGAACGCAGCAGGCCAAGCAGCATCTATAGGAAGAGGCGCAGTCGACGTTTCAGGCCGAGACCCTTCGTCAGGACATATTTCAATTCTGGTATGTTTCCCATACTAGCAATAAAGTGATTCTGATTTTTTTTTTTTGAAAAGCAAGTTAAATTTTGGGCCACGGATTCAATGCTGTTAATAGGATTTCCATAACATACATTTATTACTTCTAGACTTGGTTCTTTCAACACACTCCAGGCTGGCCATTCTCCAAAAAAAACGTGTGGCAACACTGAACTGTACTTCTGAGACAACGTTACTCTGGACCAAAACGCACTGTGTTGTGCACCTTGGCCTGGAGAAACGTTGTCTCGTTTGACGGTACACATGTTTATGGTTGAATGACAATAAACTTGAACTTGAAGCTTAATTTGACCTTCATCACTTCATTGTGACTTCAACTGAAAAGGCTTAAAGCTCTTGAATTGCTTTCCTTAACCTGTTAAGTATTCTGTCCAAAATTAGGATGCCCTCACAGACTTACCTCCAAGTAAGATTTTGGGTTATCTGCCAAAGTATCATATACAGCTTGATGTCAGTTTTTCAGTTAATATGGCTTCTGTGAAACATCCACTACTCAATAGGCACTGCAGAAATGGGATGCTAGGAAAAAGAGACAAAAGAGTTTATTTTTTTTTAAATCTCTTTCTCTCTCTGAAGTAGGATCTCAGATCTGAAATGTGAACTCTCTTTCCCTTCCAGATGCTGTTTGACAAGCCGAGAATTTCCAGCATTTCCTGTCTTCCTCCAGCATGCTCAATGTTTTTGATTTTCAAGATCAGTTTTAGCTGCAATAACATCTACAATTGAGTAACATAGGTCTGTAAAACTTGTATTCAGGCTGCCTAGCTAATGCAAGGGAGTCTGCCCATCACTTGTGGAACTGCATACTAGCAAGGAATCATTGCTGTCAATGGTAAGGTTGCAAGGAGAGGGTTCGATGGGGGCAGCAAAAAAAAAAATCAAAAATGTCCTCAGATACTTCCTATGTTCTTAAAAAAAAATCAATCATTTGTAGTTATTTAAATAGCTCAAAAGAAATGGATAGTTAATTAGCACTAAGCATGATTGGATGCTTAATATATCAAAATTGTCAAAAGAAGCAGCAGGAAATATACAGCAGGTCTATCAGAATCCAAAAACGTAAATGTTAAAAATTCAGTTTCTGATAGATCAGGACAAAAATAACTACACTAGTAGGGTGATTGCAATTTGAAACTACTTCCTTCATCCAAAAGCATACTAGTAGCTAATTAAAATGTGATTAATAGCTTTTTTATTAAAGATGTTTAGGAAAACAAAGCACCGAAAGATGAATTTTGGTCACTGAACAGGCATGTTAATGAATAACCGCAAGGGTTTCTAAATTGCCAATGTCCTGGATTTCCATGTTATGAATAACTTTAAACAATAAGTAAGCTTTCAGATCAGTGATAATCAACACCGGCCACTCTATATGGCCTTTTATGATCTTAATTGTTTACATCAGTGAGGAGGAACAGTGAAACACCCTCTTGAAATTTGGCTGACCACCAAAATTCATCTCCATTTTAAATTTGCTTCACAGTAGCATGCAAGTCACAATCTTAATCAGTAACTGTACAGCAGACCCATTCTCAGCAAGACAGCCAGACAGGACTGGATTAATGCTTGACATTTCCCCCAGTCTTTCTTGCTCAACAAACCTCCAAGGGAAATGACAATAATTCTCAGAAATAACAGAAAGCCATCAGGCCTTCAGTGATTATGCTCCAGAACTAAGGTCCCTGAAACTTCAGTATTGAATTTGCAGTTTATAGGCACACTTGTGTTTGCACATACTCAAAGGACATCATTGTCCTGAAGTGTGTTGGAGAACAGGCCTCATATTCAATACTCACAAGACAAATGTCCTCCAGCAACCTGCCTCTACTTCACAAAGTGCCCTTCGACAATAAATATCATGGCCCAACACTGGATGATGCACATCATCTAATTTTTCTCAAAACCACTTCTCAGAAAAGGCAGATATTGATGATGAAATTCACTATTCCCTTCAGAGCACCGGCAGAACCTTTGATTGATTGACCATAGGAGTATATGAGCTGGCACAAAACCTTGATCAGGCAGGAGTGATCCCTGCCTTGCCATCTACCGGTGAGATATGGACTATCCTGGAGATCAGGCATATCAAGGCAATGGAATAGTATTATTAAAACTTTCTCTGTAAAATCCTCCAAATGCATTGGCAAAATATCATCAGCACTGGGCCCTTTGTGCTCCAGTCAGCTACCATCATAGAATCAAACAGCTTGGAATCAGGCCATTGGGCCTGCTTGTCCAAACTGACCATCATTCAGTGTTTAGTCTTTCAATGCCTAAGTGATGAAGGGTATAGATAGGGTAAATGCAAGCAGGCTTTTTCCCACAGAGCTTGGTATAGACTAAAACTAGAGGTCATAGGTTAAGGGTAAAAGATGAAATATTTAAGAGGAACTTCTTCACTCATAGGCGGAATGTGGTGGATGCCAGCGTAAGTGGTGGATGCGGATTTGATTTAAACATTTAAGAGAAATTTGTATAGGTACATGGATGGGAGGGTGTGGAGGGCAATGGTCTAGGCGCAGGGTTGATTGGACTGGGCAGGCACCAGTTTGCCACTGACTAGGTGGGCTGAACAGCCCGTTTCTGTGCTGTAGTGCTCTGTGACTCTATAATTCAAGTGTTCATCAAGACATCTCTTAAAAGCTATCAGTACCTGCCACTCAAATCAAACACGTTATTCTAACTTGTCAAACAAAATGTTAGGAGATGGACAAGGGAAATGTTCAAGAACGTGCTCAAAGCCTTCTTGAAGAAATGCAACGTTTTCACTGACTATTGGGAATCTCTGACCTTATGTCTGCTCAGAGAAGAGCAAAAACATTCAGGTAAGTATTGAGAAGTCTGAGATATACATTGCGAGCACATAAAAACCAGAAGTGGTTGATGGACTGACCACCTTAAAACCTACCCATCCTGATGCTCTGCCTGATTTCCTGCCACATCTCTGTAAGAGCCTCCCGTTAGCACATCAACCTCATCATACAACTTAGAACCCCAAAGAACAGAATGGACACTAGACATTCAAAATCTCGAGGAAATACCTAACAGGAATAAAAGTAACCTTTACACATGTTCTTCTTTATCTTGCCCAACAGCTATCAGTTTGTGTTCCCTTTATGAAATTAAAAGATAGAAATAAAAATTGGTGATTGCAAGAATTTCAATAAAGAAATCCCTAAAGAGAGTGAAACTCACTTGAAATTGCATTTGCAGGCTGATGCCTCTACTCAGATGTAATGGAAACCCGCCATGGAGGAGCTCCACTCAGTCAAACGTGTAAAATCAGCACATTCATGGACTCCTAAATCCTGCCCACTGTCAGCAGGGAGATTCATCAAGCAATGCACTCCGATGAGACAAATAAAAACTGAGTTACTAAACTGAAATTTGACGGTAGCCCAAGCATGAAAACTGATCACCAAGTTCCTGCATAACTTCCAGTACCAACAGCAAAGACAGAGGAGGTGTATCTACTACAACAGAATGTAGATTAGAAACATTTCATTTCAAACAAACAAAAGAGGCAACCCCGAGAATAGAGGAGTCGGCGCATTCAATAAAGCACTTAATTTCCACCTGGCCAAAAGTAGAAACAACGTTTCTTCCCTGTACTCAATCGAAGAGTTTTGAGGTTTGCTCCAGAAATGCCTTAAATCTGCCGCTTTAGATAAATATTTTAACTGAAATCAGTTTTTCTCTCTCGTCCCAGACTTTAGTTGTTATTCAATAGAGTATCTAAACACACTTAATCCCTCCATTTTAAACTACTCAACTCTTCTCTCAACTTTCAGGATGTCCATGGGACCCAAGTCCGTCATCTGGCATTACTTACAGGCGAAAAAAAAGTTTAACGATAACACTTAGAAACTACAACTAATGTTTTTGTGACTTATCTTTCACCTTTCTGCGGAATTCTACGAATTTTCACATCCCAGAAAGACAATTCTGTCAGAGTAAAAAAAGTACTCTTAAGGAACTCAGGGGAAGATGGAGTATCCGGCTTTTCCAGGGCAGCAGGTGGCGCCCGGCTTGGACGCTTTTACTTCGGCAGGTGGCGCTGCGTTTGGAGGACCCGGCCGGTTATTGGCTGCTCCCCTGCCGGCGGGTGGCGCTTCTTGTCGCGGTGCCGGAAGTAGCTGCGGTTGCCATGTAAGATTCCTGTCAGTGTGTGTTGTTGGTCGGAATTCCTTCGCTCTGGTGCGGGAGCGAAGAAAAAAGTCGTCCAAAGCAGCACGGTTGAGGTGCCGCTGTCTGTTCTTTTTAAACCCTCTTCTTCCTCCCTGGAGCGTGTTCGCTTCGTTAAAAGTGTTCGAGAATGTCGGTGGCGGGATTGAAGAAGCAGTTTTACAAGGCGAGTCAGGTAAGGCGGTTGGAGCGGGCTGGGCCGGGGGTCTAGTGCGGGGGAGCGGACTCGCGCCCCAGGGGCTGCCCGCTGTCACTCAGCCGCGGTGGTAGCAGAAACCCTGCAGCTGCCAGCTGTAGCCGTGTTACTGCGGCGCCAATGCAACAACGTCTTCCTCTCCGGCACGTCCCGGCATAAACGTTTTCGATGCTTTTGGTTCGGTTAGCAGTTTGAACCGAGTCCTAACTAGTCCGGTGCATTCTATTTGAATGTAACTTTTTTCCTCTGTGCAAAGGGCTTTTGAGAACGAGAAACAGCAAGGTTTACTAGTTGGGTAACGGGAAACGGCAAAGTTTACTATTTCAAATACAAATTATTGTTTTTGTTACTCAAAATACAAAAAAAAGATCTGACTTTTCCTCAGGTCTTTAGTTACTAGACGTAATTGTTTATAATGTTGCTATTTTAAAAATTGATTTCAACTTTTTATTAATGTGAAAAGCGCACAATCGATTTCCAGTAGATTGTGTTATGTTCCACGATTTTTTTGTGTGTTTCTAATAGTGGTTATCCAGAGAGAATTCTACAGTGTTTGGTGGTTTCATGGAAAAGCATTTGCAACATCTGTTACAACTTAAATATTCAACCCCGGTTAACTTGCTCGTTGCCTGGACGTTTCAAACAAAACATCTGCCATTCCCCGAGGGTAATGAAAAAGTATAGCAATTGACTATAACCAGTAACTGGCGACTGGTACTAGAAAGAATTGCAAGTTCGACTTTAACTAAGCAGTCCAAATGGTATTGTTTCCG
The DNA here is from genome assembly GCF_963921235.1 of Mobula hypostoma. NCBI lineage: Eukaryota > Metazoa > Chordata > Chondrichthyes > Myliobatiformes > Myliobatidae > Mobula > Mobula hypostoma. Next base: position 14,686,334 of record NC_086120.1, on the reverse strand, counting down.
TGGTGTTCATGAATTATGAAAAATCAGAGTGGCTGCGCCAGATTTCTTCTTAATAACTACTTTGATAAAGTTTTTAGTTAGATGCTGCGCAAGGATACATTGGATGTTATGCTGTGTTAATACTATTTGGACGAAGTATTGGAAGATTTAGTAGCCATGGAACGGTTATGTTGTGTAGAATCATATGGGTGAATCTGGACTCTTAGTTCCCTATTTTATATCTTAAGATTATTTTATTGACTTTTAACTAAAGTGTTTTAAAGTGTGCTAGGCACTTTCAGGCATTAAAGTTGAAAGAAGAGATCTGATGAATTGATGTTTTGGTGATTGCAAAAAGGACAGCCTATGTCTTTGGTGATTTTTTAAAAATCAGAAATCCTACAAATGATTATCAAAATATCTATACTGGAAAGTTGTTGAGATTGAGTAACAACTGGAATGGAGATGGATGTAAAGTTCTTCATGGTTGAATAATTAATGTCTTATATTTGAAAAATAGCTTTTTTTTGTTGTAACTCAAAGAAATAACAGTAGACCAAACACCTACTTGATGATAACTGTGGAGAAGTATAGTTTTTTGAAAAGTTCTGGGTTTTTTTTTACATCCCAGATTGGCATGAATTTGTCTTTCTCTATCTGCAAAATGAGTTTTACTAAAAGAATTATAAGAACGAATTTTAGGACTAGCTTAAGATGATATTAATGTATTTAGGACATCAGGTTTGTGGGCTTAGTGTCTTAAATTACACATGTCATAGGAAGGATACAGAAGATGTAGAGCAGGAGTTCCCAACCTTTTTTATGCCATGGATCAATACCATTAAGCAAGGGGCCCATGGACTCTGGGTTGGGAACCCCTGGTGTAGATGGTTTACTTGGATGCTGCTTGGACTAGAAAGCACGTCTTATGAGGAAAGGTTGAGTGATCTAGGACTTTCCTCTTTGGGAGAATGACAGAGGACTTGACGGAGGTGTACAATATTGAGAGTGGCCAGACAGCACCTTTCTTTCCAGGGCAGCAGTGGCCAACATCAGAGGACATCCTAAAGTGAAGTTTAGGGAAGGTGTCAGGTAGGTTTTTGTTTACAGAGTGGCAATTAACTGGAACGCACGGCCAGGCTGATACAGTAGGGATTGTTAAGAGGCACGCTGATGAAAGAAAAATGAAGTGTAATGGGTTATCTGGGAGGAAAGGGTTAGATTGATTGTGGAGCAGCTTTATTTAAGTTGGTGAAACACCGTGGGCTGAGGGGAGTGTACTGTGCTGTACAGTTCTATGTATACGGACTGGAAAATGATCTCTGCAGTAGAACCACTCAGCAGCAAAGTTAAAACTAAATCATTAGTTTTAAGAAATCTCAAGACATTCCTTGGGGAGCATTATTTGTTGAATGCAGTTGTCTAAGTAGACTGTCTCTGCCAGTCACATAAAGACAACTCATTTATGTAATATCTGTTTTCAAGCATACAGTTTTCCAATGATATGTTATATATCCATGTTCTAGGCTGCTGTCAATTTTTTAAAAAATAGAAGTTAATTTAGGGAGATGGTTTGGCCTTATAGAATTATAAATCGGGCTTCCATCTGCAGAGATACCAAGCAACTAGTATGATTTCCTAACTTCCTGGTTGCTGCTGGAATGTAGAAGACTTTGCTCTAGGCAGGAAAGAAAATTTCATGGGTTGGGTGACATGTGCCACTGTTAGAAAGTAGGACATGTTTATCTATGGCAAACGCAGGATATTTCATTATTTCCCAGTTAGAATAAAAAGGATTTTGTAACTAGATCTTAATTATGTGGTTTACTGCTTTTAAATGTGGTCTGTAGAGCACTTGGCAATAGAATAAGTATTTTCATACAAATGCAACGGACTTGTTTTAAAAATATTTTAGTTGTACAGTCATCCCTCGGTATCCGCGGGGCATTGGTTCCAGGACCCCCCGCAGACCCCAAAATCCGTGGATGCTCAAATCCCTTACATAAAATGACGTAGTATTTGCATATAACCTATGCACATCCTCCCGTATAGTTTAAATCATCTCTAGATTACTTATAGTACCTAATACATTGTAAATGCTATGTAAATATACTGTATTGTTTAGGGAATAATGACAAGAAAAAAATGTCTGTGCATGTTCAGTACAGATGCAATCATCACCATCCGCGGTTGATATTTTTGCTCCGCGGTTGGTTGAATCTGTGGATGCAGAGGGCTGACTGTATACTGTTTTTGGTACATATTACGTAGAATATATTTGAATATCTTGGTTTGTGTATAGATAATAAGCACTTGAATTATGTTCTGAAGAGTAATTGTGATTCTGCTTGCAAATATTTTGATGAAGTAGGAGTGATGATGAACTGCTTGCCCCGTCATTTGCAAGAACAAAATCTGAAACTTTATGAAACTGTGTTGTGGTTGTTCACTTGCAGATGGAAGCAAGGTTATGCTAATGCCTGTATTTTGTTGTAGACCTGAAATTGGCTATTTCTATAGTGTTTGCTTGGGCCAATTACTCACATAATATGCCATAAGCATCAAATGTTTTGAATAGTTCATGTCCAATTTCCTATGGTGTTCTTCAAAGAGTTTTATAGTATTTATTTTAGTCCATGTGTATAAAAAGAGGAGTTTCAATCTGAGTGCCTTTGACAAAAGGGAATTTATATTCTGTAGGATGGTGCATAGAACTTGCCCTGAACATGTATTTGAGTCCTGGAGAATCATTAACCTAAAATCTTCTGATTTGATAATGATTCTTAAGACAAGTGAATAATTACAATTTGGTTCTTTCATTTCAGAGGATTTCCCCATTTGCTTGTTGTTATCTTGTAATGAGTGGTAAGAGATCTGTTTAGCATAGTTATATTGTTGGATGCAACATGAATTTCACACTTAAAGGCAATTTCTAAGTAGCTATGACCATTATTGAAATAGTATTTAACCATCTGGCTTTGGGGCTTTTAGGCAGTACTCAACTAAGAATTATACTATTAAAATTAATACTATTACAATGAACTGTTGTTGGAGAGTTATTGAGTGTTATTGGAGTGTTATTATTCAGACTTAATTTATTTTATCATGCACTGAACCACAATGCTTTCAATAGTTCATCAGTTTAAGAGAATTTCCCAAATTTTAGCTGAGTTAGTTGATTACCTATTCTTTACTTCCCAGTTGGAGCAATTTAGATGGGAATTAGCAACAGTGTTAGTGCCGCTGGTGCCTCACAGTTCCAGGGGCTCAGATCCAATTGTGATCTTGGGTACTGAGCATGTGGAGTTTCCATGTTCTCTCTGACAGGAGTTTTCACCATTAACCTTGTGTTCTGCCTTTAAGTTTGCCCTTCTAAAGTTTATTACTTCACACTTTTGTGAATTTACCTCCATTAATGGAACATTGACAGGATACAAAGCTTGTGACAGCCAAGTTTCTGTAATGGACACATTATAATTGGTTTAACTGATCCATACTCCAAGTTTGTCACTCTTTTGTCTGATACTTCCTGTATTAAACACATTTTAACATACCCAGCGTAACTGCATTTCTGTCCGATACATTGCTCATCCTTTCTCACATTCTCTCTATTTATTGCATCTACCCTTACACCAACAGGTCTATCGTCTGACCTGTCATTCTGGTTCCCATTTCAAACCTCCCTTGGTAAACCTGCCCACAAGAGCATTGATCTCTCCTGAGTTCAGGTGTAATACTTTTGTACAGCTCATACCTTGTCCAGAAGAGATCACAATTGTCTAATCTTCCCCCCTGCTCTAAATCTATAGATTAGAGTAACGGAATTACAACATGGGCTGTAATTTCAGAGTTTAATTCCTGCTGTTTTCTGTAAGGAATTTGTATGTTCTGTGTGACCGAGTGAGTTTGCTGCGGATGCTCCAGCTTCTTCTCTCATTCCAAAAGACATACCGTCAGGGTTAATGAGTTGTGGGCACGCTCTGTTGGCGTCAGCAGCAAGGCGACACTTTCAGGCTGCCCAGCTCAGTGCCCAATGATTTGATGTTAGTGACACATTTCACTGTATGTTTCAATGTACATATAACAAAGCTAATCTTTAATCTCTTTAAATTTTCAGCCACACATTTATCTGTCATATTATCCATCCTTACCCTCAGTGGCATTGGCAGCAATCCAAAGATTGCTATCCTTGGTACTGCTTTGTAACTTCTTTGGTCTCTCCATTTGCTCTTCAGGACTTCATCCCTTTCCATAGTTATGTTGTTGGTACCAATGTACACCATGACCTTTGGCAGCTCACCCTCGCCCTTAAGAATGCTGTGGACTCAATCATCCCTAACCCTGGCACCTAATCGTAATGATCCAGGAGTAGCAGAAGGGATTGTGGAGGCATTAGTAATGATCTTTCAAGAGTCACTAGTTTCTGGAGTGGTTCTAGAAAACTGGAAAATTGCAAATGCCACATCAATCTGTAAGAAAGGAGGGAGACAACAAAGGAAATTATAGGCCAGTTAGCCTGACTTCAGTGATTGGGAAGATGTTGAAGTCCATTATTAAGGATGAGGTTGCGAGCTACTTAGAGGTGCATGATAAAGTAAACCCAAGTCAGTATAGTTTCCTTAAGGGGAAATCTTGCCTGACAAATCTGTTGGGAATTATTTGAGGAAATAACAGGCAGGATAGACAAAAGAGAGTCAGTGAATGTTGTTTACATTGATTTTTTCAGAAGGCCTTCACAAGGTGCTGCACATGAGTTTGCTTAAAAAGTTCAGAGCCCTTGATATTACAGGAAAGATACTAGTATGGATAGAACATTGGTTGATTGGCAGGAGGCGAAGAATTGAAATAAAGGGGGCCTGTTCTGGTTGGCTGCTTGTGACAATGGTGTTCCGCAGGGGTCGGTATTGGGACATTTTCTTTTCATGTTGTATGTCAACAATTTGGATGGCGGAATTATTGGCTTTGTGGCCAAATTCACAGACAATGCAAAGCTGGGTGGAGGGACAGGTCATGTTGAAGAAGCAGGGAGTCTGCAGAAGGACTTGGACAAATTGGGTGCGTTGGCAAAGAAGTCGCAGATGGAATATAGTGTCAGGAAGAAATGGTCATGCACTTTGTTAGATGGAATAAAGACATAGACTATTTTTTAAATGGGGAGAAAATTCAAAAATCAGAGGTGCACAGGGATCTGGAGTCCTATGCAGGATTCCTTAAGGTTAACTTGCAGGTTGAGTCGGTGGGAAGGAAGACAAATGCAATGTCGGCATTCATTTTGCGAGGACTGGAATAAAAGAATAAGGATGTGATACTGAGGCTTTATAAGGCATTGGTTAGACTGCAATTGGAGTATTGTGAGCAGTTTTGGACCCCTTATCTAAGAAAAGATATGCAGGCATTGGAGAAGGTCCAGAGGAGGTCCACGTCAATGATTCTGGGAATGAAAGGATTGATGGGGGGGGGGGAGCATTTGATCTACAGAATTTCTTGTCTGTTCCCCCAAATATTGAATCCTCTATCACCACTGCTCTCCTTTTCTCTCCCCTTCCTTCATCTAATTCTTTATTTTGAACAGTGAAGAAGATTTTTTCTTTCCTCATTATGCAGTTAATCTCAATCAGTGGCCTCAATAATTTAACAGATAGGATCCTAATTTATTAGATTTGAATCCTTTCATAAATTGAATTGTGCTCTTAATCTCTTCTATGGCATCTTTTTTACTTTTTGGAGATGAACATTGAACTACTTCTTTTGCATTTGGGATCTTAGCATTTTGCAGAAAAACATTGCAGTGCTGGAGCTCTGAAACTCACAATAGGCGATAATGAAAATATTCACAAGCTCAGTAGCGTCTGTGGAGAGCAAAACAGAACTTTCTGAGATCAAAACTGGGAAGAATTGAGGGAGTGACAAAAAGCCAAAAGAAAATGTTTGTAATGGCATGAAGAACAGTACAAAATTACAAAAAGGGTGATGGAATTCGGCAAAGACCTATCAGCATCAGTGAATGACAAATAGCAGCTGGGGCAGTTGTAAGAAGATGAAGACAAAAATGTGAAGTGACCAAGAGGGAAAGAGAAAAGAGTATGAATGCTGTAAGTATGACATATAATGTCGAGGATTGCCAATCTGAAGTTGTTAAACTTGATGTTATGTCCAGAAGGCTCTAATGTCCTTATTTGGACATTATGCTGCTCTTCCTCAGACTTACAATGAGATGTGAGGGAACAGTGTATGAAGCTGATGTCAGAATGGGAAAGGGTTGGGGAAGGAAGGTACCCAAACAGAAATCCTGTCAGAGAGGAACAGGGCTTTGAGTAGTTATTCAAGGAGGAAGACAGTGGATAAGTTATTTTTGCTGTTTTCTGCTTGTCAAACTATTCTTTGCATTTCTGGTCAGATGCTAAAAGCACTTCATTGGCTTTGTATCTACTCGGCACAATGACAATAAAGTTGAATCTAATCTGATCTAATTTGTTAAAAGTTATTTTGCTGTGCTGCTCCATAGCTGGCAGGGATGAGACAGGTTCAATGCTGGATCATTGTTGTTGTGAAATATAATGACCTTTCTGGGTTAGTTCTTTTTGCTCATTGAATCGTTGAAAATGTGCTTTATTTCTCAGATAAATAAGTTCCAATCAGCTGAGAGTGTCACTCAAATAATTGGAACCTTTGTATTGTGATACAGTATTACAGCAGAATCTCTTCCTGACAGGTGGTATGGATCAGAAATTTGTAGAATGTTAAAATGAAAGGTATTACTAATAGAAACGTAGAAAACTTACAGCACAATACAGGGCCTTCGGCTCACATAGCTGTGCCAAACGTGTCCTTACCTTAGAAATTAATGATGGAATTTACTGACTCTTTTAGTCATTTAATGATTTTAGCTTCCCTACACTAGTACAAAATACCTCAAACTCACAAGATCATAAGACAAAGGAGCAGAAGTAGGCTGTTCGGCCCACGGAGTCTGCTCCGCAGCTCCCCCATGAGCTAAACTATTCAGCTCGTACTGCAATATGGTAGAAATCATTTATATTTGCTTTTTTAGTGGTGATTATTGGACATGGAAGAATTTTTTTTTAAATATGAGCTGCATTTGTTGGAACTAAGGAACCAGTACTTTTTGTTTTGTTGACTTTACGCATGTTTAAATTTAAAACTAACCACCAGTATATGATGGATGAGTCAATAAGCTCAAAGGTGTTACAATAAATTAAAGTATAGTTTTCAGTCTCAGTCCCATTGCTGTTATTTTTTTTTCCTGTTTTCTTCTCATAACTCTTGCTGCAAAAGCAAAAACCTCTACTGCTTAACTATTTTATTTTATTTGAGATATTAAGCAGTATAACAAGCACTGACTATTCAACTTTGAGGTACGTTGTGGAATCACCAGGTATTGATAAGGAGCATGGACACTGACTTTTTCTTTCCCGCCACCACCCTATGCTATCTGTTTCCATTAGACTAAATATGTATAATCAGACTGCTGAGTCACTGAAGATGTGCTAAACCAAGCTGGAAATCAAATTGGGGATCTTCTTCTCAAGGTGGCTTTGTGTGCTAAAAATTGTTTTACCACTTTTTTCATTAATTTTTCCACTTTAGTGTACAGATAGTTTGTTACTTTAGCATGGCTGTACTAGTTAACTGGATGCTATAAATGTTAAACCTGCCCAATTAGATATTAAAAAATATATGGATTAGTCTAAAAAGAAATGGAGAGTCATGTTTATCTCTTTATTTGCAGTGCTTCCTTAAAATGAAATCTATCCCCTTTGCACATTTGACTTCTATAAATAAACTTCATTATAGAATTGTAGAACACCACAGTGCAGAAATAGGCCCTTTGGCCCATCTAGTCCTTGCTGGACCTTTAATCTGCCAACCCCTCCCATCCATCTCCCACATCGTCCTCTTTAACAGTCTTATCAGCCTCATCCACTAATGCCGGACTCGCAAGCAGCGTGACTGGTTCGATGAGAATGATGAGGAGATACAGGGTCGACTTGTTGAAAAGCATCGCCTTCGTCGTGCCCATCAGAACGACCCATCATCAGCTGCCAAGAAAAACGCCTTTACCAGTGCTTGCAAGATAGTTCAGAATAAACTGTGTAAAATGCAAGATGCTTGGCTGGGCGCCAAGGCAAATGAAATACAGGGATACGCTGACAGAAACGACTTGAGACGATTCTATGAAGCCCTCAACAGTCTCTACGGACCTCAGTCTCTCAGGAGTTCCCCCCCCCTCCTGAGTATAGATGGTAGAACTCTCATTACAGAGGAGGCTCAGATCCCCTGCAGAGATGGGCTGAACACTTTGAAGCCGTCCTCAACCGACCGTCATCTATTAACAATGAGACGATAGACAGGATTCCCCAGGTCGATATCAACAGCGCCATGGATGACCCACCGTTAGTAGCCAAAGTTATGGAAGCTGTCAGTCAGCTATCCAGTGGCAAAGCCCCAGGGGCAGACGCCATACCTGCAGAGATCTATAAAGCTGGTGGTCCTGTACTTATAGAGAAGCTCACTGAGTTGTTCAGTCTTTTTGGAAGGAAGGATCCATTCCTCAGGAACTTAAAGATGCATCCATTATACACCTCTACAAGAGGAAGGGCAATTGACAAGTATGGGACAACCACCGAGGAATTTCGCTGCTCTCCATCGCAGAAAAAACCCTTGCAAGAGTCCTGCTAAATTGTCTGGTCACTCATCTGGAGCTGGGCCTGCTGCCAGAGTCACAGTGTGGCTTTCATAAAGGTCGTGGGACTATTGACATGATTTTTGCCACATGCCAACTTCAGGAGAAGTGTCAGGAGCAGAATCACGAACTCTACACAAATTTTGTTGACCTCACGAAAGCCTTCGACACTGTCTGCCGACAAGGCCTGTGGAGGATCATGTCAAAGTTCAGCTGCCCCGCCAGATTCATTCAGATGGTTCGCCAGTTCCACGATAGCCAGAGTACTGGACGGCGGAGAATCATCTGAGGCGTTCCCAGTCACCAATGGTGTCAAACAGGGCTGTGAGCTCGCACCGACACCGTTCAGCATGCTGCTTACTGCCATGCTGAATGATGTCTTCCAGGACAGTGATGCTGGAATCGGCCTCAAGTACAGAGTGGATGGGAAGCTCTTCAACCTGGGGAGACTTCAAGCTATTACCAAAGTGAAGGAGTCTGTTCTGAGAGACTTCCTCTTTGCCGATGACTGCCCCTTGTATGCTCGCTCAGAGGCAGAGATGCATGTCAATATGTACAAATTCTCCACGGCTTGTGACAACTTTGGACTCACCATCAACGTCAAAAAGACCGAAGTCTTGCACCATCCTGCCCCTCATCCACCATACACAGAACTGAAAATCACAATCAAAGGACAGAAGCTACAGACAGTTGACCAGTTTACTTGCCTTGGCAGCACCCTCTCCCGAGCAGTGACCAATGATACAGAAGTTAACTGCAGAATAGTGAAGGCAAGTTCCGCTTTCGGTAGACTGCACTCCACTGTATGGGAACGCTGAGGAATCAGTCCAGCAACAAAACTGAAGGTCGACAGAGCCGTGGTGCTCACTACCCTCCTGTATGCCTGTGAAACGTGGACTGTGTATCGAAGGCATGCAAGACAGCTCAACCATTTCCACGTGACTTGGCTTCTCAGAATATTAGGCATCAGATGGCAAGACGAAGTACCAGACACTGAAGTTCTCTCTAGAGCAAGTCTACCATCAGTCCACACACTGCTGATACGAGCACGGACCCAGTGGGCAGGTCATGTCATCCGCATGCTGGATGAGCACATACCCAGCAGCTCCTTTTTGGGAAACTCTCTGCTGGAAGACGCTCGCATGGAGGGCAGAAGAAACATTACAAAGACACACAAAATGCCTCCCTGAAGTTGCTTGACCACCTGGGAAACACTGGCACAAAACCGCCCTACCTGGCGCGGCCTTATCCACAAGGGCTGTCAAGCTTACGAAGCAAGGCGCATTGCTGAAGCACAACATAAGCGCGAGCTGTGCAAGTCCAGAGCCACCAGCGCAACAACTGCAGTGCCTACACATGTCTGCCTAACACGTGCCAGGACATTTTGTGCCCGAATTGGCCTGACCAGTCATCTTCAGACACACTGCATCCAGTCTCAAAGTGACTAATGGTGTCGAGGTCTTCATCGATGACAACAATGGACAAACAATCCATGTACCTGTCCAAGTTTCTCTTAAATGTTGAAATGAACCCCACATTCCCTGGTTGCGCTGGCAGCTCGTTCCACATTCTCACTACCCTCTGAATGAAGCCATTCCCCCTCATGTTCCCCTCTAAGCATTTCAGCTTTCATTCTTCACCCATGAACTACTTGCATTTACTTTACCAATAACCCTCAGAATTTTGTATACCTCCATCAAATCTCCCCTCAAACTTCTACATTCTGGCAGCATCCTTCTAAAATTTCTCTGCACTCTTCTGATCTTATTTATATCTTTCCTGTAGCTGGGTGACCAAAACTGGACACAGTAGTCTAAATTTGGCCTTGCCAACGTATTACACAATTTCAACATAACATCCCAACTCCTGTATTCAGTACATTGATTTATGAAGGCCAGTGTGCCAAAGCTTTCTTTATCACTCTATCTACCTGTGACACCACTTTCAAGGTATTTTGGATCTGTATGCCCAGATCCCTCTATCCTTCCACACTCCTCAGTGCCTTACTGTTCACCACTTTGGTCCTCCCAAAGTGCAACACCTCACACTTGTCTGCATTAAATTCCATCTGCCATTTTTCAGCCCATTTTTCCAGCTGGTCCACATAGCACTGCAAGCTTTGATAGTTTTTTCGCTGATCACTACACCCCCAATCTTGGTGTTGTCCGCAAATTTTATGATCCAGTTTACCATATATCATCAGAATTGTTGATATAGATGACAAACAACAGACCCAACATTGAACCCCGCAGCACACTACTAGTCACAGGCCTCCAGTCAGAGAGGCAGCCATCTACTACCGCTCTCTGGCTTCTTCCATGAAACCGATGTCTAATCTATTTTACTACCTCATCTTGAATGCCAAGCGACTGAACCTTTACCAACCCCTCATGCGGGACTTTGAGCAAGGCCTTGCTAAGGTCCATGCAGACAACATCCACTGGCTTGTCTTCATCAACTTATTTGGTAACTTCCTCGAAAAGTCTTATAAGATTGGTGAGACACGACCTACTGCGCATAAAGCCATGTTGACTATCCCCAATCGGTCCCTATCTATCCAAATATTCATACACAGTGGCATGCAAAGGTTTGGGTATCCCTGGTCAAAATTTTTGTTACTGTGAATAGTTAAGTGAGTAGAAGATGAACTATTCTCCAAAAGTCATAAAGTGAAAGCTGAAACATTCTTTTCAACATTTTAAGCAGGATTAGTGTATTATTTTTGTTTTGTACAATTTTAGAGTGAACAAAGGAAAGGAGCACCATGCAAAAGTTTGGGCACCCCAAGAGATTTGAGCTCTCAGTTAACTTTTACCAAGGTCTCAGACCTTAATTAGCTTGTTAGGGCTCTGGCTTGTTCACAGTCATCATTAGGAAAGGCCAGGTGATGCAAATTTCAAAGCTTTGTAAATACCCTGACTCCTCAAACCTTGTCCCAACAATCAGCAGCCATGGGCTTCTCTAAGCAGCTGCCGAGCACTCTGAAAATTAAAATAAATGATGCCCACAAAGCAGGAGAAGGCTATAAGAAGATAGCAAAACGTTTTCAGGTAGCTGATCTTCAGTTGGTAATGTAATTAAGAAATGGCAGTTAACAGGAACGGTGGAGGTCAAGTCGAGGTTGGAAGACAAAGAAAACTTTCCGAGAGAACTGCTCGTAGGATTGCTAGAAAGGCAAATCAAAACCCCCGTTTGACTGCAAAAGACCTTCAGGAAGATTTAGCAGACTGGAGTGGTTGTGCACTGTTCTACTGTGCAGCGACACCTGCACAAATATAACCTTCATGGAAGAATCATCAGAAGAAAACCTTTCCTGCATCCTCACCACAAAATTCAGCATCAGAAGTTTGCAAAGGAACATCTAAACAAGCCTGATGCATTTTGGAAACAAGTCCTGTGGACTGATGAAGTTAAAATAGAACTTTTTGGCCGCAATCAGCAAAGGTATGTTTGGAGAAAACGGGTGCAGAATTTCTTGAAAAGAACACCTCTCCAACTGTTAAGCATGGGGGTGGATCGATCATGCTTTGGGCTTGTGTTGCAGCCAGTGGCACGGGGAGCATTTCACTGGTAGAGGGAAGAATGAATTCAATTAAATACCAGCAAATTCTGGAAGCAAACATCACACCGTCTATAAAAAAGCTGAAGATGAAAAGAGGATGGCTTCTACAACAGGATAATGATCCTAAACACACCACAAAATTCACAATGCACTACCTCAAGAGGCACAAACTGAAGGTTTTGCCAGGGCCCTCACAGTCCCCCGACCTAAACATCATCGAAAATCTGTGGATAGACCTCAAAAGAGCAGTGCATGCAAGACGGCCCAAGAATCTCACAGAACTAAAAGCCTTTTGCAAGGAAGAATGGGCAAAAATCCCCCAAACAAAAATTGAAAGACTCTTAGCTGGCTACAGAAAGCGTATACAAGCTGTGATAAGCAACACTTTCAGTACGCTGGATGAACTCAGCAGGTCGGGCAGCATCAGTCAGAAACGATGAGTCGACGTTTTGGGCCGGAACCCTTCGTCAGGACTGAAGAATGAAAGACGGGGAAGGATTTGAAGAATGCTTGTAGCATCAGTTGAAAGACCAGTAATTTGAAAGACAAAGGGGTGGGAGAGGGGAAGCATTGACATCATAGCCCTGAAAACAATGGGTGGTAGAAGAAGGAGGCGGAACCATGAGGGAGCTGGGGGAGGGGGCAGAGTGAAATAGGGATAGAGGAAGGGAGGGGGAGGGAATTATCGGAAGTTGGAGAATTCTATGTTCATACCAAGGGGCTGGAGACTACCTAGATGGTATATGAGGTGTTGCTCCTCCAACCTGAGTTTAGCCTCATCATGGCAGTAGAGGGGGCCATGTATGGACATAACTGAATGGGAATAGGAAGCAGAGTTGAAGTGGGTGGCTACCGGGAGATCCTGTCTGTTGTGGCGGACAGAGTGGAGGTGCTCGACGAAGCGGTCCCCAGATCTGCAGATTATTTTGTGTTTACAAGCTGTGATACTTGCCAAAGGGGGTGTTACTAAGTACTGACCATTCAGGGTGCGCAAACTTTTGCTTCGGGCCCTTTTCCTTTTCTGTTATTTTGAAACTGTAAAAGATGGAAATAAAAAAGTAATTTTGCTTAAAATATTAAAGAAATGTGTCATCTTTAACTTTATACCTTTTGGAAATCAGGTCATCTTTTACTCGCTAAGCTGTTCACAGTAACAGAAATTTTGACCGGGGTGCTCAAACTTTTGCATACCACTGTATCTGGTCCCTTAGAATACCTAACTTTCCCACTACTGGTGTCAGGCTTACTGGCCGATAATTTCCTGGTGTATTCTTGGAGCCTTTCTTAAACAATGGAAGAACATTAGCTATCACCCAATCCTGTAATGGAACAATATTAGTTATCATCCAATCCTGTACCTCACCCATGGCTAAGGATGCTTTAAATATCTCTGCTGGGGTCCTTGTAATTTCTGCACTAGCCTCTCCCAGGGCCCAAGGGGACACCTCATCAGACCCTGGGGATTTAACCACTTTAATGTGCCTGAAGACAGCTAACAACTCCTCCTTTGCAATTTCTGTAGCATCAGTGACCTCGCTGCTGCATTGCCTCACAGCTATAGACTCTGTATCTGTCTTCCAAGTGTAAGCAGATGCAAAAAATGCATTTAAGATCTCCCCTATCTCTTTCAGCCCCATGCATAGATGATATTGCAGAGGATCAATTTTGTCCCTTGCAATCCTTTTGCTCTTAACTTATCTGTAGAAGCCCTTGGGATTCTCCTTTGCCTTGTTTGCTAGAGCTCCTTTTAGCCCTCTTGATTTCCTCCTTAAGTGATCTCTTGCATTTCTTATACTCTTCAGTACCTCATTTGTTTTACCTGTCTGTACCTGCTGTGCACTCCCTTTTTCTGATATAGGGCCTCAAAATCTTTCTAAATCCCAGGTTCCTTAGAAGTTTGTATGTTCCTGTCAGAATAAAAGGTATAAATGTTATCCTTGCCATTTTTCCTGACAAGAAAATACAAACACTTTACTCTTAAAATTTTACTTTTGAAGGCATCACACTTCCCAAGTACACCTTTGCCAGAAACCAACCTGTCCCAATCCTCACTTGCCAGATCTTCTGTCTAGTTGGAACTTCTATGTACTGATTAAGGAAACTTTCCTGAACACATTAGACAAACTCTTTCCCATCTAGCCATTTTACAGTATGTGAGTCCCAATCAATATGTGCCAGGTTGAATTCACCTACTATCACAACCTTCTGTTCCTTGCAAAAGACTGCAATCTCTTTACAAACTTTCCTCCTCTCCATCCTGTGAATTGTTGGGTGGTCAGTAATATTCCATTAACATGGTCATACCTTTCTTATTCCTCAATTCTACTTATAAAAACTTAGTGGACAAGCTCTCCAGTCTGTCCTGACTGAGCAGTGCCATGGCATTTTCCCTCACTAGTATCGCCAACCCACCTGTCTTAAACCCTTCTGTTCTATCACGTCTAAAACAATGGAACTCTGGAGCATTGAGCTGCCTGCCCTACCCCACTTGCAACCAAGTCTCACTAATGGCTAAAATGTCATAATTCCATGTACAGATCCATGCCCTAAGCTCATCCACCTTTCCTAGAATATTCCTTGCATTGATGTATTTGCAGCTCAGAACATCTGTCCCACTATGCTATACCTTTTAATTCCTGACTTTGTGTAGGCTTAACAACATCTTTCTCCACAACTATGTCACCATCTGTTCTTGTGCTCTGGTTCCGATCCCTCTGCAACTCTAGTTTAACCCCCTACCCTTCCATGCAACACGAGTAAACCTTCCCACTAGGACATTAGTCCCCCTCCAGTTCAGGTGCAAACTATTCCTTCTGTACAGGTCCCACCTTCCCTCTAAGAGAGCTCAACGATCCAAAAATCTGAAGCCCTCCATCCTGCACCGTCTTAGCCACTTGTTAAACTGTATGGGCTTCCTATTTCTGGCCTCAAGTAGCCATGGCATAGGTAACAATCCTGAGATCACAGCCCAAGGGGTCCTGTCCTTTTAACAGCACCTAACTCTCTGAACTCACTGTGCTGGATATCGTCACCCCTCCTGCTTGTGTCATTGGTACCAATGTGGATTGCAATCACTCACTTTCCCACTTAAGAATGCTGTGGACTCAATCCAAGATGTCCCTGACCCTGGAGGCATCTGGAAATCTCATTCTCACCCCTAGAATCTCCTTTCTGTTCCCCTAACCAATGAATCAGCCATCTCTCCAGCTTCCTTCTTCTTCCCCCTTCCCTTCTGAGCCACAGTACCTGACCTCTGTGGTTTTCCTCTGCTAGGTCATTTTCTGCCGCCCCCCCCCCCCCCATCCCCCAGTATCCAAAGTGGATACCTGTTGTTGAGGGGAATGGCCACAGGAGTACTCTGCATTGGCTGCCTATCCCCTTTTACTCCTCCTGATGGTCACTTTTGTTCTATACCTTGGGTGTAACTACCTTCCTGTATGCCCTGTCTATCAAATCTCAGCCTCCTGAATAATTTGGAGTTCGAGTTCTAGCTCTAATTCCTTAACATGGTCTGAAAGAAGCTGTAGCTGGATGCACATCTTGTAGTTGAGGGAGACTAGAGGTGTCCCTGCCTTCCCACTCCTGCAAGAGCAGCATTCCACTATCCTGCATGGCATTCCCACTGCTCTAAATGTGCAATAAGAAAGTAAGAATAAATAGTGCCTGTCTTCGTGGAAGTTCTGATCAGCCAAAACCTCAACTTCACATTCTAACACAGGCCCACTCATGCAATGGCCACTCCACTTAAACCTAACTTTTTACTGGCCAAGTGCTTGATTAATGCACAATTTGATGTCTTTTCAGGAACTATCGCACTCAAAATGTGCTGACTGCTCATGCTTACTTCTTTTAAACTCTCCCTCCCTCTGCAATCCAATGTCTCCTTGGGAACTGTGGTACGCGAAAGTCGTAAGAATTATCACTGAATAGGATCTCTCAACGGGGATTAATTGGATTAAAACTGCAACAAAAAAGATAAGCAGGGGGTGCTTTACCAATTAATTCTCAAGGGGTCAATTTCAATATTGATATAAAAATGCTGTAGGGCAGCGTGTTGCCTTGGTCCACCATCAGTCATTATTGTCAATCAACTGGCTTTGGGTAAAAGTTGCACTCTACTGGCTTGAGAAACATAATCAATCTTAACATTTCATTGTAATGCAAAATCCAGTCGTCTTGAATGCACTCACTGTAGCCTCTACACAAGCTTTCTCCATGTTTGCATGTGCTTTCTCCATTAGTATTTCGACTTTGCAGTTAGCATATGCTGCTTCATTTCTGGCATGGGCTCCTGCTGCAGCTATGCTAGTTGTAGTTTAGTTTGAGCATTGAAAAGTTGCGATCAATGCACCCACCGCATTCTGACCTGACTTCCAGGGCTCGGCAATTGAGGTTGATGGGGTCAGAAGCTGACATAGCATATGGCATTCAGATGCATCTCCAGTCTGTGGGCGACGCCTTTGAAGACGAGTTATCTTTTCACTCTGCTGCCCTCGCAGTGCATTGCATACAAAGCTAGGCAGGGAGCTGTACCACCTTCTATAAAAAGAACCCAAGGCAGAAGTTTTTATTAAGAACTTTGTGAAAAGATATTGCTGTTTCAAGGGCAAATAAAATGTAGATGGAGCTGGATGTCTTTCTACAGGATTTGCTTCGTCGAAATCCAAATTAACTCACGCAGGAAATGATGTATTAAAAAAAACCAATGAACAGGAAGTGGTTTTTGTACAAAATGAACTAATACAAAATGAACGGCACCGCTAGAGGCAGAACAAGAGGACAAAAGGAACTATTGGCCATTAAAAAAGATTTTCAGGAAAAAGCTGAAATTCATTGATAAGAAAGTGATAAGCATAACATGATTTGGTCGTGTCAGCAGGGATTTGGAAAAAGGAAATTGTGTTTTAACTGGAGTCATTTTATTTTGAACATGCAACAAGGTATGTAGAAATGAGGGGCCTGTGGATGCAGTGTACTTAGATTTCCAAAAAAAACATTTGAGATGAAAAATAGTTACATTAAAGAAAGGGTTTTGAGGCTGAAACTAATGTTCGCTGCCATTCATAAGGAATTGGGTAATGGATAGGAAACTAAAGAATATGGAATACATTGGCCATTTTCAAGTTGGTAAACTGACTCTTAAGATCAGTAAACAACAGGAATTCTGCAGATGCTGGAAATTCAAGCAACACACATAAAAGTTGCTGGTGAACGCAGCAGGCCAGGCAGCATCTCTTGGAAGAGGTGCAGTCGACGTTTCAGGCCGAGTGTCCTGACGAAGGGTCTCGGCCTGAAACGTCGACTGCACCTCTTCTTAAGATCAGTACTGCAGTTTCTGCTGCATAAATAAAAAAAATAAAATGTATCGAAGTTTGTTGCCAATCCAGAGGTAGTGGGAAAAATGCTGAAGGAGTTAGTCTACAAAGAGATGTAATCAAACCGAATAGAGTCATTGAATAAAAATGTAAGTTCAATGATATGGCAGATAGCAAAGAGAACTCTTATACTGCCAGTATAAGATCTGAAATAAGCATGCATGTATCAGCAACTCATTAAAAGAAAACAAATTGGTCTTTACAATGAATGCTTATTTACAGTGTCATTTAATTCTACAACTAATTTTCCCTGAAACACAAACAAAATGCTGAAGGAACTCAGTAGATCAGGCAACATTTATGAAAATGAATAAATAGTTGATTCAGGCTGAGACCCTTCATCAGGACTTGATTGTGTTCATTCTGTTTGTAATCTAGTCTCACCACACTCCCATCAACTACTCCAGATTTTACCATTCATCTATATATTAGGGGCAACGAATGGACAAGGGAGTCACGTAGGGAGCGATCCCTGCGGAAAGCGGGGGTGGGGGGGGAGGGAAAGATGTGCTTAGTGGTGGGATCCCGTTGGAGGTGGCAGAAGTTACGGAGAATCATATGTTGGACCCAGAGGCTGATGGGGTGGTGGGTGAGGACAAGGGGAACCCTATTCCTAGTGGGGTGGCGGGAGGATGGAGTGAGAGCAGATGTGCATGAAATGGGGGAGATGCATTTGAGAGCAGAGTTGATGGTGGAGGAAGGGAAGCCCCTTTCTTTAAAAAAGGAGGACATCTCCTTTGACCTGGAATGAAAAGCCTCATCCTGAGAGCAGATGCGGCGGAGACGGAGGAATTGCGAGGAGGGGATGGGACTTTTGCAAGAGACAGGGTGAGAAGAGGAATAGTCCAGATAGCTGTGAGAGTCAGTAGGCTTATAGTAGACATCAGTAGATAAGCTGTCTCCAGAGATAGAGACAGAAAGATCTAGAAAAGGGAGGGAGGTGTCCGAAATGGACCAGGTAAACTTGAGGGCAGGGTGAAAGTTGGAGGCAAAGTTAATGAAGTCAACGAGCTCAACATGCATGCAGGAAGCAGCACCAATGCAGTCGTCGATGTAGCGAAGGAAAAGTGGGGGACAGGTACCAGAATAGGTTTGGAATATAGATTGTTCCACAAAGCCAACAAAAAGGCAGTCATAGCTGGGACCATTATGGGTGCCCGTGGGTGCCCGTGGCTACACCTTTAGTTTGGAGGAAGTGGAAGGAGCCAAAGGAGAAATTATTAAGAGTAAGGACTAGCCACACTCAGGGTGGAGGAGCAACACCTTATATTCCATCTGGATAGCCTCCAACCTGATGGCATGAACATTGACTTCTCAAATTTATGCTAATGCCCCACCTCCCCCTCGTACCCCATCCATTATTTATTTATATACACACACACATTCTTTTTCTCTCTCTCCTTTTTCTCCCTCTGTCCCTCTCACTATACCCCTTGCCCATCCTCTGGGCTCCCCTCCCCCCTTTCTCCCTAGGCCTCCTGTCCCATGATCCTCTCATATCCCTTTTGCAAATCAACTCTCCAGCTCTTGGCTCCATCCCTCCCCCTCCTGTCTTCTCCTATCATTTTGGATCTCCCCCTCCCCTCCCACTTTCAAATCTCTTACTAGCTCTTCTTTCAGTTTGTCCTGACGAAGGGTCTCGGCCCGAAACGTCGACTGTACCCCTTCTTATAGATGTTGCCTGGCCTGCTGCGTTCACCAGCAACTTTTATGTGTGTTGCTTGAAATTCCAGCATCTGCAGATTTCATTGTGTTTCAGTCTTCATTTTATTGGATAGCAGTCGAGACTGCACTGTCATGTGTCCTACTCCTGCTCATGTTCTTTGGACTTAACAAAGCTATTCATTTATCAATACTGGCATTGTTTGCTTAACATATCAGTACAAATACATTTAGAGAAAGTCATGCTTAATTCAATAAGCCTTTGAGATAATTTAAGTTTCTCCTACTGTTACAAGACATGTCAAGTAACCTAAATAATACACAAATTAATGTTTTCCTGAGAAAATCTGTGCTCGGAGGAATAAAGTACCCCAGTATTTTTCATAACTGATTCTCTCCCTTGCTTTATACTTCTCTGATGAAATTGGACCTCTTTTTGTTTCCAAAAGGTTTTCTAAATTGAGATCATGACGTAGTGATTCCAAGGGAAAACCTAGCGAAGTTCCACAGCCTAAATCTAAGGTAGCAAGATCACTGCTGACTTTTGATTTTGGGTTTCTGATGCAGCAGAAATTCTGAACAATTTTAGGAATGTCAAAGATGAACATTGTTGTTATACCACCTGTATTCTGGAACAATTCCACAAATTTGAACTCCGCCTTTTTGGCCAACAGTTTCTGGACTTGAGTCAGTGGCCATAATACTTTGCAACACACACAAAATGCTGGAGAAACTCAGCAGGTGAGGTAGCATCTATGGAAATAAATAACTGGCACCTCCCTCCCCTTTCTTGATATCTCTTGCCTCCATCACTGGAGGCAAATTGTCTACCGATTCCCACGGCGAGCTTGACTATACCACTTCCCACCCTGTCTCCTTTAAAAATGCCATTCCCTTTTCTTGTGTCTTTTGTCTTTGCCGCATTTGTTCCCAGGATGAGGCTTTTTTATCCAGGACATCAGAGTTCTCCTCCTTCTCCAAAAAAAGGTGTTTCTCTTCCTCCACCGTTGATGCTGCCCTGACCTGTATCTCCTCCATTTCCCAGACATCCGTTCTCACCCTATCATCCCACTGCCTTAACAGAGATAGAATTCCCCTTGTCCTCACCTACCACCCCATGAGCCTCCACATCATGCTACCAGCAAACATATCTTTACCACACTCCCACTTCTTACTCTCCGCTGCAGCAGAAGTGCTACACTTGCCCATTTTCCTCTTCCCTCACTGCCATTCAGGGCCCCAAACAGTCCTTCCAGCTGAAGCAAACATTTCATCTGTGAATCCCGTTGGAGTCGTCTATCAGCTGCTCCTGATGTGGTCTTCTCTACATCGGTGGGATCTGACATAAATTGGGGTGTGCTTTGAAGAGCACCTCAGCTTCATCTGCAAAAAGTGAAGTTTCCCGGTGGCCAACCATTTCAATTCCACTTCCCATTCCCATTCCAACAAGTCAGTCCATGGCCTCCTTGTTTGCCACGATGAAGCCACTCTATTTGGAGGGGCAATGCTTCATGTTCATCGTCTAGGTAGCTTTCAACTTTACGGCAATTTCTCCAACTTTCGGTAATTTTTTCCCTCCCTCCTCGTCCCCTCTTCTTTATTTTCCCACTCTGAACTCTTACCTCTTCTCTTTACCTACCTATAACCTCCCTTGCGGCCCCTCCTCCTTTCCTTTCTCCCATGATCCACTCTCCTCTCCTATCAGATTCCTTCTTTCCAGCCTTTTCCACTTCTCACCTCCCAGCTTCTGACTTTCATCCGCCCCCCCCCCCACCTTCCACCACGCACCTGGCTCCACCAGTCACCTAGCTTGTCCTCCTTCCCCTTCCCCACCACATTGTGGCATTTTCTCCCTTCCTTTCCAGTCCTGATAGCTTTAGAGTGCAGTGTGTTTTTGTTCTTTTGCAGTAAAGGAGATCTTGTGTGGTGTTGTAGCACTGTTGTTAGGTTGTTGGACTAGTGATCCAAAGGTATGCACAAAGGCCACAAACCCAACACGAATTCAATGGTTGACTGAGCAGCAGAAATCCTCTCTTATATACCAGATTGATCTCTGGGGTAGCAGAATTGTCAAAAATGGAGAGAGATTGAACACAGGCCTCACACATTAAAAAGAAATAGAGGTGTTCTCATTGAAAAGTAAATTCTTCTTTAGGGGCTTGATCGGGTAGAGGCTGAGTTGATGTTTCTCCTGGTTTTGGCGTCAAGAACCAGGCATTACATTTTATTTTAAATAAATGGTTAAATGTTTCAGAGTTTAAAACCTTTACAGTCAGCCAGAAGTAAATCCTTTGAATTTTCAACCCAAGAGGATTGTGAATTCTTGGTGGCTGTGTTTCAAGATGGGCCAGTAGTTACTGAGAATTAGAGGATGTAGCATTAAAACTAGAAAACTGCACTGCAATGAAATGAGGACAGAGCAACTAAAAGGAGTTAAATAGCTTTACCATGCTCTGGCTTCCTATAATTTTCTAAGTCATGAGCTGCTTAGTACAGAGATCTCAAAGCACTGGAGGAATGACAGCAGTACCACCTCCATAAAATCCTCCAAATACATTGGCAGCATAGACACACCACTGTTGGCTTTGGCTCCCAGAACAGTGTTTGCAATATTAAGGTCTTAATTACACATGGTTGTTTCTAATGGGCAGTCTATATTCTTTATATGCTTGAGACTATTACTGAAGTGGATAACACCATTATGACAATAGATTACCAGGCTGATAAAACTGATTCAAAGATGTTCACAAAATCTTCATGAAAATATAAATGAGAGGAAAAAATATGGCTTCCCAATTAAATTATGGAATGCGCTGCCTGAGGAAGTGATTGAGGGCTGTATAATAATATTTAAAAGACATTTGGATGGGTACATGGATAGGAAAAGTTCGATGGATTTGGGCCAACTATGGGTAACTGGGACTAGCCGAGATAATTTCTTGATCAGTATAGACCAGATGGACTCTGTGCTCTATTACTCTAACTCTGAGAATCACTGGGCCTGAATACACTCAAAACTGAAAACGAACTTTTGAAATGACATTGAGGACCTTGTGTGAATTCATCACAAGCACTCAGAAGCCTAGAACAGAGGATAGGAGGAGCTTGCAGTTGCCATGGAACTAGTCTATGGCAGATTCTAAATAAACCAATTGGAATTTTTTAAATTATGGTCACATATACTCAGATATAGTGAAAACTTGTCTTTCATACTGTTCAAGCAGATCAAATGATTACTCGGGTCATTCAGGTCGAACAAGGTAAGACAATAATAGAATGCAGAATAAAGTATGAACAGCTGCAGAGAAAGTGCAGGTAGGCGACAAAGTACATTTCATAACAAGGGAGACTGTGAGGTCAGAAGTCCACCTTATCATTCTAAAGAACCGTTTGGTAGCCTTATAAAAGTGGGGTAGAAGTTGTTCGAGCCTGGTGATACATGTTTTTATCCTCTGCCTGACGGAAGAGGGGAAAAGAGAAAATGTCCAGAGTGGATTCACCTCAACAGCTGCTTCAGAACCCTTCCAACCCCAAGGGAATAGTCATCTGTGTTGCAAGAGATGATGTGATGTGGGGATGGCTGAAGGAATTAAAGTGCTGAAAGATTCTCCTGGTTGGATACTCCAGTGTCTGCGGAAGCACAATTTATGCATTGTACCTGAGAAGAAATCCTGGTGACATTTATAGTCTGCTTTAATGAAAAGGAAATCCACTGGTTTCCAGAGTTAGTGTCCCAGCTTGCCTTTGTGATATGCAAGTTTTCTGTTGCTTTGCAGAGGCAAGAGGTTTCATTTTTGTGTAGGTAGACCTGTTAAATATTTGGTATTCTCTAATCTTTCTGCCAGCCTTACTATAAGTTCACCAAATGAAGTTCAGAAAACATGCAAGTTGGTGAGTGAGGGTGAGTGCTGTGGTGGGGAGGAGAGATAATAGTGCAGAGTACTGGGTAAAGAGAAATTCTGGAAGTTGGGAGTTTTAAGTAGCTTGATTTGGAATGTGCTGATGCTTTATTTGGTCAATTGACAAAGCAAAGCAAATTAATTTTCTATACTGTTTGTGTAATGGTTGTGTTGGATTGGGGATGGCAGTGAGAGAAGAATTAGCTTTTCTTTTAACAATCAAAGGTTATTTTGATTTGCAAAGCAATATACGGTGGATTCTGGTTAATTGGGACACATTGGAACCAGTACATTTTGGCCCAATTAAGCCCTGCTCTAGTTAGCTGAGGTTTCATGGAAATAGTTTAAAAACTATTACAGAGCACATTAGAACATGACCAGTACTACTGCATTATTGTAAAACTCTATTGTAACTCTATAGTTATTGACACAAGAATTCATCGCTGCTGTTCCCATCACAGCCAGATAGTGGACTGCCTTCATTGCCTTCCTGCATAAAGTCAAAATAAAACATACAAAATGATCAGAAATCACTGCTTTCCAAATGGATAACATTACACAAGCACATGCAACTAACACTATTTTTAAAACTGATTGCTTTGTAATATCTAATGGCTGTTTATGGCATCTCCAAGCCTGAATGCTTGAAACCGCAGTGAGCCAAACAGTTCCAAATTGTCTTGCTGTTTATTTCTTGCCAACCATCAGTGACAGAAATCACTGCTTTTTGAACACAAACACAAATGATGCTATTTAAAAACTGTTCTTTCTCAGCACTGTTTAGTGTCTTAACGTCATACAAGTATATGCGACTAATGCTAATTAGAAACGGTTTGGCAGCAGACTCCTGCCCCATTTAAGTAGCATAGTGTCCCAAATAAGCAAAGAGAATTCACGTTACTTTCTTGATTAGTTTTTGTTCTATGAAAGTTGTCCCAATTAACCGGAATCCACTATGCTGATACTATGAATGCTAAAATTTATGACGTACTGTGAACAATAAAATGTTCTATACTAGTCGGCCTCTTAATGATTTGACATCAATCTGCCTGGCTCTTGCTTAAAAAAAACAATTTTGTACACCATTGGGTTAAGCTAAAAAATATTTTGTGTGTCACAAATTATTCTTAACTAGATTACTGACTGATGATTTCAAGACAGGGTTGAGTTGTTTGGGACAGCAGAAAGAAAATTTTAGTGGCCTTGGTAAAATCCAATTTTTAGGAGCCGCTGAACCCGAGAATTGGCCACAAACCTCACGAGTGTTCAATTGCCCATTGCTAGGAAGTAGATATGTAACCACGGAATAAGATTATCTTCTTCAGAGTCCCACTTGAGGTCAGCCACCTTCCTGTGAATTTTAGAAAGAGTTAGACCATGAGATTGTGGTGCTTAAAAGACATGATCAGTTGGGGCTACCAGAAAAAATGGAAAGAAAATTGGTAAGGCAATGTATAAAAAAAAATGGGTGACAAATTATCCCAGGGAATTATTTAGGTCAGGGTGTTCACAAGGCCTTTTGAAACTAGTATAAAAGACATTCAACAGGAGTTTGTAGAGTTTGCCAAATGTCTGGAGGGATAGAGAGAATTTTAAATATTGTTAACAGATACAAAATGGATACGGATCTTTATTTACTTAAGCAAAGTGGTTCGATTCAGTAACTTTTCCAATAGACCTACTGGAAATGCTTTTAAACAGCCAGAATTTGTGAAGTATTTCCTTTCAAACAGCAAATGGCAGGGTTTTATGTGGGTTATGTGACATAGTTGGCAAGATCTTGAACTGTTAGATTTAAAGATTTTTGTATAGAGATTTCAAAGATGTGTTTATTTTAATTTGTGATTTAATAGAAACAAAAGTAAAATGAAATGAGTGGTTTCTGTTGAGTAAGTTATAAGGGAAGAAGGTATCCTGTCACAGTAACTGAGCAGTTTCAC
Source organism: Mobula hypostoma (assembly GCF_963921235.1). Classification (NCBI taxonomy): domain Eukaryota; kingdom Metazoa; phylum Chordata; class Chondrichthyes; order Myliobatiformes; family Myliobatidae; genus Mobula; species Mobula hypostoma. Next base: position 14,661,213 of record NC_086120.1, on the reverse strand, counting down.
TCTTAAAGTAACCATCATCTAAAATCAGTGGCATGTACTTTGATTAAGGTTCCATGGTAATGGCTGCCTTGTTCTACTCTGTGGCTGTGTGTCTGAAGTAATCCTAGATTTTAGATCTCAGTCATGTGCATCAACACAAGATCACATTTTTTTGGAGAAATAGTTGTGTAATAATAACCTTTTGAATAATTTATTTCTCTCCACTAGCCAAAGAGACCAAAGCCAATTGCACCTCTTTTATTCTGCAAACCTGAGATGGTGTCAGCTCATTTAGCATAGAAGCAGGATTATATTGGAGACACATACCTTCAAGGTCGGCAAAGGTGCGGCAGGTACAGCGACTTAGTCAATTTATCATCCAATATTAATCAAGGTTTGGTCTAGGGGAGCGGCCTGTCAAGGGAAGTGCCCTGTGAGAAAAATGCGAATCTTTTGCTCAAGAGTCTTCGGCGAGGAGGCTGAGGGAGGAGACTACGCCACATAGTTGGAGAGGGTGAGAGGTGGTGAAGAAATGACAGGTAAACTGATTCAGTGTGATGCTTGCATGATGTGGGAGATCAGGGACACAGATGGTGCCTCTGGCTGCTACAGCTGTGAAAAGTGTGTCCACGTTCAGCTCCTGAAGGACCGTGTTGGGGTACTGGAGAAGCAACTGGATGACCTCAGGTTCATTCGGGAAAGCGAGAGTTTTCTGGACAGGACCTACAGCGAGATCATTACACCGAAGGCACCGGAAGAGAGAAGGGGGTCGACAATGAGGAAGGGATGGATGCTTGGAGTACAGGACACCCCGGGAGATGTACCTCTTGAAAACAGGTTCATCCTCTTGGAAGCTGTCGGGACAGAAGACACTGCCAGTCTGAGAGGTGGACAGGTCTGTGAGTCAAAAATTGGCGCTGAAGCAAAGCCGAGGAGACAGACGTCGGGCAGAGCCGTGGTAGTAGGGGACTCCATAGTGAGAGGTACAGAAGGGGGTTTCTGCGGCAACAGGCAGGATTTAAAGATGGTGTGTTGCCTCCCTGGTGCCAGGATCAAGGACGTCACGGATCGATTGCAGAGCATTGTCAAGGGTGAAGGTGAATAGCCAGAAGTGGTAGTGCATGTCGGCACAAATGACATCAGGAAGAGGGGGAAAGACATTCTGCAGCGTGACTTCAGAGAACTCAGAAGTAGGCTGAAAAACAGGACCTCCAGGGTGGTTATCTCCAGTTTGCTTCCAGTTTCTCCTGCTGATGAGGGCAGGAACAGGGAGATAGGGGATCTGAATGTGTGGTTGAGGAGCTGGTGTGGAAAGTGGGGATTTAGATTCTTGGACCACTGGGATCTGTTTTGGGGCAAGGATGAATTGTACAAAAGGAACGGGTTGCACCTTAACAGGCGGGGGAACCAGCATTCTGGCAGGCAGGTTTGTCACTGCTACACGGGTGTGTTTAAACTAAGTAGTTGGTGGGAGGAGAGGAAATAGTTGGTGGGAGAAGAATAAGGAAATATAAGAGAAAGAGAGAATAAGGAAAGTTAAGAAAGACAACAGAATTAATGAGGCAGAAAGCTCAGGAAAGGACCGGTGAGTATGGCCAAGTGCAATAGGAATCGATGTGAAAGGTGAAGGGAATAATGGATTAAAAGTATTATATATGAATGCACGAAGTATAAGAAATAAAGTGGATGAGCTTGAGGCTCAGTTGGAAATTGGCAAGTATGATGTTGTAGGTGTGGTAAACGATATATATATATATATATGTTGTAACTGGGTTACCTGTCTGGACGCGCCCCTCTGCTGACTGCCCCTGTGGCTCCTCCCACAGACCCCTGAATAAAGGCGATTGGGCCTTGGCTCCTCCTCTTAGTTCAGGGGCAGACGCTCGGCATGCTGGAGATCACATTTTACTGCGAATAAAAGCCTTTCAGTATTTACTCTACTTCCAGTCTTTTGGAGTTATTGAAGGTGCATCAGTAGGAATAACAGAGACATGACTGCAAGAGGACCAGGGTTGGGAAATGAATATTCAGGTATACGTCCTATCGAAAGGACAGACAGGTGGGCAGAGGGGGTGGGGTGGCTCTGTTGGTGAGGAATGAAATTCAGTCCCTTGTGAGGGGCGACATGGAATAGGAGATGTAGAGTCAGTGTGGATAGAACTGAGAAATTGTATGGGCAAAAAGACCCTAATGGGAGTTATCTACAGGCCCCCAAACAGTAACCTGGATATAGGGTGCAAGTTGAATCAAGAGTTAAAATTGGCATGTCGCAAAGGTAAAGCTACAGTTGTTACGGGGGATTTTAACATGCAGGTAGACTGGGAAAATCAGGTTGGTACTGGACCCCAAGAAAGGGACTTTGTGGAGTGCCTCCGAGATGGATTCTTAGAGCAGCTTGTACTGGAACCTACCAGGGAGAAGGCAATTCTGGATTTAGTGTTGTGTAATGAACCGGATTTGATAAGGGAACTCGAGGTAAAGGAGCCATTTGGAGGTAGTGACCAAAATATGATAAGTTTTAAACTACAATTTGAGAGGGAGAAGAGAAAATCGGAAGTGTCAGTATTGCAGTTGAACAAAGGAGACTATGGAGCCATGAGGGAGGAGCTGGCCAAAGTTGACTAGAAAGATACCCTAGCAGGGATGACAGTGGAACAACAATGGCAGGTATTTCTGGGAATAATACAGAAGGTGCAGGATCAGTTCATTCCAAAGAGGAAGGAAGATTCTAAGGGGAGTAAGGGGTGACCGTGGCTGACAAGCGAAGTCAAGGATAGTATAAAAATAAAAGAGAAGAAGTATAATATAGCGAAGATGAGCAGGAAACTTTTAAAGAGCAACAGAGGATAACTAAAAAGGCAATACGGGGAGAAAAGATGAGATACGAAGGCAAGCTAGCCAAGCATATGAAGGAGGATAGTAAAAGCTTCTGTAGGTATGCGAAGAGGAAAAAATTAGTTAAGACCAAAGTTGGGCCCTTGAAGACAGAAATGGGTGAATTTATTATGGGGAAAAAGGAAATGGCAGACGAGTTGAACAGGTACTTTGTGTCTTCCCTAGTGAAGACAGATCCAATCTCCCAGATGTAATAGTGGCCAGAGGAACTAGGGTAACGGAGGAACTGAAGGAGATTCACATTAGACAGAAAGTAGTGTTGGATAGACTGATGGGACTGAAGGCTGATAAATCCCCAGGGCCTGATGGTCTGCACCCCAGGGTACTTAAGGAGGTGGCTCTAGAAATCGTGGATGCATTGGTAATTATTTTCCAATGTTCTATAGATTCAGGATCAGTTCCTGAGGACTGGAGGGTAACTAATGTTATCCCACTTTTTAAGAAAGGAGGGAGAGAGAAAACAGAGAATTATAGACCAGTTAGCCTGACATCAGTGGTGGGGAAGATGCTGGAGTCAATCATAAAGGATTAAGTAGCGGCACATTTGGATAGCAGTAACAGGATCGGTCCGAGTCAGCATGAATTTACGAAGCGGAAATTATGCTTGAATAATCTTCTGGAATTCTTTGAGGATGTAACTATGAAAATGCTCAAGGGAGAGCCAGTAGATGTAGTGTACCTGGACTTTCAGAAAGCCTTTGATAAGGTCCCACATAGGAGATTAGTGGACAAAATTAGAGCACATGGTATTGGGGGTAGGGTACTGACATGGATTGTAAATTGGTTGGCAGACAGGAACCAAAGAGTAGGGATTAATGGGTCCCTTTCAGAATGGCTGGCGGTGATTAGTGGGGTACCGCAAGGCTCGGTGCTGGGACCACAGCTATTTACAATATACATTAATGATTTAGATGAAGGGATTAAAAATAACATTTGCAAATTTGCAGATGACACAAAGCTGGGTGGCAGTGTGAAATGTGCAGAGGATGTTGAGATAATGCAGGATGACTTGGACAGGTTGGGTGAGTGGGCAGATGCAGTTTAATGTGGATAAATGTGAGGTTATCCACTTTGATGGCAAGAACAGGAAGGCAGATTACTATTTGAATGGTGTCAAGTTAGGAAAAGGGGAAGTACAACAAGACCTTGGTGTCCTTGTTCATTAGTCACTGAAAGTAAGCATGCAGGTACAGCAGGCAGTGAAGAAAGCTAATGACATGTTGGCCTTCATAACAAGGGGAGTTGAGTATAGGAGCAAAGAGGTCCTTCTGCAGTTGTACAGGGCCCTGGTGAAACCACACCTGGAATATTGTGTACAGTTTTGGTCTCCAAATTTGAGGAAGGACATTCTTGCTATTGAGGGAGTGCAGCGTAGGCTCACGAGGTTAATTCCCGGGATGGCGGGACTGTCATATATTGAAAGATTGGAGCGACTGGGCTTGTATACACTAGAATTTAGAAGGATGAGAGGGGATCTGATTGAAACATATAAGATTATTAAGGGATTGGACACACTAGAGGCAGGAAACATGTTCCCGATGTTGGGGGAGTTCAGAACCAGAGGCCACAATTTGAGAATAAGGGGTAGGCCATTTAGAACGGAATTGAGGAAAAACTTTTTCACCCAGAGAGTTGTGGATCTGTGGAATGCTCTGCCTCAGAAGACAGTGGAGGCCAATTCTCTGGATGCTTTCAAGAAAGAGTTAGATAGAGCTCTTAATGATAGCAGAGTCAAGGGATATGGGGAGAAAGCAGGAACGGGGTACTGATTGTGGATGATCAGCCATGATCACAGTGAATGGCGGTGCTGATTCGAGGGGCTGAATGGCCTACTCCTGCACCTATTGTCTGTTGTTTCCAGTTTTATATGGCTTAGGTCCACATCAGTTGAATTTAACTATAAGTTAGAAGAATCTAATTTTTGGAGAAGGGGGCTGGAACCACATGGCAAAAATAATTAGTGGGCTTTGAATGGTTTGTATCAAGCACAGTTATGATTCAAAATTTCTCCGTTATCACAAGGTACATGAGCTTTGAAAGTGCCTTCTGTAGTCTCCGGATGTGCACTGAAAGAAGTCAAAGACAAGATATTAGAAATGGGGGAAATGGTCATTATGCTTACATCTGGTTACAGCTTCTAAACTAGAAAGCAAGTGTGTCTTTATTCATGCTCTGCTTAAAGATTAAGATCAGTTGGGTTAGCACTCAGTCCCATTCTGGTATTCACTCTGGGATAATACAGTCACTGAAGAGCATGCTGTTTCTTGTTAATTTGTTCCTCCCCACTAATCTCCCTCCTGACACTTAATCCCTGCAAGCGGCCAAAGTGCTATACCTGCTCATTCACCTCCTTCCTCACCTCCATTCAGGGCCCCAAACTGTCCCTCTAGCCGAGGCAGCACTTCACCTGTGAATCTTTAGGGGTCACCTATTGTATCCAGTACTCCTGATTAGGCCTCCTCTACATTGGTGAGTCCTGTTGAAAATTTGGAGATCGCTTCATCAAGCACCTCCACTCCATCCACCAAAAGCAGAACTTCCTGGGGACCAAACATTTTAATTCCAATTCCCATTCCTGTTCAAACATGTCAGTTCATGGCTTCCTCTTGTGCCATGATGAGGCCACCCTCTGGGTAAAAGAGAAATACCTTGTATTCAATCTGGTCGCCTCCCATCTTATAGCGTGAATATCAATTCCTCCTTCCGGTAAATAAAATTATTTCCCTCCCACTCTCCTCTTCTTCTATTCCCTACTCTGGCCTCTTGCCTTCCCCTCTCCCAACCTTCATTCTGGTGTCTTTCCCCCTTCCTTTCCAATCCTGAAGAAGGGTCTGGACCTGAAATGTCAACTGTTTCTCCAGCATTTTGTATGTGTTCCCTTGGAACTGCATCCCATACACTTAACGGGAGGGAGAATTGGAAATTGTGGTTAGTACAGCCATCTCAGTGGCTGTTGTGGGATCTAGATTGATTTGTGGCCAGGATAGACCCTGGAAAATTAGTTTATAGTGATCTCTTATCAGGTGGTTTAGCTTTGAACTCTGGTGATGCCACATTAGCTGCAATTATATTTATTTTTGAAATTCAAAAGATGTAGCTCCTCTACTATATCCAGGAGTTCAAGGTATGCCTGGGATGAGCTGTCTTTGTGGTATTCTTGAGAGCTTTGGCATCAATCTTTTTCTGGCAGTACTTCCAACTTGGTTTTCGGGAGTTGGGTTGAAATGTTTAAGTTTAATTTATCAAGTTTCTCACCATTTAGAAAGTATTGAGATGTATTTTCTTGGACCAAGATAGATTACTTGCCAAATGGTGCAGTTTGAGAAGCTAACTTGATTTATGTTTTAAATTTGATTCATCATTAGCTCAGGAAGAAACTGCTCACTGTAAACAAACCATTCAGAAATGACTCTGAGTTCCTGTATCAGGTTGCTTGTAGCTTCAGACTCCAGCATAGTCATAGTCATACTTTATTGATCCCGGGGGAATTTGGTTTTCATTACAGTTGCACCATAAATAATAAATAGTAATAAAACCATAAATAGTTAAATAGTAATATGTAAATTATGCCAGTAAATTATGAAATATTGCCTCAGGGTGTCTGACCCTCCAAGGGAGGAGTTGTAAAGTTTAATGGCCACAGGCAGGAATGACTTCCTACGATGCTCTGTGCTGCATCTCGGTGGAATGAGTCTCTGGCTGAATGTACTCCTGTGCCCACCCAGTACATTATGTACTGGATGGGAGACATTGACCAAGATGGCATGCAACTTGGACAGCATCCTCTTTTCAGACACCACCATGAGAGAGTCCAGTTCCATCCTCACAACATCACTGGCCTTATGAATGAGTTTGTTGATTCTGTTGGTGTCTGCTACCCTCAACCTGCTGCCCCAGCACACAACAGCAAACATGATAGCACTGGCCACCACAGACTCGTAGAACATCCTCAGCATCGTCCGGCAGATGTTAAAGGACCTCAGTCTCCTCAGGAAATAGAGACGGCTCTGACCCTTCTTGTAGACAGCCTCAGTGTTCTTTGACCAGTCCAGTTTATTGTCACTTCGTATTCCCAGGTATTTGTAATCCTCTACCATGTCCACACTGACCCCCTGGATGGAAACAGGGGTCACCGGTACCTTAGCTCTCCTCAGGTCTACCACCAGCTCCTTGTGTCACCAATAGGAATTGGTCTGTATATTTATATTGAAGGCTATGGATAAAATCTGGCTTGGTTGCATTCCTCTAAATGGATGATGTCTGAGCCAAAATGTGGAGGAAAAAACCTTATTGCCTATGAGTACCAAATCCCTGGTTAGGTACTGAAATGAGTGAGACCCTACACACTTCAAGTTTTGGAGAAGTAAAGAAGGTAAGGTAAGGTAAAATCAAGATGGTTTGGTACAGCCATTTGATCAATGTAGATTCAACAACTGGTAATTTTAATGTTTAATGATAGGAATAGCTTTACAAGGGCTCAATTTCTTTTTGTAAAGAGATATTCTAAAGAAAACATACTGTTTTCTCATTTTCATGTTGACCCACTCAGGCCATATGGCGTTTCTAATTTTAGCTCGAGTGCACACAGATCAAACCACCATGAAGTTATGTTTCAGAATATACTGAAGTGGTATGACTGTGACTACACTCTAGCCTTTTTGACTTGTGAAAATAGAGTTTTGCAATGTAAGATTGTAGATTTACTTTAGAGTTTAACATTATAGGTAATGATAAAAGTGCTATGTAATAGTGGCCTTAAGTGACTTGCATTTCACAATGTTTTGCTTGCTGCAAAGCAAAAATATCAGGTTTCCCAGTAGCTGATTGTTTATTGGCTATTTTGTTTGTTGATATAACCGTTAGTCCATTGCAGGTACAGTCTAGAAACGGTATGATCTGTGGTTCTGCAGGGTGGTCAAGTTGAATTAAAAGCCTGTTTCAGTAATAGTGACAATGAAATTACCTAATCATGTAGAAGCCCATCAGGTTCACTTTTGTTTTCAGGCGTGGAAATCCATCATCATTATCTGTGTTTGCCTATATTCACTTCCAGACCTATCATTATGGTTCTCTGAACTGCTACTTAAGTGACAACTATGACTGGACATCTGGGCATTGCTAGTGAGATCTAGCATTCTACCAGCCTAACTAACAACTTGATAAAATACAGAAAACATCTTTAAGATATGAGCCAAAAGTCCTTGGGATAACTATGTGGATGTCAAGAAAGGGAAGGAGTTGTTGTGCATTATCATGTCCTTGGAACACTTAAGTGAATTTCTATATTAGATTGGATTACATTTCATTGATGCATATTCATATTTGAAATCCAGTTCAGAAGGAGAAAGTATTTGTACAAAAAAAATTCCTTCAGGTGCATGTTGGTATTTACACTCATTTTATAGAAATAGGATTTAAACCAGAATAAATTAAGGTACAGATTGGTTATGCTGCCAGAAACTTTTGTTGCATAGCTGTACCTAATGTTAATTACACTGCTGTCCAATCGAGTAAAAGTAAATCTCCAAACAGAACAAAGAATGGTCGATGATTCAATTCTTCCTATCCTTGTTGAAAGAATGCATGGAAATTTGTTTGGGAAAAATTCCTAGATTATCAAGTGTGTGTGCTCAGTGCTTGTGTGCGACGTCCCGTCCACGCAGCAGTTTCCAGTCATATTGGGAATCCTTGCTGTTGCACCAAGATTCTCGCTTTGTAAGCCCATTTGATGAACAGCCATCCGCATGAAAAGAAACTATACTTTCCACAACAAAACAATGCTAGAGTGGAAGTAAGTCCTCTTTGACTCTGTGGGACTGCTTAAAAAGAAGAACAATAATTCACAAATAGGGGAAGATGGAGTGTTAATTTTTGAGTCAGTCAACGGGTTACTCGAGTTATCTAGAACTTGGGAAGGTTAGTCCTTTCAAATATGCTTCTCAGAAGTGCATGATGTATTAGTTTGTAAAGTAATTGCCTTGTGATAAAGATTAAACTGACAATATAACTTGGTTCCCATAATGTAGAGCTATTTCTTATAACTGATGCAGAAATACGGTGGATTCATGCTGTCCCTACTGATAGCAAGTAGTATGGTACAAATTTCACAAGAGGCTCTGTCTTTCCGAAAGTTCATGATTCTGCAGAAACTTTATGATTACTTTATCAGTACAGGTTTGTATCATGAAATGTGATGGGAGATTTTTTAAAATTCATTGGGCATTCTTGAACTATTAATTTCAGTGCAGAAAATGTTTTTTTGCCAGCTGTGAGACTAGTTTCAGTAGTCATTATGGTTTGCTTGATACTGCCACTGAGTCCACTGTTTCTCTTTCACCACTAGTACTCAACCTTTATTCCTCTTCCCCTTGTTATTTTTCTGAGTCCCCATTTTCTTTCCACCCTACTTTCTCTGAACACCCCGATCTTCTTTCCTCTGACCCCTGCAACCTTCTTCCCTCTCCTGACCCTGTCCAATCCCTGTTGTCTTCACCATCCCCTCTAAGGCGGAATGTTCTGTCCTCAATAAGGACCTTGCCTTTGTCCCACTGCACCTACACCTCAATGAATTCAGTGCATGCCATGATACCAAGTTCATCTTTTATTGCCTCGGTCTGGTAGCGTACTTTTTTTTTTGCCGAGGATTCCCCACCCTTCCCCAACGTTGAACCATTCTCCTCTTCTTGGACACCCCACTCTGGCCTTCCACTCACTCTTGATCATTTCATCTCTAACTGCTGACGGGACATCAATCGTCTTGACTTCACTACTCCTTTCTCCTATTCTACCCTCAGCCCTGAATACATGACCCTCCACTCTCTCCACACCAATCCCGAATTCACTAGCAAACCCATTGACAGTGGGGGAGGGGGAGGTGTGGGGGAGAGAAGGAGGGGTGTTGTAGTTGGGTGGACTGATCTCCACCTTGCTGAGACCAGATGGCCAGATAGCAGCTCTGGGACACCTCCTACTTGCCCCTTGCACAATTAAGGAGCACCAGGCCATTGCCTCCCACACCAATGCCAACCTCTTGAACTCTGGGTTCTCCCATCTACTGTCACTAACCTCATAATCTCCATAGCCTGCACTGCTTGTTTAGATCATAAGACATGGGAGTGAATTGAGCAATTTGGCCCATCGAGTGTGCTCCGCAAGATCCACAAACTTAACTACCTCGGTAGGCCCATCGTTTCTGCATGCTTGTGCCCCACTGAACTCAAGACTACATGCCTCTACACCTGTCTTCATATTGTCTGCAAACTTTGCAACAAAGCTGTCAATTCCATTATCTTAATCATTGACATATTACATAAAAAGAATCGGTCCCAACACAGACCCCTACTTATTTTATCATGTGCCTCCAAGCACCCTGAGACCTCGTCCTTAATAATCAACTCCAACATAACAGAAGAAGTAGGAGCAGGAGTCGACCATCTGGCCTGTTGAGCCTGCTCTGCCATTCAGTAAGATCATTGCTGATCTGACCATGGACTCATCTCCACCTACTTGCCTTTTCCCTATAACCCATAATTCCCCTACTATGCAAAAATCTATCCAACCTTGTCTTAAATATATTTAATAAGGTAGGCTCCACTACTTCATTGGGCAGAGAATTCCACAGGTTCACCACTCTCTGGTAAAAGCAGTTCCTCCTCCTGTCCGTCTTAAATCTACTCCTCTGAATCTTGAGGCTATGTCCCCTAGTTCTGGACTCACTTAACAGTGGAAACAACTTTTCTGCCTCTATCTTATCTATCCCTTTCATAATTTTTTATCTTTCTATAAGATCTGCTCCCATCGTTTTGAATTCCAGCAAGTACAGTCCCAGGTGACTCAATCTCTTCTCACAGTCTACCCCTCATCTCTGGAATCAACCTGGTGAACCTCCTCTGCACTGTCTCCAAAGTCAGTATATCCTTCCTCAAGAAAGGAGACCAGAACTGCACACAGTACTCCAGGTGCAGCCTCACCAGTACCCTCTACAGTTGCAGCATAACCTCCCTGCTCTTAAATTCAATCCCTGTAGCAATGAAGGCCAACATTCCATTTCCCGTCTTGATAGCCTGCTGCACCTATAAACCAACCTTCTGCAATTCATGCACAGGTACTCCCAAGTTCTTCTGCATAGCAGCATGCTGCAGTTTTTTACCATTTAAATAATAATCTGATCTTCCATTTTTCATTCCAAAATGGATGACCTCACGTTTACCAGCATTGTACTCCATCTGCCTTGTCCTTACCCACTACTTAACCTGTCTATATCTTTCTGCAAACTCTCAGTATCTACTGCACACTACACTTAGTTCCTTCTTCCAGATTGTTAATGTATATCATGAATAGTTGTGGGCGCAGCACCAACCCCTGTAGCACACTGCTCACCGCTCGTTTCCAACCAGAGAAACACCCATGTATCCCAACTCTCTGCTTTCTATTAGTTAACCAATCCTCTCTCCATGGTAATACATCAGCCCCAACTCTATGCATCCTTATCTTATGGATAAGTCTTTTATGTGGCACCTTATCAAAAGCCTTCTGGAAATCCAAGTAACTAACATCCATCTGTTTCCCTCTATCCATTGCGCTTGTTATTTCTTCAAAATACCGTGTAAAAAAAAGTTTATCGAGCAAGATCTGCCTTTGGTAACTCCATGCTGTGTCTGTCTGATGGAACTGTTTCTTTCCAGATGCCTTGCTATTTCTTCTTTAATGATAGTTTCAAGCATTTTCCCAACTACAGATGTAAACTAACTGACCTATCGTTACCTACCCTTTGCCTACATCCTTTTTTTTGAACAGTGGCATGGCACTCACTGTCTTCCAATTATCGGGACCTGCCTAAAGTTCAGAGAATTTTGGTAAATTATCACCAAAGCCTCAGCTATGACCTCTGCCATTTATTTTGGTGCCCTGTGATGCATTCCATCAGGACCAGAGATATTGTCTATATTTAGGCCCACAAGTTTGCTCAGCTCTGCCTCTTTAGTAATAGCTATTATATCGAGGTCCTCACCTTCCCAACCACTGAGGTCAGACTAACTGGCCTATAGTTTTCTTTCTTCTGCCTCTCTCCCTTCTTGAAGAGTGGAGTGATATTTACTTAGGATTGCTTTTGAAATTTGCAAGTCCCGTTTTGGGAATATGCCAGGAAACAGATGTTGGCTATTAGCACTTTGTCCACAAAAATTTGGAAAACAAAATTTTAGTTGATTTCAATTTATAAGGAAATATTTTTTAAAGGGAAAGATGCTTTTCAGAAACTACAGAATTTTTTTGCTTCTTTAGACCCATACATGTGTAATTGCTTTAGTCTGAATGACAAATTAAACCTCTGAAAACAACAGGAATTCTGCAGATGCTGGAAATTCAAGCAACACACATCAAAGTTGCTGGTGAACGCAGCAGGCCAAGCAGCATCTGTAGGAAGAGGTGCAGTCGACGTTTCAGGCCGAGACCCTTCGTCAGGACTAACTGAAAGAAGAGTGAGTAAGGGATTTGAAAGTTGGAGGGGGAGGGGGAGATCCAAAATGATAGGAGAAGACAGGAGGGGGAGGGATAGAGCCAAGAGCTGGACAGGTGATAGGCAAAAGGGGATACGAGAGGATCATGGGACAGGAGGTCCAGGAAGAAAGACAAGGGGGGGGGACCCAGAGGTTGGGCAAGAGGTATATTCAGAGGGACAGAGGGAGAAAAAGGAGAGTGAGAGAAAGAATGTGTGCATAAAAATGAGTAACAGATGGGGTACAAGGGGGAGGTGGAGCCTTAGCGGAAGTTAGAGAAGTCGATGTTCATGCCATCAGGTTGGAGGCTACCCAGACGGAATATAAGGTGTTGTTCCTCCAACCTGAGTGTGGCTTCATCTTTACAGTAGAGGAGGCCTTGGATAGACATGTCAGAATGGGAATGGGATGTGGAATTAAAATGTGTGGCCACTGGGAGATCCTGCTTTCTCTGGCGGAGAGAGCGTAGATGTTCAGCAAAGCGGTCTCCCAATCTGCGTCAGGTCTCGCCAATATATAAAAGGCCACATCGGGAGCACCGGAATTAAACCTCTGAGAATTTTTTGTGCAATACGAATGCAGAATCTTTTACTCACCTGTGACCTAATTCCTTGTCAATGAGTACTAAATTGTTAAATGCCCTCTGTTTTTTAATTGGAATTCTATATCATTGGATAAATCCAATCAATTGTTTAGGCCAATATTCTAAAATCAGGGCCAGAAATCTAATATGATTCTTATTGTTGCACCATTTATAAAATAAGATAATACAACATTGGAACAGAATTTTGCCATTCAGCCCATTGAGTCTACTCTGACATTTCATCATGGCTGATCCATTTCCCTCTCAACACCTTTATCCTGCCTTTTCCGCATAACCTCTCATGCCCTGACTAATCAAGAACCTAACAATCACCAGTGTTGGCGCGTGGCCAAGTGGTTAAGGTGTTCGTCTAGTGATTTGAAGGTCGCTAGTTTGAGCCTTGGCTGAGGCAGCCTGTGTGTCCTTGAGTAAGACACTTAATCACACACTGCTCTGTGACGACACTGGTGCCAAGCTGTATGGGTCGTAAGGCCCTTCCCTTGGACAACATCGGTGGCGTGGAGAGGGGAGACTTGCAGCATGGGCAACTGCTGGTCTTCCATACAACCTTGCCCCAGGCCTGCGCCCTGGAAACCTTCCAAGGCGCAAATCCATGGTCTCATGAGACTAACGGATGCCTATAACAATCTCCACCTTGAATACGTCCAGTGAACTAGCCTTCATAGCTGCCTGTGGCAACAAATTCCACAGATTCAACACCTTCTGGTTAAAGAAATTCTTCCTTATCTCTGTTCTAAATGAGCATCCCTGTATTTTGAGGCTGTGCCCTGTGGTCCTAGACTACCCCATGAAAGGAAGCATCCTCTTCACATCCACTGTACCTAGGTCTTTCAACATTCGATGTTGTTTTACAAGCAGCAGTAGTGTATAAGGTGACTGTCAGGAAAGTCAGGCAGATTATAGGGCAAAATTGTAGTCAGGAGTGTGGGTTGCAGTGTAAAAGGGCTGAAGGTGTTGTATTTGAATGCACACACTATACAAAATAAGGTTAGATGATTTTATAGACCAGTTAAAGATTGGCAGGTATGAGTCATGGGTGAAAAGCGATTGTAGTTGGCAGTTTAATATCCAAGGACACACAATCTATCGAAAGGACAGGCAGGTAGGCAGAGGCAGAGGAGTGGCTCTGCTAGTAAAAAATGAAATCAAATCTTTAGAAAGAAGATCAGAATATATAGAACCCCAGTGGGTAGAGTTAAGAAACTGCAAGTTTTAGAGAACTCTGATCAGAGTTACTTACAGGCCTCCAAACAGTAGCCAGGATGTGATCAAGGTACAATGGGTGATGGCAAAAGCATGTCAAAAAGGCAATGTTATGTTAGTCATGGGGGATTTCCATTTGCATATAGATTGGGAAAATCAAGTTGATGCTGGATCCCAAGAGAGAGAATTTGTGGAATACCTCCGAGATAGTTTTATGGAGCAGTTTAGGGGATCCCACCATATGGGATCAGCAATCTTGGATTGTGTGTTGTGTAATGAACTGGATATGATTAGGGAGGTTAAGGTAAAGAAACTCTTCAGAAACAGTGAATTTACCCTGCAATTTGAGAGGGAGAAGTTAAAGTCAGTTGTATCAGTATTACAGTGGAGTAAAGTGAATTAGAGGCAAGAAAAAGGAGCTGGTCGGAGGGGATACTTGCCAGGATGATGGCAGATTAGCAATGGCTAGAGTTTCTCGAAGCAATTCGGAAGGTGCAGGATAGATATATCCCAAAGAAGAAGTATACTAAAGGCAGGATGGCACAACCATGGCTGACAAAGGAAGTCAAAGCCAACATTAAAGCAAGAGAGGGCATGTAAAAGAGTAAAAAATAGTGGGAGGTTAAGAGGATTGGGAAATTTTTAAAAACCAGTAGAAGACAACTAAAAAAGCGATAAAGAGTGAAAAGATGAAATATGAAGGTAAGCTAGCCAATAATATCAAAAATTATACCAAAAGTTTTTTTTTGGATCTATTGAGTAAAAGAGAGGTGAGAGTAGAAATTGGACTGCTGGAAAAACTCACTGGAGAGATAGTAATGAGGGACATGGAAATGACGGATTAACTGAATAAGTATTTTGCGTCAGTCTTCACAGTGGAAGACATTCATAGTATGCCAGAAGTACAGGATTGTCAAGGCACAGAAGTGAGTGCAGTTGCTATCACCAGGGAGATTGAAAAATTGAAAGGTCTGTAGGTAGATAAGTCATCTGAATCTGATAGATAACACCTAGAGTTCAAGAGCTAGCTGAAGAGATTGTGGAGGCATTAGTCATGATCTTTCAAGAATCAATAGATTCCAGCATGGTTCCAGAGGTCTGGAAAATCGCAAATGTCACTCCACTCTTCGGCGGAGGGGGTGGGGGGGGGCAGAAGAAAGGAAATTATAGAGCAGTTAATTTGACCTCGGTGGCAGGGAAGATGTTAGAACCGATTGATAAGGATGTGGTTTTGGTGTGCTTGGAGGCACATGACAAAGTAGTCCATAATCAACATGGTTTCCTCAAGGAAAAAATCTTGCCTGATAAATCTGTTGGAATTCTTTGAAGAAATAGCAAGCAGAATAGACAAATGAGAACGGGTTGATGTTGTGTATTTAGATTTTCAGAAGGCCTTTGACAAGATGCCATACATGCAGCTGCTAAACAAGATAAGAGCCTTGGGTATTGCAGGAAAGATATTAACATGAGTAGAGCATTGGCTGATTGGCAGGAGGCAAAGAATGGAAATAAAGGGATCCTTTTCAGATTGGCTGCTAGTGACGAGTGGTGTTCCACAGGAGTCTGTGTTGGGACCACTTCTTTTTACATTGTATGTTAATCATTGGGTGATGAAATTGATGGCTTTGTAACCAAATTTGTGGATGATACAAAGGTAGGAGTAGGGCAGTTGGTATTGAGAAAGCAAAGAGGCTACAGGAGGACTTATACTGATAAGGAGAATGTGCAAAGACGTGGCAGATGGAATACAATGTCAGCAAGTGTATGATCATACACTTTGGTAGAAGGAATAAAATCAAAAATCTAAGGTGTAAAGTGATTTCAGAATCAGATTTATTATCACCGGCATGTGACATGAAATTTGTTAACTTAGCAGCAGTTTCCTGTAAAGTTAATTTGTAGATTGATTTATTAGTGGAAATGTTAGCATTCATTTTATTCATATCTCCTTTTATTTATTATTTGGATTTCAACTTAAATGGTGCTATGTGAGTTGCCCTTTGAGGATATATCATATTCGTATTCCTGTAATTGCTGTGAAGTGGATCATGTAAAAAGATCATGATCCAGGCATTGAGCATAAATCAGTAACAATTTGGCAACTTTTTAAAACTCAGGCCACACATTCAGTATTCTGTGCAATTCTGGTCACCACAATACGGGAAGGATGTGACGGCTTTGGAGAAGGTCCAGAACAAGTTCAAGATTTTGCAGAGATTAGAGTTTTATAGTTGCAAGGAAAGATTGGACAAACTTAGTTTGTTTTCTCTACAGTGTTGGAGATTGAATAGTAACTTGATAGAAGTATATAAAGTTATGAGATAGCGTGATAGTTGGTCTTTTTTCTCCCCAGACAGAGTTGTCAAATATTAGAGGGTATAGGTTTAAGGTGAGAGGGTTAAAGTCTAAAGGAGATGTGCAAGATAAGTTATTTTTTAAAGCGGTGGATGCCTGGATCACATTGCAAAGGGAGGTAGTAGCAGATACAATAGTAATATTTAAGTGGTAGTTAAAGAAGCAGGGAAGAGAGAGAGAGTCGCAGGCTGTTGGCATTACGCAGTGGGCCAGGTAGTATCTCTAGGAAGAGGTACAGTCGACGTTTCAGGCCAAGACCCTTCGTCAGGACTAACTGAAAGAAGAGATAGTAAGATATTTAAAAGTGGGAGGGGGAGATCTGAAATGATAGGAGAAGACAGGAGGGGGAGGGATGAAGCTAAGAGCTGGAAAGTGAATTGGCAAAAGGGATATGAGAGGATCATGGGACGGGAGGCCCAGGGAGAAAGAAAGGGGGAGGGGGGAAACCCAGAGTATGGGCAAGGAGTATAGTATTGGGTGCTCCCGATACAGCCTTCTATATATTGGCGAGACCCGACGCAGGCTGGGAGGTCATTTCGCTGAATGCCTACACTCTGTCCGCCAGAGAAAGCAGGATCTCCCAGTGGCCATACATTTTAATTCCACGTCCCGTTCCCATTCTGATATGTCTATCCACGGCCTCCTCTACTGTCAAGATGAAGCCACACTCAGGTTGGAGGAACAACACCTTATATTCCGTCTGGGTAGCCTCCGACCTGATGGCATGAACATTGACTTCTCTAACTTCCATTAATGCCCCACCTCCCTTTCATACCCCATCGGTTATTTATTTTTTATTATTATTATAATATATATATATTTTTTTTGCTCTCTCTCTTTCACTCCCTCTGTCCCTCTCACTATACTCCTTTCCCATCCTCTGGGCTTCCCCCCTCCCACTTTCTTTCTCCCTGGGCCTCCCGTCCCATGATCCTCTCCCTTCTCCCGCCTCGTATCCCTTTTACCAATCAACTTTCTAGCTCTTAGCTCCATCCGTCCCCCTCCTGTCTTCTCCTATCATTTCGGATCTCCCCCTCCCCCTCCCACTTTCAAATCTCTTACTATCTCTTCTTTTAGTTAGTCCCGACGAAGGGTCTTGGTCCGAAACGTCGACTGTACCTCTTCCTATAGATGCTGCCTGGCCTTTTATGTGTGTTGCTTGAAATTCCAGCATCTGCGGATTTCCTCATGTTTAGGCTGTTGGCATTAGTTGGATTGGCATTATGGTTGACATAGCCATGGTGGACCAAAGGATCTGTTCTTGTGTTGTACACTTTGATATTTGATGGCCATGTCAAGTGGTAGGCAGGCTTGAGGAGTCAAGTAAATCTTTTGTATCTGTTATTACAAACCTCTGTACCCTTTCGAGCAATTACATCCCATAGTCTTTGCAGGCTATTAGTATTGTATCCAAGCTAGCATTTTAAAAAAATATATGCTAAGCATTTCTGAAGGGTTTTGGATTTCCATTTATCTGGGAAGATAGAGAGAGGGATGCAACTGAACAAAATCCTGCCCAATGCTAGGTTATGTCTGGTGGAGTGTCCAGATAATAAGAAAATTGGACTTTGCTTTTGCTCCAGGGCTTAGAAATATTGAGGCCAGTTGGGCCATCCTTTGCTAAGGTAATATATCAAGCTAAGTTTAGGGAAATAGTAGCTGGCAACCTCTCAGAATTGAATGTTACACTAATTAGTACTGTATCTCTACCAGCTGAACTATTGTGTGTTACTGTTAATGAAAGGGAATGTTTGTGAAGTTAATCAGGAAAATTCAAGGTCTTGATAGATTTTTCTCTACAGGCTGAAATAGTTCTCAAATTGAAGACACCTTTGAGACTCCAGTGTTGCTGGTGAATCTTTAATAAGCTGCACGTATGATATTAAATTTCAGGCTGCAGACTGCAGTTTGACAGCTCATTTGACTGCTGCTGGATTGCAAGGCAATGTAGCTGAGCCAAAATTTGGATTGAACTACATCATTGTGTACTAGGTTTATACAAATTCTGTGTAAAATATCTTAGCTGCCAAATATTTTTTTTTGTTTAGATGACATCAGCAGTTCTACTTTGAGGAATAGAGTAGGTTTTATGTTGGAGACCTGAAAGCATCTCTGAGAAGATAATAGTTTCCCGTTTTCATGCTTCCAATGGAAGTAGAATTTCTAAAACATGCATATCAAATGCAACTGTATCAACATTACTTCTTGGCGGAAAATATACATGTACAAATCTTTGATCCTAAATGGTACATTGTACAATCTTCTATGTTGCTGAACAATATAGAAAAATGCTGCTTAAAATCCCTTAAACACAGAGTTAGCTTGATCCTGGCCGCAGTGGCAATATGGCTTTAGTTTGCCTCAGTAATCCAAGGATAAGTAAAATGATTTGATCAGAGCTTTAAGTTAATGATAAACCAGTTCGTCTATGCTAAAAATTTTCCACTTACCAACGCTGTTGATTTACTGTCCATATCCATCCTAGCAGAAGGAGCCATTGAGTGAGAAGGTGACATTAAGAATAGCTCCAATGTCTTGTGGTGTTTCATTAGGGAATAACTGTAAAAATGCTCAGCATCCAAAGTCCTAGAATAGAAATTAGAGTGTTTCAAGAGGAACCTGGATATTTGAGATAACATGAGGGAGAAGAGGATCAACAGATTTCAAAGGTTCATTTAATATTAAAGCGTGTATCCATATACAACTCTGAAATTTGTATTTCTCCAGAGCTACGAAACAAAGAAAGAACATGAAAGTCGTTAAGAGGGAAACATCAGACCCACCCCCCCAAGCAAAAAAGAATGGCATCCTGTTGTCAACAACCCCCCAACCTCCTCTCCCCCGCACAAAACGGAACAAGAACATCGACTCCCAAAAAAAACCCTCCCCCGCACTAAAAACTAACGGAGCATCAACTCCCAAACGGAAAAGGAATGGGCAATTTAAAAATAACACAGAATATTAAAAACCATAAGTCTGAAAAAGTCCACAGTTCATAAAAACAATAGTCCAATCCGTAAATGCAGAACCATGATGCTATCCTCCGATATCGTTAACATTTATCAAAAGGGAGGGACACCACTCAAGGCAGATGGGCCTACCCCCTCCCACAGCGAGCCACACGATGATAGGCTGCTTACAGACTCCTCCAGCAAAGATCAAAAGGCAAGCAATTGGCGTTGAAGCTCTCACTCGCCTTCTGCATTCGCCTCAATGTCTCAGTCTTTCTTGACGCTTTAATCAGTGATTACTAGATGCTTTAAACTGTGAAATGGAGTCCGATATCAGCTCACGTTCCATCTTGAAGTTTCTTCTCATTGAGGCCGATCGAGTACATGCTTGATTCTGGAATCTTCTCGGAGCCAGTAAAGCGCAGGATCACTCAAATAATGCCTCCGCCGTCAAGATTCACTCAATTATTTGTGGTCTTTGAAATCTACAGTAACTTTGCTCATGTTCAATACCAAAAATCAATTTCTGGATGAGTAATATTTGACTATCAATTTAGAGTGTAGGTTTATTATTTGTTATTATTTGTGTTCTTGATTAAGAAATGGTATTGCTATCCTTTTATGTTCTACTCAGTGCTTTTCCCTGTACATCATCCTAAGGTTGCAAATGCTGCTGAGGTGTGGGAAAAGAGTACATTGATTAGCATTTGGATCAAAGACAATGGCTTGAATTAATTTGTATTGGGGGAAATCTGGGAGGTGGAAAAGTAAATGTATAAATTGTGTACAAAGTCATTCATCAAAATACAAACATATAAAGGCGTCATAGTGCAAGTGACTATAAAATTAAAGAATTTTTATTTTCTTAACTGGCAGCATGTGATGAAATTTCATCTCTGCGATTTCCTGAATGCAATTTAATTGGAATGAATGGTAGTTTTTCCCCATTACTCTGTTGCAAATAACCAGGGTGCCTTCAAATTGTTCAGTCGTTAACATTGTTCTGCGGATTGCTAGTCATTTAAGTTTGCAGAAGTGATATTATAATGAATGAATGATTAATTACAGTCATGATAAATATTTGTAAAAGATTCATCAAAAAGGTAAGAAATAATTTAAGGCTGTATAGCAAGCTGGTGCTATCTCTCAATATTTGGGATGGATTAGTAAAGTCTGAAAGTTGAGTATTTTGTAATATTCTAAAATCTGTTACAGCAAAAGAGATAATCAAGATGCATCTGACTTATAGTTCTAAGATATCAAGAAAAATGTATTAGAAATAATGCAGTGAATTAAAAAAACTATTAAATATTAAAAGAAATTGTTGAATTCAGTATCGAGTCCTAAAGGCTGCAACACGTAAGTGGAAGATGAGCTGCTGTTCCTCAAGTTTATGTTGGTCTTTGTTGGAGGCACAGACAACAAGTCAAAATGGGAATGGCACGTAAAGCTAATCACAGGAAACTGGAAACTCAGTGTCACTCCTGCAGACAGAGCACATATGCTCACACATTTCATTATACTCCAGATTGGTAGGACTCTTTGGGTCACTGTATTGGGGGTAACAGTTTCAGTAAAAGAAGTTGTACCTTTTATGGTTGCATGGTGAAGTGTTATGAGAAGGGGAATGATTGGTGAAGATGGAAGGGCAGAACAATGAGTAACAAGGTGAAGGGTCCTATGGAATACTGGAAAGGGAAGAAGTGTCTTGTGGTGAAACCATACTGAACATGCAGATATTGCAAAGGAGTTGTTTAGGTAGAATGTCAGAGCTGGTCTTTGCTCTGTCTGTGAGAAGGTGAGATCAGAATAGAGTTGTATGAAATAGATGATGTGTTTGATGCTTTTGACCCTTTTCAAAAGGAATCTATGGGTAAAGATAAATTTGTTTTTGAGGTATATAGATGTGCAATGTATATGCCTCTTTTGTATATGCTCCAATAACCAAACTCCTTGTGAAAAGTATTTGGAGCATATCCAATGGAGTTGGAGGGCATGGCAGAATGGAATGGAGTTCATGCAGGCTTCTGCAATGTGTTGTGTTAAGTGCTCACGATGTGATTTCAGCAACGTAATGAAAATACAAACAGAATGTGTTTCAACTTTGTAGAGCACCTTTGTTCTTAGAATTCTGTCATTTTTATTTTCCATTTCGTTTTCACTCTGACCTATCTGTTTGTAACCCTCTGCACTGTTCTCTTGAGGCACAATGTAAGCTTCAGTGACATCACCTCCATCTTTGTATGAAACAAAGCAAAATGCTGGAAACACTCAGGTCAGGTTGCATTTTTGGAAAGAAACAGTTAATGTTTCAGTTTGAAGACAGAACTGGGAAAGAGAAAAGCAAGATTTAAGTTGCATAAAACAGGGAAGGATAATAGGAAGATCAATATGATGAGGTGAGGGCAGAATTGTCATGGGAATAAGTTATGGTTAATGGAGCCAGTTAGAGAGTAGTGATACAAACCACAGTGTAAAATGCTGAAAAATCCAGTAGTTTTTGAACATGTCCAGCAGATCAGGCTGCGCTGATGGAGAGAGAGAAAAACTGAGTCAGTATCACACGTGGACGACTTGTAGCAGAAATGGCCATTCTTGATATAGACATAGAAAACAAGTTACCTAAAGTTGTAGAATTCGACTGTGGTCAGAACATAGTAAGCAGAGTTAAAATAGACTCTTAGGGTAACCTAATTAGTTTTTTCGACAGTTTTACCTTGCTCTCTCCTCTCCAAGATAAGTGCAGCACAGAAATGGGCCTTTTGAGCTATCATGTCCATGCTGACTTTTGTACCCACCTATCTCAATCCTGTTTTTCAGTGCTTGGCCCGTAGCCTTCCCTGGAGGTTCTCTACAGATATGGTTGTGATCTGCTGCTTTCACTATCCCTCAGGCAGTGCAGCTCTGATTTCAACTACATGCTGGGTTAAAATTCTTCCTCTGATACCCTCTGAGCCTCCTATCTCTTACACTTATCTTGGGCACTGGTTTCTTATGCCACTGATATGATAGACAACTTTTCTTACCATCTGCATCACTCATAATTTTGTCTACCTTTCAGTCTGCTCTGCTACAAATAATCCTAGTCTCTTCAGCTTTTACTCATACTGAAACACTTCATCCCAGGCAACATCTTGGTGAATGTCCACTGCACCTCTCTAGTGCAATCATGTCCTTCCTATACTGCAGCAACCAAAACTGCACACAGTAGTAGTTACACATAGGCTAGCTGTAATCAAACCAATCTTTTGTAAAAATTGTACTACAATCTTTGTTTTTATATTCGCTGATATGGCTGATGATAAATATCCAATATACTGCATCCTAGCCTCCTTATCTATTTGTACTGCCATCCTCAGATTCCCTTGAACAAAAGTTTCCTCTGTTCCTCGATACACCATGAGCTCGATCACTTATTGTGTAAATCCTGGCCTTCTGTGCTGCCAGAATGCATCACTTCACAGTTCCATGTCCCATTGTTCTGCCTATTTTACCAACTAATGAGTGTTATACTTTTGCCCAACACTATCAACAGTGCCATCAACTTATCTGCAAATGAACTAACTATACCTCTTGCATTCCTGTCCATATTATTAAAATATAGAACAAATAAAGTTCCCACTGTTGATCCCCCATGGTGTAGTAATGGTCAGATGTTTTGAATCAAAAATATAATCTAACAATAAGACACATAGAGCCAGTTTGGATCTCATTGTCTCTAATATTTTGGAACCCAGACAAAGACCTTGCCAACATCCCTGCAAATGACATCAACTGCATTTCCATTATCAATGCATTTCCATTTTTTTTCAAAGAAGCAATAAAGTGGCTTGCCAGTATCTCAAGAAAGAAAAGTGATAGAAGCCAGTGCAATTACATTTAAGATATTTGGAAAGACACATGATAGAAAAGATTTAGAGGATTAAGAGCCAAAGGTAGACAAAAGGGACAAACTCAGGTAGGCACTTCATTTGGCATGGAGGAGTTAGGCTGATACACCTGTTTTCATGCTATTTAACTTCAATAACCTTTGCCTTTCCAAGTGTACGATGCATTAATCCTATCCCTCAGCACATATCCCAATGATTTCTTTGTTTCTAATGCTAGACTCACAGGCCTTTAATTACTACACATATCCCTGTTGCCCTCCTTGAAGGATAGCACAATCATCTGGCAAACCCTCCTGTGGTAAATAAAAAATTTAAAGTACCTTTCAGAACCCACCAATCTCATCCTTAACTGCCCAGAGCATACTAGGATGCATCTCAAGTGGAATCTATCCACCTTTAAACCCACTATGACAAATAATTGTAACTTGTCGTAGAATCTCACAGTATTCCTCCCCGAATTCTGCAACTCCAATTTCCTCTTTCACAAATACAGATGATAAGTATTTATTTCAGTCCTTGCCTATATTCTCAGGCCCTTTGGGGATACACTTACATATTTATAAAATGCTTTAAGATTTTCCTTAATCTTGTCTCCTGGCGATATTTTGTGCACCCTCTTTGCCCTCCTAATTTTGTTAAAGTGATTTCATATCATTTATCATATGCTCCTTTTAAAATGTGTTATCCTGTGCATCACTGGGTAGAATTTTACTGTTATACCCACCTAACTGATTAATGAGTAAATTTCTTGCCATCAACAACAATGACTATTTTGGTTAAATCACAATGTTTTTTTATTATATCATACCCTAACTTAATTCCAGAAGACTATTAGACAACTTTGTGACTGCTCCATATGAATTGATCCTCAGATTCCAAGTATCTGGTAAGCCAATATTGCTGCAATCCTTCAAAGCTGATAAAACTTTCATGAGGTATAGCGTGCAGAGTTGGACACTACCCTGTGAATTCAGAATCAGGTTTAGTCTTATGTCATGAAGTTTGTTGTTTTGTGGCAGCTGTACATAAAGATTGTTATAAGTTACAATCAGAAAGATGTAAGTAAGTAGTACCAAAAGAGAGCAGAATAGTGAGGTAATGCTCCTGGACTGTTCAGAAAACTGATGGAGGGGAAGAAGCTGTTCCTAAAATGTTGAGTATGTGTCTTCAGGCTCCTGTGTCACCTCCATGATGGTAGCAATAAGAAGTGGATATGTCCTGAGTGGTCGGGGTCCTTGATGGATGCTGCCTTTTTGAATCATTTCCTTTTGAAGATTACCTTGATTGGGGGGGGGGGGGCTAGTACTCATTATGGAGCTGATTGAGTTGAAAGCCCTCTTCAGCCTTTTTCAATCCTGTGCTTTAGCCCCACTGTACTTGATGGCGATGCAACCAGAGAGAATGCTCTGTGATTTTTCTGTACAAATTTGTTACAGTCTTTGGTGACATACCAAATCTCCTCAAATTTTTCATGAAATATAGCCACTGCTGTGCTTTCTTTGTAATTACATCGATATGTTGGGCCCGGGATAGGACTTCAGATATATTGACACCCAGGAACTTGAAACTGTTTACTCTCTCTACTGATGACTGGTGTGTGTTCTGACTTCCCTTTCCTAAACTCCGCAATCAATTCCTTGGTTTTACTGATATTGAGTGCAAGGTTGTTGTGATGCCATTCAGCCAGTCTCTATGCTCACTCCTTTATGCTTCCTCATTTGAGATTCTGCTGACATCAGTTATACCACTGGTGAATCTATAGATGGCTGTGCCTAGCCACCCAGTCGGGGAAGTAGAGTAGATTAGAGGGCTAAGCACACATCCTTGACGTGTGCCTATGCTGGTTGTCAATGGGGAAGAGATGTTATTTCCAATCTGCACTGGTCTCCCAATGAGAAAGTCAAGTATCCAGTTGCAGAGAAGGGTACAGAGGCCCAGGTTTTGGAACTTGTTGATTAGTACTGAAGGAATGGTGTTGAATGCTGAGCTGTAGTCAATAAATAGCAGCCTGACATGGGTATTGCAGTTGTGTAGATAGTCCAAGGCTGAGTGGAGAACCAGAGAGATTGCATCCACTGTAGATCTATTGTGACAAATTGCGGTAGATCCATGTCCTTAGGCAGGAGTTAATTCTCAAAGCACGTGTTCACAGTAGATGTGAGTGCTACAGGGCTCTGGTCGTTGAAGCAGCTCACCGTGCTCTTCTTGGGCACCGGTCTGATTGTTGACCTTCTGAAGGAGGTGGGAGCCTTTGACTGCAACAGTGAGAGATTGAAGATGTCCTTGAACAATCCCACTAGTTGGCTGACGCAAGTTTTCAGTACCCTGTCTGGACTTGACACCTTGCGAGGGTTCACCCTCTTAAAAGATGTTCTGATGTTGGCTCTGAGACAGATATTACAGAATTGCCAGATGCTGTAGGGATTCACACAGTTATAGTTTTATTCTTCCTTTTAAATTGTGCATAAAAACCATTCAGGTCATCGGGGAATGAAATATCACAGCCAGTTCTGATGTTTCGTTTTGCATTGTAGGAAGTAATAACCCGTTAACACTGCATAGGTGACATGCATCTAATTCCATCTCTAGTTTTGCTGGGAAACAGCTCTTAAGATAGCCTTCCATAGGTCGAACCTGGACTACCCATAGAGTTCTGGATCACCAGTCTTGAATGCTACAGATTTAGCCCTCAGTAGATGTGAATTTCATGGTTCATCTATGGCTTCTTGTGTGGGTATGTTCTCAATGGCACACACTCATCCACGCAGGTCTTGCTGAATTCAGTGACAACTGTGTAATTGAACATGTGCTTTTTACAGTTGTTGTATGGCTTTTATTCCACTGCACTCTTGTACATGAACATTCCATTAGTCTTTCAATTTCAAGTTCAATTGTCATTCAACCATACATATTTGTATAGCTAAATAAAACAGAATTCTTCTGGGGCCAAGGTGCAAAACACAGTACATACAGTCACACACAGCACATTTAGTTATGATTGCACACACAGTAGCAAAAAGTAATATTAGCATGAATCCCTTAGTGGGATGACCTGAAGATTGATAGTGCATGGGATGTTGCCTTGGAGTCATGTTTATCCAAGAACAAATAAACAGCTGTTCTTTATCTGAATAAGCAGACGAAGACAAATCAGCTTGTCCTGTGCTGGGTCAGCTACAAGCAATCCAGCTTGTTTTCCATGGAGAGAATACAGGAGAGCAGCACCAGTGGGAGGGGCCAGAACCTAACCCAGCACGGATTCCAGTGTGCCCACCACATCTCTGTTCTCTTCCAAACAGCCTCTGGGTGGCTGTTATAGGCGATGCCACAGCATGAAAGCCTGGTCCACGCAACAACTGAGGCCACGTGTCTCCCCTACTGTCGGTCTCGCGGAAGAATTGAACTTGAGGTATTTTGTATTACTGTACCAATATCCAGCAAGGTCCTACAATCACAAGAAAAACATTTGGGACATACGTTTGCACCATTTGTCAGACCTGGAGAGGCTACTGCGACCAAGGGTGCAGTCGTTTTACTGGATTATTGCCTTTTGCCTGTAAGTGGTTTTAATAATGTCTTCAGGTCTTGGTAAACTATAGTATGTGGCTATTATGATTGTGATTGAAGTTACTGGAGAGATGCACAGTACAGGCTCGCAAACCCAAAGGTACATCACATTCTTGTATCTTTAAGATCAAAGGTAACAGTAGGTGTTTCAATATAATTTCAATAGTTGCAATGACATTATTTTCTTCAATCCTTTGAGTTGACAAATGGTTCTGTTGAGGTGCATAGTGGAAGCACATTGCAATTGATAAGACACCTCTGAAGGTCCAAACACCTTTGGGAGAAACTAGTTTACACAAATATTCGAAAACCTTTTGACAACAGAGAGCCAGACACCCAAAATTAATATTGTCAGGACTGTCTCTGAGTACATAAATATGGTAAGTACACAAAAACTATTGATTGTTTATACTTCCAACCACATCTGATATGCTCAGTGACAACATCCATCGGGTCTGCCAGTTTGCACTCGAGTCACAATGGTGCAAATAATTTCGCCTTGTTGCCTGGTTTGATGCAAGCCCATTAACACAAACCCATTGTCTTAACAGTTGGTTCTTGTAAATGCAATCTCAGTCTGTTGAACAGCCTGTGCTTTTAAGTTCAATTGACTGCTGGCAATTTCCAAAAAAAAACCTGAAGGCTAATTGCAAGCTTCCTGAACTTATTTGCATTTATAATAAGAACTGAAGCCTGGTCCTCCTTTGAATTAATATCAACTATATTCACACAACCCCAGAAAACTCCCTAACATGGCTGCTTATCCCATCATCCAAACAATTAATAAATACGGTTTAAGAAATTAAGGTTCCGATATCAAGTGAGCTATCATGTCACACCCTCTTATTAAAAGAACTCAATTGGTAGGTTTGGCACATAACATAAAATCAATACTAATCCAAATGTTTTGAGATTATTTTGTTAGGGGCTAGTTATACTGTAATAACATTTGGAAATGAGTTCGTTAAAGTGAATGTTGATTTCACATTTTATATCAAAACCTGAATTTTTATCTACTTTTTGGAAAGTTGAAAGAAACAAGAATGCTTACGAATACAAAAAACTTTTCTCAAGATTTTACTATAGATGTTAATTATATTTCCCTTGTCTCTCTCTTCATTCTGTTGTAATTTTAAAGCTCAGTTATCAGTATCATTTTAAATAGTACAAATTACACCTTAGTTCGAAATTTTGAAATTGTTAAATTAATTAAACTATTTCTCTAACAATAATATCTTAGTATGTGCAATTTAACATAGTAGCCAAGCCTCAATTTACCCAACTTTCAACCCTTGCCTAAAGCACATTAAAATTAAGTTTAGTTATTCAACCATACAGTCACACAAAACAAAATTATATACAGCCCAAGTCTCTGAGTGACATGTCCTGCAAACTGATGGTGCATGGGTGCTATCGGCAAGAAAATGCAGTTCCCAGCAGTTCACAGACAAACGCGCACGCACACAATCCAGCTTGTCATTCCACCGATGCAGCACCAACAGGAGAGGCCAGCCCCCAACCGAGTATGGACGCTGAACTACACCGCCTACGGTGTCTCCACTCCTGGACTGTAGCAACAGGCAATCCTGCTGCTTGAGACCTTGTCCTTCTACAACCGAGGCCATACAGCTTCACTGTCATCCACTGTGTCAACAAACAAGAGAGACAGGCCTGCAGCACCTTATATTATCAATGCCCAACAGAGTTTTGTGATTACAAGAGAAACGGCCAAGACAATCACCTGCTGTTACACTGCACGCTGCCTTTGTGTACAACTCCTATGCCTCCCTGTAGCAAGCACCAAGTTCAGCTCCTCTGCCAATGAGGGATGGGGTAGACCTGCAGTACCCGAAGTTCTTAAAGTCCAGCATTGTCTTGGGGTTGTAAAAAAAAGACATTTAAAAAAGACAAAATCAGTTTTGGTTGACCCTGAGAGGCTGTTGTGTCTGAGTGCACCGCCATCTAACTGGAACTGAGGTTCTGTTAAACTTTGTTCTTAGGCACGTAATAGAAATAAAATTGCTGCTTATATTGTTGAAGACTGAACAATGTTACTATCCCTTTTCAACTTTTTAAGGATAAAAATTTATGTTTTTTAAGTCAAATAGTTGATAATTTTGTGTAGGAGAAGGGAAACTATGGTGTAGTAACTTCAAGTAGTTAACCAGCATTGATGGTTTAGCCTTGATCTCCAGTGACTACAGCTACATTTATATTTATTTTTGAAATTCATAAAGTGTGGCTGCTATACCCCTTTATCCAGGAGTTCTTACGTTGTCTATGAGAGTATGTCTGTGAAGAGTTGTCTTTGTGGTGTTCTTGAGAGCTTTGTCATTGATCTTTTTCTAGCAGTGCTTCCAACCTGATTTTTGGGGTCAGGCTGATCGACGTGTTCACCAGGATATACATACAAGTACATTCAAGCTGTACTGCATAGTAAAAGGCTAGTGGGTGCTGCAGTTTCTTCCAGGGCCTTTGCTCCAAATGAGTATCTTCCCATCTATCATTTCACTTTTTTTTCTTAAAATGCATCTTGATGGATTTGTCTCTGCATTTACGTATCTGCCATTATAGCAAGTTGGACATATTCTTTCTTTGTAATCCATCTTACATCTGGCAATGTATATGATAGCAACATGATTCAATGGTGGTGCTCTGAGTTGGGTGATTATAGTTTTAAACATGCTGCTGGACAGGAGTTCCCAACCTTTTTTTAAATTCCATGAACAAATACTATTCGGCAAAGGGTCTGTGGGCTGCAGGTTGGGAACCCCTGCGTAAGACTAAAGCATGTAATCTTGGCAGATGGACTAGTCAGAAATTGCTGTATTATTTAAATGAGATATTTAGCATTATCTCATTCATCTTTTATCGGTGGGGGGGAGGTGGGTGATTGGTCAGAGAGGAAAATTAAAGATCCTGCGACATTATTTAATGAAAGGTTTCAGGATACTTGCTTTGAAGGAGTAACCTTCATCTTTTTTTCAATACCACTAAGGATTGATAGTTTCATTACTATATCAAGGATGTTGTTCTCTGTGAACTGACTCCTGTGTTGAATTGTATTTCAAATTTTCAAATCACGAAATCTGGAGTGGGAAAGAGAAAGAAGATTCTGTGAATATGCCCTGCACTGTTTGCCCTCATTCGATTTGTAATCACAATGAGCAAATAATTTAGCAGTACAAGAAAGATGTGTCCAGACGAGTTTTGTATGCATTGCAGTGTCACCTGACTATCTGGAATGAACCTGTCAGGACCCAACTAAATGTCAGGTTTGGATGGGATAAATAGCTGTATAAAATGCAGCCATTACTGCTGTCTAGTAATTTGTTAACAAAAATGTGCAAATTAATTGATATTTTCTGAAATCATCTTGGTATTGGAGTTCTTAGTTATTGTGGTGGTATTTTTAAAGTGGAAGCATCTTGAATTTGGCAGCCTCTTATCCTAGGAATATTGGGTTCTACCAAGGAAGGCTAACAGAAAACATTTCAAAGGAATTAAATGCCTACTCTTTCCAAAATTTTAGAAATATGCTGTTATTTAATAATCTTCCTACTTGGATGTTGAAATATGGCATTCTACTTCACATTTTCACTGTGAACTTTATCCTATCAAAATATTTTGTGATGAGGGCAATCAAGAGGAACATATTTAGACTAAGACAGACCAAAATTTATCTTGTTACACTGTTTCGTTGCAGGACGAGTGATTTCATTTTGTAAATTTAGATTTTGAATTATTTTCCTTGAAGGTATTGCCTCTTTGTGGGGTACTGTTCCATTTGAATCGTGTGATACTCTTCCCAAATGGCTCTTGGAGTGATGAGTTAACATTTGTGTCATAAAAGGGTATCTGATTTTGTTTGAAAGAAAAACTATTCTTGGTTGTCATTATTAGAAACTCTGAGCTGTGAATCTCACACATCCAGAACTTTAAAGATTTTGACTCTGGATTACAGCACTAAGCAACAGGTGCCCCTCCTTTGCTTTCACTGGTGATTGTTAGTGGGCTAATTCATCATGCATTTTCACCAGTAAATGAAATGATGGATGCACAAATTGGTATTGTGGCTTGAGAAAAATTGTGGGTGGTTGCAAATGGAGTATTGTTCTTGAAAGTATGCTGCTATAGGCTGAAAACAGTGAAAAATGGTTTTGAGCATTTTATTGCTGACCAGATATCCTCCATTAACTCCATTAATGACGAGGACATCCTGAAGGACATGGAGTGGGTATCTGCTGTATCTGATAACTAACCACACAATATGATTTATCTTTTGTCAAGCCTTGTAGGAAAATCCTGTTAACCCAGCA
The DNA here is from genome assembly GCF_963921235.1 of Mobula hypostoma. Taxonomy (NCBI): domain Eukaryota; kingdom Metazoa; phylum Chordata; class Chondrichthyes; order Myliobatiformes; family Myliobatidae; genus Mobula; species Mobula hypostoma. The sequence continues at coordinate 14,629,953 of NC_086120.1, read as the reverse complement.
TGAACATATGACCTTGAGGTGCTTTGATAAAAGCAATATTAACTACAACTGTTTTGTGTGGTTCATCACGTAACAGGGTGAAAATTTATGAAGTGGTACTATAGAATACATATGAGAAGACTATAATGTTCGGAAATACTCAGAGTAATTGAACAATTGACTGAGTAAGATGAAATTGTTCACCAGATTTTGTTTTTGTTGTTCTCCCCTCTCCACCATATACTCATGCGCACATAAAATTGCCATTGGATTGCAAAATTTCTAAGTGATTTGTTTCCCCTCTTATCTGCATTGCCATTGCAGCTGAATGAACTCATTGTGTCTCTCAAAACCTGTACAAAGCCAGTATCAATTTAATTATTCATAAAGAAAAAGTCTTGTAGCTTCGTCTCGATCTGAATTTTGTTGATTATAAACAGAAGATGAGTGAAATTACCGTCAACTATTCAGACAATTCGTATTCTACACTGTTGTTCTCTATGGAAATACTAAAATGCATTGAGGGGCAGTTTTGAACAAGGATTAGGGGATTATTTTTCACCAAAATACTCTGTGCTTAATTCTATAACTTGCTCAAAAGATGTTTCAGAATTCATTTTCCCTCATCAACATTTTTGTATAACAAGCATTTCATTCCATGTTTGTGAGTTTAATAAAAATTGTTAGTGTTTTTAGAATTAATTTTTGATCAATTTCTTCTGACCACTTTATACCCGAACAACTTCCCTCATCACCTACATGTAAAAATGGAAATTGCTTAGTTCTTCAGTTTAATCAGACCAAGATTTTGTAACTGATTATTTTGTTCTGAATTTTAAAAAAAAGAGAGGAAATTCAGCTTGCTTTCACAGAGGAAGCCTCTCATTTCTAGCATACTAATCAACTGCAGCTAACTAATTTTGAGGCTTCCTATTCCTTTCTTCTGAATAGAATGCAATTCTTGCCGTGGTGATTTATGCCCCATTGGCATCTACTTGCAGTTATCTGCTTTGTATTTGCACTGAAGTCAATGGTAAAAAAGAATATATTTTGTTTTCTCTAGTTTGGAGTGTGTGGTTGTGAGGTGTAGCAGATGGAGAGGTAATGAAATGGATCTCTTTTTGTGGGTGTACTTTTGTCGTGGGTACTCTGTTTCATTTGTAAAATAAAAATTGCAAAAGTTTTAACTCCATTAAAGCTACTGAAATGGATTTAGAGTTATATTAAGGGACAAAGTTGTCTTTAATTATTGTTGTAGAAGGGAAGTGTCTGTTATCTGTTCAGCACATTTAAACTCCATTATAATAAGGAAATAACATTCAATCATTTTCATGCTTTTTGGTGCACTTTGCAAGTCTGGCTAAAGAGGCTTGGTCTTTTCCTTTCATTTCATTTCCTTGCTAGTAGTTTTGCTGAGCTTGAGGAATTTCGGTGGATCATGGCTGTTTGTACAGGAAAACTGCCTACCCTGACCTCTCTTTATTTTTGCTTCCTCTATTCAGGTTGAATTTGTGGTAGCTTGCACACCTTCCACTATCTTTATAGTCCTTTATAGTCAGTATAAACTTTGATAATTGTGGATTTACTAATTATTGGATAGAGATTGCTAGGAATTAATCTTAATGGTGGTTTGGTGTAGCTGCTGAATTCAGTGTGAGCAAGGTTGGAATCAGTTATTTAGTGATATTAACTAAGCAGCTGTAGGCTTGCTACCCAGTAAGAATATATGTTTACAAGTAAACTGCAATGCATGATATTTCTCATATTATTGTAGACAGCTGAAGAATATTTTAAGATGTGAATGTTACTACTTGTCAGGTTTTTCTAGCACCTCTTTTATAGCCCTAGGTAGCTTGACAGATCATAATTGCCTGTGATGACATTATTAAAACCTTTGAATGTATTTTATGACAATGGGTCATCTTTCTTATCGAATTTAAGTGGAAATAGATCAGTGTGCCATGGAAGAACTAAGATGAAAGTGTGTCAGATTCTTTTTAAAAATCTATTTAACTTGGTGGCAATGGATAATTTGGATTCTGTGATAGGAATGAAAAAGACAATCACACTGCACAATTTTGCGCGTTAGTGAAGCTTAACACTTCGGATTGTCATAAACATATTGTGAAGTAGTATCCCGGTGGTCCTAATCTTAACTGTCCATATGAAACTACATGCTGAAATATTTTGCTTTTTACTTCAAGTGCTTATCGTTTGCGTGCTATTTCTGATTGTTGTAGATTGGTGGACTTATTTACATTATGCTTAAGGCACAATATAATAGCACCTTGTATGAGACAAATTTTAAAGATAGATTTCAGCGTTTTCAATTTCATAAGACTGTTGGTAAGGAGCAGGAAATGAAATGATGAGTAGGTGAGTTGCTTCACTTGGAAAAAGAATTACAATTGCATTAGTACTTTGTCTTGAAATTGAGATAGGTGCAAATTGTCATCTTCCACTGATGTTCAAAGCAAATCTCGTGACAGAACTGATGGGTGAAAGTGGATGTGATGTATGTGGATCTTAGTAAGGTGTTTGACAAGGTAGGCTCATCTAGGAAGTTGGGAGACATGGGATCTAGGAAAACTTGGCTGAGTGGAGATCATGGTAGTAGATGGAGTGTGTTATGCAATGATTTGTTCTGAGGTATTTGTTGCTTGAGTTTTATAAATGAATTGGATGAGGAAGTACAAGGGCTGTACTAAGTTTGCAGATGACTCAAAGGTTGATGGTTTTCTTGATTGTGTAGAAAGTTATAGTAGGTTACAACAGGACTTTTGACAGGATGCAGGGCTAGGCAGAGAAGTGGCAGTTGGAGTTCAATCGAGAAAAATGTGAAGTGATGCACTTTGGAGGGTCAAACTTGAAGGCAGAGTATATGGTTGATTCTTAGCAGTGTGGATGGACGGTGGAATCATGGAATTCAAGTCCATAGATCCTTCAAAGGTGCCATGCAAGTTGATGTTTAAGAAGGGGTATGAAGTGTTAGCCTTCATTAGCCAGGTGATTAAGGTCAAAGGTAGCTCTGGTTGTACCACATTTGGAGTATTGTGTTCATTTCTGGTCTCCTCCATATAGGAAGGATGTGGAATCTTTAGAAGAGGTGCAGAGGAAATTTACAAGTAGGCTATCTGGGTTAGAGAGCATGCCTTGTGAGGAGAGCTTGAGCAAGCAGAGACTTTCTCTTTGGAATGAAGGAGGATGTGACGTGACTTGATAGAGGTATATAAGATAAGAGGTGAAGATTGAGTGGACAGCCAGTGCCTTTTTTCCTGGGGTACAAATGGCAAATATGAGAGGGCATAATTTTAAGGTGATTGGAGAAAAGTACAATTGGAAGTCAGAGGTAGGTTTTTTACACAGCGAGTGGTAAGTGTAATACATAAGGGACATTTAAGGAACTCTCAGATAGGCATATAACCATAACCATATATAACCATATAACAATTACAGCATGGAAACAGGCCATCTCTGCCCTTCCAGTCCGTGCCGAACGCTTACTCTCACCTAGTCCCACCGACCTGCATTCAGCCCATAACCCTCCATCCTTTTCCTGTCCATATAGCTATCCAATTTTACTTTAAATGACAATATGGAACCTGCCTCTACCACTCTCTGAGTAAAACAGAAACTAGCTGGAGCAACTCAATGTGTCAGCGGCATCAATGGAAGAAAATGATATTTCGGGCCACTGATACCCAGTATGTCTCGTTGTCCTTCTCAAGAATGCATGGAGGATGTTAGTCTCATCCTTCTGGTCTGAAATTTGAACTGATAACTTTCCAACTCAGAAGCAAATGAACAAATTGCTGTGACACAGCTATCATTGGGGTTGTTGATGAGTAACATAATCTCACTAGGTAACAGAACTCTGCGTGGCTCAGTCTGGGGGACTCTATTGGAGTCAGCCATCCAGGCATAAAATGCTGGAGGAACTCAGCAGACTGGGCAGCATCTATAGAGATGAATAAACAATCCATGTTTTGGGCCAAAACCCTGCTGAGTCCCTCCAACATTTTGCGTGTTGCTCTAGGTTTCCAGCATCTGCAGAGTCTCCTCTGTCTATGATTTGTTGCTCTACTGCAAAGTCTCATTGAGGTATGGCTACCCTGAAGAAATTTTAATTTTCTTTTTGGAGACCTAATGAAGGATCTCAGTGCGAAACGCCAACTGTTTATTCCCCTCCATAGGCTGACCTGCTGAGTACCTCCAACAATTATTGTGTGTGTGTGTTAACTATTCAGAGAGCCAAGTTTCCCTGGATCCCATGCCTCTAAGATTGAAAGAGTACAGAGAAAATTTACAAGGATGTTGCTGGGACTTAAGGACCTGAGATATAGGGAAAGGTTAAATAGGTTCAGACTTTATTCCCTGGTGCATCGGAGAGTGAGGGGAGATTTGATAGAGGAATACAGAATCATGAAGGATCTAGATAGGGTAAATGCAAACATGCTTTTTCCACTGAGGTTGGCTAAGACTAGAACTATTGATTAAGAGTAAAAGTGAAATAAAAATAGAGGGAAATGTGGGAGAGACATATTGGATTGAGCTTGGAATTAGTTAAAAGATCAGCTCAACATTGTGCACTGAAGGGCTTGTACCATACAGTACAATTCTATGTTCAACTCATAATTGTTGCAGTGAGATATCCTATCTATTGAGTACTAAATAAATTGACTGTTTTAACCATATTGAATGGTTCAAATTAATATCAGTGTATACAGTATACAACCTGAAATTTTTACTTCTCGCAGACACCCACGAAACAGGAAAAAACCCAAAGAATGAATGACAGAACCATCTTTAGCTCCTCTCACAGATGTGTAAGATATTGTTTAATTTGTATATAATTCCATAAATTTTCTCCAAATGCAAAGTATAAAGCAAATTTATTCTCAAAGTATGGATATGCCACCATATATTACCTTGAGATTCACTTTCTTGCAGGCATTTACAGGAAAATAATAGAATTAATGAAAAAACTATAAATAACATACACTGACAACCAATGTGCAAAAAAAGACAAATCATGAAAATAATTTTAAAATGTAAATAATATTGAGAACATGAATTGTAGAGTCCTTGAAAGTGAGTCGACAGGTTGTGGAGCATTGAGGTGAGTGAAGTAGTCTGATGGCTGCAGGGTAATAACTCTCTGAACCTGGTGATGTGGGACCTAAGACTCCTGACCTCTTGCCTGATGGTGGTAGTGATAATAGTGCATGGCATTGGATTATGGTGGTTCTGATGATGGATGCTGTTTTCTTGTGATAGTGTTCCTTGTAATTACGTTCAGTGACAAAAGGGCTTTGCCTGTAATGCACTGAGCTGTATCCACCACTTTTTGTAAACATTTCCATTCCTGGGCATTGATGTTTCATCCTTCAAGCCTGTTCTCCCATTCAGTACTATCATACGGATCCTCTGACTCAATATATTTCAGCTTTTTCCTTTTATCCCTGATGCCTCCTTAGTTTAAAAATCTAACTAACTTCTTAACTATATTAATAATAACTATATTAATGGCTTGCCTTTGATGGAGGATTCTCCAGGTTTGTTACCTCTGAGTGAAGAAATGTCTCTCCATCTCAGTCTCAAATCTTACACTTATACTGAGACTGATCCTTTGATCCTGATCTCTTAACCAGGGTAGCATCTTGAATGCATCCAGTCATCTGAAGAGTGCTAAACAGCATAGTCAGAAGTTTGTATGTTTCAGTGAGTTTACCCTCTCATTCTTCTAAACTCTAGTGAGTACCATCTAGTCAAATCAATTTCCTGTCATACAACAGTCCTGCCATCCAAGAAATCAGTCTTGTGAGCCTTCGTGGCACTTCTGCCATGGCTAGCATATTTTGCAAAGATGTACATGAAAAAATTTGGAATATTTGTGTGAACAACTTGATATGTATGACTCAAATCATAAGCAAATGTAATTAAGTTGCATATGATTTGGTGCACCATTTTAGGAAACTTATAAAATCCAAAGTGACTGTTATTCAGGTGAAAGACATGGTCCATTTTGGTTTGATGTTTGACAATGTAGAGACAGGAATCTGAATCCTTGCTGTACATTTCGTATACAGTTTCTAGTGCTTTGTCACTCAAGAGTGATCACTGTCTTGGTTGTTGTTTCTTAACTCAACATGGACCCTAGAATTTAAATGGCCTAATTGCCTAATTAAAAATTATTGTTCACATTGCTTTATCCCTCCTTTTCCATTCTTCATTGCAGCACCCCACTCAAGTTTTTAATAACAATTTCAGTCTTTTAAATCTGTAATTATAAAGTGTATGCAATGATCCTTCAATACATAGACTGCAAATGATAGGAACTCTTTTTCTGCTACCCCTCCTTTCAATCTGGCTTGAACTTTGCACCTTTCCATTCTTTTAACCATAATGGAGACTACTCAATGGGCCAACATAGGTGTAAACTTGTTGCTCCACCATGCTGTTCAATGTCAAAATAAATGGTGGTCATAATTTGGTTCTCCGTTTAGTCTGTATTTTTATAATTTGATTGATCAGTATTCTGCTCAATCTCATTGATTGTTTTGGTCGTGGCGTACTGACAAAGTTGGAAATAGTTGTTTCTTCTCTCTTAATTGCCATTTGGCAGGGTAATGCAAGGTGAAAAGGAAAGAATTATTTTTTTATTGAAGTTGTAACAACTTTCATAGAATAAATGTAAATAATATTTGACTGTTGCTTCCATCCTGTTGATTAGCAACATCTATCTTGCATAGAACAAGACACGGTGATGTTCATATGTCTGCAACTTAAACAATATAGTCATATTTCCATCTAAAACTTAACATCTGGGCAATTTACAAATAACGGTTAGGTTAATGCTCTTGAATACCTGTATATTGATGTCCAAAAGCAATCGCCTACAGCCAATCCAGAGAGGTCTGAGTGAGGGACTAACATTTTTATTGGGATTCTAAAGATCAGCAAAGGGGAGGAACCTTTTTTCAAAAAAAAGGTCTTCCAAAATGCCAAATTTCAGATTCATTTATTTATCACACGTGCACCGAAACATGCAGTAAAATGTGTTGTTTCCATAAAGAACCAACACAACCTAAGAATGCACTTAACTCTTACATTCACAGACATTAGGCCTCCAACCTCCAGTTTCTGGCCTGAACTCAAGGTACAAATCTCTGACCTCTGGACACTCCGACCCAGGGGTTTCAACCTTCGTATGTCGACCTTCTGACTTGCCAATCTATGGACTTAAACTCCAGCTTCGACCTCCAGACTTCACTGACCTCTAGGTATCAACTCCTGGATTTGCGGATCAAGGGACTTTGACCTATGGAGCTTGACCTCTGAATTGCACAGGTCTTCTGTAGAATTCTCTGCCCAATGAAGCAGTGGAGGCTACTTCAGTAAATATATTTAAGATAAGGTTGTATAGATTTTTGTATAGTAGGGGAATTAAGGGTTATGGGGAAAAAGAAGGTAGGTAGGGAGGAGTCCATGGCCAGATCAGCCCTGATGTTATTGAATGGCCTACTTCTGCTCCAATTTCTTAAGTTCTTGTGTTCTTAGGTTTTGATCCCGGGGACTTCCCAGTCTGGGTGTTACCGGTCCTCGTGCCTCCTGCCTCCTGCCTCCTGCCTCCTGCCTGCAGGGTCCTCTGACTTCCAGGATATAAAATAATAATTTTTTAGCAAATTTATTAATCTTATTTTTAATGCAGATTGCCAATGGTGCTGAAAATATAAAATAAAATAGTAAGAAAATGTTGGGACTTCTCAGCTGATTTCAAGAGTTCAAGTATACTTATTATCAAAGAAGATATAAATTATACAACCTTGAGGTTTGTTTGCTAACAGGCAGCCACAAAGCAATAAACCCAAAAGAATCCATTTTTTTTTAAAAGTAAAGATCAACACCCGATGTGCTGAGAAAGGGACAAAAAATACACAAATCGTGCAAGCAATAGCACCTCCGATCGCAATGCCCTGTCTCTCCAGTGTATCGATAAAATTGTCCAAACAGCACATTGTTCCTGGCACTAGGACCTGGGCACCACTGCAGCAAAAGGCTTAGAGCCTGGAACATGTCGCCCAGCGACTCTCTTGGCCCAGATTTTGCTGCCCAACCTGTAGCTGCTCTCAATTTCTCGAAATTGGCTTGGCGCCCAGAGCGATCCAGCGTCATACTTGGGCCAGTTGTATGGGCATTGGAGCTCCTCTACCTTGATGTCTCCTCTCCAAAAGGCTTACTCCATCTGTGTCGATTCTGCAATGTACCAGCACGGTTCAGTCCTTGGATTTGTTTTGCCTTCACTCACCTCTTTATTGTTTGTGGTTGTAATTTACTACAATTTACATCAGAAAAGGTGTTACTAGTAATGTAAACAACAGGAATTCTGCAGATGCTGGAAATTCAAGCAACACACATAAAAGTTGCTGGTGAACGCAGCAGGCCAGGCAGCATCTCTAGGAAGAGGTGCAGTCGACGTTTCAGACCGAGACCCTTCGCCAGTCCTGACGAAGGGTCTCGGCCTGAAACGTCGACTGCACCTCTTCCTAGAGATGCTGCCTGCCCTGCTGCGTCTACCAGCAACTTTTATGTGTGTTGCTTATTAGTAATGTTTTTAGTTGTATTTTTTTTTGTCATTTGAACTACCAGTGAGCTGTGGCATGTGTTCGGTAGCGCCACCTTAAACCGGAAGGTTGCTTACCAAAAACACAGCATCTGACTTGAAAATGTATTTCTGTCCCTAAATTCCAGAACTTCATACTATACAGCATTTTAAGTACCAAGATGTCTGCAGTCATTGACAGGCAGTTAGATTCTAAAAGCTGATCTTGTCAGTGATTCTGCCATATCAAAAAAACTCAAAACTGGTGAACAAGGTGAAGGAAATTAATATATTGTACACATTCTTGATCAGTAAATTAAAATTTGCCAGGTGTGGCATCTTTTACTTGATTTGATATAAAGCTTTCAGTGGAATGGTAGAGTTGTGGTGCATGTTGTGAGATCTGGTAAGTGCTGATGTTGCTGACACATTTTGCAATTTTTTTCTTCCTAGCTTGTCAGTGAAAAAGTGGGTGGTGCTGAAGGAACTAAACTTGATGAAGACTTCAAGGAAATGGAACGGGTAAGAAAATTTTCTTGCATTTCTACAGTGTGCAGATAAAACCATTGCTGCTAAGAATACGGCAGCAGGACCATGACAAAACTTGTTTCTCTCCTTTTATTTCCACTTATTGTCTAGTCCTGCACTCATCATTTAGCTCCCTTTCTGCTTTCATAGTTATAGAAGAACACTGAACAGAAACAGGCCCTTAAGCCTAACTTGTCAATGCCAACCAAGGAGCCCATCTGAGCTAGTCCCATTTGTCTGCATTTGGCCCATAACCCTCTGAATTAGGGGTTCTCAACCTAGGGTCCACGGACCCCTTGCTTAATGGTATTGGTCCATGGCATAAAAAAAAGGTGGTTAACCTCTGCTCTAAAGCTTTCCTGTCCATGTGTTTGCTGAAATATCTTTTAAACGTGTTATTGTGCCAGCTTTAACCATCTCCTCTTCTGCTGTCTTTCTTCATTCCCAATGATCATTTTTGATGGACTGTCCAACCTAATCAACATTTTGCATTTTTTAAAATTTCTTCTTTCTCTCACAAAAGAAAACAGATGTTTCGAGACGTTTTTGTTTTTGTACAACTGACAAAATTATCACAATGTAGGAGCTCATTCACCCTATTAAATTCAGCTTGTCCAGTTCCTCTCTCTCCCCCAAAGTCATGCATATTCTGTCTAATCAAACATTGAAGCATCTTTCTTTTTGAATACTTCTAGGTTAATCCTCTATTACTACTATCCCAAGCAATGCTCTGATTACTCATTCTATAAAAAGAGCAACCTTCACATTGTTTTGATTCTTGAGTCAATCATCTTCATTCCATGTTTGAAGTTATCAATCTCTCCACTGAAACAAGCTCTCATTTTCTCTCTAATATCCTTCATGATTTGAAATACTGCCAATAGATTCTGTTACAGCTATTTATGATTGAAGGAGAACAACCCCAGCTTTCATCTTCCCTGGAATCATATTAGTAAATCCTTTCTGCATCTTTCTAAAATTTTGGCAACTCAAATGGGACACTATACTCCAAGTATGGCCAAATCTAAACCTAGGTTTTATGAAAGTTCATTATAGTTTGTTGCTCTTGTATTTTGTGCTTGTTTTAAAGTTCAAAATTCTGTTGGCTTTTTAACACTTCCTCATCCTTCTCTTGTCATGAAACAATACTTGTCTATCGGCAGATTTGTCTGTTCCCTTTCTGAATTGTGACCTCAAATTTATTTGTGTATTTTCAGCCTTCCTATCAGGATTTACTTCACCTAACTCAACATAAATTTCGTCTGGATATCACCTTGAAATCTGCTATTATTCTCCTCGTAGCTCAAGAGATCTTCAAGTTTGAAAGTTCAAAGTAAATTATTATCAAAATATGTATATGTTACCATATACTAGCTTGATTCATTTTCTTGCAGCCATTTACCAGAAAAAAGAAATACAATAGAATCACCAAACATCCATATATATATACACAAGACTGACAAACAACCAATGTGCAAAAGAAGACAGACTGTGCATATAATAAAGAAATACTGAGCAAATAAATTGTAAGAGTCCTGTAAGTGAGTCTGTAGGTTATAGAATCAGTTCAGAGTTATAGTCAGTGAAGTTACCCACACTAGTCCAAAAGTTTTGACATTTGGAAATTGTGCCCTGTGCAGCAAGTCAAGGTCGAGTCGAGGCATCGTAATAACATGGGGTTAACTGCCAAATAATTGGCTGTTTTATTTTTGCAACTTCCCTGTGGGAACACCTGACTCCCATTTGATAGCTTGCCACAGTTCCATTTTTATTCTGCAAGGGAATCCAAAAGCACAGCCCAATCTTGTTCCTCAATGAAGATTTCCGTTACCCTCCAGAGATCAGCCCTTGAAAAAATAATATTTCTAAATGACATTCTGTAGTAGTTAGTTGTTCAATTTACAACAATGCAACATGGTCTTCTGTTGCATTGGTTATTTTTGTTCATCTTGTTTTAGTATCTGCCAATTCTGGTTTACAGTTCTGATGGTCTTCAGAGTATAGTGCAGGGCAAAGTAAGAAATTGTGTCACATTTTCTCCTTTGTTGCGACTTGATCTTTTCCAATTGGTCTCAAATTACTGTGCTTTGGTTGATGTGCGGCATGTTGCCGCAAATCTGGATACTTCAGTCACATTGAAGGATAGATCATTTCCAGTGATATTTAAATAAGCATTTTATAAATTAATAAGTGAGTAGCATTTAAACACTGAGGTAAATTGCATGATTCTTATTGACCACCCTACCCCCATTTCTGTGGTCCAGAGCTGCTGAGGCCAGATATAGCAGCTACTTTAATTCCCTAATCCAATAAGTTTGAACAACTCAGAAGCTAAATTTGCAATACTACCAGATTGTTGTTTTTTTTCCCTGGAAGTTGGCCTTTTGAGGGAAGTGTCGGTTACTTACAGTATCAATCCCTTAAGGATTTTTAAAAGCAGTATCTTAACTATAATATCCAAAGAGTTGATGCGTGAACAATAATCTCCATTTTAAGTTACTGACTAGCAATGCAAAACTGTACTGCAACAATTGGAGTTAAGCAACATGGAATTAGGCCCTTTCGTCCAACTGGTCCATGCCAGTAATTCCTGGCTCTAATAATTTGGTTGTTAGTATTTTTTGCACTTTTAATGTTGAACTTTAATGTATATTCTTAAACCCTAATTTAAAATTTCACATGAACTGAAGTTTTTGATGTCCTAGTTTTTGCCACTTAATCAGGTAATAATGCAAACATTTCTTTCCAAATTCTATAATGCTTTGAAGCACGGATAGTGGTCATTTGGATGTGTGAGTCATTGGACTAAGTAATTTATTTTCCATGTCAGACAATAATATAATTCCAGTCCAGAAACAATTTTCAATGATAGATTGGATCCTGCTATTTCCCACTTAATCTTGATTTGCAAAATTTAATTTTGCACTAGATTATCTGATTCTTGCTTTGACAATCTGGTTTTTATTGTCTTAAATTGGATTACTTTATTAATAGTCTTTTTATCTTTGGCTCTGGTGTGAAGGCATCAGTTGCAGAATTTTCACTGAATTTTCATGATCCTCAAAATGGATTCTAAAGCTCATCTTTGAATCTCCCTATTAAATGTGTTAATTTACCAAAGGAAAGACTCTTCACTTAAAACCCACTTTTTTGGTAGTTGGTTGTGTAGATTATGCAGGTGTTGCTTGATCTGCCTATTGCTGTTTTTTTTAAATTTCAAATCTTCAGCAATGTGGTATTATACTTTTAATTTGTTGTGAGAAGCAAAGCTTGTTCTCAGATGTGGATCTGCAGTTTTTCCAGAATTTTATATATCACTGAGGCTTTCAATTGAATAAATTTTTGGGTCTACCACTACCTTGAAGAAACTGCAGCAGGGTGAGGGTTAAGATGATCTGCAGCTAGTGTGCTGCTGTACAGAACAAGGTCCTTGGATGTATTGAGATCCCTTTTGTGCAGTATGAAATACCAAGGACATGAGCAGACCAAGACAAGAAAAAGATGGTAATGAAGATTTGAGAAGCACACACTTCTTATTGGGCAATAACCCTTTACTTAAGACTAAGGCATATTTTGCAACCTTTGATAAGATTAAATGCAAATAAAGGATTGAAAAATATGTAGCTTTTATTGGTAATGAATGCCTGTAAGAATGTATCATGATTAGTATTCTATGTAAGCAAATTAGGGATTAGAAAGTGTGTAAGATTTCAATTGATCAGTTTTGTATAAAATTGACAATTCTTAGCAGAAGTTTTAGAATAGTTCAGAGCTGGACTGTTCTCCTTGTGCATAAGTAAATAAAGTGTGATTGGGAAACAAATGCCAGTTGTCAAAGACCAGTGACAACACCCTTGTTAATTCTATTTTTCGTTGTATTGTCTTTAATTCAATCACACCACTCAAAAGCTCCTACTCAGTGCAGAACTAAATCTCAAATCCAAAACGGTCACCATATATCAAACAAAAAAGCTACTTAGCTTCTGCAACACCACCTATGGCCTTGCTGCAGCTGAATTTTACATCTGGGTCATTCCATCTTCTGATCATTTCTGATCACATCAAACTTTATTCAAACTCAAACAGGTCAGAGCAGGGATGGGTAGCATATCTTGTGCATTAATTGGAAACTTGATTATCAAAGTTCAAAGTAAATTTATTATCAAAGCACATATGTGTCACTATATACTACCCTGATATTCATTTTCTTGAAGGAATTCATGGTAGATACAAAGAAACACATAGAAACAAAGCTAAGCGCAAACAAGACAAGCAAACAAAAAGAATGCAAAAAAGGAAGTCTTTGCAAATACAAAAAAATTGCATATGATAATACTGAGAATATGTGTAGTAGAGTCCTTGGAAGTGAATCATTTCAGCACTGAACAGGAGCCTGTATCTCAATCCTGATGACAGCAATGAGAAGAGAGCATATGGCCTGGATAGTGGGGGTCCTTGAAGATGGATGCTACTTTTTGTTGACATGCTCATTGTAAATGTGCTCAGTGGTGGGGAGGGCTTTTCCTGTGATGGACTGGGCTGTATCCCTTACTTTTTTGCAGGTTTTTCTGTTCATGGGCATTGGTGTTTTCATGCCAGGCCATGGTGCAACCAGTCAGGATACTCTCCGCTGTATATTTATTATTGAATAGCCACTGAATATGCAAATATGTTCCATAATCATGCTGGTATTTAACTTTTTTGATCTCCAGTATAGAAAGTTACAGGGTTACAGTAATTGGTTTAGTTAGAATTTCAAGGTTGTTTTGGGTTCTGTCTGAATCAAAGGAAAATTTTTGATTTCTATTCCTTTGGACAAGTAGGAACTGAGGATCATTTTTATATCAATAGAAAAGGGTTTCCTTTTATAGAGCAGTGTACATGACCACAAGACATCTCAAACTCTTACACAGATAATCTCACAAAATGTTGGATTGCAGCAGTCAATTTATCCTTGTCATTCATTACCTTACAACGGTAGTGTGATTTATGACCAGATAAGTTATCTGGGGGGAAAAAAAAAGATGAGGATGAACATGATACTGGGACAAATCTGTTGTAATATTGCACCTTTGGAACTTTTACTTCAGCTTTAAACCAAGCAGCACCTCATTTAATTCAATAGTTTGCAGTTCTGCCACTGTAACACTCCTTCAAAACTCTCTTGGAGAATGAGTCTACTTTGTTTTCAAGCCTTTGAATGCAAATTGATGCACAATCTTCTAAATAAATTTGAGATTGTTGCCAACTAAAACACTGCAGGCTTGCTAGGTTAAGATACATGATCTGAGATTTTAGGTCAGTATGCTTTGCGGAGGGTTCTTAGCACATGAGCATTATATTAATTAAGCGTTCAAAGTAAAATTTCTTATCAGCGTATATACACATGTACGTATACACGTGTACACATGTACACATATACACAGAGGCTACACATGTTAGCGCGCACAACCCTGAGATTCTTCGTCCTGTGGGTGTACTTAGCAAATCGATAGAACAGTAACTATAAATGGGATCAATGAACAACAAACTGTACAAATGCAAATATAAATAAATAGCAATAAATAACAAGTATGAAATGAAAGAGCATGAATATCGAGATAGCATCCTTAAAGTGAGACCATCGGTTGTGGGAACACCAGAAATAGAATGAGTGTAGTTATCCCCTTTTGTGCAAGAGCCTGATGGTTGAGGAGCAATAACTATTCTTGAACCTGGTGGTGCGAGTCTTGAGGCACTGGTATCTTCTACCTGATGGCAGCAGTGAGTAAAGAGCATGGCTTAGGTAGTGAGGATCTTTGATGGATGCAGCTTTTCATATAGATCTGCTCAGTGGTTTGGAGGGCTTTACCCATGATGTATTAGGCCAACTCCACTACCTTTTGTGGGATTTTCCGCTCAAAGGCATTGGTGTTCCCATACCAGGCTGTAATGTAGCCAGTACACTTCCCACCACACATCTATAGAAGTTTGCTAAGGTTTTTGATGACATGCTGAATCTCCGTAGATTCCTGAGGAAGTAGAGGTGCTGTCGTGCTTTCTTTGCAATTACATTTATATGATGGGTCCAGGACAGGTCCTCTGAGGTAGTGACACCCAGGAATTTAAAGTTACTGACCCTCTCCACATCTGATCCAACGTTGATTACTGGCTCGTGGACCTTTGTTTTCCCTCTCCTGAAGTCTACAATCAGTTCCTCTGTCTTACTGACTTTGGGTGAGAGGTTGTTATTACACCACCCAGCCAAATTTTCAATCTCCCTCCTGTATGTTTTGGGCTGTATCAAAGGTGGTGATGAATCAGCAGTGGTGTCATCAGCAAACTTGTATATGGTGTTGGAGCTGTACTTAGCCATACAATATAAATTACTTAGTAATGTTTATTATTCTGTGATGTATAAATGGTTCAATACTTATGTGGTTTAATGAAAGCATAATAATAACAAGTAAAATAATAACTGGCAATCATTGTGGTTACTTGGTTTCAGAAAGTGGATATTACCAGTAAAGCTGTGGCAGATGTCCTAACAAAAACTACAGAGTACTTGCAACCAAATCCAGGTAAGCACCTTTGATATATTGGGATGTCAACTACCTGTTGTCTTAATTTAATTATCCTTTTATTTCTCCAGTGTTTCAGCTTTTACTGATGAAATTGTGATTTACTTAGAAAAAGGCAACACCGAAAATGCAACCCCCTTTTATAGGGAGGGGGGCATCTTACTAAGTTCCTGTTGCATAATATGCAATATATTGCCACTGATTAGGGATTAAATGCTTCCTGTTTGGAAAAAATGAATGGTATTTGAAATGCTTCATGCTTTGTGAATATCTGCAATAATCTCTGTTCTACCTAAACTTTAAATGTATCACTTTTTTTTCC
Organism: Mobula hypostoma; assembly: GCF_963921235.1. NCBI lineage: Eukaryota > Metazoa > Chordata > Chondrichthyes > Myliobatiformes > Myliobatidae > Mobula > Mobula hypostoma. Next base: position 14,613,962 of record NC_086120.1, on the reverse strand, counting down.
CTTGACTACCAATGTAGTAATTCAGAGAACAGGAACTTTCCCTTGTGCAATGTCATTCATAGGACTTTGGTCCTTGAACCTGCTTCAGTCTTGTCATCGAGTCATACAGCATGGAAACAGGCTCTTCGGACCACCTCACCCATGCTACGTTGGCCAGTGAGCATGATTCTTACTATTGACATCCAGTCAACATCACCTAATCAGTGCATTTGGTCCTTTTATTTATTACTTTTTTTTGACCTGATATTCTGTATGTCATGCTTTCAGGCAATCTTTTTGATCATAATTCTTGAATTTCTTCACAGTGAGAAGGACCACTAATTGATATTTCATTAATAATGTACTCGAATGCTGTTCAGGGGTGTTGAGTGTAGAGTGTAAAGAATGTAGAGTAACCAGGCAGAGAAGGTTGTTAGTGCAGATTTCTTGCCAAAATTGTGTTTTTCTGTGTTTAAATTTCTGAGTAAAATATTGCTAGAATGTCCAATGTTACATTACAACAAGTTAAAACCCTTGCTTCTATGGGCAATAAGCACAAATTACATTGAGTAATGTGCCAATGTAATCTATTCTTCAGTTCAGAAGATCACTCCAGTTTGAGAAAATGCTGCTTGCTTGTTTTTAAAGGCCATTACATTTCGTCCTCCCCTCGGTAAAAGACATGGTAGAATGCACTTTGCTAATAAAATTTTATATACTCAGTACATCTGGTCATTTATATTCAATGCATAATAACTGACTTATTTCAGTTATGATCTTGTGTGTGAGAAAATGTACAAAGATGGTGGCAGCTGCAAGAGGTGAGTGGTGCCCACAGGATGAATATGCCTCAGTCTTGCGGTAAAAACGGCAAGTGTGAGGAAGGAGTTGGGAGGGGAGCTATGCATGGAAAGGAGAACAAGGGGTAGAAACAGTATGTGAGGGGTCTTGAGGGATGGCACACCTTGTTTTATCATTTCTTTGATAGCCGGTGCATAATTGCAATCTGTTAATGTGTTTTTTTTCTTGCTCCCTTATTGTAGTAGAAGTAAGTCGTCCCTTACTCTGAGGACTGCCTGTAAAACTTCCACTTGCTTTGTGAATCCATCTTGCTGTACTATTTAGTATTGTCTGAACTAGATATAACCTTTACGGCTTTTCCTTTTGAAAATGTTTGTACTTAACTCTATTTTCTCAACTACTGAAATTGATTGGATTTAACTGCATTTTTATGTATTTCACTTCTGGTCAGTATCTCCTTCAGGTTCCATTTGCTATTCAGAATAATTGAAGATGCTTGTATTAATATTATTTGCAAGTTGGAATGCCACTTCCTTTAATTTATTATCCAAATCATGTTTGTGCATTGCTTTGGAGCAAAATTACAAATGATTGTGAAAGCTTGAAGAAAATGAATAGCCGATAACCATTAGGGTTTTCAGGATATTGAAACAAATGCAGCTGGCAATACAACAAGAGTCAGTTCCTTCAGGGAAGCAGAGTGGAAAAGGCTGATGAATTAAAAAAATAAGATGTATAGTTCACTCACTTTCATGGAAAATTATTTAGGGAATTGTCACTATTTCAGTGACAATTCTAGATAAAGTTATCATCTAATACCAATGGTATTTCAGCAATAATATTTATTAATTGAAGAGGAACCTCTAGTATAAATTTTGCCCACAGAGCAAGTTCTGAACAATGTTATTGAAAAATGAAATGCTTGATTCTCTGAGCTTTGTGCAACCTCAGACATGAATAGGTTTATTTAAATGACAGCTTGCTAGTAGTAATAGAAAATGAGAAATCAATCTTTGTATGTAATACTACTACTTTAGTTGAGGCTTGCTGCTTGAATGACCTAATATTAAATTGTTATATTTATCATTTTGCAAAATTTTGGCAAGTGGCTATGTTTTCTCTTCATTGTGGATGCCAAAATAATCAAATATGTCTCAAAAAGTAAGATAATTTGTAATCACTGTGATTTGTTTGATTGCTCATTCACAAGTACTAGTGTGTACCTGTGGTCTTGAAAGGTGAGACAATGCCAGAATTCCCGTGCCCGATCCCTCTCCTGGTATTCCTACCTAGAAAGTAGGTATGTAGGTAAATAGAGTTAACTTTTATGCACTAAAGAGGAGGCATTCGTTAGCCTCCATACAGTGCTCTGAAAAAGCCCTGACAACTGTTTTCACATTTTACTGTCTCATTTTCTAAATTTGAAATGTATTGAAGTCGGATTGTTTGAGCAGAGTGTTGTGCATCATGCCAAATCAAAAAAAAACTTCTAAAATCTGTCAACAGTTGACTGAAAAATGAAAAACTGCAATTGAGGCTGAGAAAGTATCCATCTCCTTTGTAATTACTGTGCTAACTTTCCTCAGATGCAATATACTTGTACCTTACCAACTCACCCAATTTATTGATATAGAAAATTGGAGGATCACCTGTTTTCACAGAATCCATAGGAAGAAATACCCCTTCTCTCTGTAAGATATAACAGTATGTTAGATTTTCAACAGACCAAACCAAAATGAAGACAAGAGCATTCAGGACAAGTCAGGGAAATGATAATTGAGAAGTGCAAATAAGGGGAAGAGTACCAAGACCATCTCAAGAGCACTGAACATACCTCGGAGCTCAGTGCCGTCCATCTTGGAAAAAGTAGAAAAATATATGAAGTGACAGGCACATTGCCTAGGTCAGGCCACCCTTTGCTCAGTACTTAGTTGAACCACTTCTTGCAGCTATCACAGCCTGCAGTTGTTTTTTTTTAAGTTAAGTCTCTATTAACTTTGTACAACATGATGGAGCAAGATTTACCAGGACATATTTTACTATGGGGTCTTGCTGGGAGCTAGATTTGGCAAATGTTTAGTTTACACTGGTGTTTTTTGCCAGATAGACTACAAGACATAAGAGTGAAATTAGGCAATTTGGTGCATTGAATCTGCTCCTCCATTTCATCACGGCTGATTTATTATCCCTTTCAACCCCATTCTTCTCCCCATCACCTGTGATGCCCTTACTAATCAAGAACTTAACCTCTGCTTTAGATATACCCGATGACTTGGCCTCCACAGCTGTCTGTGGCAATGAATGCCACAGATTCACCACTCTCTGGCTAAAGAAATTCCTCCTCATCTCTGTTCTAAAGGGACATTCCTCTATTCTGAGACTGTGCCCTCTGGTCCTGGACTCATGCACTATAGGAAGCATCTTCTCTATATCCACTTTATCTAGGCCTTCCAGTAATTGATAGGTTTCAGTGAAATCCTGCTCATTCTTCTAGGACGTGAAACACCTAGCTTTCCAAACCAATAATGCAAGTAGTGATTCAAAGTTAAAGTCTTAAAATCATCTTGGTATTCCATCACTTGCAGCAAATGTCTTTGAATCTTTGAGAGTTAACCGCTCCTTTATTTTTTGTTGGAGTGAGATGTTAATTCTGATTAACTCTTGTATGAGTAGTTAGTATCACCATTAAAATTTAAACTTGTATTGCTAATTTTGTGGAATCTCTAGTTCATGACTTCAAATTGTATCATGTTATTATGTGAACATATGAATTTCTCAAATATCATGATTCCTACTGTTTGAAAGTTGTGAAAAGCTGGAAATTTCCAAAACATATTTGTTAAAAACAATCACTTCATTTTTTTCTCCCTCAGCATCCAGAGCCAAACTAACAATGCTGAATACAGTGTCTAAAATTCGTGGGCAGGTAAAAAACCCAGGCTATCCTCAACCGGAAGGGCTTCTTGGGGAATCTATGATTAAATTTGGGAAGGATCTTGGTGAAGAATCAAATTTTGGTAAGTTAACTATTATGATTAGTGAACACTTCATCTATAGGAACTAAATTTTGAAGATGTTTGATCCATGTGGTCAGCATTAAATTTCTTTTGTTTAGCTGCCTAACTTTATGATGGTATATCAAGCATTAGTAGATTTTTAGTGCAAAATGGGCTGAAAGAAAACTGTATTGATCACTACTTGAAGAGGGCAAGAGAAATGTTGGACTGAAAGTGAGATCCTTCAACATGTTTGCAGGGTTAATGGAGAGAGTTAGCTGAGAATGTTGTCTGTTGCCATGCTAGTTTGCTAAACACTTACCCAAAGAGCTGTGCATAATAGTTTGCTAAACATTTATCCAAAAAGGGATCAATGACAATAAAATTGGATCCTAAGGAAAAGAAAATAGTTTGTGGAAACAATTTATTCAGGAACTAGTATAGTAGAGCAGTTCATTGGAGTTTGTCTGTTTCAGAAATGTAGTTACTGTTTGTTAACAATTTGTGCTATTGGGCTGCATGTTTCCTTTCATCAAGGTAATAGAAGTTTCTTCCTTTTGACTTGCTGCTGGAGGCTGGCCTCTGAAGGGCTTGAATGAAACCTTGCAGCAAGTTGGTGGTTAGGGTTTTGGCTTGGTATAATGGAATAACATGTTTTTACGATCACTTTTTCAAGGAAAACATGTAGGCTCCAATTGTGTTGGCTGTTGCCCATATTTATCATTAGAACTGCCAATATTCAGCCTTTGAAATAGCAATAGGTCCCGGATGCCCTTGCATATGTGGTCAAATGAAAATGTTGGAGACATACTCGTAATCTAGATAGACTCTAATGTGCTCTGCTGCCAAACTGAAAATGCAGCTGCTGAGCTCAGCTTCTAGGAATTTCCACCATTATGCTTTGGGAATTGTTTCTTAGTTTCTGTGCAGGTTTTGAGATTCTGTTGATTTGAGTGAGGGATTGTAGAACAAACGGTTGGGTAGAAAAAGGGAAGATGAATTATCTCTTATAGGAGTTGCTGGTGAATGCAGCAGGCCAGGCAACATTTCTCGGAAGAGGTACAGTTGACATTTCAGGCCAAGACCCTTCGTCAAGGCTAACTGAAAGAAGAGCTAGTAAGAGATTTGAAAGTGGGAGGGGGAGGGGGAGATCCAAAATGAAAGGAGAAGACAGGAGGGGGAGGGATGGAGCCAAGAGCTGGACAGTTGATTGGCAAAAGGGATATGAGAGGATCATGGGACAGGAGGCCTAGGGAGAAAGGAAGGGGGAGGAGGGAAGCCCAGAGTATGGGCAAGGGGTATAGTGAGAGGGACAGAAGAAAAAGGAGAGAGAGAAAAATAGAATTTGTGAATAAATAAATAAATAAATAAATAACGGGTGGGGTACGAGGGGGTGGTGGGGCATTAGCGGAAGTTTGAGAAGTCAGTGTTCATGCCATCAGGTTGGAGGCTACCCAGACGGAATATAAAGTGTTGTTCCTCCAACCTGAGTATGGCTTCATCTTGACAGTAGAGGAGGCCGTGGATAGACACATCAGAATGGGAATGGGATGTGGAATTAAAATGTGTGGCCACTGGGAGATCCTGCTTTCTGTGGCGGACAGAGCGTAGGTGTTCAGCAAAACGATCTCCCAGTCTGTGTCGGGTCTCATCAATATATAGAAGGCCGCAACGGGAGCACCGGACGCAGTATATCAACCCAGCTGACTCACAGGTGAAGTGTTGCCTCACCTGGAAGGACTGTCTGGGGCCCTGAATGGTAGTGAGGGAGGACGTGTAAGGGCATGTGTAGCACTTGTTCCACTTACAAGGATAAGTGCCAGGAGGGAGATCGGTGGGAAGGGATGGGGGGAGAAATGAATGGACAAGGGAGTCGCATAGGGAGCGATCCCTGCGGAAAGCAGAGAGAGGGTGGGAGGGAAAGATGTGCTTAGTGGTGGGACCCCGTTGGAAGTGGCAGAAGTTACAGAGAATTATATGTTGGACGCGGAGGCTGGTGGGGTGGCAGGTGAGGACAAGGGGAACCCTATTCCTAGTGGGGTGACGGGAGGATGGAGTGAGAGCAGATGTGCGTAAAATGGGGGAGATGCATTTGAGAGCAGAATTGGTGGTGCAGGAAGGGAAGACTCTTTCTTTAAAAAAGGAGGACATCTCCTTCGTCCTGGAATGAAAAGCCTCATCCTGAGAGCAGATGCGGCGGAGACGGAGGAATTGCGAGAAGGGGATGGGATTTTTGCAAGAGACATTGTGAGAAGAGGAATAGTCCAGACAGCTGTGAGAGTCAGTAGGCTTATAGTAGAGATCAGTAGATAAGCTGTCTCCAGAGATAGAGACAGAAAGATCTAGAAAGGGGAGGGAGGTGTTGGAAATGGACCAGGTAAACTTGAGGGCAGGGTGAAAGTTGGAGGCAAAGTTAATGAAGTCAACGAGCTCAGCATGCGTGCAGGAAGCAGCGCCAATGCAGTCGTCGATGTAACGAAGGAAAATTGGGGGACAGATACCAGAATGCCTCCTGTCCCATGATCCCCTCATATCCCTTTTGCCAATCAACTGTCCAGCTCTTGGCTCCATCCCTCCCCCTCCTGTCTTCTCCTATCATTTTCGATCTCCCCTCCCCCTCCCACTTTCAAATCTCTTACTAGCTCTTCCTTCAGTTAGTCCTGACGAAGGGTCTGGGCCTGAAATGTCGACTGTACCTCTTCCTAGAGATGCTGCCTGGCCAGCTGCATTCACCAGCAACTTTGATGTATGTTGTCTAAAGCAACAATGTCGTTCAAAGTGCTAAAGAGTGGTTAATGGGAAGATGATAGTGACGTAGCAGGAGAAGTGCTTGGAGATTGACCACATTGTCAAAGAAGAGTAGATGAAGCTTCCCTTAGAGTATGAATTAAGGTGAAAGTGACTCTATTGGTTTATTTTTGGAAACTGTTTGCCCCTGATTAAGAAACTCCTTTTACAGTGCTCATCATGGGTGAAAGCTTTTATACAAATACAGTGCCCATAAAAGCTATTCACAACTCCACCCCCCCCACCCCTTGGAAGTTTTTAAGTTTTATTGTTTTGTAACATTTGAATCGCAGTGGATTTAATTTGGGTTTTTCGACACAGATGTACAGAGAAAGAATCTTTTGCGTCAAAGTGAAAACAGTTCTCCACAAAGTGATCTAAATTAATTACAAATGTAAACACAAATTGTTTGCCTAAGTATTCACTCCCTTTAATATGACACACCAAATCATCACTGGTGCAGCGAATTGGTTTTAGAAGTCACATAGTTATTTGTATGGAGATCTGTTTATGGAGACCTGTGTGCAGTCAAGGTGTTTCAATTGTTTGTAGTAAAAATACACCTGTATCTGGAAGGTCCTACTGCTGGTGAGACAGCATCTTGGCAAAAACTACACCATGAAGACAAAAGAACACTCTAAGCAACTCTGTGAAAAGATTATTGAAAAGCACAAGTCAGGAGATGGATACAAGAAAATTTACAAATCACTGAATATCCTTTGGAATACAGTTAAGTCAATCATCAAGAAATGGAAAGAATATGGCACAGCTGTAAATCTGCCTAGAGCAGGCCATCCTCAAAAACTGAGTGACCAAGCAAGAAGGGGACTAGTGAGGGAGGCCAACTTGAGACCTGAAAACGCTGCAGGGGCTGCAAGCTTCAGTGGCTGAGATCGGAGACTAAGCATGCAACAACTGTTACCCGGCTGCTTCATCAGTCGCAGCTTTTATGGAAGAGTGGCAAAGAGAAAGCCACTATTGAAAAAATCTCACCTGAAATCTCAGCTAGAGTTTGCCAGAAGGCAAGTGAGAGACTCTGAAGTTGGCTTGAAGAAGGTTCTATGGTCTGATGAAAGAAAAGTAGAGCATTTTGCCCATCAGACTAAATGCTCTGTTTAGTGTAAGCTAAACGCTGCATATCACCAATGCTGGAAATTCAAGCAACACACATCAAAGTTGCTGGTGAACTCAGGCTGGTGGAACAACACCTTATATTCTATCTGAGTAGCCTCCAACCTGACGGCATGAACATTGACTTCTCTAATTTCCGCTAATGCCCCACCTCCCCCTCGTACCCATCGGTTATTTATTTATATATACACACATTCTTTTTCTCTCTCTCCTTTTTGTCCCTCTGACTATACCCCTTGCCCATCCTCTGGGTTCCCCCCCTTTTCCTTCTCCCTGGACCTCCTGTCCCATGATCCTGTCATATCCCTTTTGCCAATCAACTGTCCAGCTCTTGGCTCCATCCCTCCCTCTCCTGTCTTCTCCTATCATTTTGGATCTTCCCCCTCCCCCTCCCACTTTCAAATCCCTTACTAGCTCTTCCTTCAGTTAGTCCTGACGAAGGGTCTCAGCCCAAAATGTCAACTGTACCTCTTCCTTGAGATGCTGCCTGGCCTGCTGCGTTCACCAGCAACTTTTATGTGTGTTGCTTGAAATTCCAGCATCTGCAGATTTCCTCGTGTATGAATTATCTCTTGTCAGTTTGATTTAATGTTTGTTATGTAGTACGTTTTAAACCTTAAATATTCTAGTTTTTAATATTTGCTTCAATATTCATTTTCTTTCAATATCTATGAAAATCAGAGATTCTGGTGTGAAGAAAACCAGTGCAATAAGGGTTCCACATCCTGGAATGTTGAGTATGAGCATGAGTGGTGAGATTGAATGTAACTGATAACAAGATCTGGCTTATTACTTCATTCTACTTTCTGCCTTTGTGCCCTTGATGGGAAAATAGAGCTAGGATTTTGTAGAGAATTGGCAATTTATTCCATGACCTCCATTAGCAGCAATTAAGGTTTTTTTAAAAAAAATTTGTTTCTTACATTTATTTTAATTTTAGTTTATTGTAAGTCCTGGTATTCAGTCTTTGCATCCTAGATAATTAGCACATTGTTTTGTTCTCTATATGTTCTTTCTTTGTATTCTTGCAGTGCAGTAAAAGCAGAGCTGGTTGTCCATGATTCTGATTTTTGGATAGTCTCTTACTGAAAAGACGATCCAGTATGTGTTGAGAAATATAGATCAGTAATATCTCAAGACAGAATCTTGAGTTGTGTTGACAACCAAGCTGATAGAGATAGAAATTCTAGAGTGATAACGTCCCAGTGGAAGAGATTGTTAACCGTTTTTCCTGATGGAAAAATACACTTGCACGTGTCTGACGCCTCAGTCCAAGTCATTCTTCAGGGTTGTACGTTTAACCTGCAAGTGTCATAGGGCAAATAGTGCCTCAGTCAGAGTCAGAAGGTCAGAAGAGGAAAAGAACTTTTAAGTATAATGTTTAGTTTAGTCAGGCACTGAAATAGTATTCCTTTCTATTTTAGGATCTTCAGTTCATTGTTGCTTTATTTTTGTGCTTTAAGGAGGGGCTCTTATTGACGTTGGTGAATCAATGAAGCGGATGGCTGAAGTTAAAGATTCCTTGGATATCGAAGTTAAACAGAACTTTATTGATCCATTACAAAGTCTGTGTGATAAAGATTTCAAAGAAATTCAGGTAAAATGTCATTTATAGGTAAACACATTATATTGATGATTCTTTGACCACTTTATCATGTTTCCTCCACTTCCTTAAAACAAATGTATCATCAGTATATCTTAGAATGGCTACTTCACGAGTATAATTAAACATCATACTCATGTTCTTTCACCTAAGTTCCTGATATCTGATTCCAGTATGGGTGTGGGAAAATTAATATGGAATTTGCCCTTTATGATGAGACAGAATCAGGTTGAATATCACTGGCATGTCACGAAATTTGTTGTTTTGCAACAGCAATACATTGTTATACATGAAACTATAAGTTACATTAAGAAATATAAAAGTAAATATTGCAAAAAGAGGAGGAATTGATTTTAAAATGGACATCTTTTGATGTCTGCTCTGTGGAGCTATTATGGGGCATTAATTCTCTTCAAAAGGCTTGATAATCCTTAATGGATTAACATCCTCAATGTTTAAAGTCATAAATAACTTTTCATATGAAAATATAAAACACCTTGATTAATAACACAAATGTCTAATGCGTTTATATTAGACCAATCTATATTTTTTCCTTTGCACATTTGTCCATATTGAAGCTCTTCTCTCTAGTTAAATGAAAACCTTTATATTTTACAATTTTTACAAGATACTATTACTTTTTATTGTCTTAAAAATGCAAAACTTCACCATCTTGATGATTAGAAATGCTAATTGTCTGGCATTCAGCTTACTTATCAGTCCAAAATAGCAGGATGTTTAGAGTGCAAAAGGGTGTGTTTCCAGAACTGGGTTGTGGATTGTGGCCCATGGTTATGACTGGTGTGTGGGTTATTGGTGAATTACTGTCATTAAGATAGGGTGAAAAGCTTTCTTTTGAATGCCATCAAGACAGATCCTTCCAGATATAAGTACACCAAAGAAATACAAAAGGAAAAATACTAACAATATAGAATACAGGAAAGCGGTGAAATCATTGGACAAAGTCAGCATGGACTTGTGAAAGGAAAATCATGTCTGACGAATCTTATAGAATTTTTTGAGGATGTATCTAGTAGAGTGGATAGGGGAGAACCAGTGGATGTGGTATATTTGGATTTTCAAAAGGCTTTTGACAAGGTCCCACACAGGAGATTAGTGTGCAAACTTAAAGCACACGGTATTGGAGGTATGGTATTGATGTGGATAGAGAATTGGTTGGCAGACAGGAAGCAAAGAGTGGGAATAAACAGGACCTTTTCAGAATGGCAGGCAGTGACTCGTGGGGTGCCGCAAGGCTCAGTGCTGGGACCCCAGTTGTTTACAATATATATAAGTGGTTTAGACGAGGAATTAAATGCGGCATCTCCAAGTTTGCAGATGACACGAAGCTGGACGGCAGTGTTAGCTGTGAGGAGGATGCTAAGAGGATGCAGGGTGACTTGGATAGGTTGGGTGAGTGGGCAAATTCATGGCAGATGCAATTTAATGTGGATAAATGTGAGGTTATCCACTTTGGTGGCAAAAACAGGAAAACAGATTATTATCTGAATGGTGGCCGATTAGGAAAAGGGGAGGTGCAACGAGACCTGGGTGTCATTGTACCAGTCATTGAAAGTGGGCATGCAGGTACAGCAGGCAGTGAAAAAAGGCGAATGGTATGCTGGCATTAATAGCAAGAGGATTCGAGTACAGGAGCAGGGAGGTTCTACTGCAGTTGTACAAGGCCTTGGTGAGACCACACCTGGAGTATTGTGTGCAGTTTTGGTCCCCTAATCTGAGGAAAGGCATTCTTGCCATAGAGGGAGTACAAAGAAGGTTCACCAGATTGATTCCTGGGATGGCAGGCCTTTCATATGATGAAAGACTGGATCGACTAGGCTTATACTTGCTGGAATTTAGAAGATTGAGGGGGGATCTTATTGAAACATATAAAATTCTAAAGGGATTGGACAGGCTAGATGCAGGAAGATTGTTCCCAATGTTGGGGAAGTCCAGAACGAGGGGTCACAGTTTGAGGATAAAGGGGAAGCCTTTTAGGACAGAGATGAGGAAAAACTTCTTCACACAGAGAGTGGTGAATCTGTGGAATTCTCTGCCACAGGAAACAGTTGAGGCCAGTTCATTGGCTATATTTAAGAGGGATTTAGATATGGCCCTTGTGGCTAAAGGGATCACGGGGTATGGAGAGAAAGCAGGTACAGGGTTCTGAGTTAGATGATCAGCCATGATCATACTGAATGGTGGTGCAGGCTCGAAGGGCTGAATGGCCTACTCCTGCACCTATTTTCTATGTTTCTATGTATTGTTATACAGAATACAGTGCTTACTGGTGGACAAGTAAGGTGCAGAAGTATGAAAGTATGTTGTGAATATAAGCTTATCTATGTCAGACATGAAGTCTATTCTTGTATCACAGGATAGAAGCGGTCCTGGAGTGTGTATTTTCAAACTGTAATATCTTCTACATGATGGAAAGAGGAGGAAAAGGGAGAGTAATTGGGGTGGAGGGGTTTTTGATTATGTTGGCTGCTTTCCTGTAGTAGTGGGAAGGGTAGTAAATAGAGCTACTGGGGAGGAAGGTGGTTTTCATTATAGAATGTGCTATTTTGACAGCTCTAATTTCCCGACGTCTTGACCAGAGCAATTGTCATACCAAATTGTGATGCATCCAGATAGAATGCTTTTTATGGTGCATCTGTAAAAATTGGTGAGGGTTATTTGGAGAAATGCCAAAATTCCCCAGCCTTTTGAGGAATAAGGGGAGTCAGTGTACTTCCTTGGCCATATGGTCCATATGGTTGGACCAGAGAAAATTGGTGGTTTACACCTGGAAACTTGAAGTTCCGAACTATCTCCACCTCAGGTATCTATGCCACGAACTGACCAGCTTTTTTGTTTTTATGACATTGCGTGAAAAGTTATGACACCATGCTTCTAAAATGCCTGTCTCTTTCCTGTATTCCATCTTGTTATTTGAGTTCTGGCCCACTATGGGAAGGGGGAGGGTTCATCTTTGAACTTGTAAATGAGAGGCTGAGGAAGAAGTCTTGCAATGATAATCGTAGTGGAGTTGTTGCTGCCTAGGTTTGGGGTTCAGAACATCAGAGGTCAGGACCATTGTAAGTTGTGGCTGGAGTGCTTGTGTGTTTTTGTCTGCTACTTTTAACTCGTCATGTTCACTGTAGACTTTATTATACCTCTGTGTGATCTGTTTCTTTAAAACTAAGTGAACAGTGTGTTTGGGTATAGTGGGGTAATACCCAATAATCAGAAAAAACTGCTATTCCAGCGCCAACAAATTCTCAAGCATGTGGATTCTCTAAATTTTACTGTAGCTTGTTCTTGCAACAATGACTAAACTGTAAATATAAAACTCTCAAAATTCCCCTCCCAAGGCTAGTGAACTCAAAACCATATTTTTAGTGGGTTCTGATGTATTTACATTTGGTGTGTATTCAAGTATGTGTTTACATTTAAGGAAAAACCTGATCAATGCAACATGTTTTTGTCTTCTGTCTGAGGTTATATTTACAATCATAGTTAATGCTTTGACAAGTTAGTTCTTGCTGGTGGTTTAAAACCTAAATGAATCTTCTGCAATTCAGAAACACAAGAACAAATTTCTACAGGGCGAGAAAGGAAAAAGTATTTCAGGTTGTTCCCCAATCACGTGACACTTAAAAAAAAATTATAATGTTAAATACTTTTAATTATTCAATGTAATTCAAACTGGTTCTGCGCATAGACATAGTGATACCATGATTCAGCTAATCATTGAGGAGATCAGGCTTAGGATGCGTTATTGGTAAACAGCTCAAATGTTACAGAACTCACATTTGACTGAATAAATATGAAAGAAGAAGCCATTTTCTCAGTCCAAATAAAACAAAGATGCTCGCATATATAGAAACTTGGCTGACTGGCAGGAAGCAAAGAGTGGGAATAAAAGGGGGCCTTTTCTGGTTGGTTACTGGCGATCAATGGTGTTTCACAGGGGTCTATGTTGGGACTGCTTCTTTTCATGTTTTGTATCACTGAATTGGTTGACAGAATTGATGGCTTTGTGGTCAAGTTTGCAGATGATGCAAAGATAGGTGGAGGGACAAGTGGTGTTGAGGAAGCAGGAAGTCTGCAGAAGGACTTGGACAGATTTGGAGAACGGGCAAATGGAAGACATTGTAGGGTCATGGACTTGAAAGGAATAAAGGCGTAGACTCTCTCTAAACAGGGAGTAATTTCAGAAATCCGAGGTACAAAGGGACTTGGCGGTCCTCGTGCAGGATTTCTTAAAAGTTAACTTGTAGGTTTAGTTGGTGGTAAGGAAGGCAAATGCAATGTTAGCATTCATTTTGAGAGAACTGGAATATAAAACCGAGGATGCAATGCTGAGGCTTTATAAGACATTGGTCGGACTGCACAGAATCTTGTGAGCAGTTTTGGGGCCCTTATCTAGGAAAGGATGTGTTGGCATTGGAGATGGTCCAGTGGAGGGTTATGAGAATTATCCTGGGGATAAAAGGGTTAATGTATGAGGAGCATTTTGCTGTGGGCCTGTACTCAGTGGAATTTGGAAGAATATGGGATCTTATTGAAACCTATTAAATATTGAAAGGCCTAGATAGAGTGGACATGTAGAAGATGTTTCCCATAGTTGGGGAGTTTAGGACCAAAGGGCACACCCTTCAAATGGAAGGCAGTCCCTTTAGAACAAAAGTGAGGAGGAATTTCCTTAGCCAGAAGGTGATGAATTTGTTGAATTCATTGCCACAAATGGCTATGGAAGCCAAGTCATTGGGTATGTTGAAAGCAGAGGTTAATAGGTTCTTAATTAATAAGTGTGTCTTAAGTTAACAGGGAAAAGGCAGGAGAATGGGGTTGAGAGAGATGATAAATCAGCTATGATAGAATGGAGGGGTGAACTGGATAGGCCAAATGGCCTTTTCGTTCTCCTATGTCTTATGGTTATTTTGCAGAATTACTGAATGCCTGCCTAGTGAATCCACAAAGGCTAAGTGATAATGCCAAGTTCTTTAAAAAAAAAGATGAGCTGAATGTAATTTACTTTGAACATAATTTCTTCACCCAGAAATCTGGAACTGTGCAAAACTCATAAAAGAAACAGTGATAGCAAATTTTCTAGCCTTAGAAGTTATCAGCCTAGATCTTCCTCCTTAGAATGTTTTTACCTTCCTTCTACTCACAGAGATCCACAGGCGGCGTTGACCAGAGTTACAGTGAGCCTTGAAATACTACTGAGACTTTTGAACACAATGTCCAAAAGAAGGGAAATGATTAGCTCTGTAGAAGCTCAGGAGAGATTTTTATGTCGTCCTGTAGTGGTTTAAGGTGACTTGGAAAAAAGGAAGTTGAATACCGTGAAATTGATAAACACAAAGTGAAGTTGGAGCATGACTGAACATGACTCCAATGGTCTTTTTATTTCTTTCTAGCTATCTTGCTGGAAGCTTTAATATATAACAAATCCAGTTCCTAAAAAGATCTGCTTGGATTTTGATCTTGGCATTCATTTTAAACTGTTGTCCACATTGACTGACTTTTTGGCCTAGGTGTCCAACATAGTACTTCAAAATAACAAACTAAATCATCCCATTAGCTGATCACCGTTCAGTATTGATCTCACTTATAAAGTCAAAGTAAGTCACTTTGGCATACCTTAGTGGTTGAAGCAATGTTTGTGATTATGGCTGCACCAGTTTGAAAATTGATGGTAGTGAGGCTCCTCCCCCTCCCCCCACCCCCCACCCCCCATTCTTACCAATTTTTACAGAGCACCATTGAGAGTGTCCTGACCAGCTGTATCACCACGTGGTGCAGGAATTGTAATTTTAAGGTATCTGACCACAAGACCCTACAAAGAATGTGAGGACTACTGAGAGGATCATCAGGATCTCTCTTCCACCCATCTGAAATACAGGGTTCCCCCGCTATCCAAAGGTAGAGCATTGCTATGAAACGGTTCGTAAGCCGGAATGTCGTAAAGTGAATAAGCAATTACTATTTATTAATATGGGAAGAATTTTTGAGTGTTCCCAGACCCAAAAAATAACCTACAAAATCTTGCCAAATAATACATAAAACCTAAAATAACAGTAACATATAGTAAAAGCAGGAATGATATGATAAATACACAGCCTATATGAAGTAGAAATACTTTTCTGCAATCATTGAAGCATTGTCTAGTGCAGCAAAAATCTCACGCAAGCGCTCTTGGCAAAAACACTCGGTGCAAGCGCTCTCGGCAGGAAGACTGTCTCCAGTAACCTTTAAGTTATGAAGCTGCCAAATCATACCAAATAACACAAAAATACACAGCCTGTATAAAGTAGAAATAACGTATGTACAGTGTAGTATCACTTACTGGAATCGGGAAGACAGTGAGCACACTGGTGTGTTAGGCTGAGTCATCGGAGGTTGGGGTGTCATCTCATCATCGTCTGTTTCCATCAGGGCAGGTAGGTCATCTTATTCTATGTCTGCCTGCCTCGATGTCGAAGTTCGAGGTTCGTCGTCTGCTGTGGCTGATATGGAAGGCTTGAAAAACGACAGTATGCTTGACTGCTTAGCCTTGCACATTTTTCTATCATACAGTTCTTTGTAAGCACTCAAACCATCCTGCAAATATGCCCTGAACCTACGTACCCTTTCAAAATTAAAGTCGTACTTTTCTGCAATCATTGTTGTCAATTGCAGCGAAAATCTAACGCAGTTGTTTCACATTCAGTTCCTGGAAGACTTCACTTTCGGTCTGTTCGCTACTGCATTCGGTTTTGAATGTTATCCTTTCCTCTTCCAATTGCATCAGCTCTTCAGCTATCAGTTCTTGGTCATGGGATGCCAAAACCTCTTCAACATCATCTTCGTCAACTTTCACAAGCCAAAGTCACTTTGTCCTTACTTGTTCACCACGATCGAATGGCTTAATTATATCTAGTTTTACGCTAAGTGTAACACCCTTATGAGCTCTTTTAGGCTTTTCCAATACCTTAGAACTCATCTTGCTAACGGATGCTCAAAATAAATTGACATAAAGTACAGATGCTCACAGGCATGTGTTTAAGCAATGCTGGCTAGAATGCAGTTCCGGGGGAGGAGCTTCGCTGCTGCCTTTTCTCGTAACAGTGAACACACCTTCTGTTAGCGAAATCAGGTAACTAATGTAGGTCTTTCGTAACAGCAAGATGTCGTAAAGCGAACGTTCGAAAAGCGGGGGACACCTGTACTTATCAGGAGCACTGTATATACAGGGCCCTTGGCATTATCAAGGATCCCTCCCATCCATCCCGCAATCTCTCGCATCAGACAGGAGGTACTGTCGCATTAGGACAAGGACTGTTAGAATGAGAAACAGCTTCACCACCCCCCCAGCTATGAGTCTACCAAACTCCCTGTCACCACCCAGGTCTCATCATTTAAGAAGTGCCAGTAGCGTTGTACTGTTTACTTTTTAACTTGTTTTGTAAATGCACCTTATGTTAAATGTCAGTCTTCTGGAATATATTTTATTTGTTAATTTATTCATGGTAATATTACAGTGTTGTGTGTGAGTTACTGTATATATAGTATTGTGCACCTTGGTCTGGAGGAATGTTGTTTCATTTGGAGGTGTACAATCAAACCAAATTGAAGACAGACTCCGGCGGAATGAGCAGACGAGACCAATGGAAGGTCCAACGGTCAAGAAGGCGGTCTCTGCAAGCGTTGTGGAACGTGTAGAGCAGGACTAGACACAGAAGACGTCCTGGCCATCCACTGCGCCTAGTCCCATCTCCAGCCGCCTCGACTCTATCTTGCCATTGGATCCAGATGGGAATTGGCAAGAGAGAGTGAGGCTGATATTGCGCAACTCTCCCTCACTTAAATCCAAATCACGCGCTAGTCTGTACACCATTGTAATGGTGTCGAGGTCCTCATTGACGTTGACGATAGACGAACACTATACAATCAAATGACAATAAACTGGAACTTAAACTTAAAAAAGTTCATTTCACTCCGAACGTCGACTGTACTCTTTTCCATAGATACTACCTGGTCTGCTGAGTTCCTCCAGCATTTTGTGTGTGTTACTTGGGTTTCCAGCATCTGCAGATTTTCTCTTGTTTGTGATTAGATTCCTTTAATTCCTGATTTTGTTGTTAAAAGCAAACTTACTTTTTCCTGTGAAATATGACACATTTATTATGTAGAGGACAAATATTTGGAGTGTAGCAATTAGCCTCTGCATTTCAGGAATAAAATAAAAAATCTTCTGAATATTAATTTATGATTCCATGCTAGAAGGTATACAGAGAAGTCCTTCCAATCTGATGTTACCAGTTGTCCTGATTTTGTCACTTAAAGATCTGGTAGACTGCTGACGATGGATTTTTGTTACAAATAATTGTGGACAGTGTTTTTGAGAACTATGTTAGGGAAGCATAAAAGAACAAAAAAAGTAAAATGTAAATGCAAGTATATAATGTGCAATAATTCTTAATTGTTAACATTTCAGCATCATTTGAAGAAACTTGAAGGTCGTCGCCTGGACTACGACTACAAGAAGAAACGACAGGGTAAAATACCGGAGGAGGAGATTAGACAAGCTTTGGAAAAATTTGATGAATCCAAAGATGTTGCAGAAACTAGCATGTACAACCTTTTAGAAACTGATGTAAGAATGCTTTCTAAAGATCCATTTGCCTATTTTTATTTTTCTATGTTTACATTGATTTTGGAGTAAAGTTTATCGCTTTAATAAGAAATAAGATAATATGTTGTGATTCAGATCTTAGTTCACTTGAGTTTTTAGTTGGAAGTCGCCTGATAGTTTAATAAAGTATTTCTTGACTAAATGGAAAAATAGTAGCATGAAGTTGTGTTCCTGTTCCAGATCATAATCTCCAACATATGCAGTAGATTATATCTGCATAAATTTCAACAAGGGAGCATATCAAATTCAATTCTGATGCTCTTGGTCAAAGAATTTACCAACACTCTGTTTTTGGTTAACAGATTGATCTTAGCAAGATTACTTCTGATTGAAGCACAATATACTGCCATATTGTGGGTAAAAGTGCGCCCTCCCTAATTTCCTTGTCATAGGTATTAAATGTGCCATTTGCACCTCCTAAACATTTTGTTTCTGGGTTGTTTGAAGTGTTAAGCAGGTGCCTTAAGTGTGATTATCCAATGCAAATAATGTAAAGTGAGCAATGCATCGCAGTAACTGTCTGAAGATTTGTTTGAATTTAACTTCAAAGTTCAAAGTAAAATTTATTATCGGAGTACATGAGATTTTTTTCTGCGGGCATACATTGCAAATCTATAGAGTAACTGTAGATAGGATCAATAAATTAATAGCAATAAATAACGAGCATGAAGTAACAGATGAAATTACGAGCATGAAATCCTTAAATGTGTGTTGTTATCTTCATTTGTTCAACAGCCTGATGGTTGGGGGCTAGTAACTGTTCTTGAAACTGCTGGTGCGAGTCCTGAGGCACCTGTACCTTCTACCTGTTGGCAACAGTGAGAAAAGAACATGACCTAGCTGGTGAAAATTTGATAATGGATGCTGCTTTCCTACGGCAACATTTCATGGAGATGTGCTCAGTGGTTGGGAGGGGTTTACCCATGATATACTGGGCAGAATCCACAACCTTTTGTAGGATTTTCCACTAAATAGCATTGGTGTTCCCATACCAGGCTGTAATGCAGCCAGTCAGTACACTTTTCACCACATATCTGTAGAAGTTTGCTAAGGATTTTGATGACATATCACATTTCCACAGACTCCTGAGGAAGTAGAGGCACTGCTGTGCTTTCTTTGCAGATGTGTCCAGGACTGGTCCTCTGAGATGGTGACATCCAGGAATTTAAAGTTACTGACCCTCTCCATCTCTGACCTTCAGATAATTACTGGCTCATGGACCTCTGGTTTCCCTCTTCTGAAGTTCACAATCAGTTCCATGGTCTTATTGACATTGAGTGAGAGGTTGTTATGACTCAGCTAATTTTTCAATCTTCCTCCTGATTCATCACCACATTTGATGCAGCCCACAACAGTGGTGTTACCAGCAAAGTTGTATATGGTGTTGGAGCTGTACTTAGCCACACAGTCGTAGGTGTAAAGCATTGATTTCTTTTAGAGCAAAAGATTTTGTGTACCCTCAACAATAATTTCCATATCTTGGTCAAATTATTCACTATAATCAATGCCAAATGATGCTTTGCCCACCAATTTCAACTATGAATTTAGCCAAGTGACGATAAATATATGAAGTTCTGAGAATGGACCACTTCCAAAATGGGGGTTGATTCCCCCTGGAAATTGAAAAATACTTAATCTGTATCTTTGAAATTGTGTCACTGAATTAAATTCCATCCACTCCAGCCACCTTCCCACAATGTTCCTGCCACCTCCATATGAATTTACCTTTGTCCTTTTGTATGTTAATTCATAATCTGATGAATTTATAATGTAGGGCAATAAGCAACCCACTATAGGAATCCAACAGGTTGAGCAGCACGAATGGGAGGAAAGGAATTGCTGCCATTTCGGCTCAAAACCCTGCATCAGGAGCTAGTGTGTACAATGTAGAGACTTGTACCAAAATAACCGACTCAATGAACTATTTAAGACTGTGGTGGTTATCATGTTGGTGTTATTCCAGCCTTCATGTATTAGCAAGATCTGCCTGGGACAAACCCACACTTTTTTTGTAATTTGATGGATTAACACGGTGGGGGGGAGGTGTGGTTTGATGAAGCTAGGGCAATAACATCATTCCTTTAACAGCATTTTAAATTGGCAGATAGATCATCATTGTGATGTTTAATACAAACAATTGCAATGAAGAATTTTTGCATGTCATTGGTGCATTAAGATTATATAAAGATGGGCTATATAAACTTTCATAGATTTATTTTGAATGAGATAGGGTAAGCACTGGGTCTGGTTAGTCATATTATCCCCTGAGGTAGTTTTAAGTTGATTCCCATGTGGTTTCCTGGTCCTGATAAATCTGGTCCTTAGACATTTTCGTTGATTCTGAACCAATGCTAAAGAAGAAAGGTTTATTAGAAATAAAAATAAATGTTACAAACTGGATGCATGTTTCATCCTTGTTCAATAAATGTTATTACACATTATGCCCCCATTATGATTGGAGTCACCCACATTATGGGAGAACGAAGTCATTTATGATATTTGGGTGTTGGCAGTTTATATCTACTTCCAATAACCTAAACAAGAGGAAAATTATTTTGCAGATCGAGCAGGTGAGCCAAATGTCAGCCCTGGTGGAGGCACAGCTGGATTATCATAGACAAGCTGTACAAATTTTGGAAGAGCTGTCTGATAAGTTAAAGGAGAGGTAAGACAAATTTATTTGCCCTCATTCCCAATTGTGAAATGAAAATTGATGTTAACTAACACATGCTTGGGCTCCAGCACTTTACAGATCACATTTAAAACAGTTTGCCTAAAAAACAATGTGTATTAACACAAGTCATTACTGTAATTATTGGCAATACCTCTCAGAATCACTCAGATTGGAAGAGGCAGAGTAGAGTTGTAAAGTTTATTGGATTAATGTCAGTGAATATGTGTGGCTGAGGAACAAAGTGTGTATTAAGAATGTGTTGCACATTTCATAACTGCAGAACCTGCAAAGTGTTTTATAGACAATTAAATATTTTGGGCAAATTCACTTATGGAAGGTAGAAAGAATACTTGATGGTCTTGAGCAAGGCAAAGTGTGTTACTAAAGTGTCATTTCATACCCCAGGATAAGATACTTATCCTAGCAGTCAAGTAAGTCAAAATTATGATATCTATTTTCCTGTTGTTTCTGATGAAAGTAACGTAGAAAACCTACAGCACGATACAGGCCCTTCCGCCCACAATGCTGTGCTGAACATGTACTTAATTTAGAAATTACCTAGGGTACCCATAGCCCTCTATTTTTCTAAGGTCCATGTACCTATTCAGGAGTCTCTTGAAAGACCCTGTCGTATCTGCCTCCACCACAGTCGTTGGTAGCCCATTCCATGCACTCACCACTCTCTGCATATAATTTCTAAAAACAACAATCTACCCCTGACATCCCCTCTGTACCTACTTCCAGGCACCTTAAAACTGTGCCCTATCGTGTTGACCATTTCAGCCTTAGGAAAAATCCTCTGACTATCCCCACGATCAATGCCTCTCATCATCTTATACACCTAAGTATGTGAAAGAAGTCAGATTTTTGGCATTCCCTTCCCACAACCTGAGGAGCTGAGTGTATTAAAACTCTGAAGAATGATCGTAGTGAAGTGTTTTGGATCCTTAGGATACCTGAAGGTAAATACTTGGAGGATGTTTCCACTGGCGAAAGAGTCCAGAAAAATAATCCAGTTTTGGAATAAGTGGTTAGCTATTTACATGAGGTATGAACAGGTTTACACATAGGAGCTTCTGAATCTATGGAATTCTCTACTTCCTGATGGTAGTCATCCTTACATTATGGAAAATAAAGTAGCATTTATTATGTTTTGGAATACTAAAGGAAATGGAGGATATGGAATTGATGTATGAAGATAATGTGCTTTTAAAGAATGATGGACTAGATGGGATTCAACTCAAAGCTACCTGAGAATTTCAAAACTTTTTGCCCAGAAATTATACAATCAAAAGTGGGAAATTTGTTAAAAATCACATTTTGGAAGTGTTTAGAGCATCCAGAACTACACAAAGAAATCAAAAGACTATAACTTTTTAATCATAACAAAATATAAGAAATAGAAGCAAAATAATTTGTCTGTCTATTCCACCATTCAAGAAAATCATGGCTGATCTTTTATCTCAATGTCACTTTCTTTCATGATCTCCATATCTCTGAAAATGATTAATACATGCCTTGAATATGCATGTGGGTCTGGATCTTCACAAATTCCTTGCAAAGAAAATTTAAATGATTCCCTATCCTTTGGATTTAAGGAATTCTTTAATGGCCAAAACCTTATTTTGAATTGTCAACCTTTTCTCTAGACACAGGAGCCAATTGGGAAGTAACTCTGCATCTATCTAGTGAAACCCGTGAAGATTTAATTGTTTCAGTAAGCTTATCTCTCATTCATTAAAGGGTATAGGCCCAAACTGCATAATCTCTCTTCCAATGATAAACCCTCCATCTCAGTGGTGAACCTTCGCCTCACTTCCACGATTACAAGATTATCCTTCCTTTGGTAGGAAGAGTCAGATCAGTTTTCCAGTGAGCTCTTACAAAGGCTTTATTCAATTAGAACAATACGTCAATATTCTTCTACTGAAATTCTTCTACATTCAAGGCCAATAAAATGTTTGTCTTTCTAATTGTCTTCCTGATCTGCCTACTAACTTGCAATGTTTCATGTACCAGGACAGGAAGCATTGAACACCAATAATGTTCATTCTGTCATGCTTTTAAAAAAAAATCTGACTCTCTTCCTAAGTGGTTCAACTTGTATTTTTTCTCCCCACGAATGTTACTACTCAACAAATATTGATGAGATTTGACTTTCTTGCTCTATGCTAGCTAATGCTCTCATTTACTGGCCCATTTCTATATGTTTCTAATCTTCTGACAACATGTCAATCAAATTTGAATATTAAGATTGGCCCAGTTCTTGTAGATCCATTGGCAAAACTATTATTGTTCACTATCAACAGTGTAAAACTGGAGTTGAAAGCAAAATCCAGAGTTTATTGCTGATAATGCCCTGCTTCTCTACAGGTTAAATGTTGATGTTCACACCAGTAAAATCACTGATTTAACAAGATTGTCAATATTTTATGTGCCACTTTCAATGAAAAAGTCATGATAATAAAGTCCTGTTTAATGAGGTGGAACTATGATGCTATATTAAGCCATGATTACTACTGAACATCTGTAACCTTTGAGAAAGTAAATTTAGGTGTGAAATTTAATTCATGAAAATCTACAATTATAACATTAATTCCCTTTTGAATCTTTCAGAATTCTGACAAAATTTTCAAACTTAGATGTTAGAGTTTCTTTTATGATCTCATATGTATGATGGCCTTTAATTGGTATTCTGTAAAACATTTTAAGAGCTGAACCTTTTGCTGTATTAGACTTACTTATTGACGTCCGAGTACTCAGCCTATTTGATGACATTGTTGCTGGACATCAGAGATCCTCTGTGACTGATAAAATTTAAATTAATGTTAAGAATATAAATGCATTCATCACTAGATCTTTCTGGAATGACTTTTTTAGGCCATAGTTGAGCATTACTTACAAAATCTGCCATGATTTTTCTCTCCTAATGATTGGTCAACCTTCTCATTTATAAATCTTATACTTTTAAGCTTCTATTTATGACCTCTTGTTTGGATTCTTTATCAACTGGGAATGGCTATCAGCTATGTCGCAGAATTCAAATCATGCACGTTGTCTTGAAATTTAATTTAATTTTTCTAAACAGAAAAAGTTGCATTTACTTGCATGTATTTTCATATTCCAGGCACCTCCCTGCTGACTGTTCAGAATGTTTGTTAATAATCTTTGTATGCATTTATTTTTCTTGATGGATTTCAATACTACATACAATATTCTCCATTTTGGTAGTTCATAACTAGTTTTGAATTGAATGTTTGTGAAAGCTGTATTTTCAACATTATTTTCTAGTATTCTGTAGTGGGCTGCCTTCTGATAATGGCTGGCAATATTATAGTGAATTGTGGATCAATTGTCGTGTGCACATCAGCATGTTCCGCATTTCTGTAACTTTGTGGAGGTAGAGAATGAGCTGATAATCAGAGACATTCACTGGCACTGAAACAGACCTTTGACATGTGAAAAATGTGGATCTTGGATATCACTGCTTGAAGGCCTTGTCACTACTTGGAGTCTATTCCACTCATAGGACAGTCATGGAACTGTGACCTCCAGGTCACTGGAAGCCACATAGCTGCAAGGGATTAGTGCAGCCAGGGTTCATGCAACCTAAGTGTGGGCAATAGGTTGAATCAAGCATGTCTGGCACCAATGTGTGCACTTCAGTGAATGACTAACTTTGTTCAGCCAGTGTAGCTTAGTATTCTCTCCCAACTAAATAGGAAGATCTCTTATTGTCTTTGTTACAATTGTTGTTCTTGTCAGTTGACAGTGATTTCTCATGTCATAATAAACTTGTCAAATACTTTTCTGTTCTTTTAGGTTTATTAACTTTCTTTCCTCTCACATTCCTGGCTCTCCTTATTCTACACTGCTTTTATTTCTTTCATACATTTTATTTGGTTTCCAATCACTAATAAATTATCAATGGCATCTTGAAATGTTAACAGTTTGCAACCATACCAAGTAAATATTCTGTCTTTTTGTTGAAATGAGCCATCACCTACCTCCAAGTGGATGTAAGTTGTTCCAGACATTAGCATTTTGAGTTGGTGGTTCTTTTCCATGCATGCAATGTGCAATATTATAAATATATGAATACAGCTGTAATTAATCCTGTAATTTGGGATTTATTATACACCTTAATTTCTGAGGAAGCAAATTAGCTAAGAACAAAATTTTTCCTTGAAAAACCAAATAACAAAATGAAAAATAGTTAGAAAAGAAGCTGTTTTACAAGTCACGGCAGTACAGTTCTACAATTTTGTTTAGATTCTTAGTGGAACATACCACAGAAAGTCCAACACAATTCAATTTCCATTGTAAACTAAGAATTCCTTGATCTGATCATTATAGGATGACATTTGCTAATATACGAATGACTGGTTAGGGTAACGTCGGGTTGGTTATGAAACCAAAAGTGAACAAAGAGCCTAGTATCAATTTTGCAATACAAGATGGTGCCAAAATGTGGTGACTCTGCGTGCATCTCCGATGGGAATCGTCAAAAATTCCAATTTGGGACCATGACAGCTGAAGTTCACAGTTACAGGTACTTTTGATAAGCACCATCATTTTAAGACAATTTAAAAATCTATCGATCTTCAAAATTGGCAGACTCATGTCAGTTGTGCAATTCCCCTTTAAGAAAAAGGAAGAGAGAAAGGCATGTTGGACTGTTGGTTTAATTAAAATGCATAGCCTTTAGACCCTACTCCTGATCATCCCATCCTGCTGGCGAATGTACTGTCTCTGGAAAAACAAATTTAAAATCTCAGAGTAAGATTGCAGTAGCAGAGAGACATCAGGGACTGGTATGTATTTGCTTCATGGAAATATGGCTCACCCCTGCCATTTTGGAAGCAGCACTGCAACCCAAAGGCTTCACCTACACTGCAAAGGCAAGACAGCTCAGTCTTTTAAAGATAGACAAGATGAGTATGCTTCATGATCAACTCATTGTGTGCACAGACATAGTAGTATGTTTCAATCCTGTTCACCTGACCTGGAATATCTAGTGGTGCAGCATTGTCCATTTTATCTGCCGAAGGAGTTTTCTGCCATCATCCTGGTCATGGTGTACATTACAACTCTGGCCAATGTCAGAAAGGCACTGGAGGAGCTGAGCACCATGATCAGCTGTCATGAAACAACGCACCCTGATGCCTTCCCTATCATTGTGGGGAATTTCAACCAGGAGAGCTTGAAGACATCCCTGAATAACTACCACCAACACACATCACCTGTGGAACCAGAGGAGCCAACACACTTGACCACTGTTCTTCCACCATCAAAAACACTTACCATGCCATCCCACGCCCACACTTTGGAAAGTCCAATCACCTAGCTGTACTCCTACTCTCGGTGTACAGGTGGAGACTAAAGACCGCAGCACCAGTCGTGAAGACCAAGTTACGGTGAAGGGAGGCAGAGGAGCACTTAAGACTACTTTGAGTCAGTGGACTGAACAATATAAAAGGATATGCCCTCTTCTCATTGCTTCCATCAAGGAGAAGGTATGAGTCTGAAGGCACACACTCAACATTTTCAGGAACAGCTTCTTCCTCTCCGCTATCAGAGTTCTGAATGGGTAATGAACCCAAGTACACCACCATGTATACAACAAATTTCATGCCAGTGATATTAAATCTGATTCTGATACAGGCTTATGCTCACAATTGCCTCGAGTATCTTTGGAATTGTGATCTGCTGTGAACTGCTATAATAGAAGCTAGTGTCATGAGGGGCACGAAATTGTGAGATCATTTACATTTGTTAATACTGCTTACAGCAGGGGTCCCCAAACTTTTTTGCACTGCGGACCAGTTTAATATTGACAATATTCTTGCAGACCGGCCGACGCGGGGGCGGGGGGGGCGGCGGTGGGGAGCGGGTAGGGTTGCCAAAGGACAAGAGTAGCAGTCAAATACGTTGGGTTTACCCCGAGAAAGACTACAATGACCATGAAGCCTTGCGCGGTCACCAGTGCGCATGCATGTACAGGCCGATTTTTTTTTCCTATATATTGTTTTTGGCGATTCTGTTCGGGGGGTGGTGTTAATCACGACCGGAATATAGGTGATAAGTGGCTAGTACACTCAATTTCGTTTCTAAAAGGGTTTATCTAACCGATTTAATATTAAAACACAGCGCATATTTTCCTCGTATGAATATTAGATTAGATAAATCAATTATCGGGGAGGACAGGGGAGCTTGAAGTAAGTGTTGAATGAACTTCCAGTAGAAGTGGTAGAGGCAGGTTCGATATTATCATTTAAAGAAAAATTGGATGGGTATATGGACAGGGAAGGAATGGAGGGTTATGGGCTGAGTGCAGGTCGGTGGGACTAGGTGAGGGTAGCGTTCGGCACGGACTAGAAGGGCCAAGCTGGCCTGTTTCCATGCTGTAATTGTTATACGAGTCACTTGTAAGTCAATAGCATCATAACATTTTAAGTAACGTTTGGATATTAAACACACAGGACATATTTTCCCCGTATGAACATATAAAATCATTGCAACACACAAATATTGCTAAATCAATGGGAGCCCTGGGCTGAACACTTGTTCCCTGCAACAAGACGGTCCTATCGAGGGGTGATGGGAGACAGCGATACTTGAAGGGGGTTCCTTATGTCCAGTCTATTCCACAATTTAATTTTCGTTGCATTCATTGCAGAGATGTGTTGGAAATGGAAGCAACGTTTTCAGTGCTTTCATGGCTATCTCAGGAAGGCCTTCACTTTGATCTGGAATACTGGCAGAGATGTTATGTCAAACATTTCAGCCCATCGTCATTTGCAAGCTCGAGGAGTTGATCTTCTTCCCGCGCTGACCTGGATGACGTGCGGGTAATGACCTCGCGTGCATTCAAGCTCAACAGTGGGCGTGACAGGGAATGAGGAAAAGTGCAGCTGACTCATATTGCCAAATCATATCGTTTCCTCACGGCCCGGTAGCGCATGCTCTGCGGCCCGGTACCGGTCCACAGCCCGGTGGTTGGGGATCGCTAGCTTGGAGTTTGAGTCAACTTGACATCACTGTAGTGTAGGTACCTTCATATTAAAAATAGTTCAATTGTGACTGAGGTCTGAAAATTACTCCAATTTGAATTGGCACTTTGTTATTGAGCTTCATTAATCAAGCCTGTAGAATTCAAGTTTCTATTGATTATATGTACTTTTACATTTAGACCTTGGAACTTTTAAAAATTAAAGTAGTTATGTAAATGTTGATCATGTTCTGTGATAAATTTTCCACAAGAAACCAAATTGATATAACCACTATTAAAGTATTAGCTAACTTGTATAGGAAATATTTCATTCTCATAGAAAATACATTGTTATAAGATTTTCTTTGCAATTTTTAAACAAGCTGGTGGAAATGTGATAGTTTTTGTGCTGAAACTAATTGTATCGTAATGTAGACTGAATTCCATAGAGTTTAGAATTTTCATTCCTGTCAGAAGAAATGAAAGCTAACTTTGCTGTTTTGGTTCATGTGGTTTATAAAAACGTGAGAACATAAGAAATAAAATCATCTATCTATATACTACTAAAACACTCATGCTCTGTCTGTCTGTTTGTGACTTCCAATTAGCGCAAACTGTGCATTACAGCGGCACTTTTATTTGGCTAAACCGAATTAAAATGCGCTAACTTACAGAATGCAGGCAAAGTTCAGGGTTAAATATTCGTATAAAATTGTTCATTCGCCAAAATCAACAAGCGCGCTTTCACCCGAGAGCCGATCTGCCATCATGGAAATCGTGACGCGACAGCCCGATGCATGCGCACGGCCAGCCTCTGCGGCGACACCTACCGGAGTAAAAGAGCAGGGCAGCTCTATTTCGAGGGATCACATTCTGCTAATCGCCATCAGCATGTGCAGGATTGGGACTGATCTAGCTGCCACCCATCAATAAGAGATAATTAAATCTTATTGTAATGACGTACTCCGAGACACCCATAAAACCCTTTGCTGCAGTCAGAGGACAGCGATGACTATATCACGTCCATTTAGGAGAGCGCCAACCACATCATCAAGAATAATCAGCATCCTTTGGTGTTAGTGCTTCGTATCTTCTATCCAGCAATAGGGTGAAAAACAAATGGTCAGCCTAATTATGCCGCGTGGAAAGGGAAGGGGGACTTTATCGTCAAGAGATGACGCCAAACGTCTTCGGGAAGTGGCAAGGAGAGGAAGAGAGCAAGAATCGGATGAGGCCAGGGCTGCACGACTCCAGGATCAAAGAGTCAGGACAAAAAAAGATGAGAGAAGAAGAGACAGAAGAGGCATGCACGTCTCCAGGATCAGAGACAAACAACAAACAGCGGAAGAGATGAAGAGACGGGGGGATGAAAGGGCTCCATGTCTCCAGAATGACAAAAACAGGCACAGAAGGAGGAGAGAGAGGAAGAGACAAAGGAGCTGAGAAGTGCACGTCTCCAGGATCAGAGACAAAGAACAAACTGAAGAGATGAAGAGACGGGGGAATGAAAGGACTGCACGTCTCCAGAATGACAATGAGAGGCACAAGGGTGGCAGATAAACCAGAAATGATGCCATCAAAAGTGTCCTTCGTTAAATGAGGAGGAGCTACGCATCATTCTTCTTTAATAAACTGAGGTTTTCTACTTCAATTTCCAAAACAAAGCAATACCAGTAGCATTCAGGAAAATTTAATGTTCATTCTGGTCACATCAGACTGCAATACCCTTCTCTCAAAGGGTGCCCCAACGGGTCACCCCGTTGTCTAGTGAAATCTAAAAATCTGTTGATCTTGAAGATGCTCAGCAACTGAACTTCTACTGTTTTCATTAAATTCCAATGTTTCCACATTTCCTGAATGATTTTTTTTCTCATTTGAACTGAATGGCCAGCTTCTTAGTTTGAAGCTGACTTCAGGTTTTAGACACAACAGTGGGAGAAAACTTCAACCCTAAATCCACATTGTCAAACTCTGAAAATATTGTGCATTTCAATTATATCATCTCCCGTTTTCTAAAATAAAATAAAATACCCAGTATTGGGTTAATGTAGGAAAGTGATGTTGAGATAATCTTACTTAAATAGTGGAAGGGGCCAAATATTGTACTCCTGATTATATTCATATGCTTTCTTTATTGTGACTTGATGAAAAATTACAAATTTGAGATTTACCTTTGCATTATTGAGATTTGCAATTTGACACCAGTCTGTATGCCTGTTCACCTTGTGTCGAGCATGCCATTTCAGGACTCAATCCAGTGAACTACTTTTGCACTTTGTTGTCATAATTGTATCCTTAGATAGGAAGGTCTCACTAGGGCTCTGTAATTAGATCAAGAAGTCCTTAGTTGTTACATCACATTTATTTACAATAAAGAGTAATACAGCATTTGACTTCCCAATTGCCCACTGAATCTGAATATTAACCCAAGACCCTCTGCAAAAGCAATTTTTAATCTCACCATTTAATAAGTACTGACAACTTTTGATGATTTCACACCTTTTTTTCACATTATATTCCATTTGTCATATTGTTGCCCACTTAGTCTGTCAGAGTTCTCTCTGTGCCTTTCTGTATCTCTTCATTGCTTATATGGCTGTCAAGCTTAGCATTGTCAGCAAAACTGGATATATTGCACTTAAGCCAAAAACAAACTACTGGAGGAACTCAATGAGTCAGGCAGCGTCTGTGGAGGCCGATTTATAGTTTACATTTTGAGTTGAGACTGGAGTGATATTGGATTGAGATGGACAGAATAAAAGGATGAGTCAGGAGTTAGCAGGTGATGGGTATAACTGGTGAGAAAGGAAGTGGGCAGATGAAGCCAGTTGGAGGAGGCGGAGTTGTGAGATAGTGGCTGATAGGGAGAGACATAAGGAGAGGGGGTGGCGGGGGGAAGCTGATGGATCCATGTTGGGACAGGGAAGAAAAGGGGCTGGAATGTAATAGGTGGAGAAAGAGGCTACAAATGCTGGAATCTGTTATGTTAAGAAAGATGATAAGTGGAACCCTCTGCAACTGAATCCTGTCCTTCCTCACTGGAAGACCACAGTCAATGGAGATAGTAAATAACATGTCAACCTTGCTGATAATCAACACTGACACACCTCAGTGATGTGTGTTTAGCCACAGCTCTACTCTCTCCACACCCACAACTGAGGCTAAGCACAGCTCAAACGACATTTCCTGATGACACAACTATTGTTGGCAGAATTTCAGATAATGATGAGGGAGCGTACATCAGTGTGATAGATCAGCTGGTTGAGGGGTATTGCAACAACAATCTTGCACTCACCTTCAGCAAGACCAAGGGATTGATCGTGGACTTCAGGAAGTGTAAGCAGAGGGAACACACCAGTCCTCATCAAGAGCTCAGCAGTGGAAAGGGTGAGTGGTTTCAAGCTTCTAGATGTCAATATCTCTGAAGATCTAACCTGGGCCCAACATATTGATGCAAATACAAAAAAGGCACAACAGCGGCTACAGTTCATTCGGAGTTTGAGGAGAATTGATATGTCACCAAAAACACCGGAAATTTCTCCAGATGTACCATGGAGAGCATTGTGACTGGTTGTATCACCATCTGGTATGGAGGGACCACTGCACGAAACTGGAAAACACTGCAGAAAATTGTAAATTCGGCCAGCTCTATCATGGGCACTAGCCTATCCAGCATCAAGGAGACCTTCATAACATGATGCCTCAAAGGTGACATCCTACATTGAGGACCCCTATTACCTAGGACATGCCCTCTTCTCACTGCCACCATCAAGCAGGTGGTACAGGAGCCTGAAGACACACACAATGTTTCAGGAACATCTTCTTCCACTCTGCTATCAGATTTCTTAATGACCAGTGAACCCATGTACACTACCTCACTATTTTTGCTCTCTTTTTGTACTAGTTATTTAATTTATATATTTAGCTTTTTAATTATCTATTTCAGTATACTGATGCCACAAAAACAATTTTCATAACCTATGCCAGCGATATTAAACCCAATTCTGATTCTGTTAATGGAGGAAATTTTTTGCACCAGAATACAGCATTATGTAATTTTCTTGCACTGTACTTGATTCATTCATCCAGATCAATGATATAGATTGTGAACAGTTGAGTGCCCAGTACTAATCCTTGCAGCATCCCAATATTTACAGCCTCATAACCTGAAAAAGACCCACTTATTATTACAGTTTTCTTTTTGTGAACCAGTCCTCAATCCATGTCAATATATTATTTCTGATATCATGTGCTTTAATTTGTCTAACAAAATCTAGTGTATCTAAGTAGAGTCCAAATACCAGTTGTTTCACTTTGATTTCAAACAACCTCAAACAAAAAATCAGATTTATTAAACATGATTTTCCATTCACAAATTCCTACTTTCAGCAAGCCCTGCTACTACTGACTTCATAGATTTTAGCATTTTCCTGAAACGGATAAAGTTAACTAGTTTTGAGGTACTTTTTTTTCTGGATTTAGTGCAGTTATAATTGCTACCTTCTGATATAAGGGAACCATTGCAAATTCTCTGCAATTTTAGAAGATGGCAACCAATATGCTCACCATTTCCATAGCCGGACCCTTCAAAATCATAGGATATAGGGCACATCCTATGTCATCTTCTTAATTTCTTATTTCAACCCCATTAATTTTTCCAATACAAGTTTTTTACGAATGTTAATTTCTTTGAATTTGCTAAATATGAAGCTTAATCAAAATACTTATTAAATTTCTCTTCCATTTGCTTATTTGCCAACTTTCTGTTGCAGTCTGTAAATGGCACACTTTAGCATTTATTACTTTTTTCCTTTTCACATATCTGCAAAGGCTGGAACAATCCATCTGTTTTGTATGAGCCTAAACTCATGTTTCGCTTCACCTCCGTATCAATTCCTTGATTGTTTCGTCTTTGGTAGGGAGAGGATTCTTAGGGATAACATTTTGAAAACCATGGCCTAATTAAGGACAGTCAGCATGGCTTTGTGCAGAGCAAATAATGTCTTATTGATTGATGAAGGTAGAGCTGCAGATGTTGTCTTCATAGATTTTAGTAAGACATTTGACAAGTCCCCTCATGGGACATTCATCCAAAAGATTTAAGATGCATGAGATCCAAGATGATTTGGTCATTTGGGTTCAGAGTTAACTTGTCCATAGATGACAGAGGATATTGGTTAATGGGACTTAATCTGTTTGGAGGTCTGTGACTACTGTTGTTCCACAAGGGTCTGTACTGGGACCTCTGCTGTTTATGATGTATCTAAATGACATGGATGAAAACATAGGTTAATATGTTTGCTGAAGATATGAAGATTGGTGGTGTGGATATTATAGAAGACTGACAAAGGATACAGCAGGATATAGATAAATTGCAGATATAGATGGAAGAATGGCAGATGGCACTTAACCCAGACAGTAGTGAAGTGTTCATTTTGGAAGATTAAATGCAAAGAGCCAGTTCACTGTTAATGGCAAGACCCTTAAGTTTTAATGTGCAGAAGGATCCTGGGGTCCAGGTCCATTGTACCTGAAAGTGGCGACACAGGTTGACAGGGTGGTATAGAAGGTATATGGCGTGCTTGCCTTTAATAGTTGAGAAATTGAGTTTCAACAATCATAGAGTTATAGTGTAGCTTTATAAACTCCAGGCTGCATTTACAGTTTTGCATTTGGTCCTGGTTGTCCCATTACTGGAACGATTGAGGTTTGGAGAAGGTGTAAAATTTTACCAGGATGCTGTGTGCATTGGAGGGCAAGTGAGAGGTTTGATATACTAGTGTTTTTTTTTAATCTGGTCCAGCAGAGGCCAAGGGGAGATCTGATAGAGGTTTATAAGATTATGACATGCAAAGAGAAAGTAGACAAGCGGTATCTTTCTCCCAGGATTGAAATGGGTTAATGCCAGAGAGATATGATTAGCAATAGTCAGCATGGCTTTGTCAAAGGCAGGTTGTGCCTTACAAGCCTGATTGAATTTTTTTGAGGATTGATTTTTTTTGAATTTTTTTGCACAGACTGTCAGGTGGGACCATGAAAGTGCAATAAATGGAAGGATATGGACATTGTGTAGCAAGAAGGGATTAGTTCAGTTGGGTATATGATTATTTCAGCAGAACATTGTGGGCTGAAGGGTCTGTTCCTGTGCTGTACTCTTCCATGTCCTTTGAAATCTGAAATTTTCACTGTTTTTGGATTTATTATTTTATTTGACAGTTTTATAGACCTTTTCTTTGATTCACTTCTACCTTTAACTTCTGATAGTTTGACCACCAATCCCAGTCTGATTCAATTGAAATGCACATCAATAGAACATCTCTTTCTATCCCTGGCAATAATTTAAAAAGTTGTTTTTCTTGTAGTTATCAGACCTTAACAAGTATTAGTAACTTTGTGTTATCCAGTTTCAACCAACTAGTTCCAACGATTGAATAGAACCAACTTCTAGAATGCATTTCCATACTGACCAAAAATCACAGTCCATGTAATTGATGTAACTGAGCAAGAGTAGATTCAAATCTTGTACTTTATATGGTGCTAATATCCTTGGCAACATAAGGTGGTGGTGTATTATCCCTAAGTCATCATCATATGCATACATGCAAACAAAGACTTATTTGTAGCAGCATCACAGACCTGAAGCATCATATAAACAACATTCACAAGAAAAACATTGTTTTCAATTTTTACAGTAAGAATACAATTAGAAGAAAACAACTACTAAGCCATTTTAGTGCAAAATGATCAAAGCATCATGGTGTTGCTGGACTGCTGATTAGGGTTGTGCTGGTTGGTTCAGCAAACAAATGGTTGAAGGGAAGTAGCTGTTCTTGAACATAATTGTGTTGGGACTTCAGCCTTCTGTACCTCCTAGTACTGCCCAGTAGTAGCTGTGAAAAGATAACATGGTCCAGATGGTGGGAATCTTTGGATGTTGCCTTCTTGAGCACCTCCTATAGATACTACCGATGGTGGGGATCTCTCACTGCTTCTGAAACTAAGCTGAAGACTTTTAGCTCCTATCCTCTTTTGAAAATGGATGTCTGGCAAGGACAGGATCATAATTCAACTTTGGTGACTTCCTTAGCAGATTGTTAGCCAGTGGTCCATCTGGACATGTCAGAGGAAAACTGAAAAGTTGAGTGAAAAAATGGGAGTATAGAGAAATGACTGGTCTTTGCATCCATATTCCAGATCGTAAGTATATTAATTTTCAGGGGGGAGGGAGAAGTGGATAAATGGTATAACAAAATATTGCGTATAATCTGTTGTCTCTAAATAGCCAAGTTTGTTTGCTGAAACCCCTGGTGGAACTCTCACTGATGAAAATTTCTGCATTTTGTTGCAATAACTAGCTTGGATGTGTTGAATAAATACCAACATCAACCTTTTTGATTGATGAGCCTGTTCCATCAACACAAATTGACTTTATTTCTAAATCTGCCCAAAAAACTCACAAAGAAATGACAGAAAACCACACCGAGGGTGTAGCCTAAGAATAGAAGTATTGTGCAGAGATTACCATGCTATTGTAATTACAGTCAGTTTCTATTAACAGATCAGATGATACGGTGCTCCACCAAATTCATTCCAGAAATAACTGTTCTGGACTGCAACAAGTGTTTGTGCTTCTGGTGAAAATTATATTGGAAGCATCTGAAATGGTTAGTAATTAATGATGCATAATGTAATATACACAAATAGCATCAATTTACCTCTGTATGGAGCATACTCATTTCTGGATCACAAGGTAATGGGTTCCAAATGCCTTGTTTGTACCTCCCCTCCATTGCAGCCAGAAGAAAATGGTAGGGTGGTGGTGGGGGGGGTGGAGCCTTAGGGGAGGCTTGTTATCGTTTGAGAAGTTGACCTTCAGATGAAAATTCTGCTGGTTGAACTTTTAGTGAAATTTCCATGGCACTATTTGAAGAACAACAGGTTCTCCAGATAATCCTGATCAGCATTAATCCGTCAAACAGTATTCTTTGAAGTAATTTAATTGTTCATTGTTTGCTGATTTGTGGAATTTATGGACAGTTTAGCAGCATATTTGCTGTTAGATATCAATACACATTGAAGTAACAAAATACTTTGGGGCATTTTTTTGTTCAGTGTGTTTAAAGATTAAGGATTAGCTGTATTTGTCAAATGTATATCGAAACAAACAGTGAAAAGCATCACGTCAATGCATCAATGATCATACGTCAATGACCGGCACAGTTGGAGGATGTTCTGAGGGGCAGCCTGTAAGTGTTGCTATACTTCTGGTGCCAACTTCTGGTGTCCACAACTTACTAACCCTAACCAGGACATCTTTTGGAATGTAGGTGGAAACCAGAACACCCTGGAGAAAACCCACATGTTCACAGGGAGAAAGTACAACCCCTTACAGACAGTGGCGGAAATTGAACCCTGATCTTCCAATCACTGGCTCTGTAAAGCGTGACGCTCACCACTATGCTACCATGTCAACCTTTCTAAGTGAAACTTCTATAATGCTTTTTTCAATTCATGAAATATTTATTTAATTAAATATTCCACACCAAGCATACGAGGTATACAATTATAGTCTTATCTTCTATTTGCCAGTGTGGGGCCGAGATGTGGAAAGAAAGTTTGAGAGTAATCAGATACTGCACAGGAATCATTCAAACATATTAATATTACAGGCTTTGAGCTCTGCTCTAGGCCATATTTTGATATTTTTATTTGAAGGTGGTGGTTCCTTTAATTATGCACAACTTGCAGAAGTTGTAGCTACTACAGCACACAGTCATTAGGTTCAATTATTAAAGCCAAAGTTTCTGTTTCATCTGGGTTTGCATGGAGAAGTTGTTGCTGGATTGTATTTCACTATTGAAATTCTTATTTCCCTTAGTTACGAGTTGCAGAATTACCAATTTGGTTCTTGTCAACAAACCTATTTCTCACTTCGTCTTTATTGAAATGCTCTGAACTTACTTTCTCTTATCTGTTAAATATTTTGTGTTGCTGTTGTGTCATCTCATCTCATCTCATGATTAAAGTCTCTTGAATGTTTAGCTGTCTGGAGTGTCAGCAAGTATACTGTGTTGTGTTAAACCATTTTTGGGCAATTAGTTAATGAAAGTAAAGATTAATTTCTTTCTTTTTAAATCTTTTTATTGAGTAAGTATACAAAAAGGTAAGCCATATAAACATTAATACAATGTTAAAGTATAATAAAATTCCAAAAGATATCAATACCAAAAAAAAATACTACAAACAATGTAATTTAAACATAAGAAACCAAGATAACATAATAGTATACTAAATTTTTTATATATCAATGGAAAAAAAAAGAAAAAAAAAACCCCCAAAAAAAACCCACCGTGCAGCTAACTAAAAGCAAGGCAAAGCAATGGGCTAACTTGAAACCAAACAGAGTTAAACTTAAAATTATGTCCTCAATCCCGACCTCCATTAAAAACAGTGAAAAAAAACAAGAAGGGTAAATATTACATTAAATGAAAATATCGAATAAAAGGTCCCCAAATCTGTTCAAATTTAAATGAAGAATCATAAAGGTTACTTCTAATTTTCTCCAAATTCAAACATAAAATCGTCTGAGAAAACCAAAAAAAGGTAGTTGGAGCATTAAGCTCTTTCCAATGTTGTAAAATACATCTTTTCGCCATTAAAGTAAGAAATGCAATCATTCTACGGGCTGAAGGGGAAAGATTACTAGAAATTTTAGGTAGTCCAAAGATAGCAGTAATAGGGTGAGGAGAGATATCTATATTTAATACCTTAGAAATAATATTGAAAATATCTCTCCAAAAAGTTTCCAAAGTAGGGCAAGACCAAAACATATGAGTTAAAGAGGCTATCTGCCCCGAACATCTATCACAGAAAGGATTAATATGCGAGTAAAAACGCGCTAACTTATCTTTGGACATATGTGCTCTATGAACCACTTTAAATTGAATTAGGGAATGTTTAGCACAAATAGAGGAAGTATTAACTTATTGTAAAATCTGCCCCCAATCATCCACAGAAATGGTAAGCCCCAATTCCTGTTCCCAATCTACCCTAATCTTATCAAATGGAGCTTTCCTAAGTTTCATAATAATATTATAAATCATAGCCGATGCACCTTTCTGACATGGATTAAGGTTAATTATCGAATCTAAAGTATATGTAGGAGGAAGCATTGGAAAGGAAGAAAGTATAGTACTTAGGAAATTTCTAACTTGTAAATATCTAAAAAAATGTATTCTTGATAAGTTATATTTATTAGATAATTGTTCAAAAGACATAAGGGAACCATCTAAAAATAAATCCAAAAACCGTAAAATACCCTTAGTCTTCCAAGTTTGAAAAGCGCGATCCGTAAAAGAGGGAGGAAAAAATATGTTACCTAAAATAGGAATCGCTAACCCGAATTGATTAAGATCAAAAAATTTTCTGAATTGAAACCAAATGCTCAAAGCATATTTAACTATCGGGTTAGAGATCTGCTTAAGACGTTTCGAATCAAAAGGGAGAGAGGAGCCTAAAATAGAACCAAGTGTATAACCCTGAACAGATTGTAATTCCAATGCTACCCATTTAGGAATAGATAGTATGTCCTGGTCAAGTAACCAAAATTTCATATGTCGAATATTAATAGCCCAATAATAGAATCTAAAGTTAGGTAATGCTAAACCTCCATCTCTCTTAGCTTTCTGTAAATGTATTTTACCCAGTCTCGGATTCTTATTCTGCCAAATAAATGAAGAAATTTTAGAGTCAACTTTATCAAAAAAAGATTTTGGAATGAAAATTGGTAATGCCTGAAACACATATAAAAATTTTGGCAAAAAAAACATCTTAACTGCATTAATACGACCAATCAAAGTTAAATATAAGGGAAACCATTTAGATGAAAGTTGAGTAATATGGTCTATTAATGGTAAAAAGTTAGTCTTAAATAAATCTTTGTATTTACAAGTAATTTTAATCCCAAGATATGAAAAGTAATTATTAATCAATTTAAATGGAAATTTATAATATAAGGGAAGATGTTTATTAATCGGAAAAAGTTCACTCTTACTAAGATTTAATTTATAACCTGAGAAAAGACCAAATTGTGCTAATAACTCTAAAACAGCAGGAATGGATTTCTCAGGATTAGAAATATATAAAAGTAAATCATCAGCATAGAGTGATAATTTATGGGACTTTAATCCCCGAGTTATCCCAGTAATATTTGAAGATTCTCGAATAGCAATTGCAAGAGGTTCTAATGCAATATCAAATAATAGGGGACTAAGAGGACAGCCTTGTCGAGTACCACGAAAGAGAGGAAAAAAAGGTGAGTTTAAAGAGTTAGTACGAACCGAGGCTACAGGGGAATGATATAACAGTTTAATCCAGGATATAAATTTCAAGCTAAAATTAAACATTTCAAGCACCTTAAATAAATAAGGCCATTCTACTCTATCAAAAGCTTTCTCGGCATCTAAAGAAATAACACACTCAGGAACATTTTGTGAGGGAGTATAAACGATATTTAACAATGTACGAATATTATAAAAAGAGTAACGACCTTTAATAAAACCCATTTGGTCTTCCGAAATAATAGAAGGAAGTACTTTTTCTAGTCTATTTGCTAATACCTTAGAAAAAACTTCAAAGAAGCCTCAAAAACCCTACAGAGCCAAGGAATCAATAAAGAAGCAAAACATTTATAAAATTCAACGGTAAACCCATCAGGGCCAGGAGCTTTCCCCAGATTCATAGAAAAAATAACATTCTTAATCTCATCCATTGTAATGGAAGTATCTAATAAAGAAGACATATCCTGTGAAATCTGAGGGAAGTCTAACTTATCTAAAAAATCATTCATATATTTAGAATCTCGAGGAGACTCTGATTGATATAAAGAAGAATAAAAATCACAAAAGGTTTGATTAATCCCCACATGATCCAGTATCAATCGATCATTTTGGTTATAAATCTGATTGATTTGAGATTTAACATAATTAGATTTCAATTGATTAGCCAGCAGCTTGCCAATTTTGTCACTGTGAACATAAAAGTCACTTCTTGTTTTCTTTAATTGGTTTACAATCGAGGACGAGAGTAGTAAACTGTGTTCCATTTGAAGTTCAGTTCTTTGTTTGTATAACTCCTCAGAAGGAGCCATAACATATTTCTTATCAATTTCTTTAATCTTGTCCACAATTACCATCTCCTCCTGCTTCTGTTTCTTCCTCAAAGCAACAGAATACGAAATAATCTGACCCCGTATATAGGCTTTAAAAGTGTCCCAAAGAGTGTTAACCGAAATATCTTCTGTATGGTTAATTGTAAAAAAAAGCTCAATCTGTTCATTCATAAAATTAACAAAGTCCGAGTCCTGAAGCAACAGCGAATTAAAACGCCATTGTCTATTATTTGGTATATTGGCCATAATTTTAATAGAAAGCTTAAGTGGAGCATGATCCGAAATGGTTATAGAATCATAATCACATTTAATCACTGAAGGAATAAGACGAGAATCAATGAAAAAATAATCAATTCTTGAATAGGTATGATGAACATGTGAAAAGAAGGAAAAATCTTTTTCCTGAGGATGCAGAAAACGCCAAATGTCCGTCGACCCAGAATCAGAAAGGAAAAAATTAATCAGATTTGCAGATTTATTAGGTAAAGTCCGTAAAGGAGCCGAACGGTCCAAAGCTGGAGACAAACAGGTATTAAGATCTCCGCCCCAGATCAATGAAAACTCGTTCAAATTCGGAAACTGATCAAACAATGATTTATAAAATTCCGGACAATCCATATCAGGAGCATAAACATTAACCAAAACTACTTTTTTATTAAATAGTAAACCACTAACCAATAAAAATCTACCATTCGGATCAGAGATAATATCCTGTTGTATAAAAGTAACTGAGGAATCTATAAAATAGAGACGCCTCGAATCTTAGCATTGGAGTTCGAATGAAATTGTTGTCCCTTCCAGAATTTGAAAAAACGTAGTCTGTCCCCCCTCCGTACATGGGTCTCTTGTAAAAATAAAATATGTACTTTAAGTCTCTGGAACACTTTAAAAACTTTTTTCCTTTTAATAGGATGATTAAGACCGTTAGTATTCCAGGAGACAAAATTAATAATAGACTCCATAAATCCTAAAGTCAACCCACAACAAGGAGGATTGACGATAGGCGCGACCCACAAACCCGGAGAGGAAACAGAACATACAAAAGATACCGGGAAAAAGGACGCAACCAGTACTTCAATAATGTATATAGCCCAAAGAGAAACAAACTAAAACGTGAAGCCCCTCCCACCACCCCGCCCCAAGACCCCAAGGCAAAATCTAAAGCAGACCCGCCAGAAAGAAGCAAGCGCTAAAACTACCCCCATGACTTCCGGTATACGCTCCCTAAAAAAAAAGGTATAAATATGAAAAGGATCAGCTAATTGTAAAACAGTAAAAAAGTAAAAAAAAAGGTAGCTCAATTAAAATACACACAGAACAGAACAAAAGCCGGAAAATATATATTAAAAAAAAACCACAATAAACCTCAAACCCATGAATAGACACAGCAACAAGAAAAAATAAGATTATTGACATAAAGTGGTTATAAAAAGCAAAACAGAATAAAATTTAAAAAAACTACAAAATTTAAGGCCACACAGGAAATACGTAAGATGACAAAAAGGAAGTAACCACCCAGAATCCCCTGGGAAAAGAAAGAAATGACGCAGTTAAAAAGAAAGTTTAGCAACCATATTAAGAAATCAAAAATAAACTTTTCTGCCCAAATAGGGCACGAAGAAGTTAAAACCAACCAATTCACAGCCTCCGATCAACGGAGATAATTAAAAAAAAAGCAATTAAGATGTTGAAGATGAAAGTTGATCCAGATAACTCTGGGCATCCGATGGAGAATCAAAAAAACGAAGGGCTCCATCTGACATGCGAATCCTTAGACGTGCAGGGTACAGCAGCGCTGGTCTTAAGTCCATCTTATAGAATTCTGACATCACGGATCTGTAACGAACCCGTTGGTCCCAGATTGGTTTACTGAAATCTTCCACGAATCGGAACTTAAGATCCGAAAAATCAATGAAACCTTTAGATCGAGCGAATCGAAACAGTCTCTCCTTGTCTTGAAAGTAATGAAAACGTAAGATAACATGCCTAGGTCTATCTGACCTAGACGAGTATGATGGGATTCTGTGAACACGATCCAGAAGCGGTGGTTGGTCAGGAAATACAGTAGGGAATGCATCTTTTAAAAGTTGAGAAAAATATTTCATGGGGTTGTTAGATTCCACAGCTTCCCTCACCCCGATCATTCGTAAATTCAGCCGTCGCATTCTAGATTCCAAGTCAGAGTTTTTAAAAGTCAAAAAGTCAAGTTTCTTCTTCATTACATTAATTGTTTCTTCGATTTTCCCCATCTTAAGCTCACTTTGTTGCGCGAATTTTTGAAGATCAGATATAGCCGACTGATGTTCCGCAATAAATGTTTGCATCTTATCAATTGAATCGGCAATTTTCTGGAGATTAGTTGAGATTTCCGTATGAATCAGGTCTTTAACAGGGCCTGCAATTTCCATACAAATCATCTCCCTAACAGAGGTTGAAATTTCCCTCTGAATTAACTCCGATATCGCTTTCAAAGTCACCGGTGATTCAGTCGGGGGGAGATCCGTAGCTTTCGGTTTAACCGGAGGTTTACCATCCTTGCCGTTTTTCCCGTTCTTAGACATAGCAGATCTAAGTATCATCCAATTGTCGGAGAATTCAGTTTAATTCAAAGTATTATAAGAATTGATGCCTTAATGGTTAATTAAAGTATAGCTGACCATAGAGAAAAAAAAACTCAGAGGTAATGGAGCGAGTCAAGAACGCGACTTCACTCCATGAGCGCTACCGGAAGTCTCACAGATTAATTTCAACAAATATTCTTATCAGGAGAAGATTTGTTAAGAAGAACAGAAAATAAGCATGCTAAGTTGTAGAAAAGGGGGAGGGGTGGAAAGAAAAGGTGATGTTTGCAATGGAGGCAAACCAAAATTGTCAAGATAACCATTATTTATACACCAGCAATTAAAGGCAGAAACAAGGGCCAAACTTAAACTGAAACATCCAGCAATATCTGTAGAGAGAATGAAATTACCTGAAATTGATAAATTTATTATCAAGCATAGGGGGCTACAACAGTTCTTTACTGCTTAGGCAGATTGTGGTTCTTGGGGCTTAATACTGAATTCAGCAGTTTCAGGCAACTAGTCTTTTTCATTCTCTCCACAGAAATTGCTGGATTGGTTTGAATGGTTTTTCTGTGCATCTGTTTGTAAATGCTGGTAATTAATGTTGACCTCCACAACTTAGAGTCTGTACTATATCACAGACATTCATTTTACACCCTCCCCCTATTCTTTACTGTACTTAAAGAAAATACTCAATTTTCCACTTCTGATGAAGGATTATTGACCTGAACCATTGACTCTTTTCTCTTCACTTTGTTGCCAGTCCTGCTAACTGTTTCCACCATTTCTGTTTTTGTTTTGGATTTCCAACATCTGCAATTTACTTTCGTCTTTTTTGGTTTTCAGTGAATTTTGGGTGATTCTGTTCGAATGTTGGACTCTAACCCTGGGGAAAAGACTGTTTACCTTATCCATACAGCTCATGATTTTATAAATCTCAGTGAGGTCATTGCTCGTACTCTTCTGCTGCAAGGAATGGCCAGCCTCTTCCTATAACTCTAGTCCAGAGAGCATCCTCATAGATCTCTTCAGCATCCTCTCCACCTTGACAATGTCTTTCCTTTAACAGGGTGACTAAAACTGGACATATTTCAAATGTGGCCTCATCAACAACTTATACTTGCAACATAATAACTCTTCTCCTAAACTTGATGCCCTGACTGATGAAGGGTAGCATACTAAAAGCCGCCTTGATCACACTGTCTACTTGGGTGGCTACCTTCAGTGAACTCTGTAATCTTACTTCCAAGTCCCTCAGTTCCCAGCCATTCACTGTATAAATATAGAAACTTAGAAAACCTACAGCACAATACAGGCCCTTCGGCCCACAAAGCTGTGCCGAACATGTCCTTACCTTAGAACTACCTGGGGTTA
This sequence comes from Mobula hypostoma, assembly GCF_963921235.1. Classification (NCBI taxonomy): domain Eukaryota; kingdom Metazoa; phylum Chordata; class Chondrichthyes; order Myliobatiformes; family Myliobatidae; genus Mobula; species Mobula hypostoma. Next base: position 14,570,225 of record NC_086120.1, on the reverse strand, counting down.
CACATAGCCCTCTATTTTTCTAAGCTCCATGTAGCCATCCAGGAGTCTCTTAAAGATCCTATCGTTGCCTCCACCACCACCGCCGTCAGCTCATTCCATGCACTCACCACTCTCTGCATAAAAAACTTACCCCTGACATCTCCTCTGTACCTATTTCCAAGCACCTTAAAACTGTGCCCTCTCGTGCTAGCCATTTCAGCCCTGGGAAAAAGCCTCCGACTATCCACACGATCAGTGCTTCTCATTATCTTGTACACCTCTATCAGGTCACCTCTCATCCTCCGTCGCTCCAAGGAGTAAAGGCCGAGTTCACTCAACCTATTCTCATAAGGTAGTGGTCACTAACCTTTTTAAGCCCAAGATCCCCTACCTCGACCTTAGTGAAAGGCAAGATCTACCTACTAAATCATTTAGAGAAAATGCAGCTCCAATTGTACTTCCAATTTGAGGCCTTTTATTTGGGCTAATTGTGTTTGAATTACACAAAATACTTTTGTCAAACTTTCAAATTAGTTCAAACAAAAAAACACTGTAACTAGCATATCAAACAGGCCATAGCTGTCTTTAAGAATACTACAATACTTCACACCTTTAATTCTAAGTTTCATTATTTAGTTTTATTTCAACACAAAAAATAAATGAATAAAAATTGACTGTTGCACTCACTGTGATGACTGGGGCTGAATACTTTCTGCTAGTTCCCTGAAATTTGGCTCATAACTACAGACAGCCAGTCTGAGACAGTCTGTGAGGTGTCTATCAGTAAGAGAGCTCCTGTACTTAGATTTAATAATTTTCATCTGTGAAAATACAACTTCACATAGATAAGTTGACCCGAAGTAGGCACTGATTTTTATTGCACGTGGCGAGATGAGGAAACTTCTCCCTGCTGACAAGCCCCCAGAAGTCACCGTCCCTTGATCTTGCTTTAAGCTTGATGTCATTTTGCAAATCAATTATTTCCATTTCAGTATCACTTGGCACACTAAATACTTGCTGGAATTTGGCTGCTATCTGTTCTATATCGATCGGCAGAAATGGGTTTGAAATAAATGCAGCAATATCTTTCATGACGTTTAACTCTCCAAAACACTGATGAAACTTTGTTGCCAGTTTGTCTAGGTTAGCACAATACTGCTCAAGGCGAAAAACATTTTTTCCCTTGATGGCCTGTAACATTTTTTCCAAGTTGGGAAAGTGTGTCAACCTCCCATTCTTTAAATTTGAAATCCAAACACCGAACTTGGCCTTAAACGCATTTACTGTGCTTATCATGTGGGTTAGGTGTTGGTCTTTTCCCATGAGCTCGTTGTTAAGTGTGTTTAATTTAGCCGTTATGTCTGTCAGAAACCCTAAATCCAGTAGCCACGCATCATCTGACAGCTCCTCGTGCTCCTCGTTTCTTGTTGACAGAAAAGTCTTTATCTCAGGCAGCAAGTATATCAGCATAAAGAATTATGCCCCCATAAGCGGCATCGAGCTCATCCAATCACGCCTTGAATAAGCGGTGCTGAAGTGCTTCTGCTTGAATAAAGTTTATCAGTTTTGACCACCAGTGTCATTACATGAGAAAAGTCCACGACCTTCCCAGCCAAGGCCTGCTGATGAATCACACAGTGATAATCCAGGAAGCTGGGAAAATCAGGGTCATTACGGCACAGTGCTATAAAACCAGCGTGCACATCGCGCATTGCTGGGGCCCCATCAGTAGTAGTTGCCTCCAGTTTATGAATGGGGATGTCATTTTCACGGATATATTTTTTAAACTCATTGTAAATATCCTCACGTCTCGTTCTCTCCTGTAATTGTAAAAGAGTGAGGAAGTCCTCCTTTGTTGTAAAATCCTGGAAAGCCATTCTGACAAATACAACAAGCTGAGCTGTTTGCATTACATCCAGGGATTCATCGAACTGGAGTGAAAAATATTCACAGAGTGACAAGTCCTTTAACACTTGTCGATCCACATCCTCTGACAGTGATTCCACCCTCCTTGTCACTGTTGCAGGGTCAAGCGGTATATTATGTATTGCGGTTGTGATGTTGTTTTTGTTTTTAAAGCCATTAAAAAGTCTCTGCGGTAATGGCCATTGCTTCCTTGAATAAATCGCTATCTGTAAAAGGCTTCTTGTGTTTAGCCAAAAGGTGACTTACACGAAATGATGCTTCAATAGCCTTATTTTGAGCAGCATGTTTTGTTCCTGGGCCTTCAACCCCGATTTCAGCTCCTCAACTTTCCTGGCACGAATTGCGCTCTTTGGGGGGTTGGTGTCTTTAAATTCCTGGTGGTTGGTGTTGTGGTGCCGCTCCAGATTCCCTCTTTTAGTCAGTGCTTGTGTTTGTGGCACCACATACATACACACTTGTCTTTCACCAAGGTAAATAGAACTTCTTCCCATTCTGGATGGAAGGTGTATGTTTTCACCTTTTTTCGTGGAGCCTCCGCCATGCTGGCTAGCTACCTTGCAGGATATCACCAGCGAGTGCCGTATATTGATGTTTGCGACAGCCTGTACTCTTACCTAACCTAATTGGTCACTTTGATGCAGCACAAGCTCCGCTGAAAACACGGTGCATGGCGGGGGTGCTAGACACATGCGCACTGGGCAGAAAGAACGGAACTAAAACCCCACAGCCCGGAAACAATCTCTCTTTACAAATAGTTTTCAATATTATCCTAATTAGTATTACTTATTTTTATAATGCTCACATTACAACATTGTTTGTGTATTTTTCATTTTTTTGGGGGATCTACAGGGAAAGTCTCAAAGATCGACCGGTCGATCACGACCAACGGGTTGGCGACCACTATCATAAGGCATGTTCCCCAATCCAGGCAACATCCTTGTAAATGTCCTCTGCACCCTTTCTATGGTTTCCACGTCCTTCCTGTAGTGGGGCGACCAGAATTGAGCACAGTACTCCAAGTGGGGTCTGACGAGGGTCCTATATAGCTGTAGCATTACCTCTTGGCTCTTAAACTCAGTCCCATGATTGGTGAAGGCCAATGCACCGTTTGCCTTCTTAACCACAGAGTCGACCTGCGTAGCAGCTTTGGGTGTCCTGTGGACTCAGACCCCAAGATCCCTGTGATCCTCCACACTGCCAAGAGTCTTGCCATTAATGCTATATTCTGCCATCATATTTGACCTACCAAAATGAACCACCTCACACTTATCTGGGTTGAACTCCATCTGCTACTTCTCAGCCCAGTTTTGCATCCTATCAATGCCCCGCTGTAACCTCTGACAGCCCTTCACACTATCCAGAACACCCCCAACCTTTGTGTCAACAGCAAACTTACTAACCCATCCCTCCACTTCCTCATAAAAAAAATCATGAAGAGTAGGGGTCCCAGAACAGATCCCTGAGGCACACCACTGGTCACCGGCCTCCATGCAGAATATGATCCGTCTAAAACCACTCTTTGCCTTCTGTGAGCAAGCCAGTTCTGGATCCACAAAGCAATGTCCCCTTGCATCCCATGCCTCCTTACTTTCTCAATAAGCCTTGCATGGGGTACCTTATCAAATGCCTTGCTAAAAACCATATACACTACATCTACGACTCTACCTTCATCAATGTGTTTAGACACATCCTCAAAAAATTCAATCAGGCTTTTAAGGCACAACCTGCCTTTGACAAAGCCATGCTGACTATTGCTAAGCGTATTATGCCTTTCCAAATGTTCATAAATCCTGCCTCTTAGGATCTTCATCAACTTACCAACCACTAAAGTAAGACTCGCTGGTCTGTAATTTCCTGGGCTACCCCTACTCCCTTTCTTGAATAAGGGAACAACATCTGCATCCCTCCAATCCTCCGTAACTTCTCCCGTCCCCATTGATGATGCAAAGATCATTGCCAGAAGCTCAGCAATCTCCTCCCTCGCCTCCCACAGTAGCCTGGGGTAGATCCGGTCTGGTCCCTGTGACTTATCCAACTTGATGCTTTTCAAAAGCTCCAGCACATCCTCTTCCTTAATATCTACATGCTCAAGCCATTTGACCTATCAAAATTTTTCTGTCATTTCATTATGGCTGATTTATCACTATCAACCCCATTCCCCTGCCTTTGACACCCTGATAAAATAAAAACCTATCAACATCTGCTTTAAATATACTGAATGACTTGGCTTCCACAGTAGTCAATAGATTCATTACCTTCCAGCTAAAGAAATTGCTTCTCATCTTTGTTCTATATGGATGTCCTTCTGTTCTGAGGCTGTGCCTTCTGGCCCTAAACTCCCCCACGATAGGGAACTGAAAGCCTGAACAGAGTGGATGTGCAGTAAATGTTCAATAAGTCTGCCCCCCCGCCCCACATTCTTTTAAAATCCAGCGAGTACAGGGCCAGAGCCATCAAACGCACCTCATTCCCAGAATCATTCTCATGAACAACGTTCTGTCTAATTTGTTTTAGAACTGTGTGGACCAATCAAGAAATTTTTACATGGTCTGAAATCTATGTAGCAATTTAAATTTTTTTGTAGTTTGCATTCTATGAATATTTAGAATGAAAATTTGTGATATTACATGCTTTTTATTTATTAATTGAAGTATAACAAAATACAGTGCAAAGAATTTTTTGTGTTTCATAAACTTTCTCATCTCTTTACTCCAGCTGCACGGCAACAAAGACTATGTGTGCAGCCATGCACTCGCGCAGCTTAGAGGGAACAGTGGTTGTGAACCTCCTCCGAACCTTCTCCAGTGCCAGCATATCTCTTCATACATAAGCGGCCAAAAACTGCTCACAGTAGTCCAAGTGCAGTCTGACCAATGCCTTGTAAAGCCTCAGCATCACATCCTTGCTCTTATGTTCTAGTTCTTTTTTGAAATGAATGCCAACATTGCATTTGCCTTCCTTACCACTGACTCAACCTGCAAGTTAACCTTTAGGGCATCCTATACAAGGACTTCCAAGGCCCTTTGCATCACTGATTTTTGAATTTTCTCCCTGTTCCTCCTACCAAAGTGCATGACCACACACTTCCCTATAACACTATATTCCATCTCCAACTTCTTTGCCCATCGTCCCAATTTGTCCTAGCCCCTCGGTAGTCTGCCTGCTTCCTCAACATTACCTGTTTCTCCACCCATCTTTGTATTGTCTGCAAACTTGGCCACAAAGCCATCAATTCCATCATCCAAATCATTGATGTATAATGTGAAAAGTAGTGGTCCCAATACTGACCCCTGCAGACCACCATTTGTCAGCGGCAATCATCCAGCATAATCAATTACAAGACTGATTCATGAAAGGAGAGTTGTTCTTTGAGGAAGATTGAATATAATACGTTTGTATTTGGAGTTGAGATGAGTAATTTAACTGAAACTTTGAGAGTTTAACAGCGTGGGTGGTGTAAGTATGACACCCTTCATGAGGAAGCTTGGAAGTAGAGGTTTTAGGGTAAGGAACTGGCCACTTGAGACTGAAACCAGCAGGAATTTTTTCTGAGAATTGAAAATGTTAGAATTCTATGTTCAGTTTTCAGATATATTCAAGGCTGAGGGTGGGAGAATTTTGAAATCTGGGGAAATTGAGAAATGTCATTTAGTAGGAATTTGGTTAGTTGCCTGTGATCTTGTAACTGAGTAAGTTTGAGAGGCCACGTAGCCTACTTGCACTCTTTCTTGTGTAAGAATATTTGAGAATTAAAAATTTCTCTTATCTTCAAGTATCAGTATCTTGAGTATTAAGTGATAGAAGGTGGTGCAGGCAAGCACAGCTTTACCCACATGGCAAGTTGGGTTGGAGGAGATGTACAGAAACATTGGGGAGGGGGGAAGGAGTATAAAAACTAGAACCTTCAGATTTTCCTGCTACTAAGCATGATCACATTGATCATCCGCTTAAGAAATGTATTCTTGCCTCCCCCCACCATTTCTTAATCGCTTTTGAATTACAGAGTATATACGATGCCTATAAAAAAATTTTCACCCCTCCCCTTAGAAGTTTTCATATTTTATTGTTCTACAACATTGAATCACAGTAGATTTAATTCGGCTTTTATGACACTGATCAACAGAAACTACTCCTTTGTGTCAAAGTGAATACAAATTTCTACAAATTGGTCTAAATTTATTACAGTTATTAAACACAATAATTAATTGCATAATTACTCACCCTCTTCAAGTCTGTATTTAGTAGATGCACCTTTGGCAGCAATTACAGCTTCGAGTCTGTGTGAATAGATCCCTATCAGCTTTGCATATCTGGACATTGTAATTTATCCTCATTCTTCTTTTAAAAACTGTTCAAGCTGTGTCAGGTTACATGGAGATCATGAGTGAGCAGCCCCTTTCAAGTCCGGTCACAATCTCTCAATTGAATTGAGGTTTGGACTCTGACTTGGCCACTTCAGAACATTAACTGTGTTGTTCTTAAGCTATTCCTGTGTAGCTTTGGTTTTATGCTTTGGGTCATTGTCTTGCTGGAAAACACATCTTCTCTCAAGTTGCAGTTCTCTTGCAGACTGCCTCAGGTTTTCCTTATATTTTGCTGCGTTCATTTTACCCTCTACCTTCACAAGCCTTCCAGGGTCTGCTGCAGTGAAGCATCCCCACAGCATGATGCAGCCATCACCTTGCTTCACATTATGGATGCTGTGTTTTTGATGATGTGCAGTGCCTGGCTTGCCAAACATAGCATTTAATCTGATGGTCAAAAAAGCTCTCTTTTGGTTTCATCAGACCATCGGGCCACCTTCCAGCTGATTTCAGAGTCTCCCACGTGCCTTCTGGCAAACTGTAGCCAAGATTGCATGTGAATTTTTTTCAACAGTAGCTTTCGCCTTGCTATTGTCCCATAAAGCAATGACTGGTGAAGCACCCAGGCAACAGTTGTATGCGCAGTCTCTCCCATCTCAGCCACTGAAGTTTGTAACTCCTCCAGAGTTGTCGTAGGTCTCTTGGTGGCCTCCTCACTAGATCCCTTCTTGCATGGTCACTCAGATTTTGAGGACAGCCTGCTCTAGACAGATTTATGGCTGTGCCATATTCTTTCCATTTCTTGATGATTGACTTAACTGTACTCCTAAGGGATAGTCAGTGACTTGGAAGTTTTCTTGTATCCATCTCTTGACTTGTACTTTTCAATAATCTTTCTGTGGAGTTGCTTGGAGTGTTCTTTGGTCTTCATGGTTTTTGCTAAGATAATGACTTACCAGCAGTTGGACCTGTCTGTCTGTATCTTGTTTTACGGCGGTTGGCATCCAGCTTAATGGTGCATTACCGCCACCCTCTGCTCTAGAACGTGCACTAGACATACATTCTAAATCCCTTCACCCAATCGCACACGCGTATACACACACACACACACACACACATATATATATACAAACCTACACTTCACCCTCCCATCTTTGACCATCCTAGTATCCTATTCCTGTTTATTCGTCATATTCTATAAAAAACCCCTTTACCCCTTAAAAACGCTAAAAATACCCGGACTTGTGCTCTCTCACCCATGCCCAGCAACCCTTTTAATGTGAATTCCTGCATCCCCAACTCCCTTAATTTATTTCTCATCATCTCTCTCTGTATCCCATACTTCCTGCAACACAAAACTACATGTTCTACTGACTCCTCTTCCTGACATTCCTCACACAATCCTGTCTGGTGTTTCCCTATCATTTTCAATGTTTTGTTTAATGCACAATGCCTCAGCCTTAACCTAGTCCACACAATTTCCTCTCATCTGTTTCCATTATCTACCCTAGTAACTGCAACACTCTTTTGTATTTGATATAAATGCCTCCCTTTCCCCTCACTGTCCCATCTTTCTTGCCATATTCGGTTGACTTTTTCCCAGATTACACACTTAACCTCTGCTTTACTGATACTGATGCGCATTTCCACATTTTCTTTCTTTAACGCCCTCTTTGCCAACTCATCCACCCTCTCATTCCCCTTCACCCCGACATGTGCTGGAACCCATAGAAATTTTACCTGACCTCCCTGATTTGCAATTCTTGTAACTAACTGAAGGACTTCATAAAGTACATCTTGCCGACTGTTTGTGTGAAAAGACCTTAAACTTGCTAGAACTGAGGATGAATCTGAACATATCAATGCTTTGGCTTGTCTGGCTTTCTGCACCCATTGCAACGCAACCAACACTGCCAGCATCTCCACTGTAAACACCCCTAACTTATTAGATGTTCTTCTGCTGATTCCAATTTCTTTTGCTGGTATTACCACCCCAAACCCTGTCACGCCTGTTTCAGGTTCCTTTGCACCATCCGTATAAATGTGAGTATAATCACTATACTTTTCCATCACATGACAGTTAAATGCATTTACCAAATCTGTTTTATATCTTTCTTTCCTTTTTACCTCTAACAAATGCCTGTCTATGTCAGGCCATACAAGCTTCCATGGAGCTACAACCGGATAAACTACTGAAGGACTTATCCTCAGATCAAATACTCCACATTCTTTCGCAATATCATTCCCTACCCGACTAAAGGTGTCCCTCTGAAATCTCCCATTTTCCCAGCACTCCTGCAACACTCCTTTAGTAGGGTGAGAATCATTGTGCCCCTGCAAGTTAGCCCAGTAGTTTGCCATCAGTTGCATCCTTCTTAGTTCCAAAGGCATTATTCCCAATTCTACCTGTAGTGCTGACACTGGTGACGTTTTAAAAGCCCCACTGCACACTCTCAAGGCCTGAGCCTGAATCACATCCAGTTTCCTTATAAGAGACCTAGCTGCTGATCCATATACTATATTTCCATAATCCAATACAGATCTCACTAAAGCCACATACATTCTCTTCAAAGCTGAACAACTTGCTCCCCATTCCCTACCAGTCAAACATCTCATCACATTTATTACTTTTTACATTTCTCCTCAACTTTCCCGATATGGTCTGCCCATGTTAATCATGAATCAAATATAACTCCCAGAAATTTAAATGATGCAACCCTTTCTAATTCAACCCCATACATTCTTAACTTCTTTCCTACCTCAACCCTTTTCCTGGTAAAAAATACAGTTTGAGTTTTATCTACTGAAAATCTACATCCCCAACCATAACCCGACTCCACCACTTCATCAATTGCTTCTTGTAGTTTCCTGATTATATGGTCCATGTTCCTGCCTCTTTTCCACAAGGCCCCATCATCCGCAAACAGTGACCTACCTATATCCACTGGTACCTTTGTGAAGACATCGTTGATCATAATGATGAAAAGTAACGGGCTAATCACACTACCTTGAGGTGTGCCATTTTCCACTATGTACTGTTTTGATAATTCTGATCCAATCCGAACTTGAATTTTTCTACCAAACAAAAAATCTTTAATCCAATTAAAAACTCTCCCACCAACCCCCATCTTGTGCAGTTTAATTAATAATCCTTCCTTCCACATCATATCATAGGCTTTTTCAATGTCAAAGAACACTGCCACTACTGACTCTCTATTTGCCTGGGCCTTCCTTATTTCAGTCTCTAACATAATCACTGAGTCCATGGAATTCCTTCCCTTTCTAAAACCACTCTGATAACTTGCCAGCATTCCCCTTTTCTCAAGCTCATATGATAACCTTTCTGTTATCATCCTTTCCATTATTTTACATATACTTGATGTTAATGCAATTGGTCTGTAGCTAGTGGGTTTTGACAGATCCTTGCCAGGCTTCCTTATTGGAATTAAGCAGTTGGACCTTCCAGATGCAGGTGTATTTTTACTGCAACCAATTGAAACACCTTGATTACACACAGGTGATCTCCATTTAACTAATTATGTGACTTCTAAAACCAATTGGCTGCAGCAGTGATGATTTGGTATGTCATATTATAGGGGGTGAATACTTATGCCATCAATAATTTTTGTGTTTTTATAATTGTAATGTAGATCACTTTGTAGAGATCTGTTTTCACTTTGGCACTAAAAAAGTCTTTTTCAGTTGATCAGTGTCAAAACAAGCCAAATTAAATCCACTGTGATTCAAATTATATGTGTAAATGAAATATAGAACAAATTAGTACACTATCAATGCTACTGTAGTACTATAAAACTGTACTATTTCCTAATAGTTAGCAATGGAGGAACTGAGTGTTTTTGTCTATGTCCTTTGGATTAACTGTAAATGGAGAAAATCGGCACAGACACCTTTTGTAGATAATGGATGGCCTCATTCAATGCTTTCAATGCATCCGTTCAATTTGCTTCCAATTTGCATCCAGTTAATAGGGCCACATTTTCATTTTCATTGTAACATTCAAGATGATTGTTGATACCTTCAAATTCTTAGTAGTTCCTAACTTGTTGAAGTAGTGAGATGTGCTTCATTTTCACTCCCAGCCTTGTTTGGTATTTCTAAGCCTGAATGCTTGAAACTGCAGTGAGCAAAACAGTTCTGAATTGTCTTACTACTTATTTCTCGCCAACTATTAGTGACAAAACTCATTGCTTTTTGAAGACAAACACACAACTGATGGGGTTTAAAATCTGTTCACTGTAAGCACAGTGTAGTGTCTAATGGGCATATAAATGCACGCTTCTGACGTTAGTGGCATAGTGTTCCATAGTGGGTGGCAGGGTGGTGATATGTCTCTACCAAAGGAAGTGTAAGCACTCCTTCCTTCCGCTAGCCTGCAGGTCACCCTTGGGCAAGTGTAGCACCTGTTGAGCCCTCCAGTCGTGATCATGTGAAGCCATGAGAGTAGGTGGTGGATGGTTGTATGAGCAGCTGGTGAAAATCACAACCACTGATGCCAGGCAGACAGTCTCTGTAAGATGGGTGACTCCAGCCATCATCAATACTCTTCAAAGGCACTGCCCAGAAAAAGGCAATAGCAAGCCACTTATGTAGGAAAAAATTTGCCAAGAATAATCGGGGTCATGAGACCATGATCTCTCACATCATATGACACGGCACATAATGATGGGTGTCTCAAATAAATGAAGAGAATCCTGGCTAACCTTCTTGATTTGTTTTTGTTCTTTAAGAGTTGGCCCAACTAAGCAACTGTCCCAATTAACCAATGGCCCAATTAACTGGAATTCAATGTACTTACTACTTGAATATCTTTACTGACTTGACCTCCAGCATATTATATGGCAGTTTCTGTATCTTTGGGATAAAGAAATTTTTCTGGATATTTGTTCCAAATGGTAAATCTTGCATTCTGAGTCTGTGATCTCCAGTAATAGACTCTCCACTCTTTGGAAATATCCTCTCTTTATCTCACCTCATTATTCATGTTGCCACTTTATAGTTTTAAGGTCCCCTGTCATTCTTCTATACCAGGGGTTCTCAAACTTTTTAATGCCATGGACCCGTACCATTAACCAACAAGTCAGTAGACCTCAGGTCGGGAACTCCTGTTCTATATCTAAGAGACACAATTTCTTATCTCTCATCAACCTCGCCATTCCGGGAATCTATCTTGCAAATGCTCACTGAATTACCTTCGTGGCAAAAATATCCTTTAAGTAAGAAGATCAAAAAATAGCACAGTGAATAGTTCTGCTGTCTTCCTTTTCCAGTGGCTGGGTTTAGTCCAGACTTCCAATACTTTGTGGCAACGCCAAGTTCTCCCAAAAACCAGTTCTCTCACACTTCTCAAGGATGTGTTGGTTGACCACTGTATAGCTAGTGTAGCTGGGTTGTTGCTAGGTTGTAGGAGAATAAGAGGAGACTTGATTGGCATGTAAAGAATAGACGACAGGGAAATATCTAAGAGGGGGAATGGTTTTGATGGGATTTCTCTGACAGCTGGTATAGATTTGATGGACTGAATTACTTCCTATGCCATGGGAAAATATAATAAGAATATAACATGCCAGATGAGGTTTTGCCCTTTATAGCTGCAGAAAGTATCCTTACCCATTTACTCAAATCTACTAATAATCAAAGGGAGCATATCATTTGCCTTCCTACGGTTTGCTGTATCCGAATTTTTGCTTTGAATGATGGGTTTTCAAGAACATCCGGGTTTCATTGTATTTCCCTTACTGTTAATCTCTCATCATTCATGCAATAATGTCTTCTGTTTTTAGAATTAAATTGAGTAACCTCACATTTATTGTGTTAAACTGCACGTCATGCCTTTGTTCAACGTTTCTAAATCATGTTGGAGTTTCTAATAAGTTCATTGTGTATTGCTATGTACTGATCATTTCATTAATGTCGGACTTGTCTAATACTCATAACTATCACACACAGGATACGCGATGCATCTGGCCGCCCTAAACGGGAATACCAGCCAAAACCTAGAAGTACTTACACAGAATATGGAGACACAGACCATTCCAATGGCGGTTTCTCCTATAGTGGGTCAACCAAATCACAAGGTGAGAATTTTTTGTTGTTGTTTATCTATTATCAATAAGCCATATCTCACAAAATGGGATCTCCTTGCAAATTAAATGGTCAGTGTTTGTATACAAGTCATAGACAATGTTCAAGCCACAAAAATGCCAGAGAGTAATGATCTCCAACAAGAATAAGTTTAAACACTAATCCAAAGCACTTCATTCAAATGTCCCACCTTCAGTATTCTGGCAGTTATCATTGACCTGAAACTCAACAGAATATTGTATCCACAAGAACAGTTTGGAGACTGAGTCACTTCCACTGAACATTCATTTCCTGATATTTCAAACCCATTCCAGTCTGCAAGGCACAAGTTGGGAGCATGATGGAATACTCTCCACCTGCCTCACCACCATAAGTAGCTCAACACCATAAGACAAAGCAGCCTAATTCATAAGTACACCATTAATCAAACATAGGCATTTATTTCCTGCAATACTGAAACAATGGCTCCTGTACTGTGTGGGAAATGTACTCCCGTTGTTTGCCCAGGCTGCTCTGATGACAGCTTCCAAATCCCCGAGTGCTACCGTCAGAGGATCAAGGCAGCTGGCTTATAGACTCCCTTCAAAGTCAACCTTTGCTGGCCTTTCATTGTTTCTGAATTTACATTCTGTAATGCTGTACTCAACAGCACTATGGGAGTTCTTCACCAGGACTGCAGCAGTTTAACAAATGGCTCACCCCACAAACTCAAGAATTAACCATGGTCAATAAATGTTAGTCTTGCCTGTGGAAAAACAATTTAAAATTTTTTTTAAAGTCCCATAAGCTTTTCAAATCACTGGTTGTTTCCTCACACAATCCTGTTTTACTTGAGCTATGCTTGGATAAAACTAGGAAAGCACTTGAATCCTGACGAAGGGTCTCGGCCTGAAACGTCGACTGCGCCTCTTCCTATAGATGCTGCTTGGCCTGCTGCGTTCACCAGCAACTTTGATGTATAAAGCACTTGAATGTTTGTTTTGATGATTGATTTAAGCGATGTATGTGTCACCTCAAGAATAGTATTTAACAGCATTCTCTGACTGATGGAAAAAAAGTTAATGGTGAGTTGTTCCAGTCCTTGTGGTTGAAGATACTAGTATCAAGAACTGGATAGTGAGTTCTGGTATTTAAAACCCAGAGAAAATAGTTGAATTAGAGATGCATAGTATCCATCTTGGAGAAGAACTTGAGTTGTTCCCATGCTTCTGTCACAGTTGTGCTTCTAGGTAATGAGGTCAAAAGTGCTGAAGGATTTCTGGATTGTCCTATGTAACAAATGGGTTTTCCCCATGTTGTGACGAAGTTCAAGCCATTGAAATATCCTCTAGCCCAACCTGGGGCAGAGTCATACTATCCAAATAATTCCTACGTTTAATCCGTGACTCTGTTTCAAAATCTCAATCCAATTTACAGTTGTGGGTAGGAGTGAGGGGGAGCTGGGTGAGAGAAAAGATTAACCAGTTACTGCTCCCGGTTCTTAAAGGTTTCTTGCTGAAAAGTGCAAATATAAATCCACAATGGATTTAGATTCAGGTTTTGCTTGCTGAATTTTAGAATGTCTTACAGTAGTAATTGAAAATGACCAAGAGATGCTGGCTTTACGGAAGTGCACCAATAAAGTAGAATAGATAAGGCTTTGCTGGCACTATCTATCTCGTATTGTACACAAAGAACAACCACTTGGATAATGTATCAGAGACCAGTCATTGAAAAATGTATAGCCCTATGAGATGCTTGTTTTTAGTTTAATTTGCATCATGTTCAGTACAGACATTGTGAGTCAAAGAGTTTGCTCCTGTGCTGTGGTGTCTTATGTTCTATAAGAAGAGGGAAGATTTTTGAGAAACCTGAACTGAAGAAACCTCTTGATCCCTAGTTTGTTGAATGAATTAGTCAGAAAAAGCCAGATAGTAGGTACCATTGGTATTTCCCAATGTTGAATCAATCACTGAATTTTATATTTCCTGTCAAGTTATTCAGAGATTATTAATTCACTGACATAATATCTCTTAACACACACAAAATGGTGGAGGAATTCAGCAAGTCAGGCAGCATTTATGGAAATGAATGAACAGTCAACATTTTGGGCTGAGACCCTTTATCAGGACTGGAAAGGAAGGGGGAAAGCAACAGAATGAAAAGGTGGGGGGTGCTGGGGAAGTAAGCCAAGCTAGAAGGTGATAGGTGAAGCCGGTTGGGTGGGAAGGTACAAGGGTCTGGAGAAGAAGGAATCTGAGGGGAGAGAAAGTGAACCACGAGAGAAAGGAAAAGAGGAAGGACACGGGGTGGTGATAGGCAGGAGAGGAGAAGAGGTAAGAGGTCAGAGTGGGGGAATAGAAGAAGGGTGGGGGGAATGGAAGTTGTAGAGAATCTCTTGTTCGTTCACCTCTTCCCACTAAACTCCACCTTGACATATTCCGGCAAGAGACAGAAATGCTACACCTGTCCATTCACTTCCTCCCTTACCTCCACTCAGGACCCCAAATAATCCTTCCAGGTGAGGCAACACTTCACCTGCAAATCTGGTTGGCTTGTCTTTTGTATCCGGTGCTCCCAATGTGGCCACCTCTACTTTTTTGAGACCCGACATAAATTAAGGAACTGCTTTGTCGAGCACTTCCACTCTATCTGTTAAAAGCAGAACCATTTTAATTCCTATCCCCATTCCTGACTGTCATGTCATTCCATGGCCTCCACTGCCACGATGAAGCAACCCTCGGGGTTAAGGAGCAACACATCACATTCTACACGGGAAGCCTCCAAACTGACGGCGTGAACATCGATATCTCCTTTTGGTAATTTCCCCCCCCCTTCCCTTTCCTTCTATTCCCCACTCTCGCCTCTTATCTCTTCTCCTCACTTGCCTACCATCTCCCCCTAGTGCCCCTCTTTCTTTCTTTTCTCCCATGGCCCACTCTCCTCTCCTCTCAGATTCCTTCTTCTTTAGCACTTTACCTTTCCCACCCACCTGGCCTTACCTATCATCTTCTAGCATGTCCTCCTTCCCCAGTGTAATGTATTAGGCAGTTGAAAGAATAGGGAGGTGTGATCAAAACAGGCCTGAAGGAGAACTAGCATGGCCAAAGGTCTAATTCTATATTTGAACTTTTGCAGTTTTTTTAATTCAGTAAACTTTGCATAACCAAGGGTATTTTGAAGGAATAGTTTTGTTACTTGAGCAACCTAGTGTTCTGTGGGAGTTTGATGTAAAGCTGTTCACAGTAGATGCCGTTGATTCTGAGTTTTTGTTATGGTGATAAAGAAAGTATGACATAAAAGAACATCCTTGACTGTATCGCTGTCTTGCAGACAACAGTGTAAAAGGAACAAACTGGAATAGCCATGCCATTCTGAATGCAGGAATACTGGTTTCTCAGTAGGAGTGGGGGTGGGGGGGGTGTTCGGGGAAGATAAACTATGATTGTTACTGGTTAACAAAAGTTTAATCTTAAATAAGTTTACTGATTGTAGAGTAAGTTTGTACATTGTAATAAGTTTTTAAATGTTTTTGCATTAATTTTTCTATGAACAGCCTCCTTCCGTTCTGACAAGGCCAATAGGACACCAGCTGGTGGATCCCCCTGTAAGTAGGGTAGTTAATGCCTGTTTTTTTGGTTGTGATGGTTAAAAGTCAGCATCTTTCTTAGGATTTGTTATAATTTAATGAGATTTGATTGCCGTATGTTTAACTGTAAATCAAAAACAAGATTTAATAGATTTTTATTTTAGACCATACTTAGTTATGTGTCCATAAGTCTGGTTTAAGAAAATGCTACCATTTGCCATTGAGAGGATAGTATTAGGGAAAAAAACCTAATTCCCATAGTGATGTGATTGAACTCTTAACAACAACACCCTCAAGTGTTACTTTGGTACCTTCTTTTGAAATCTGGTAGATTTCAGACTTCCATACCATGAGATTGTCAAGTACAAAAAGGATACACTTCAAGGAGGCACATTTGCCCTAACTTTCCAAATGTCACTACCCAAGGTGTAGCACTGCTCTCAATACAGGAAACGTGATCAAAAGTGAAAGACTGTCGTATACGTGGAGAATCGTTTTTAAGACCATAAGACATGAGCAGAATTAGGCCATCTGGCCCATCGAATCTGCTCCGCCATTCAATCATGGCTGATCCTCCTCAATCCCAGTTCCCGGCCTTCTTCCCGTATTCTTTGATGCCATGTCCAATCAAGAACCTATCACCCTCTGCCTTAAATACACCCAATGACCTGGCCGCCACAGCTGCATGTGGCAGCCAATTCCACAAATTCACCACTCTTTGGCTAAAGAAATTTCTCCGCATTTCTGTTTTGAAATGTTGCCTCTCTATCCTGAGACTGTGCCCTCTTGTCCTAGACTCTCCCACCATGGAAAACATCCTTTCCACATCTACTCTGAAACCTTTCGAATGTTGAAAGGCCTAGACAATGAGATTCCCCCCTCATCCTTCTGAATTCCAGCGAGTTCAGACCCAGAGCCATCAAACATTCTTCGTATGATAGCCCCTTCATTCTAGGAATCATCCTTGTGAACTGCCTCTGGACCCTCTCCAATGCCAGCACATCTTTTCTAAGATGAGGGGCCCAAAATTGTTCACAATTCTCAAGGTGAGGCCTCACCAGCATCTTATAAAGCCTCAGCATCACATCCTTGCTCTTGTATTCTAGACCTCTTGAAATGAATGCTAATATGGCATTTGCCTTTCTCAGTCACCAACTCGACCTACAAGTTAACCTTGTCCTTTGCATCTCAGATGTTTGGATTTTCTCCCTGTTTAGAAAATAATCTGCACATTTATTTCTACTACCAAAGTACATGACTGTGGTTTCAGATGGGTAAGGGGAAATGTGGTTAACAAAAATACAAATCCTTTGATTACGCAACTTGTTGATAATTTCATCATCACCGATTGACATTCAGCTTTTGTATTATGAACTGATTTCTAAAGGTCTACAAACTTTCAGTTTAAAAATCACTCGTACACTATATATTCTCTTATTCTGCCTCAATAGGCTTTTTAAAAATCCAAATCAGATCAATTATCTTGCAATACCAATCAAATTTATTGGAAACAATGTCATTTGATGCAAAAATATTATCACAAAGCTGCTAATGATTAAAATTAGCTATTGGACATTAATGTGCATGAATTCCTGACAACCATTGTGCCTTCGTATGTTGGTGATGGAGTTGTCTTGTATTTTGTCTCTACATTGCTGTGTGCAGATTTATAATATAGAGATATGTTTTTAAATAACAATGTTGAGAAGCACAGAAGCAGGATTTTAGGGGAGTTTTAAAAGGTCCAGGGAAAAGTAGGAATGTTTAGGAGTTAAAAGAGAAAAATTGTAGTTATTAGGGCTACTAAAAGGTAAAAAGGTGTAAAAGGTGTGTCAATCAGAATGTATGAAACAGAGGATGTGATATGTCACCAAGAACAGGTGAATAGGCTGGATAATGCTTTCAAACAGAAATGAGGATTTCACAGACAGTAAGTTAGATGAAATAGAGGCATAGTGGTAAAACAATTTTACTAGATTGATAGGATACAGTACACTATTGTGTTAGAAGCATTTTAGATATGGTCAGCTTTGTAGTGTGGAGCTTTGAATATGGAGTGAAAAGAGGCTACATTGGTTAGAGTTTAATTAGTGAGTTTGAGATGGTGATGCTGGCTGAATCTTACACATTTTAGCAAGGGTGTATACTGCATTAAGGTGCCAAATGGTATTTCATGTCTACTATCTCATACTATTGGAATTGGTTTCTGTTCTAACGAAACAAGCTACCTTCTGTATCCATTAATGATATGAATCAAGTGGGATCCAATTAAAAAATCTGAATAGGAGGTTATTGGAATTTTATACTTGGCACCAGGCAATCGTTATTCTGCTATCAGACTTCTGACTGAGTTTCACCAAATGTGGACTTATTTGAATATTGGGTTTTGATACTTTACCTATGGCAATATTTACATGATTTTGAAGTGTTACAAACTAATTTACATGTATAGCATTGAGGTTAGCATCTTAATATCCTTATTTTTCCTGCAAGATTACATTGATTGTAGTTTAAAATATATAATAATTATATGTTTTAATTTAAAGAGTAGATGGTTGGGAAATGTATAACCCAGATGCATGCACAGTGATAAAATTGATATTCTGGGATAGTAGTATCTAAGATAGAAATCTAGCTGAGGTTTTAACACTATTTTCCTATGACAAAATTACCTAAATAATTTCAGACATTCCTGATTTATTTAATAGAGCACACTCAAGCTTTGTTTCTCCACTTTTCATCATTGATCTTTGTCCTTTGCTGAGTATGAGTGATTGGTGGTCCTGGGTTTTATCAGTGCTGCTCTTTAGTAAAATTTCTTAATTCTCCATTGCAGATCAGCACACCTGTAATTAAGAACTAAATGTAGTGAATTGATTGAATCCTTGTTACACAGCTTTGAAATGTTATCACAGTGTGATCTACTTTCCTGCTTCTGCCCCTTAGCTTCAGCTGCTCTCTGTCTTTGTTGCATTGGGTTATAAAACGTAGCTCACCTTATGTGACCTATTATTATCTTCCGTTGGAAATTCAGCGTTGGATAGCTCCCATGCTGTACCATCAGAGGACATTTTCACCTCCAAGGTTCTTTCTACTGACTCAGTGGTGACTAGGTCCAGTCTGAGCATTTACATTGGCCTTGGTACTCTTGTCCTTGACAAGTAAGAAAAATTGTTGCGATATTATCCAGTGACTCCTTGAAAGGATTTGATTGTGGATAGCATAACCATTATTAACACTATAATTTTGGGTTAAGTAACCTTTAGATGCACATTCTTTGGTCTTCCAATTGAATTATAAGAGCAAAACCAAAGGGATTCTACTCTACTGGAAATGTGCGTTAGATAGAGCCAGCACTATCAATACGAAGGGATATAATTTATTTTGTCCTTCAACCATTTCTGAAGTGCATTTTCTGTTGTGTAGCTCATCTAGATCAACCATGCTGCAAGGCATTGTACGACTTTGAGCCAGAGAATGAAGGGGAACTTGGCTTCAAGGAAGGCGATACCATCACTTTGACCAATCAGATTGATGACAACTGGTATGAAGGAATGCTCCATGGCCAGTCGGGCTTCTTTCCTGTCAACTATGTGGAAGTGCTGGTCCCATTACCTCAATAAAGATGCTGAACTGTACACCAGATGTAGGTGTGAAGAGAAGGAGACTGTCAACATTCCTTTATAATTTAAAACACTAGTCCACTTCCAGGGGTTGTTTCTCACAGTGCAGTGTTACATTGTGTGCAAAGCATCATCATTTTTTATTTTGAGTTGACTTATGTTTTTTTTCTGTGTTAACTTAAGGTGCAGCTCCAGTTAATCTGCATGTATTGCAGTATGGTTGTGAGAGATCAGCATTTCAGTCAATGAACCCTTTTCTCGGTCTGACCAGTACTGGTAAAGTGAAAGGGCTGAAATTTGACATTTACCTTTTAGCAGAAATGGCCGTGCCAGTGTTATTGTCCCTAGTGTGGCAGTGGGTGAGAACCCTCTACTGCTCACCAATAAGTTAGCTTCTGCTACATAGTTTCTGCTGTGGAGTCAAGTAACCTTGGGTCACAACAAATTAATTTTTTTTAAAGAAGTAATTTTGTTTTTATTGCTCTTGCTCCCCATCCATATTAACATGGGGGTTATTTTGAAGTAATTGGGAAGGTCAAGGGGTCGTATACCAGTCTTTCAACTCTGGCATCTAGATACATATTCAGCACAAACTGATGGGATGAAAGCTTCCTTTGTGTGCAGACTAAAAGGATCCTATTTGAAATCTGCTTGGCCAAGTTGAATCCAATTTAACATCGCTCAATTGGCAGTCTCATTCAGACAGGCTACAGGATGGCTGGAATGGGATATTGACAAATGTCACATTGGTACAATGCCTGGGCATTGAGTTCTTAGTGAGGTGGGGGATAGGAGTCATGGCTTAACCTCACTGAGCCCAACCTTTGTGACTGTGGGTGCTTGAAATGGAAGCTGTTCCATTCTGTGCACCTAGTAATATACTAATATATCTTGCATCTCCAAACTTCATTGGCTGTATTACTTTTTCTAAACCATCACTGCATTCTGCTAGTCCGTGTTTACATTGACTACCAACTGTGGAAGATCCCGAGTTTAAAATGTGCAAGAAAAAAGAATTTTTTGTTCCTCTCTGTTTTATGTTAGGCTTTTTACAAGAAAACCCTGTCCGCTGGTTCGTGACAGACACACCTCTAGTTAGCAATATAATATTATGGTTCTATTCAACCTAATCAACAACTTCCCTAGGGTATGAGGGGAAACTAAGATTTCCTTGAATGCTGTCCTGTTGAAGACAGTGTACACATCATATTGGATGAGATGAGGGATAAAACAGTATCACATTAGAAACAAAAACTTATTGACGCTCATTGACTGGTCAGGACTGAAGTATAGTTTATTGGTTAAATAACCTGCAGATGTCTCATTTTTATGGAAGTCTACATCACTAAGAGTTAGCACCTTGAAAGGAAGAAAAATGGGGACTTCTTTCAAAATAGTTTCAACTGTCTGAATGTTTATTTTCCTCAATTTTATACCAGTTGAGGATGTTTCAGTGTTATTAGGATGAACTTCAATAATTTGATTTAGAATTTTTTTTTAGTTACTATTCCTGAATTGAATGGTGTTACAGTTATTATTTAAAAGCTATAAATAATTAGACCGACTGGTTTACAAGTAAATATTTGAATATTTCTGTGAACCATTTCTATGATAGAGGAGATAGCACCAATAGAGAACAGGCATTGAAACTAATAAGCAAAGAGAAACAGCTCGAACCTCCCAGCCGCTTAATGCTTTGCTTCCAGAGGTCATCCTCCAGCAGAAGTGAAAAGCTGTAATACAAATGAACAGGTCTCTGAAGATACAGGATGTACCTTTTGCAGTGGGTTTCTTGCATCTGTACACCTATGAGCACAGGTTGGTAGAAATACACACCTACGTGACTGCCTGGGTGCTGGCTGCCCAGGCCAGTAGTTTAATTTGTTTGCAGGTGGGCCAAACGTAGCCCCCTTTTCTCTCCCATCTCTGAGCTGAAGTAGGCTACCTCCAAATTGCTGGCCTTTTAAAACCTTTCTTTGAGGTTGGAGGGTCCATGCAACTAAAGTGGCTGAAGTACATTAGTGACTTTTGTATAGTTCGCACATTGATAAAGCTGGTGCTATAAATGCCAACCCACTGGTGTCAATGTAACAGATCTGGAATAGTCCCAGATCTGTAGTATAAGTGTGAGACAATTCAGTCTTCTAAGGAAGTAAAGACTTTTAAGTAAGAATGATCTGTTTTACAACTTCCCTGAGCCTTCATCTAGTGCTGCTGCATCTGACTGCTCTATTTTTTTGATTCAGAAAAAGCTATGCAAAATAACAATTTCAAATCCTGATTCTCATCTTTCAGTATCCTTTTGGCAAAGACATAGATAACTGGAAAGAATTTTGCCTTCAGTGAGACTTGAATTATCCCCATTATCATTTTTTTTACAGTTTGACTTTTGGCTTTTTACATTTAATGAGCAAATACAAGCTTTCAGTAACTAATTTCCGTTTTGCCCACCACGATGTTGAATGATGACCTAGTACAACACGTGCTGCATGTATCTGGGAGGTATTATGCTGTTGCACTCCCATATTGACACTAGCTCTTTAACACTAATCATGATGTACCATGTAATTGTCTAGTATTTTTCAATAGAGTTGTCAACTCATCGTGACATTTAGATTTTGACCATACCTGTACTAATACTTTATGAATTTGATCTATCTTTTGATAATTATAAAAGCCATGTGCTTATAACTCAAAATATGTATCTTTTTTACTGTTTAATCCTGCATGTAGATTTGTTTAGTACAGTTATAATCTATGTAATGTTTTGTTCAGATTATGTAAAGAATAAACGTAAAAGCAGGTGATATCTGAGCTAGATTTCCATAAATCAAAAGTATGCTGTTTTTTGGAGGTGTTGGAGTGGTTATTTTTCACTGACATGTCAAATATGAAATGTATATTTGACATTAAATTGTACTAAAAGATACCAAACTTGTATCAAACTTTGGATAGCAGTATTCTAATCTTGGCATTAAACAGCCCCACTCCAGTACATGTACACTTTTAGGTGACATTCATTTAGATTACTGAAAGTACTAAAGGCTGCTGTCTTCCAAAGAAATATTAACCAAGATCAAGTGTTCTAGCACTATTGAACTGAAATGCAACTCCTTCAGTTTCATGGCTATGTTACTCTCAGTCATTTTCACTAACATGTTGCACAAATTATCTTACTGCTGTTTACTGAATTTTGTTTCAGTTGGCCTCCATGGTGACCTATAAAGCAATAGTGACTATACTTAAACTATTTATTCTGCAAAATACCTTGAGACATCCTGAAGAAGTTTCAAGAGAATGCATGTTGTTCCTGTAAAGAGATTGGGATATTTACCCGTCCCATACAAAACATACAGGATGCTGTTTAAGAACCCCAGTAATGTAAGATCACCAATATGTGAATGAAAGTGGTTGGAGCAAATATACAATAATTGAAATAGTTACTTCAGAATGGAGGTTTTCAAACCAACTGGAACAGTGTACTTGTCTGACAGTGGTTCTGAGAATCCACAATTGCCCAGTTCTACAGTATATTTCACCTTAAGAACGCCAATTGTTTTGAGACCAAAGTGGTTTCCAGCCAGTATGATTGTTACTGCTCTCAACTATCAGGGATAAAATTCTGCTGCTTGCAATGGTTTTGAGTGAAGCAAATATGGGCACAATTAACTAATTTTCTTATTTTTTTCCTTACAGTTAAAAGAAATTTTTTTTTTGTGATACCAGATACTATTCTAATATAGTTAAAGTGGATTGGTGGTGGACATACAGTGGCATGCAAAAGTTTGGGCACCCCTGGTCAAAATTTATGTTACTGTGAATAGTTAAGTAGTAGAAGATGAACTGATCTCCAAAAGCCGTAAAGTTAAAGATGAAACATTCTTTTCAACATTTTAAGCAAGATTAGTGTATTATTTTTGTTCTGGACAATTTTAGAG
Organism: Mobula hypostoma; assembly: GCF_963921235.1. Classification (NCBI taxonomy): domain Eukaryota; kingdom Metazoa; phylum Chordata; class Chondrichthyes; order Myliobatiformes; family Myliobatidae; genus Mobula; species Mobula hypostoma. The sequence continues at coordinate 14,546,785 of NC_086120.1, read as the reverse complement.
TAGGGTAAAAAAAGGAAAGGAGCACCATGCAGAAGTTTGGGCACCCCAAGAGATTTGAGCTATCAGATAACTTTTACCAAGGTCTCAGACCTCAATTAGCTTGGTAGGGCTATGGCTTGTTCACAGTCATCGTTTGGAAAGGCCAGGTGATGCAAATTTCAAAGCTTTATAAATACCCTGACTCCTCAAACCTTGTCCCAACAATCAGCAGCCATGGGCTCCTCTAAGCAGCTGCCTAGCACTCTGAAAATTAAAATAAATGATGCTCACAAAGCAGGAGAAGGCTATAAGGAGATAGCAAAGCATTTTCAGGTAGCTGTTTCCTCAGTTCGTAATGTAATTAAGAAATGGCAGTTAACAGGAACAGTGGGGGTCAAGTTGAGGTCTGGAAGACCAAGAAAACTTTCCGAGAGAACTGCTCGTAGGATTGCTAGAAAGGCAAATCAAAAACCCGTTTGACTGCAAAAGACCTTCAGGAAGATTTAGCAGACTCTGGAGTGGTGGTGCACTATTCTATTGTGCAGTGACACCTGTACAAATATGACCTTCATGGAAGAGTCATCAGAAGAAAACCTTTCCTGCGTCCTCACCACAAAATTCAGCGTCAGAAGTTTGCAAAGGAACATCTAAGCAAGCCTGATGCATTTTGGAAATAAGTCCTGTGGAATGATGAAGTTAAAATAGAACTTTTTGGCGGCAATGAACAAAGGTATGTTTGGAGAAAAAAGTGTGCAAAATTTCATGAAAAGAACACCTCTCCAACTGTTAAACACGGGGGTGGATCGATCATGCTTTGGGCTTCTGTTGCAGCCAGTGGCACGGGGAACATTTCACTGGTAGAGGAAGAATGAATTCCATTAAATACCAGCAAATTCTGGAAGCGAACATCACACCGTCTGTAAAAACAAAAGCTGAAGATGAAAAGGGGATGGCTTCTACAACAGGACAATGATCCTAAATGCACCTCAAAATCCACAATGGACTACCTCGAGGTGCAAGCTGAAGGTTTTGCCATGGCCCTCACAGTCCCCCGACTTCAACATCATCGAAAATCTGTGGAGAGACCTCAAAAGAGCAGTGCATGCAAGACAGCCCAAGAATCTCACAGAACTAGAAGCCTTTTGCAAGGAAGAATGGGTGAAAATCCCCCAAACGAGAATTGAAAGACTCTTAGCTGGCTACAGAAAGCATTTACAAGCTGTGATACTTGCCGAAGGTGGTGTTGCTAAGTACTGACCATGCAGGGTGCCCAAACTTTTGCTTCGGGCCCTTTTCCTTTTTTGTTATTTTGAAACTGTGAAAGATGGAAATAAAGAAGTAATCTTGCTTAAAATATTTTAAAAATTTGTCATCTTTAACTTTATGCTTTTTGGAAATCAGGTCGTCTTTTACTCGCTTATCTATTCACAGTAACAGAAATTTTGACCAGAGGTGCCAAAACTTTTGCGTGCCACTGTATCAGTGCATACTTAACTCAGCACTAGCATAGTGCATCGAAGGTAGAACACTGTTACTGTTCCTGTTGAACACGTACTCTGGGACAGATCTCTGGACATGTCATTTTCATTGGTTTTAGCACACAAAAATTACACCTTGGTAGCAATTTGTACCACGCAATCACTGGAAGTAAACGACTTTGACACGAGTTACTAAAATTTAATTTCTATCTTGGGATGGAAATTTACAATTTCTGAGCTTGTCTCATATTTTAATCTTTTCTGAATCTGCTGGTGGTCTTGAATAACTCTACCCGTGCCTACTCCAATAGAAAAGAATATAGGCTTTTCTAAATCTTAATGTTACAGCAAAACTACAGAACTAAATCAGCACAATTAAAATCAATCCAAATATTGGTAATGTATTATAGCTTTGATATTACTGATATTTAAATTGGTAAGAGTCCTGTCTGCCAGTACTGTTGAAGTTTGTTGACTAGCTGTAGTAAGCTTTCAAGAGAAATTCACTTGACTGCATAATCTTACTGCTTTCAAATCAGTCTTAAGATGCCAGAAACACCCAATAGACAAAGGCCATGATTTCCCTGTCTGGAGTAAAGTTTTAAATGAGCTGACCAGTGGAATAATTACTGTAATTTCAGTATTCTGTTTAAATGTCTTTCGTCCATTTTTTTGAACGCTCTAAACTGAATGTGAGTATATGTACATTGTTAGCAATGTGATTTATCATAGGTTTGGTTCTTTCTTCAAGCTAAATGACTCAAAGATGCTAGTAGTTACTCATTAAAGCTCTATCAATGCTGCAGAGAAAGGAGTGGGTGTGGACTGTATGTAACAGTAACTGGCAATAGAAAAAAATCCTCCTCTCACCAGAGGTTTTAAGGCCTCTTCCATGAAAACAATAGTTTTTTTGTAATTTATACATTCCGGTATATAAAAAAAAAATTCAGCTTTTGAGATTTTATTGCTGGATCATTAAATTACAGAAGCTCTTTTGTGAAGGATTTCAGCCTTTGCTATGTGCATTCTTACACTTGCAAACAGAGGCCTTCTTTGAGGTCTGCAATCCTGGCAGCTGCCCTCTGCACAGTTTTGGCTTTTCAACCAGGTCATTTACACTCTGAGCAGTTCATTCGACAAGCAGGCTGTCATTCAGAATCTCTGGATTGAACCCTATTTCAGTTATGTGGAAGTTCACACTTTCCACATGTGTAATAGTAACTCTTGGGGAAAACTAGATCACTTTTTCACTTTGTTGGCTGCATAGCCTAGCTCTGTTGAATTCCCATTAGGTTCCAGGAGTCATGAAAGACAGCTGGAGGAAAATCGTTAACAGTAAACTGGATTAAATCCAGATTTCCAATCCAAAAGGAAAAGTAATTTAAGATTTGAAAGTTTAAGTATTGCTCTTGCTGGTTTTGTGCAAGATGTTGTATACAGGCCTTTCTTTTCTTAATAGTCTATATTAGCTCAGGAAATATTTGTAACGACAATAGTCATCAAGAGTCTAATAGAAAATATAACTCAATACAAATGTAGACTTTCAAAAGCATTTTATTAATGAAAACTAAAACTTACAAAAACTTTCAATTTAAAGTGTCTACAGCTGGATTCCTTTCCACAACATAGAACAATTTGAATATTTACAGCAGTTTTACATTAAATTCACTGTCAATTCAGTACAAGTCTACATTAAACCCAGATACTCTTGAAGTGATAACAGATGTATAAACAGGTCTGTTGTTCCTTTGAAGACAGTGCATGTTAATGAATGTGAGGCAGCAAACAATCTTTATTTTCCCCTCTATTCTCATTGAGGTGAGGGACATTAGTGTCAGTGTTAATCAAGCTCCAAACCATACCAGCATGGATTGTTCCAGAATAATGCTGCTACTCCTTTCCAAAGTTCTGTACTGTATCTCTGTGACATTTTCACATCAGCTGCTTGTAAGATTTCTAAAGACTACTTCCATTGTGGCACAAAATTGGCATTTGTCTGTCCCTGGCATCTATATAATCTCATAAAATGCAGTTGCTCTTTTAGTATTTTTGATTCTCATGGAAATGTGCCCTTTGGCCCACTAAATGCGAAACCATCAAACACCACTATATTCTCCCCACAGTTTCATCAGCTTCCATCCCTTCCTCCCAAAGATTCAACCATCCACTTGATTTACAGTGGTCATTAACCACCAACCTACAGACTGGGATGTGGGGGTTGGGTACCTATACAATTACAGAAAACTCCACAAAGACAACTTGGTGACTACAACTGAGGTAGTAGGTCTGCTAGCCATTGCAACAAAGTAATTATAAAAGCACCATCAATGCTACCTCAAATTCTAATCTAATTATACTTAAGTTGGACAACGTTCAAAAACATGGTTAAGCCTTTGAGGCTGTTCTTAATAAAGCACCTCTAACCGCCTTTAATTGATAGCAGGGATTTGAAAGGATATATAAGTTTTCTGTCCAACAATAAGTGTGCAAAGATGTCCAGTTCTTCAGAAATATGTCTTCCTTCAGTACATCATCTGAGTGGGCACACTGCATAGATGCCAAATTCCACTCTACATTTCACCCATCGTCAAACTTTCCACCAATGGTTTCTGAATAATGACCCTGACTAATTTATTTCTGACAAATGAAGACTACGATAATGGAAACAAGTGAAGGGAATCTTAAACTAGGTATCTTTTGTGTGGTCATAACTTCACGAATGAACACAGTTTCAGAATCACAGAGCTGAAACATCTGAAGCTGCATTCCCTATGACAAATGGTGGGTACAGAAAAGGAGTAACACTGAAGTAGGATGTAGTCCCCACCTTGTACACATTCCAGAAAAGAACTAAGCAAATACTGTGGGAAAATAACCTGTGTTTGTTAATAATGTGTACTGATTGATATTCTGCTGGAAGCCATATTCACACAAATGAAATCTGATGATAAAACTTATCTACAAATGTTTCCCCGTTCTCTGCCGTACACACCCTAAAGCTTTCAAATACCTGTCCTCACTAAATGCCTTACTCTATTACATCGAGGCCGGAAATTCAGATGGCTAATCCTATGTGTTTGGTACCAAAGCTGTATTTAGTGACCTGAACTCCACCTGCAAATATTCCAGTGGAGGTCAGAATAGGGTACTGAAATCCTGCTTGCCTAATACAGTGAGATGAGGAGTAGCAGCCTTATTACTGCACACTATCTTCGTCCACTTAAAATCTATATCAATCCTAAAGAAATAAGTAAATCAAACTCAAATCACATTCTGGTTTGAAATGAGACAGACATTTTAACAACTGATAACTAAGACTACATTTTAAAGTGCTACACAAAAAAGAACATCAGAATTACTCATGTTCAACACCACTAACCTGACAATGTTAACAAAATTCCAGACAGCCAGGATTTTTCATGTATGACAGGTAGTTGTAAAATTATAATAATCATGGTTGACAAAGATTCAGCTGAGGTATATAGGTCAGAGGATCTAGAAAATCTTAGAATGATCAATAAACACCCACATGTCATGGTAATTGCTACATGAAGTTAATTAAAGATTAATTCCTCTCAACTGATTCTCAAATCCATTTGAGATCTTTAGAAGATTATATTTTAACTTTTAGAAGTATTAGTACTACAGCCAAATTAAGCTACTTTGTTATTGTAACAGCTTCCCTAGATTGGAAAATGTTTTTCATAATTAACTCTTGTAATTTTCAGGTATCAAGGTTAGTGGTATCTGAATAAATCTTCTTAAAAAGTGTTATTCTACGAAGTTGTTCATTCACGGTATGAAAATTCTGAAGTGCTGAATTACTGGTAAACCATTTTGTTCATAAGGACGCATTGCTGTGAATAGAACTGCTTATGCTTTATTGCTACCAATTTGATTAATCATCTGATCTCAGCACCACATCTAGTGATAGTATTAACAAAATGGGGAGTAAAAGGACCATCACTTCTAACTAAATCCCGATATGCAGTCTGTAACCATATTTTAGGTTGTATACATTAACTTGCAAATGTAGAGTTGAGTAAACATTTAATGTACACAAAACTATGACTTTACTGTATAAATTAACTATTTAATAATAATGGTACAGATCAGTTTTGGTAATGCTATGCATTTGCAGGGACCAAAAGCAACCAGAAATATTTTACCTCAGTCCCCTTCTCTCAACCCCATGATATTCATACCGAGGAGAGCTGCTGATGGTATACCCACTTTCAGTAAGACTCAAGTATTAGAGCATTACTAAAACAACTCTTGTCCCACATCTGTTTTTGGAAAAACTGCAGTTCACTTCCTGTAAGAGGAATGCCTACAAAAATTCACACACAAGAATTTGCATTTCTGGTTTCCACAGATGGTGAACTTAACTAGCACCCTCTTAAACAGATAAGATAGTTATAAGGGAATCTATATTTCCTGGCTGCAATGCACTGCCCTTTGCAAACTTTATTGAGGAATTTCCATGCCTTAACCCAGCATATCACATTCATTTGGAAAAGCATACAAGCTTGTTTCAATTACTGCAGCATTACAGCCAATTGGACGCCACAGTGCCACCTGGTGGTCGAAGAAAATACTTTTGCTGACCTTTGATCTGATTTTTTTTGTATTCGTGGCTATGGGTCCAGAATATAATAGCAAAAACAGCCCCTGCATATTACACCAGTTTCAAGAAACGGAGTGTTTAAAAAGGATGGAGTGTATGAGGTGGTAGATTTTGCTTCATTAGTATCAGAGGGAGTGTGCAAGTGGGTTGGAACTGTGAATGCAGCAGTTAGCAGTACTGCCTCAGCCCCAATGATCCAAATTCAGTCTTATCCTTGACTGCTGCCTATGTGGAATTTGCATGTTTTCCCTGTGAACATGTGGGTCTGAGTGCTTTGGTTTCCTTCCATATCCCAAAGTGCTAGTATGTTAAGTGTCCCCTTAGTGCAGTCAAATGGCAAAAGAATTAGAGGGGAGTTTAAGCTGCAACATTACAGGGGAAAAAAATAAAAGGATTGTTGGGATTGCCCTGTTTGAAACTAGCATAGATTCAGTAGGTAGGCTGTACTCTTTTAAAACTGAATCAGCAGAGGTAAGAGTTTTTGAGGCATGAAGACCAATTTGAGTTGATTAAAAATGTCTTCACAGAAAGACTATGGTGGCGTCCAAAATTATGCCATTTTAGGTATAAATAAATATAAATATCCATTCTTGAACAATCCCAGAGATTCTTTGCTCTCCCCCAGAAAGCACCAGCACAAGCACAAGGGTCCTATTCCAAACGAATCTGCAGAATGAGTGTCCCATGTTACTTCATTCAATAGTTAGCACTGCCATAAAAGATGCAAACTGGCTGAACTTTCTCTGGCTGGCTCTAGGAGTGCTGAGGCCAATGCACTGCAGCTCTTGGTAATATTAACAGCAAACACTCCAACTCTTACACATCTAGTAGTTTAGTATTCTGATCGACACTTGGCAGAAGTTCTTCCATTCCGACAATGCAAGAGTAATGCTTTGTTGCTCAGTAAGATTTGCTGAATACTGGTAAGATGTTAGGGTAAACAACAGGAATTCTGCAGATGCTGGAAATTCAAGCAACACACATCAAAGTTGCTGGTGAACGCAGCAAGAAAGAAAATTAGTGCGGAGGGAGTGGAGAGCAGAGCATTCCGAAGGAGTGAGGTTGGAATGGGGACAAGGTCTGAAACGTCGACTGCACCTCTTCCTACAGATGCTGCCTGGCCTTCTGCGTTCACCAGCAACTTTGAAAGATGTTAGGGTTTTTTTTTTGCTTCACCTGGAGATCTCTGCATTAATACATGGCCCTCTCACTCACTGGTTTCAAAATGATTCTTGCTGATAAACCCTTGAGGTATCCGCCTCACTAAAATTAATTTTAATTACCACAGTTACAGGCGTCACACAAATATTTGTCCAGCTGGGGTTGAGACGGAAGCCATAGTGAACTCCAGCTTCGAAGATATTACTTATTTTACTTTTGTATGACTGGGGACTTGGATTGCAAGAATGCTATAATGCTGACTGTACTTGGACCTGTGCCTCTGATTCCCCGTGCATGCCCATCTTCTCACTTGAAACCTACCCATAGCAGCTGTTAAGATCAGCTTCGGGCAATTTCTATTGGTTCTTCATGCATACTGAGATAATCTCACTAAAATCATATTGCTTTTGTTTCTCCCTTGCTGTTCTGTCAGGAGACAACACTGCATTTCTGAGCCATGCTCAGTTGGGTACTTTGTGGATGTGAACTCCAGGGTTTATGAAGCAACTAATCTGATGAGGATTAAATAGGAAGAGGAATGCAGCTTCTGGGTCTGACCCTTCTCCAGATGCCATTGTGAATATACTATGTATTGATTAATAAACGGTGAAACCTCAATGAAGAGAAAGCACATGAAGTTAGAAAGTTTACCTGCTCAGAGGAAATGTGGAATGGTTAGGAGGGCTGAGCTAAGTGTCATAAAATATGATGGATGTCCCCCTATTATGGATCGCTGCTGCTCACTGTTCCAGTTAAAAAAGGTCCTGAACTCACCTACACCCATGTGCAAAGAAGCAGATGTAGTAAAACTCTCTGCCGGCTATTCCGACAGTGGCAAATCCAATAAATCTCATGTCAACCCATGCAGATGGGTAACTATTTTACTAAACAAACAAAAAAAAACCAAATACTTCTTTTTCCAAATTAGACTCATTTCAAGTTTGAGAACAATGCAGCCAATTCTCTCCAGTCTGTCTCACCTAGGCATCAGTAACTAGTCCTCTGCAGCTCCTGTTTCCATCTCCTTTCAGCAAGAGACCTTTATAGATTTGACCTCTTCATCTAACCCATCGCTAAATGTCCAGCTCATCCTGCACCAGAGATACAAGCTACAGGATGACAGCACATAAGGGAAAGGAATTAAATAAATTACCCCCACCATATTCTTCAATCCATTACTTGACTGTAGTGTCACTGAAGATCTCAGCATTTCATGGTCTGAATGCTCATTGCCATTTTATCATGGTTAGATGCCAATAGGTCATAATCTTAAACGGGTGTCAATATTTGCTTTCCGTTTCTATCACAAAACTATTCAAAACCAGAAAACTCTAAACAATAACATTTGGATTTCTGCCTGATGATCTCTTTCCATATTTACCATTCCTAATTCCTTCCGTTTTTCCAGCTTTGTTCCTTTCCAGTGTTGCCGATAATCCAGCTGGGGTTAACTAACTGCAGGCCTCCAGCTGATTATAAATGTGTTCCAGAACTTTTAAGAAGTTTTGGTCCTTTGGTGTTTTATTGGCCAAGGATCCCTTGAATACAAAGCATGAAAAAGATTAATAACTCACCAAGTCAGAATGAAATAAATGCTTGAAATTAATGTGTAGCCTGAAGCACCCTGCGGACATTAAAACTGCCAAACCAAAGCACCATTCGTTACCACTGAATCAGAATGGATTTAATGAGCTAGAATTATATGCAAGCCACAATTCAACGATGGGTGGCCACTTCATATACCAAATGGAAATCACCGTTCAAATAACATTTACTGAACAAAGCCTATGTCCAACATAGTGAATTCCTGATGGCTTCTCTTAATGAAAGATACCAGTTTAGCTGTTTTCTAAATCTATATCACCCAATATGTATGAAATTCCATAACGAGAACCATCCAGATTCTCAAATAATTAAGGCACATTCAAGGAAAATAACTCAACTTACTTTAACTTTGTCTAAATATGTTGTCTCCTCATTCCATTTGTCCTTAAACTTCACAATGTCTGGAGCTGCCTTATAATATTCCAGGAGCAGCATCTGCCAAGGAAATTCAAGCAATATCAATGATTGTTACAACAGTCTTTCCTCAACTTTACACATGGAATGTCTTTGCTTTATTGGTGCCTTTTTAAAATGCAACAGCCTGCAACAGGAGAGGAAAAAAAATTACCTTGGACCCATGTGCACACTGCTGGGCCTAGAAGAGCAGTACTAAAAACACTAAACTATAGCAACTTAAACTCAAAATCATCTATTTTTGCGACTATAAACTAGTTGGCCTTTTGAAAGAGCAATTGTAACCATTCCCATTTATTGTTGTCCAATTACTGAAGTACTTGTCCAACTCACTTTTTTTTATGGAGAATGTTCCTCCAAAGCATTGCAAAAAAAATTATCTTTAATCTTCACAGAGTCCTACATCATGGAAACCTGCAATCCAGTCAGGGAGCGCCTGTGCATATTAATCCGATCTTCCAGCAGCTGGCCTGTGCCCAAGTGATGCAAATGCTCATCTAGACACTTCAATGCTATCAGTAATCCTGCTTCGACCACTCTCTCTGCAGCACATTCCAGGTACACACCACTCTCTGGGTGAAAAGGGGTCCTCCCAAGATTCCCTCTAAATCTCTTGCCCCCTGCACTACACCTTTGTCCTTCAGATTTATTCCCCTCTGGTAAAGAGGAAAAAATCCTACAGTCAACCTTATCTATTACTCCTGATAGCTTTCAAACATATATCATGTCCCCACTTAACTGCCAATATGCTGGGAAAAACAGACCTAGTCTCTCTCTCTTATCACTAAAACACTCCACACCCAGCAATGTCATTGAACGTGAGACAATCCAACACAGGTGCAGGTTTGCTAGTCCACCATGTCTGTACTGACCATGATGCCAATCTAATCCCATCTTTCAGCACCTGTCTGTGTCCCTCCATTCCCGATTGTTCGTGTGCCTGTTAAATGTTGCTATAAAATTTACTTATAACACCTCTCCTGGCAGCATGTTTCAGACACCTAGCCCTCTGTGTTTAAAAAAAAACGGCTTCCCCTGCAAATCTCCTTTAAAACTTTACTCCCACCCTACCTATGTTTTTTACATAGAGTGTATTCCAGTTAATTAGAATACATCGGGACTACTACATTCCGGCCTAATTAGGCATAGTTTCATGGAAATAGTTTAAAAAGGTATTAAAAAAAAAAGGCAAACTACCATTTAACTGAGTAATAAATTAGAACACTGCCAATACTATAAAACTATTAGTTCCAAAAAGTTATTAATCAAGGAATTCATCTGTGATCCCCGCTGTGTTCTTGTGAATGACTGTAAATGAACTAAATCTGCACAGGCACCTAGTGCAAATAATGAACTGCCTTCATCCAATGCTTTGAACAATTGCATCCTCCAAATGTTCATTTTCATCATAACATTCAAGATGATTTTCGATAGCTTCAGATTCTTTGTAGTTCCTAACTTGTTGAAGTAGCAAAATAGTTTCATTTTCATTCCCAGCCATTTCTGGCATCTCCAAGCTGGAATGCTTGAAACCACAGTGAGCAAAACGGATCTGAATTGTCTTACTGCTTGTTTCTAGCCAACTGTCAGTGACAAAAATCACTGCTTTCTGAACACACACACACAAATTACGCTATTTAAAAACTGTCCACTCTAAGCACAGTGTACAGTCTAACAGCCACACAGTGCATGTGACTGATGCTAGCTAGAAATTGTTCAGCGACAGTCTCCTGTCCCAATTATGTTGCATAGTATATGACCCGATTAACCAAAGGCCAAATTAACCAGAATTAAGCTATATACCACTTAACCGGGGCAGGAGATTGTTGCTGAACAATCTCTAGCTATCGTCAGACATGTGCATTTGTGTGGCAATTAGACACTACAACATGCTTAGAAATTACAATTTTTAAATACCATCAACTGCGTGCACTTCTGTTCAAAGAGCACTGATTTTTGTCACTGATAATTGGTGAAAAAGTAGTAGTAAGACAACTCAGAACTGTTCTGCTCACTGCAGTTTCAAGCATTCAGGCCTGGAGATGCCAGAAACGGCCAGAAGTGAAAATGAAACAATTTCATTACTTCAAGTTAGGAACTATTAAAACTCTTAGGTATCGACAATTATCTTAAATGTTATAATGAAAATGAAGATTTGAAGGATGCAATCGTCAATAGCATTGTATGAAGGCAGTTGATTATCTGTACCGATTTGTTCATTTACAGTAAATCAAAAGAACAAGGCAGAATACACTGGAATAAGAACTAGTACACAACTTTATTTTACTGTAGCAGTATTGATAAGGTTCTAATTGTTCTGTATTTCATTTAAGTATATAATTTGTTGTGCAGTTAAACAGTGGTTTAATACCATTATTCCCACAATCCTGATGAAGAAGTTACAGAACCTGAGCCTCTGTACCTCCCCCTGCAAATGGATCCTCAACTTCCTAACTGGAAGACCACAATCTGTGCAGATTTGTGATAACATATCCTCCTTGCTGATTATCAACACTGGTGCACCTCAGGGGTGTGTGCTTAGCCCATTGCTCTACTCTTTCTTACCCATGATTGTGTGCCTAGGCATAGCTCAAATACCATCTATAAATTTGCTGATGATACAACCATTGTTGGTAGAATCTCAGATGGAGACGAGAGAGCGTACAGGAGTGAGATATACCGACTAGTGGAGTGGTGTCACAGCAACAACCTGGCACTCAATGTCAGTAAGATGAAAGAGCTGAATGTGGACTTCAGGAAGGGTAAGACAAAGGAACACACACCAATCCTCAGAGGAATCAGAAGTGGAGAGAGTGAACAGTTTCAAGTTTTTGGGTGTCAAGATCTCTGAGGATCTAACCTGGTCCCAACATATTGATGCAGTTTTAAAGAAGGCAAGACAGCAGCTATACTTCATTAGGAGTTTGAAGAGATTTGGTATGTCAACAAATGCACTCAAAAACTTATATAGACGTACTGTGGAGAGCATTCTGACAGGCTGCATCACCGTCTGGTATGGGGTGGGGGGGGTGGATCTACTGCACAGGGCTGAAAGAAGCTGCAGTGGGTTGTAAATTTAGTCGGCTCCATCTTGGGTACTAGCCTACAAAGTACCCAGGACACCTTCAAGGAGCGATGTCTCAGAAAGGTAGCGTCCATTATTAAGGATCTCCAGCACCCAGGGCATGCCTTTTTCTCACTGTTACCATCAGGTAGGAGGTACAGAAGTCTGAAGGTACAAAATCAGCGATTCAGGAACAGCTTCTTCCCCTCTGCCATCCGATTCCTAAATGGACATTGAACCCATGACCAGTACCTCAATTTTAAAATATATATTACTTTTTTTTTGCATGATTTTTAATCTATTCAATAAACATACACTGTAATTGATTAACTTATTTTTTTTCTTCCTCTATTTAATGTATTGCATTGAACTGCTGCTGCTAAATTAACAGATTTCATGACACATGCTGCTGATAACAAACCTGATCCTGATTCTAATAGCACACATCAAAGTTGCTGGTGCTCCTGACGAAAGGTCTCAGCCCGAAACGTCGACTGTACCTCTTCCTAGCCTGGCCTCTGCCTGGCCTGCTGCGTTCACCAGCAAATTTGATGTGTGTTGCTTGAATTTCCAGCATCTGCAGAATTCCTCATGTTTACGTTCCTGATTCTAATCCTGAGTTTGTCTTTTTTATACATTTTTAACTATTTTCATGAAACTTCAGCTAACCGGGACAGCCACTTAATTGGGGCAAAATGTACTGGTCCCAATGTGTCCCAATTACCCGGAATTCACTGTACGTATTATCACAAATGTAAACCAAGTTCCCATTGGGCAGAAGATAGATTGTACATGAAAACAAAGTGAAAATAAGGTCCTTTGGCTTATATATACACAAATACTGAGCATCAACTTTAATGATGTATCCCACATGAAGTCAAGTTCCTCCAGTTCCTTTGTGTAATGCTCCAGATTTCCAGCATCTGCTGTATCTTGTAATTCCACAAGGGGAAGCAGGATGTTTTGATTTAATGGCTTGAGCCCCCCAAAAATTTAGCTTGCAATAAGTACCAGCAATCTATCTCCACAGGTTCATACTGCAGCAGTGTGCCCAAGATTAGTTATTAACATTCTATGTTGTACCTTCGGTTTGTGAATTAAATCTCACTCAGTTGAAGATATGGACGTACCATTTCATGAAGGACATCAGAGGTCAAAAATGTATCCTGAACATATGTCATCTCTACCTCCATAGGAATGCCATAATCATTGGGCTTTTGCTGAAAAAGAATAGAGTAAAAAGAGAGAACACAGACTTTCAAGTGTAAAATTACCAAAATCCTCCACCCTCTCCAATAGCAATAATGACACATCAAGGGCTCTGTCGTGTTATCATGGCCCATAGCAGCACACTGCCTCTTCACCTTCTATCTGTACTCTAAGGATGAGATTCAAGGCCACAGAATTCTAGTAACATCCAGAAGGGAGCCTTAAATGTTAACTTTGGTTCTCTCTCCACAGATGCTACCTGACCTGCTGAGTATTTCCAGTACTCGCTGCTCGTATTTCAGTTGTATAGCGTCCGCAGTTTTTCCACTTTGGAATAAATCTCACTTGTGAGTGCATGTCAAATGGCCATCAGTAACAACCAGTGGTTTTGGGAAGCTTGTGTGGGATCCTGATTTGCATCATTTTTAACAGCCTGATGAATGTTTCAGCTTGACAGTTGGGACCATGGTGGGAGGCTGCAACTGCAATTTACCATGCACACAAGTAATCTGGCAAATCGGTACCACAACAGATTTTGTAATACATGAAGAAACAAAGCAAGCAATTGCCACTTATAGCATACGCAAAAAGGCCTCAGGAAGCTGAAGTTTTTGACAAATAATTCTTCAGCGTGAGGTTTAGTAGATGTCCCTAACAGCCAGTCTACATACTGTCAAATCCTATAAGGGTAATAATGTAAAGAACCAGGTTGGACTCGGGAAGGAGCAGTTCCCTTTTCTTAAACCAGTACCATGAGATCTTTTTATGTCTACATATAGCTATTAGATTAAAGGAAATCTCTCTCTAATCCAAGATAGATTTCAAGGCAGTCTATTAGATCCTATATATCTGGGTAACTCTCTGAAAGCTGCTCATTGTTCCCAATTCCCACTTATAAATGGATCCTTTGACAACTCAGAGGCCCTTGCGTCACCACCATCTCCAGTGGGGCCACTACAGTGAATTAACCTTTTAAGAATCCCCCTAATCCCAATCAGTGCCATTAAGAGCCACCCTAAGTGTGATGTATAAATCCTGCCAAGTTGCTCTGATCAGGATAAACCCAGCTAAGTATTGGCCTAAACTCTGTTAATGCTGCTAAGCTTCACAATTAACCCTAAGAGTCTTCCTAAACTCTTACTGGAAGTGGACAGCTCTTATTGCAAATACTCATAATAAATTTTAAAATTCATTACATGCTTCTTTGTCCCAGTTCCCGTACGTTCTCATAAATAAACTGTGTCATCCTGGTATCTTTACTGTTATGTTATTTCCAAATATCTTTACAAAAAAAATTACTGCATTCCTTGATCAACATAACCCCCAGAAACTGCCCACATGCAACTTTTTCTTTACAAGTTCAGCTCAGTTCTGAGGGTTTTGTCACAGCAGGTACATCAGATGCTAAATGGCCAACCCCAATCACTGTCGTGATACCACAACTGAATCTTCACAGGTTTTCTAGACTGAGTAGATCAATGATTATATTAATCTTGAGAGAGTAGAAATTTACAGAAAAACTGCTTCCCGCAAATGAACAAAAAGGGAAAAAAAAATTCTGTCATAAAAGTACATTTGAAAACATGGAGTTTGAATGTAGTGCAGTCTTGCTATTTGGAACAAATCTTCTACGAAGGAAATTGAGATTTGATGTGGTATTAATGTAAGCCTTGCAGAAGTTAACTTTGGCAGAAAGCTGTTTTACAATGAGCAGCAACTTGAACAACACAGAAATCATTGTTATTGGGTCAAGGTGTTCAAAGCATCAGAGATGCTGTTACTAGGGCAAGGTGTGCAAGCACAACTGAAATAATAACGCTTTGGATTTAGTAGGGCACACAAGCACATCAAAAATCAGTGAGTTTGAATCCCCTACAACCACTGATCCAACAAAATTAACTGATTGCTGCTTCTAGCTCCACACATCAAAGTTGCTGGTGAACGCAGGTGGCCTGCTGCGTTCACCAGCAACTTTGATGTGTGTTGCTTGAATTTCCAGCATCTGCGGAATTCCCCGTGGCTGCTTCTAGCTCTTTAGTTTCTCCATAATGCCTCAGCACCAGCTGCGCTCTCGGCAACTTCTTCAGGCTGGACAGGAAGAGCGAGGAGTGGATAAACCCTCCAGTTTGGTATTGATGGAAGCAAAGACATGGGATCAGTTCTGCAATGCTTGTCAGGGTGAGCTCCAATTCGAAAAGGGTCAATCCACCCTGAAACATCATTTTGCCATTTACAGCTAGCAGGAGAAGCATGGTGCCCACACAGCAGCACTGCATCCTGTGGCCTTTCTACAATATCACTTGGCAATGAGATACGAGGCCAAGTTTACTTACCTCTGGGGGAGGAAGAACCCAAAATGGAGACATTTTCGATTCCAAGTTGCTGCTCCCTTGATGATAAGGCCCTTAAGTTAAAAAGAAATTGATTAGGCTGTTTCTTTAGCCTTTTAGACCAGGGGTTCCCAACCTGAAGTCCGTGGGCCCCTCGGTTAATGGTAGGGGTACAGGGTATAAAAAAACTCTGGGAACCCCTGCTTTATACATTTGTACTGTTAAGATGAAGATAGAGATCACTCTGTTACCATGGACAACATCAGCACCATCCTAGCAATGTTTTGAACTTGAAATAACAATAACTTCAGCCACTTGCAGTCCAGTTCGCCCTTTGTAAGCACTTAATTCTAACTCCCTCTCACTCACAGTGGTAGGCTTCCTATCTGCTCCTTCTATCTGGTTTCCCTCCATTTCCAAAAAAGAAAATATAAGCAACAGTTGGCATTTACTTACTGACCAGGGCTATCCAGGTTGCTTTCTTTCTGGTTCCTCTGAAGATACTGATTCTTTCTGTTACACTTTATCCTGCACTGTTTTTTTTTAACCTTGTTCTACCTCAATACACTGTGGAATGATTTGCTGTATATAAACAGTATACAAAATAAGTTTTTCCACTGTGTCTCAGTGCATGTGACAATAATAAACCGATTCCAATTCCGGCTTACAACCTGGTGGTTGCCAGGTGACTAACCACCAACTACAAAAGTGGATACCTCAAGATTGTTCCTCGTCATACTTCAGCACACAAATGTAAAAGAGAACAAAATGATTGTTACTCTGATCTGATGCAGCATGCAAACACACAATAAGCGTAGAGAACACAATTTGGAAAACAAACAAATAAATATAAACATTGCACGAGTAACTGTTATATACACAGCGTGGCTGCAAGTACATAAAGTGACACTCGGGGATGTGTATGTCATGGGGGTGGGGTGGGTTATTGGGTGGAATTGTCGATCAGCCTGGCAGCTTGGGGGAAGTAACTGTTTTTTTGACTCTGGTGTGGACGGCTGCATAACCTCTTCCCTGATGGGAATGATCAAGTCATCAGTTCACAGAGGCTTTGAGCTACTCAGGTCCACTAGAGCTATCGAACATCATTTACATTAATCCTACACCAATTCTACTCTCCATACGCTTCCATCGCCTCCCCCCCCACCCCACACTCACCTATACACCAAGTTACACTGACCAATTAACCTACCAACGCACACACCTTGCGGTGTGGGAGAAAACTGAAGCGCCCAGAAGAAACCTCCGCGGCGCAGGGAAAACATGCAAACTCCACACAGACAGCACTGGAGGTCAGGATCGAAGCCGGCACATATCTTCCAGCAGGAGGCACTCATCAGGAGCAGGGATACTTTGGTCAGCTTCCCTCATACTCAAAGGACAGTACGGACATCTGTGACTGTTCACCTACCCCAGCTGACAACTGAAGTACCTCAGTGCAGTTGGATGTAATAGGACAAGGGCATCTGGAAGTCTGAAAACCTAACAAGTCCAAGAATGAAACAGGAAATTCCTTCAACAGAAAGCCGTTAAGAGTTTTATATTTGGTCTCGTGAAGCCTCCTGTATTTTTTTTATTTATTCATTTACGGGATGTGGGGGTCGCCAGCTAAGCCGGCATTTGTTGCCCATCCCAATTTGCCCTTGAGAAGGTGCTGATGAGCTGCCTTCTTGAACCGCTGCAGTCCTGAGGTGTAGGCACACCCACAGTGCTGTTAGGGAGGGAATTCCATGATGTTGACCCAGCAACAACAAAGGAACAGCGATATGTTTCCAAGTCAGGATGGTGAGTGACATGGAGGAGGATTTCCAAGTGGTGGTGGTCCCAGTATACTTGTACACACTGTAAATTCTCTCACTGATTGCCCGAAATTTCTAGCTACCAATACCAACGTATCCTACTGCCATGACCAACGTTTAATCCATCGGTAAACCAGCAACACTATTAATGTCCCTTTCCAAACCTCCCACAAAATTCAAAACAGACCAAACCAGACAAGAAATAACCACAAGTAGCAGAGTTGCCACAGACTGCAGTTTGTCAAACCCTTGCTTTACCGTACCACTGCTTTAATCAGTGTGCCAACATACTGTAATGCTCAGAGACCTCATGCACAATTAATTCCTTACCACAGATAAGTGCTAGACATGGCTGGAAACTGTTAGTGGTCCCTTGTAGTTTTAACTGGTAGTCCATCTGAGAATCAATGTCTTGCAGGGAGGGCAGGGCGCTCGTGTACGGATGACTGTGGTACCAACCAACCAGTGACAATCCTCTCAGGAACAGGTTCTGGCAAATCTAAGGAAGAAAACGGTGATTATTTCTGGGAAGATACATGGCTGATTGAAGAACAACACATTTCTAATGATGATCTTGCTGTCAGGCTGTTTATGTATGTTCTCAGTTGTTCCATTTTAGCACTGAAGGCCTATTCCAGGACAAGGGAAGTGCACAAAACATTGATATTTTCATACCACAAGATCAGAAGAAGCAGAATTAGGCTGTTCGACCCATCAGAATCCACTCCGCCACTTCTTTAGGGCTGATTTATTATCTCCCCTCAAACCCATTCTTCATACAGATGCGCATTTCACGTGAAGCAAGATGAAATACATTTCTACTTGAAGGGATGCCTAGATAAAATAATAGCAAAGTGGTCTCCAGCACACCTACCAGTACAAAATGTGCACATTTATAGATATTCTCTTCCACTGTCGTAACACCCTGAACTTATATAGCACCTCAGTTTATAAAACATCCCAAGGTATTTCAAAAGAGAATGATGAGATGAACTTGAGTATTAGAAAAAAAAGAGAATGCTGGAAGTCCTCACCAGGTCAGGCAGTGAAACAAAGGTAATGTTCTTCAACCTGAACCATTAACTCTGTCCCTCTTCTGTCTGCTGTATATTTCCAAGATTTTCTGTTTTTATTTTAGATTCCCAGATTCAAGACAAACTTTGTCAATTAAATAGATACGAGACCAAATTGATCAGAGAGGTGGATTTTAACAGATGTCAAAAATTGAGAAGGGGAAATGAGAGCGATAGTGGAGCCAAAAGCTTAAGGCATAGGAGGGGAAGGGAGAGCAAGGAAAAACGAGTGAGGATGATTATACCAGAGCCTCAGGCCTTGGAGGTGGGCAGACCACAGAGAAAGTAATAGGCCAGGCTACAGAGAGCTTGGAAACAAATTTGAGAGTTGTCAAATGAAGGTTGGTGGCAATGTAATGGGTGTATGTACTTGGTGAGTTAGGACTGAAAATGCACTTGTAAACAAACTGACGTTTATGAAAATTGGAAGGCAGAAAGTCTTCCCAAAAGTGACTGGAATTGGCAGCCTGGAGACAAAGACAAGGCCTCAGCTGGTGCAAATGTAGTAAAGGCTTACATTAGTCAGTGGAAGAAGGCAGCCTTAATGATAAATCAGTTACATTGTTGGGATCTCACATCATTGGCCAAACACGGCACCAAGTTTCTGGAGAGGATTTCTTAGGATGAAGGGGCTTGGCTCAAAACATTCACTATTACTTCCCCTTCTTAGTTGCTGCTGAGACCTGCTGAGCTCCTCGAGCATTTTGTGTGTTACCAAGCTTCTACGTGATCTAATTTGGTCTCAAACTATTGCTTAACTGCACAGTGAAGATGACAAGAAAGAAACCACAGCAGACGCTGGAAAATTGAAATTAGGAAAGAAATTGTTGAGAAGACTTAGTTGGTCGGGCAGTATCTAGGATGGAAGAAACAGAGTTAAGGCTTGAGGTCTGACTCACAACACTAATTCTATTTCTCTTTCCATTGATGCAATATGACCTACTGAGCATTCCAACACTGTGTTTCTATTTTGAGTTTGTGTTAGGATACTAGAGTCTGTAGCTGACAGTGAAGATAATGGGTTCAGTATTCCCAGAATAAAGAGAAGGGACTTTCTTCTCTGCGGCACTTTGGAGACTTAGGAGAGCTGTAGGCTGGCAGTGGTGAAGTAGAATAGAATCTGTGTTTTCAGATTAAACTATTGAGGGCAGTGAAGATGAGCAGTGTGATTGGGACAAGCACAGATTGATGGGGAATCATAAATTACAGTGTGGGACTGGTTGAGAACTTACTGCACATAACCTTTCAGCTATAATTAGAGAGGTAAGAATAGACCCCATCCGTGAGTGATTGGGGTGGATGTTGTGACCAGTTCCATCAAATATCTGAATTGCCAGGCACAACAGGCAACAGATCAAGTATTAGTGCAGATAGATACTTGGCATGATAAGCCTTGTGTTGTAGAACTCTATGACAATGAATACAGATAGGTTGATAAAGGAGAGGAGGAACTGCTTACTACAGTCACGAAGGACGTCATTAATAACTTTAGGAACTGTTCCAGTACTGTGGCAGGAATGGAGATATGAACATGCGGGACAGGAGGATCTGAGAGCTGACAGGACATTCAAGGACCGGAGTAGAAAAGGAGATTGAAGATGGGCAAACATTTACAGAAACAGAAGGGTCAACGGATGCTTTGACAAAAAAAAATGTTTAGATAGCAGCAAAGACACAGACCTGAAAAAAGGGAGGGAAGTACATGAGGAAAGTGAACCAGTCGAAAATGGGTGCTGCAAATACTGTCAAGGGAGGAAGAGTTTGATCTTATGAACAATTTAAGAGGTTAATCATCCTTAATTACTTGAAAGTGCAATCTCAGCATAAACTCAAACAAGGGAACTAATATGAATCATACATCTGGAGGACATCTTATACATGCCTTATTACTTCAATAAACACAGATTCTAACTTATACCATGTCCCACTTACCACCAACTCTGAGTTTGGTGTCCAACACCTGTTAACAAAAGAAGCAGCACCAGTTTCTAATTCCTCCCATGCTCTCAAAGACCTTCACTCCTTTGCTGATCACCACTTTGGTGAAGTCCCATTCCTACAACTCGCTTCCTATCTTGGCTCTTGATAATCCTGGAAATTAATTGTTCTATAACTAGTGGCAAAGATTTCAGCTGCCAAGACACTAGTGTGTGGATTTCCAGGTCAGAACTTCTCCACCTCGTCTCTAAAGCTTTTAAAATCTACTTCTTTCAGGAAACTTTTTGTTACTTGAGCTAACATGTCACAGTGGCACGAGTCCAACACTGTTCTTGAGAATACTGCTGTCAAATTTTATGATGTTAACGGTGACATACAAAGGCACTATAGAAATACAAATTGTTGTTAACAGAAATAAAGACATCAAGTTCATCCGGCTGACTGTGGATGATATTTTTAAACCTTGCCAAACTTTGAATTATATGATCTGAACTAAGGTTGAAAGGCAGGAGTGCCACACAACAGCTGGCATATCAGATTGCAGCAGGCCTCTCAATAGAAATTGGCCTGCCATCTATGATTGGATGTAAATGGAAACATATTTATTGATTAGGCTCCAGGATAATGACAAACAAGAGAAAATCTGCAGATGCTGGAAATCTGAGCAACACACAATGCTGGAGGAACTCAGCCGGCCAGCCAGCATCTATGGAAAAAAAGTACAATTGACGTTTTGGGCTGAAACCCTTCGGCAGGACTCCAGGATAATGACCTTTGGTCGATGCGTCTCCACAGAAATATTGCGTCTGACCAATAGGCCTGATGTGGAATATTACGGAATCATATAATTTTATTTAAACAACTATCTTGTAATTGGTTCAACATGAACATCCTTCTCTCAATTCAAGGGGATTGGCAGGGTGGTAATGAGAGTGGCTTTGAGTGCAAGAGGCCAAGGGTGGAATGGCAACACTTCACGAACTCAGTAAAGCTTCTGCAATAGGATAGATGTTCAGTTGGCTTGAAAGGAAGAGGACTGGGCTGTTTGCCAAGACATTAGACATGGAACTTGGAGAATGCCTGGATCATCACTCGCTCTTACAGCTGCCTCTGTTAAAGAGAAATGATCTTCAGGAGCATAAGCGAGGGTGTACGTGGAGGCAGGGGAATCTGGGAAAACAATACTTTACCTCTTCTTCAACCGCAGAGGCAGAATCCTTGTCAGAAAGCCGTATTCGACATGGAAAAGCTCGGAGAACTGTCAATACTGTCAAAAAAAAATACAAAACAGTCAGCAGGGAACAGTGTTGTAAACGAAGGAAATACAAGATATTATAGATAACAATATCCATTGTTATTTACTTGGGATTTACTGTGGTAGAACCGGGCATTTTACCAAGGCTTCACTCTAACAGAACAATGTAGGTAAGGGAAAGAACAGACAAAAAGACCGAGGGAGGTATAGGAAGTTGGCAGTAGCAACTATACTTGGGCGGCCACTTTATTATGTACATCTGTACAGTTGCTTGTTAATGCAAATATCTAATCAGCCAATCAATTGGCAGCAACTCAATGCATAAAAGTATGCAGACATGGTCAAGAAGCTCAGCTGTTGTCCAGACCAAACATTGAATGGGGAAGAAATGTGATCGAAGTGACTGACTGTGGAAGATAGTTGGTGCCATATAGGGAGGTTTGAGTATCTCAGAAACTGCTGATCTCCTGAGATTTTCACACATAACTGTCTCCACAGTTTACAGAGAATGTTGTGAAAAACGAAAAAAACATCCAGTGAGTGGCAGTTCGGTGTTAATGAGCAAGGTCACAAGAGAATGGCCAGAACAGTTCAAGCTGACGGGAAGACGACATTAAACTCAAATAACCATGCATCACAACGGTGGTGTGCAGAGTAGTATTTCTTGAAGTGGATGGTCTGCAGCAGCAGAAGACTGTGAACATACACTCAAAGAGCACTTCATTAGCTACAGGAGATACTGTTCCACGATAATCGCACTTACTCAGTGTTACTGGATAAGTTACATAGATGGCATGGTCGTATCAAGAAGAAACTCGATATCATAATCTGTAGATAGTACCAAACTGGCTGGGGGATACAGCTGAAGAGGGAAAACAGGGCAAAGCACATTGAAGACATCAGAAGACTTGAGTTGCAAATTGTTAACATGGGAAATTTAATCTCATTCAGAAAGTAAGCGAAAAGATCTTGGGATACTAATGAACAATTGATTAAAAGCAGCTTAGGCATTTAAAAATGCAATTGAAAAAAAACAAAGTATATTTTACCCTACAGAGTTCAAAATGAATGGAGCTGTTAAAAGTTGTATAAGGTTGTTTTCAGTCTACAACAAGCACGCAATACACATTGTTGGAGTTACTTCTACGAGGAGGACATGGAAGCATTGGACAAAGAGCAAAAATAGATTTGCAAGAATAGGGATGATAGCAATCGGGAAAAGGTGAGCTGGTCAGGGAAATTTTCTTAAGGAAACAGCAAGATCAGGAGGTAGCCCAATAAAGTAGGTGGCACAGAATGATTAATGAGGGACCTAGTCATTGTCATGGCTAGTTTTGTTCCGAATATCAGCCTCCGTTTAGAAAAATCTCAGACCTCTGATAAAATCTCTTCCTTTCACCTTAAACGCATGACCACTTGTTTTTGATACTCCTACCATAGAAAAATTTTCACCTCTCAGAATTTATATACTTCTATCAAACCTCCTTAGAAATTGCATTTCTGCCATATTTGATGCGCTAAATGAGTGCTACATGTAGCTCTAATGCCCAATCAAATTTAAAAAAAAATTGGAACATCTCTGCTTAAGAAATTATGTGTTTCAGAGCCTCTGCTGCTTGCTGGACTTACAATAGCAGCATTATTTTGAGCACTGACCGGCAGGAAATGTTGCGGGACAATGCGCAATGGTGATGAAGCCCAGTGAACGGAGGGGTAGGTTTCAGAAACAGCAAAGGGCAACACAAAATGGGCCTGCGCGAGGAAACCCAAGTACGGTGCAACCAGTCACATCCCACAAACACGATGGTCCCAAGCCCCAACCATCTGCAGCAGTATCAGAATCTCAGACAGAGGGTATCCTCAGCTGCTGTTGTCAGCACACGGACACCTTGCTCTGTACAGAGAGCTACCAATACGGAATATGCATCTGAGTACCATCGAAAATGCTGATATCCAGGTCTAATCCCTTAAATCATGAAAAATGCACTGCATTCAGTGTGATGTGTTTCTTGTTGCACTGTGGGTTGATTACAACGTCACGATCTACTAATGGACACCCCTCACACTGAAGACATCACACAGCAAAATTCTAACAACAAATAATTGGAACGTTTCAAAATATGCCA
Organism: Mobula hypostoma; assembly: GCF_963921235.1. NCBI lineage: Eukaryota > Metazoa > Chordata > Chondrichthyes > Myliobatiformes > Myliobatidae > Mobula > Mobula hypostoma. The sequence continues at coordinate 14,522,709 of NC_086120.1, read as the reverse complement.
AAGTTGTGTTGTCGTGCATTATTTACCAATTTAGAAGTACAAATAATTTTTTTTTTGTCTGTCTAATACTATTTCTAGGCTACCAATCTAATGTTCAGAGAGAATGTGCAGAACAAGTGCATTGATTCGTGGAAGTGGTGACAGGGGTGGATTAGGTTGTGAAGAAAGCATGCAATATGCTTGCTTTTACAGGCCATGGCATCGAGTATGAAAGCTGGGCCACCACGCTGAAAACATACAAAATATTGGCTAGAATTGTGTACATTTCTGGTCACCACACCACAGGAAGGATGTGGTAGTATTAGGAAGAGTGCAGAAGAGACTCACCAAGGTGTTGCCTGGAATGGAGTGCTTTACTTACTTACAAGGACAGATTGGATAGCCCGTGTTTATTCTCACTGGAACTTAGAAGGCTGAAGGCTGACCTTATAGAAGTTTCTAACATTATGAGGGGCATAGATATGGTAGATAGTCAAAGACTTTTTGTTAGGGTGGAGGAGGCAACAGCTAGAGGCCATAGGTTTAAGGTGAGAGGGGAACATTTTAAAGAGGATCTGAGCGACATGCTTTATACGCAGAAGGTGGTGGTCATATGAAATGAACTGTCAGAGGAATTGGCAGAGGCATATATAACTACAATGTTTAAAAGACATTTGGACAGGTGCTTGGATAAGAAAGGAGCAAAGCGATATAGGTCTAATGCAGGCAAATAGGATTAATGTATAAAGGCATCCCTGTCATTGTGAATGAGTTGGACCAAAGGGCCAGTTTCTGTACTGTAGAAGACAGAACCAGAAACCATGAGTACAGGATATTACTACCAATTTAGCAAGGGAAACAGGAAGTGGTTTTATTATTCAAAGAGGGATTATAAACAGAATTTGGCACCACAACAAGCAGCTGAGGCATATTTTCAGAAGGAAGAAAAAAAATAGCTGCTGTAAGAATGATGGAATGGGAAGAGTATAAACATCAGTACAAGATAGTACAATTCATGTAAACAGTCAAAAGGCAAGTAAATTAATAAACTTTTTGCAAATTATTTCATTTATACAGCAAATATTTTTCTTTTTTCAGTGCTATACTTGTCCCTGTATTTGAATAGGTATGACATACTGCATTTATATTTGTATAATGCCCTTTCTATAAAATTTAGTATTAAATAAAGGTATGAATTGAGAGTCACTTACATTGTGTGCTTGTGTCCCACCTTCCTCCAAGGTAGCCAACCACCTCACTGGTCGTTAGGTGGCAATGAAAATCCTAAAAAAGATGAAGGACTTTATATAAGCGAGGATAACAAGTATTAGCCTTATTGGCTGCTCAATGCAACTTCACAGTAAATCCTCTTACAGTATATCAAATTCTAAGACTATTCTGAAAAGAAAATCAATCAAAAATTCTGCTTTTCTTTCTTACTGACTGAATGTTCCTTGCTTACTCCTTCTATGTTGTAACCTCAGAACAAAACACAACCATGTTCCACGCCCTTACATACAGTGGAACACATCCAATCATTTACCAAAAGGAAAATATATGTGCTGGGCAGGAACGATATAGTTTCAGAAATAGGTTACTGAAGCTAATGAGGAAGAAGCTGCAAATAAGACTTTTGATTTTGAAGTTGCTCAGTGTAAGTGAACGGAAGGATAGAAATACATTTGGGAAGTCTGAGGATTCTGAAGGGAACTGCTATTCAACATGATCTTTCTATGATATGAATCCTCATCATCTTTAATTAATTGCGCACATAAAGACAGGATAACAGAAGGCCACTCAGCCCTCCCAAAGCTATCCTACCGTTCAATTTGATCACATCCACCCCATACTTCAGCAATTCCTCTGTGCCAGTTCCCCACAATTTCCTAATCTTTCAACTATTTCATCTTTAATCACCTCCAATGATCGAGCTTCCACAAACCACCGGGGTGGAGAACTCGATTCTGCACTCTCCACAAATAGGAATTCCTGCACATCTCAGATTTAAATAATCACCCCCTTATCTGGTAACTACAAATTCTCATTCAAAATACTTACTGATGGAAATTTCCCAACATTATTCTATCATACCTCCTTACGATCTTAGGCATAACAATAAAATCTTCACTCATTCCTGCACCAGCTCTAATCATATCTCATTCATTCACTGAATTACAAGAAGTCTTCAAACTTTTCATCCCACATGTACAAGTATAGGTGACGGTAAATTGCCCCCATGTAGGTGAGTGGGAGAATCAATGAGGAGCTGATGGGAAAATGGAGAGAGTAAAAACACTTCATGTAAATAGGTGCACAATCTGAATCACTGAAGAGCCTCTTCCCATGCCTGGATTTACAAAGCAACAGTTCTACTAGCTGTACAACTTTTTGTTAATTTTTTCATGTCTACACCTCAGGAGAAACCATTTCAGTCTGTTTTAGGTTTCTTGCTAATCTACTTGTTTTGTTTGAAAGAATTGAATTCTTCTGTATGACAAGAATTGAATTCTTACTCACAACTTGTGTCAGTTCAGAACAGTAGAATCACAAATAGGCTCAAGGGCAACACTCATGCGTGCAAATAGCACTTGAAAATATTTATTAGATACTAGATTAGGAATACATTTCAATAGCAAAATAGGACATGAATGGACCGTATAGTTATGTCTGTCCATGTTCCAAAAATTTCACTTCCAACAACACCTACATGCCAAAGTACATAACTACAGCAGATTATTATGAGCTTAATATCAAACCTCCTTACCAGTGAGGGTCCTGCCCAATATTCGTTATTCTCAAAGAGGGCCTGGATTTACAAAGCAACAGCTCTACTAGCTGCACAATCTTTTGTTAGTTTTTTCATGTCTACACCTCAAGAGTAGCCGGCTGGTGGTGTAGTGGCATCAGCGCCGGACTTTGGAGTGAAGGCTCCCGAGTTCGAATCCAGCCGGCTCCCTTGCACACTTTCCATCCGTGCTGGGTTGAGCATCGAGCTAGCAACTCGGCCTCATAAAAATAAGAAAGCCTCATGACAGCATCCTGATGACTCCACTTGGAGTTAAGGGCTTTCTTCTTCTTCTTCACACCTCAAGAGAAACCATTTCAGTCTGTTTTAGTTTTCCTGCTAATCTACTTGTTTTGTTTTCACTTTCCAATTCCTTGTCAATACTTAGGTCCTCCTGAGCCAAATAGTGGAATCTTACCGATATCCAGCCTGACTACTTTTTCTTTTGATAACCTCATAAGCTTTTTAATTTCATTTAATACTAACTTTAAATTCTCCGGATGGCTATGGGTAGGCTTTTCATGTTGGTTTTTAAAAAATTGCAAACTGTGTATTAGTTCTTGAAAGGTTAACCACTGTATGCATAATGTCACACCAGTTTCTCAATCTAGCACAGCCAATCGAAGCCTCATGAATATATAGTTATGATGAGATTTGACACCCTAGATTCTAAATGAATTGGGAAGCATTTTCCAAGACTTGGGGATTAAACGCTACCAGTCCTCTCCACCAGTGATGGTGGGTAATGGAAGGTGAAGAAGAGGTTGGGAAATGAAAAAAAAATTAAAGATTTATTCTGCACATATACATCCAAATCACTTAAACACTTACCACCAGCAGCAGCACGTTGCTTGAAATCGCAACGTTAAAAGGCTGGAACTTGTTCATAGATGTGAATGATGTAAGTTCAACCAGTGTATGAGGGTCCCTGAAGTAAAGGAAAGAAAGGAAAGGGACCGTCTGGGTTACAGATGTCCCGATTCACAGAAATCTGACTTTATGCAAATTCTCCCATAGCACTTTTCAATAATAATGATCTTTCAGGTTATTCATAAATGACTGGGATACAGTATATAATTTCATTACCTAATTATGGGTAACGATAGGATGAATATTCAATAGAAGAATCATAAACAGGTGTACGTGGAGCAGTACGACATGGACAGCTATACACACTCACCGGCAGCTTTATTAGGTACCTCCTGCACCTAATAAAGTGGCCACTGAGTACACGCTTGTGGTCTTCTGCTCCTGTAGCTCATCCACGGTCAAGGTCCAACATGTTGTGCATTCAGAGAGATTCTTCTGCACACCACTGTTGTAGCGCGTGGTTATTTGAATTTAATGTCATCTTCTCGTCAGCTGGAACCACTCCGGCTATTCTCCTGACCTCTCTCATTAACAAGGTGTTGTCTCCCACAGAACTGCCTTTGACTGGGTGTTTTTTTATTTTTCACACTTTTCCCTCCGTAAACTCTAGAGACTGCTCTGTGTGAAAATCCCAGGAGATCAGCAGCTTCTGAAATACTCAAACCACCCCATCTGGAACCAACAATCATTCTATGGTCAAGGTCACTTAGATCACATTTCTTCCTCATTTTGATGCTTGGTCTGAACAACAACTGAACCTCTTGACCATGTCTGCATGCTCTTATGCACTGAGTTACTGCCATGATAGGCTGATAGATATTATCATTAATGGACAGGTGTACCTGATAAAGGGGTTACTGAACGTATATATAAAAAAAACACATGTTGGAGAAACCAACTGTTCTCAGGAACGGAATTTGGGGACTGCCTGAATTTTACTCCTCTTATTTTTCTTACAACATGGTAGGAGACGATTTGGCCCACTGAGTTGCTGCCAGCCATGAAGAATTCTCGTCTGTCCCATTCTCCCACTTATTTCTCCGTAGTCAGGGAAGCACAGAAGCGTAGCTGGGGTGGCACAATAGTGTAAGGTTAGTGCAATTGCTTTATAGTACCAGTGATCACTGATTGGGGTCAGATTCCCACCGCTCTCTGTAAGGAGTTTGTACGTTCTTGCTGGGACTGTGTGGGTTTGCTCTGGTGTCCTCGCACATACCAAGACGTACAGTTAGGGCAAGGGTTAGTAAGACATTGGCGCCAGAAGCACGATGATACTTGTGGGCTGCCCAGCACAACTCTTCTTGATCTGATTCGATGCAAATGATGCATTTCACTGTGTGTTTCAATGTATATGTGACAAATAAAGCTAACCTTCGTTAAAAAAAAATCTAGAAGTGTCAAAAACTAGAGGACACAGGTTTGGGATAAAGAGAAAGGTTCTGAAGGGATCCAAGGAAGAATTTTTCACTCAGAGGGTGGCTAGAATCTGGGATGCACTGCCTGAGAAGGTGATGCAGGCTATTACTTTCATAACATTAAGTACTGTAACTGCATGAACAATTGAATTGCCAAGTCATCAGAGGTTGAAGTGCAAGTGCCAATAAATGGGAATTGATGCAGGAAGGTGATCTATGGTGGCCAAGGATATTGAGGGGGTGGGGGAGGGGCTAAGTGCCTGTTTTTGCACTGTACGATTCTACTTCCTCGTAAACATCACCAAAGTTTCACTCAAAATAGCACTCAAGAGAAAATCTGCAGATGCTGGAAATCCAAGCAACACACACTGGAGTTGGAGCTGGAGGAACGCAGCAGGCCAGGCAGCATCTACGGGAAAAAGCACAGTCGACGTTTCGAGCTGAAACCCTTCAGCAGGACTGGAGAAAAAAAACTGAGCAGATTTTAAAGGCTGGGGGGGGGGTGCGGAAGGGAAACACAAGGTGATAGGTGAAACCTGAAGGGGGAGGGATGATGTAAAGAGCTGGGAAGTTGATTGGTGAAAGCGACAGAAGGCCATGGAAGAAAGAAAAAGGGGGGGGTGAAGGAGCACCAGAGGAGGCAAAGGGCAGACAAGGAGATAAGGAGAGGGAGGGAAAAGTGGGTGGGAAACAGTGAAGGGGGTGGGGATGGGAGGCATTATCAGAAGTCTGAGAAATCGATGTTCTTGCCATCTGGTTGGAGGCCACCTAAATGGAATATGAGGTGTTGTACCTCCAACCTAAGTGTGGCCTCATCACGACAGTGGAGGAGGTGATAGATGGACATATCGGAATGGGAATGGGAAGTGGAATCAAAATGGGTGGCCACTAGGAGGTGCCACCTTTTCTGGCGGATGGAGCATAGATGCTTGGCGAAGCATTCATCCAATCTACGTTGGGTCTCACCGACATACAGGAGGCTGCACCGAGGGCACCAAACACAGTACATGACCCCAACAGACTCACAGGTGAAGTGTCACTTCACCTGGAAGGACTGTTTAGGGCCCTGAATGGTAGTGAAGGAGGTGTCGGGGCAGGTGTAGCACTTGTTCCGCTTGCTAGGATAAGTGCCAGGAGGGAGATCAGCAGGGAAGGATGAATGGGCAAGGGAGTCGCGTAGGGAGTGATCCCTGTGGAAAGCATAAAATGGAGGGTGGGGGGAAAGATATGCTTGCTGGTGGGATCGCATTGGAGGTGGCAGAAGTTTCAGAGAATTATGTGCTGGACGCGGAGGCTGGTGGGGTGGTAGGTGAGGACAAGAGGAATCCTATCCCTGGTAGGTTGGTGGGAGGATGGGGTAAGAGCAGACGTGTATTAAATGGAAGAGATGTGGTTGAGGGTAGCGTCGATGGTGGAGGAAGGGTAGCCCCTTTCTTTAAAAGAGGAGGACATCTCCTTCACTCTAGAACAAAAAACCTCATCCTGAAAGCAGACGTGGCGGAGATGGAGGAATTGAGAGAAGGGGATGGCGTTTTCACAAGTAGAGGGTGGGATGAGGTGTAGTCCAGGAAGCTGTGAGAGTCCGTGGGTTTGTAATAGACATCGGTGGATAAGCTGTCTCCAGAGATAGAGACAGTGAGATCGAGAAAGGGAAGGTAGATGTCGGAAATGGATCAGGTGAATTTGTAATAGACATCGGTGGATAGCAAAATAACAGTACCTGGATTTCAGGAGGTTTTAAAAAGCTAAGAAACTTAAGTTCACTGTATGGGTTCGATAAATGGAAATCTATTGTGCTATAGAACCCATCTGAGCAAGGCTGATTAAGCTTCTGTAAAGTCTTCTTTATGGCTTCATGATGCACGAAGCAATTTTACAATGAATTTCATTTAAAACGTGGGAAACAGAACTTGAGCATAGAACGTCACCGCTAACAACGAGGTAAATAACAAGGTAATTGGTATTAGTGGTGTTAGCGGAGGGGCAAACATTGGCCAAAGGAACTCCCTGCTTTTCTTTGTAATGTGCCATGGCTTCTTTCACTTCTACCCAAATGGGTGGGTAGAAACTCATCTTAGCATCCTATCTGTAAGACAGTCAAGGACAAGCTGCATGTACACGATCCTTCAGTGTAGGAACACAGAACATCACGATGAACACAACAAATAAATGATTTAACTTCTAGGCACTCTCAAAAGGCAGCTTATGCAGACTATGAATCTCACAGGTTCTCAGGCAGCACTGCCTTCATTAATCACAGTGATCAGGACTCTACAACTGGGTTATGAATAAAAAAAATCAGCCAGGTTTCCTGCTCCTGAGTACTGGAAGAGACACCTGCAGAGATCAAGGGACAACAAAAAAAAGATGCAAGCCTGCCCACAGTGCTTTCAACAGCTGAATCATGCTCAGAGGATTCATGTCCTACTTTGCTTGCCTTCTGTCTATCTGATCCACTTTCACATCACCTACTGCAGTAGAACATCCAGCCGCCTCACCCCTACCATCTGTAACCTCCTTTCTGAAACCCTATTTCTGGTAGCCCAGCATTCTCACATTCAAGAAACTTTAAGCCCATCTCTTTCAACCCTCCCAAAAGGCCTCGCTGTGCTTCTCAACACTGACAGAATTATACTCTTGGACCTTCACAAAGGAATAACAAGTATTTGAATACAGAGACATTGCCAAACTGCACTCCAGAGAGAACCCTTCAGGAGCCGAAAAACAACCTTGACGTTTGATTCTCCGTCAGCTGAAATCAGACTAAAAGATCCAAACATAGGTTAAATATAGCACTTACCTCCCAGAATCTCTGCTCCCAATCTCAGAATATCGAACAGGGCCAAGATCTTTGCCAGCTTTCTTTACGCTGTGTCCATTATCTTAAGGATGAAAAAGCTAACATTGTTCAGGCATAAAGTGCAGTTATTTGTCTCAACAACACACCATTTTACATTCTCTGTCTCCCTATCTTCATGCTACCCACTGTGATAAATGGAAGCAGCAATGCATCTGAAGTCATTATGGACCATTCCAGCTGAGCACTGGCCTCAGCGACTCTGCACACAGTTTCTGTTGCAAAATATTAGCTCATGGGTCACATTAAAGGCAAAGGATCAGTCTCTGATGCACAGCTGACACCTAAAGTCCAAAGCGGGTGCTGTAACGTGATCAATCCACTGGGCTTCCATTAAACGCACTACATCAGAAGACATCTGACAGGATCAAAATATTCCTTAGCCCAAGGCAGACAATTCCAAGAAACCCCTCAACAGCATTGATCACACATGTTTAGTCGGAATATTTTCAGCAGTTTACCTTAGAGGGCAAAGCCAAAAATAAAGGTTACACAAGTTGGCTGGTCTCCTAATTTTTTTTTAAAATCAGCTACATTTTAAGCATTGGTGATAGAATCCATAATTTTTGCACTATTTTTAGTGCCTGCCTTAAATCTAAACATTCAGGGGGATGGGCATTGCTCATCTTCTGGGCTTACTCCCATGGAACCAACAGCCTAGGACACAAGCCTGCAGCACCTTTGGGTGCTGGTAACAAAGGAAGCCTCAGCGATACCATGGTCAATCTCATCTCTCCTACTGTGGGTCAGCAGTCAAAGTCAGTGAAATATGGACTGCCAAAGTGAAAAATTGTCTAACTTTGCAAACTATATCAAACTGAAGATGATTCAGATATTCCAAATCAAGTATGTACGGGGAGATGGGTTACTGCCTGGAAAATCGGAATAATGTGGATCAGCAAATGAGGCGAGGAAAGGAAAGCGGGAATTTCACATAAACTCTTCCAGGTGACAGGAATCAAAATGACCACTAAACATAAACAAGCTGAATCTGAGGAATGCGCCAAATTCAATAACACAATGAAAACCAACCCAACCCTGCTGTATACTGTTGTGGGGTTAACAGCATAATTCATTGGAAGGGAAACTATGCCAATACAAAGCACTGATATAGACAAAATAACTAAAATATAAACTAATCACTCTACTACTTGACATTCACTTGAAGCAAACAGTATTAGCCACTTCCTGCTTCCTCTCTGATAACACAGGACGAGTGGTGGGGGGGATAGAAATGCAACCCCCCTTTTGTTTTGAGACCCACATAGGAAATGGTAGGGTAACCACTGCCTTCCCATGCTGGTCAAGCAGCCAAATGTACAAACATGTTACACAGCTGTATCCGCAGTGAGTCAGAGTGTACAGCGTTAGTCAGCACTACTATAAATGCTGCTTCAGGAAAGCGTCTTCACTGAGACAAGAGGCAAAGTAAGGAACAAATGGAGCTACCTGTCAGACTGGAATCTTGAGGGCTTTTAGCTTGCACCTTCTTGTTCTGTTCTTCCACCTTCTTAACCTGATTATTTAACTTCGAGTTCTTTCTTCCACGATTCTCAAAGTCTTCCTCATCAGGAACTTCCTCATCTTCCCCTTCACTGGCCAAATTCTTAGGTTAAGGAAGAAAAATTAAACTGTTATTGACCAGCGGTGATTTCGTTGCATTCAAAGAAGGTGACGGGGCCTTGCTTCTCCACATCACTCCCTATCTGGGAAGTGGTGTTTCCACTTGATAGGAAGTCTTGTACATGGGATCTTGTGCCCTATCTTTCTATGCAAGCCAAGTGACTGTTGCGCGTGCACAGACTCATCTGCGTGACAGCGACCAAGTCACAATCTAAGAGGACTGTAACTCATCAACATTGAGAACATCTCTCTGCCATCAGCATTTGGAGACTGACCATGGTACCACCTAGCTATACAAATGCTGTAAAAGCAAATGAGGTTAAGAGCATAAAATATGCAGAAAAAATTTCATGTAACAGGATGCAAGCTGATCACTAAACACCGAAGCGTCAATATCAAATGCAAGCTTGATAAACCTATTTACATGCAATCATCAAACTGCATTTCTTCACTGATAAGCACATAGTGCAAACAAAAGGCTGGAGACAACCAGATACAAGGCTTACTTTATGCGTGCAATTTCAAAAACTTGTTGACAATATTTTGCCAAACTCAGAACATTGACTAATTCTGGGATTTCCAATTCACGCCATTCCAGGAAAACTGTAAGCCAACGTCTGCTACAAATAAACGGAGTGAGGTCACCGTCTCCTTGCCATGATTATTTGGCAACTGCAAATAAAAACAACTTTCAGCTGATAAAGAGAATACGTGTCTTTCCCGCTAACCCTTACTAGTCACTCCCAAGTCAGATGCAACGCATCACACTAGAGTCAATTAATCCAATTTTATGACTTCCTCTGCCCCCACTCCAATTTACTGCGTCCTTCAATTTGACTTCCAAACCCAACAATGATTGTATCCATTTTTAAACTGATATGCTATTCTCCCAACACAGTACTTTCTGCAAATGACAAACCTAATTGTATGCCACACCCCACTCTGCTATTTCAACAGACATTGTAAGTACACAAGAAGCAACTGTATACAGACTGCTCAGCATTTCCTTTTATTTTCCCTACCAATAAAAATCCAATGTTTACTGCAGCAGATTTTTAAGAAAGAGACACTGCCCTTTCACCCAAAGTTTAAATACAAAACAGGAAGCGTAGCACATACTGCAAAAGCTGCTTCCCTGACTTGAGCCTCCAGTGCCTGTGTTTGCTCAACAAGTACTGACAATTTCTAGTGATTCAACACTTCTTATCTTAACTTCTCAGCATTTTCAGTTTTATGCTTTGATTTATTAACTAGGCTGGCTGCTGTCTCTGTCCTTCAAGGTATCACTGTTCTGAAAGAGGACAGAGATATTAATGAATTTAGCAAAAACCAAACAAAAGAGCAGCAGGCGGTGGAAATGCTCAGCAGGTTCAGCAACATCAGTAGAAAGAGAAACAGAGTTAATGTATCAGGTTACATCTGACCTGAAATACCATCTGCTTTCCTTTCGGCAGGTGCTGCCCGACCTGCTGAGTTTTTTCAGCATTTTCGGTCTAGCCTCTGATCGCTAGCAATAAGTACAGGCAAGCGCTTGGACAGGTGGACAGAGTGGCTGCACTACCGTCACTGTCTCTGCAGATCAGTGGGACTGATGCTAATGCACGCACTAAAGAGCTATAGCGACCAAACAAGTTCCTCACCCATCCAAAAACCTGCCCTAACTTAAGACACTGCACCAGTGGACAGAGATCCTAAATCAGAGTCTAGATTTCAACATCTGCACCCCAGCCCCAGAGAATGAACCCGCACCTTGCCGTGCCCCCTCCCCGCCCCATGTCCATACCCACGGCTGAACCCAAACCTATTTACAAACCATACCATCTCCACAGCCTGCAGGGGTGGCTGTTGCTCCCTCAGCCACAAGGTCTTGTACTGATCCAGCTTCTGCCCCTTATACTTCACGGAAGCCCAGCCACAGCCCGATTTCTTGGCTGGGTTGACCAGTTTCTTGCAGTGTGTGGCCCAGGCACTGGGGGAGTTGAACACCTGGCTGGTTTCTTGCCACCTGATCTTCCCGTCGGGCAGTAGGTCCCCCACAAATGTCTTTCCCTGTGGAGAGAGAGAAACGGATGACAGGAGTGGTGCACGAAGCAGCATCACTGACATCACTTTATAGGCTGACTTAAGACTCACGTGTATTATTACGCGAGTGTAGACGAAATAAAAGTTCCAAGCTCCAACTGGGTTTGTGATTACTGGTACTGTATTCCAGTTCTCCATCCACAAACCGCAAACCTGGCTGCACAGTTGGTAGAGCAAGTACCTCAGTGCTCCAGTGACTTGGGCACACTTCTGGCTCGGTGCTGTCTATGTGGAGTTTTATTTTAATTAGAGATTGAACAGCACGGTTACAGGCCCTCCCAGACCAATGAGTCCGCACCGCCCAGTTGCACCCATGTGACCAAATAACCTACTAACTCAGGTCTCTTTGGAATGTGGGAGGAAACCGGAGCACCTGGAGGAAACCCACGCACACTCCCTCCACGATCTCACTGTACTCTGACTCTGACTCCCTCCGCATCCCAAAGAGCTGCTGGCAGGCAGGTTAACCGGCCACTGTGAACTGCCCCGCATGTGTCAGTGAATGGTAGAATCTGGGGCAGAGCTGTTGGGAATGGGGCAAATGAAAACTGGATTCATTTAAATAGGTACTTGTTGGTCTACAAGCAGTCGATGGGCTGAAGGGCCTGTTTCCTTGCTGGGTATACTACTGTGAAATTACTGTCATCGTGACTATCATAAGACCTACCAAGCCACAAAGTAAATATTTTTAAACAACACCATATAATATTCAAAATTTTAAAATTAAAATCATGCCATGATGATGAAACATAGGACTAATCACTCTCAGCAGCACCAGCCACAGTCACAGTCACCCTTGTCCTTGTGTTCCTATAAGGATCACGTTATCCCATTCACAGCAACGTTGCTGGTGGTGGTCGGCTGCCTGCCGACGTGTAAGGGAACTCGGAGGACTATTTCCAGCTGCTCCTGACCTAGATGTCCCAGTTGCAAATTACACCATCTTAGTCCGATCCACAACTACTGTGTGCTATCTTAGTGGGATATGGGCCAAAAACAGAGAAATTAGTTACAAGGAAAGGTCAGATAGTTAGGACTTTATTCCCTGGAGCAGAGGAGAATGAAGGGAGATCTTGTAGAGGTATACAAAATTATGAAGGGTAGAGATGGGGTGAATGCATTCAGGCTTTCTCTCCCTCAGGGTGGGTAAGACTAGAACTAAAGGTCATAGGTTTAGGGTGAAAGGTGAAATATTTAAACAGAATCTGAGTTGGAACTTCTTCATTCGGTGATGTGAGTGTGGAAGGAGCGACCAGCAGAAGTGGTAGGTTCAATTGTAACACCTTAAGAGAAATTTGGATAGATATATGGATGAGAGAGGCATGAATGTCTGTGGTCTGGGTGCAGGTAGATGGGACGAGGCAGAAGACAAGGTCAGAAATGAAAAGATGGTCCAGAGGGCCTGTTTCTATGCTGTTGTACTATATGACTCTATGAGACTAGTTTGGAAATATATTTTGGTTAGCATGCACAAGTTGGGCCAAAGGACTTGTTTCTATGTCGTATACCTCTATGACTCCAAAGGCAGCTACTAGAATGCAGACAGACTGCCAGGCCAAGACCTCTGACATAGTCTTACACCAGGGACAACAGATTCAAGCTTAACAGAGCCACTGGCACTCCTTTATGGAGAAACCTCCATGTTGGGAAAGAGCTTGCTGGATTACAGCAACACCCTGACCACCCTGTTTCACACTGTAATCCCAGCCATGCTAACAGTGATTCTCAGCTTATGGAATGCATGATAAACCATCTCCATTATAGCAGCCAAAAGCTAAAATGGAGATGGTTTGCTTACCCAACGCAGGCAGGAACGCACACTGCTTTCAGCCTCAGTCTGCTGTCTCTTACCTCCACACCAGTCTCCCAGTGAAGGATGCTGAATTTCTAGACCATGCCAATATATTGGAGGACACAATCTTTTCGTTGGCACAGAATGCACTTTCCAACCATCCACCAAGCAATTCACAGTACATAAACGTTAGCCTTCTATTCTAGGTTATCCCTTCAATGTCTTCGTGGAGTCCTCAGCATTGGAATCTCTGGTCACCTTACCCTGAGGTGAATCGTGATAGGCAGGGATATTCCTTCACCTGTGCCCTGACTCATGGTCACTGTCTCACCAAGAACAAGCTCCACACTTCAGTTACCCTCTCAAGTACCTGCTGCACCCGAGCTGGTGGATGTGAACATGAAATCAAGAGAATTGCCATATCTTCATCATTATGCTCTTCTTGCCTGGTTAACTGGGTATCTTTAAGAAACAAAGGCACATGCGCAAGGTTCTGGTACTGGAAAGGGGCAAGTAAAGAGGTGCACACTCGGAAAGGGTGCTCCAAATTTGAATGCCTACATGTTCATTATCTATAGGATTTAAGGACCAAGTGGGATGCAAGAAGGAAGAACAGATTCAATATATTGTTGTTTTATTTCCATTGCCTTCCATATCCTCATTACTGGTTACACCAAAAAAGGCCAAAAGACACAAGTTGAATGATTCCATCAGCCCACTTCTCAGCTTATGGTTCCCATTATTACCTTCCTTATTTTTCAGCACTGGTAGACTTTGTACTCCCACATCATCCTCCAAACAGCTGTCTCCCATTTTATCCTCTTCTCTCCGCATCTTTCTCACCTATCACCACCTACTTTTTTCTCCCAACTGCACCCCCACTCCTCGACCATCTGTCCATCATTCTTCACCCCTCACTGGTCCACCAATCTCCCACCGTCTCACCTTACTACTCTCCTCTTTGTATCTTCCCTTCCCACCTTCAGTTGTGATGCAGGGTTTCAACCCAAAATGTCCACAGTTCTTTCCTCCCTCAACAGATGCTGCTCAACCTGCTGAGTTCCTCGAATAGATTGTTTGCTGCCACACTAAGGTGTGCACTTACTCCTTCACTAGGGAATGCTGGTGTATCTGTACCTTTTCAGGAATATCCTCAGACAAATGAGAAGTTATTCTGCATCATTCAATCAGTTTGAATGTTGTCACAGTCATGGCTGAAAGCCACCAGTGTATGTGAGTTGTAAGTACAAGTGTGAAGCTTACAGCAGTGGCAAGTCCTACATGGAGAGAAGAGACACAAATTCTGACTGACAAGATTGTTAATGGGAATGTCTTAAGAGTTTTGGAGAATTGGAGTCATTGCATTAAATCCTTCAGCTCAATTGGACCATGCCAACCATTGATCAATGGTAGCGTCAAGTTGTGGAAGTAATATTACAGAGGTTAGGAAGTGCATTCATCAACTCTGACAGCTTGCAAGGTCGTTGAACTCATTCCTTCACCCAATGGCACCCAGATCCCCTAGGGGATTTTTCCAGTGATCCCATTCTCAATCTCTTCCAGGTTCACTTCATTTTCCTCATCTTTAACTCCCCGAGTCCTAGCATTAGTCTCCATGGTGCTCTGTTGACTTCCACACATGCACCTTCAGGGCTACCTGAACACCATCTACCCTCTGTCGTCCTGTAGAGAGAGGGTGTTTTTTCTCTCTGGCACCACTCCTACACAAACCTGAAAAGTTGGAAGTTCAGTTCCTCTCATGCACAATGCCAGTCTTCACCGTTTCCCAGCTCAGGTTTACTTGCTGCAGCCACACCAGAACTGAGAATTATATGTTCAAACCTATGGAAACGTAAGCTACCAGATAACAATAAAGTCGGACTGTCATGAGTCTAATGCAAAGCATCCCAAGGTTGGTATGCTACCCAAACTCCCATTTGCAGAAACATACCCCAAAACTCAAGACAGTGCTGACAAGAAAACTGGGAGTGGTGGGAGGAGGATTTGGAAGGTAAGTTTTGCCAAGTTTGATTCCTTACTAAATAGTGAATGGAGAGTAGCCCTTCACCCGGCTGGATAACTTTGTCTTTAAGAAGCACACGCAGCGTAATCCCACGGCGAGTGAGTAAGGTCCCCCTGGGAGTGTGGATTTTTCCAGCAGTTCCATTCTCGGCCTCTTCCACATTCACGTCTACTTCATCCTCCTCGTCCTCAACACTCTCTTCCACTGCAGGTGATGACGGGTCGGAAGCTGAGGCCAAACATAACGGACAAATGTCATTCACCATTCAAGACTCGGTATGACAGAAGATCACCTAATGAATAAACTGCAGGCCACAGTCTGAGGGTGTTGGGGGTGGTGGTGGTTTAATTTACACACAAAGGACACCAGTATAAAGGCTAAGCTACCTCTTCAGTGCAGTGCACTCCCCTGGATCTAACTAAAGCCCACAATACCATACGCAATAGCAGAGAGGATCTGGTTAAAATTTCTCTCCAAAGCAGGTTCATAATGTTGCTATCAGTGGCTTCATCTTGTATATAAAATGGTTGCTGAGTTTCCTACAACACAACTGTGACCACCTTTCTAAATACATTGTCTCATTGCAAGTCAACAAAAAGCACTCCATGAATGCAGCTCCTTTCTCTTTGAGATCTATTTCCTCACTATTTTCTGTTCTTTTTGTGCTGCTTATTTATTTTCTTATATTTCTTGTTGAAACAAGAAATGTTGAATTTGTACAAGGCATTGGTAAGGCCAAATCTGGAGTATTGTGTACAGTTCTGGTCAACAAATTATAGGAAAGATGTCAATAAAATTGAGAGCGTACAGAGGAGGTTTACTAAAATGTTGCCTGGGTTTCATCTCCTAAGTTACAGAGCAAGGTTGAACAAGTTAGGTCTTTATTCTTTGGAGCATAGAAGGTTGAGGGGGACTTGACAGAGGTGTTTACAATTATGAGGGGGATTGATAGAGTTGACGTGGTTAGACTTTTTCCATTGAGAGTGGGGAAGATTCAAACAAGAGGACATGGGTTGAGAATTAGAGGACAAAAGTTTAGGGGTAACATGAGGGGGAACTTCTTTACTCAGAGAGTGGTAGCTGTGTGGAACGAGCTTCCAGCAGATGTGGTTGAGGCAGGTTCTATGTTGTCATTTAAAGATAAATTCGATAGATATATGGACAGAAAAGGAATGGAGGGTTATGGGCTGAGTGCAGGTTGGTAGGACTAGGATAGGGTAAGAGTTTGGCATGGCTAGAAGGGCCGAGATGGCCTGTTTCCGTGCTGTAATTGTTATATGGTTATATGGAAACATACGGTAGCTTTCTTCTGTGTTGCACTGTACTGCTGCCACAAAACAATAATGTCCATGACATATGTCAGTGATAATAAACCAGATCTGATAAATTAGGTCTTAATAATTTACTCCTGAAATTTCTATTTATCGCTAAAGTTTCATCCTAAGACAATCCGTATACTTTATGACAAAACATCCAATACCAACACTGTAAACAATAAAGAATTATTTTAATACTCCATTTCCATCATTGTAAGCTATACTGGGAATATGGCAAGATGTCAGAAAGCCAGCACTAGCCAGTGTTCAAACAGTAATAGCCAACTAGCAAACTATCCTTAAGTGGGAAAGTTCCCACAGCAAACAACTTGGTCCTCGTATCTTTTTTTTAATGCCTCACTGTGTGCAATGCTTCCCTCATAACAGACAATGATCTGAAACATCAAACACTAGTCTAACATCTGCTGTTACTAACTCTTAAGGGTCAAGTGGGAACAACTCAAATGTGCTTTCAAATGGGCACAGGTCCATAATTCAAAAACATTATCTCAGAGTAGTCACTCAAAATCCCCAGAACATTTGCTTTACTGAGATGCTCTTCAGGTGTTGTCACAGATTACAAAAAGTTGGGAATACAGTGCACCTCTATTCTGTTTCAAACTATTAAATTAACCAATGCATAACAAGCCTTATCCTAAAAAGGAGTGGCTTACCATCTTATCACTATTGTTTTAGGCCGCTTATTCTGCACAAACTGGCCACCCCATTTCCTACATTACGAAACCGGCAATGTATCAACACTTCCCCACTGCAAAGCATT
This sequence comes from Mobula hypostoma, assembly GCF_963921235.1. Lineage (NCBI taxonomy): Eukaryota > Metazoa > Chordata > Chondrichthyes > Myliobatiformes > Myliobatidae > Mobula > Mobula hypostoma. The sequence continues at coordinate 14,505,186 of NC_086120.1, read as the reverse complement.
GAGATGTGTGTGGGGGGGGGGTGGGGTCATGTGGAAGTAACTCAGGGAATAACAGTCTAACTTGGTAAGGTTGAGCAATGTGTTGAGCAGATTTTGGGCTTGGCACAGCCAGCAGCGGCCTCAAAATATACTGGTTCAGTCAACAGGGTGGACTAATCATGATCTACTGTAAAGGAAATTGGTCTTTTCTTCCACTAAATTATATAGTGTCCAGATTCAACAGCACCAACTAACCCTCATATAAAAATGCCTAATTAGGAAAGTAATTTGTACACTCATCAATACTTTTGATTTGCTTTATGCTTGAATAAATATATATTGAGAAATCTAAAGTAAATGCAAGAATACATCTTTCCTGTCAAAATGACTAGGGATTTAATATACTTATCTAAGGTCATTCAAAAATATGTTGTGAAAGACATCTTGCAAATAAACATGCTGACCTTCCAGACCCTTCTTATCTAAATGTTTAGCTCACACATAAACGTGGTCAGTTCACAGAGTGACTGTGGGATGGAACCCCTGTGAGAGTCACTATCTTCAGGAAAGGGAGAGAAGAAAGGTGAATGAATCTCACCTTAAGCAGAAGATGCTGGAAGCTCTACAGATGCTGCCTGACCTGCTGAGCAAGAAACCCAGATTCAACAGCATCAAAGGTTACGGGGAGAAGGCAGAGGAATAGGGTCGACAGGGAAAATAAATCAGCCATGATCAGGTGGTGGAGCAAACTTGTTGAGCCGAATGGCCTAATTCTGTTCCTATGTCTTATGGTCAAAGACCCTTCATCGTGCATCGTATCAAACAATTATCTAGTGCAATGGTTGTTGTTCCTCACGTTTCTTTAGCATTTGTGTGTTTTTCATGAGGCCGAGCAGCTTGACACTCAACCCAGCGTGGATGGAAAGCAGGCAAGGAGCTGGCCGGGTTCAAACCCGGGACAGCTCGCCTCGAAATTCGGTATGCCTACCACTATACCACCAGCCAGCTAGTGCAATAGTAAGAGAGGACTAGACTGTCAGAGGTGTCAGTTTACTGATAACCAGATTAGTTGCAGACCCCTCTGTTTAATAGGACAGAATTTCAATGGAATATGGAAGAGTTAGTGGGAAATAGCTCTGCTCTGTGACTCAGTGGGCTGAGGATGAGTACGAGAGTCTTCCATATCATAATGAAATATTAAAAGATTATCCAATGCACCAAAAGTTGCTTTTACAGCTGAGCAAAGCCATACTGTTTTTTTTTAAGTACAATTTATTTTAGAGCAACAATCTGCTGGAAGAACTCAGTGGGTCAAGCAGCAACAATGGAGGAAAAGTCAATATTTTGAGTCAAAACCCTTACAAACAACATATGTGTCTTGATTACAAATCACTTCCAAAGCCACAGAGATGGGTGAGTAGATAAGCAAGAGCAGTAGTAGTCTCACATTGGCTCTTTTTCTTCATGACTGACTCATCATGGTGCACAGACGTGGTTCCGTTTCAGTCCCGCTCATCTGACCTGGAACATCTAGCGGTAAATTGTTGTCCATCTTATCTGCCGAGGGGGTTTTCCGTTGTCATCCTGGTAGCCAAGATCAGGCAGGACTGGAGGAGCTAAGCACACCGTGATCAGCACACAGAGAGGCCTTCCCGGTCATTGCCTGGATCTTCAACCAGGCCAGCTTTACGAAGTCCCTGATCAACTACTACCAACTTGTAACCTACAGAACCAAAGGAGTCAACACACTTGACCATTGTTATGCCACCGTCAAAAACACCTACCATGCCATCCCACACCTGCACTTTGTCAAGTCTGATCACCTGGCTGAACTTCTACTCCCAGTATACAGGCAGAGATTGAGGGCCGTAGCACCGGTAGGGGGGACCACAAAGGGTTGTTCAAGGGAGGCAGAGGAGCGCTTGTAAGTCTGCATTAAATCAGTGGATTGGACAAAATTCAGGGATTCATCTTCAAGTCTGTATGAATATGCCACAGTTGTTACCGACTTTATCAAGACCTACGTGGATAAGTGTATGCCTTTGAGAACATACTGGACATACCCAAACCAAAAGCCATTTATAAACCAGGGGATTTGCAGTCTGCTGAGGGCTAGATCTGTGGCATTCAAACCTGGGGATCCGCAACTATACAAGTCATCCAGGTATAAGCTACAGAAGGCCACTTCAAGAGCAAAAAATCAATTCTGATTGAAATTAGAGACGGAATCGGATGCACGTCAGCTCCAGCAGGGTTTGCAGGCCATCAGCTGATACAAGTGAGGAACTACAAAGAATTTGAAGGTATCAGCAATCATCTTGAATGTTACAATGAAAATGAAGATTTGGAGGATGCAATCGTAGAAAGTATTGCATGAAGACAGTCTATTATCTGCACAAACTTTGTTCATTTACAATCAGTCGAAAGAAAATAGCGCATTGGCTGTCTGTTGTAAGTGGCAATGACAGTGAAACCTGTGGAGGGGAGTTTTTTTTAAAGTGGAAAAGCCACTCTCTCAATCTCAGAAGTCCGGGTCCAGTGGTACAAGTAGTTGTCACAAACTGGGATCTTCTTTGGTTTCAATGGATGACCATGACTTCTTCTGTGCCCTTTGCTCTCTACAACACATTGCAGACCACCTTCTTGGCCTTGGGATCTCACTGTCGACCTCATCAGCACAGTCCACCAGAGCTGACTTCACATGTTGGGACAGGCATGTCCCTTTTTCACTGAGGTACGAGGCCAGCCGGCTACCCTCACCATGTTTAGCATGCCTGTTGAAGCTGTTGTACCGGGGTGTAGTCGCTGTCGCACGCAAACAGCTACTTGGAGCCACAGGTGAGAACTGAGTGTCCGGTGGCAACCAAAGGTGAGTGAGCTGTCCCAGAATGGAGATGACAAGCCCCTCCACTACAGGTGCTATCCCTTGCTAGACACCCAAGACGTGGCAACATACACTGGATAAACTCCTCCATTGATAACTATTAGGGACGAATAAGAGTTTTAGAAACATAGAAAACCTACAACACAATACAGGCCCTTCGGCCCACAAAGCTGTGCCGAACATGTCCTTACCTTAGAAATTACATAAGGTTACCCACAGCCCTCTGTTTTTCTCAGCTCCATGTACCTGTCCAGGAGTCTCTTAAAGGACCCTATTGTATCGGCCTCCACCACCATCGCCAGCAACCTATTCCACACTCACCACTCTCTGCGTAAAAAAACTTACCCCTGTAGTAATCTAGTGATTTATGTAGTAATATTGGTGTGTTCTAATTTGTTCTGTATTTCATTTAAATACATAATTTGTCATTCAGCTAAATGGTAGTTTGTCTTTTTTTAAATATATCTTTTTAATTCTTTCCATGAAACCACTAATTGGGCCGCTGCTTAACTGGGGCAAAATATACTGGTCCCGGTGTGTCCCAATTAATCGGAAACTGCTGTACATCAATAAAAATGGTTGTACTGAGAGAATTTAAATATAATCATTGCACCAAAAATGAATGTTTTGATACGAATGATTGCAATTTACTCCAGATTGCTAATATTAATTACATTTTCTCTTTTTTTAAATAACGACACATGTAAGGACAGTGGTAGAAGGAAGTTCCTGTGAAAATATATTCCTATTTATTTGGCTATAATGAGCCAGCCTTGAGACATGGAAAAGTAAACAGACACCAGATTCTCGGAATCTGGAATAAACATAATTCTGGAAATACTCAACAGGTTATGCAGCATCTGTGGGTGGGAACAGATTTAACGTTTCAGTTTGATTTTCACCGACCCATCTTCACCTTTCAGCTGCACTTGAGTTGTGTCCTCAAAAGGTTAATTTAAAACAAAGTACAGAATTACACTTCTGCAAAATAAATAAATTCTTTGATAATAGGGCGCTAAGAAACGATTGTGCTTCATGTTTTATCCAAGCCTATAAAAGGTTATGGGAAACCATGAAGAATAATACACCCAGCCAAACGCCACACTACCTACACCGCAATCTAACATGATTACAGCGGAAACCCCGCCTATCCCAGTAAACACTCATTGGCCGCCAACAACAGCAATAAATAGGATCTCCCTGCGCTAATTGGCTAAGTGCGCTGTCCATCTGATACTAGCCCCCAAAACCCAGCAGGTTAAGTTGCGTCCTGCGTCTTCCCTTTGTAGCAAAGTGAGAGACACTTGGGCTCGTGTTGGTTTCACTTTTAAATTTAGGTGGGGGGGAAATTTTTTAAAAAGCTTCGAAAGTCACACCAAAGAGTTAAAATACGAACCACAGAGAGGATCGCGGTCCCGCGTGAAGAGGAGAAATAATTTTTTAAATAAATTCTAATTAAGAATATTTCACACACAGTGAGACTCACCCATTCTTGTCAGAGCCTTTTTGTTTTTGTTCCTGAGCAGGTTGTTCCCTCCGTTTAGCTTTTTTTTAGTTTTGGTGGAATGTAGAGGGAGGGGGCGGTTGTGCGGAACAGGTGTGAAGGCGTCAGAGGTGTTCCCTGCTGCGGTGGAGCAGATTTCTCAATGAAGGAGGCAGCGGCACCCCGGCACCCGGAGGATGTTCAGCAGTCTGCCACCGCATCACGTGAACACACACCAAACGCCCCACGTGTCCCATTCATCTCGCACAAACACTGGAGACTGCCCTCCGCTTGGCGGGCACGGCCCGGGCTCGTCCTCGCCCTCAAAGAGCAGGCTGCGGCTTGAGCATCTATAAAACATGCCGCTGCAGCCAAATTCACCAAATTATGAGAGACGCAGATAGAGATACTGCAGATGCTGGAAATCTTGATTAATACACACCAAATGCAGGTCAGGCAGCATCTGTGGAGGAAAATAAGCAGCTGTTGTATCGAATTGCGACATTTTGTAAAGACTTGTCCCAAAACTGAAGGGTCTCGGCCCGAAACGTCAACTATACCTCTTCCTAGAGATGCTGCCTGGCCTGCTGCGTTCACCAGCAACTTTCATGTGTGTTACTGTTCATTTCCCTCCATTTCTAGGGGTAGACAGAATCTTGAAGAAGGATGATTTCAAAGAGACCGAAATCACAGGGCCTAGCCACAACCCATGGGCTCACTTTGAAGGGCTCTTCATCTCATGTTCTTGATATTTATCGCTTGCTTGCTTATTTATTTGTGTATTTATTTATTAATTTATTTTGTATTTGCTCAGTTTATTGTCTTTTGCACATTAGTTGTCCATCCTGTTGGGTGCAGTTTTTGATTGATTCTATTGTGTGTTTTATATTTATTATGTATGCCCACAAGAAAACAAACTTTAGCTGTTTATGGTAACAGAACAAATTTAATTTGGTACATTGATAATAAAATTACTTTGAATTTGAAATGTCAAATACTAGAGGACATGTAAACACAAAATTCTCTGCAGATGCTGGGGTCAAAGCAAAATGCACAACACGCTGGAGGAACTCAGCAGGTCGGGTACCCAAACGGTATATGAGGTGTTACTGCCATGATGAGGCCAAACTCAGGTTGGAGAAGCAACACCTCATATACCGTCTGGGTAGTCTCCAGCCCCTTGGTATGAACATTGAATTCTCCAACTTCCAGTAATTCCCTCCCCCTCCCTTCCCCTATCCCTATTTCACTCTGCCCCCTCCCCCAACTGCCTACCACCTCCCTCATGGTTCCGCCTCCTTCTATTACCATTGTGTTTTCCCCTATTCTTTCTTCACCTTTCCTACCTATCACCTCCCTGCTTCCCCTCCCCCACGATCTTTCCCCTTACTGGTTTTTCACCTGGCACCTACCAGCCTTCTTCCCTCCTTCCCACCTGCTTTATAGGGCCTCTGCCCCTTCCCTCTTCAGTCCTGACGAAGGGTTCCAGCCCGAAACATTGACTGTTTGTTCCCACGGATGCTGACTAGAGGACATGCATTTAAGGTGGGGGGGGGTGGGCGGAATTTAAAGGAGACGCACAGGACAAGTTTTTCTTTACCCTGAGAGTGATGTGTGTCTGGACTGCAGTGCTAGGAGATGGTGCAACATGCAAAGCGCTGGAGGAAGTCTGCAGGTCAGGCAGCATTTATGGAGGGAAATGGACAGTCAACATTTCAGGTCGAGACTGTCTATTTCCCTGACCAACTTGCGTTCCCCCAGCCCTTTCTGCATTGCTCCTGATTCCAGCAACTGCTGTCTGTGGGGAAATGATAAAGCAGAGACAGTAGTAATGTTTGAGAGGCATTTAAACAGACACAATCAGGGACGGAGGGACACATCGCATGCCGGCAGATGGGAATAGTTTACCTGGCATCATGGTTGGCACAGATATGGTAGGTTAAGGAGCCTGTTCTACATTAGGTGATATTGTCCTCGGACGGAGTGTTTTAGTGATGCGGAGAGACTGCAGAGGCTTGGTCTGCTATTCCCCAGAGCAAAGGTTAAGACGGGACATGACTTACATTTATAAAACCATGAGGGATGTAGATCTATGTTAACTGCAAAAATCTTTTTCCTTCATCAGAGGTGAATAAACCAGAGCACATAGATGTAGGGTGGGAGTGGGTTAAGAGAATTAGAAGGAATCTGAGGGAGACTTTTTTCACCCAGTGAGTGGTGAACACCTGGAATGCACTACTGGAGAGAGTGGTAGCCACAGAGACGCTAACAGCATTTAACAAATGTCTCGCATCAATTAGGCACAGGAAGCTACAGGCCAAGTGCTAGAAGATGGGAACAATATGGTTGATGGACCTTTGATCAGATGGCAGGCAGTGGTAGAAGTTTACACATTAGTGGCGTTTGAGAGGCTTTTAGATAGGCACATGAATATTCAGGGAATGGAGGTATATGGATCATATTCAGGAAGAAGAGATTTAATTTGGCATTGTGCTTGGCAACAATATCGCGGGCTGAAAGGCCTGCTTCTGTCCTATACTGTTCTATGTCGTATTTTTTCACTGTTTCTCTTTATCCTTTCACTCTATCTAACTGTTCAGTCTGCCTATCTTACACCCAGCACTGGATTGACAAAAAACCTCCAAGCAGGTACTGAGAAGACCGAAGCCATCATCTTAAGCCTCACTCATTCGTGCCTGTCTCCCTGGTAACAGAAACTAAACCAGATTACATTCAACCTTGGACTCGTATTCAGCCCAAATTTTTCTTTAGCTTATAATATTGTTCAAATCAATCGTTGAGCTCATCTATTCCTGACATCTTTCTGCACATTGTTTTTCTCTCCAGACTTGACTGCTTCACTGTATTTCTGGTACTCTGCTCTGTTCAATCCACTGTAAAACAGATCATCCAGGGGTTCAACCCAAAACATGGGCAATTCCTCCCCTTCCCCACCCTCCGCCTCACAAATGAGTCTTGACCTGTTGATTTTCTCCAGCGGATTATTTGATTATCCAAAACTGTTCTCATTGCTACCATCAAGAAGGAGGTACAGAAGCCTGAAGGCACACACTCAACAATTCAAGAACAGCTTCTTCCCCTCTGCCATCCGATTTCTGAATGATCATTGAACTCATGATCACTACATGACTACTTTTTTATTTCTAGTTTTGAACTACTTATTTAATTTAACTATTTAATATATATGCTTACAGTAATTCACAGTTTGTTCTCTTTTTGCCTCTATTGTTATGTATTGCATTGTACTGCTGCCCCAAAACAACAGATTTCATGATAAATAGTGATGATATTAAGCCTGATTCTGAACATGTGCTACTCTGTGCTTGCTGGTTAAACGTTGGCTCCTCAATCCCTCCATGTTCTTGCTCTCCCTAAACCTCCATCAGATATATAATCTTCTCCCACCTCCCATGCTTCCACTTTCTATTGAATCTAGACTTTCATTCATCCATTAATTTAATTGTTACAATATTGGTGGCCACAACGTCAATAACAAATTCCATGTCTCTGGATTTCCCTCCCAAAGCATTCCTACCATGCTTGCTTCCATTCAAACCTAGAAATAAAAGCAGAAAATGCTGGAACCACTCAGCATGGTATTTGACATAAAATATTAATGCTCTCTCTCTTTTTACAGATGCTGCCCAATCTGTTGGGTGTTTCCTCTATTTTCTGCATTTGTTTTAGATTTCCAGCGTCTGCAGTTTAAAAAAAATCATTATGAATAGGCTTTTGGTTACCTAGTATAAAATCTAAATCCATTGCACTATGTCCATCCTTGCTGAATAACATCCCCATAAAGGGCTTATTTCGTTTTGTAAAAATTTGTTACGTAAATAGCTGCTGTTGTATGGTTATAATTTATTCTAATTCCCCCAAAATATTGTAATTTATATTCCTGTGTTAAATCTTTTGTATAAACCATGCTGTTAAAGAAACCCATTTCCTGTACATTTTCCTATGTATTGTGAAATATATGGCCTTTGCACCATATTTTTTTTATCCCCAATGCATGTTCTTTGTAACCCTAACACTATATTCTCCATTCTGTTATTGTTTTTCCCAATGTACTTATTACATTGATCGGTGTAATGATCAGTCTGGATGAAATATAAAACAAAGCATTTCACTGTATCTCGGTACATGTCCAAGATAATAAACCATTTACCAATTACCTAATACAAATCTATTAGAGAACATCATATCCTTTGCAATAACAAATCAGATCAGCTGATGTCATTGTAAAATGAAATGCCGCAGATAATGGAAACCTGAGATAAAAACAGAAAGCCTGGCAGTTCAGAGTGAGGAAAGTTAACATTCCAGGTCAACCGAGTATTCATTAGGGCACATCCATAGTCCTGTTAGTAATATAGAGGTGAGGAAAATGAAAACTCTGGGAAATGTATTGACAGCAAGATTTGGATGAATTTACAGATAGGGGATCTTTTCCCAATTTGCTCTCTGTCTCTGGACAATTGACAGCTGATAAAAGTAGTAAAAGGCTACAACCTTGGGGATAGTGCACCACATTTGGGAAGAATGAAATTGTAGATCAGAACCTTGGGAATAAGTCACATTTCTGGCAAGAAGAAAGAAAAAAACCCTAGCATGGATGGGTCTGCAAGGGAAAGAAAGAAGTCCTAAAGGTATAAGGAAGTCTGAGATATTCTTTGTTCTGGGTCAGCATTCTTGCCTTTGAAAGCATTATTTCTTTAGTCATCAGCTCCCGACCTTTGCTCCCAATTATAGCACGTAACTGTATTGGGAATCTGTGCCTCTTCCCCTATCAGTAAATTCATCCAAATTTTCCTACTCCAATATCTGCGAATGAAACTCAGGTGACCTTTATAGTAGGGAAATCACACAAGGTGAATCTTTACCCTATAGAATATGATGTGGAAAACATATGGTTATTCACTTCCAAGCAGAAAACAGAAGAGCACTGCAATTATTAAACATTACCAGGTGGGAAATGTGATATTTAAAATGATCAAGGTGTCCTTCGGAACAAAACATCAAGAGCCAAAATGCAGGTGAAGAAAAAATTAGCAAGGCAAATGGTATTTTAATTATGAGGACGTGATTACAGGAGGAAATACATCCTGCTGTTTCTTGAGAAGGGATATTATTTAGAGTTTTCACCTGAAACAAGATATATTTGCCATACAGGGAGTACAAAGATTCACTAGGTTGATTCCTGACATAGTGTGCTGACTGAATGATGTAACTTGGTCTGTAATCTCCAGATTTTGGAAGACCAAGAGGATGATCTCATTATTACTCACCAAGTTCTTACTGGGCTCCACAGGTTGGTTGCAGGATGAATGTTTACCCCCTGTTAGAATATAGAATAATACCGTCCAGAAACAGGCTCTTTGGCTTACTATGCTGTGCCAAACTAATTAAGGTAATGATGCCTAATTAAATTCATCCTTTCTGCCTGCACAGGGTCCATATCCCCCCATTCTCTGCATATTCATTGCCCTAACTAAGAACCTTTTATACGCCCCTATCGCATTTGCCTCTACCACCAACCCTGGCAACTCATTCTGGGCATCCACCACTCTGTGTAAAAAACATGCCCCATGCATCTCCTTTGACTTTTCCCTCTCTCTTCTTAAATGCAGTTTGGGAGAAGTATAGGATGACGGCTCACAGTCTCGAAATAAAGTACGTCATTTAGCACTGAGATGAGAAAAAAATTCCTGCACTCAGGAGTTGGTGAACCTTTGGGATTCTTTACTCTGGATAGCTATGGAGGGTCAGTCATTGTGTTTATTCTGAATAGGAATTGAGAGATTTTTTTCTCCCTCTGTAACTGGATTTCTGGCAAATAGACAGCAATTGGTAAGGATAGACAACAACACCTTTGCCACGGTTATTCTCCAGAAGATTACATCCTCAGCCCCTAACCTGCTCCCTGTGTGCTCATAACTGCATGGCTAAATTCTGCTCTAACTCTAACGGTGTCATGACAACCACCTTTCCCTCAATGTCAGCAAAACAAAGGAGCTGGTCACTGACTTCAGAAAGGGGGATGGTGAGGCTCATCACCAACAATGATGAGACAGCCTACAGAGAGGTGGTAGAAGAGCTGGAGGCTTGGTGCCAAGCAAATAACCCCTTCCTCAATGACAACAAGATAAAGGAGATGGTCGCCGACTTCGGTAGAACTTGCACCACTCGCACCCCTCTTTACGTCGGCGGCACAGCAGGGGAAGCTGCGAGCAGCTTCAAACCCCAGGGACAGCACATCTCGCACAACCTCTCACAGTCCCAGAACACACCTTACACAATCAAGAAAACTCACCAGTGCCTCTACTTTCTGAGGAGGCTGAAGAGAGCTGGACTATGCACATCAATGCTCACACCCTTCTCCAGAGACCACCCTAATAAGCTGCATCACTGAAAGCTGTGGTAACAGCACTATGGCGTATCGGAAGGCAAAACAGTACAAAACATCACTGACACCAGCCTACCCGCCATCAGCGACATATATGCAATAAAGGGGCCAAAGAGAACCAGTAACATCATGAAGGACTGTTTGCTCATGGACTGTTTGTCCCACTCCCTTCATGGAAGTAGATAAATACCATCCACAACAGGACCACCTGACTCAAAAACAGTTACTTTTCCCAAGCAGTAAGGCTGATCAACACCTCTATCCACTCATCCTCCCCTCCACACCCCCAACCACCAATACTTTCTCAGTTCCTGTCAGAGTCACTTTATGTGAAGCTTACACCCAGGGTCACTTTATGAACATACAATCATAGTCATAGTCATACTTTATTGATCCTGGGGAAATTGGTTTTCGTGACAGTTGCACCATAAATAATAAATAGTAATAGAACCATAAATATTTAAATAGTAATATGTAAATTATGCCAGTAAATTATGAAATAAGTCCAGGACCGGCCTATTGGCTCAGGGTGTCTGACCCTCCAAGGGAGGAGTTGTAAAGTTTAATGGCCACAGGCAGGAATGACTTCCTATGACGCTCTGTGTTGCATCTCGGTGGAATGAGTCTCCGGCTGAATGTACTCGTGCCCACCCAGTACATTATGTAGTGGATGGGAGACATTGATCAAGATGGCATGCAACTTAGACAGCATCCTCTTTTCAGACACCACCGTCAGAGAGTCCAGTTCCATCCCCACAACATCACTGGCCTTACGAATGAGTTTGTTGATTCTGTTGGTGTCTGCTACCCTCAGCCTGCTGCCCCAGCACACAACAGCAAACATGATAGCGCTGGCCCCCAGAGACTCGTAGAACATCCTCAGCATCGTCCGGCAGATGTTAAAGGACCTCAGTCTCCTCAGGAAATAGAGACGGCTCTGACCCTTCTTGTAGACAGCCTCAGTGTTCTTTGACCAGTCCAGTTTATTGTCAATTCGTATCCCCAGGTATTTGTAATCCTCCACCATGTCCACACTGACCTCCTGGATGGAAACAGGGGTCACCGGTACCTTAGCTCTCCTCAGGTCTACCACCAGCTCCTTAGTCTTTTTCACATTAAGCTGCAGATAATTCTGCTCACACCACGTGACAAAGTTTCCTACCGTAGCCTGTACTAAATACAAAAATCAATTTGTGTATTTAAAACATCTTATGTTTTTATATTTATTGTGCTCTTTATCTTATTGTTTTTTTTGTGCTGCATTGGATCTGGAGTAAGAAATATTTGTTCTCCTTTACACTTGTGTGCTGGGAGTGATATTAAACAACCTTGAATCTTGACTCTTGCTCCTGTCTACATCAACAGGGTTGAGGTTGAGAGGACTGAGATCTTCAAGTTCCAAGGAGTGACGATATCCTGTCCTGGCCCAGTCACACAGACGTCACAACCAAGAAACTTCAGGAGTCTAAAGTAGCTCGGCCAGTCCTGTCAACTCTTACCGGTTTTTATCCATGCACCATGGGAAGTGTTCTGTCTGGATGTGTAACAGTTTGGTACGGCAACTGCTCCGTAGGTGACTGCATGGGACTGCAGAGAGCTGTCCACGCAACTCAACACATTACAGGAATCAACTTCCCCTCAATGGACTCTGTCTAGACTTCTTGCTGTCTCAGTAAAGCAGCTAGCACATTCAAAGACCCCACCAACCCTGGGCATTCTCATGTCTCCCCTCTCCCGTCAGGCAGAAGCAGATACCACCAGACTCAAGGACAGCTTCTATCCCACTGTTATTAGTCTTTTCAATGGACCTCTAAATCCCACAGCCTACCTCGTTATTACCTTCCACTTTATCATTCAGCTGTACTGCACTTTTTTAGTAGCTTTTACACTTCATTCTGCATTGCTATTATGCAACCTTATGCATCGTGTAATGAGTTGATCTGTATGAACAGTGTTCAAAATGAGCTTTTGTCTGTATCTAGGTAAATGTGACTATAATAAACCAATATCAATAATACCAATCGCAATCACTCTAGGGACAGGACCTCAATTATGTCACCTCAGGCCTAGTTGAACATTGCTAGGCACTTCCCTGTTGTGACAGTCAGTGGTGGGGTGGAGAGGGGTTGTCAGCTCTTTCTGGCCTGGGTAACTAGGTGGGCTAAGACCACAGGGTACGAACAAGGCAGTAAATGGATAGGAACACACATCAAATTTGCTGGTGAACGCAGCAGGCCAGGCAGCATCTCTAGGAAGAGGTACAGTTGACGTTTCAGGCAGAGACCCTTCGTCAGGACTAACTGAAGGAAGAGCTAGTAGGAGATTTGAAAGTGGGAGGGGGAGGGGGAGATCCAAAATGAAAGGAGAAGGCAGGAGGGGGAGGGATGGAGCCAAGAACTGGACAGGTGATTGGAATATGAGAGGATCATGGGACAGGAGGTCCAGGAAGAAAGACGGGGGGGGGGGAACCCAGAGATGGGCAAGGGGTATAGTCAGAGGGACAGAGGGAGAAAAAGGAGAGTGAGAGAAAGAATGTGTGTATAAAAATAAATAACAGATGGGGTACGAGGGGGAGGTGGGGCATTAGCGGAAGTTAGAGAAGTCGATGTTCATGCCATCAGTTTGGAGGGTACCCAGACGGAATATAAGGTGTTGTTCCTCCAACCTGAGTGTGGCTTCATCTTTACAGCAGAGGAGGCCGTGGATAGACATGTCAGAATGGGAATGGGATGTGGAATTAAGATGGGTGTGGCCACTGAGAGATCCTGCTTTCTCTGGCAAACAGAGCGTAGGTGTTCAGCAAAGCGGTCTCCCAATGGACAGGGTTCACTTTGAGATATTCCATCTCTTTACAGTCATAGGAAGATACAGCACAAAAACAGAGCCCAAGGCTCACTACATCAGGCGCCCATTTTTACACAAATCTAACCCTAATCCATTTTATTATCTCCATGTTCCCATCACCGCCCCTCACCCCACTCCCACTGCCAGATTCTATCACTTTGTTAATTTACAGCTCCTAATTACCCAAGTTTTTGGGATGGGATAGGAAAAGAAAGGATGAGAGAAACTCCACATAGAAGGTCGGGATTGATTCTGGTTGCTAGTGCATTTTTGAGTAACTGTACTATTTTGCTACCCACTTCATCTAATAATAGCAGTTAGAAATGCCACTAAATGCTGGTGGTTTTTTTCTGAAGAAATATGAGGATATTTTTACTTGCTTTGCCGGTACGTGCCGGTAGACCCTGAGTTTTGCTACTGGTGCCCCTCACTGCTGATAAATGTCATTAACCTAGATGGTCAACACGGACACAATGGGCTGAATGGCGGTTTTTGGAGCTATGTGACTCTATGACTCACTGTGACTCTGCTTTTCCTCTGTGACTGTTAACAGAGGATGCAGTCATGGTGAATCCACCTACTACAGCCCATGTCTGCATTGCCCAGCACACGGACCAGAGGCCTTTAAGTAATAGCTATTGAATAGAAGATAATGTGAACACGGTGAGCTCCTGAGACTGTTCAGAGGATAGACACTGAATGGAACAGTTATAACAACAAATTTGTTACTGACCTACAATATCTGTACTCTGGATGAAAGGATTAATGAGTTTTCCAGACAGAATGATCAGCCTTGGCATCTGCTGCTTTAAACTTGACAACAATAAGCACAAAGTTACTGACTTTATGTAAATAGGCATCAGGAAATGGGATATTTGCATGCAAACGCAGTCCAGAAAACCACTCTATTCACATCTTAATTGCCAGTGGCCTCTCGTGCGATGCAGAAATTGGCAATGGGTTCACCTTAAACCTTACATTGCTTGCCAAAAGAAATAGAGCATGGCTTATCTTTAAGACAGTAAGACAACGGTCACAGTGTCAGGGAAACAATGAGTGAACCACTAGGTCAGTCTACATTGGGAAGAAATGTTTGATAACATTGACTTATAATGTAATCCAGTCATTACCAGTTCATGTATTCTCTCGCCTGTCATCACGATTTATATTCTGACAACTTCTCCCTTCCTTTCCTGAGAGTGCTAACCTCGCCTAACCTATAGCCCCACTGACTGTCATCCAATAACTCACCCTGATGACTCAAAAACTTCTATAGATGTACTGTGGAGAGCATTCTGACAGGCTGCATCACTGTCTGGTATGGGGGGTGGGGGGGGCGAGGTTGCTACTGCACAGGGCCGAAAGAAGCTGCAGAGGGTCATAAATTTAGTCGGCTCCATCTTGGGTACTAGCCTACAAAGTACTCAGGACATCTTCAAGGAGCGGTGTCTCAGAAAGGCAGTGTCCATTATTAAGGATCTCCAGCACCCAGGACATGCCCTTTTCTCACTGTTACCATCAGGTAGGAGGTACAGAAGCCTGAAGGTACACACTCAGCGATTCAGGAACAGCTTCTTCCCCTCTGCCATCCGATTCCTAAATGGATGCTACCGAACTTTTAAAAATGTATAGTATTTGTCTTTGCATGATTTTTATTCTATTTGATATACATATACTGTAATTGATTGATTTTTCTTCTAGATTATGTATTGCATTGAACTGCTGCTGCTAAGTTAACAAATTTCATGACGCGTGCCGGTGATAATAAACCTGATTCTGATTCTGATTCTGAGTACCATGAAGAACTCCCCTGCTCCTCTTTGAACTGGTGGCAGGAGGAAATTGACAGGGGCCCAATTTAATGCTTGATTTGATGGGGAATATGCTTGTCAGCTGAGCTTCTCAAATGAGACTTGAACCAGCAATCCTTAACTTTAAAACTGAGCCCACCATGCAAAAGCAAACCTATTTTCATTAATTTTACTGCCCTGGTTATACCTGTGCATCCACATCTCCATTTCACTGAGGCCAGATTTTTGCTAATTCTCCATCTCCAAAATTGTCATTATAAGCCAGGAGGTAAAGTCATAAATAAAGAATACTAATTTATTTTAAATTCTTTCAAAGAGTCAATAAGTATGTATGTGCACAGTATATTTAATATGTTTGCATTGCTAAGAACTGAGTGCACAAAGTGAATTAGCCTTCATACAGTGTTAGAGTCATGGAGTAATAGAAAAATACAGCTCAGAAACAGGCCCATCGGCCATCTGCCCATCTACTCAATGCCAAACCATTTAACTTGTCTATTCCTATCGACCTGCACCCAGACCATAGCCTTCTATTCCTCTACCATCCACGTACCTATCCACACCAGATGCTGCTGCACAATTGGAGAATTACTGCCTTCAATTAAGGAGGCTCAGTTGTTAGCCCTGCCTTGTATTTGCTGTGGTGAAGTTTGGGGAAGAGAACAGTGCTCTCCTGAAACAGATCAATATTGTTAAAGAAAAGGTGTGCTTGTCTCGAAGTGGATAAATCCCCAGAGCCTGACCAAGTGTATCCTAGGACCTTGTGGGGTACAAGGGAAGAAATTGCTAGAGCTGGCAGAAATTTTTTTATCTTCCTTAGCCATGGGTGACTTACAGGAAGACTGGAATGAGGTTAATATGGGTTTATTGAACAAACAAGAGAAAATCTACAGATGCTGGAAATCTGAGCAACACACACAAAATGCTGGAGGAGCTCAATCCTGATGAAGGGTTCCAGCCCGACTGTTCCTTTTTACACAGATGCTTCCTGGCCTGCTGAGTTCCTCCTGCATTTTATGGGTTTATTTAAGGGCTACAAGGACAAGCAAAGGAGCTACTGTACAGCCCAGTGAGCCTAATACTAGTGGTGAATAAGTTACAGGAATGGGTTGGAGAGACAGGATTCATCTGCGTTTAGAAAAGCAAGGACTAATCAGGTAACACCTTGTGTGTGAGAAATCATATCTCAAATTTAAATGTTCGAGATTTTTGAGAGGAAACCAAAAGGTTTGATGAGAGTACGGTGGCAGACATTGTCTACATGGACTTCATTTAGCAAGGCTTTTGACAAAGCCCTCCATGTTAGATTGGACTGGATGGGAAAATGACATGGGATCTTGGGTGAGCTAGCCTGTGGATACAAAATTGGCTTGGTGGAAGGAACCAGAGGGTGGTACTGCAATCACAAGCATGAGAAAATCTGCAGATGCCGGAAATCCGAGCAACACACACAAAATGCTGGAGGAACTCAGCAGGCCAGGCAGCATCTAGGAAAATAGTACAGTCGACATTTCGGGCCAAAACCCTTCAGCAGGACTGGAGAAAAAAGCTGAGGAGTAGATTTAAAGGGAGCGGGAAGGGGAGAGAGAAACACAAGGTGTGGTACTGGAAGGTTATTTATCAGATTGGAGGTTATTGGTGATATGCCACAGGAATCGGTGATGGGTCCCCTGCTGTTTAACTTGGATGACCTGGATGAGAATGTAGATGGCATGATTAGTCAATTTGTAGGTGACGCCAGAATCTGTGGTGTGGTATTCGGGTGAAGAAGGCTGGGAGGTAGACACAATTATAGGTGAAAACAGAGTGACAAGAGAACATACATTGGAAGGCAAAGAAGCACGGTGGAAAGATGCCATCCCTTAGTTTTTTCTGACCCATTTATCTAATGTACTTCCATGCTTTTCCAGTGACCACATGGGTTTCCTCTTTGTGCTCCAGGTTCCTCCGACATCTTAAAGATGTAGAACTTAGAACACTGCAATATCGGACAGGCCATTCAGCCCACAATATTGTGCTGATATTGATTCTAATCTGGAGTGGTTTGTTAATTGGCGAATGTGAATACGTAGGTGAATGGTAGAATCTGGGAGAAGCTGAGGAGAACGTGGGGAGAATGAAATAGGGTTACTGTAAAGAGATGTTTGATGCTCAGCATGGACTTTCAGAAGTAAAGGGACCTGTCCCCATGTTGGATGACTCCATGATTCTATGAGTAGGAAAATATAGAGAGAATGGATGACAGAAAGAAAGGGTGAAATAGAGAATAGATAAAAAGAAAGCAATGTACAGAGCCATAGTCTTTTGTATTGTTCCTACTCTAATGAACTTTCTTCACCACAACTGTAGCAGAGACCATACTGATGCATCTAGTGTGTGTGAGCATATCCAACACAATTTTTGGTCAGTCACACTCAAAAGTAAAAATACAAATGGTTTAATACTGGAATGTTTTTCTAAATTATTCAAGCTTTAACAAAGCCAGTAATAGCTGTATGCAATTAGTGTTGAATTCTGCTTGTAAGATCCACCCACTGTATTCTAATTCACACTGCCTTATCAGTCACTTCAGAATCAGAATAAGGTTTAACATCACCGGCATATGTCATGAAATTTGTTGTTGTTGTTGCAATATATAATAAAAAAAACTGTAAATTACCATAAGTAAAATGTTAAATTAAGTAGGTAGTGCAAAAAGAGAACATAAAGTTGTGAAGTAGTGTTCATGGGTTCAATGTCCATTCAGAAACCCAGGGTCTCGGCCTGAAATGTGGACTGTACCTCTTCCTAGAGATGCTGCCTGGCCTGCTGCGTTCACCAGCAACTTTGATGTGTGTTGCCAGTCCTTGTTTATTGTCATTTAGAAATGCATGCATCAAAAAATGATACAATGTTCCTCCAGAAAGATACCACAAAAAACACATGACAAACCAAGACTGACTGACAAAACCACATAATTATACCATATGCAAAGCAATATGGTAATTTGATAAAGAGCAGACCATGGGCACGGTAAATAAAAGTCTCAAGTCCCGATAACCCCATCATCTCACGCAGACGGTAGAAGGGAGAAACTCTCCCTGCCATGAACTCCAAGTACCGCAAACTTGCCGATGCATTGGAAGCACCCGACCGCAGCCGACTCTGAGTCTGTCCGAAAACTTCAAGCCTCCGAACAGCCCTCTGACAGCAACCACCGAGTGCCATCTCTGCCGAGCGCTTCGACCCCGCCCCGGCTGCCGAGGAACAAGCAAAGCCGAGGACTCGGGGCCTTCCCCTCCGGAGATTCTGGATCACACAGTAGCAGCGGCAGCGAAACAGGTATTTCAGAAGTTTCAGCAGATGTTCCTCCGTCTCCATCAAATCAGGATTGTGCACGGCACCCTACTTGACAGATAACAGATATCATTCACCGGAGTGACCGCTGTGCGCTGCGTTGCACCGCCATCTTCTCCTCCCGCCCTCGAAGGCATTGTTCCTTGAGGATGTCGTGGATGCTGGGAAGACTAGTGCCATGATGGAACTGACTGAGTTTACAACTTTCTGCAGCTTATTTCAATCCTGTGCAATGGCCGTCCCCAGCCCCATATAAACTATACAAGCTCTCCACGGTACAGCTGTAGATATTTGCGAATGTTTTTGGTGACATACCAAATCTCCTCAAACTTCTAATGAAATACGAGGGGTGATTGATAAGTTCGTGGCCTAAGGTAGAAGGAGTCAATTTGAGAAAACCTAGCACATTTATTTTTCCTACATTTACACACTTAGTCCAGTGGTTGTGGAGCACGCGGATCCCTTCTTTGTAGAAGTCGGCGTCTTGGATCTCCAGAAGTGGCCCACAGCAGGGGTGATTGATAAGTTTGTGGCCTAAGGTAGAAGGAGATGAGTTATTAACTTCAAACTTTCTGCATTTTCACTCAAAGAGTTGAACTGCACATGCATGTAACAGCAGTGGTATAACTCATCTCCTTCTACCTTAGGCCACAAACTTATCAATCACCCCTGCTGTGGACCACTTCTACAAAGAAGGATCCGTATGCTCCACGACCGCTGGACTAAGTGTGTACATGTAAGAGGGGACTATGTTGAAAAATAAATGTGCTAGGTTTTCTAAAATTGACTCCTTCTACCTTAGTCCATGAACTTATTAATCACCCGTTGTATGGTTGCTGTCATGCCTTCTTTGTAGCTGCATCGATATGTTGGGCTCAGGATAGATCCTCAGAGATGTTGACATTCAGGAACTTGAAACTGCTCACCCTTCCCACTTCTGATCCCTTGATGAGCACTGGTGTGTGTGCCCTTGTCTTAGCCTTTCTGAAGTCCACAATCAATTATTTAGTCTTACTGACATTGAGTGGAAGGTTGTTGCTGCGACACTACTGAAACAGCTGATCTGTCTCGCTCCTGTACACCTTCTCGTCACCACCTGAAATTTTGCCAGCAATAGTTGTGTCATCAACAAATCAATCGATGGCCTTTGAGCTGAGCCTAGTTATGGTTGTAGACAGAGTAGAGCAGTGGGCTAAGCACACACCTTTGAGGCGTGCCAGTGTTGATTATCAGCAAGGTGGAGATGTTATTACAAAATCCCACAGACTGTGGTCTTCCTGTGAAGAAGTCAAGGATCTAGTTTCAGAGCGAGGTACAGAGGCCCAGGTTTTGGAGCTTTTAGATCACAACTGTAAGAATGATTGTGTTAAAATGCTGAGCTGTACTCAAAGAACAGCAGCCTGTATGTATTACTATTGTCCAGGTGATCTCAAGCTGCATGAAGAGCCAATGAGATTGTATCCGCCATAGACCTATTGGACGATAGGCACGCTGCAGTGGGTTGAGGGCCTTGCTTAGGCAGGAGTTGATGCTAGCCATAACCAACCTCTCAAAGCTCTTCATCAGCATGGACGTGAGTGCTGCTGGATGTTAGTTGTTACAGCAGCTCACCCTGCTCTTCTTGGGCATTGGTATAAATGTTGCCCTTTTGAAGCAGGTGGCAACTTCTGACTGTGACAATGAGAGATTGAAAATGTCTTTGAGCACACCCACTAGTTGGTTGGCCAAGGTCTTCAGAGCCCTACCAGGTACACCATCAGGGCCTGTCGGCATGCTAGGGTTCTCTCTCTTGAAACATGTTCTGACGTCGGCCTCTGAGACAGAGATCACAAGGTCACCAGGTGCTGCAGGAATCCTCATAGCTGTAGTTTTATTATCCCTTTCAAAGCGAGCATGAAGGGCCGTCAGCTCATCTGGGAGTGCAGCACCACTGTCATTCACGATGTTATGTTTTGCTTTGTAGGAAGTAATGGCCTGCAAATCCTGCCAGAGTTGCTGTGCATCCAATTTCGCCTCTGACATCAATCAGAATTGTTCTTTTGGTTTTGAGATAGCCCTCTGTAAGTCCTACCTGGCTTTCTTGTATAGTTTTGGATCCCCAGGCTTGAATGCCACAGACCTAGCCCTAAGCAAACTACAAACCTTCTGGTTCATCAATGGCTTTTGATTCAGATATATACGGTATGTTCTCGTAGGCACACACTCATCCACACAGGTTTTAATGAAGTCAGTGATAACTGTGGCATATTCATTCTGACTCAAAGATGAATCCCTGAATATTGTCCAGCCCACCAACTCAAAGCAGTCCTGTAAGCAGTCCTCTGCCTCCTTTGTCCATACCTTCTAGGTCCTCTCTACTGGTAGTATGGTCTTCAGTCTCTGCCTGTACTCAGGGAGAAGAAGCACAGCCAGGTGACTAGACTTTCCAAAGTGTGGGTGCGGGATGTCATGGTAGGCGTTCTTTAGTGTCAGTAGAATGATGTTAGTGTTCATAATCTTGTTGATAATATCTGTATCTGCAATACTTTTAGTGATCTGTTCACTTTATTCAAAAATACAGAGCATTATAAGATAGCCATGATGAATCTGAAATGAGAGAGATTAATTTGGTATGTATCATACTACAGAAATTCAACTATGATCCTTAACCTGTCTGGGAGGCAGTCTGTGATGGTCCATAACTCTTGAGAACAAATGATTTGATGAATGAAGTAAAGGGTTTTTGGAGACTATAACATGTAGAAGAAAAATAGGGTTGTATTTGTGGCAGGCTGAAGACCAATGGGAGAAGTAAAGAAATTAGAAAGGAAACAGTGACTGGCAAATAGGAGAAAAATACTAGATCAAAAAGACATAATTTAGAAAGACTTTTATAACGAACAACTATAACCACAATTTCAGGGTTGGGTAACTTGAATAATTATGATGTTGTAAATACCTCTCTGAAATGCTTGCCCTTAGAAGTTGAGTCAGGCCTGGTCAGATCATGATGAGGATCATGTGATGTAGTAGGCTATACTTGCCAACAGAGGCTGCTCTCAGCTCAGCACAATCATCACGGCTGTCTGGGGCTGCTTTCTTGCTCTCTCCCAGTTCCTATCCCCTATTTCTACCTTGCACATTGTCCTATCAGAAGACAAAGGCACACAGATCAAGGCAGAGCAAATCAAAAGAATGAACCAGGTAATAAACATACATAAAACATGAAGCCTTGAAAGAAAAGGAAACTAAGTAAGATATTAGCCACTTTCAGAAGGTGTCTGATAACAACATCGTTATCAATTTGCGTGTGGGAATTAAAATCAAAAGACTGCCAATGTTGGAAGTACAAAGCAGAAAATATCAGCCTGAAATACTATTAGAGCTTATGGGGTTGCACATAATGTATAGGCTGGACTGAGAATTGTGTCATGGATGGGAGACAGAGAGTTGGAAAAGATAGGTTATGTTTGATTGAGAGGCCGTGACTGGTGGTATTCCACAGGGATCAGTACCAGGGGGGGCCCCAACTGTTTTCAATTTATCAATAATTCAGATTAAGGAGCTGACTGTAGCATATCCAAAGCTACTCATGTTACAAAGCTGGGTGGCAATCAGAGTTGTGAGGAGGAAGCAGAAAGACTTCAGGGTGGCGTGGATACAGACATGACAGGTAAAATGTTATGTGGAAATATGTAAGATCACAGAAAAAAAGCTGAAAAGAAGTTTTACTTTAATTGGTGAGATTTTAGAAGGTATTGTATTCAGAGGACAAGAGTTATCTTTTTAGATGGATTTCTGAAGACTAAAGTACAGATACAACAAAATGTCAGGTGGGCTGTTGGGCTTTATTGCAAGGGCATTTGAGTACAAGAGCAAAGATGCCTATATGGCAAGACTGTACCAGGCATGGTCATCCTACCTATGGAATGATAAACTGCTGTCCTGGAGGGCAAAGTAGGCTTCCTCAGGAATGTTCCTTCCATCATAAGACCTGAAGTGAGACAATGATTATCTCCAACCAGAAAAAGTCTTATCATATACCCTTGATTTTCATCACCATTACCACCAGCAAGTCCCCCACCATCAACATCCTGAGATCTCCATTGACTAGGAACTCAAATAAATAACTTTGTTACAAAAGCAGGTCAGACGCTGGCTCCTTTGTGGTGAATGACTCATTTCCTGATACCCCAATGCTTCAAAGCCTTTTTGCCATCTACAAGGCACGGCAAATAGAACAGAATGGCAAAAAGATAGAATGCTCCCACCTTACCCTGATGACAGCAAAGGCAATAATTCTCATGAAGGTCCATAGTACCTAGGACAAAACAGCCTACTTGGTTGTCATCCCATCTACCACGAAAGGTTCTCAATTCTTCCACCACCACTACCCAGTCATGCAATCTGTACCATCTACAAAATGCACTTCTAATTACTCCCTTAATGTTCTTTGACAGTATCTCCTCAACCAAGGAGATACTGTCAAATAACTTTTACCACCAAGAACTATAATGGTACAAGAGGATATGCAAAAACATGACATCCTGCAGGTTGCACACCATCCCGATCTGGAGACTTGCTTGCCCTTTATTACTGTTGACTCTAAATCATGTAGCTCCTTACCCAACTGTATATTGGGAGAACCTTCACCAGAAAAATTGGAGAGGTTTGATAAGGTGCTTTGCTGCTACCTCCTCAAGGACAGCTAGGGATGTGCAATAAATGCTGGTCTTTCTAGTGATGCCAAGATCCTGGAAAATGAATAAATAAAAATTACTTCGTGTTGCACTTTGGGATGACAAATTTAAGAAAGTATACAATAAATGGCAGAACCTTTAGGAGCACTGATGTACAGAAGGATTTAAGATCCATTGCTTCTGAAAGTGACAATGCAATTGGATGGGGTGGTGAAGAAAGCAGATGGTATCTTTTTCCTCATTGGCTGGGGTGTTGCAGTGGTATAAAGTACTGGTCAGGCTACATTTGAGGTATTGCATTCAATTCTGGTGGCTATATTACAGGAAAAATGTGGAGGCTTAGGAGAGAGCACAGTTGTTCAGGTTTGCTCAATTTTTCCTTACAGCTAAGTACTCTCAAATCCAGGATGTTGCCTGGATTAGAGAGCATTTAACTATAAAGGAAAGTTGGACAAACTTTGAATCTCTGGATTGTCGGAGACTGAGAGGAGAGTATTAGAAGTTTATATAATTCTCAGAGGCTTAGACAAGGTTGGTAGTCAGAGTCTTTTTCCCTGGAATGGAAATGCCCAGTGCGAGAGAGGGTAGCATTGGATTAAAGGCTTTATATGCCAAATTTTTCTTACACAGAATGTAATGTTTGTCTGGAACACACTATTAGGGGAGGTGGTGGAGTAGATACGATAGCAACATTTAATAGGCATTTAGACAGGTACATGAACAAGCAGGAATTAAGGGATTGTAGAACACATGAGGACAGATGTGCATTCTTAACTGGCATCACTATTGGTGTAGCTGTGATGGACCAAAGGGCCCATTCTGTCATGGTCCCTTTTGGCAATTCTCCATCTTGCTATTACCTCCTTAATTGGGCCTTAATCCTCTCGTCTGATTTCCAATCATTCCCAGTTCCACTAATTACAACACACCTGGTTCCCATTAGCAAACATAGGACAAAACTCGGGCCTCACAGCCATGCTTTGCTGGTTCGTTGGTTGACTCTAGTGTGAGTAAACCTTGTTTCCTGATTCCTTGTGACTGTCAGTTCTAAGCTCAGCATCATTTCCTGGATACTCTATATAAACCTTGTCTCTGTGTAAAGACTCTCCTGGATACTGGTTCCCCTTTTGTGGCGGTGCTAACGCCTCACGACTCTGCCTCCGCGCCTGTGTCCTGCACTTGGGTTCATCCTCAGCCTCGTCCTTGCAACAGAATGAATTGGTCAAGCATGAACCCAGCGGACATGGACCTCCTGCAACAGGCCCTTGCTGCCCAGGGCTACCTACTGGGCGCCCTTGACCAACTGCTCAGAGAGGTCACAGAAAACCTTCGTGCGCTGTCCATGAATGTGAGGAAGGTCGGTGAGCAGGGTGACTGGGTATCTGCTTCCCTTACTCCGTACCTTCCAAGAACCCTGACTGACCAAACCACACAGCCTAGGATGGCTACGCCCCCTGGATCGGCAACACAATCCCCTTCAGAGCCATACGTACCCAAACCAGAACCCTACGTTGGGGACCTAGGGAAGTGCAAGGCCTTCTTATTACAATGCTCTTTGGTCTTTGAGCAACAGCCACGTCCGTACACCATGGACAGATCAAAGATTGCATACATCATGGGGCTGTTACGAGGGCATGTCTTGGCATGGGCCACCGCGATCTGGGACAACCGACCAGAGATCTGTTTCTCCTTCCCCTCCTTTGTCTCTGAAATGAGGAAGGTCTTTGAACAGCCCATTCACGGTAAGGACACCGCTAAGTGCTTGCTAACTCTCTGTCAGGGTTCGCGAAGCGTAGCAAGATACTCCATCAAGTTCCGAACATTAGCGGCCAACTCTGGGTGGAATGACGAGGCACTACGGAAGGTGTTCCGACAGGGCCTCTCAGACATGGTAAAAGATGAACTAGCAGCGAGGGATGACGCGGACAGCCTGGACTCACTGATCTCTCCAGCCACCAGGCTCGATAATCGACTTCAAGAGCGTCTGAGAGAAAAGACCAGTCGCCCTGCTCCTCGGGTCAGCCCATGTCCCACCTTACCACCTTCAGCCAACCTCCCTTCCCCAGTCACTCCAAGTATAGCTCCTGCTCCGACCGTCCCCACTACCCTGGGGGAGGAACCGATGCAGCTAGGATGGAACCGTCTCTTCCCTGCTGAACGACTTCGGAGGCGGAGAGATGGGGATTGTTACTATTGTGGCCAGCCGGGACATTTCCGGGATACCTGTCCTCTGCGGCCAAAAGGGACGGCTCACCGGTGGAAAGGGGGACCCTGATAAGCCGGACGACACTCCCATCAGTCCCCCAGACCCGGGTGCAGATCCCGGCTACTGTGAATTATCAACAACAGTCCCTGTCCCTATCGGCCTTGGTGGATTCCAGGGCCGAGGAAAATCTGCTGGACGAGGCCATAGCATCCCGGGCCGGAATACCTCAGGAGCTGTTAAGTACCCCTCTGGAGGCTCGGGCGCTGGATGGAAAACTGCTGGCTCGGGTTACCCACTGTACGTCACCCCTGACCTTGATTTTGTCCGGAAACCAACGAGAGGAGGTATGATTTAATCTTATCCATTCTCCTCAAGCCCCTGTAGTTCTAGGATATCCCTGGCTGAGCCACCACAACCCCTACATTGACTGGTCTACCGGGAGGGTAGCCAGCTGGAGCACGTTTTGCCACGCCACCTGTCTGCTGTCGGCTCCATCCCCTAGGGAGGCTACCGCGACCCCGCCTGTCATGAAACCCCTTGACTTGTCCGGAGTCCTCGTAGAATACCATGACCTGGGACAGGTACTCGGCAAACAATGGGCTCTTTCCCTGCCTCCGCACCGCCCCTATGATTGTGCTATCAACCTTCTCCCCGAGGCCTCGTTACCCACCAGTTGTCTTTATAACTTATCCCGACCGGAGAGAGAGGCCATGGAGAAATACATTAGTGAGTCCCTCACAGTGGACATTATTCAACCTTCATCCTCCCCGGTGGGTGCCGGTTTCTTCTTTGTAGAGAAGGAGGATGGGTCGCTTCGTCCCTATATTGATTACCGAGGCCTAAAACAATATAACAGTTAAAAATAAGTACCCATTACCCCTCATTAACTCGGCATTTGAACCACTTCACCGAGCCACCATGTTCTCCAAGTTGGACCTTCGTAGCACCTACCATCTCATCAGGATGGAGGAGAGAGCTGAGTGGAAGACGGCCTTTAATACACCTTTGGGCCACTTTGAATACTTGGTCATGCCGTTTGGCCTCACCAATGCCCCCGGCCGTTTTTCAAGCCCAAATCAGTGATGTACTGAGGGACTTTATTAATCGCTTCATGTTCGTCTACCTAGATGATATCTTAATATTTTCTGGCAGCCCCCAGAAACACATTCACCATGTCTGTCTCGTCCTCCAGAGACTGGGAGAACAAGTTATTTGTGAAGGTGGAGAAATGTGAGCTCCACGTCCCTTTGGTCAGCTTCCTGGGCTACATCATTGAGATTGGGCAGGTCCTGAGAAGATCCGGGTGGTGGAAGAATGGGCCAGACCCAGGACCCGCAAGCAACTTCAGTGGTTTTTGGGGTTTGCAGACTTTTATCGCTGATTTATCAGGGATTACAGTCGGGTGGCGGCACCCCTTACCCAACTTACCTCGCCTACCACACCTTTTTGTTGGGAACCCGAGGCTGATTCGGCATTCACTGACCTGAAGAGGCTGTTCACAAACGCTCCCATCCTGGTCCAACCGGACCCCTCATTGTTGAGGTTGACGCCTCCGACTCCGGGGTAGGAGCAGTCCTGTCCCAAGGATCAACTCCAGTCGAAAAGCTTCATCCCTGTGCCTTCTTTTCTGGTCGGCTGTCCCCCGCCGAGTGGAATTACGACGTGGGGAATCGGGAGCTACTGGCAGTCAAGCTAGCATTGAAGGAGTGGAGACACTGGCTGGGTGGGGGGGAAACACCCATTTATCATTTGGACTGATCATATATTCAGACCGCCAAACGTTTGAACTCCCGCCAGGCCCGTTGGGCATTACTTTTTGGATAGTTCAAGTTTTCCCTCACATACCGTCCAGGATCCAAGAATGGGAAACCTGACACACTCTCCCGCCAATACAGCTCCAAGGAGGACACTTCCAGCCCAGAGACTATCCTCCCACCATCCTGTGTGGTGGCCGCCCTCACTTGGGAGATTGAGTCCATAGTAAAGGAAGCCCAATGGGTTGACCCTGACCCCGGCAATGGACCTGCCGATCGCCTTTTTGTGCCTGATTCCGTCAGATCTCAGGTTCTCCGGTAAGGGCACACATCTCGGTTCGCCTGCCACCCTGGGAGTGAGCAGGCCCTGGCTCTCCTGAAGAGACACTTTTGGTGGCCTTCCGTGGAGGCAGATACCCGTTTCTAAGTCTCTGAATGTTCCGTCTATGCCCGTGGAAAAGCCTCCCATCAGCCACCTGTGGGACGACTTCATCCCCTACCTGTCCCTGGTCGTCCTTGGTCAAACATCGCCCTAGATTTCATCACCGGTCTACCCCCTTCACATGGAAGCACCACCGTACTCACCGTGGTAGACGGTTCTCCAAGATGGTGCATTTTGTAGCCCTCCCTAAACTCCCTTCTGTTCAGGAAACTGCAGACCTTCTTGTCCGCCACGTCTTCCGCCTCCACGGAATCCCCGCGGACATCGTCTCCGATCAAGGTCCCCAATTGATCTCACAGGAATGGAAGGCCTTCTGTCAAGCCTTAGGTGCCTCGGTCAGCCTGTCATCCAGCTTCCACCCACAGACGAACGGGAAAATGGAACAGGTCAGCCAGGACTTGGAGGTCATGCTACGTTGTATTACAACCATCTACCTGGAGTGACCACCTCACGTGGGTTGAGT
Organism: Mobula hypostoma; assembly: GCF_963921235.1. Lineage (NCBI taxonomy): Eukaryota > Metazoa > Chordata > Chondrichthyes > Myliobatiformes > Myliobatidae > Mobula > Mobula hypostoma. The sequence goes on along the minus strand of NC_086120.1, from coordinate 14,476,878 downwards.
ATGCCCAGAGCTCTCAGGTTAGTACTGCCATCGGAAGGTCTCCCTTTCAGTGCTCCCTTGGGTACTAACCCCCGCTGTTCCCCATGCAAGAAGAGGAGATTGCGGCGCCATCTGTTCAGGCCCATATCGATCGGTGCCGCAAGGTTTGGGAGGACACATGCACGGCCCTGCTCAGATCAGCCGATCACAAGAGGAGGATTGCCGACCGACACCGGACTCCTGCGCCTGAGTATTGACCTGGGCAGATGGTGTGGCTTTCATCCAAAGACATCCCTCTCAAAAATGAGCCTGAGAAACTCATCCCTCGCTTCCTGGGACCTTTCAAGGTCAAAAGTATCATCAATCCCACAGCAGTCTGACTTAAAGTACCAAGATCTATGCACATCCACCCTACTTTTCATGTTTCCCGATTAAAACCAGTTTCCGTCAGCCCCTTGTGTCCTCCGACGAAACTCCTCCACCTGCCCCGATCATCGACAACCATCCGGCGTACACCGTCCAGCGGCTACTAGATGTGCGCTGTTGGGGCAGGGGCCTCCAATACCTGGTCGACTGGGAAGGGTACGGCACAGAGGAGCGTTCCTGGGCTCCCTGCTCCTTCATCCTGGACCCTTCCCTTATCCAAGACTTCTATCGGGACCATCCGGACAAGCCTGGAGGTTCCCTTTGAGGGGGGGGGGGGAAACTACCATGGTCCTGTCCGGCAATTCCCCATCTTGCTATTACCTCATAATTGGTTTTTAATCCCCTCATCTGATTTCCAATCATTCCCAGTTCCACTAATTACTGCACACCTTGTTCCTATTAGTGAACATAGGACAAAACTCGGGCCGCACAGCCATGCTTTGCCAGTTCGTTGGTTAACTCTAGTGTGAATAAACCTTGTTTCCTGATTCCTTGGGACTGTCAGTTCTAAGCTCTGCATCATTTCCTGGATACTCTACGTAAACCTTGTCTCCTCGTAAAGACTCTCCTGGATACTGGTTCCCCGTTCGTGGCGGTGCTAACGCCTCACGACTCTGCCTCCGCGCCTGTGCCCTGCACCTGGGTTCATCCTCAGCCTCGTCCTTGCAACACATTCCTGTATTGTAATGTTCTATATTCTATGAACTAACACCGAAGTGAAGTTATCCATATACCTCATAGACATTACAGCCAAAGCAGCCAGGGATTTGTTCGGGAGACTTTTTTCTTGTTAACAGAGGCTGAAAGGGTAACATTTTTTGCTTCAAATTCTTTAGACTCCAGTGACTCATATCAGCCTTCCCTTCAGCAGTATTTCCTGCAGAAGAGGGGGTGCTTTGCATTATCTGAAGGCATGAGTCAGATGTGAGTGTATAAGCTGACTGTAAAGTTTCTTGGAATTTTATTTTATTTTCTCCCTAATCATTAATTACCCAACAGATTAATTAGCTTTTCTTTGATCATTCTTATTTTCATTTACTTATGAACATAGCTAAGAAGAAAAACGTAAAGAATGTCGATGTTTGCTTAAACTCCTCTGTTTCCTCCCTGCTCCTGTGTTCAGGAGGCCAACCTTTACTTTCTGAAAGCTCCAAAGCAATTCTGGAGGATTGGCATAACTCCAACATCATTTTGGGGTAGAATTACTTTCAATCTGTGGTCAAAGTTTAATGTTAACACTTTTAAATTCTATATGGTCAGCCATATTCTCAAGTCAATTTCTGCCTTTCATATATTGTTACTTGCAAAAGTATAGTTAAATCAAGCTAGAAAGGATACAATCGGGAAAAATATTGATCAAGGCTTGAATCTTGGCCATTCCTTTGTTGTTGGAAAATTATCCTCTCTGGAGCTTTAACAACTTGGGCTACAAAGTAATGCAAAGTATTTAGGAACTGGACGAGTATTTTGCATCAGTCTTCACTGAGGAAGACATCAGCAGTATACCGGACACTCAAGGGTGTCAGGGAAGAGAAGTGTGCGCAGTCACAATTATGATAGAGAAAGTATTCAGGAAATTGAATAGTCTAAGGGTAGATAAATCTCCCGGACCAGATGGAACGCACCCTCATGTTCTGAAGGAAGTAGCTGTGGAGATTGTGGAGGCATTAGCAATGATCGTTCAAAAGTCAATAGATTCTGGCATGGTTCCAGAGGACTGGAAGATTGCAAATGTCTCTCTGCTATTTAAGAAGGGGGCAAGGAAGCAAAAAGGAAATTATAGACCTGTTAGCTTGACATCGGTGGCTGGGAAGTTGTTGGAGTCGATTGTCAAGGATGAGGTTACGGAGTACCTGGAGGCATATGACAAAATAGGCAGAACTCAGCATAGTTTCCTTAAAGGAAAATCCTGCCTGACAAACCTATTGCAATTTTTTGAGGAAATTACAATTAGGCCAGACAAGGGAGATGCAGTGGATGTTGTATATTTGGAGTTTCAGAAGGCCTTTGACAAGGTGCCACACACGAGGCTGCTTAACAAGATAAGAGCCCATGGAAGTACGGGAAACTTACATACGTGGATAGAGCGTTGGCTGATTGGCAGGAAGCAGAGTGGGAATAAAGGGATCCTATTCTAGTTGGCTGCTGGTTACCAGTGGTGTTCCACAGGGGTCCATGTTGGGGCCGCTTCTTTTTACATTGTACATCAACAATTTGGTTTATAGAATAGATGGCTTTGTGGCTAAGTTTGCTGGTGATACAAAGGCAGGTGGAGGGGCCGGTAGTGCTGAGGAAACAGTCTGCAGAGAGACTTGGATAGATTGGAAGAATGGGCAGAGAAGTGGCAAATGAAGTACAATGTTGGAAAGTGTATGGTTATGCACTTTAGAGAATTCAAAGTTCTGAGATGCAACGGGACTTGGGAGTCCTTGTGCAGGATACCCTTAAGGTTAACCTCCAGGTTGAGTCAGTAGTGAAGAAGGTGAATGCAATGTTGGCATTCATTTCCAGAGGAATAGAGTATAGGAGCAGGGATGTGATGTTAAGGCTCTATAAGGCACTGGTAAGACCCCACTTGGAGTACTGTGGGCAGTTTTGGGCTCCTTATTTAAGAAAGGATGTGCTGATGTTGAAGAGGGTTCAGAGAAGCTTCACTAGAATGATTCCGGGAATGAGAGGGTTAACATATGAGGAACGTTTGTCTGCTCTTGGACTGTACTCTTTGGAGTTTAGAAGAATGAGGGGAGACCCCATAGGAACATTTTGAATGTTGAAAGGCATGGTCAGAGTGGATGTGGCAAAGTTGTTTCCCATGATGGGGGAGTCTAGTACGAGAGGGCATGACTTGAGGATTGAAGGGCGCCCATTCAGAACAGAAATGCGAAGAAATTTTTTTAGCCAAAGGTTGGTGAATCTATGAAATTTGTTGCCACAGGCAGCAGTGCAGGTCAAGTCATTGGGTATATTTAAGGCAGAGATTGATAGGTATCTGAGTAGCCAGGGCATCAAAAGTTATGATGAGAAGGCGGGGGAGTGGGACTAAATGGGAGAATGGATCAGCTCATGATAAAATGGTGGAGCAGACTCAATGGGCCGAATGGTCGACTTCTGCTCCTTTGTCTTACGGTCTTATGGTCTTATGGAAACAACCTCTGATCATTTCTGACATTTGGGGGAATTGCATTTGGATCTTAATCGTGAAGTTTGGATCCCGATTAAGATCTGCAATCTTTTACCTTTGTTAAAGGCCAAAATAAAAGGACAGAATTAGAACAAGTGATACACACTCTATGTGATTGACATTCTTTCTATCTGGAATAATGAATGCAAAAGAAAAGAGTTTAACTCTTTTTGTGACAGAGGAGCTTTTGGTTATAAATAGAAAGAAACAAGTAAATAATTATCTGGGCCTTCAGAAATGTGGGTGAGCCAGTCAGTCATTTCTTGTAATACTTTGACTCAGTATGCCCAAGGCATTTCTGTGCACTTCCGGATGTCTTGCGTTGAGTATCGCACTTGAATTTTCCTCTTGGGGTATACTAAGCTGTACTGTTCCCTCGGGGCAAGTTTTGCTCATGATAATTTCAGGATCGGGCAGCAATAAGGTTATGAGATTGATTTTAACAGGTAAGGATAAGTGATGCCCAGATTGGATACATTTTCAATATGATGTTGTAGAACTCAGTCAAAGAAGGGAATGGTTGTGCCAGTTTATCAGAGGGTCTTACTGCGGCCCTACTTCAGAGGCTTATTAGTGCAGTTCGCACAGCCACTTCCTCACAGACCTGCATGCTAGGACTGATGTGTTCCTATTTCACCGGCATAGCTGGCTTGTTGGCTACCCTCACCTGGTTTAGCCTGCCTGTTAACTGCTGTACTGTGGCATGGCTGAGGTCGCATGCAAACAGCTACTTGGAACCATACGTGAGAGCTGAGTGTCCAGAGGGGACTGAAAGTGAGTGAGCTGCCCCAGACAGACGTGACAAGCCCCTTCACTAGAGGTGCTACCCCTCCCTGGACACTTCATACACTCCTGATGGGAACATAGAGAGAATAAAATTGGTATCGATGGAGGATGAATGTTAATGTTCACCACAGAATGTGCAAGAGAGCCTATTGAGTGGGATCTCTTTATGCCTCTAAGAAGGAAGGTTGTAATTAGGGAGGTGCATGGGGAGAGGTGAGTGTTGGAGACTCTAGACGATAGTAAATAAAATGTTTTATCAACTTCAAAGTTCAAAGTACATTTATTATCAAAGTATGTATAACTTTTTTCGGCATTGATAGTTAAAACTTAGAATAGGTACTCACTGCATGATTGGTAGTTGGTGCTGGCTCTGAGGGTCCCTGAAAATCAGAGTCTGCCAGCACCAGCTACAGGAAAGAATCAAGCATGGTCTGAGGCAAGTGAGTATCATACAAGGATAGATTTCCTCTTGTCCTCACCTACCACCCTATGAGCCTTGGCATCCAACAAATCATTCTCCATAATTTCTGCCATCTTCAACAGCATCCTAACACAACACATTTTACCCCCTCCCCCTACCCTCTTCAGGGCTCACTCCCTCCATGATCACCTGGTTCATTTTTCCCTCCCCACTAATCTTCCTCCTGGTGCAAGTGACAGAAATTCAACTCCACTCGGGGCCCCTAGCAAGCCCTTACAGGTGAGGCAACATTTCACCTGCGAATCTGTTGGGGTCTTCTACTGCATGCGGTGCTCGTGATGTGGCCTGCCCCACATGGGTGAGACCCGGCTTTGTTGAGGCCTCTGATCCATCTGTCAACAATTTCCTGATGGTCTGCCATTTTAATTCCTATCCCCATTCCCATCCTAACATGTCAGTCCATGGCCTTCTCCTTTGCCACGATGAGGCCACTCTCAGGGTGGAGGAGCAACACCTCATATTCCATCTAGGTCATGTCCAACCTGATGGCATGAACATCGATTTTTCTTTCTGGTAATTTTTTCCCCCTCTCCCTTCACTCTTCTTCTATCCACCACTCTGGCTTCTTAACTCTTCTCCTCACCTACTTAACACCTCCCCTTGGTGTCCTTCCTTCTTCCCTTTCTCCCATAGTCCACTGTCCTCTCCTCTCCTCTCCTATCAGATTCCTTCTTCTCTGGCCCTTTTCCTTTCCCACCCACCCATCATCACCTATCACCTTCTAGCTAGTCCTCCTTCCTCTCCTCTCCCCATCCTTTTATTCTGGCACCTTTCCCCCTTCCCTTCCAGTCCTGAAGAGGGGTCTCAGCCTGAAATGTCAACTGTTTATTCATTTCCATTGATGCTGCCCGACCTGCTGAGTTCATCCAGCATTTTGAGTTGTTTGCTCTGAGTTTCCAGCATCCGCAGAATCTCTTGTGTTTACTGTATCTTGTGGCCTCCATTCCCTCTGCTGCTGTGTTCATTCTCATCACCTCTGAAGGCCTACACCTCATAGTAAAATTCTGTGTGGAAATCAAACGTCTTGTGACTGGAAATTATTTTTAAATGTCAGGATTTACATCAGTTATGTTGGAATTGATGGCCACACCTATCATTATGGTTCATATTTTACACTAAATAGTTTAGGAAATGGTAATGAGAATGACCTCTGAGCTGTTCTTTGTTTCTTGTGCATCTTACTCATTTCCTTCAATTTAATTAAGACCATAAGACATAAGAGCAGAATTAGGCCACCTGGCCCATCGAGTCTGCTTTGCCATTCAATCATGGCTGATCCTTTTTCCCATCTCCTCCTCACCACCAGTTCCCACCCTTCTCCCCGTAACCATTGATGCCATGTCCAATCAAGAACCTTAAAATTATGCTCAGTCAAATTCTATTGCCATGTCACTTTCAGTATTGTTTAATATCCAGCCTAGTCTAATCCCTCTCTTCCCTCATTCCTCACACCATTTTAATCCCACTCTTCCTTGGATCCAGCACCTTTTGGCATCCCACCATCTCACTCACAGTCTGCATCTTCAATTTCCCACACAATCCCATTTTCTCCTCGCTCTCTGTGCCCTTCGATACCTAACTCTTCTCACATCCTACACCCTTCAATAACCCCTCCTGTCTAATCTCTCTCTTGCACACACCCTTCACCCTTCAATATCCCACTGGGGATCACTGCTCTTGTTGAGATGCATTGGTGACCAGGACATGCATTTGCAGGAAAATATTTCAGTTTGCTGATGGCAAGAAACTCGAAAATGTGGCAAAGTAATGTTGCTGCACCCTTCAGAAAGCCATAGGCAGATTGACCAAATGGGCAGATATGAGGTGACCTCTTGATAGGAAGCATGAAGACTGGCAGTATTACCTATCACATCCACAGACTCTGCCGTAGGGTCTGGGCACCTTGGCAGGCAGATAGCTGAAACGTGCTGTGACTATGCACATTACAGCAAATCAGGGTTTATTTGTGGTTGTATTTAACCCCTTCCTTTTGTTTCAGTCTTGTCAAGTCTTGACTGAAGCACACTGAAGACAACACTCCCAGCTTACCTCAGTCCAGGAAAGATTGACGCTACAAAGATGCAGTATTAGCTTAGACACAAACAAGAGAAGATTTGCAGATTTTGGAAATCCGAGCAACACACATAAGATACAAGGTTTCAGCCCGAAATATTGACTGTACTTTTTTTCCATAGATGCTGCCCGGCCTGCTGAGTTCTTCCAGTATTAGCTTAGTACTAAGTTACTGCTCTTCTTCTGAACCTTGCTGACAATGTTAGATTTTAGATTCAGAACTTTCAGTTTGTGGCCCTGACCTAACTATGCAGTTTGATCCTTTCCATTTCTCTGTTGCCTTTTCTCCACTTTTGTTTCTAATTTGCACAGAGGGAAATTCATCCTGAGTCTCCTGTGGATTAATATCTGCACTGGAATGCATCCTGTTATGGAGTGTGACAACCTGCTGAACTTTGAAGAATGGCTGAAAATCACCGTGATTTCTGATCTAGTTTCATAACCTGCTTCCTTAATACCAACTTCACCATTCAAACTGATCCATCTCTCTCCATCTATGGTACCGTGCAAAAGTCTTCGGCAGATATGCAGAGGTTTGGTGCCTAAGACTTCTGCACAGTACCATATTTGTCGATGTGGAGCAGAGAGCGAGCTTGTAAATCTTGTGGGAGCAAAGGCTGTTAGGAATGGCGAAGATGGAGCACTGGGAGAGGGGTGTGGGACAGATGGCAGAGAAGGAATGCCAGGGGTAGTGCAGGTGCAGACACACCCAAGCCTGAGTCACCTGGCAATGTCATTTGATTCCAAACAATTAGTTTATTGATCATTTCAGAATGTCTCTCTAGTGTTTCCTGCTCCCTCTCCCTTCCTTTTCCCATTTCTTAACCATGATTCCTCTCTCCCTGTCCCCTCCCCACTCTCAGTCCATAATAGAGACCTGCATCAGAATCAGGTTTATCATCATTCACACATGTCATGAAATTTGTTTTTCTTAAGGCAGCAGTACAGTGCGATACATAAAATTACTACAGTACTGTGCAAAAGTCTGAGGCTAGCTACATACAATATTTGTGTCTAAGATGTTTACACAGTACAATACTGTCAGTGTGTTCATAGCGAAATAGTACATTATTCCATTGTTCTTCATAACTTGTTCAAAGTAAAAACTGTACACCATTATCTGATACTTCTTCCATGAGGCCATGAGGGCAAAGCTAATTCCTCTGTCATGCATTCTATGAAGGTGAACAACCACATATCCTTCACTTCTAACCACTTCAAATGGCTATCAATTAATACTAAAACATTCTCTATCTTTTTTGCAATTTTTGATGGAAAATGGCTTTGTAGCTCATTTTCACTTCTACCACGAAGTGATACTTCAGAAAGTTGTCCTCTACAATCCTTGCATACTGAACCTCTACCAATAAGTTTGTCTATACCTTTGTATAAAGCAGGCCAGTAAATAAACCCTTCAGCCACTGCCGTCACGTGTTCTGCACTTTCAATAATTTCCCTTTGGTATCACCAACTTGTGCTCTCATTTGATGTGTCCTTGTCTGGTAAACAATTCATTTGTGTGTGAAAGAAGAGTGAATAGTGTGAAGAAATAACAAATATCTTTGTTCAGACCTGTGTCTGAGTCCATCCATCATCCAAACTGTGTTCATACTTTGCCTCAAAATCAGGTCCTTTTGAGAAGTACAGTTTATCTCCACTGCAGTGATGTGGAAATCATCTTCAGCCACCCACAGGATATCAAACATATTTTCAATACCCAGTATGGACTCTTCATGTTTAGTCTGGACATGACATATCACAGTGTTCTAGTTGTTCTATGCTCAATGGGATAGTCAAGTTGAAATAGGAGAATGGCCCATTCCTTCACTTTTGACTTTGCCATTTAGGAAGGAGCAGGCTTCAGTCTCAAATGATCAGTAAAGGGCAAGAACTGATGAATCCTATAGCTCCAAATGTTATTACTTACCCCTCCTTCTAGATCTGAGCTCCTCACGGCCACAGTCTAACATGGTTAATTCCCTATAGTAAGGATTCCAAACAAGTTTTAATATATAGTTGGTGCCATATAAAACCAAAAAGAACTTGCTAATGAGGTTTTACTTGCATAGATCCCTTTATTGATTCACCATTTTCTGAGTATGTCTTTCATTAATAGTTGGCAAAACAGGGTGAATAATGTAACAAGCTTGAATAGTGTATTATACCTAGAGATAACTGGAACTCAATTCTACTTTAGTGATGACCTCACTTTCCTTGTGAAATTTTCATCTACTCTTAGCCTGAAATCCTACACAGAGTCACATTTTCTCGTTCATAATCTGACTTACGCAGATGACACATTCCTCAAGTATACATTTTCCTTACCGTAGCAATGTCAATCAGTATATAACTTCTACAAACAACAGTGGAATCCTGTATCACCTTATCCATATCTTGCTGCAAGATCTATTTGTTAAGTATTTGGTATGTGATAGCTTGGTTGATGAGTACAACTTCATGTGGGTGTAAGCTGTCACGCAGTGTTGAGTTTCTTAGTTTACAATAAACTGGGTGTATGTACTATGTACTTCACAGGTCTGATTTAACATAACTTCATCCCTTCCAATAAAACCTATCATTCTTGAGAATGTAGACAGATGGTGTTGCTTATCACCCGCTGCTCTTGTTAAGGGTCTTATCTGCCTTGGGTACTACTGTGATGAGACCCTTTCACTAATACCTCACGCTGTTTCAGTTTGTTCAGCTCTTCTTCCAGCTGTGTTCTTGCATTAAGGAAGTGGAAACAAAAAAAAACTGCAGATAATGGAAACCTAAAACAAAGAAGTTCAGACAAAGAATCACCATCCTGAAATATCAATTTTCTCTTGTCCCACAGAGGTAATCTGACCTGCTGAGTATTTCCAACATGTTATTTTTTGTTTTTATTTCAGGTTCTGACAGATTCGTCATTACCTATTTCGATATCAAGAATGCCTGCTGTGCTATTCCATGCCCTCACTCTGGGAAGTCTGATCACCTGACTGTACTTCTACTCCCTGAGTATAGGCAGAGACTGAAGACTGCAGCACCAGTAGTGAGGACCAAGAGGGTATGGATAAGGGAAGCCCAGGAGCCCTTACAGGACTGCTTTGAATTGGTGGACTGGACTGCATTCAGGGATTCATCTTTGAATCTGTATGCTGCATTTGTTACCCACTTCATTAAAACCTGTGTGGAAGAGTATGTACCTACAAAGACTTACTGTACATTCCCAAACCAAAAGCCATGGAGAACCAGGAAGTATGTCATCTGCTGAAGGCTAGATAATTATAGTCATAGTCATAGTCATACTTTATTGATCCCAGGGGGAAATTGGTTTTCATTACAGTTGCACCATAAATAATAAATAGCCATAGAACCATAAATAGTTAAATAGTAATATGTAAATTATGCCAGTAAATTATGAAATAAATCCAGGACCAGCCTATCGGCCCAGGGTGTCTGACCTTCCACGGGAGAAGTTGTAAAGTTTGATGGCCACAGGCAGGAATGACATCCTATGACGTTCTGTGCTGCATCTTGGAGGAATGAGTCTCTGGCTGAATGTACTCCTGTGCCCACCCAGTAGATTATGTAGTGGATGGGAGACATTGTCCAAGATGGCATGCAACTTGGACAGCATCCTCTTTTCAGACACCACCGTGAGAGAGTCCAGGTCCATCCCCACAACATCACTGGCCTTACGAATAAGTTTGTTGATTCTGTTGGTGTCTGCTACCCTCAGCCTGCTGCCCCAGCACACAACAGCAAACATGATCGCACTGGCCACCACAGACTTGTAGAACATCCTCAGCATTGTCCGGCAGATGTTAAAGGACCTCAGTCTCCTCAGGAAGTAGAGACGGTTCTTACCCTTCTTGTAGACAGCCTCAGTGTTCTTTGACCAGTCCAGTTTATTGTCAATTCGTGTCCCCAGGTATTTGTAATCCTCCACCATGTCCACACTGACTCCCTGGATGGAAACAGGGGTCACCGGTACCTTAGCTCTCCTCAGGTCTACCACCAGCTCCTTAGTCTTTTTCACATTAAGCTGCAGAGAATTCTGCTCACACCATGTGACAAAGTTTCCTACAGTAGCCCTGTACTCAACCTCATCTCCCTTGCTGATGCATCCAACTATGGCAGAGTCATCAGAAAACTTCTGAAGATGACAAGACTCTGTGCAGTAGTTGAAGTCCGAGGCGTAAATGGTGAAGAGAAAGGGAGACAAGACAGTCCCCTGTGGAGCCCCAGTGCTGCTGATCACTCTGTCGGACACACAGTGTTGCAAGCACATGTACTGTGGTCTGCCTGTCAGGTAATCAAGAATCCATGACACCAGGAAAGCATCCACCTGCATTGCTGTCAGCTTCTCCCCCAGCAGAGCAGGGCGGATGGTGTTGAACGCACTGGAGATGTCAAAAAACATGACCCTCACAGTGCACAGTGATCTGTGATATTCAAGTTTGGCAACCCAGATCTGTACCAGAAAACTGGGTATGATTTTAGGAGGGCTATTTCAAGGGCGAAGAGACAATTTCCAATGAGGTTGGAGGTGACATCGGTTGTATAACAACTCTGGTAGGGTTTGCAAGACATTACTTCCTACAAAGCGAAACCCAATAGCTTGAATGGCAGTAATGCTTCACTACCAGATGAGCTCAATGCCTTCTATGCCCGCTTTGAAAGGGAGACCACAACTACAGCTGTGAAGATCCCTGCTACACCTGATAACCCTGTGATCTCCGTCTCAGAGGCCGATGATAGGCTGTCTTTAAAGAGGGTGAACCCTCGCAAGGCATGAGGTCTTGATGGAGTGCCTGGTATGGCTCTGAAAACCTGTGCCAACCAACTGGCAGGAGTATTCAAGGACATTTTCAACCTCTCACTGCTGTGGGTGAAAGTTCCCATTTGCTTCAAAAAGGCGACAATTATACCAGTGTTTAAGAAGAATGATGTGGGCTGCCTTAACGACTATCGCCCGGTAACACTCACATCTACAGCGATGAAATGCTTTGAGAGGCTGGCCGTGACTAGACTGAACTCCTGCCTCAGCAAGGACATGGACCCATTGCAATTTGTCTATCGGCACAATAGGTCAATGGTAGATGCAATCTCAATGCCTCTTCACATGGCCTTAGTCCACTTGGACAACACAACCACCTACGTCAGGATGCTGTTCATTGACTATAGCTCAGCATTTAATACCATCATTCCCACAATCCTGATGGAGAAGTTACAGAACCTGGGCCTCTGTACCTCCCTCTGCAACTGGATCCTTGACTTCCTAACTGGAAAACCGCAGTCTGTGTGGATTGATGATAACATATCCCCCTCGCTGACTATCAACACTGGTGCGCCTCAGGGATGTGTGCTTAGCCCACTGCTCTACTCTCTCTATACCCATGACTCTGTGGCTAGGCATGGCTACAAATACCATCTCTATATTTGCTGATGATACAACTGAGAATCTCAGATGGAGACAAGAGGGTGTACAGGAGTGAGATATGCCAACTAGTGGAGTGGTGTCACAGCAACAACCAGGCACTCAACGTCAGTAAGACAAAAGAGCTGATTGTGGACTTCAGGAAGGGTAAGACGAAGGAACACACACCAATCCTCACAGAGGGATCAGAAGTGGAGAGAGTGAGCAGTTTCAAGTTCCTGGGTGTCAAGATCTCTGAGGACCTAACCTGTTCCCAACATATCAATGTAGTTATAAAGAAGGCAAGACAGTGACTATAGTTCATTAGCAGTTTGAAGAGATTTAGTATGTCAAAAAATACACTCAAAAACTTCTATAGATGTACTGTGGAGAGCATTCTGACAGGCTGTATCACTGTCTGGTATGGGGTGGGGGGAGATACTGCACAGAACCGAAAGAAAATGCAGAGGGTTGTGTCACCAGGTTTGGATATGGCCCAAGTGCGGAGTGAGAGACACTGAAGCAGGTCGATAGTTCACAGATCTTAATGTGAACAGTGTTCAAGGGAAAATAAACAATAAACCAGGGCCATTAACTAAAACTCTCAAATGGAAAATGAAGCCTACACTGTGGCTGAAAAGAACAACTAATAACATGAATACCGCTAGTCTTCAGAGTCAGTTGACTTGACAGTCCAATTTCTCAGGCAAGGTGGAATGCAGCAGGCAGCAAAGCATTGCTGTGTCCAAGTCTCGACAAATACTATGAGGGCATGGATGGAGTTAAATACTATCACAATGAAAAAATAATTAGCTGACGTGTGCATATTTATGAGTGCCATAGCCAAAGCTGCTGCACTGCCGAATCCGTGGTTGGGGCAGGTTGTAAATTTAGTCAGCTCTATCTTGGGTACTACAAGGTACCCAGCACAGATTCATGGAGCTGTGTCTCAGAAAGGCAGTGTCCATTATTAAGGACCTCCAGCATCCAGGGCATGCCCTTTTCTCACTGATACCCAGTGTTTCTCACGAGTTACCGAAGCCTGAAAGCACACAGTCAGCAATTCAGGAACAGCTTCTTCCCCTCTGCCATCCGATTCCGAAATGGACATTGAACCCGTGAACACTACCTCACATTTTTTTAATGTATTATTTCTGTTTTTTGCACGATTTTTAATCTATTCAATATATGTATACTGTAATTGGTTTATTTATTATTATTATTGTTTTATTATTTTTTTCTTCTATATTATGTATAGCATTGAACTGCTGTTGCTAAGTTAACAACTTTCATGACACATGCCGGTGATAATAAACCTGATTCTGATTCTGGTATACTGTATATTTCAACTTGGTGCTCTTAAATTTTAATATGAGAATCCATATTTTCATACTGTTCCAGAAGCTTCTGTAAACATGGTGGTGATATGTTCACACTAATACGTAGTTCAAGTGCCCCCTCAACTCTCTCAGCCATCTTTATGCACTGTTTATAGTATTTAATACAGTAGTGGCATTCTTAGCAGATGAGTTTGCACTATATATACACTCATTACTGAGGCCCTCATTATAAGAGCATAAGACCATAAAACATAGGAGCAGAATTACGAACGAGAGAAAATCTGCAGATGCTGGCAATCTGAGCAACACACACCATATGCTGGATGAACGCAGCAGGCCAGGCAGCATCTATGAAAAAACGTACAGTCGACATTTTGGGCTGAAACCCTTCAGCAGCACTGGAGAAAATAAAAACTGAGGAATAGATTTAAAAGGTAGGGGGAGGGGAGAGTGGAGCACCAGGTGATAGGTGAAACGTGGAGGGGGAGGGATGATGTAAAGAGCTGAGAAGTTGATAGGTGAAAGAGACAGAAGGCCATGGAAGAAAGAAAAAGCGGGGGGAGAGGGAGTACCAGAGGGAGGCAGTGTGAGGGCAAGGAGATAAGGTGAGAGGGGGGAAAAGTGGATGGGAAATGATGAAGGTCGGGTGACGGGCATTACCAGAAGTTTGAGAAATCGATATTCATGCTATCAGCTTGAAGGCTACCCAAACGGACTATAAGGTGTTGTTTCGCTAACCTAAGTGTGGCCTCATCACAACAGTGGAGCAAGCCATGGATGGACTTATCGGAATGGGAATGGAAAGTGTAATTAAAATGGGTGGCCACTGGGAGATCCCACTGGTTCTGGTGGACGGAGCGTAGATGCTCGGCGAAGTGGGGATGGAGTTTTCAATTGAAGAAGGGGATGGTAGCCCCTTCTCTTAATTCCTCCATCCCTGCCACATCTGCCCTCAGGATGAGGCTTTTCATTCTAGAATGAAGGAGATGTCCTTTTTCAAAGAAAGGGGGTTCCCTTCCTCCACTACCAACACTGCCCTCAACCACCTCTCTTCCATTTCACGCATTTCTGCTCTTACCCTATCCTCCCGCAACCCTACCAGGGATAGGGTTCCTCTTGTCCTCACCTACCACCGCATTAGCCTCCATGAGCAGCACATAATTCTCCAAAACTTCTGCCACCTCCACGGGATCCCACCGCTAAGCACATCTTTCCCTTCCCCCAACTTTCTGCTTCCCACAGGGATTGCTCCCTACGCAACTCTCTTGTCCATTCGCCCCTCCCCACTGATCTCCTTCCTGGCACTTATCCTTGCAAGCAGAACAAATGCTACACCTGCTTCTACACCTCCTCCCTCACTACCACTCAGGGCCCTAAACAGACCTCCCAGGTGAGGCGACACTTCACGTGAGAGTCTGGTGTGGCCTCCTGTATAGTGGTGAGACCCGACGTAGATTAGGAGCCCGCTTTGCCGAGCATCTATGCTCTGTCCGCCGGAACAAATGGGATCTCCCAGTGGCCACCCATTTAATTTCACTTCCCATTCCCATTCCAATATGTCCCTCCATGGCCTCCTCCACTGTCATAATGAGGCCACACTTAGGTTGGAGAAACAACACTTTATATTCTGTTTGGTTAGCCCTCAACCTCATGGCATGAACATCGATTTCTCAAACTTCCAGTAATGCCTCACCTTCGCCATTTCACATCCCCTTTCCCTCTCTCACCTTATCTCCTTGATCACCCATCGCCTCTCTCTGGTGCTCCTCTCCCCTTTTCTTTCTCCCATGGCCTTCTGTCTCTTTCACCAATCAACTTCCCAGCTCTTTGCTTCATTCCTCCCCTCCAGATTTCACCTATCGCCTGGTGTTGCTCTCTCCCCTCCCCCACCTTTTAAATCTACTCCTCACAGGGCCGGATTAAGCGTGCAGGGCCTGTAGTATATGTTATAAAGGGGCCCTAAATTTTAAAAAATGCACCTAAGTATTAAAACATAAATTATTTACTTGCATAGTAAAGTAATTACATTTTTTCATTTGCTATACAGCCAGATAATACGACAAATGTCTGATACTTCAGTAATAGTATTAATTACATATAGGTATCAATTTCAATTGTCAAAAGTAACAAAACTACAATTTAAAAGTTAGATTTTCTGGATTTAGCATGAGCAAATTTGTTGATGATACTGGAAATGTCTATTTCACGCAGAGGTTCATGTTCAATGCTCATTAGAGTGAGATTGTTCAATCTGTTTTGACCCATGGTGATCCTTAGTTCATTCTTAATCCTTTTCAGTTATGAAAATGAGCGTTCTCCACTGCAGTTGGTAACCATGAGTGACAAATAGATGCGCAAGGCATTTTCTACATTTGGAAAACATGACTCCAAAGAATTGTCCGTTATCAGATGGACAACTGTAACTCTACCAGGTCTTGTTTGGCGCCAATACGAGAAGCATTAGGACGACGACACAGCCAGGAGCCAACACACGCCTGCACACACATACAGCACCGTGCAGCATGCAGCTCCCCCGACATGAAAACAACAGCGTTGTCAGATCGTCGTTGTTGTGGCGTGGATGAAATCACAGAGTGCTGCGCTACCGGAAGGTACAAGGCAGTTTCTTTATTCGGCAACACAAGGTTACAGCAGGCAGAGACCCGTGGCAGAACAGGTCTAACCACCTTGTGATTGAGGCTCGATATTTATTTGCTAAACATGAAGGACAAGTTCATAGTTACAAATATAGACAATTCTTTGAAGTTTTCACATCTTTTGATTAAATTATTCTACCGGTGCCAATATGCCTAAACTGACATTCATGGCCTTTAGGAATGCAAGTTAAAATCCATAATACATTATTTGGTATATTACGTGCTAACATAGAGGACCATTCATATTCAAAAAGCATAGATATGGTGTCCTCGCAACTACTGTACCCGTAAACTTAGCATTCTTGTCTCAGAGGCGCCAGAGATGCATTGTAACAAATGAAACTGGGTTCACAGTCTTAGGAAATGCATTGTTTATCACAAGTGTAGAGCAAAAGTGGACCCAAATGCAGGACACAAACACGTCTTGTAGGGTTAACTAAATAAAGTTTATTACTGTACTAGTTACAAGGAAAGCCATAACGCAAGGATAGAACAAAGAGAAATCAAGGAGAGATTTAGATTTGGATTATGAGGACAGTCGGTCCTTGTTTATCGGCATTTAGAAATGCATGCATGCATTAAAAAAATAATACAATGTTCCTCCAGAGTGATATCACAAAAAAAGACAAACCAAAGACAAATACTGACAAGACCACATAATTATAACATATAGTTACAGCAGTGCAAAGCAATACCATAATTTGATAAAGAGCAGACCATGGGAACGGTAAAAAAAAGTCTCAAAGTTCCGATCGTTTCCCGATAGTCCCCGATAGCAGGTGGCAGAAGGGAGAAACTCTCTCGGCCATAAACCACCAGGCACCGACAACTGTCGATGCATTGGAAGCACCCGACCACAGCCGACTCTAAGTCCGTCCGAAAACTTCAAGCCTCCGACTAGCCCTTTGACACCGAGCACCGAGCACCATCTCTGCTGAGCGCTTCGACCCCGTCCCGGCCGCCGAGCAACAAGCAAAGCCAAGGACTCGGGGCCTTCTGAGATTCTGGATCACACAGTAACAGTGGCAGCGAGAAAGGCATTTCAGAAGTTTCTCCAGATGTTCCTCCATTCTCTCATGTCTGTCTCCATTAAATCAGGATTGTGCCCAGCACCCTTCGTGACAGATTACAGATATCATTCACCGGAGTGGCAGCGCAAGCTGCATCGTGCCTCCATCTTTTCGCAAAGCGAAAGCGGGAATAAGCGTAATGGACTAGGACTCAGGCCCTGGACCTAGGCTGGGATGCAGGGTCTGGACTAGAATTTGGAACTTGGGAACCCAGACATGAACTAGGTACTAGGACCTTGGAGCTTGGACTCAGAACATGGCCCTTGGAGCTTGGAGTCAGAACACGGACCTTGGAGCCTGGACTTGGAACATGGACCTCGGAGCTTGGACTTGAACCGTGAAACCTGGACTTGGACACGAAGAGACAGTTCCCAACTCAGGGTAGTGGTAAACGGCCAGACCTACCCTGCAGAGGTGAGGTCACGAAGAAACAACTCCCAACTCAGGGTAGTGGCAGACGGCCGGGCCTACCCTGTAGAGGTGAGGACAAGAAACATTGAGCCAGGGCTCCTCCTTGGACACAGGACAGAGTCAGGACTCTTTTTGACACAGGGTCAGGGCTCTTCTAGGGCACAGGGCCAGGACCCCTTTTCAACACAGGACATGGAGACGGAGACCACATAATGATAGACAGTTCTTTATCTGGACACAAGTTTGCTCCAAGCAGCAGTGAGCTCTTGACTCACCCCGGCAGGTTAACTTTGACGGACCCAATCTGGCAAGGGAAGGCGGTTTGCTGGCACTTGCTTTGGGGAGGAGACTTAGTTTGCTCCGGCAAGATGACTTTGGTTTGCACTAGCTTCGTGACTTCATTAACGCTCTCGCGCCAAACGGCTGAAAGCCGGAGACTTATAAGCTGCCGGTTCAGTCGAGAGTAAATTGCTTTTAATCACCAAACCCGAGGGACATGGGAAAACAGGGAATTAAAGGGAAACAGGGAGACAACGGTCCCGATCGTAACACAAACAAAGGAAATTTAAAAGGAACCCGATTCGGACCATGACGTTGCTATGAACTCAATCCACAGTACTTTATCAAAGAACAGAAGACTGATGGCTGAAGTAATTTATTTAAGTGTAAATGAATCGTCTACCCAAAACTCATTCTTAACAGTCATGAGAATATGATGAGAATGTGAGATGCCGATTTCACCAGACTGCAGCTTGCAAGCATTTAGTACGGGTGGGGCACTCGAAAATGCAGGGCCCGTAGCATATGCTACTTTTGCTATTAGGTTAATCCAGCCCTGATTCCTCAGCTTGTTTTTCTCTGGTCCTGCCAAAGGGTCTTGGCCTGAAACGTTGACTGTACTTTTTCCCATGGATGCTGCCTGGCCTGCTGAGTTCCTCCAGCATTTTGTGTGTGCTGCTTGGAGCAGAATTAAGCCACTTAGCCCATCAAACCCTGCTCCACCATTCCATCATGGCTAACCTATTATTCCTCCTGACCCCATTCTCTTGCTTTCTCCCCAAAATCTTTGGCACCCTTACTAATCAAGAACCTGCCAACTTCCACTTTAAATATATTCAATGACTTGGCCTCCACAGCCATCTGTGGCAATGAATTTCACAGATTCACCACCTTCTGGCTAAATAACTTCCTCCTCATCTCTGTTCTAAAGGGACATACTTCTATACTGAAGTTGTGCCCTCTGGTCCTAGACCCCCATCCCCCACTATTGGAAACATCCTCTCCACATCCATAGTATCTAGACCTTTCAATGTTTGATAGGTTTCAATGAGATCCCCTCTCATTCTTCAAAATTCCAGCGAGTATAAGCCCAAAACCATTAAACGCTCCTCATCCATTAACCTTTTCATTCTGGGAATTATTCTCTTGAACTTCATCTGGGTGCTCTCCAACGCCAGTACATCCTTTCTTAGATAAAGGGCCAAAAACTGCTCACAATACTCCAAGTGATGCCTGACCAATGCCTTATAAAGGCTTGGCATTACATTCTTGCTTTTATATTCTAGTCCTCTTGAAATGAATGTTAACATTACATTTGTCTTTAGGGAATCCTGCACGAGGACAAATGATTCTGAAGTTTCTCCTCTTTTAGAAAATAGCCTACACCTTTATTCCTTCTACCAAAATGCATGACCACACACTTCCCTATACTATATTTCAACTGCCACGTCTTTTCTCTTTCTCCTAATCTATCTAAATCCTTCTGTATGCTCCCTATTTCCTCATCACTACCTAGCCCTCCGGCTATCTTTGTAGCATCCACAAACTGGCCACAAAGCCATCAATTCTGTTATCCAAATCAATGACACACAATGGGACAAGAAGCATTCCCAAAACTGACTCTTGTGGGACACCACTCATCACTGGCAGCCAGCCAGAAAAGGCCCTCTTTATTTGCACTCTTTGCCTCCTATCAGTTAACTAATTTTCTATCCATGCTAGTAACCTTCCTGTAATGCCATGGACAATTATCTTGTTTAGTAGCCTTGTGTGTGGCACCTTGTCAAAGTCTTTCTGAAAATTCAAGTACACAACATCCACTTACTTTCCATTGCCTATCCTAACTATTATTTCCTCAATGAATTCCAACAGATTTGTCGGGCAATATTTCCACTTGAGGAAACCATGCTTACTTTGGCTTATTTTATCATGTGTCTTCAAGTACCCTAAAACCCCATCCTTAATAATGGACTCCAACGTCTTTCCCAACCACTGAAGCCAGGCTAACTGGCCTATACTGTCCTGTCTTTTGCCTCCCTTCCTTCTTAAAGAGTGAAGTAACATTTGCAATTTTCCAGTCCTCTGGAACTATTCCAGAATCTAGTGATTCTTGAAATATCACTACTAATGTCTCCACAATCTCTTCAGTTACATCTTTCAGAACCTTAGGATGTAGTCCAACTGGACAAGGTGACTTATCTATCTTCAGACGTTTCCGTTTCCGAAGCACCTTCTCCTTGGTAATAGCAACTAATCTCACTTCTGCCCCCGGACACTCAAATTTCTGGCATTCTGCAGGTGTCTTCCACAGCGAAGCCTGATGCAAAATACTCATTAAGTTTGTCCACCATTTCTTTGTCTGATATTACTACTTCTCTAGTGTCATTTTCTAGCAGTGTGATATCCACTCTCACCTCTTTTTTACTCTTTATGTATCTGATAAAAAAGGGTATTCTTTCTTATACTATTGGCTAGCTTACATTCATATTAAATCTTTTCTCTTCTTAATTTTATAGTTACCTTCTGCTGGTTTTTAAAAGCTTCCCAGTCCTCTAACTTCCCACTATTTTTTGCTATATTGTATGCTTCCTTTTATGCTTTTATACTGTCTTTGACTTTCCTTGTCAGCTAGGTTGCCTCATCCTCCCTTTAGAATATTTCTTCTTCTTTGGGATGTATCTATCCTGTGCCTTCCGAAATGCTCCCAGAAACTCCAGCTATTGCTGTTGTACCATCATCCCTCTAGTGTCGCTTTCCAATCAACTTTGGCCAGCTCCTCCCTCATGTCTCTGTAATTCTGTTTACTCTGCGGTAATACTGATACATCTGACTTCAGCTGCTTCCTCATAAACTGTATGGGGAAGTCTGTCATATTACGGTCACTGCCTCCTAAGGTTTCCTTTAACTTAAAGTTGCTAATCAAAACTGGTTCATTGTCTTTTCCCTAGTAAGCTCAACAACCACAGCTCTAAAAAAGCCATTATACTTCCAGCTTTTGGTCCGTATTCTCTGTATATTCACAAATATTCTTATATTCCTGGAGACCATTTCCATAGATGCATAACATTATCTTTTAATGTTAGTTTGAGTGTGTGTAGTAACTAGGACTGAATTTGCTCATCCATTATGTTAAATACGAACATACAGTACTTCATTTCACCCAATCCAAGAATGCACCAAAATGAAGTGAAATTGTTTTCAAACAATATGATCACTAATTACCTCCCCTGACCTCCTGCTACAGTCCAAATTTATAATCTTAACATTTTCTAGTGTTGGTAGGTTGAAGTCATTTTGCAGTTTTCTGTTATTTCATTAAATGGAGCATCAATCATCTAGCAGCCAGTAAATTTGATAATGGGATTGTAGATGCTGCTGGAATTTGGTCCTGACGCAAAGACTCAACTCAAAACCATTGACTTTGTCCCACAGATGCTGTTCAACCTGCTGAACTGCTTCAGAAGATTGTTCATTAATTCCAGTAAGTTTGATAATGTTGGGTAAGCGTTTGGCTCAACTTTTTCTATTCAGGTCTTGAATGTTTCCATTTATCTTCCTCTCTTCATAGTATGAAGTGAAGGTCTGTTGTACTTACCTTTAAACTTCTGATCAAACTAGTTTGGAATCTGATCAACAGTGTCTTCTTGTGTAATGAGTATTCAGCTTGCCTTATTACTCCAAATATGTGGAAATATTTCTGTAAACATGTATGATCTCATTGCCATTAGTAAGTGTGGCTGCAGGGTAACTGAAGCTGGGAACTAGCCATTCCATTGTATTCAATAGTAAGTAAGCAGGAAAAGTAGGTGATCTGTAAGTGATGAGTAATGATCTTGTGTTGATTGATCATGTTGTAGAACTTGGGTTAAGTTGAGAAATAATAAAGTGCAGTAAACATTGGTTGGAGTTGTTTAAAGTGCATTAAGTAGTAGTTGTGATGTTGGACATAGCATAAATTAGGAAAATAGATATGGCCAATAATAGTGTAATGCAATAGTCATGAATGACCTTAACCTGTGTTGAAACTGGACAAATAAAATTTACTGTAATAAAGTGGACGATGAATTCAGGGACCGTATACAAGACACTTTTCTAGATCAGTACGTTGGAGAACCCACCAGAGAAGATGTTATTTTGGATCTTGTTTTGTACAAGAAAGAGTTAATTTATGATAGTAAGTGACATTGAATTTGAAAGTGTTCTGATGATCAGAAAAATTAAATCTGTTTCTCTTCCCACAGATGCTGCCCGGTCTGCTGAGCATTTTCCACATTTTCAGCTTTTGCTTGAAAGTAATGTAGATCTGGCCTTCTAATGAAATTAGGAACGATGTGAGGGGTGTTGGCTATAACTGACTGGGAAAATATAACCGGAAACTATGATAGTTTAGAGACCGTGATTAGCACTTAAATAAATATAAGCAGTAAGTCTCTCGTCCTATTGGATTATTGGGCAAATTCTGTAGTCTGTCTTGTTTTGAATCTGTAGTACAAATCTGTATTAACTAATTCTAGCTAAGATCTAAAATTAGCTAAGTTTTGTTCTAACTCGTGGCTAATTAATCAACTAGTTCAATTTTTACTCTCTCAGTCAACATTTCAGACTTCAGATTACAAACAGTTCTTTGAAACCCTTATTCATCCTAGGGAGTGCCTATACTTAGAAAGAAGCATTCGATTGCTCAGAGGAAGTTTTCAAATGTTTTTATTGTGAAGCAACTTCAGCTTAACCACAACCGACAATGTCCTAAAGTACAATGTTTCTTTTTTCTTTTCTTTCTTATAACAACATAATGAAAATCAAATGAATATATGTATAGTAAACAAGCAAAAAGCAAAGGAAACCCTATCACCCCATCTCCTTTCCCCTTCCCAGCCCTACCCTCTCCTCACCCCTCCCGTATGTGCTGTTTAGGTCCTACTGCCCCCAACACTTAGTTCAGGTGTCGGTCTCTTCTAAAGACAACAGTAATGGTTGCCAGATTTTTTCAAATTCCTTGAGTCTGAGCTTGATAACGTATCTTTTCCTCTCTAGATGCAGAGTATCCATTAATGCAGCCAGCCATTGTCTGAGTGATGGAGTTTCCTCCTTTTTCCAGAACATCAGTTTGAGTTTCTTTCCATTAAGTATGCCACAGGTCAGGAGTTGTTGCTGGGTAGCCTGAAATTTATCTGACCTCGCAGAAGTTCCAAAAATTATTAAAATGGGGTCTGGTATTATCTGAACCTTTAGTACCTTCGATAGGACCTCAAATATTTGCTTCCAATACTGTTGTATCCTGGGACATAAAGCATAACTATGTAACAAATTTGCCTCTGAGGACTTGCATTTCTTACACATTGGGGACAGCACTGGGAATATTTTATGAATCCTTACTTTTGAGTAATGTAGTCGATGTAGGATTTTAAACTGTATTAAACAATGCCTGGCATTGATGGAACAGGAGTTAGCATACTCCAAAGCCTCATTCCATATAACCTCCTCTATCTCTGTCAGGCATTCGTTAGTCTTGCGAGACCATGGATCTGCGCCTGGAAAGTCTTCACTCTCCAGGGCACAGGCCTGGGCAAGGTTGTATGGTAGATCAGCAGTTGCCCATGCTGCAAGTCTCCCCTCTCCATGACACCAATGTTATCCAAGGGAAGGGCATTAGGACCCATACAGCTTGGCACCAGTGTCGTCGCAGAGCAATGTGTGATTAAGTGCCTTGCTCAAGGATACAACACGTTCCCTCAGCTGGGGCTCAAACTCACGACCTTCAGGTAGCTAGTCCAATGCCTTAACCACTTAGCCACGTGCCCACACTCTATCTCTGTACCCAACTCCTTTCCCCACTCTTTTTTAATATTATCCATTGTTGTATGACACTTGTTTTGTATGGCATCATACAGATAGGCCATTATGTGTTCTGTCCCTAAACATGATCTTAAATGATTATCTAATTTATCAGGTTCTGCCGTCTCAAAACCAGAAAGATGTGATCTTATGTAGTGTCTTAGCTGGAGATACCAGAAAAAATGACTTTTTTGCAATCCGAATTTGCCCTGGAGTTGCCGAAATGACACAAAAATCCCTTGTCTGTGTAAGTCTCCAACGCTGCGTATCCCTAATTCTCGCCATGCATCAAGGGCCCCATCTATACATGAGGGAATAAAAGAGGGGTTCACTGATATAGGTACAAGAAAAGATAATGTTCTGAGTTTCAAATGCTTCTCCATTTGTCTCCACATCTATAAGGTACTATGGATAATGGGATTGCCTCTAATAACAGGCTTTATTTAACTGAATAGGGGACATAATGACTGCCCCTACGGAATATGGCAGGCAATCCTCACGCTCCATCTCCAACCATCCGGGAAGTACAACTGTATCATCTATCCAGTATGCTATATGTCTAATGTTAGCTGCCCAGTAATAAAAAATGAAGTTCGGTACTGCCAGCCCCCCACTAGTCTTATTCTTGCAGAGATGTTCTTTCCTAATTCAATGGGCTTTATAATTCCATATAAGAGGTAGAATTATCGAATCTAATCCTTTGAAAAGGTTTTGGTGAGATAGAGGGGCAGGTTCTGAAATAGACAGAGCAGATGGGGAAGAAAGATCATCTTGACTGCATTTACTCTACCCACTAAAGAAATTGGGAGTGTCTTCCAAAACTCTATTTTCTTTTTAATCTTTTCAATTAGAGGGTTAAAATTTGCTTCAAATAGAGAACTATACTTTTTGGTTATTGCAATTCCAAGGTAAGTAAACTCCTCAAGGGTTATTTTGAATGGAAATTGTTTTAGCCCCTCCTGTTCTTCTACTCGGACAGAGAATAATTCACTTTTCCCCCAGTTAATCTTATACCCTGAGAAAGTGCCAAATAAGTTGACTATTTCCGGCAAAACTGGAATAGTAATATATGGTTTCGTTACAAACAACAAAACATCATCCGCATAAAGGGAAATTTTGTTGATAGGATATTCTGTGTTGTACCCATAAATTTCAGGGTGAAAACGTATAGTCTCCGCCAGTGGTTCCAGGGCCAACGGGATGTCTTGGGGAATGCATTATATTAAGAAGGCGCCTGATGTTATAGAAAGAATCCCTTCTAGAGATAAACCCCGTTTGATCTGAGTGTACCAATTTATTTATCTGCTGACTGAGTCTCCTTGCCAGCGTTTTAGCCAAAAATTTCTGATCCGAATTTAAAAGTGAAATCGGCCTATAAGATCCTACCTCCTGTGTGATAATGGCCTTGTTCAGGGTTTGGGGTAACCTGCCAGTTTCAAACAACTTTCTATACATCCTTACCACATAAGGTGCTAATAAATCACTAAACTTCTTATAAAACTCAGGGGAAGTTGATCAAGGTTATTTTCCATATTCTACATTTTTTCATGGTGCAGGACCATTCAAGGCCTAAAGGTGCTGGACTTGTAATGCAAAACTTGCAGAAAAGTCATTTTCTTTAAAGCACAAAATCACACACACAATGCCAGAGGAACTCAGCAGGTCAGGCAGCATCTATGGAGAAGAGTACTGTTGACATTTCTGGCTGAGACCCTTCATCGGGACTGGAGAAATGATGAGGAGTCAGAGTAAGGAGGTGGGGGGAGGGGAGGAAGAAACACAAGGAGAAAGGTAAAACTGGGAGGGGGAGGGGAGAAGTAAAGAGCATGGAAGTTGATTGGTGAAAGAGATACAGGGTTGGAGGGGGGGAATCTGATAGAAGAAGACAGAAGGCGATGGAAGAAAGAAAAGGGGGAGGAGAACTGAAGGGGGATGATAGGTGGGCAAGGAGATAAGTTGAGAGAGGGAAATGGAAATTGGGAATGGTGAAGGGTGGGGGAGGGACATTTGGGAAGTAAGGTGCCTCATCTGTGGCTGAAAAGAGAAATTAAAAATAATTAAATTCAGGAAAGCCAAGAATATTATTGGAATAGCATTAGGGCTGAGAGTCGGGAACATTTTGGAACTTAGTAAAGGAGGACAAAGATATCAACAAAGAAAGGCAAAGTAGAATATGAGTGTAAAATGGGAAGAAATATAAAAACAGATCGTAAAAAAATAATAGGTACTGGTGAAGCAGTTGTGCCTCCTTCCATACAGAGACAGAAGAACTTACAATGGGGTGTAAGCAACAGCAGAGAAACCACACAATTAATTTTCACATGACTTCATTAAAGATGACAGGATATTTCAGAAAATCAAGGTTCTATTCAAATTGAAGAACTGAAAACACTAAATATAAGTCAAAAAATAAAATAGTTAAATAGTGATCATCTCCAAGAACCTAGTAGTTCTCATGCCAATATTTTGAAAGTGGCGGCTTTAGAGATAATGGTTATCAACTTTAAAAGTTTTACACATTCTGGAATTGTTCACGTGGATAGGAAAGTAGCATATATGACACCACTATTTAAGAATGGAGCAGGAAACCATTAATCTGATGGCCTGATATCCATTGTAGGGAATTTGCTGAAACTAATAATAAAGGATGTAAGAATTAATAGAACCCCTTGAGAAATAACAAGACTGAGCAGAGCTAATTTGGTTTAAGAAGGGGAAACTAATCTGCTGTAGTTCTTTGAGGATGTGACCAGAAGAATAGCAAGGGGAACCAGTGAACGGGATGTTTTTGGATTTGGAAGGTGTTTCATAAAGTCCCACACCAAAGGCTGATTAACATTGGAGCACATGGAACTGGGGATAGTAAACAACTGGACGGAAAGCAAAGAATGGGAATGATGGTTTGTTGTCATCTTGGCAGGCAGTGACTGATGGGACTACAGTTTTCACAGTCTTTATCAATAATTTAGCTGAGGAGACCAAATGTACAAAGATACTAACCTAGCTGGAATTGAGAGTATGGACAAGATATAAAGAGGCTTTAAGGAGAAAAAGATAAGCTGAGTGAGCGAGTGAGTGGGAACACAGCAGAAGGAAAGTGATGTGGAAAATTGTGAAGTTATGTGTTTTTCCTGTGAAAGCTGTGAAGGCTGTTTATCTGGTGATATGGGGCTGTGCTGCTGCTGCAAATAAGTTTTTAACTGCACATGCGTATACAATTGCACTTGTGCATATGACAATAAACTCGACTTTGACTTTCAAAATATCAGAAGTATTACCAGAAGAGCAAAGATCCAAGAGACAGAGAGTGAGGTTGATTAGCAGAATTATCAGAAGTGGCAGGAAGATTTTTTTTTCCCATAACGTATGGTTGTGTCTGTACTAATAGAGACCAGTACATTCGTGGCGTTGAAAATGGAGCTGACTATGTATTTTTACTTTTTTGGCAGAACTATTGAGAAAGGACAGGACAGGAATTGCCTGGACTGCGTTTATCTGGAGTCAGTATTGGCCTTACGTGCTGTAACATTCCCGCGATTTTGCAATTCTGTAATCTATTCACGTGAATTTAGTATCAATAATCCGTGTAATGACAGGATTATTTTGGTAGCAGCCTCGCAAATACCCCTGATCCAATCAATGTTAAGGGGGGCGGGGCTCACCTTGATTCATTTTTCCTTGAGGGGGCAAGGATTAACCTTTATAAAGTTCACTCTTCCCGCAGCAGGCATTCACGCAATCGTCCTTTCCGCTTCGAGAAGATTGGCTGCTTCCACTAACTCAACCAGCATGTCATCCCCGAGACCAGCAAGGCATAGAGTTTTCCTTGACCCGGGTTACTACAGCGGTTATTTAGGAAAACTGGAGACAAAAAGCCAGGTAAATGCACTTCTTATCGATCTATTATAATTCCAGTATCGCATTTTTTTTGCGCGATGATTTTTATATTAATACACATAAGATAATATTCTAAAATATCTGGCGCTTTTGAAAGTATATTGCAACTTCGGTGTTCTCTCGTCGATTTAGCCTTTTGATGCCAAGTTTTTGCCAATGTTTCTATTTTTGGGCAGTGTAGGATGTAATTGCTTTAAGTCTGGAAAGGTTAAACCCTCCGCTGGAAACTCGATTGTTGGGGGTGAGATATGCCCTGGTGCTTTGCTCAGTGCTTGGCTTGTTGCCTGGCAAGTCACCTGAAAGAACGCAAACATTTAAGTTTGGTAATACAACTAACGAGATCAAAGTCCGTGAATTTCTCTGGGCTTTTTGCCTCTATTTCGTACACTATTCGACAGTTCAAGCGCGTTGTTTTTGTTTCGCTCGCAAAACGACATTCAGCTCCTTAAACAACTTATTTCAATAGAGAAAAAATTAAAAGTATTCTACTTATAATTCTGGCCATATCTCGGGGAGTTCTTTTCTGGTTAAAAAAAGTCCAGATTTCTCTTCTTTCAGTCTCCAGGTGCTTTTTTTAAATGTGATGGGAAGGTCATTCTTAACTTTTTCTGGGAGGGGGGACGTAAGTTTGGAATCTGGGTATCATTGGCTCGTTGGACCATTTGAAAGTCAAAGATATTTATTGGTGGGTCAGTGTCCTAATGTTTGCCATGGCTGGTGTAGCGAGATTTGAAATTGGAACTCTCGGTTATTGACCAATTGATGTAAACATTGCAACACTACTTTCCCTCAATTAAGAGAAATGGTAGAGGCGGCATGATAGAACAGTGGTCTTACTCCTGTGACACAGATCTGATCTTGACCTCTGGTGCTTTCTGTGTGGAGTTTGCACGTTCTCCTTGTGACTGTATAGTTTCCCCTAGGTACTTTGATTTCCAACTACATCCCAAAGATGTTCTTGTAGAGTAATCGGCCACTGTGAATTACCCCTCAGTGTAATAAAAGGCAAAAATTTTGATTCAGTGCATAGTGGTTACTAGCAATGCAAATTGAACTGGAATAAGTGAATAATTAGGAGTAAGAACAAATACAGAATGAGTTGAACAGGGAAGAGTAGGTGACCAGACTAATGAACCATTTAAAAAAATGTTATTATAACAGTATTTCAGAAAGAAAATTAGGCATAGGCCCCTTTTGCTTTATCAATCTTCTGTTTTCAACACACTAAATCCCTAAATATTCATCCTTTGCTTCTGATTTGGCTGTTAATCGTTGTTAGTGGCCCCAATGATCACCTGTGACAGCATTTTATTTCTAATTCTATGAACCTTCCTTCTCTCTCCTCTTGCTCATCTCCCCCTGATCTCTGTACTGTTTGTTCCACCTGCTGTTATGTTTCTCCTTTGCATCCCAACTTGCTGAATTGCTGCTTGCTCAATGATCCGCTCAAGATCTTAGTTTACTGTGCCAATCCTTTTCTTACTTTGGAAGGATTCCCATTTACTTATTACAGTGATGCTATTGTTCAAACTGACTCACTGGTTGCTAGAAGGACAGAAGTCAGGGAAAACTTTGAAGCTGCCAAATCACTAAGGCCGGTTGGGATCGATTTGGCTGTTGTCACAGTAAAGCCTAATTTATACTTCTGTGTCAAATGTATGCCGTAGGTACCGTGTACCCTACACTGTAGGGTGACGTACACCTTCCCAAAAACGTAACTCACGCATTGCGGCGACGCAGACCGCAACAACTGTGATTGGTCCACTTGGTAGTATCGCATTTCCAGTTGCTTTTCTCCGCCATGTCTGTACACTGATGCGAAATAAATGGTTGGAGATGATGAACCAAATCGTCAGATCTACCTGCCGACATCCGAAAATATTTGAAATGCATTTCCTCGTCCATGTCTCTCATGAAGAAACTCAACACGGTGGCATAGAAACCCCACTGCCAACTAGCGTTTTGGCGGTGCATTGCAGAGTGACGCAGACAAAACTACGCATGCTCGCTACACAAAAGTATAAATCGGGCCTACGGCTTAGCCCGTACGCACAAGTATAAATCAGCCTTGACTTTCTGCACTGCACAACTTGCAGTGTCCTGGTGTCCATGCTGCGTGATGCAGGCAAGAATCAGCTCATAGCTCGTGAAACCTTAGGTTTTTCCTACTGATTCTAAATGTCTCTGCCTAGTAACTTTCCACAATAGCAGAGAAACATTGCTAATCATTTATTGATCTTTTTTGTTTTGTATTATTACATCATTCATTTTAAATGATATTCAACTTGTGTAAATTAATTAAGACATTAACATTAATGTGTTTTAAGGCGTTCTGTGCAATTAATGTTCCATGGTATAGTGCAAGTGCTCCTGCAAGCATGAGAAACTGGAACAAATAGACTGGTCTCCATCAGGATGATCCATCCCACTATATTATCAAATGGTAACTAGGCAATGACCCATATGACGGAGGATAACAGGGCTACACAGAAGAATACGGGTTATTTTCCAGATTATTGAATTGAAACTGCCTAATGACATTATTGCTACTGTCTTCCATGACTAAGCTGATGAGGAAGGTCAATGAGGTAGTACCTACGTGAGTTAAATATATCCTTTTTCTACATGTATGCCTTGGCAATGCTTTATGTTGTGAGCAGTGCTGATTGTCACAGTCATTTGTCTGAGAGCAGTTAGCTCCAATGCATTGGTTACTGCATGGACTGAGGCATCACTGCAGAAATTCTTTGAAGCAGCCTGGGATTAATTACTTTTAATAGTTTCAGCAATGGTTTCCTCTATCATATAAATGTGGGTGTTTCCTGGTAACTCCTGCAATCACTTATCCATGGTTATCCTCAAGAAGGATGTGAATCTTTCAGTCTGGACTTGATATCAACATTCACACCACCTTGTTGTCAGGTGGTCCTATCCATAATAAGAAACAGGCTTTATTTCTCCTAGTTTCGCTGGTCTTTAAAGACATCGTCTTTACTTGGCCCCTTTTTCTTACCAACATCTTGGACAGGAGTTAGTGAAAGGAATCCCAGGATTTTCATCCACTGGCAACCTTTAACTCAGTAATGTCCATCTTGGTAGGAAACCAGGAAGTGGTGATTTTGCCACAATCATTTTTAAGTGGTGCGCTGTTGCCTGCTAAGTCAACACGAGCGGGGTGTTTCCAAGTGTGTCTTGAAATGTGTCAAGACTGAGACCAAGGGCAATTCTGACTTCCTGCATAAACCTAACATGGAAAGTGATCAGAAGGGTGGACTGAAAGTTCAAAGTCCTGAAAACAACTAGCAGTGGAATGATTAATATCAACTGATTCAGCAAAGGTTGCAGGTGTGATTCATTCGTCTGTGTCACACTGAGCTAATGACTGTAACTTGGCTGTTTGTGTATATTCAACATCTTCGAGCAATTCATCTTTTTCTTTGTTATGACTGTCTCAGTATTTCCCCCCGAATTCTTGGAATGCCTCGGTCATGGGCTGAATTAAATGCTAATAATACCACCATATCTGGGATGAATTTAACACCCATTCCTTTTTCCAGATTTTTTTTTTACCTTTCCTATGAAGATAGGTGGAGGGGGGTAGGTAGTTTTGAAGAAGCAGAGAGGCTCCAGAAGGACTTGGACAGATTAAGAGAATGGGCAGGTGGAATGCAGAGTTGGGAAGTGTAAGCAGAAGAAATGAAAGGCTTGACTATTTTCTAAGTGGACAGAAAATACAGTAAACTGAGGTGCAAATACACTTGGGGGTCCTGTGCAGGATTCCCTAAAGGTTAATTTGCAGGTTGCGTCTGCGGTAAGGAAGCCGAATGCAATGTTAGTATTCATTTCAGGAGGACTAGAATATAAAAGCAAGGATGTAATGGTGAGACTTTCTAAAGCACTGGCGAGGCCTCGATTGGAGTATTATGAGCAGCTTTGCACCCTTTATCTTTGAAAGATGTGCTGAAACTGGAGAGGGTTCAAAAGAGGTTCACGAAAATTATTCCAAGCTCTAATGGCTTGAAGAGCATTTGATGGCTCTGGGGCTGTATTCTCTGGAATTCACTGACCTAATTGAAACTTTATGAATAGTGAAAGGCCTTGATAGAGTGGATGTTTCCTATGGTGGGCGTGTCTCAGATCAGAGGACCCAGCCTCGGAATAGAGGGGTGCTCTTTTAGAACAGAGAGGAGGAGGAATTTCTTTAGCCAGAGAGTGGTGAACCTGTGGAATTCTTTGCCACAGACAACTTTGGAGGCTAAGTCTTTATTTATATTTAAGGCAGAGGTTGATAGGTTCTTGATTGGCCAGGGTGTGAGGGGATATGGGGAGATGGCAGGCGGTCGGGTCTGAGAAGAAAACTGGGTCAGCCATGATGAAATGACAGTGCAGACCTGATGGGCCAAATGGCCTAATTCTGCTTGTCTTATGGTCTTAATGGTTGACGGTAGATGGCATTGGGAAGAATTTTTAAGAGTTTAATCCTTTAAAAAAAATTTTTTTTGGCATGTGCGTGCGTCCATGCGTGTGCGATGTTGGCGGGACGATGTCTTTTTCACGCCTTGACAAGGCGCGGAGCGAGAGAGAGAGAGACTTTGTGGTGCGCCACTCTTCACACAGACATTTCGCAGTATTTTCCCCTTTATTTTACGAGGTCAAGTTGCGATCTTGATACTCAACCTGGCACAGATGGAAAGCGTACTTGGGAGCAGCCCTGACTGTGTTCGAACCCGGGAACCTCCGTTCCAGAGTCCGGCACTGATGTCATTGCGCCACCAGCCAGCCCAGAATGAATTTAATCCTTCTAATGCAGAAGTGGGTTGGGGTGGTAATTGCTCTTAAGATTATATCGGATATGGGTTTTGCTGATTTTAATTGACTGAAGAAAACCCTAAGTCCCACTTGCATTTCTCTTTTCATTCCAAAACTTCCAGAATTATACTCACACCATCCAAAATTAAATCGTCTTCAATTATTTTCCCTTCAATGTTCACATGCATTAAAGATCAAAAGAAAACTGTAATTAAAATCTGAAAATGCTTAAAACAGTAGCTCAGGCAACATCAGTGGAAAGAGGGAAAAAAAGTTAATGTTTCAGATCCAAGACTGTCAGAACTTCACTTTCGGACACTAAGTGACTGATATAGTAGAGGTTCGACCAATACTGTCAAGATATTGACCTGTTAATGCTGTTATAAATGTTTTTGTATGGTTAGTTGTAGGATTTGAATAAGTAGTTCACAAAATATTAATAAGGATAAATAGCCAGCTTTCAATTCTAAAAAAGTTTGGTTCTCCAAAGATTTGGGTGTTTCTGTCTTTTCTATAACTGCAGAACTTCCTTAGTACACCAGTGGATGTCAGTCTGGATTATATTGACAAAATCTCCGCACTGCGATTTAAATCCAGACCTGGTTGAGAAACAAAGTTTAGAGTATAGTAGTATACGGTGTAAGTGGTATGCAGCAAGTGAAGCAATCTTATCAAAATATTTTATCAATATTATAAAAAAAAGTCTTGCGTTTATATAAAATGTCACTCATTCTTTTCATTTTTTAAAAAGTCTCCTTCCTTGTAACTTAATCATCAGATACCAGAAATCAATTTGATCCAAAGTTTCTTGTTTACCTTTTATAAGATGTGTCATAAAACTATCTGGACTGGCATCATTTTTGACATAAGTTGACATTTGGCCAGAAGTGAGGATATTTGTGTTGGAACAGCTCAGTTACTGTAAGTACATTTTACTTCCTGATGTCAATACGTATGATACATTGGCATAGATGCAACCAAACATACTTGACTATGTCCGTCCAAACACGCATACAAAGCAATAACCTGCTTTTACATAGCATGTATTTCAATACCTTTTTGTTCGCTCTCTGGTCCTCTTTTAAAAACTTCATGTTTGGAATCTGAATTCAAATTAGCCAGAACTGATGAGATGGTAATCTTTGCAGTGTGCTGGTCAGGAAGGTACTATGTGACTGGAATCTTCAAGTGGCCTCTATTTAGTTCTGAAGTAACACTTGAATATCAGAAAAAAAATCTGAGTGCAATGAAAAAAAACTGATGCAGAATTCTTCTGACATGGAACAGGACAACTGGTTTGAGAGGAATGTCACATTAGAACAATGGTGAGACTGGGAACATATTGATGGCTGATGTACAGGAACTCATCTGTATCCAGGCTTGGTAAATTTGCTCCATCAGCACCCAGTGCTGATATCAGATAGCAAAATTGGCAGATTTGGAAAGTTAAGAAATTATTGCATGTTTACAGTAAGTGGTTTACCACCAGTGTCTTGTGATGAAAGCAAAAAACACACAATATACTGATGGCGAAAATCAGAAATAAAATCAAATGTTGGAAACATTCAGCAGGTTACACAGTATATGTACTGAAAGTAAAGCTAGCTTTTCAATTCCCTCAATCAAAAATCATCTCGATGTATTCCTTACTTTCACCATCTCCTGACAGAAACGCTGAGCACATTGCAGCATTTTTGATTATTGACTTCAGTTGGAAAAAATAACTTATCTTTTCAAGGTATTCGTCTATCATTGTGAGACACGGATGCCTTTGGGTGTGAAATATTTAGCTTGCCTAATACCTTGTTTACCTGCATGGGTTCATGTTGACGGATGGACTGGAAGAACCATTTGTTCATTTTCGGGATCTAGGCGTTGCCAGTCAGACTACATTTTATTGCCTAAGCCTAATTGTTTTTGTATCGGTAGTACATTGTCTTCTTGAATCACTAGAGTCCTTCTGCTGAAAGTAGTTCAGTAATGCTATTCAGGAAGGAATTCTAGCTATTCAGGAAGGAATTGCTGCATTTCACCCAGCAATGATGAAGGAGCAGCAATGTAGATGGCATGTTGTGTGACGTTGGAAAGGGACCCACAGTTGTTGCTCTTTCTGTGTCTGCTGGCCTTTCACTTCTTACTAGTAGAAGTCCCCACTTCCATTCTCCAGCTATACCCACCCCTTCCCATCTCTATAGAGTTATAGAGGTCAGAAACGGGTCCTTTGGCTCATTTGGTCCATACCAACAAAGATTCCCACAGCCCTGTAAACCTTTCCTGTCCATGTTATCTGTCCAGGTGCCTTTTATTAATGTACTTGCCTCAACCACTTGCTCCGGCAATTCATTCCTAGGTGGGAAAAAAGTTGCCCCTTGGGTTGCTGTTAAATCTTTCATATCTTGCTATAAACCCTTGCCCTCTTGGGTTTTGATTCCCTAACCCTGGGGGAAAACACTGTGTGCATTGACTCTCTGCATGCCCCTCATGGTTTTATACACCTTCAAGTTTCCCCCTCATTCTCCTATATTCTCTGAAGTCTGTCCCAATTTGAAGTTCTTTTAAATTGAGGCTTAAAACTTCTTTCACTTTAGCTTTTAATTAGAATCTTCTGCACTGTAACTTTTGTTCCTTTTTTTATAATTTATTTATCATATCTATTTTTGTGTGATTTTATTCTCTTTTATAAGGTCTGAACTTTGATGTTTGATTTTTATATCTTGTTCTATGTAAAGCACTTTGAACTGCCTTGCGTTTGAAAAGTGCTACACAAATAAATGCATTGCCTTACATTCTCCTGAAGACAGTTCCAACCAGCTCAACCTCTCTCTGTAACTCAGTCCCAGCAACAACCTGGTAAATCTCCACCTTAACAAATACTGCCAAGGCAAGCAGGAAAAACTGAAGATAAATAAGATAAGTACAATTGATTTCTGCCATTCAGTGGATTACTAACATAACCACAGGATTTGCATTGGGTTCAAACTCCTTTTAAATTTTAAAAATAAGTTAACTATTCCTAACCAAAAACAAATTCAATAGTTTGCAGTAACCAAATAATCATCACTGTTAGAACTAGAAATTGAATGGCAAATATAACCATTCCCTCCTTGACTGAAACACTATGGAAATGGTTTAAGTGTTTGTTCATGAGTGATCACACACTATCAGAATCCTGGGTGTATTTCTGTTGGAAGGGATATCTTTCTCATTTATTCATGCATGTTGCTGACAAGTCTGAGATGTATTGTCCACCTGTAATCTCCACTGAGGTTTTGGCCTTTTCAGAAAGTGGTTAACAATCAATGATACTATACATGACGTCATACTATAGTCAGGGGCAGCAGGATTTTCTCTTGAAGGATGTCAGTGAAGCAGATTTGTTTCCTGGAACATTGTATCAGGATATATATCTACACACATATGCACACACTTATTGTTTGAAACGTGAGGGAGAACAGATCTTTGACAGAGAATCCTAAAAAGTTTAGTATGTGGGTACCACAAGTATTTGAGAAAGCAAAACAATGTTTTTTTATTGTAAGGGGAATTGAATACCGAATTAAGCTAAAGAGGGTGCAGCAAAAATTCACAAGTATGTTACTGAGATTGGAGGGCCAGAGCCACAAGGATTGTCTGGAAAGTCTGGGACCCGTTTTCTGGGAGGGAAGGAAACATGTATGGGACATTACAGAAGTTTTTAAAGCCATACATGGACAGAGTAGAAAGTCCATCTTTTCCCCTGGGTAGGTTTCGAGCAGTGGTTCCCAACCTGGAGTCCACAGACTCCTTGCTTAATGGTATTGCTCCATGACATGAAATAGGTTGGGGATCCCTGGTTTAGAGTGATGTGGACCAAATGCAGGCAAATGGAACTAACACAGGAAGACACATTGGTCAACATGGATCAAATGGGCTGAAGGGCCTGTTTCTGTAATGTGAAACTCAGATTCTTTAACTGTAGCACACTTCCAAGTTTTAAAGGCACTTGTGTGACTTTGGTTCTTCGCATTGGGTTGGTGTTATCGTAAGAAAGCTAATGTGTTAGAAGCTGTTTATAGAAGGTTTACTGGATATATCTGCAATGCGGGTTATCTTAAGAGAGGAGGTATACTGGAGTTGAGGAAAGTGAGGGCGGATATGAGAAGATGGGTATGGAGAGTATGTTTCCTGTAGTGGGAGAATCTAGAAGTAGGGGTCACTTATTAAAATGAAGGAGTCATTCTTTTAAGACTGAGAAGAGATGTTTTTCCTCGGGATTAAGCATCTTCCTCACTGATGTGGGTGTAGACTGTAAATGTATTTTAGGTTGAGGTAGATGGATTCTTGATAAACAAGGGGGTCTGTGGTACTGTGGAATGTGGAGTTGAGTTTGCATTCTCATCAGTCATCTTAATTTTATGACAGGAGAGATAAGGATCCAAATGGCCTTCTCTTGATCACAAACCATGTGTTTAAAGCCAATAGATTAATCCCTATTTTAATTTTCTGGATAACTTCCTGAGGAACTTTCTCCCCTTAAATGTCATGAGCGTCCTAAAGTACAGCACAGAAACAGTCACTACAGATCACCACATCCATGCTGGCCTTGCAATCACCACTAATCCCATTTGTTCCCACACCCTGGATCTGTATTTTCCTATGCCTTGCCTATTTTAGTGCTTGTCTAAATGTCTCTTTAAGAGAGGTAGACTATGGTTCCTCACGAACAGTGGACAAGCACACCATGAAGAGGTCTAAGATTATTGTGTTTTTAAAAAATATAATCAGAGCGAGCAGCTCTAACATTTTCTTTTACCAAATAAGTTTATTTGTCCACCTTTTGGTAAAATGGAGAACTGAGATCAGGTTGGAGGCTAGATTTCTCTTCCTAATCCTTGCTGATTTGGACGATACAGTGTTTACATTGTGCTTGTTATGAGTGATAGCAATGTGTAGTGGGGTAGTGCACCGTACAGGCCAACTAACACCCAGTGATTGAACATTATCTGAGATGGCTGACATCTGTTGAGGTGGTGTGGTTGGGGTGCTATAACTGACTGTGGCACCCAT
Organism: Mobula hypostoma; assembly: GCF_963921235.1. NCBI lineage: Eukaryota > Metazoa > Chordata > Chondrichthyes > Myliobatiformes > Myliobatidae > Mobula > Mobula hypostoma. Next base: position 14,439,204 of record NC_086120.1, on the reverse strand, counting down.
GAATTAAATAAATTCAAATGGGCATTCCACTCATTATTATTATTTGATGTATTCTACCAAAATGAATACTGTGAAGTATTTCCTGTCCCATAAATATCTCTGGTTCATTCATGGCCTCTTTGGATGAAAGTATTAAAGGTTGATTAGCAACTATGACCCACACTTCAGAAGGATCCGACCCTTTCAGTGGAAATGGATAGAAAATTGGATAATGGGTCCAAGTCTTGACCCATTTGAAACAGGCCAGGCAGTTTTAAGGTGGACGGAGGATGATTCCTGTGCTTCAGCAACATGTTTGACCAAAAATAATTTCAGTTTCCATGGTGATTCTAGTGGCCTAAGTCACTTATTTCCGGTCAGGAGGAGCAAATGACCAAGAAACGCTGAGGAGAGAAACGTGGGGGCGGGGGAGGAACTTAAGGGAGAATGAATTGTGCGCCTCTTTAATGTGCAATTTCTTTTGGCAGAAATTCAAGAAGTACTGGACTGTGCTGAGAGGGAACGAGCTGTTCTTCCAGATGACCAGCCGCGATCCAGCGGTAGGTCATTGTGTGCTTTGGCAAGCTACTGCCTGCAATGTTCGTTTTGTAGAAGTCTCAGTAAACCCCAACATTGTTTGGTTTTCCCTTCTGTGGTTGCAGTGAGAAGGTGAGAGATGGCTGTGAGGGGGTGTGGAAGTAAGGGATCTTTATTGACTTGCCAAGTTGGAGGCTAACCAGTATCTATCTTACCTTCCTCCTGGACTGGTTATCATTTTATTTGCTATTTGATTATAATTGCTCAAGACACTGTGTTGGTCTTAGAAGGGAAGTTTTAAAGATAACTACAATTCAACTGTTCCAACACATTTGAGCCCATCCATTAATCCCAGAAACATGTTGATACTTCTGTATTTTCTTGTTAGATTCCTAATACTCAACTCTACAAGATGGTTTTATTAAGAACAACACTCAGGAAGATTTGTACAATTTAATCAGGCTAAATTGGAGAGGAGTCCAGAATCAGGTTTAGTATCACTGGTAGTGAAATTCATGTAGTGAAATTTGTTTTGCAGCAACAGTACATTGCAATACGTAATAATAAATGCTACAAATTACAATACATATTTACAAAAAAGAAAATTAAATTAAAGCAGTTCAAAAGAGGGGAAAGGACAAAGGTAAATGAGTTCATTGTGCATTCACAAATCTGAGGGCAGAGGGGAAGAAGCTGAAAAGTTGAGTGTGTCTCTTCAGATTCACCTTAATGGTAGCAACAAGAAGACGACATGTCCTGGGTGATGTGGGTCCTTAATGATGGATGCCGCCTTTTTGAGGTATTGCCTTATGGAAGCATTCTGGATGCTTTCCATTTCTGATCCCTCTGAGCGCTGGTGTAGGTTCCCCTTCTAAAAGTCCACAATCATTTCCTTGGTCTTACTGATGTTGAGTGCAAGGTTGTTGCTGTGAGACCTTTCAACCAGCAGATCTACCTTGCTCCTGTATGCTTCCTCATCATATGAAATTCTGCCGATAGTTGTGCCTTGAGCAAGTTTATAGATGGCATTTGAGCTGTGCCTAGCCACAGAATCGTGGGTGTAGAGAGCAGAGCAGTGAGCTAAGTGTACATCCTTGAGCTCCGCCTGTGGTGATTGTCAATGAAGAAGAGATGGTTTTTCCGATCCACACAGACTGTGCTCTCCTGGTGAGGAAGTCAAGCATTCAGTTGCAGAGGGAGGCACAGAGGCCCAGGTTTTGGAACTCATCGATTAGAACTGAGGGTATGATTGTGTTGAACACTCAGCTGTAGTCAATAAGCAGCAGCCTGATATAGGTATTAATATTGACCAGGTGATCCAAAGTTGAATGGAGAACCAGTGAGATTGTAATGTGGTGATAGACCAATTGCAACAGGTCCATGCCCTTGCTTAGGCAGGAGTTGATTCTGGCCAACCTCTCGAAGCACGTCAACACAGTAAAAGTGAGTACCACTGGGTGATAGTTGCTGAGGCAGCTCACCCTGCTTTTGGGAGCTGGTATGATTGTTGCCCTTTTGAAGCAGGTGGGTTCCTTCAACTTCAGCAGTGGAAGACCGGAGATGTTCGGTTGGTTGGCACGGGTTCTCAGAGCCTCACCAGGTAAACCTTCAGGGCCTGATGCTTTGTGAGGGTTCACCCTCTTGAAAGATGTCCTGACGTCAGCCTCCAATACAGAGATCACAGGGTCATCTGATGCTGCAGAGATTTGCACAGACGTAGTTTTATTCTTCCTTTCACAGTGTGCATAAAGGGCGTTGAGTTCATTTAGGACTGAAGCATCACAGCCATTCATGTTATGTTTCGCTTTGTAGGAAGTAATGGCCTGAAAACCCTGCAAATCCAGGTGTGACGGTATCCCACCTACCTGCCATCTGACTTCAAACCGTTCTTATCTTGGGGTGAAAGAAAACCTTTGGCAGTGATGTCTGTTTCATAAATGAAGCTCTTCTCTTTGAATAGGGCCATTGTTCCAATCTGCTTACAGTAATTTTTGTTCAGGGCCTGTTAGGCAGCAGTGTTTTAAAAAAATGACATGGAGTGTAATTTATATTACAGCAATGACTCTAAGGGGTAGTGCTGTAGAAAATGAGCTTGAATAGATGCAAGCGTTCAGAGATTTAACCTAATTTGAACCTCCAAGTGCATAGAGTTGGGATTTTGTTGGATTGTTCACCTTATTTCATATTATTACCTCTCAAAGTATAGAAGGGAGACTTCAGTCTATTGAATCTATACTGGTTCTCATTCAGTCCCAGCAATTCTGTTCCTTCTGTAATCTGCACTCTTGCACGGGCCACCCCATCTTCTCCCCAGCACTGCTATTTCTATCCACCTGTAATTGGGGTAAGTTGCAGTGGTCAGGTAACATGCTGACCAGCTTGGTCTTTGGGATGTGGGAGGAAACCGGAGTATCTAAAGTTACTAGACACAGTTACTAGAGTACGAGCTCTGTAGAAGCAACGTCCAAGGTTGCAGCTGAAAGTGGGGTTCTGGAGCTGTGACACAGCAGCACTAACTGGAAAGTCCTGTTTTCAAGAGTTATGGAATCGATCCTGTTTGCACTATGTGCTGGATGCTGCTATCCCAATATATTCCCGATGTGATCTGTGAACCTGTGAAATAAAATGGGTGAACCCTGAAAATCCTGGCTTCTATTTGCTGCTTAGAACGTGGAAGATAAAATGTTACAGCACAGTATGTGCCATTCAGGACACTATACTGTACCAACCTTTTGACCTACTCTAAGATCAATCTGTGGTAAACCATATTTATGTGTTGTAATTGGGTTACCTGTCTGGACACGCCCCTCTGCTGACTGCTCCTGTGGCTCCTCCCACAGAGCCCTGAATAAAGGCCATTGTGCCATTGCTCCTCCTCTCAGTCCAGGGGCAGACGGTCGGCATGCTGGAGGTCACATTTTACTGCTAATAAAAGCCTTTCAGTATTTACTCTGCTTCCATTCTCTTGGAGTTATTGATAGTGCATCACAATCTAACCCTTCCCTCCTACATAGCCCTCCATTTTCCTATCACCCATGTGCTGATCTAAGAGTTTATTAAATGCACCGGTTGTATCTGCCTCTATCACCCCCACTGGCAGAGTTTTCCATGCACCCCCCCATTCTCTGTATATATATATATAAAAAAGTGCCTTTCATATTCCCTTATACTTAAAATTCTGCTCCCTTGTAGTTGCTATTTCTGTCCTTGGGGGGTGGGGGTGAGAAGTCTCAGGCTAACCACTCTGTCTGTGCCTCTTCTCATCTGCACTCGTCTCCTCTGCTCGAAAGTGAAAAGCCCTAACTCGCTCAACCTGCCTTCATAATACATGCCCTCTGGTCAGGGCTGCATTCTGATAAATCTCCTGCACCCTCTGCAATGCTTCGACGCCCTCCCTATAATGTGGCGACCAGAATTAGGGGCCTAACAAGGCAATAGAGAAGTATGGACATATTTCTGAGATTAACGGATGGCATTGTAAGATTTTGATTGGATGGACTCGAATGTGTTTGAATGGATTTGGAACCTAACATTTCCTAGCTTGCTTCAGTACAGCCAAACCTTGTCAGTTCTGTCTCTATCATTTCCTCTGATACCTTCCCCAAGTGGTCATTTCACCAGAATTCATTTCAAGATTTGGTGAGTGGGCGAACCCCACCCAGTTCTATCTTACCTTGACTTGAGCCACTCAGAAGATGAGATCACGACAGGAAATCCTATCAAGACTGGAAAAGTACTATATGAGCTGGTGATTGTGGTATCTCATGAAGGTATTGTACGAAGCTCTGAGCTGAGTTCACCCCCACTCAGCTAAATGTGATCAGCATCACATATTTGTGTTGTTCCTCTAATTTGACTTCCCCTAGTGGAGCCCAAGAGTGCCATAACTTGAAGTCCCTAGTGGTTTTCCCTAAAGATCAAAGGTTAGTTTTATTTATCACATGCACATTACTCTGTTTTGATGTGCCAGTAACTTACTGCCCATTATGCTGCCTGTGTTTAGGGCAGCAATGAAGGTCCTTCACCTCTGGCAGTGTTCAGGGCTTCCTTCGTCATGTCAGTAGCTTCCTCTCAGTTTTCACTACTGTAAGTCGTGCACCTTCCAAGTGGAGGCTCAGGAATACTGTTGCACTCAAATGCAGAAGGATTCTTTATTGCTGTTTCCGTAACAATTTTGTTTTACTAGTCAGAGCTGTTAACCCTGAGCTGAACCCCTGAACCAGGAGAACTGATGGACCACTCTTAGTCTGACCTCTACCCTCTGACCTGTTTGGCATTGGTGATCTTGCCAAAGCAGAAAGCCCTGACTCCAGCCAGCATAGCTCCCTGGGTCAGTTGAGGCATGCAAGCCCTCAAACCACAAGGATCTGGTCCTCTCGGATGATATACAATTAAAGTTTTACTGTTTTGGTGATGTGATGGGGCTAGCCTGCTAGTGTTGCCCTGATCCTGACACCAACATAACTTGTCCACAACTCACTAATCCCAGCCGTACACCTTTGAAATGTGGGAAGAAACCCACATGATCATGGGGAGAAAATACAAACTCCTTACGGACTGCGGCAAGAATAGAACCCACTTGGAGTACTGCGTTCAGTTCTGGTCACCTCACTACAGGAAGGATGTGGATGCTATAGAGAGTGCAAAGGAGATTTACAAGGATGTTGCCTGGATTGGAGAGCATGCCTTATGAGAATAGGTTGAGTGAACTTGGCCTTTTCTCCTTGAAGTAACGGAGAATGAGAGGTGACTTGATAGAGGTGCATGAGATGATAAAAGGCATGGATCATGCAGATAGCTGGAGGTTTTTTCCAGGGCTGAAATGGCTAACACAAGGGGGCATAGTTTTAAGGTGCTTGGAAGTAGGTACGAGGGGGATGTCAGAGGTAAGTTTTTCACACGGAGTGGTGGGTGCATGAAATGCACTGCCAGTGAAGGTGGTAGAGGCAGATGCAATAGACTCTTAGAGCGGTACATGGAGCTTAAGAGGAACGTGGTAGGGTAATTTGAGGCAGCTTCTGGAGTAGTTTACATGGTCAGCACGATGTTGTGGGCTGAAGGGCCTGTCATGTGCTGTAGATTTTCTATAATCAATGATCTCTGACGCTGTGAAGTGATTACACTACTGTGCTGCCCCATGCTCCTGAAAACAATAGCATTATTTTGTGCTTTTATTCCCAGTAATGTGGGGGAAAAAGTTACATTGTCTTTGCATACTCATTTATAATTTCCAATTTCTGTATTTTTTTTCAGTACATTGAGAAAATCAGTCTTGAGAACTTTGTGTCTGTGGAAAACGATAAGAGCCACAGTAATACCGAACAAAATTCCTTTATACTGAAGCTGAAAACTGGAGAAACAAAGTTTGAGGTAACAGAATGGCCCTGTGCTAAGTTTCATGACTTTTGCCCTATTGGTTCCAACCCTAAGTAAATGTTTATTGTTTATCATAATCAGTGGTCTTGCCATTAAAAAAACTAGAGGCAATACAAAGTACAGCAGGTAGCTTTTGTGGAGAGAAGGGAAAATAAAGTTTCACATTGATTTCTTGTTAAATTGGAAATGAGGAAAGTAATTAAAAAAAAACTATTTTAAAAATATGGGGGGAGTGAAGAGAACAAAGACAGTCTCCCTGTTCACTTTTCCATCTCTACCAACCATTCCCTATCTTACCACACTTACCTGGATTTGAAACACCTCTCCTCTTCTCGTCATCCATGCACTCATGAGTCCTTTCAAATGAAGTAGTCTAAAAGACAGATTTTCTCTCTTGACTAATTCTGAAAGAGAAGAAACAAAGACTAAGATTGTCCAGGTGACACATATATCAATGGTGCTGTCTAAGAGAAGTAGATAAGCCTGGTAGTCACAACGGATCTGTTTGTAGGGGGTGAATGACCTTTGATCTGAACAGACCAGTTCTAATACAAACAGGATAGACTGGTTATCTGAAATTAGTGAATTTGATGTTGAATGCCAGTTCTGTATTGTATCCAGATAGATGATATTACTTGAGATTGCACTGGACTCTATTGGAAATATAGGAAGGCAAAGAGAGAGAGGGGTTAGTCTGGAGTGGGATAGAGGATCTCCTTGGGGAAAACCCAGTCACCAGGAAAACATGCAAACCACAGACAGCATCAGAAAAGGGTATTGACCTGGGTTGCTGGAGCTTTGAGACAACAGCGCCAGAGCAGTTATTTCTGTTTTGCTAAAAAGAAGACTAGGGTAATGTAAGAAAGAAAACTTCTTCATAGTTTCCAGATTTTCTGAAGACTACAACGCTTCTCGTTATTGAGGCAAGGCTTAACTGTGTAACTATTGAAATACTCTACCACCCTTTCCTGTTTGGAGGGGAAATGTGGAAAGATGAATCTCAAAATAAGACAGCAACCATGTAAAAAGTTACTTAAGTTTGTATTTCTTTCTCCACAGGCAAATAGTTCAGAGGCTCGAGAGCAATGGAAAAACTACATTTACACAGTTGCAAAGGTATTATCAGTTCTGTTGTCACTTCACTCTCTGCTTTAGTTATCTTAAATGAATGGTAGAAAAAAACTTTGTTCTACCTCATCAGCTGCATGATTGCCTAGTGAACATTTTGTATATCATGGGTTGCATTCAGAAAATCCTTTTTTTTTTCTCTACTCTAAGTGAATTCTTAGTTTAGTGTGATACATTGATTGAAGATTAGGTAAGTAGATGGAATTGGAGCAAGCAAAGTTTGATCCAGAAGAAAAGTAACCTTTTCTTGAACTAAGAAGATGGCTGTCACACTTTAGTGTTATGGAGGGATGCTAATCAGTTTTTATTAAATAAAGGGACAATTTACTGATCTTAACCTGAGCCAGCAGCCTGCAGGTAGGAACAATTACATAGATTTTAAGAGATTGTGACTTCTCTTCTTGAGACAGTTGGAAGAGAAATGGTACTATTAGTCAATCTGTAAGCAAAGCTACAAGAATAAAGCAACCTTCATCCTAAACTTGAATAAGTTGTAGCAAGTACACTAACAATAAATACTGTTTGAGTGCTGTTGGGGGGGACGGCCTACCTGGGGGAAGCAACAGTGGCTGCGCTTTCTGTAAAGAGTCTGGTCCTGTGGCTCAGAAGGGGAGGGAAAGGAAGGAGGCAGCAGTAATAGGGGACTCTATAGTTGGGGGGGGGGCAGGTGGTCAGACAGACGATTCTGTGGATGCAGGAAAGAAACACGGATGGTAGTTTGCCTCCCAGGTGCCAGGGTCCAGGATGTTTCTGATCGTGTCCACAGTATCCTGAAGTGGGAAGGTGAACAGCCAGAGGTCGTGGTACATATTGGTACCAATGCTGTAGGTAAGAAAAGGGAGGAGATCCTGACAACAGACCATAGGGAGTTAGGAAGGAAGTTGAGAAGCAGGACCTCAAAGGTAGTAATCTTGGGATTACTGCCTGTGCCACGTGACAGTGAGTATAGGAATGGAGTGAAGTGGAGGATAAATGCGTGGCTGAGGGATTGGAGTGGGGGCAGGGATTCAGATTTCTGGATCATCGGGACCTCTTTTGGGACAGGTGTGACTTGTACAAAAAGGATGGGTTCTGAAGGGGATCAATATCCTGGCAGGGAGGTTTGCTAAGGCTACTGGGGAGAGTTTAAACTAGAATTGCTGGGGGGTGGGAACTGAACTGAAGAGACGGAGGAAGGGGCGGTTGGCTCACAAATCGAGAAAGCTGATAGGCAGTGTGAGAGGGAGGATAGGCAGGTGATGGGGAAGGGATATGCTCAGACTGATGGTCTCAGATGTGACTATTTTAATGCAAGAAACATCATGAACAAAGTGGATGAGCTTAGAGTGTGGTCAGTACTTGGACCTATGATGTTGTGGCCATTACAGAGATCTGGATGGCTCAGGGGCAGGAATGGTTACTTAGAGTGCCAGGCTTTAGATGTTTCAGAAAGGACAGGGAGGGAGGCAAAAGAGGTGGGGGCATGGCACTGCTGATCAGAGATAGTGTCACGGCTGCAGAAAAGGAGGAAGTCATGGAGGGATTGTCTACTGACTCTCTGTGGGTTGAAGTTAGAAATAGGAAGGGGTCAATAACTCTAGTGGGTGTGTTTTTATAAATCACCCAATAGTAATAGGGACATCGAAGAGCAGATAGGGAGATGTATTTTGGAAAGATGTAATAATAACAGTGTTGTCGTGGTGGGAGATTTTAATTTCCCAAATATTGATTGGCATCTCCCTAGAGTAAAGGGCTTAGATGGGGTGGAGTTTGTTCGGTGTGTTCAGGAAGGTTTCATGACACAATATGTAGATAAGCCTTCAAGAGGAGAGGCTGTACCTGATCTGGTATTGGGAAATGAACCTGGTCAGGTGTCAGGTCTCTCAGTGGGAGAGCATTTTGGAGATAGTGATCACAATTCTGTCTCCTTTACCATACGCATTGGAGAGGGATAGGAACAGACAAGTTAAGAAAGCATTTAATTGGAGTAAGGGGAAATATGAAGCTATCAGGCAGGAACTTGGAAGCATAAATTGGGAACAGATGTTCTCAGGGCAATGTACAGCAGAAATGTGGCAAATGTTCAGGGGATATTTGCGTGGAATTCTACATAGGTACATTCCAGTGAGACAGGGAAAGGATGGTTGGGTACAGGAACCATGGTGTACCAGGGCTGTTGAAAATCTAGTCAAGAAGAAAAGGAAAGCTTATGAAAGATTCAGAGAGCTAGGTTATGTTAGAGATCTAGAAGACTATAAGGCTAACAGAAAGGAGCTTAAGAAGGAAATTAGGAGAGCCAGAAGGGGCCATGAGAAGGCCTTGGCGAACAGGATTAAGGAAAACCCCAAGGTATTCTACAAGTATGTGAAGAGCAAGAGGATAAGATGTGGAGGAATAGGACCAATCAAGTGTGTATGGAACTAGAGGAGACAGCAGAGGTACTTAATGAATACTTTACTTCAGTATTCACTATGGAAAAGTATCTTGGAGATTGTAGGGATGATTTACAGTGGCATGAAAAGATTGAGCATATAGACATTAAGGAGGATGTGCTGGAGCTTTTGAAAAGCATCAAGTTGGACAAGTCTCCGGGACCAGATGATATATACCCCAGGCTACTGAGGGAGGCTGAGCCTCTGGCAATGATCTTTGCATCATCAATGGTACGGGAGAGGTTCTGGGGGATTGGGGGTTTGCGGATGTTGTTCCCTTATTCAAGAAAGGGAGTAGAGATAGCCCAGGAAATTATAGACCAGTGAGTCTTACTTCAGTGGTTGGTAAGTTAATGGAAAAGATACTGAGAGGCAGGATTTATGAACATTTGGAGAGGCATAATATGATTTGGAATAGTCAGCATGGTTTTGGCAAAGGCAGGTCATGCCTCACAAGCGAAATTGAATTTGTTGAAACACATTGATGAAGGTAGAGCAGAAGATGCAGTGTAAATTGATTTCAGCAAGGCATTTGATAAGGTACCCCATGCCAGACTTATTGAGAAAGTAAAGAGGCATGGGATCCAAGGGGACCTTGCTTTGTAGATCCAGAATTGATGTGCCCACAAAAGGTAAAGAGTGGTTGTAGACAGGTCATATTCTGCATAGAGGTTGGTTACCAGTGGTGTGCCTCAGGTATCAGTTCTGGGACCCCTTCTCTTTGTGATTTTTAAAACCTGGATGAGGAAGTGGAGGGATGGGTTAGTAAATTTGCTGATGACACAAAGGTTGGAGGTGTTGTGGATAGTGTGGAGGGTTGTCAGAGGTTACAGTGAGACATTGATAGGATGCCAAACTGGGCTGAGAAGTGGCAGATGGAGTTCAACCCAGATAAGTGTGAGGAGGTTCATTTTGTTAGGTCAAATATGATGGCAGAATGTAGTATTAATGGTAAAACTCTTGGCAGTGTGTAAGATCACAGGGATTTTGGGGTCCGAGTCCATAGGACACTCAAAGCTGCTGCGCAGGTTGACTCTGTGGTTAAGAAGGCATATGGTGCATTGGCCTTCATCAACTGTGGGATTGATTTAAAGAGCCAAGAGGTAATGTTACAGCTATATAGGACCCTGGTCAGACCCCGTTTGGAGTACTGTGTTCAGTTCTGGTCACCTCACTACAGGAAGGATGTGGAAACTATAGAAAGGGTGCAGAGGAGATTTACAAGGATGTTGCCTGGATTGGGGAGCATCCCTTATGAGAATAGGTTGCGTGAACTTGGCTTTTTCTCCTTGGAGCGGCGGAGGATGAGAGGTGACCTGATAGAGGTGTATAAGATGATGAGAGGCATTGATCGTGTAGATAGTCAGAGGCTTTTTCCCCAGGCTGAAATGGCTAACATGAGAGGGCATAGTTTTAAGGTGCTTGGAAGTAGGTACAGAGGAGATGTCAGGGGTAAGTTTTTTACGCAGAGAGTGGTGAGTACGTGGAATGGGCTGCTGGGGAAGGCGGTGGAGGAGGATACGATAGGGTCTTTTAAGAGACTCCTGGATAGGTACATGGAGCTTAGAAAAATAGAGACCTATGGGTAACCCTCGGTAATTTCTAAAGTAAATACATGTTTGGCATTATAGGTTGAAGGGCCTGTGTTGTGCTGTAGGTTGTCTATGTTCTATAAGTATATAGGCAAGGAACTGTAGTATATTTACATTTTGTAGTTGAATATGTTTTGTTCTGAATATTGTGTTGTACATTTTCTTTTTGTAGTTGGAAATTCCAAACCTGGATTTCCTCCCTGGACAGCTTTGCAGCCTTCAGGAGGTACTTGAAGAGGAGATGAAGCGACTGCTAAAGCCAACGTCTTCTCCACCACCGCCACCAGCACGCTCACGGCCAACAACTCCAGAGCTGGAACAGTCTGCCTATGATGATGTAGAAAATCAACTTCTCAGGTGCCTTTCTGGGTGTTGGGTGAAAGTGGGGTTAGTTGGGGTTCAGGAAGGAAACCGAAGGATGAATTTCCTCAGTATTGTATGTCCATCTTCCCTTTCTTTATGCCCTCTTCATCAGTGTTGACTTCTTTCTTCCCCATTACTCCATTCGTGATGATTAATCTTTGATACATCACTCAACTCCCCAGCTTTGAAGTTGCCTATTATCCTGTAAGAAGAACATTGAATTCCAATCCAATATTATACTTGCTGAAGAACTAACTTTCAATATGTCAAAGAAAAATTATGTGAATTGGTAACATTTAGTCCTTGTCAGCCTAATGATTGTGCACAACTGCTTTGTTAGTTTGATCATCAAAAGCTAGTAATTGACTCTGTGGAATTCTGTGATTGCGTAATGCAGGAATGGATATTAGTTTGGAGTAATTTGGGGATTGGAGAAAATTCAGTTACCTGAACTAGGAGCCCAAGATTCCATTATGCTGCCAGGAATATTTGTATGAAGATCTCTGGGTACTACTTTATTGGCCTACTTATTATGAAAGTGTGAACTCTCCTGACAACTGAATTAGTTGTGTTAGTTATGTAGGCATTAAAATTTATCACATATCTCAAACATGTCAACAGATCCAATTTCAGTTGTTTTTAAACCTGTATCTCCTTTTCTTCCAGCTGCTTCTATAATGTCTCACGAGTTGAGGCTGTGGCCCTGTTGGAGAAAAATATCGAATTTGGAAACCTATTAATGAGGCCCAACACTGATAACAAGAACTTAGCGGTTACAACACGACAAGAGTTCAAAAAGTAAGAAAGAAGTAACTCGTGTTTATGATTAGTGCTTCATTGGTCCGCTGAATATCCAAAGCAAATTGCAACTAGTTAATGTTAGCAATCAGTTAAACACTTTTTAGGTTGTGTGGGAAAAGCAACTGCCAATTTTGTGCACAATAATATCCCAGAAACCACACCAAACTAAAATCAATTAGTTTGAGACACCTAAGGTTCTAGCCATCTTATTTCCATTATTTTATCATCTTGCTTTCAAGGCAGTTTCCTAGATGGCTTGCTTATGGTCTGATTGGTCTCAGTCACCTCAGAACATGTTCAATGTGTGGCCCTCAGAGTTTACCATACATGGGATAGGAATTGCCTGATGGATGCATGGGTGTGTAGTTTGAAGTCCTGTGTCCCTTCTACTGATGATGCATGAGATTCTTGATGTTAGTTTGAATGCTATCTCTCCACATTTGAATGGTCAAGACCCAGGTAGTCAGTGGAATGTTTTTTTTGTTACCAAAGAGACTTTGAGAATATCTCTTGACTCTTTCCTCTGACCAACTGATAATCTCTTTCCACGATGGAGCTTAGAATAACATACCAAGAATCTGGTATCAGCATGTAAGTGATGTGGCTTACCTAAGGGAGCTGAGTGAGTACATTAAGTCCCTGTCTTTGGGTGTACTGGCCCAGAAGGTGACACTAATATTGGTTCACTTGTACTGCCAATGGATTTGAAAGATTTTTAGTGGCATCCCTCTAGTGTTCTCACATGGCTGCTGATGTGGTGTAGGTCCTGAAGCATATAAACTGAGTTCTGGGTTGGATTCAGTCTTGACCTTCAAACAGCCAGAGGCTGTGCTGTTGCATTGAAGAAAAAGCTGAGTTTCAGTACCAATGGCTGTCTTCATACCCTGAGAAATGGGAAATGTTCCATATTTTACCATGGTCTAACGTAAACCTTATTGTTGAATGGTGGTGGTGTGCATTTGGGGCAAATTGATAGAGGACCTGTGTTTAGCAATATGGAGCATAAGACCCAATTGAAGTTGACAGAAGAACTGAAACTTGTGGAGCTGTATACAGGTCTATAAAATGTTGTAAGTTTAACCCTAATATGAACAAATACTTAATGTATCTGAGACTGTAACTGAACCCTTTCCCTAACTTTTCAATGTGAAACCCACCATAGCCGGGAGTATTGTCAGTATGATAATGCACCCATCAAAGGCAGAAGCACATGATTGCATAATGTCAAACCTGGGCTTTCTGGCTTGCTGAAAACAAGAGGGGAGAGATTTAGGTCAGAGGCAAGAGGTTTAAAGGGCTATGGTAGATGGGAATAGGGAACAGAATTGGTGTATATGCGTTGGCTGAAGGGCCTGACTCTATAATAATTGCAGTGGGAAGGGAAACCAGAGGGAGCTGAGATGAGTAAATATAAATTTAGAATTGCATTGATGTGATAAGAGCACAGGAAAATGGTCAAAGAATGTTAGAAATATTACAACAATAAATTTGTGTTACATTTCAGCCAGTCAGTCGTAAAGCACTACCGGATAAATTGTGTGGACGATGGCTACGTCATTGAAATTGACGATGGTGTAAGTAAGCTTCCAAATAATTGTCGTCTTAACTTCATTCAGTTGGTGGTGTAAATTGCAGTGTGGTTTTGAATCAATGAGTAGAAATAAGTCTGAGTCTACAGACTGAAGTCTGAGTCTGCAGATGGGGCAGCAATAGCAATATCACAATTGGTCTTGAAATACTTGCGTTATAAAGGGAGAAATTATCACTTGGCACCACAATGACAAGGAGTGAGCATCTTGATAAGTGATTTTCAAATCTGCAATTTTAGGTTTGAGGATTATGCAGCCTTTGGCTGAGCAAACTTCCAATACGGCACGTCAGATCTTGCTCTAAGAATAAGTAATGAAGTATTGGAAAAGAATGATTTCTGGAACAATACTCAGGAAGAATCACTATCCATAAAGCAGACACCTTGGTTAAATTAGTTTTCTTAATCACTACAATTTTTACAATATTATCTTTGCCCACAGGTAGGTTACTGCAGCCTTAAAACCAGTCCTTTTGTGCAGATAAGGCTCGTTAGTCATGGTTGGCAGCTCATCTGGGAGAAGGAGAGCTCTGATCTCCAACTCTGCCTTGTGGCTGTACCCACTCATAGGGAAAACTTCGGGAGTAAATCCAAAGGAAAAAATCCAGAGCTGGAGTCCCTAAGGCAATCCTACATTGAGTTCAATGCAGATTGGCAACTCCTGTGATGCTGCTGTTCCTTTGGGTTCATCAGCTGTGTGGAGAAAGGAAGCCTGCTTTATGGGCAATGGCTTGCTCTTCATATCGTACTGGCCTAGCTGACATATCATGTAGACAGCTCAAACGCAATATCAATTGTTGACCAACAGAGAGCCTCATCTTCTCCCAGTTCTGACCTAGTACTGATTATTGAATTTAACACAAAGTATGAGTATGTATTCTGTAAAGCATGTATTAAGTGATTTGGTCTTTGCTTTAGTTTTAAGTTGGTGCACAACTTCTGCATAATCTACTTCACTGCAAACATTCCAAGGTAATTTTGAGTATCATGTCAAACTTTTGGTACTGAGCCACATGAGGTTATACAATGGATTCTGGTTGATTGGGATGTTGGTCATTCAGGACAGCTGTTTATTCATGACAGCTCTTGAAGAGCAAAAACTGATGGCGGGGTGTGTGGGGGGGTGGGGTGGGGGGAGGGAATAGCCGGGACTTCCTTTGCTTAATTGGGACAGGAGACTGTTGTTGAACAGTTTCTAACTAGCATCAGTTGAGTGCCCCTGTGTGGCCATTAGACGCTACAGGCTTAGAGCAAGCAGTTTTTTTAAAGCAGTGTTAGTTGTGTATGCTTGTGTTATGTTGTTAATTACAGCCAAAGGACACCAGTTCAAAAAGCAGTGTTTTAAAAAAAATATAACCTTGTTGTTTTTTTAAATTTTGACTATATGCAGGAAGGCAATGAAGGGAGTTCAATATGCGCATTAGGTGTCTGCACTTTTTTTTTTCCTTCCACAGTCAATCAAAAGAACACGGCAGTGTACACTGGATGAATTCTTCAGTCGATAACTATTAGGAACTAATACAGTCATATAGTACTCTAGTAGTATTGGTAGTGTTCTAATTTGTTTTGTAACTCTAAATGAATAATTTGCTACTCAGTTAAACAGTAGCTTGTCTTAATTATACTTTTAACTATTTCCATGAAATTTTGGCTATTTGGGGTAACCACTTAATTGGACAAAAATGTACTGGGCCCGATGTATCCCAATTAATTGGAATCCACTGTATTTGGGCAGATGGCCAAAATCTTAGTCACAGGTGTAGGCTTTGAAGAGGAGAGAGAGAGGGTGGTAGTGAGGCTTGGGAAAGAATTATGGAGCTCGTGGATTGCCTGGCTGAAGGCATGGGCCTTAAATGTAGATAACATTTGGGAATGATCAAGATACCAGCGTTTGGAAAACTTGGGCAATCTGGAAGGTTTGTAGGTTAGATTATAGTATCCTATGGGAGATTTGAAACCACAGAAAACTTTTAAAACCTGAGACTTTACTGAAGAAGGAGCCTCTGGTATTGACCCCAACCCCAACTTAAGGGAAAAATAAAATTACTCAGTGGGATTAAAGACTCGTCAATTAAAATCTGCCTATGACCTTCTTGATGTTATTTACTTTGAAGCAAATCCTGTAGTACAGTTGCTATTTACAGTACAAACATGCAAGTCATTTTTGTTTTCCAGATCTTGTGCAACAGTAAGCAAGATGTCATCAACTTTTTTATTCAACACACCAAAGGAGTGCTGAAGCCTTTAGAAATACCAAAAGATTATGAAATGAATCTGAGTATGTTTATTGTTTTATTCTTGACAGATGTGTTATGTTTTAAACGATATACAGTATTTGATTGATCTGGGATCAACACTCATGTCCATGAAGGGGAGTCTTGTTTTTCTGTTTGAACTATTTTCTCACTATTAGATCCTTGGACGCCTCAAAAAGATGCAAGGAAGAAATCTTTTATGAGAATCTAGAATGAGGGGTCAAAACCTCCCTTTATTTATAATAACAGGTTTGCCCATTTAAGATAGAGGTTATCTATTATTTTTCCTCTATCAGAGGGCTGGGAGTCTCTGAAGTCTCCTCCTCAAATGTCTGTGAGGCAGTCTATGAATATTTTTAAAAAATCAGAATTCAGTTTAATATTACTGGCATATGTCATGAAATTTGTTATGTGGCAGCCGTACATTGCAAGACATAATATAATAAAAACTATAAATTACAGTGAGAAGTGTATATATTTAAAAAGTTAAGTAACTCGTGCGAAAGAGAAACATTAGTGAGGTAGAGTTCATGGGTTCAATGTTCCTTGAGAAATCTGATGGCAGAGGGGAAGAAGCTATTCCTGAATCGTTGAGTAAAAGTGGATTAAGTTTTGATAAGCGAGGGGTGATGAAAGGTGATTGAGGACAGGTGGTAATACAACCTTAAGGCTGGAATCATATCACCTATGCTCTTAAATGGCAACTGGATCCAAGGGTCTGTGTGGATTACTCACACCACTGAGTTTGCTCCAGTCCTGCTCCTTGTTCACATAACCAGAAAATATTGCTACAGGTTTTGAGTCCTGTCATAGATATCTCTTGGGACATCTGTTTTCCAGGCATTCCCTTGAGTGGTATGAACAATTTGTAATTACAAGGATGTCTGTATAATCCAATTTTTGGCTAATTGATAGCAGGATAGTGTTAACAACAGGATTTACTGTACCTATATAAACACTTAGTTGAAATGAATCATCTTTATTTGACAACATGTAAATACACACAGCAATAATATGTGGAGTTATTTGGCCCAATCAGCATAATTACATGAAACGACATGCTAACCATATCAGTTGACTTGGACTGCTAGAACGATGATCAAATTGGCCATTGATTTTACAAACAGCATAATTTTACTTTCAATTGGGCAATCACATTGCTGTTATAAACCATGGAGTTTAGAATATGCATGATAATGCACTTGAGTGGATGTTTTCGAAATGAAGGCTGTTTTCCCATTAACTGTCATCCCTCAACTCATACCAGCAAAGAATATATTAACTGAACACACCTTAGTTACCGTTTCTTTAACATAGTGTGTTGTATATTTGCTATTATATTTACCTATAAATTAATGACTACAGTTTAAATAAAAATGGATATGAAATTCATTGACAAATCTAAGCTCCTCTACAAATAGAGATTCTTCACTCATCAACAGTTTGATCCATGTCACTGGCTCATTCATTAAAATTCAGTTCACAGATGTGTTCTACTTGCACTTTTATATTTTTACTGTATTTTTTGCACTTTTGTATTTTAATATCAAAAAGAAGTAAATTTTAAACCCAGCCTGCCCGACAGAAAGGTGATCAAATGAACCATTCATCGATACACGCAGTCTTATAAGTTTTCCAATAAGGGGGTTAGATTTTAATAATTAATCCAGCGTTTTGTGTGTGTTGATTTTAGATTTTAATTACCTACATCCCTGATCTTTTCTGAACTTGCTGTAAAGGGGGCATCCGAGTTTGGGATCTGCTCATCAATGTCACTGTGCTCATCTTACAGCAACATCTAAAAGTTCTTTGTGTTTGTCTATCACTCCTATATTTAGGTTATGTGCAAGAAGATGCTGAAAGTGGGGAACTGATTCATAGCAAGTTGCATCCGCTGAAGCTGTCACCACCCAAGACATCAACGGAACCAGGTTAGCATTATGAGTTTGTAATCTGCATTTTGTTAATAGGACTAGAGTCATCTTTGCATTTGAGAAAGTAGAAGAGAAACAAGAACTGTAATTCTAATTGTGAAGAAACTCAGATGATGGGCAAGGATTCTAAATTTGAGCCGAGTGATTCCAGAGTAGAAGAGGCAATAATGCTGTGTGTGTGGGGAAGGGGGTGGAGAAAATATGTCACTTGAAGTGGATTTCCTATCTGCTTTTTCTCAGGCTGACAGATTCCAGGTAACTTTCTACCTTTTTATTTTAATATCCCCTCATGAACTCTTCTCTATCCGAATCAAGGAGAGATATGGCACTTTCAGTGATTGCATTTCACATTTTTTCACAGTTAAGCAAGTGAAACAGAGCCCAAAGATTCTGAAAATTATAGAACCAGAAGCAGGGCATCTTGATGATGGTAGGATTTTGCTCCTAGTTTCAAAAGTGCACTATCACATGTTAATTATTATTCACCACATTGAGGGATTTTTCCAACACTATCTGTATTTTTATTTTCCATCTTCTCCCATCTTTTGCCTATCACTGGGACAAAGCATTAATCTCGTTTCTCGTCCTCGAGACTCATTCCCGTCTAGATCTAGACATGGGTGCCATAGCTTGGACTACATGGCATTTGATGTATTGTACTTATTTGGCGATACAATTTAGATCCTGAGACCACATGGCATAGGCAGTGCAATGGTGAAGCAGCCAGTGCTGCCGCGTTATAGCTTTAGGGACCTGGGTTTGATCCTGACTTCAGGTGCTGTCTGTGTGAAATTTACATCATGTTGAACCCATGACAATTCCACTTCAACTTCCTCCAAGATTTTCAGTTTCCCCTTGCATCGCAAAGATGTGTTAATAGGTTGACTGGCTAATATAAATTCCATCCAACGAAGGTCCTGTAAGTGGTAAAAGAATCATGGGGAGTTGACGGGCATGCAACTGAGAGCGTGTTGTGGGATTGCAGGGAAGTGGAAGGCTGGGCAAGAGTCGGAGGTTGTCTCCTGAGAGCTGGCATTGACTCGATGGGCCGATAGGCTTCTTTGTATGCTGTAGTAATTACTACTCCTCTTCTCACTTGAGAGACATGAGACTGTGTGATTAGTGGAGTCTGGAACAATGAAAGTTTTTCTGAAAGAAGGATGCGGGGTTTTGACAAATGGGAGAAAATCTGCAGACGCTGGAAATCCGAGCAACACTCACAAAATGCTGGAGGAACTCAGCAGGCCAGGCAGCATCTATGGAAAAGAGTATAGTCGCCATTTCGGGCTGAGACCCTTCATCAGGACTCTGTTTTGAGCTGAAACATTGACAATACATTTCCTCTCTTTGCTTCTTGACCCATTGAATTCTCTCAGTGGATTGCTTGTTGCCTCTGAATCTCACTCTGCCTTGGCTTGGTAGAGTTAACCTGGCAAGGATCAAAAACAGGATGTTGATTTTATGTGAGCCAGTTCTTTCAGCACAATCCAAGGAGTAAGTTTAGTATACCCAAAACTCTGCAATTCACCTTTCTTAACAGTTAAATAGTGAAGGGAGTACTATATGGCATAATAAAGCTATCCTTAAGGTGGATAGAAGGAACTTTGTGGGTGGTTTCGAATTATATTATAGGAGAAACTGGATGTTATGTAGAATTGCTTAGAACTTTAAGACTAATTAACATGCAGGTTATCAGATTATCAGCACCTGTAATTGGTTACATTTTAACCACAGCAATTTGGCAAGAACACATTTGCTTGAAGAGGACGAACCCTATTTGGGAATGCACATAACAAGTTCTAACCTACAGGGGGAGGTGGGATGGGGTACATTTCTAATTAACTTCCCCTCTTGAATGCCACATAGAACGTTCTTTGCATGGGGTGATCTGTCCATTGCTCTAGTCTACTTTTAATCTGCTTGATCTGTTTGTGCAAACAAAACTTTCATACCAGTGCTGCTATTGTACATTGACATACCCAGAGTAACAAAATAGCATTTTATAAATAGCATTATATATATAAATGCTTCTATAACGCTTATAGAGTCAGGAACAATATCACCTGCAGATGAGTATGTTCTACAACTCATTGGGCTAGAACCTGATAGGAACAGATATTTTCCTGTTGGCCAGCTGGTGGGACAGGCATCAATGCTCCTGAATAAATTAGAGGGGATTGGTGAATGTAGTAGAATTCCCCTGTTAATTCTAAATATTAGTGCATAGTTTAAAGTCCATGGTTATAAACAATGCAATCACATTTTTTTATGTACTGAACTACAATGCAGGATTGCCAAGGGAAATTTTATGCTTTTTGTCCCTGCAATTAGTCCCTGATTATAGGTTTCACTATTCATTAAGATACATGTTTTGAGCCAATTCGCTTGCAATCATCATTTATTAAATGGTTTATGCCAGTGTCCAAAGTTCTTGTGGTTGCATACTATGATAGCAGTATTTAAATGTCATTTAGACAGACATGTGAACACGAAGGGAATGGAAAGATACGGATTCTGTGCAGGCAGATCAGATTAGTTTCTTTTGGCATCAGGGGCCGAAGAGCGTGATCCTGTGCTTTCTTGTTCCATCTTCTAATTAAAAGAGATTCCAAGATTTTGCATCCCATGCAGTTCTGCTGTGATTGGGGATATCTCTTGCTTCTGTTCAATGACAATGGTCTTTGAATTTAGAGCTTGGTTCGTAGATTTCTTTGCAAAGAAATGTTTATTATAGCAGCTATGTTTGCTCTGGAAATGCAATACCGAGAGGACCTCTAGTGTAGTCAAAGGTGGTCTTGAATTCTTATAAACAGTATAATTACCATTGCAAACCCACAAGATTCGTCCAAGGGTCTTCAGCAATTGAAGTTTAACTTTCAGGAAGATGCTGTAACTAGCTGGGGGTGGGGGTGGGGGGGTGAAGAATTATAGAAATATTAACAAATATATATAATCAATGCTTTAGAGAAAAACAAAGTCAAGTTTGTCATATGCACAGGTGCAATGAAAACTTGTGTGCCTGTGATGCTACTGCAAATAACATTAGAGATAAATCAATTAATACATAAATTATGGTTGTTTATAAATTATAAAAAAATGGTTGTTTCTGCTAGTCAGGAATCTTCTTGGAGATGTTTTATTTATTTTGGCCTAGGGATAACAGCATGGGAGTGGGTGGCAATCATACAGTGAAATCTCCAGGGACTGTAGGAGCATTTAAGGTTTGCATTATTTGTCTTCAGCCAGGATTTCTCCTTTTGATTATTGCTCTTTGAACTCTGTGGACAAATAACTGTTTTGAAAATGGATTAGGCATTGATTTATCCTGTGTAGACCAAAGAAATTAAGGTCAAGCTCTAGTACATAAAACTTACAACACAGGAACACAGCCTTCAACCCACCATATCTATGCAACTATATTGCCAAACTGATTAATCACATTGAATGCACAAGGTCTGATTCCTCCATTCCCTGCCTGGTTGTGTCTAAATGCCTTTTAAAATGTTGCATTTGAATCTGTTTCTACTTCAGCCTCTGGCAGTGTGTTCCAAGCACATACTCTGTAAATGGGAAGCAAAAAACTTTCCTCACACTTCTTTAAACTTGTATCCTCTTGCCTTAAACCTATGGCCTCTAGTATTTGACATTTAAAACCTATCTATCCCTCATAATCGTACAAACATCTATTGGTCACCCTCAGCTCAGATGCTCCGGAGGAATCAAACCCAAGTTTGCCCTTTAAGCTGAAAACATTTACATCTAGGCAACATGGCGGTAAGCGTCTTGAAAATGACTCATCTTCAACTGATTTTCTATGACATGTACTTTAGTCTTTGATCCTGCTATATTAGCTGATGAGCTGGATTTAGCCATTCAATGGGCAGAGAACTAACAATATTGCCTTTTTGGTTTGCTTTTCTCTTTGCAATGGAATTTGGATGGGCCTGAATTTTGGGATCTAGCCATTATTTTAAATAGTTCAGTTTTAGATGCTGGGATATGGAGATTAAGGGTTCCTTTAATGTGGTATGAAAAGGTTGGTAAAAGTGCAGATAGAATTCTTATCTTTGTAAACAGAAATGAGATGCATGAAACTTTGGACTGCAAAAAAAAATTGATAATTAGAGGGCAGATTTAAGATAAATGGTTTAAACAAAAGTGCTTTCAGGAGACATTTTACTTAAGAGCTAGATTGTTTGAGAGGATGGAGGATGTTAGTGAAGTTGCACCTGGAATATTATGTACAGGATTGGTTACACTGTTATTAGGATTGATGTCATTAAGCTGGAGAGAGTGGAAAAGTAGGTAGGGACATGTTCAGCACAGCTTTGTGAGCTGAAGGGCATGTATTGTGCTGTAGGTTTTCTATGTTTCTAAAAATTCCAGTCTGAGTTGTGGGGGGGATCATAGGGACAATTTCATGCAGAGGAACTGTGTATATAGAATGAGCAGCTAGAGGAAGTTTTCGAGGCAGGTAATATAAAAACAATTAAGTCACTTGGACAGGTATGTGGATAGGAAAAGTTCGAGAGATATGGGCTAAATGTGGCAAAAGGAGCTTAGACATTTTAGTCAGAGAGTTGGGATGCAGGGCCTGTTTCTGTGCTATATTACTCTATGAATACGAGGAAAAGAGCAGGGAATTAGGATTAATTGTGCAGCCCTTCAAATAGCTTTACAGTCTCTCTTACCATGTTCTCAAAAGACTTGTGTTGTATATAATCTTTTAAGATCAGGCTAGTGGAATTAATATAAATGGGTACTATGGTTGGCATAGACATCGGGTGGCTGATGGGCCTCTTTCTTTTTGACTTTATGACTACATTATTTATTTGTTCTTCCCTTATGGTTTGAGAAGCCAAATCAAATTAAAGCATACGTTTTAAAATACAATGAAAATCAAAGTGGAAAAAAATCTAAATCTAAAATACTCTTTTTTTTGTACTCTATCATGTCAACAGTCCTTTTTTTCCCATGGCTGTTCCTTCTCATAGCACGAGGTTGCTATTAGGAGTCAATTTCAATGTGATAAGTGGAAGGTTTCTATGCAACAAAACCTTTGTGCTTTTGATTAACACACAAAAATATTGGAGCAGCTCAGCTGTCGGGTAGCATTAATGGAGAGCAATAGAGTTGCTTCTTTGGGCTGAGACCCTTCATCAGGGCATGGAGGGTCTCTCTCCAAAATACCACCTCTTTATTCCTCCCCATTGTTGCTGCCTGACCAACTAAGTTCCTCCAGCATTTGATGTGTTACTCTGGATTTCCAGCAACTGCAGGAGCTCTTGCATTTGTGGTTTTGGTGTCTTCTCTCTTGGGTAATGATTGACTCCCATTCTACTTCCATAATTATGTAATTTAAAATCAATACATCATGACGTGGGAATTACTGGTTCAAACCTAAATCACATTGTAGCAAGCTGAACAACAGTTGTTAATCAAGTTACTGTTTAACCATGGTCCTCAATAACACAATGTATAGTAAAACTGGGCCTCATCTGTTTTTAATGGCCCTGACCCATTTAGGTGTTAAATAGTCAATATAATGATCAAGTAACAATTTTTTTCACAACTTGTTCTACCATGGTTATTTTTTCAGTATGAAAATCCAGGAACTAAAGTATTGGGAATAAATAAAACCATAATGGTTGCTAAACCAGATTATATCCGTTTAGTGAACTGAAATTTGGAATTCTGCCTGATCCTGTTGATGATCAGAGGGATACAGTATGGAAAGAGGTCCATCAGCTGATCAAACTACCTATTTGCACTAATCCTATATTAATCCCATTTCATCTATTCTCCTAGACTCTCCCACTACACATGGGGACAATTTATGACAGCCAGTTAATGAGATGTGGAGGGAAACCAGACCATCTGGAGGGAAAGCAGTCATACAAACTCCATACAGAACCAATGTCACAAGTGAAACCTGTGTCTCTGACAGTGCAAGGCAGCAGTTCTGCCAGATTTTCCACTGTGTCACACCACTCTGAGGATGGGTTCATCCACGATAGCTAAAACTGGGAATAAAATAAAACTCTGGCACTCAGCATTTTTGTTGTGCTAGACCTGAAGAAATTTTTCAGACTATTGGATTTCAAGACGAGCCAAGGGGCAAAGCACTGGTATTTCTGAATGATGGGTATAGTGGACTATCGGAGTTTCATTGCATGTTCGGGCAAACCAGAAACAGTGATCTTGACTTTCATCTTTTCATCCTGTAACTAAATGGGATTAGTTGTGATCTAGGCCATTGAGGAGCATTTTGGTGGCTTTGGGCTTGTACTTGCTGGAGTATCAAAAAAAAAAATGAGAAGGGATCTTATTGAAATCTATTGACTATTGAAAGGCCTAGGATATGAAGGGGATGTTTCCTGTAGTGGGACTCTAGGGCAAGAGTGCACAGCCTCAGAATAGAAGGACATCACTTTTGAACAGAGAGGATTAATTTCTCTCATTAGAAGGTGGTGAATCTTGTGAAATTCATTGTCATGTTTGGCTGTGGGGGTCAAGTCAGTGGGTACATTTAAAGCAGAGATTGGTAGGTTCTTGTTTAATAAAGGCATCAGAGGTTACAGAGAGAAGGCAGGAGAATGAGGTAATGAGGGAAGATAACGCCATGATGGGTTGGCAGTGTAGACTTGATGGGCAAAATGGTGTAATTCTGTTCTCATCCTAAAATCTTATTAAAATTTCAGGAGCAGTGGAGCAAGTAACAACAAATTAAAAAAAAATGCAGAGTCACTTGTAGATACTACATGAAATGAAAAGAGATATTAACTGCATGGAGGTGCTGTTTTCCTAAAACTTTTCATTTTGTTTCTTTGAAGGAATACCCAAAGAATCACCACCAGCACAATCCAAAATTCAACAACTAGCAACCCCCTCTCAGCCTACCACTCTCCCAGCACTAACACAGGGTAAGTAGAAGATACTGGAAAACAATATTCATTATCAGATTGCTGACATCTGACCAAGATCTACTAATGTGGCAAGTGTGCAGATTTTTTCCTGCTTGGGATATATGCTGTAGAATCTGAGCATGAAGTTAATAGATCCCTCAGGACATTCTGTCCAATAAGTTAAATTGATGGCAGTGTCTGAAAGGCTATTGACCTCTCATTTCACCTGACAAAGATGCTTACATTTACAACATTCTATTTTCCTGCTGCACGGGCATTGTAAACTTTGTTTGGATGGTAGTTACAGAAGCACAAACCAAATTAATGGACGACACAATAGCACAGATGGTAGAGTGGTTGCCTTGCAGCTTCAGAGAGCCAGGTTCAGTCCTAAGGCAGGGTGCTTTCTGTACGGAGTGTGATGAAACTGCATGGGGTTCCTCCGGGCGCGCTGGTTTAATACTACACCCCAAGATGTGTGAGCTGGTATAGTGACCACTGTAAATAGCCAATAAGTGTAGTGGTAGAATGTAAAGAGTTCATGGGATTGTTGCAAATGTGGGCTCGTTGCCAGAGAGTTGGTGGGTCAAAGGATCAGTTTCTGTGCAGTAAGATCCTGACTCCAGTGAGTTTGCCGATATTGCAGTACACACTTCCAACATCCTTGGAAGTTTATAAATACTTGCAAGTCATCATTAACACTTGTACCGCCTGACATCCTACCATCCGGCAGTTTAAATGGTTTGTGCATTGCTTCTTGTGATGTTGAGACTAGAAGATTTAAATAATTTTTACTATATTTTTGCTATATCAGAGGCCTTTGGTACAAATCTGGCTTTCTCTGAACAGGTTATAATTTGCATACACTTGAGAGTCAAGTTTATTGCCATTGGTGGATGCAGGTTTAATTACATCATTTAAGAGAAGTTTGGGTAGGTACATGGAATAGAGGGATATGGTCCAGGTGTGGATAGATGGGACTAGGCAGAAAAACATTCAGCATGACATAGATGGGCTGAAGGGCCTGTTTCTATGCTGTGCATTGCTCTAAGTACACAGATGCTCAGGTACAATGAAAAGTTTGCTTGCAGTAGCATCACAGTCCATCAGAGATGCAATATTCACAAGAAAACATAAATTAAACTATACAGGATAGAATGCAAATAGAACAGCAAAAAAAGGTTCATAGCAGTGCAGAGTAATCAGTGTTGCTATACTGAAGCAGTGATTCAAGTTGTTCAGACTGGTTCAAGAATTCAGTCTGGTGGTGAGAGCTATCTCCTGCTTGAATGACAGCTGCAAGACAGCGGCCTGGCCCAGATCTTTGATAAATGTTCTCTTTTTGAGGCAGAGACCCATGAAGGGATTTCTGATGTTGAGGAGGGATGTGCTGTGATGTATTGGGCCGAGTTCACTAGTCTTTACAGCTTGTTGCATTCTTGCACATTTGAAATGCCATACCAGACCACAATGTAACCAGTTAGGATACTCCCAATAGTAACACACACAAAATGCTGGTGAACGCAGCAGGCCGGGCAGCATCTATAGGAAGAGGTACAGTCGATGTTTCGGGCCGAGACCCTTGGTCAGGACCAACTGTAAGAAGAGATAGTAAGAGATTTGAGAGGGGGAGGGGGAGATCCAAAATGATAGGAGAAGACAAGAGGGGGAGGGATGAAGCCAAGAGCTGGAAAGTTGATTGGCAAAAGGGATACGAGGCTGGAGAAGGGAGAGGATTATGGGACGGGAGCCCTAGGGAGAAAGCATATCTACTGGAGACAGCTTATCTACTGATGTCTACTATAAGCCTACTGACTCTCACAGCTATCAGGATATTCCTCTTCCCACCCTGTCTCTTACAAAAATGCCATCCCCTTCTCCCATTTCCTCCGTCTCCGCCGCATCTGCTCTCAGGATGAGCCCTTTCATTCCACTTCGAAGGAGATGTCTTCCTTTTTTAAAGAAAGGGGCTTCCCTTCCTCCACCATCAACTCTGCTCTCAAATGCATCTCCCCCATTTCAAGCACATCTGCTCTCACCCCCTCCTCCTGTCACCCCACTAGGAATAGGGTTTCCCTTGTCCTCAACTACCACCCCACCGGCCTCCGGGTCCAACATATAATTCTCCGTAACTTCCGCCAGCTCCAACGGGATCCCACCACTAAGCACATCTTTCCCTCCCACCCTCTCTCTGCTTTCCGCAGGGATCGCTCCCTACGTGACTCCCTTGTCCATTCGTTCCCCCCCATCCCTCCCCACCAATCTCCCTCCTGGCACTTATCCTTGTAAGCGGAACAAGTGCTACACATGCCCTTCCACTTCCTCCCTCACTATCATTCAGGTCCCCAGACAGTCCTTCCAGGTGAGGCGACACTTCACCTGTGAGTTGGCTAGGGTGATATACTGCGTCCGGTGCTCCCGATGTGGCCTTCTATTATTTGGCGAGACCCGATGCAGACTGGGAAATCATTTCGCTGAACACCTACGCTCTGTCTGCCAGAGAAAGCAGGATCTCCCAGTGGCTACACATTTTAATTCCACATCCCATTCCCATTCTGATATGTCTATCCATGGCCTCCTCTACTGTCAAGATGAAGCCACACTCAGGTTGGATGAACAACACCTTATATTCCATCTGGGTAGCCTCCAACCTGATTGCATAAACATTGACTTCCCTAACTTCTGCTAATACCCCATCTTCCTTTTGTACCCCATCCCTTATTTATTTATTTATTTATTATTATTTTTATTTTTTCTCCCTCTGTCCCTCTCACTATAACTCCTTGCCCATCCTCTGGGCTCTCCCCTCCCCCCTGTTTCTTTCTCCCTAGGCTTCCTGTCCCATGATCCTCTCCCAGCTCCAGTCTGTATCCCTTTTGCCGATCAACTTTCCAGCTCTTAGCTCTATCCCTCCCCCTCCTGTCTTCTCCTATCATTTCAGATCTCCCCCTCCCCTTCCCACTTTCAAATCTCTTATTCTCTCTTTTTCAGTTAGACCTGATGAAAGGTCTCAGCCCAAAACATCGACTGTACCTCTTCCTAGAGATGCTGCCTGGCCTGCTGCGTTCACCAGCATTTTTTGTGTGTGTTGCTTGAATTTCCAGCATCACGAGGAAATCTGCAGTTTACTCCCAATAGTAGATCTGTAGAAGTTTGTTATTATGTTTGGTGATACACTGTTCCTCCCCAACCTTCTGAGAAGTTGAAAACACTGGTGTGCCACAAGTGAGTGCAACCTAATTCCATGTGGTAGAACTGACAAGAATGGGGTAGAGGAGAGTCGAGGAAATGATATTGGAGTGCATTCTGGAATTTAAGCTTGATAGATTGACAGAGCCAGAATTCCATACCATCCTACTTAAATGACATCTGGATTAGCACTTAAAGCTGTTGCATTACAAGGCTGTGGGCTTAGAGCCGAATGGTAGAAATAAATAGCTGTATTTTGCAAGGATGTAATGAATTGAATGGCCTCTTGTGTACCATGTACGTCAATAGGCTAGAGAAAATAAACAGAATATCCAAGGCTTCCACTCATGATAACTAAAGTGTGTTTGCTGGACCTTAATTGAATAACTGATTGGCTAGAGATGAGGTGAAAGTGACTGCCCTTGACATCAAGGCACCTTAGTATAACTGAAGCCAAATGGAAAGCTCCCTCAAAGGTTGGAGTCACACCTTCCCCAAAAGGTGCTGGTTGTGTTGTCGGAGGGCAATCATTCCTACCCCAGGATATCACTGCAGGCCTTTCCTAGGCCCAGCCATCTTCAGCAATTGCCTTCCTCACACAAAGTCGGAAGCGGGGACAAACACTGACAATTGAGAAATTTCATATCATCAGCAATGGAAGCAGTCCATGCTTGTAAGCTGTAAGACCAGGACAATACTTGGGCATGGGCTGACAAGCGGCAGGTACCATTCACATCACAAACCAGCTAGAAAATGACCTTCTCCAGCAACAGAGGTAATCATGACCTTGACATACCATGGCACAATTACCTGTAACCAGTACAATCAATATCCTGAGGGTAACCACGGACTAGAAATTCAATTGGACCAGCCATGTAAATATTGGAGCAAGGAGCAGCTTAGAGACTATAAGTAACCTGCCTTCACAAACTCTTTCCATCCTCCACAAGGCTCAATTTAGGTGTATTGAAATATTCTCTACTTGACAATGCCAACAAATCTCAAGAAGCTTGTCACCATCCAGGTAATACAGCCTGCTTTTCCTGCACCATTTGCATACATCAGATTCCATAAAATACAGTGCCATTACTTGCCCAGATTAATCCAAAACTCTCAAAGCAAAATGAACAAGGGAAATGAACTGCTGCCTACAGGGCTTCCTTTCAAGTTTCATGCTATTCTGGCTTGGAGATGCTTGTTGGCCCTTATTCAGTGAAGAGCTAAAATGTCAGCACTCCCTACCCAGCAGCATTTTGGGAGCATTGTCATCAGAAAAGTGTTACAGTTCACACTGCTCACTCACCAGCACCTTTTTGAGGACAATTAGGTTTTTCAGTGAACACTGGCCTTGCCTACAATGTCTGGATACCAAAAAATTTAAAAAAAGATTTGTTTCAAATGCAATGCATCCATATTTCAAAGAGCATATTTACCAAGTAGTCTTAAGCAGAGCGTCCATTCCTTAATACTATATCAGTATGTTTCATTGTTGTGCATAATCATTTGAGAGAAAATTACAGAACTAACTATTTTTAACCATTTTCCCCATTAGCTGTTAATGCGGAGCTGAATTTAAAGTTGATGCGGAGAAGGGCGGCAATGTGGGACTGAGAGACTTCCTGCTGAGGTCCATGTTTATTTGTCAATCTGTGGAACATCCAGTGAAAACTGGGATTGGAGTGATACTTGTGACGTGGCCACGCATGTTGCATTTGACTTTCAAAAACTGTCCTTCTCATTCAACAACACTAAGCCTCTTCACAAAAGCTATATTTTTAATCTTAATCCTGATGATGTGCATGGTTTGATTGTTGTTTTCTTTGTACTTCAAGTTGAAAGATGGTTATGAATACTAATTTAGATGAGAACCATTTCATATTAAAGCAAAAATTGTGAAGTGTGGAGAAATTACTCTAGGGGGTGCTCAGTGAAACCAAGAATTTCTAAGACTTGCCAAATGGAGAATGGGATTTGTGATCCCATGAGTTGTCAACTCCAACATTGAAATCCCAGCTTTAGTCCAATATCTAAAACATCCAAATTGTATTAGTTGGTGGTTGGGACTGCGCTGATACAAAATATTGGAAACCATCAAGGAAATTGGTAAAAATCTACAAACTTTTCTATTAATCAATTAATGGTCTATAATAACCTGACAGAATTTTTTGTTTGAAAAGTGCCAATCAATTTAATGTACTTTAATGTACCATAGTGTTACAAGTGATGTTGACTAACCTTTTGTATTTTGAATGAAGGAAAAAAAATATGCTACAAAGTTTGGGTTTTTAAAAATGAAAAGCAATTTCCAATGGAATTGAATATTGGGACCATAGTTAGAATTGGGGATAAAGACATGGGCATTTGACTACTTTTCTTGAAATACCAGGACTCTATGAGCTATCCAACCTGGACTGTAAAAAGCAGGAGAGAAAAATCTTAAATTAAGAAATCAAGTTTATTTTCTTCACAAAAATATTACTGCACACATGACCAGATCTCTAAATTATTCTTTACTGCCAAATAGTTTAGGATAGATCTATTCCTTCAGGAATGGGATTGAATTGACTTTAAAATAGATTAATAATCCTTGCATGGAGCACATCTATGCAAGAAATGTGTGGGTCCCGGAATGTGGAGGGGGGAAACCTAGCTTTGGCACAAAAAATGTCAAGATTGGTATTCTTAAATCTTGCTCAATAGGTTTTCTGCATGGCTAAGGAGAGTGTGAGAGGGTGGCCGAGGTTAGTGCAACAGGAAGGAAATTTGAAGAACATTCCCTTAAGAAAGTAAAGTGAATTAATACATGAGAATCAAATACTCCTTGTAAGCTGCTTTCAGTATTTTTCATAGAAAAAATGGTTTTTGAATTCCTTTTGTATAATGTATTGACAACTCAAAATACAAGTTGTATAAAGGAGAGGGTAGTCAAACCAAGTATAAAGGACAAAAGATCACATTTTAAAATGGATGAGTCTTAAAAGATTGAGCTTCACCACTAGAGTGCAGACTCCTCTTTTTAAATAGTACTTTGTTTGATTCAGTCATCTGAACTTATTTCAGGTAACTTGTGCTTTATAAGAAAGCTGTGCAGAGTAACCAGCAATGCTGTGCAATAGATCTGAAGACACTTAGTAAAGATTATGCTCTTGTATAACTTTGATGTTAGAATATTAGTGATTTATTCACCTATTAATATACTTTGAAATAATCTGTTTGTAACTGTATTATTTCTATCAATAGTCTCCACATGGTCAGAGTTTAATCAAAGGGAGAAAAGTTCCCTTGTATTCCTGTCAAATACAGGGAGATTGAGCCATAGGACTAATCAATACTGGCCAAAAGATAGAACTTCAGGCTGCTGTGGCATGATTCTATTTCAGATGTCCTTTTAAAAATGATATAGAGAGCATCTGTATAAAGTAATGCTATTAAAGCAAATTACAGTATTGAATATGTATTGGTTATACCAATTAATGTAATTATTTAATTGCAAGCATATTATGTTTTGTAAGAAAATAAAGTCTTCTGAAATATTACAGAATTGTTTTTTATACATTATAATTTGATATACATTGGCTACTATCTTTATTACTTGACAGGGGGATGGGAACCAGAGCACCAGGCCAGAAAGTGGAGGGGTGGAGAGGAAGGTGGATGTCAGGGTCAGGAAAAACAGCCAAGAGCAAAGTAATAGCTACAATGGGGCAGATAGTTTGAAGTGTGCATGTTTTATTGCTTGGAGTATTATAGGTAAAGGTGGTGAACTTAGAGCAAGGGTCCGTCCGTGCAACTATGATGTTGTGGCCATTACAGAGACTTGGTTGAGAGAGTGACAGGAATAGGTGCTTAATATCCAAGGATTTCAACTTTTTAGAAAGGATAGAGAGGGAGCTAAAAGGTGGGGCAGTTATCCCATTAATTAGGGACAATATTACAGCTGCATTCAAAGCAAACATGATGGAGTGCTCATCCATTGGGTCTCTGGCTAGAACTCAAAAACGACAAGGGTGCAATCACTCTGTGATTGTATGTACTTCAGAACCCACCCGCCCCCCAGTAGCCACCGGGACATTGAGGAACCGGTATGCAGGCAGATTAAGGAAAGGTTTAAAAACAATTGGCTTGTCGTCACTGGGGACTCAAGCTTCCCTAATATAAACTGGGACCTTAGTTCAAGTGGTTTAGATGGGGCAGAATCTGTTACATACATGCAAGAGGGTTTTTTAAAAAAATCAATACATCGATAGTCCAACAAGAGGAAGGGCTGTACTGGATCTGTTGTTGGGTAATGAGCCTGGCCAGGTGACCAACCTTTCAGTGGGTGAACATTTAGGGAACCATACCCACAATTCAAAGCTTTAAGATAGCTATTGATAAGGATAAATATGGACCTATGGGAGAGTATTGCATTGGAGCAGGGCAAATTACAAGAGCATTAGGCAGGAAGTAGGGAGAGTTAATTGGGAGCAGCTGTTTTTGGACAAGTCCACATCCAACATGTGTAGGGTGCACACAGTACAGAACAGCTATGTTTCAGTCAGAAGGAAGGACAAGGATGGCAAGGTAAAAGGACCTTGGATGTCAAGAGAGGCAAATTTATTCAAGAAGAAAAAAATATATAAAGTTTAGGAACCTAGACTCAAACAGAGACCTTGAGGATTATATTTTTAAAAAAGCCAAAGAACTTAAGGTATTTAGTAATGCCATGAAAAGTCTTTGGCAAGGAGGATTAAAGAACAATCCTAAGGCATTCAAGAGCAGGGGGATAATTAGGGAGAGGGCAGGACCACTCAAGGATAAAGGAAGGAACACTTACTTGGATGTGGAAGATGTGTGAGGTCCATAATGAGTACTTTGCATTTACCAAGGACAAGGATATGCAGGATAGGGAGATCAGTGTTAATACGCTAGGGCACTGAGGTGAAGGAGGTAGTGGTGTTGGCTCTCTTAAAGAGCATTTAGCTGGATATAACCCAGGTTATTGAGAGAATCAAAAGAAAAGATTGCTGGGGCCTTGAACGATATCATGTCGTCTGGAGGTCTGGAGAATGGCTAATCTTGTTCCATTATTCAAGAAGAGAAACAGGAACAATCCTGGAAACTATAGACTGGTGAGTTTCATATCAGTGGTAGGGAAGTTACTTAAGAGAATTCTTAGAGATAGGATTTATGAGCATTTGGAAAACCATTGCCTAATTAGGGAGAGCCAGCATAGCTTTGTGCGGGACAAGTCATGCCATGATTGAGCTTTTTGACGAGGGTGATCGATGAAGTTAAAGCTGTGGATGTTGTCTATACGGATTTTAGTAACGCATTTGACAAGGTCCATCATGAGAGGCTCATCTAGAAGATTAAGATTCATGAGATCATGGTGAATTGGCCGTTTGGATTCAGACCTGGCTTGCACATAGAAGACAGAAGTGGCTGAAGGAACTCATTCAAGCTGGACGTCTGTAATTAGTGGTGGAGAACCCTGCTGTTTGTGATCCATATAAATGACTTAGATGAAAATTTAGATGAGTGGGTTAGAAAGTTTGTGGATGATACCAAGATTGGTGGTGCTGTGGACGGCCTAGAAGACTGGCAAAGAACACAATGAGATATAGATCAGTTGCAGATCTGGATGGAGAAATAGCAAATGGAGTTTAACCGGGCAAATGTGAAATGCTGGACCTTGGAAGGTCAAATGCAAAGAGACAGTACACTGCTAAAGGCAAGATCCTTAGCAGTGATGAGCGGAAGGATATTGGGGTCTCTGAAAGTGGGAACACAGGTTGATAGGGTGGTCAAAAAGGTATATGGCATGCTTGCCCTTATTAGTTGAGGCATTCAAAAGTCAGTAAATTATGTTGCAACATTTAAGAATAAATTGGACAGATACATGGATGGGAGGTGTATGGAGGGATATGGTCCGTGTGCAGGTCAGTGGGACTAGGCAGAAAATGGTTCGGCACAGCCAAGAAGGGCCAGAAGGCCTGTTTCTGTGCTGTAGTTTTTCTATGGTTTCTATGGTTTCTTTATAAGTCTTTAATTAGGTCACCTCTGGATTCACTTCTGGTTGCCCCATTATAGGAATAATATTGAGGCTTTGGAGAGGGTGCAGAAGATGTTTAGACAGGATGATGCCTGGATTAGAGGGCATGTGCTATAACGAGAGGTTGTATAAACCTGAGTTGTCTTCTTTTCCTCCAGAGTGGTCCCTACTGATAGTCAAAGCTTTGGGAGAAAAAAAGTTGAGGAAACAAAAGGGCAACTCCTGCCAGGATGCATGCGTGAGGCAAAACCGCAATGGTATATCACTGGATAGTGTTATCTCATTTGTAACACTTTACTCAAACATCATTTGATTTGATTACTGTCTCACTAGTCCCTTCTCAGTCCGTTCTGTAACCTGCCTTCTCCCAGTTCACCTTCTGTGATTTTTAAATCGTAACATTGGAACAACATAATCAAAGGCTCTAACCATCCCAGATATTCTCTCTCCTTAAAGAAGAGAAAATCTGCAGATGCTGGAAATCTAAGCAACACACTCAAAATGCTGGAGGGACGCAGCAGGCCAGGCAACATCTGTGAAAAAAGTACAGTCAATGTTTCAGGCTGAGACCCTTTGGAAGGGGTGGAGAAAAAAAGATGAGGAGTAGATTTAAAAGGTAGTGGTGGGGGGGAGGGAGAGAGAAACACAAGGTGAAAGGTGAAACTGGGGGGGGAGGGGAGGGGAGGGATGAAGTAAAGAGCTGGGAAGTTGATTGGTGGAAGAGATACAGGGCTGGAGAAGGGGGAATCTAAAAGGAGAGGACAGAAGGCCATGGAAGAAAGAAAAGGGGGAGGAGCACTGGGGGAGGCAATGGGCAGGCAAAGAGATAGGGTGAGAGAGGGAAAAGGGGATGGGAAATGGTGAAGAGGTGGGATTACCAGAAGTTCGAGAAATTGATGTTCATGCCATCAGGTTGGAGGTAGCGGGACGGAATACAAGGTGTTGTTCCTCCAACCTGAGTGTGGCCTCATTGCGACAGCAGGGGAGGCCATGGATTGACATATCGGAATGGGAAGTGGAATTAAAATGGGTGGCCACTGGGAGATCCTGCCTCTTCTAGCAGATGGAGTGTAGGTGCTCAGCGAAGCCGACTCCCAATCTATGTTGGGTCTCACCGATATACAGGAGGCCACGTTGGGAACACCAGTCACGGTATTTGACCCTAACAGACTCACAGGTGAAGTGTCACCTCACCTGGAAGGACTGTTTGGTTTGGAGCTCTGAATGGCAGTGAGGGAGGAGGTGTCGGGGCAGGTGTAGCATTGTTCTGCTTGCAAGTATAAGTTCCAAGAGGGAGATCAGTGGGAAGGAATGAATGGACAAGGGAGTTACATAGGGAGCGATCTCTGCAGAAAGCAGTAAGAGAGAGTGTGTGTGTGTGTGTGGAGGGGTAGGGGAGAGAGAGATATGCTTGGTGGAGGGATCCTGTTGGAGGTGGTGGAAGTTTCGGTGAATTATGTGCTGGACGCAAAGGCTGGTGTGGTGGTAGGTGAGGACAAGAGAAACCCTATCCTTGATAGGGTAGTGGGAGCATAGGGTAAGAGTAGATGTGCATGAAATGGAAGAAATGCGGTTGAGGGCAGCAATGATGGTGGAGGAAGGGAAGCCCCTTTCTTTGAAAAAAGAGGACATCTCCTTCGTTCTGGAATGAAAAGCCTCATCCTGAGAACAAATGTGGCAGAGACAGATGATTTGAGAGATGGGGATGGCATTTTTACAAGTAACAGGATGGGAAGAGGTATAGTCCAGGTAACTGTGTGTCCATGGGTTTGTAATAGACATCAGTAGATAAGCTGTCTCTAGAGATAAGAGACAGCGAGATCAAGAAAGGGGAAGGAGGCTTCTTCCCCACTCCAGCTTCCAATCAGGCAGAAGATACATAAACCTGGAAGCATATACTGCCAAGCATGAGGACAGCTTTTACTGATGTAAAAAGACTGTCATAGAATCCTCTGGTACAATAAAATAGATTATTGACCTCAATCTACTTTAAGACCATGCAACCTATTGTCTGCCTGCACTGAATTTTCTCAGCAACTGTAACATTTTGTTTGCATTCTGTTCTTGCTTTTCCCCTGTACTACCTCAAATACTCTGATTTGATGAAATTATCTGTATAGATGACACACAAGAAAAAGTTTTTCCACTGTAGCTCAGTACATATGACCAACATCAATTTCTAGCAATAGGTCAAAGGAAGCCAACAATGAAGTGGGATTAGATGTATAGTACTTGTCAAGATGCAGGTGTTTAAATTTTCATTAAGATTAGTTCTGTTGTTTATCAGTATCATGGTGTTTTTGCATTGACCAAATTCATCAGAGGTGAACTTCTAAGGGTAGTTGAATACTAGAGAGGCTGAAGGCCATTTATGGTTACAACTTCTCCCTGCATTTTTCTTGGAGTTGACCCATGGTGAAGATCATGTCCACTATGCCTCTAACTGGGTGGAGTCCACATGGTGTTTTGGAGAGCAGCTACTTAGCCTCTGAGATGAAGCAAGTGAGATGATCCTGCCAATCATTTTATCCTTGACAGATAAAGCTGAGAACCATCTGTAGTTACCACAATTAGACTGTCTCTTTCTTGAAGATAATCATGATTTCCTGCGATCTCCTCTTCCCAGTTGTGGGCAATGCCATTTGTGCTGTGATTGAAAATTTAAGATCTCAGATTGGTATGATCTCCTTCCAAGGCTTTGTTATTTTTGAGTTCTGATGTGGCCTTTCCAGCTTGTCAGTCAGGAGTGGTGGTAAGTCTGACTGGTCGGAGTGCAGTGGGCCATGGATAGAGTCAGAGTGGAGGTTGTTTTGAAGTATTCCTTCCTTTGGTTCTAATCAGGGGTTCTTTGGCACTTGAGAAGCCCTTGTGTTTGGACCACAATGGATGCCAAAGAACCTCTGACTTTCAGTGCATTGTTAAGCCTTCAGTATTCTTTTTAGCCACCATTTTTTCCTTAGGTCAAGAGTTTTCCGCCAGACCTCTACCTTGAGGAGCTTGAAGAGCTCTTTCATATTCCCCTTGAGTGCGGGCAGCACTTCCAATCCAGGAATACCTCAGCTTTCTGATTGATTAGCTCTCCGGATCTACTTGCCATTTTTTAAAAAACTAAATCATGCTTGCTAGAGAAGCAAAAAAAAAAGGGACAAATGATGGTTTGAGGAATCAAATAACAGATTTCATGTTTCACCTCTGGAACCTGACCAGAGTGGACAGCAAATCATGTGCCACATGCTTGTTGTCAAATCCATTGCTGTGTAGCAGATTTAATCAAAATGCTGGATCATTTGCTCTGGTGGGATGATTCAGCACAGAAGTATGTCCATAATGAATCTGGCTCAGGCTGTGGACTATTTGTAAAGAGGATAACACAGGCTGGCACCATTCCTCCCTGTAACCTTTCTTTCCCTCCCACATGACACTGCCAAGAAGTGCTGGTAAGTTTCCAGCAATCTGAGCTGCTTGCCCATCACTAAGGCACTGATTTGCACAGTTATCCAAAGCAATCGGAGGAATTTCTTATCCAAAATGGCAGATTTATTCCTGTATTTCCATTGGTCAGTCAGTGAGGCTATGTGGCTCAGTGTCATATTTGCAAATGTGCCTTGGAAAGCCACCTTGGAGAGATTTTGACCCCCAGAGAAACCCTAATGTTCTTCTTCACAAAAGTCAGTCACTAGTAGGATATACTGCTCCTTTGTCTTATGGTCTTCATGGTCTATACCGTGCACAGATCAGATTATGAAATCATATACTGCATGATAGATGGATAGAGCATCAGAATGTACAGTCAGAACTGCTTGCTTGTGGGTACCAACATTAGACACAAAATGTAACCACATGTGCAACCAGTTATTGGATGCTAGGTGACTTGCCATCAATTGCAATAAGCACTTCATTGCAGAAATATGTAACTGGCGTGCACATCATGTTGAGACGCAGCCAGCTTATTCTGGCCAGAGAAGAACTTCAGTTATCTAACAAATAACCAGATAGGTATGTCTGTTCCTTTGCAAGTTAGAAAGGTGCACTGTTCCAGGTTTGTCAAGTTGGCAAAAAAAAAGTTAAACAAATTGCTGGAAGAACTCAATCAAGCAGCATCTGAAACGCTAAGTGGTTTCTCTTTCTGTAGATGTTCCTTATCCATAGAGTTCCTCAAGAATTTTTCTTTGTTTTAGATTCAGGCAACTGCAGTTTTTTTTCCCAAAAAATTAAAGCTGTTTGTGTTTTTCTCCCCCAGGTGTTTTTAAGTAACCCAGAAATTGACCTTATTTGACTACTGCCATGTAACAGAATACAAATTCAATATGAATTCACATTGTAACTGCATTAGAAACCATAGAACCATAGAAACTACAGCACAGAAACAGGCCCTTTGGCCCTTCTTGGCTGTGCTGAACCATTTTCTGCCTAGTCCCACTGACCTGCACACGGACCATATCCCTCCATACACCTCCCATCCATGTATCTGTCCAATTTATTCTTAAATGTTAAAAAAGAACCCGCATTTACCACCTCGTCTGGCAGCTCATTCCATACTCCCACCACTCTCTGTGTGAAGAAGCCCCCCCTAATGTTCCCTTTAAACTTTTCCCCCCTCACCCTTAACCCATGTCCTCTGGTTTTTTTCTCCCCTTGCCTCAGTGGAAAAAGCCTACTTGCATTCACTCTATCTATACCCATCATAATTTTACATACCTCTATCAAATCTCCCCTCATTCTTCTACGCTCCAGGGATTAAAGTCCTAACCTATTCAACCTTTCTCTGTAACTGAGTTTCTCAAGTCCCGGCAACATCATTGTAAACCTTCTCCGCACTCTTTCAACCTTATTAATATCCTTCCTGTAATTTGGTGACCAAAACTGAACACAATGCTCCAGATTCGGCCTCACTAATGCCTTATACAACCTCATCATAACATTCCAGCTCTTATACTCAATACTTTGATTAATAAAGGCCAATGTACCAAAAGCTCTCTTTACGACCCTAACTACCTGTGACGACACTTTTAGGGAATTTTGTATCTGTATTCCCAGATCCCTCTGTTCCACTGCACTCCTCAGTGCCTTACCATTGACCCTGTATGTTCCACGTTGGTTTGTCCTTCCAATGTGCAATACCCCACACTTGTCAGTATTAAACTCCATCTGCCATTTTTCAGCCCATTTTTCCAGCTGGTCCAAGTCCCTCTGCAGGCTCTGAAAACCTTCCTCACTGTCTACTACACCTCCAATCTTTGTATCATCAGCAAACTTGCTGATCCAATTTACCACATTATCATCCAGATCATTGATATAGATGACAAATAACAATGGACCCAGCACTGATCCCTGTGGCACACCACTAGTCACAGGCCTCCATTCAGAGAAGCAATTCTCTACCACCACTCTCTGGCTTCTTCCATCGAGCCAATGTCTAATCCAATTTACCACCTTTCCATGTATACCTAGCGACTGAATTTTCCTAACTAACCTCCCATGCAGGACCTTGTCAAAGGCCTTACTGAAGTCCATGTAGACAATATCCACTGCCTTCCCTTCATCCACTTTCCTGGTAACCTCCTCGAAAAACTCCAACAGATTGGTCAAACATGACCTACCACGCACAAAGCCATGTTGACTCTCCCTAATAAGCCCCTGTCTATCCAAATGCTTGTAGATTCTGTCTCTTAGTACTCCCTCCAATAATTTACCTACTACTGACGTTAAACTCACCGGCCTATAATTTCCCGGATTACTTTTCGATCCTTTTTTAAACAACGGAACAACATGAGCCACTCTCCAATCCTCCGGCACTTCACCCATAGACAGCGACATTTTAAATATTTCTGCCAGGGCCCCCGCAATTTCAACACTAGTCTCCTTCAAGGTCTGAGGGAACACTCTGTCAGTTCCCGGGGATTTATCCACTTTAATTTTCCTCAAGACAGCAAGCACCTCCTCCTTTTCAATCTGTACAGTTTCCATGGTCTCACTACTTGATTCCCTCAATTCCATAGATTTCATGCCAGCTTCCTTAGTAAATACAGACACAAAAAACCTATTTAAGATCTCCCCCATTTCCTTTGGTTCCGTACAAAGCCGACCACTCTGATCTTCAAGAGGACCAATTTTATCCCTTACAATCCTTTTGCTCTTAATATACTTGTAAAAGCTCTTTGGATTATCCTTCACTTTGACTGCCAAGGCAACCTCATGTCTTCTTTTTGCCCTCCTGATTTCTTTCTTAAGTATTTTCTTGCACTTCTTATACTCCTCAAGCACCTGATTTACCCCCTGTTTCCTATACATTTCATACAACTCCCTCTTCTTCTTTATCAGAGTTGCAATATCCCTTGAGAACCAAGGTTCCTTATTCCTATTCAATTTGCCTTTAATCCTGACAGGAACATACAAACTCTGCACTCTCAAAATTTCCCCTTTGAAGGCTTCCCACCTACCAATCACATCTTTGCCAGAGAATAACCTGTCCCAATCCACGCTTTTTAGATCCTTTCTCATTTCTTCAAATTTGGCCTTCTTCCAGTTCAGAACCTCAACCCTAGGACCAGATCTATCCTTGTCCATGATCAAATTGAAACTAATGGTGTTATGATCACTGGAACCAAAGTGCTCCCCTACACAGACTTCTGTCACTTGCCCTAATTCGTTTCCTAACAGGAGATCCAATATTGCATCCCCTCTAGTTGATCCCTCTATATACTGATTTAGAAAACTTTCCTAAACACATTTTACAAACTCTAAACCATCTAGACCCCTAACAGTATGGGAGTCCCAATCAATGTATGGAAAATTAAAATCCCCTACCACCACAACTTTATGTTTCCTGCAGTTGCCTGCTATCTCTCTGCAGATTTGCTCTTCCAAGTCTCGTTGACTATTGGGTGGTCTGTAATACAATCCCACTAATGTGGCCATACCTTTCCTGTTTCTCAGCTCCACCCATAAGGACTCAGTAGACAAGCCCTCTAATCTGTCCTGCCTGAGCACTGCTGTAATATTTTCCCTAACAAGCAATGCTACTCCCCCACCTTTCATTCCTCTGCCTCGATCACATCTGAAACATCGGAACCCTGGAATATTAAGCTGCCAGTCCTGCCCCTCCTGTAGCCAAGTTTCACTAATTGCTACAACATCATAATTCCACGTGTCAATCCACGCCCTCAACTCATCCGCCTTCCCCGCAATACTCCTAGCACTGAAATATATACAACTCAGAAGATTTTTACCACCACTCACAACCTTTCTATCAGCGGATTTGCTTAAACTTTCAATATCATTTATTTTCACCCCAGCTACACTGTCAGCTCCGGCACTCTGGTTCCCATCCCCCTGCAAATCTAGTTTAAAGCCTCCCCAATAGCACTAACAAACCTCCCTGAAAGGATATTGGTCCCCCTGTGGTTCAAGTGTAACCCGTCTCTCTTGTACATGTCCCACCTGCCCCAGAAGAGGTCCCAATGATCCTGAAATCTGAAACCCTGCCCCCTACACCAGTTCCTCAGCCACTTGTTCCTCCTCCAGAGCATCCTATTCCTACCCTCACTGGCACCTAGCACAGGTAGCAATCCTGAGATTACCACCCTCGAGGTCCTGCTTTTCAACTTCCTACCAAGCTCTCTATACTCACTGTCCAGGACCTCTTCACTCTTCCTTGCTATGTCATTGGTACCGATGTGCACCACGACATCTGGCTGATCACCCTCCCACTTCAGAATGTCATGCAATCGATCAGAGACATCCTTGACCCTGGCACCCGGGAGGCAACAAACCATCCTGGATTCTCTGTCACGACCACAGAACCTCCTATCTGCACCTCTAACTATCAAGTCCCTTATCACTACTGCTCTCCTCTTTTTCCCCCCTCCCTTCTGCACTGCAGAGCCAGACCCAGTGCCAGAGATCCAGCTACTGCAGCTAGTCCCAGGGTAAGTCATCCCCCCCAACAGTATCCAATGTGGTATACTTGTTGTTGAGGGGAATGGCCACAGGGGAACCCTGCTCTCCCTGCCCTTTCCCCTTCCCTCGCCTGACAGTGACCCAATTTCCTGTCCTCTGCTCCTTTGGCGTAACTACCTCCCTGTAGCTACGATCTATAATCTCCTCATTCTCCCGAATGATCTGCAGGTCATCCAGCTCCTGCTCCAGTTCCCTAACGTGGTTTGTTAGGAGCTGCAGCTGGATGCACTTCCTGCAGGTGCCATTGTCAGGGACACCGGAGGGCTCCCTGACTTCCCACATCCTGCAAGAGGAGCATTCCAACATCCTGCCTGGCATTCTCTCTACTCTAAAGAATCTAAACAAAAAACCTACCAGAACCTACCCTGGCCTCTACCTGTTCTCGCCGAAGCCTGTTTGAGCCAAAGCCGCCCCACTCTGACTCAGTCCACTCCGACGATGGCCGCTGTATATGGTGGTCTGCTTTTAAAACCTTGGCGCGCTATGTCACGCACCTGCGCAGTGCAGACCCTTCTCCCCGAGCAGTTTTAAAAAAAAACGACTTTTTCGACCCGAATTCTTCCGCTCACTTCTTCAGCTACTTGCTTCGACTGAAACAAGAACCGTTGAAATTTTCCCTTTTTAAACCTTGGCGCGCTACGTCACGCGCCTGAGCAGTGCAGACAAACAAAACTTTATTTCTACAGTAACATTTCTTTTGAGGAACAGATGGAAATAGGATTTAGTAAAGTTAATTCTTTGACATCTTGTTAAAAACTGCTAACTTGACAGAGCGAAGCCTCGATGAAATAGACTTTGCTTGATATATAGACTGAGTTCCACCCACCATTAACCGCTACTCAACTAGGAAGCTTATCTAATTGTCAACAATAATTTAATTAACTTATTTTCTTCCCCCTTTTAGGCAATAATAAAATAAGTTATGATTCAATGGACACCAGCTACTAATCATTACTCATGTAGCCATTCTTCACATGGGGCAAGTACTACAGCTCTCCTACTCAGAATTACACTCCTCCCCCTATTTGGACTTACTATCACCACTATCATGGAGTTTCAGTATGCGAGTGACAAGG
Organism: Mobula hypostoma; assembly: GCF_963921235.1. NCBI lineage: Eukaryota > Metazoa > Chordata > Chondrichthyes > Myliobatiformes > Myliobatidae > Mobula > Mobula hypostoma. The sequence goes on along the minus strand of NC_086120.1, from coordinate 14,396,077 downwards.
CCATCACAGCACGCTCTGAAGAAGACCTCAAATGTATCCTGGATGCCTTTGCTAAGGTATATTGGACCCTGGGTCTTGTTTTGATTATTAAAAAGACACAGGCCATATATCAGCCATCTCCCAACCACTTACTCAGCCCGCCATAAAAGTTGACTACATTGCACTTTTCCTACCTATGCAGCACTCTCTCCTCAAAAGCAGACATTGACTCAGATCAGCCACTACCTGAAACGTGCTCGTGGAGCCCGTACAAGATTAAGGGAAAAAGTCTTTGAAGAGTGCAACCTACAGGTCGAAACAAAACTTTTGGACTACACCCCAGTCATCATTCCTACATTGCTGTATGGAGCTGAATTGGCAAGGACTCTGCGGTTTGACGTTTAATATTCTGTGTGCTTTTCACTCGTCTTTTGCTGTTTGTGCGATTTGTTCTTTTTCTTTTGTGTATTAGGTGTTTGATGTTTTTTTTGGAATGGGTTCCATCATGTTTCTTTGTTTCGTGACTGCTTGCTGGGACACAAATCTCAGGGTTCTATACTGCATGCACACTTTGATAATAAATGTACTTTGAATCATGACCACCTACAGCAGGCACCTGAAAGCCCTCAAACAATACCACCAAAGAGCCTTATGAAAGATTTTGAGGATCATTTGGAAGAACAAATGCACTAACACCAGCGTACTGGAGGAAGTCAACATGAACTGTGTCTCCACCATGGTAAAGCAACACCAACTCTGATGGATAGGTCATGTCATTTGGTTGCCTAACTCAGTCTCTCCAAACAGATCCTTTACTCCCAGTTGTAGGAAGTGAGCCCCTGTTGGGCAAAGGAAATAATTGAAAGATAACATCAAAATAAGCCTGAAGAAATTCAACATTACATACAAGAACTGGGAAGGCATTGCGCTCAATAGATAGACCTGGAGGAAATCTGTTCGAGGTGGAGTGCACTATATATGAAGGACTTCCCCTATGCTGTAGCAAGCAAGCAGGAGCACAAAAGGAGAGAGTGAACAACCAAAAGACCCAACAGTCAAACAGAGCCACCACTGCACCAGAATGTGGATCCTCGATCAGCCTCTCTACAGCCACCTGAGGACCCACCAGTAGACACCACCACAGGAGAACATCATACTTGACTCCAGTGATTGTACACACATGCCCTTAGAAGTTCTTTATCTATACACAGTAAATTGGCTCTTAACCAGATAATTAAGTTAATTGTTTCTGGAACATAGGTTATGATATCACTCGTGTGACTTACATATTAAATTGAATTTTACTTACCTGGCATTAGTTACCATCCTTAACGGCTGCCTTGTAGTGTTCTTCCTCAGGTTTTACATGACTACCATCTTCAGAAACCCAGAGCCATTTTACAAAGTAAATGCCATGAGTAAAAACATTAACAACAGGAATTCTGCAGATGCTGGAAATTCAAGCAACACACATCAAAGTTGCTGGTGAACGCAGCAGGCCAGGCAGCATCTCTAGGAAGGGGTACAGTCGACGTTTCAGGCCGAGACCCTTCGTCAGGACTAACTGAAGGAAGAGTTAGTAAGAGATTTGAAAGTGGGAGGGGAGGGGGAGATCCAAAATGATAGGAGAAGACAGGAGGGGGAGGGATGGAGCCAAGAGCTGGACAGGTGATTGGCAAAGAGGATACGAGAGGATCATGGGACAGGAGGTCTGGGGAGAAAGACAAGGGGGGGACGACCCAGAGGATGGGCAAGGGGTATAGTCAGAGGGACAGAGGGAGAAAAAGGAGAGTGAGAGAAAGAATGTGTGTATAAAAATAAATAACAGATGGGGTACGGGGGGAGGTGGGGTATTAGCGGAAGTTAGAGAAGTCAATGTTTATGCCATCAGGTTGGAGGCTACCCAGACAGAATATAAGGTGTTGTTCCTCCAACCTGAGTGTGGCTTCATCTTTACATTAGAGGAGGCCATGGATAGACATGTCAGAATGGGAATGGGATGTGGAATTAAAATGTGTGGCCACTGGGAGATCCTGCTTTCTCTGGTGGATAGAGCGTAGGTGTTCAGTAAAGCGGTCTCCCAGTCTGCGTCGGGTCTCGCCAGTATATAGAAGGCCACATCGGGAGCACTGGACGCAGTATATCACCCCAGCTGACTCACAGGTGAAGTGTTGCCTCCCCTGGAAGGACTGTTTGGGGCTCTGAATGGTGGTAAGGGAGAAAGTGTAAGGGCATGTGTAGCACTTGTTCTGCTTACACGGATAAGTGCCAGGAGGGAAAACATTTGTTGTAGTTTGTTGGAAAGAACCATGCTGGAATTGGATATTCAGGCAGACTTGTACATTGGCTTCATATATATGGGTTTAGACCATATATGCTTCACGGTATATTCTAGCCTCTGAGATGTCTCTAGCAATACATCTTCCCCATAACCAAAATTTAAAAGGACAGACTACAACTCTAGGGTTGTTGTTTTGACCTGACTGGACACCGATTAAGTGATGCAGAACAACCTCAAAGAACCAAGCTGCCAATGGGTAGGGGATACTTTGGCTTTCTTCAATTTGTGCCAGTGATAAGATGTCCTCCTATCAATGAAAACACATTCAAACTGTGGAAGGGCCCAGATTATCCATTCTTTCATTTCAGTATATTAAAACCACCACGTAATTGCAATCTGGTGTGTGCAACATAGAACAGTAGTAGAGGAGTGCCAATGTCTCAAAAACCAAAGGAAAGCAAGTGGTGAAAACTGTCTCTGATAATTTTAAGACTATACCACAATGCTTCCGATGCTTGCTATACATTATTTTGCAAAGAGTTGTCATTTGGCTGACTTACTGAGAGCTATCAGCATCTGCAACACAACTCCAATAGAAGTCATGGCGTTTCTGGAGTTTTGTTTAGATACACTAACATCTCTGAGCACTTAACATCAACAAAAACAGAATCAATAAAAGTGTTATAGGCAAAGCAGAATTCTCCAAAATGGTTTACTATTAGGCTGTGGGGAAGGAATCAGCTCTAACAATGATTGTGCTTTGAAAAATGTATTGTACTGCTAGGATATTAGTCCCGCTGGTGGGAAAATTGTATTTCCTTAAAGTGCAACAGCATGTGGTTCAATGCCTGGCAAAGAAGCGTGTTTGCAGATCAACTATTAAATTATACTGTTGTTAAAAATATAGTACTACCCTTTAATGCCTAAATTACATAATAGAAGAGGCAGCCCGACTCCCTCCAAGAGATTGGCATAAACAGACAATATGAATGGTAATTACAAGGACTTGGCAAAGTGTCAGGCGACTCCAGCTGCTTCCAACTCTCTGAAAGCCCTACTTATCTTGCCTTGCATCCTCCATTTGTATTTACTCATCCAGTAATTGGAAAATGACTAACATTTACATAAAACAATAGATTTCATGATCTTCTTTAATTTTAAAGCAAATCTTCTCTTCCCCTCTCTCCTAATACCTTCTGCAAGTAAACTAAAGATAGGTTTCAGAATTTGATTTGCACTTCAGTAAAAAAAACTGGAGATTTTGTTTACAATATAACCTTGTGAATTAAAATGATGGTATATTAGATCAAGTGTGGTTGATAGGCATTTAAAACTTATTCACCATCTTTTTGATGCAATTTTCCTTCAAATAGACATCTCAGATGAGGAAAAACACAAGTAGATGGACACGAGACCCACCTTAGCTGGAGTCTTCCAAAGTGATTGAAAAAATTGTTACGGTTTCATTAAATCGGGAGGAGGTCATTAAACTGGAAAGAGTGCAAAAAAGATTTATGTTACCAAGACAGGAGGGTTTGAGTTTTAAGGAGAGGCTGTATATGCTCCCCCCTCCCCCAAACCATAGAATGCTCAGTGTGATCTTAGAGGTTTATAAAATCATGAGGGGCACAGATGAAGTCAGTACCCATATTCTTTCCCCCATGGTAGGGGAGACCAAAACTAGTGGTCATAGGTTTAATGCCAGAGGAGAATGATTTAAAAAGGCACCTGACAGGCAACAGTTTTCTTCGTGGAAGTGTAGTGATGCAACACTGAGTGTCATAGGAAGTCATTCCTGCCTGTGGCCATCCAACTTTACAACTCCTCCCTTGGAGGGTCAGACACCCTGAGCCAATAGGCTGGTCCTGGACTTACTTCCTGGCATAATTTACATATTACTATTTAATTACTTATGGTTTTATTACTATTTAATTATTTATGGTGCAACTGTAACGAAAACCAATTTCCCCTGGGATCAATAAAGTATGACTATGACCATATTGAACAACATACCAAAGCAGTGGAGGTAGATACAGTTATGATATGAAAAAAAAAGAGGAATTTGGGCCAAATGCAGGCAAATAGGTCTAGATCAGGAAGGCTACTTGGTCAGAGTGGACAATTTAGGCCTAAAGGCCTGCTTTTCATGCAGTACAACTATGTCTAACTATTTGCAAAAGAAGCCTCAGAAAGGAGGATATGAATTTGCCCAAACAGAAGGAATGACGAGCCTGGTGCTTTTTTTTGGCGTAAAAACATTTGGCCAATTCTGCCAACCTACTCTGAATAGTCTCTTAGGGTAACAATAGCATTGGGAGGCATAGGGATGTTGATTCAGAAGCTAATCAATAACTCACCTATAGAAATGGAAGTAGAGCCATGGCTCTTGGGAGGTTGTGGTGGGGGAATAGAACCTACAAATAGGAAAACAAGTTTGAAAACATTAGAATGTTGCTTTTTAACTCTCAAGCCCCAGAGACAAACTAAAGTGGTCTTCGAGGACTCATCATTCTAGATTTGTGCCTCACTGCCCAATCCTGATTTGTCAACATCTGATCAGTTCACATCAGCCGAGATGACACAGTTCAGGTTAGCTAATGACAAGTGTTTGTGCCCATACCTACTCAATTAAAGTAAGCAACACCTTTTCTTCCTCATTTTACAATCAACAAATCATTCAGGCATTGAGACATCAGATTGGTTTACACTTCCCTTCCTGTATTAGAATAGCACCAGTGCATTACAAAGCATTGCTCCCAGCTGCAGCCACAAAAGATAACCATCTACCCAAGTGTCAGTTTTTTGGGCAACTCAGCTGCGAGCCTCCTGATGCATCTAAATCTATGATTTAGGATTCACAATTGCAGTCAAGGAACCTGTTCAAAAGTATATAGAGAATTAGGGCATTCTGTAAGCGTACTAACTGACAACGCAATAAAAATGAAGTTGCAAAGTATTGTCAATTTCTCACTTAACTGGAACAAGTCAAAGAGTCAGCTAGTAAACTTTCTACAGGTCTACCAGGTTGTAGAGAGAAACTCATGGATCCAACTGAATAAACTAAAACTGCGTAAGTCCACAACATAGCAGCAAGAAAAATGTATTTCATACCAATATTAGTTCTTTGCAATGATACCAACAGGAAAGAGGCTTTCAGAATGTGAAAGCTACAAAAGGAGGAACTTCAAAGAAGTTTTAGCAATTCAGCTGAGAGACCGTGAGGGAGAATCTTAAATGTTTACACTCAACATTGATCAGTTTCCTCCGTGAGGTAAACCCCAGAGTTAAGTTGCGTATTGAGGTGATGCAGTAGATAATGTTGCTGCCCCACAGCTCCAATAACCCAGGTTCAATCCTGACCTTAGCCTCTGTCTATGCAGAGTATACTCCTTCCCTCTATGATCACAGGTTTCCTCCAGATGCTTTTGGTATCCTCCATTTCAATGAGGAGCTGACAGCTTAATTGGCCATTGTAATTGTTCCCAGTGTGGTGACCAGTGAATCAGGGAAAAGTTAATGCAGGTGAGGGAATGCAGGGAAATAAGTGGGAGAATGGGACTGATGTGAATGCCAAGGGCATTTGTGTTATACACACAAGTACGAAGATATACTGCAGTCTACATTTGTACCATGGAAGGCAATTAATCAAGAAAACATTCCAGAAAAATAATGTACAGAAACTTCAGGTAATTGCCCTCCCCTTCATCATTCCTGTTTCTCTCTCTCACCTTATCTCCTTACCCAGGGGTCCCCAACCTTTCTCGCGCCGTGGACCAGTTTAATATTGATGATATTGCGAACCTGCTGACCCGCGGGGGGGTGGTGTTCAAGTTCAAGAGTGCATGACAGGGAATGAGGAAAGATGCAGCTGACTCATATCGCCAAATCATATAATTTCCTCGCAGCCCGGTAGCCCATCTTTGCGGCCCCGTAGTTGGGGACCACTGTCCTTACCTACCCATCATCGCCCTCTGGTTCTCCTCTTCCTCCCCTTTCTTCCATGGTCTCCCATCAGATTGTCCCTTCTCCAGCTCTTTATCTCTTTCAGCAATCAACTTTCCAGCCCTTTACTTCACCTCTCCCCCCCAGTTTCACCCCTCACCTTCTACTTTTCTCCCCTCCCCCCCACCACCTTCTTACTCTGACTTTACTTTCTTTCCAGTCCTGAAGTGTCTTGACCCTCAACATTCACTGTTTACTCTTTTCCATAAATGCTACCTGGCCTGCTGAGTTCCTCCAGCTTTTTGTGTGTTGCCATGTACAGAAACTTATTTGTCTAAAAAAATGTGCTGATTCAGCCAGGAATAATCCTTCATAAGTTAGAAAAAAAGCCAACAAGCCTTTATTCATGCAATGCACATTATGTATTTAATTGCCGATGGATCAAAGCAGACTCTTGTCCCCAATGCCCAGGTCAAACCAGCAAGTGCACCAAGAACCTTATCCAGGAGTCAAGGCTGGTTACCATTGTGAATAAGCATTTATTATGTGCTACATCTCAAAGAAACATAAGTCACAAAAAAAAACCCTGCTGCAATTATTTTTAATAGGAAACATTTAACATGTGAAATGCCAACTTTTTATATACATTCTATTAATCAGACATTCAAAGCCATGTATTACGTGAAGCAAAATCCAAAATGGAGTTTTTACAAGTAAAAATAATACTGATGACCAGACTCTATGTCTGGTTTCCATTTCTCTCAAGAAGATTTAACCACTTAAGTTTAATCCTGTAAATTACTTGCACCGTCATCAAAATCCTCAGAGCGAGGTTTTTCATCTCTCAATTGCCCTCTGTTTATGCATTTACTGCCATTAGCTAGAGGGGCCATGAATTGCCTATTGCCATCTGTTTCACATTCAAAGCAAATTTGCCTCTGTGCACGTGTTAACCCAGCTAAAGCATCAATGGGAAAACACACGTCAATACGAGCATAGATCTGACAAAGAGTTCAGGCCCAGCACAATCTGATTTCTATTCATAATCACACAGCACAAGTGCATCACTAACATCTGATCCAACAAAAGAGGTAGTAAAATGCAGAGGGCACATGATAGGTATTGAGACAGCCACTAAGAATATTTCTCTAACTGGGGCTCAGCTTGGCCATCTGCAGAGATCTGGTACCCAGAAGCATATGCCAAGAGTTCAAATCACTACAGCATTCAACAAGTGACTATATATATATATATCTATAAAAGTTAAAACCTAATTAGATTGTTACATTGCCAGAATAGATCTCCATATTCAGAGACCATCTTTTGTTCATAAACGAAAAGATGACAAGCCCAAAAGACCTTGATGCTAATTGTGCATGTTTAACAGCTGTCATGGGGGCAGAATGCATTTCCTCAGGTAAAGTTTCCTGGTCTGTGATGTGTAGTGTATGATCCACAATCCGGGAAGTATCCCTTACTCCATTCATATATTAAGTTTTAACCTCGAACCAACTATTTTACAGAATGCAATACATTTTGCTTCAGTTGTGAAAAGCAGCCAGCAGCAACTGAGCTTAAAGGTTCCAAGGATGAAGCAGTCATTATCTTGCACTGAAGAGGACAGGAAGGAGCAGAGTAATTCTCAGTAGGCCTCATTACTGCTCATCTTGACTGAGAATAATGACCATTAATGGCCAAGTCTGTAAGTTATTTTAACTAAACTACTGACTGTGAAGCTTTCATTTTATACAATCAATACAATCCACTGTTTGGTTCTGCGTATTAGCAATAGCCAGAAGGACATTCAAAGGTAAACTATCTTGCTTTCCCAGCTATTAAGCAACAATATAGGAATAGCAAAGCAACAAGGAGATAAAATTATCTAAAATTTCCTTAGTGAGCAAAACAGAAAAGATTTATTACTCATCTTAGGCAGCTACTCAACTGTTACATATAACTTAATGTAGGTAAGGTAACATTTAGCTGGGAGAAGCAGAAAATGCCTTTGATTTATTCCTTTAAGGTGCTTTACTGTGACACTCATTACTTCTCATTGACAAAATAATTTAACCCTTTTTCCAGTTGGCCATTCTCAGTACCTTGACTTTAAAATGAACAAAAGGCACCATTACAGAACTTGCTTAAATAATTTTATTTTGGGTGCCAGCTGTGAAGATCTCTTCCCCTCCTTTGAGTACAGAGAAATTTAGGTCAATTGACAATTTGTTTATACAAGATGCTTCCTATGGTCAGAAGATATTAATATGTTGTTACCTTTGAGAAGAAGATTTATAATGCAACTCTAATACTCTGCGCAATGATTATTGTTACAAGCACCTCCAGTTTGTCATGTTTTAAAAAACATTTCAAAATTTAGATCTTGCATCAATTTCCCAGTAATAATCCTCATTAGAAATGGAAGACCAATCATAACTTTCCATTCCTACAAAGAATGCCAGACTTAATAACTCCAAATATAAAAAGGCCAACTTCCCACATAGGTTTACAGAATCCAAATCCAGTCTTTATTTTCTACCAAGGCAAGTTTCACCATACACCCAGCCTTTGATTCGCACAGGTATGGTGGAGTTAAATAGAAGCTTGGTAACGATTTCTAGGTTAAGCTAGCATTGGAGCTACTGGTACCACTGTTGCGTTTCTGCAGCGATTTGACAGCACTTGGTACCTGAAGTCCAGTTTGCACAATAAAGCTACCACACCAGACCTGAGGAGAGAAGAAAAATATATGGGCACAGTTAGTACAAAAATGCAATAATTTGCTGAGCATGCACATTAACGTATATATGTTTCTGTGTGCGTAAGACAGCGTAAGAAATACTTTATTGATCCCAAAGAAAATGACAGTGTCACAGTAGCATTACAAGTGTATAGATATACAAGCATTAGAAGAGAAGTAAAAAAAAATAACTTACCTCAAACAGTCTAACAGGAGGGGGCCATCACTTCCCCAGCTACAGGTTGTCTCATTACAGAGCCTAATGGCCAAGGGTAATGACCTACTCTTTGGAGCAGCGCCGTTGTCTTAGTCTATTATTAAAAATGCTCCTGTTTAGCCAAGGTGGCATGCAGAGGGTGAGAAACATTGTCCAGAATTGCCAGCATTTTTCGTAGGGTCCTTTGTTCTACCACAGCCTCTAATGTGCTCAGTTTGACTCCTATAACAGAGCCAGACTTTCTAATCAGTTTATTGAGCCTCTTGGCATCACCTGTGTTGATGCCACTGCCTCAGCACACCACTGGATAGAAGATTGCACTGGCAACAGAATGGTAGAATATGTGAAGGAGAGGCCTGCATACTCCAAAGGATCTCAGCCTCCTCAGGAAGTAGAGGCGAATCTGGCCCTTCTCGTACACAGCCTCTGTGTTGGTGCTCCACTCATGTCTGTCATCCAGGTGCACCCCCAGGTACTTGTAGGAGGTCCTCCCCACATTCATCTCCTCACTATCAACTGTAACAGGGAGCAGCGCAGGCTTAGTCCTCCTAAAGTCCATCACCATCTCCTTTGTCTTACTGATGTTGAGCTGCAGATGATTCAGCTTGCACCATTTGACAAAGTCCTCCACCAGGGCCCTGCATTCATCCTCCCGTCCTCCCTTTATACACCCAGCTATGCTGAGTCATCAGTGAATTTCTGCAGATGACATGACTCTACAGGATGGGATAGGCAGTAGATAGATAACATCAAGTTACCAAGCAAGAAAGACATACAAAAATAGAGAAACACAAAGAGTGAGGGAGATACAGCAAGACAACTGACTCTTTAGCCCACTGGGTGTGCACTAACCATCAAAAACCTATTTACACTAATCCCATTCTCCCTAATTCTATCAGCTCTTCCTAGATTCTGACACTCACCAGGGGCAATTTGCAGTGGCCAATAACCTTCTGACTCTCACAGCTTTGGGATGTTGGAGGAAACCCCCATTGCCGTGGGAGAATATTCAAGCCCCACACAGACAGCACCGGAGGTCACGAGTGAATCTGGGTCTCTGCTACTGAGAAGTCGCAGCTCCAATACCAGCACCAGTGCTTGAAATAATTTGTCAGGGTAATCTGAGTACATCGGAAATAGAAAACAGTTCAGAGAATTTCAGGCCAAAACTTGGAAGTACTCCATTTGTACTGATTCACATTTAATGCATCCAAACTGGTGCACTCCTTTTCTTTCAAAACATTGCTCTAACAGTCACTAGGTTAAAGTGGACCAATTTTCTGCTGTGCTGTTGCAGGGACCTCAGTTACAGGAAGGTTTGTCTCTTGATTTTAATTTGGGTCATGTCTTCAGATCAACTACATCAACTCCCATACAGCAACAGGTTAGGTACAAAATACACAAATTAGTGTGCTTGCTTGAGCAAATATTGAGGAGGAATTAGAGAAACATTTGTTATAGGAAAACATTGAAAGACAGTAAAGCACACATACCATGAAGGCAGGGAGGACAGGCTGTGTGAACTTTGTCCTGAATGAATGAATCAACTGCTTACTTTTGGCATTGTAGAATGACAGATGACCTGAAACAATAGGAATGAAAAGGGTTACAGATTGTCCAAGGAGCATTTAAAACATCAACCTTATACCTCATTTCAAATTACTGATATTACTCTTCCAAAAACCTGACACCAGATCCACAATTTTCTCTTCACTGCTTGAGGCTTTATCTTTTCTCTCCTCTACTGACACATCTTCTTTCTCGTACTTTCTCAACACAAGGAAAAGGATACCAAATTCAGTCTCATATTTTTTACCACTTTCATCCTTGGGATCAGTCAACATTGAGAAGAGGCAAAGAATACAGCAATTAACAAACTTCTAAAATACTCATTGAAGTTGATACACTTGCTAGCATTAGTACTAAACCCACTATGTGATTTTACTCCCTCCAGTTAAAATTAAACAAAATGCAACAAGGGTTTATGCAAGTTACCCATCTGTTAAGTGGGCAAGCAAAGCACCTTCCAGTTAAGAACACATCAAGAGCAGGAAAGGGTCATCAGGCACCTTAATTCTGTCCTGCCATTTAATATGATCTATGCTGGTCGTTACTCCTCTTCTGTGCCAGTTATATGGACATTATATATAGAAATGAGCTCTAGAAGAGGGAAATGTGTGCAGAACTCCAGATGTAGAAAGGGAAAAGGCATACTTCACTGAGTGTTTACTGGATTTGACCATGTTGTATCTGATTTGGACAATATTGGCAATTGGAAACTGTTCCAATATTTAGCATTTAGATTTCTCATTAAGAGGGGTACAAGATCATGTTTCATTGGCTAGAAAGCAAAATAGGCCACTTCATATCCAGATAAGTGGGAAATAGAGGGTTTTATGCTGCAAATAAATGTGGCAGTCCACAAAGCCCCAAATATGAACATATGGCAGGAGTAATTGAATACCTGCCAGATTTCAAGCCTTATTTAAGCCTGGCTCACTTTCAGAACTTGACAACAATGGTGTACTTTTATTTTGGTGTGATTACACTTCTATTCTGCAACAATTCAATAAGCAGCACATACCATATACTCAAATAGAAACTACAGCACTGCTAGTTCCAGCTGTACGTCTAACTATGGAGAAAGAGAATAGGCAAGAAGAGCCAGATCATTTGAAGTTGGACAAGCGGGAAATGTCATCCGCTTTAATCCTGCCAGGTGTTTCACCAAAGTAAACTGCTACAACAACACACACAATTAAGGATTAAATGACATAAAGTGCAGTGAGTCTCATTTTTGAGGACTCCTGTGGCAAAGTCTAATTTAGTAGAACTAAGCTTTGTACAAAACAAAAAGGAAATATTTGAGATTCAGGAGTAGAAAGCTGAGGAAATGGTGCGTGATATGGAATATACTAGAGCGATTCCTGGTCTCTAATCTAGAGAAAGATTAGTCTTAGCATATCTGGAGTGCATTTTATTCATGGGTCAAATCATTTCTTAACTCCTTATTAACTCAGTTCAATAACATACAGTACACTTGGCCATCCCTGCAGTTACTAAAACATTAAGTTTGAATACTCGTTGTTGACTAAAGTATAATTGACTCAAAACACAGCTGTGACACTCAATGCAAATAGAAATCTCTAAAAACAGATCATTGACATAGATTTAGATCAGCTTAGCTTTGTTGGTGACACAAGTCAAGATCTCTTTCTAGGATTATAGTAGATACTAAGGGAATGTTGCACTGCCATTCTATTAAGTAATATTAAGGATTTGGGATGTACAAAGAACTTCATGTTATAAAAACTTGATCAAGTAATGGTCTGAATCTTGTTGCCTACAAGGACATTAGAAGTAGCAATGAGCAATTCTTTTAGAAGGGATATTGGATATGCACAAGGGAAATGAACTTGGTAAATGCCAAGTACCAGGAGTAGACCGATTGAACTGAGCTATAAGATGGCCTAATTCTACTCTTATGGTCATGATCCTGGGGAGTTAGAATTCACAAGAGGAACACCTCATCTTTTGCCTGGGTAGCTTACAATCCAAAAGGTATGAATATTGAATTTACCAATTTCAGATCTCTCTCACCTTTGGTGTTCCCTACCCAAACCGATATCTAACCCCTTACTTTTGTCCCTTTTCCCACCCCACCCTCATTTCCATCAGTATATCCTCATCTGTGGCCTGTACCCTGCTTCCCCACCCCCAAATCTGGATCTGATTCCATATGTCTTTTACTTCTTCCCAATGGTTCCCATTATCACCTTCCTTGCTCATCAGATTCCAACAGTGACAACCTATATGTACCTGTCTCTACCTTCACACTTCTCCCACCCAGCACAATCAGCCTTTTCCTGTCTGTCTCCCAATTTCACCCCCCTCACCTGACAATCTATCATCCTCCTCCTCCTCCCTTTCCACCTCAGTCCACCAAATCACTTCTGACCTGTGTTCCCATTCACACTCTCCCCTTCATACTGGCCATCTTGTTTCTCCACACTTGGCCCTGATGGAGTTTTGAATTGCTAGGTCAAAAGCTCCTCCCCCGCCCCCCCTCATGGGACACAAATCAGTGTCCACATTAAAGCACAAAATGACAGTTACAAAACAGGATTAATTCTACATCACCACCAGTGGATGACAGAATGGCATAGAGGCATTTATGAAGTTAGACAAGGGCAAGGGCAAGAGCTAGAAAGGAAGAGTAAGAGTTAGGGGTGACGAAGTAAGTTGCTTAAAGAATGCAATTCCTTTAAAAACTTCAGAATGATTGGTGGATATTAATAAGAAATTATTCAGCAGTTAAACATGAACCCTTTGCATTTTAGTTTATAGCATTTTGCAAAAAGTAAATACCTTAACACTACATTAATATTTGCTGATTCATGCAACTATTCTGAAAAACCATAGTAGGTGTAAGATTTATAATATATACTATCAAAATATATATTATATATTTATAATATATACTATCTTAGTTTTCAAAGGAGGCCTTCCTATCCCAACAAGGTACAGTTGCAATTTCTAGCTCTGTTAACGATGGTCAAAGTTCTTCTCTAGCAGATACTTAACAACCAGCTAGTAATATTTAACTTAGATTGAGTAGTCACTCAGAGTAAATAAAATATTGGAACATACTTTATTTAACCGGGCTGATATACAAATTCCTTATCTGTCAAAGTAATGGGCAAGATAGAAATGTTTGCTTTGCTTTAACATAACTATGCAGTAACGTACAGGAGATTGAGGATGCCTATTACCTTCACTATAGTTACAATAAACTCCAATTCTGTCGGGTACTGAGATATCCAGGACTTTGGCCTTGTTGTTGTGCTTGGCAGTGAAGCTGACTTGCAACCAGTTATTGAGATGAAGGCACCAGGAAGCATTCGTCTTTCCCAATTGATCAAATTTGCCCAAAGTCCTGTAGGCTACACCTACAAAAAAAGCCTTGCTGTCCCTTTCAAAGACCACCTCCCAGTAATGCTGTCCACCATCGATCAGAGTATCCCCTGTGAGAAACAAGGAGGAGAATAATGACTAAATGATCCTTATTGACCCATTTAAAAAAAAAATCAGCTGCCACATCTCATATCAACTGAAGTTTTAATGGTATACATTCTCTGAACAAGTATAACACAGTTTGCCATTACAAATCACATCAGCAAAAGGATTACTTCCATAAAGTTCCAATTACAATCTCAAATGCTGAACATCATGTTTAACTTCATATTCCACTTCACTCCACATTATAGCCACTTGCTATTGAAATAAAAGTGAATAATTTGATTTAAGACAGCATTACAACATAGACGACCACAAGATGCCCAAATCCTGGTAGTTCCAAGCACAATAACGTGGGACACTTGCCCTGGAGACGTCAAACACAGATCCACTGTTGGGCATGGTTGGGGATGGTGGAGATGGTGGGGAAGATGGGGAAAGAAACTGATTCCATTCTGAAAGCCTTTTAATCTCAGTGAGGGTTATAGGTCGACAGATTTTTAAGGTTTGTAAAACATCATTGTGGTTTAATTCAAATGTGTTACTTTATTAGTTTTTTTTTTAGGCATTTTCATTGTATTTTGAGCTACTACAGACTGGTGCTGTACCTCAAAAAAATCTGTACTATAGAAATTCCCCCCTGGTTATCTTTCTCTTTGTGGGAAAATTGTCTTTTTAAATATACACCCTGGGGGCCATGCAAGGGTTCAAGAACAGTCTGTAAAGCAAGTTTCCACAAGTTGGAAACACTTGTCTGAGATTGCAAAAGTTGCACTAGTAGGTTAATTAGTTACAGATCTTGGATCTTAGTTAGAATTTAGTTATTTACAGATCTGTACTACAAATTCAAAATACATGATCCCGCAGTTGGAGTTGTTGGAGCACAAAAAGCCAAACTCCAAAAGGTTCAAATTGCAAAACATTTAAATAGTGAAGAAAGGAACATAATTAAATAATTAACTTATCCACAGTTTTCCCAACCAGAAAAGCAATGATTTTGCCACATTTCAAAGTTTTCTGGGCTATGAAGCTAAAATCTTTCTCAGCACCCTGCTGGAAATCTCACCATTATTTAGGGCAAAGAGTTTAGCTCCAGCTTTCTTTGAGCCAGTAAGATAGGCCATCTGCACCCAAGCAGGGATATGGGGAGATGAGAATGGCCCTTTGGGGTTGAGGGAGTGGTGGTGAAATAAGACCAGTTAGATCTGTTCCAAAGGTCAAATGGAAGTGAGTTGTAACTGGTCACCTCTCCAAGCAGCATTTCTTCACTGCACTTCCCAGTTACTACATTATTCAAGTTGTATCAATGGTAGTAGTGTCGTTAGCAGTTTTTCCCTTCAGAATTTCATCACTTCTCTGCTGGTTGGTGGTTCCAAAGCTGATAACATGATGAAGGAGACCAACTTTGGTCAAGATCCTGTCTGATGACAGTCTTCTTACAGACCGTCAGCTTGCCTTGACAGCTTTATTATTAATAATTATAATTAAGGCATCCGTTAGTCTTGCGAGACCATGGATCTGAACCTGGAAAGTCTTCACTCTCCAGGGCGCAGGCCTGAGCAAGGTTGTATGGAAGACCAGCAGTTGCCCATGCTGCAAGTCTCCCCTCTCCACGACACCAATGTTGTCCAAGAGAAGGGCATTAGTACCCATACAGCTTGGCACCAGTGTCGTCGCAGAGCAATGTGTGATTAAGTGCCTTGCTCAAGGACACAACACGTTCCCTTGGCTGGGGCTCGAACTCACGACCTTGAGGTCACTAGTCCAATGCCTTAACCACTTGGCCACGTGCCCAAGTGACAGCTTTAAGAGTGCACTTTAAAAAGAAAATTTTACATGGAATGCATTCAAAACTTGGATTGTTTAAATATCTGCCAAGGCTATGATGATGTGCAGTTGCAAGAAAAAGTTTGTGAACCCTCTGCAATTACCTAGTTTTCTGCATTAATAACTCATTAAATGTGGTCTGATCTTCATCTAGATCACAATAATACAGATAAAATTTGCTTAAACTACTAACACAATTGTAATTTTCATGTCTTTATCGAACACATTGTTTAATCTTACACAGTCCAGGCTGGAAAAAGTATGTGAACCCTTGTATTTAGTAACTGGTTGAAACTCCTTTAGCAGCAATAACCTCCACCAAACGTTTCCTGTAGCTGATCAGACTTGCACAATGGTGAGGAGGAATCTTAGACCATTCCTCGACACAAAATCGTTTCAGTTCATCAATATTTCCAGGATACTTTGCATGAACAGCCCTCTTCAGGTCATGGTGAATTGATTATGGGGAGCAAGGACATGGCAGACCAATTGAATAATTACTTTGGTTCTGTCTTCACGAAGGAGGACATAAATAATCTTCCGGAAATAGTAGGGGACAGAGGGTCCAGTGAGATGGAGGAACTGAGCGAAATACATGTTAGTAGGGAAGTGGTGTTAGGTAAATTGAAGGGATTGAAGGCAGATAAATCCCCAGGGCCAGATGGTCTGCATCCCAGAGTGCTTAAGGAAGTAGCCCAAGAAATAGTGGATGCATTAGTGATAATTTTTCAAAACTCGTTAGATTCTGGACTAGTTCCTGAGGATTGGAGGGTGGCTAATGTAACCCCACTTTTTAAAAAAGGAGGGAGAGAGAAACCGGGGAATTATAGACTGGTTAGCCTAAAGTCAGTGGTGGGGAAACTGCTGGAGTCAGTTATCAAAGATGTGATAACAGCACATTTGGAAAGCGGTGAAATCATCGGACAAAGTCAGCATGGATTTGTGAAAGGAAAATCATGTCTGATGAATCTCATAGAATTTTTTGAGGATGTAACTAGTAGAGTGGATAGGGGAAAACCAGTGGATGTGGTACATTTGGATTTTCAAAAGGCTTTTGACAAGGTCCCACACAGGAGATTAGTATGCAAACTTAAAGCACATGGTATAGGGGGTAAGGTATTGATGTGGATAGAGAATTGGTTAGCAGACAGGAAGCAAAGAGTGGGAATAAACGGGACCTTTTCAGAATGGCAGGCAGTGACTAGTGGGGTACCGCAAGGCTCAGTGCTGGGATCCCAGTTGTTTACAATATATATTAATGACTTGGATGAGGGAATTAAATGCAGCATCTCCAAGTTTGCGGATGACACGAAGCTGGGCGGCAGTGTTAGCTGTGAGGAGGATGCTAAGAGGATGCAGGGTGACTTGGATAGGTTGGGTGAGTGGGCAAATTCATGCCAGATGCAATTTAATGTGGATAAATGTGAAGTTATCCACTTTGGTGGCAAAAATAGGAAAACAGATTATTATCTGAATGGTGGCCGATTAGGAAAAGGGGAGGTGCAACGAGACCTGGGTGTCATTATACACCAGTCATTGAAAGTGGGCATGCAGGTACAGCAGGTGGTGAAAAAGGCAAATGGTATGCTGGCATTTATAGCGAGAGGATTCAAGTACAGGAGCAGGGAGGTACTACTGCAGTTGTACAAGGCCTTGGTGAGACCACACCTGGAGTATTGTGTGCAGTTTTGGTCCCCTAATCTGAGGAAAGACATCCTTGCCATAGAGGGAGTACAAAGAAGGTTCACCAGATTGATTCCTGGGATGGCAGGACTTTCATATGAAGAAAGACTGGATGAACTAAGCTTGTACTCGTTGGAATTTAGAAGACTGAAGGGGGGATCTGATTGAAACGTATAAAATCCTAAAGGGATTGGACAGGCTAGATGCAGGAAGATTGTTCCCGATGTTGGGGAAATCCAGAACAAGGGGTCACAGTTTGAGGATAAGTGGGAAGCCTTTTAGGACTGAGATTAGGAAAAACTTCTTCACACAGAGAGTGGTGAATCTCTGGAATTCTCTGCCACAGGAAACAGTTGACGCCAGTTCATTGGCTATATTTAAGAGGGAGTTAGATATGGCCCTTGTGGCTACGGGGATCAGGGGGTATGGAGGGAAGGCTGGTGCAGGGTTCTGAGTTGGATGATCAGCCATGATCATAATAAATGGCGGTGCAGGCTCGAAGGGCCGAATGGCCTACTCCTGCACCTATTTTCTATGTTTCTATGCCACAGCATCTCAATTGGGTTAAGGTCTGGACTCTGACGTGGTCAATCCAAAACATGAATTTTCTTTTCAAACCATTCTGTTAATTTATTCTTGTGTCTCAGATCATTGTCTTGTAGCATCATGCAACTTCTATTAAGCTTCAGGTGACGGACCACTGCCGAAAGTCCTCCTGCAAGATGTTGTGATACAATTTTGAATTCAATGTTCCTGCAACAATTACAAGTTGTCCAGGCCCTGAGGCAGCAAAGCAGCCCCGAACCATGATGCTCCTTCCACCATGCTTCACAGCTGGGACCAGGTTTTGGTGATGGTGTGTAGTGCCCTTTTCCCTCCAAACACAGTGGTGTGTATTTCTGCCAAAAAGTTCAAGTTATGTCTTATCTGTCCACAGAACATTGTCCCAGAAACATTGTGGAACATCCAGGTGGTCTTTTGCAAAGTTGAGATGTGCAGCAATGTTTTCTTTTGGAGAGCAGTGGTCTCCTCCTTCCATGAACACCATTCTTCTTCAGTGTTTTTCTTATAGTGGACACTTGAACAGAGACCTTTGCAAGTTCGAGAGATTTCTGTATGTTTTTTGTGTTATCCTTCGGTTCTTTTTCACCTCCTCCAGCATTGCACGTTGTGGTTTTGGTGTGATCTTTGCAGAACGCTCACTCCTAGAAACAGTAGCAACAGTACTGAGTTTCCTTCATTGCAGACAATTTCTCTTACTGTGGACTGACTCATGCTCACGTCTTTAGAAATGCTTTTGTAGCCTTTTCCAGCACCATGCATCTCTACAATTCTTCTTCCAAGGTCCTCGGAAAGTTGTTGTGATTGAGGAATGGTGCCCATAAACAGATCTTTCTTGAGAAGGGCAGGCTCTGTCAGTAGACTAACTTTGTGTGTCTTCTTTGTAGGGCAGCATACCTCTACAACCCACATCTCCAAATCTCCTCTCATTGATTGAAACACCAGACTCCAAATAGCTTTTGTAGAAGGCATTACTCCAGAGGTTCAAATACTTTTTTGAACTTAGACATGATCGTTTTAAATGGTGTACTCAGTATTGACAAGAGGAAGTACAATTGTTTGTGTGTTATTAGTAGAGGCAGATTGCATTTGTCTATTATTGTGACTTAGATGAAAATTGGGCCACGTTTTATGAGTAATTAATGCAGAAAACCAGGTAATTGCAAAGGATTCACAAACTTTTTCTTGCAACTGTATAGGAATTGTAATATCCTGAGAGTACTTGGTACAAATAAATAACTAGCAGGAAAAACAATGGTATACTGCAGAATTCAGTCCGCAAGTTGACGCCTTGTAAATGGCTCCATAGTTTAAATATGGAGCTACATGAAACTCATTCCAGTGGAATAGCTTTAAATAAAATATTGCATCAAATGTTAATACACATTTTCCTTTCAAGTGCAGTAGCATGCAGAGAAAGATTTGTGGATTGCATTGATCAGACACGTACGGCCAAAACCCTTCTCAGATGTTCCATAGATCAATGCAATTTCTCCAAATGCAAACTGGAAGCAGGTTTCTTTCAATTATGTATTTTTCTCTTAGGACCAATTTATTTAAAGGAATCTAATTCACATGGAGAAAATCCGAAGTTTGATTTCTATTTCTACAGTACATTTAGTTCTCATTATATTTACTAGGTTTTCTCACTGGGTTTTTGAAGCAGTCCTCATACTTAAAAGAACGGACAAGAAAAGGCTGGTTTTCACTTAAACAATAGAGCCATCTAGTCCTACAAAATATCGTGTAATATTTCAGGTACCGACCTAAGACGGTGTACGATTCTGCGGTGAATCGATCCCTGCTGCTCCTTCCAGATGGCAATCTCTTTGGTGACTGAATGATGCTTCTTAATAAAAAATAAAGAACAACATTATAGCTGGAATAAACCAGCTTTTGTTAGCTAATAACTGCAGCAGAGATAAGGGTGAGAGAAGTGGAAAAACTTCTAAAGGAGGGCCAAAATATATTGAATTTGATACAATTTTGGTATGTGACAAAACATAGAAAACCAAGTTTGCCACCACTTCGCAGGCCAATTATTTCTAGTAATTTACACAAGTCTTAAGTGAGGAGGACCTACTGTAAATAAGGGCTTTTGAAACTTAAGGAATGTCATGCAGCAGCTCCACATTTCCACGTCAGCGCAACTTGGAAAGTTTTACGGGAAATAAAAAAAACTTCCTGCATTCAAGAATTCTCACCCTCTTCAAGTATAATATCCAGTCACCTATAATTTAAGTTATTCCAATTGATGAAACAAAGCCTTTTGCAAATTAAAGAACTATTTTGATAGCAGTGCGAGAATGTTGGTCCATTAAAAAAATACTAGATTAAAGGAATAGGCACAAATAACCTCCTTCCTTCTCAGCCACAGTACTGTGCAAAAGGCTTTTATATTATAAAATACAAGACATTTGTACAGTATTGTGCATCACAATATCCAAATTTGCTTTTGCCATAGTGCATCATAATTCATTTTACTACTTGGTTTTTCCACTGTTTGAATATTATAAGTGGACTCCCCAGCAATAGTTATATTTGCCTTTGATGGAGATTTGTACCTCGCAGGGGAATGGGCAGGTGAGGCTGTCCTACTTCGATTTTCCTTTCCTCGAACTTTGATATCTTGTACCTTTCCCCCTGATGCATCCCATTCCACTTTGTGATCTTCCACTTTCAAGTTCTGATGAGCAGTGGCAGCATCCAAATTAAAATTAAATGCTGTGCAGAAAGATAAAAAAAGGCTTTAATTCTCAGAAGCAATTAGTGCCAAAATCATCCCACAATTCAAAACCTGTATCTGCAAACTCAGGACATCTCAGCAGGACATCTTATCATACATATTCTAGGCTGGCATTTTGAATTAAATAATTTTCTCTCCCTCCATATCTGCATTCTCTACAATATCTTCTTTTTCCCTAGTGTGGTTCCATCTTCCCTTTTTTGTGTGCACAGTTCAGCCTCACTGTATGATTAAATTCTATAACATACTTAAAAAAAAATGTCTGTTCTGCAACAGAGAATAGATAAGCAAAGCAGCAAACACTTGAGGAGTTTAAGCAATCCGAATTTTGGCATGTTCCTTCAGGAGTAATGCTCCATTGAACTAATTCAGCTTTGATAAAGTTGGAAGCAATGCCTCTCTAACATGAGTGTAAGACAAGGATAGCAACTCCTTAACAAACATTAAAACCCATTTATTAGTGCAAGTAATTATGAATAGTGTACAAACCACTGGTCTCCAGTGTGACTGGCTCTGAGAACTCTCCAGCAACAGCTTTGTTACAGGCTTTCACCCGGAAATTGATGAATTTTGTGTCAAATTTCAAACCTGGAAGAGAAAACATAGAAAAACACTTGACATATTCCACTATTTAAAATCTGTATCTGAAAACCCTTTAGGATATTGTACAGATTTATCTCCTTGTCTGGCATTTTGAATTGAAATAGTTTTCCACAACTGTATTCTCCACAGCTACACACAGTAGTTATGTGGGTTATGTGCAATTTTTATTAGCAAGGAAGCCAAGCATGGTGAATAACCCAATAAATAAAAGTAATTTCTTGTTCACACACCTTTCAGGCCACATGTCCATGCACCCATCATACCCATCTATATTAATCCTAATGTCTCATTAGGGTTCCATGCCTTGGTGGTTTGACTATTATCTAAACGTTTCTTGATGTGTTGTGAGACTATTTCTTCAGAGAGTATGGGGAGAAAACTCCCTCTCAGATCTGCTCCAAACTCATTGCTCACATTAAACCTTTTGAATTGACTTTATTTCTTACATCCTTCACATTCCTGAGGAGTAAAAATCTTTATGTTACGTCTCTGTCTAAATGTGCAATCATAGTAATTTATAATAAATAGAACAGTGAGTGTAACATAGAATACACTCAAATCAGTGCGAGTTAATCAGTCTGATGGCCTGGTGGAAGAAGCTGTCCTGGCTTTTATGCTGTGGTACAGTTTCTCAGATGGTAACAGCTGGAACAGATTGTGGTTAGAGTGACTCAGATCCCCAATGATTCTACGGGCCCTTTTCACACCCGTCTTTGTAAATATCCTGAGTAGTGGGAAGTTCACAACTACAGATGCACTGGGCTGTCCGCACCACTCTCTGCAGAGTCCTTTGATGAAGGGAGGACCTTTGCCCTCGTCTTATACTGTCCTACTGTGGGAAAATTATTTTTTTTTTACCATCTACCCTATCACCTTAATAATTTTATATACCTCCACCTGGTCACACCTCAACCTTCTCTGCTCTGGGAGGACAAACAGTTTCTGCTTATAACTGAAATACTGCAATACAGCGAATACCCTGGTAAATCTCCTTGGCATGCTTCCTTGCAGTTACATCCCTTCTATAGTGGGGCAACAAGGTGTGACCTAATCAGTATTCTACAAGTTGTCACATGATGCCCCACTCTAATGTTTTAAATTGGCGGATCTTAGGAGGGTTAATGGTGCCTAACAGCGACTCCTCTGCTTGCATCGACGGAAACAGCCCTATTTCCATCTTTAATATCTCTATTTTTCTCTTTCAGAGTCTTTGGAAGACCCTGACCTGGAGTAACAAGCTGACTACAGTTCTTTGCGGGAATGGGACCTGCTCTCGGGGTTCCACGATCGGCCGATGTTGCTCAGCATGCCAAAGGCTCGGCTGAAGAGGCCGGCTCAGATTCGGAAGCCTAGGATCTTGGGGCTCTGGAGACGGGCAGATCGAGGGTCAGTGTCACGACAGGAGACCTATGTGCTATTGGGGGAGTCGGGTTATCTACGACCGTGTGCCTGGAGACCCGGGACCTTTGTGACCTTCAGACACAGAGCTTGAAAAAACCGACGTAATGGACTTTTAACATCATAAACCAGTGAGTTGTTTGTTATGTCTCCTCGCTCGCTGGGAAAAAGGAGACACCTCTTTCTCCCTTATTAGGGAGACAGAGAACCTGTGGCATGTTGAATACTGGGTGAACAAGTAGTCTTTGGAGTACTGCAAGTCTGCGGCTTTGCTGTTGCTTTGCTCACGCCTGACTGCTCGGTGGGTGGTGCTGGTGCTTTTTTTTGCCGGTGGGGGGAGGGGGGGATTATTGCTTCACTTTAGGATCAGTGATTCATGAGGTAAGCCCAGGGGCATCAGGATCTGTGAGGAGGTTAATTCCTTTCACACATCCACATACGCACTGGGTAAAACTTCAGATCACCAGCCACTGTCTATCACACCATCAGGGGTCAAAGGTGATTTGCGATCCAAATTGTTGATTTGACACTCTTCCCCCCCACCCTAAAATCAGATGTGATTGTAGGCAGCACAGAGTGGAAATAGGAAGGACAAAGAGGCTTCTCAAGGTTGGATTCTGTACAAGTGTTTGCGTAACTATATTTAATCACTACATAACTACAGACCCTGGTTAATGCTGAGGATGTGTTCCTCAGAGTTGCAGCACTATGCAAATCAGTGCTACGCGGGGTCATCATAACATTATGTAAAATGGACGTGTTCCTGATTTAAAAGAAATCAAACATGAAATATGCTGTATTAATTTATAATTCTGTGTCCATAGGACACTCAAAGCTGCTGCGCAGGTTGATTGTGTGGTTAAGGTGGCTTATGGAGCATTGGCCTTCATCAACCATGGAATTGAGTTTAGGAGCAGCGAGGTAATGTTGCAGCTATATAGGACCCTGGTCAGCTCTGGTCACCTCACTACAGGAAGGATGTGGAAACTATAGAAAGGGTGCAGAGGAGATTTACAAGGATGTTGCCTGGATTGGGGAGCATGCCTTATGAGAATAGGTTGAGTGAACTCGGCCTTTTCTCCTTGGCATGACGGAGGATGAGATATGAAGTGATAGAGGTGTATAAGGGAAACACTTAAGCAATGTGGTCTTAGCTGAGGCCGACCTACAGATAGAGATGGAGGAAGAACGTGAAGTGTTTTTCACCACAAACACTCATAACAGGCTTTACCACCAATAAGCAGCTTAATTTTGGTGGGGCATCTTCACCTGCATTCTGGCAGAAAACTATGGACCAGCTGCAAGGCTGTCCAGGCACGCAGTGTTACCTGGATGACATCATTGCGACCAGTGAAGATGACAAGGAACATCTCCAAAATCTCACAGCAGTATTAAAAAGATTAGAAGATTATGGGCTCAGAGCACAATGCAACAAGATTTTTTTTTTTAAAGCCAGGCATCACTTACCGTGGTCACACCATCAACGCACAACGATTACACAAGAATATTCAAGTAGTGGAGGATGTCGCAAGACCAAAGGTCATGTCACAGTTGCAGTCCATTTCAGGATTTGTCAATTCTATAGCAGTTTCTTGCCAAACTTAGCTACTGTGCTCCACCCCTTGAACTCAGCACAACAGATCTGGAAGAAGTGGCAATGGGGAAAACTGCATGAGGTGACTATCAAAAGGAAGTGGTGAACTCTGACACTGTACTCACACATTATGATGCACATCATCCAGTGAAGCTTGCCTGTGATGTCTCACCTAATGGTAAAGCTGCAGTCATGTCACACGCTATGAGTCATGGAAGTGAACGCCCCTAGCCCTCAACGCTGCAGAGAAAAACTCTGCACGGTCTGACAGTGAGGCCTTGAGTCTGGTTAGGGTGTAAAACATTTTAACCAGCATCTGTATGGGAGAGTGCTCATCCTGGTTACTGATCATCAACTAGTGTCCATTTTTAATCCACAGAAGCCTGTCCCACTAACTGCAGCATGATTCCAGAAATGGGCTCTATTTCTTGGAAGACATAAGTACAAGACTGAATTCAAGAGGGCGGCTGAGCATGGAAATGCCGATAGATTGTCTCATTTACCCTCGGAAAAGGCAATAGCTGCAAAATTTATAAAAGAGGACACTCCTTGACATATTCTCCCTAATGCAAAATGAAAGTGTCCCTATTACAGCAGAGATGATCCAAAGGGAAACAAATACGAGGGTTGATTGATAAGTTCGTGGCCTAAGCTAGAAGGAGACAATTTTAGAAAACCTAACGTTTATTTTTCAGCATAGTCCCCTCCTACATGTACACAATTAGTCCAGCGGTTGTGGAGCATACGGATCCCTTCTTTGTAGAAGTGGTCCACAGCAGGGATGATTGAGAAGTTCGTGGCCTAAGGTAGAAGGAGATCAGTTATTAACTTCAAACTTTCTGCATTATCACTCACAGAGTTGAACTGCACGTGCATGTAACGAGAGCATCTTGGACATCCAGGTGGTCCACAGCAGGGGTGATTGATAAGTTCGTGGCCTAAGGTAAAGGAGATGAGATATACAGCTCTTGTTACATGCACATGCAGTTCAACTCTGTGTGAAAATGCAGAAAGTTTGAAGTTAATAACTCATCTCTTTCTACCTTAGGCCACAAACTTATCAATCACCCCTGCTGTGGACCACTTTCTGGAGGTCCAAGACGCCGACTTCTACAAAGAAGGGATCCGTATGCTCCATGACCACTGGACTAAGTGTGTAAATGTAGGAAAAATAAATGCGCTAGGTTTTCTAAAATTGACTCCTTCTACCCTAATCAATCACCCCTCGTACCGCGCACTGTCTCAGGTCTACATAGTCACCCAAAAGAGCTGGAACATGCAGCAGACACTCCAGATCCCCCATTTTAACCAGCACTGAGATGAACTTGCCCTTGACGGAGGTTGCCTTGTGTCGGGATTGAGAGATGTAACATCCAAGCTGAGAGCTAAAGTAACACACACAAAATGCTGAAGGAACTCAGCAGGTTAGGCAGCATCTATGAAAATGAATAAACAGTCAACGTTTTGGGCAAAGGCCCTTTATCAGGACTGGAAAGAATGCGGGAAAACGTCAGGATAAAAAGATGTGTGGAGGGGAAGTAGGAGAACTAGAAGGGGATCAGTGAAACCAGCTAGTTAGGAAAAGTAAAGGGTTGGAGAGGAAGGAATCTGGTCGGAGAGGTGAGTGGACCATAGGAGAAAGAGAAGCAGGAGGGGACCTGGGGGCAGTGACAGGCAGGTAAGAAGAAGTAAGAGGCCGGAATGGAGAATAAAAGAGAGGCTCATGGACCTCCAGCTTCCTCTTCCTGTTTATGTCAACTAATGGAGTGGTGTCCCAGCAACAACCTGGCACTCAACGTCAGTAAGACAAAAGAGCTGATTGTGGACTTCAGGAAGGGTAAGACAAAGGAATACACACCAATCCTCGTAGAGGGATCAGAAGTGGAGAGAGTGAGCAGCTTCAAGTTCCTGGGTGTCAAGATCTCCGAGGACCTAACTTGGTCCCAACATATTAATGCAGTTATAAAGGAAGCAAGATAGTGACTGCAAAAACAACAGGAATTCTGCAGATGCTGGAAATTCAAGCAACACACATAAAAGTTGCTGGTGAACGCAGCAGGCCAGGCAGCACCTCTTCCTAGAGATGCTGCCTGGCCTGCTGCGTTCACCAGCAACTTTTAAGATAGTGACTACATTAGGAATTTGAAGAGATTTGGCATGTCAACAAATACACTCAAAAACTTCTATAGATGTACTGTGGAGAGCATTCTGACAGGCTGCATCACTCTCTGTTATGGGGATGGGGGGGTGGGGGGCTACTGCACGGGACCGAAAGAAGCTGCAGAGGGTTGCAAATTTAGTTGGCTCCATCTTGAGTACTAGCCTACAAAGTACCAAGGACATATTCAAGGAGTGGTGTCTCAGAAAGGCAGTGTCCATTATTAAGGTCTTTTCTCACTGTTACCATCAGGTAGGAGGTACAGAAGCCTGAAGGCACACACTCATTGATTCAGGAACAGCTTCTTCCCCTCTGCCATCAGATTCCTAAATGGACATTGAACCCATGGGCACTACCTCACTTTTTAAATATATATTATTTCTGTTTTTTTGCACGATTTTTAGTCTATTCAATATACATTTACTGTAATTGATTGATTTTTCTTCTATATTATGTACTGAATTGAACTGCTGCTGCTAAGTTAACAAAGTTCATGATTCATGCTGGTGATAATAAACCTGATTCTGAAATTTTATATCTCCTTCCTATATGTTGACGCATCACCAACTTTGATCTGGCCAACAGTGGTGTCATCAGTAAACTTAAATATGGCATTGGAGTTGTACTGAGACACACAGTCATAAGTATAAAGTGAGTAGGACAGGGGGCCAAGCACACAGCCTTGCGGTGCACCCATGTCGATGGTGATTGGGCAGATGTCGTTGCCAATGTGAACTGACTGAGGTCTGCACGTGAGGAAACCCAGGATCCAATGCACAAGATGGTACTGAGGCCTAGTTCTTTGAGCTTATTGATTAGTTGCGAGCGGATGATCGTGTTGAAGTATAAAGCCATTTTCAAGTCAATGTTATATTTGTATGATCACATCAAAATGCCTTGTTTCTAATGTGTGGTCCTAACGTTTATAAATTTACGAGTAATTAGCACATACACATTATGGCTCAAAGAATCTGGGTCAGGTGACACAATGGGATGAGAGTTTTATTTCAATCACAAGAACACTATTTGATCAATAGAGAGCCTTTGAGCCTCAAATGCTTTGAGAGGCTGGTCAAGGACTACATCAAGGACTAGCATGCTACCACCCAAACTGGACCCCCTACAATTCGCCTACCAACACAAATGATCAACAGACGACGCAATAGCCGCTGCCCTACATACCGTCCTTACACATGTGGAGAAGGAGGATGCTTACGTGAGAATGCTGTTCTTGGACTACAGTTCAGCATTCAACACCATCATTTCATCCAGGCTCGGCAGGAAGATCAGAGACCTCGGCCTTGACCCTACCTGTGCAGCTGGATCCTGGACTTCCTGTCAGATCGCTGGGAAGTGGTAACAGCGGGCTCCCTCACCTCCACTCCTCTGACTCTCAACACAGGAGCCCCTCAGGGTTGTGTACTAAGTCCCCTCATTTACTCCCTGTATGCCCTTGACTGTGTTGCCACCCACAGCTCTAATCTGCTGATTAAGTTTGCAGACGACACTACATTGATTGGCCTAATCTCAAACAATAACGAGGTGGCCTACAGGGAAGAAGTCACCTCTCTGACACAGTGGTGTCAAGAAAACAGCCTCTCTCTCTATGTCACAAAAACAAAGGAGATGATTGTGGGTTACAGGAGGAATGGAGATGGGTTAACTCCTATTGACATCAATAGATCTGGGGTTAAGAGGGTAAACAGCCTTTGACCGCAGAGTTATTGCAAAACTTCCTGCAGTACCCCACCATCTCCAAGAGCCTTCTGAGGGCCCTCTTGTCTGTCGGGGTTGGGAGGTCAGCGATAGCCTGCACTGTAGCTTGCATCGCTGCCAGCTGCCCCTGTAAGTTCCTTGGCATCCATATCACCGAGGATCTCATGTGGTCGGTACACACCAGCTGTGTGGCGAAAAAGGCACAACATCGTCTCTTTCACCTCAAGATGGTTGAGGAAGTTTGGTATGGGTCCCCAGATCCTAACAACTTTCTACAGGGACACAATTGAGAGCATCCTGACTGCCTGCATTGCTGCCAGGTATGGGAACTGTACCTCGCTTAATCGCAGGACTCTGCAGAGAGTGGTGCGGACAGCCCCGTGCTTCTGCAGTTGTGAACTTCCCATGATTCAGGACAGTTACAAAGACAGGTGTGAAAAAAGGGCCTAAAGGATCATTGGGGACCCGAGTCACCCCAACCATGGTCTATTCCAGCTGCCACCATCTGGGAAATGGTACCGCAGGAGAAAAGCCAGGACCAACAGGCTCCGGGACAGCTTCTTCCACCAATCAGACTGATCAACTCACACTGATTTGAAAGTATTTCTATGTCACATTGTCTGTTCTATTTATTATAGATTACTATGATTGCACATTTAGATGGAGACATAACATAAAGATTTTTACTCAAGTATGTGAAGGATGTAAGAAATAGTCCATTCGATAGATTTTTACTTTTTAAATATTTAGCTAAATTGGTAAGCAAGGCTATTTTATTTGAAGCATAGCACTGCAATGCACAGCAATGCTTGCCCTGACCTACATCAATAGCAGCTAGATTTCATTACGAGTTTGTGGAGATTTGGTGTGCACCAAAGACTAACCAATTGCTGCAGATTTACCGTGGAGAGCATTCTGACTGGTTTCATCACTGCCTACTACAGAGGCTCCATTGCACAGGATCAGAAAAAGCTGTACAGGGTTGTAGACTCAACCATTGCTATCAAGGGCACTAACCAACCCACCATTGAGGACATCAAAAGGCAATACCTTAAGGCAGCATGATTCATAAAGGACCCTTACCAAACAGGAGCTGCTTTCTTCTCAATACTCCCATCAAGCAGGAGGTACAGAAGCCTGAAAATGCACATTCAATGACTTCAGAACAGCTTCTTCCCCCCTTCCATCAGATTTCTGAATGGCCTTTGAATCCATGAACATTACCTCACTATTCTGCTTCACAGGGGAACTCCACAGGCTATGCAGCATCCATGGAAAAAGTACAGTCCATGTATCGGGCCAAGACCTTTCATCTGGCTCTCTTGTTTTGAACTATTTATTTTTCATACATTCTAACTGTAATTTTTATGTATTGCATTATACTGCTGTTACAAAGCAGCAAACTTCACAATATACATCAGTGATAATAATCTTTCAGATCTCAATTTCTTACTTTGTTCTTGAATTCTTAATCCGGGTTAAGTTGACAAATGGCTAATTTAAAAGGCTCGATTAACCAAGTCATAATATGAAAGTTATAAAAAAGTTAGAGGGCTTTTTCATCTTCACCAAGAAAGATTTCACCCGAACTTCAGTCCGTGTATAGTCTCCATTCAGAACTTGAGCTCACAATCTAGAATGAAAATTCAATGATGTACACAGGAGAGGTTACACTATCAAAGTGATGTCTTTTCATTGCACTTACCTGACAAAGTGAATTCCATCTCCTTAATGCCTTCCCTCACCATCCAGGGGTGCTCTTCCTTCAGTCGTGGGGCCCCTTCATAGTTGGTCTTGCGATATTCCAATACGTAATGATCGATTTTTGTGTCCTCCTCAGGCATTCGCCAGACCACAGTCACACAGTTGTCTGCTACCAGACACTCCGCCGTATCAATTTCTGGAATACTTGGCACTGGTAATAAAAATGGCAAAATGGAAGGTAAACCAAATTTTAGCTTCATTGAGAGATTTTGGAGAATAAAGACACAACTAGAAGCTTGAAATACATTTTCCCCACCATTCCTCTGAATGCACTGACATTATCAATAAAAGAATTCTTGATCAGCACTGCACTTCACTGTTAAGTCATAGACTTTGGCTCGTTAATCCTAGCAAGCACCTAGTTACACTAAGCCCATTTAATTCTCCCATTTATTACCATCACTGCCCCTCTTCCCATGCACTAATTTCACTGCTCACCTGCACATTATGAGCGTCATTAACCTACCAGTCCACCTATCTTTAGGATGTAGGTGCAAAGTGGTTCACTTAATGGAAACCCACACAATCACAGCAAGATTGTTCAAACTCCATGCAAACAGCTTGCTAGGGCTGAGGCAGTGAGTCATTAGCCCATCCTAACTCACATAGGACCATCACCTCCACAACTCCCTCACGAACGGACGTGCAGATGTAGTGGAGTTCACTGGGCGGCGATGGATGGCATGAACCTCCAAGCTCCAACTATATGGAGGGCAACTGAAGTCGACTTTTGATGTGGTTGCAGGGGTCAACAATTCTACCTGGAATCAACTTGGTTTCGACTCCGCACTGGGCACGTTTACAACTAAACTCTCCCAAGACATTTGAGTACATTAACTAGTCAACTCTATGGTGATAACTCATTTACAATTCAGTTTATGATTTTTTTCCCACAACTCAATCAGTATGCAGACCGAAGTTTACAAGTCAATCCAAATTGTGTGGGTAACAACTGCCTGACTGAAAATCAAAATAAGTCAAAATATTCAAGTGGTCAAGCAGCATATGTAGGGAGAGATGAATGGGATTAGTGTTAATGAGAATCTTTCACTGGTAGTAGCTAGCTCTGATATAGTCTGGAAAGCTGGTGAGGTAAATAATTGAATTCAATGGTTCAGTGCTGAGGGCTGCAATGTGTTCTTCTGAGGTCATTTTGGGTTTCACTGAAACAGTGTGGGATAGCAAGAGAGGTGTGTGAATGGGATGGGAAATTTAAGTTCAGGTTACCCTTAGTGAAGGACCAAGGCATTCCATGGAGTGCTTCTTTAACCTTCCTTGATTTGAGCTGGGAATGTCACATACCAAACTATCAATTCAAATGAATTATTGCTTCATCTGGAAGGCATATTTAGATCTATCCGTGGTGGGAATGGAAGAGGTTAAAAAAAGGCAACTTTTGCATTCTCTCAGTTACATGGGAAGATGCTACAGCAAGTGGAGGCAGTATTGTGGAGGGGGTCAGGGAATCATGGAGGGAACAGCCGCTTTGAAAGTGGAAAGGCAAAGGGAAAGGATGTATGACAAGGGCTTCATACTGGAGGTGGCAGAAATTGTGGACATGATCCAACAAACATCTCCTATCTTGTTACACATCTCATTTCTTAGGAGGCTATCATTTGGCCCATCAAGTCTATGCCAGCTCTTAGGGCAGTCACATCATTCTCACTTGCCCACGTTATTTCACTGCAACATTGTCTCACTGCCACCAATTCCACCCCAATTTTTCTGCCAGTAACTTACACTGGGGGTAATTTACAACAGCCGATTAACTTATCAACCACCCTGTTTTTGGGGTGTGGGAGGAAATCAATGCACCGGGGAGAAGGAAATCGTGCAGGCACAAGGACGACTGCTACCCAATACGTTGCTTATGTGGGTAGAGACCCAGAAGTTATTATTGCTCTCAGTATGACAAGAGGGTGCAAGAAATGGAACAGATGCAGTTAAGAGCCCTGTAGATGAACCCACGGTTAAGGATCCAGTTCCTTGCTCATCAATCATGTGCAAATCTGGTAAGAGAGATGTTTTGTTGTCCAAGGCCCAACTACTGTGTCATTTCTAATGTCGCTCAATAGAATGCAGTGTCAGCTTGGGTTGGGATCATTGTCGAATATTCTGACCTCACTTTGAACAGGGATAGGAAACAAACCCTTCAGCCCAACTGGTCCATGCCAACCGAGGTTTCCATCCATCCTAGTCCCATTTGTAGCATATGGCTCGGACCCTTCTAAACATCCCGTCATGTACCTGCCCAAGACCCTTTCAATGTCATTAATAATGTAGCTGCCTCACTTCCTTCCTCTGGCAACTCATTCTATATACTGACCACTGTCTGCATGAAAAAAGTTACACCTCAAGTTCCTATTAAATCTCTTCCACCCCTTCCCCCATCTTAAACTTGCTTACAACAAAAACAAATCAGAAATAAATATGATTCAAGCAAATTGTTCAGACTATCAGCTTCATCATTTCATAGCAACCTACAAGCGTCACCTCCAAGCAGAGTATTTGTATTAGTTTGCTTTTGTTATCTGGAGGACATAATAGATTGTGCAGTTTACTTAGAGAAGATCAAGGGAGATAAAGACAGAAATAAAGAAGGCACTTGTTTCTCACTCTCACCTGGCAAGAACTTCAGTGAACGAAGGATTTTTTGTTCTTGGGAGAAGTCGACCATTAGATGACTCATGTTGTCACTGGCTTTGGCCTTTAAGGACAGCCTGAAAGCTGGTGCCATAGTAACACTAGGGAACAAGTCCAAGAACTAACATTACACACAACATATTCAGCATTCCCGTCTATAGACAAGTCAACAATCAATTTGCTGACGAAACTATTTTGAAAAGTATTGTTTCTAGTTCAATGTTATCTGTTAGCTCTGTGTCAAGCCACAGACCTTCAAAGACAGTTCACAGTGAGGTGACAGAGTAAGGTATGAGAATAGACCACTTGGTATGTTATGTACCTGGCTTCCATAGCCCATATTCAATACATCATGGACTCTCTCCCATTCAAATCATTATGGAAAACTCTGCAAATACTGTTGCAACTTCACCATGTCCTTTTACCCCTCACGAATACTTGCAACACTGGGTGTTGAGTATTATTTGGTTGACTGAATTTACATATTATTAACATTGTCAGACATCTATGAACATCTGTTAATGACAGAGGACCAAAGAAAAACAGTTGCAAATCTAAACATGGTTAATTTGAATTGCTACAGCAATTTCTGAAATTGCCTCATTTGGGATAATGCACAGATATGGAATATGGAAAGTTTACTGCAAGTATAAATACTGATAAAAATGGAAAGTAAAACTGATCAAAAAATAGTTAGCATTTAGTGATTCCCTGTTATTTGGAATTCTACAATGTTCCTATAATTTGGTAGAAGACAGGTTTCAAAGTAGACCAAGCAACCTCCTGGAAATTGTGAAGGGTATAAAGGCTGGAAACAGGAGAAAAACAAATGGACAAGGAGACCATTAAACAAATATAGTTCTATTCTCTGCAATAAAAGTTCCGTTAAAACATATTGAGCTTTAAAATTCTGCTCTCTGCCTTGAAATCAATATAAAGGTGGCAAAAATTAGATTGAAGACTGGGTTGGTCACTGGTTTTCTTGAATACCAATCCAGCCCATGTTAATGATTGAAGTGGGTGTGTGTGTGTGGGGTGAGAGAGATTACACATTGCAGAAAATAGATTTTTTTTTACTGTCAGTGAATGAGAAGTCTCCCATATTAAAAAGGAGAGAACATCTTTCAAGTGAAAAACTAAAAGTTTAAAAAATTCCAAAGACCACTTGAACCTTGGCCTATTTATATTCATAACACTGGTATACAATGTTGTAGAAGTTGCTTTGTAGGTCCACAAAACTATACGTGGACTATAGAAAATCTCTGGCTGTGACATATTATAAAAGGTGTACAAGTGTTGCTTGGATTTATTGAAATGATAATCTGGAATACAAGCGCTAAATTAGTGAGGAGAGAGTACTCTAAGAAGCACTGCATTCCTTAGAATTAGAACATTTAAGAGGCGACTTGATTGAAGTTCTCAATCTTTTTTATGAAACTGAAAAACAAAATAGTTTCTTAAATAAAGCTTGAATAGGAATCACTTTATAGATTTTTCTTAGTGTTGCTATAGAAATGACATTCAGGTTAATGAGTTAAGAGGACAAACGGGTTGCAGAGATCAAGTTAATTTTCTCTTGAATGTAGACATCAAAAGATGACATAATGTCGAGGTCTTCGCTAATGAAGGATTTGATCAAGTATATTGAGAAGAATTATTTCCTGTTGAGGTCCAAAACAAGGCTTTGAAAAACTTGTCAGTGCAAACTGTCATTCTCCAAAACTCAATAGATCCTTGACTGTTTCACAGGGGCCTGGACCCAATGCGTGGTACCATGCAGAGTTTGGATGATTTAGAACGCTGGCCCAGATAGACCGGAAAAGCAGGGCCTCGGGATCAGAGGCGAGGGTTGGGCTGATTTTGCTTGCTCTCCCACAATGTTCACTTCTCTGTCTGTGGTGCTGAGGATGCTCAAAGTGATCTGGATATCCTTATACAAGAACCACTGAAAGTTGATCTATAGAAACAGCAATTTAGGAAGGCAAATGATTCAATGGCAATTACTGTTGAAGGGCCTGAGTGCGTGCAAGTGTAAGTACATCTACTGCAACTACCAAGGGCCCTGATGAAACAGCAGCTAGAACGGAGCATGTGAAA
Source organism: Mobula hypostoma (assembly GCF_963921235.1). Taxonomy (NCBI): domain Eukaryota; kingdom Metazoa; phylum Chordata; class Chondrichthyes; order Myliobatiformes; family Myliobatidae; genus Mobula; species Mobula hypostoma. The sequence goes on along the minus strand of NC_086120.1, from coordinate 14,361,115 downwards.
AGTTGGGACACCAACTTGCTGATGACACAGGAGCAAGTTGGTTGCTTGGTATTGGAACAACACCCTTGCACTCAATGTCAGTAAGCCCATGGAATTTATTGTGAACTTCAGGAAGAGTAAGTCGGGGGAACACACAGCAGTGGAAAGGGGGAGCAGTTTCAAGTTCCTGGGTGTCAACATCTCTGAAGATCGATCCTGGTCCAGCATATTGATGATGCGATTACAAAGAAAGCACAACTGTAGGAGTTTGAGGAGAACTGGTATGTTATCAAAGACATTCACAAATTTCTAGAGTTGTATTGTGGAGCATTCCAACTGGTTGCATCACCGTCTGGTATGGAGGGGCTACTGCTCAGGATTGAAGAAACTGCAGAAAGTTGTAAACTCATGTGAACTGGGAGGCGGAGCGAAATTAAGATGGCGCCAAACGGTGACTCCCTTGTTTGCATCTTTGGAAACAGCTCTATTTCCATCTTTAATATCTTTATTTTTCCCTTTCAGGGTTCTTTTGAAGACCCTGACCTGGAGTTACACGCCGACTTCGGTTCTTTGTGGGAAGGGGACCCGTTCTCGGGGTGTCAGGACTGGCCGTTGTTCGGCATGCCGAGGGTTTGGCCTGAGAGTCCGGCTCGGATTTGGAAGCCTAAGGTCTCGGGACCCGGGAGATGGGCAGATCAAGGGTCGCCGTCATGACAGAAGACCTGTGTGAGGGAATCGGAAAATCTACTGCTATGTGCCCAAAGACCTGGGAACTTTGCAGTCTTCAGGCGCAGAGCTCCAAAAAAGCAACGTAATGGACTTTTAACATCGTAAACCAGCAAGTTGTTTGTTATATCTCACCGCTTGCTGGGAAAATAGAGACACCTCCTTCTTCCTTATTAGGAAGGGAGAGAACTTGTAGTATGTCGAATACCAGGTGAAATGTAAAGTCTCTGGGGTAACTGCAAGTCTGTGTCTTTGCTATTGCTTTGTTCACACTTGAGTGTTTGGTGATGGTGTCAATGGCAATGCTTTCTTTTCTCTTTGCCAGTGGCCGGGGGCGGGGGGTGCGGGAAATTGTGGGTCGCTGCCATTTACGTGTGAGAGAGGGGAGCTGGGGGGACTTTGGGGTTGTTATCTTTAACTGTCATTCATTTTTGGGGCACTCTGTTTTCGTGGATGTTTGTGAAGAAAAAGCATTTCAGGATGTATATTGTATACATTTCTCTGACGTTAAATTGGACCTTTGAACTAGCCTCCCCAAACTTGAGAACATCTTCAAAAAGTGACGGATCCAACATTAAGGACCCCCATCAGCCAGGATGTGCCCTCTTCTCATTGCTACCATCAGGGAGGAGGTACAGAAGCCTGAAGACACACACACAATGTTTTAGGAACAGCTTCTTTCCTTCCACCGTTGGATTGCTGACTGGACAATGAACCCATGAACGCTACATCACTATTTTTTCCTCTCTTTTTACATACATTTCATATTGTAATTTATAGCTTTTATTATGTGCTGCTGCAGCAAAACAAATTTCATAATATGGGCCAGTGATATTAAACTTGATTCTGAATTGCCCCACAATGAGACGCTTGGCAAACTTCCAAGATTAGAAGGCTAAGTTCTTATTGAAAAATTCTCTAGGGTTTTCACACGTTAATTGAATGCTGAGGTTTCCATTGACTGGGGAATGTAGAACCAAGGATTACAATCTTAAAAGGTGTTAGCTATTCAGTTCTGGAATTCTTCAGCCAAAATGGCTGTGGAGGCTCACTCATCAAGTCTATCCAAGGCACAGACCGAGAAATATCTGGATAGTTTGCGAATGAAGAGACAGAGCTCATGCAGAAAAGTCATGCTCAGGTAAATATCAGTCATAATTTACTGAATGGCAAAGTACAAAATGATTCAATGACCTACTTTTATTTCTTACATAATTTAAAGTTAGTATTTGTTCTGGGGATGGGGGTAGGGAAATAGACAATAGTTAGTGAGAAATTCAAAATCCTCTTCCACATACTGTTGTTGAACATAGGATCAACCGAGAACTTACCAGGCAAGGATGTTAAGGGTTATAGGTCAATGTAATTAACAGTCATGTTCGATTTGAATGGTGTTAAATTTCTTACAGGTTGAATGGCCTACGTTTTCCTTGTTAAACATTTATAAAATATGTTGGCCTTAAAAAATGGTTTCTTTGGCTACATTAGATTTTACGAATGCATTGCAACCGGTATAAGACCAGGAATCTTTGAGATAGCGCACCTACATGCATAAATGGAAGATGAATACAGGAGCACTCCTCAGGTCAAATTTCACTTTTTAGCTATTGGGATTTGTGTGGGCAGTTCCTTTTCATTCGCAATGTCACAGAAATGGTACTCTTAAATGGTAATGAAAGTTAATAATCATATTCAACTATGTTTTTATTCACAAATGATAGGGTGGGGCAAATACTTCCGAATGCTCCATTTAGTGCAATCCTTCGACATTCAACAGCTTCCAACACAAGTGAAGAGGCTTTAATTATTTTAGAAGTAAGCCAAGCAAGAATTAGAAGATGCATTTTAAGCTTGGTTGTAGCAACTCAACACTATTTGGGTTACTTAGCTAGTATTATTGTAAAATGCAGCTGCTTCTAACCTAAAGTTTTGTTCAACATGTCTTGAGGTCACAATACTTTGAAAATGAAAGTAATTTATTCATAACCAGTCACAGGAAGGCAAGGTTTTATATAAAATCTGGATAATATATTAGAAATAACCCTCCCCATGTATAATTATTCAATTAGAGGACAGAAAGTTTGAAATTTTTAGATTAGGAAAATGCCCGAAAAGTTTTTGATTGTCAGGTATATTCCGCAAAGTTTTACTCCTTTATATGATGCAGTGAAATGCATGAAAATTATTCTTTTCTTAAACCAAGTGCATAAATTGTTGATCCTAAAGTCAGGACTAAAGCAGTAAAATAGAATCCCTCTACAGTAAGCAGACCCAACTTCCAGAACAAGCAAAACCATTGGTGGTTTATTAAGTACTTGAAGCAAGCAAAAGATAATGTGCAGTTCTTAATTCAAGTTAGATTAATATAAAAATAGATCATAAGCAAAAGTATTTTACAATACCTATCTTTAATCTGTTTGGCAGCCTTCAAAGCAGAAAAAGAGAAGAGAAAAAAGGTCAAACATGCAAATAGGCACAATTATTCAAACACAGTTAAGCAAAAGTGCGTGTTGCAGTCAGGTAAACCAGCCACAAACCACAACCAAGCAGCCAATGATATTGCAGGAGCCAGATCTAAAAATTAAAAAAAAACACTTAAAGCACTCAAATATATAGCACTGTGAAATCATTTTCCAATTGTAAAATTGTGGGTGCACACACAACTGTATCCACAAATGATAAGGCTTGCTTTATCTTTGATTAATCCATCGACTGTCAATTTGTTCATAAACTTTTTCTCTATTTCATGGTTGACTGGCTTTATCTCTATGCATTGCGATTTGCAAGCAAACCATATTAGTTGTAACAAATCTACTTAAATACCTCAAATAGATGTACTAATGCTCACAACACTACCTTTCCTTGCCCTCTAACCCACTCCCTTTATCTGCTTTCCGATTCAACTCTAAACTTCTTTGAATTGATAATTTAAACATGTTAAAACCATGTAATTTGTGAAAGAGTTCAAGGTTTTCGTCAACCCTTTGGAGACGTATCTAAAAACAAAAAAATAATTGCTCTCAGATTCCTTGAATGCCAATTGTTTGACATCTAAGAAACCGATTTTACAAAGGAAAAGCAATTAGTGGAAAGAGGGCGAAACACCACATTTTACTTTGAGTAATCTTAGTTGAAATGGTATTCAGGTGACTCAGTGTTAAAAGCAGTTCTTAGTGAGAAATAAAATTAACCAGACAAGGAAGGTTTCATGTTTGGGTTAACTAATCTTGGTTATGTCAATTAAGACTATTAACTTGGTAATTCAGAGCCATAAAGCAAATCTTTAAAAAGGCACTCATACTTCTCAGATGATGCAATGATTTCAGCACTACATCTAGTTAGTTGGGCAGGTGTATTAGGCATCCATCTCACTAACGATAATCAGGAGAAGCAGAGGACAGGAGCACTAAGCAGAAGATTTAATGAACCATGGCTAGTCAATTAAAAAAAAATGGCTAAATTATTTAATTCCTGAGAAAGTATAACAAATAGCTCTGAAGCCCAGTTATTTTTCCATTTTAAGATAAAGGACACCCAACTCCGTGGTCCCCAACCTCCAGGTTGCGGACCGATACATTGCCGCGAAGCATGCAGCGGTAGCCAGGATGCACCCAGCACATCTTTAAGAAAAAAGCCAAAATAAACAAGCTAATTAATTAGGTGCCGCCCGGCACGTAAATGTCGGCCCAGATCAGAGGCGACGCAATCGGCAATCGCCTCTGATCTGGGCCGACATTTACGTGCTGGGCAGCACTTAATTAATTAGCTTGTTTATTTTGGCTTTTTTCTTAAAGATTTGCTGGGTGCGTTCTGGCTACCGCTGCACCGCTGCATTCTTCGCGGCAATGTATCTGTCTGCGGCCCGGAGGTTGGCGACCACTGGCCTAACTTGCTCCACTAAGAGAACTTACTGTAAACCATATACTTGTATGTTATTTACAAACTTCTGATGTGGAATGTTCATATCAATTATGCAAAAAAGTAAGTGGGGCAAATACCTGGTTTAACCCATCAGAGTCTGTGTTGTCCAATGTCTGGTTTGCAAACTCCAGAAGTTCTTCTGAACTTTCCAAAGCCTTGGTACAGACTGTCAGTTGGTTCTGATAAGGAAAGGTGAAATAATCATCAGTGTGGCATCAGCAATGAAGTTCAACTCAGAGTATCAAACAAACCCGCTGGTCAGGATTGAAGTGAACCAACAAGGCCATCAATGCACAGGTTGAAAAGACAAAATGAATGCTCAGAGGAAAGGTTGCTTTGATCTTATTCTGCCATTTTTCCAAATTATAGACCTTTAAGCAGAGTTCCACATGGTCTTCATATTTTGTAATGGAACTCCAGTGTGTCAGCTTAATGAAACTCAATCAACTTAGCTTGGAAGTACAGGAGCAAAAGAATGTAGAAAAGTGGTCAAAAATCAAAAATCCTGCAGATTCTGGAAGTCTGATGCAAACATAACATGATACTTCATCATTAGCTGATAGTTCAAGAGAAATTGCATCGATTTCTATTGATGTTGGTTCAAGTGAGCCTGCACCACTGGTTGAACCATTGAACTCATAGTACATACAAGCAACATGCAAAACACGCTGGAAGAACTCAGCAGGTCGGGCAGAATCCGTGGAAACGAACAGTTAACGTTTCCACGGATATTGCCCCACCTGCTGAGTTCTTCCAGCATGTTTTATGTGTTGCTTTGACCTCAGCATCTGTAAAGTATTTTGTGTATTACATACAAGTACTGCTAAAAACCATGACATCTTTCAGTGCTGCTTATTTTACCACTATGTTCTGGATTAAAGAAATACAATTACATGTATAGGTCTCTATTTGTAAACCAGTAGTAGTCAGGTAATTTCTAAATTGTGTGTGTTCGTGATTCAGTAATGCAGTACAGCTGTGTGTTATAGACATATTGCTGCAGTCCCAGACATTTGTGTTATACTTTCTCTTCCCCGCGCGCCCCCCCCCCCCGGCCAGGTTGTTATTATTATTTCTGAATTCTAATTCTTCAAGGAAAAAACGCTACTTGATGTGAACTCAAGCCACAGCAAGGAATCAACAATATTGAGACAAAGAGTATTTGAGTTTCCATTGTTTACAATCAATACAGAGTTCTTTATTTAGCATTAGTTTGGCTCAGCATTTGCATTTTTTCTTTAGAGGTTAAAGTTGCAGAACAAAACTGTGCTGTATCTGAAAGACTCCCTCTCACTGCTGCTTGTGGCAGCTTTTAAAGTGAAGTTTGCACAGAGGCTGTTAAAAAATCCCATGCATCGGGAAAATTTTCTAGTGACCGACTAACACTGAATCAATCAAATGGTCATTTGCCTCATTTGTGTGTGCGTTTTTTTAAAAATTGGCCAAATACTCCTAATTTCAGAAGTAGTTTATGAACTGCATACATGAATCAGGGGTTGGATTTGGCTGCTCAGATATTCAGCAAGATGACAGCTGACCTGATTGCTACCTCAGCCTTGCCAACCTCTGGCATCCGTTCAGCTCTTTAATCAAAGTCTATTTACCTCCACAATTTCAAATATCCAAAGACACAGCTTCCATTACCTTTCAAGGAAGGTCTCAAAAAACCAGAGAGGAAAAAATGCCTCATCTTTGTCTTAAATGGACATTATTTTCAAGGAACGACCCCTCATTCTAGGTTCTTTCACAAAGGGAAGCCTTTTCACAACATCCATCTTGTTGAGACCTTTCAAGGTTTTATAAGCACAAGTTCTATCTCATTCTTCTAAATTACAGGAGATACAAGCCTAGCCTGTCCAGAGTGCAGTACAAATACAAGCTCTTCTTGAAAACTGTGCCTCAGGTCAAACATTATCAAATTCCCTCTTTCCCACCCTCAATAATTATTTTCCCAGCACCCTGAGAAATAGAAACACTGCATGGACAGTGTTGCATTCTAATCGAAAGTTTTTCACACTTGAACTAGATGGCAACCCGTACCAGGTTCAGTCCATGGATTGGTTCCTATCCTAATGGTGATCCCTGCAGTCTGCAGAATCCAAACCCAGAACCTTTTTGCCATTTAATGTTGCATTGTGTAGTGCTGGTGTGACTGTGTCAATTCTAGATACCCAAATGGTGTAAATGACCATTCTAATAGCTTGCTGCTGTTTGTCTAACCACGAGGCTATACTACAGACTCTGATCCAGCTTACCCAGCTAAACCATTTATCATCAAGATGACAGACCTACCTGCAGTTCGTATGTCTTGCTGGCCCGCTCTTGTTTGATCTTTGTCACCATGTCTTCCTTCAGCTCATCAAGAATAGTATACAGTGAGCTGTATTCTGCCTCCAGGTCTCTGAGAGCTCGCTCAGAATTGTCCTGTGAAACAAAAGGTGGCATGAAAAGGGAAAGCAAATCAGAAGGCATGAAGCATTGGCCTGCAGGTTTAGACACAAGTCTTTTTCTTTTAAGTATCTCCTCAGAGTCTAAGTTGAGAAGGATGGAATCAATCCAGATTACCATTGCTGCCACACATACAGTTCAGGTGAATAGAATGTGGAAGCACAATCATTCCCTTATGCAAAGTTACTAATGACATCACAGTCTCCCCATGAGTTATCATTCCCTCCCCTCCCCCACCCATGTCCCTACCATTCAGGCAAGCATCTTTCTTATAGGACAGTACTAACAGAGAGACATCTTAAAGTTCAAAGTAAATTTATTATCAAAGTACATACATGTCACCATTCTTTTTCTTGTGGGCATACTTAATAAATCCATAACAGAATCGATGAAAGTGTGCACCAACTTGGGTATGTAACCAGTGTGCAGGACATAAACTGTACAAATACAAAAAGAAAGTAGTAATAAAAAATAAATATGCAATAATATCGAGAACATAAGATGACGAGACCTTGAAAGAAAATCTGTAGGTTATGTGGCCAGTTCAGCGATGGTGAAGTTGAGTGAAGTTATCCCCTTTGGTTCAAGAGCCTGATGGTTGAGGGGTAATAACTATTCCTGAACCCGGTGGTGAGAGTCTTGAGGCTCCTGTATCATCTTCTTGATGTCAGCAGCAAGAAGGGAGTATGTCTGGCTGGTGGGGGTCCCTGTTGATGGATGTTGCTTTCTTATGTCAATGTTTCATGTAGATCTGCTCAATGATATTGAGGGCTTTACCTATGATGGACTGCGGCATATCCATTATTTTTGTAGGAATTTCTGTTCAAGGGCATTGGTCTTTCCATGCCAGGCTGTGATGTAGCTAATCAGTATACTCCCCACCATACATCTACAGAAGTTGGTCAAAGTTTTTGATGTTATGCCGAATCTTCACAAACTTCGGAGAAAGTAGAGGTGTTGCTGTGCTTTCTTCATAATTGCAAAGAAGTAGTGAGACTAAGGTCTTGATGCTTATTGATTAATTTTGAGGAGATGATGGTATTGAATGCTGAGCTGTAGTCAATAAAAAAGAATCCTAACGTATACATTTTTGCTTTCTAGACATTCCCTTTTCCCTTACCTATAGATCTAGTTGTCATGAATTAGATCATTTAAAAAAACTGTAATACAATAAAGCAGTATCAACATGGTTTTATGAAAGGAAATAATTTACTTGAAATGTTATGAGAAAGTATTATAGGCAAAGGGTATTGGACTTTTCAAAAGACCTGTGAAAAGTTTGCATATAAAGGTACTTGACAAAGAACTTCTGGAATGAGGGTGTGAATAATGTTCAAAATGTGCTCGAGGATTGCTTTTAGTTATCAGTCAGGGTTAGGATTAATGGGGCATTTTCAGGTTGATGAGCTAAAACTAGTAGGATATCACAGGGAGCCTTGCATACTTTTCATTTTAAATATTTTTTCTTTCGAGATGCAGCACATTAACTGGCCCTTCTGGCCTAATGAGACGGTGTTGTCCACATGAGTAATTAACCTCCTAACCCTCGCATCCTTGGAATGTGGGAGGAAACCCACACACCTACAGTCTTTATTATGACTTCATGGAAGTTTGTTGTACATTATTGTAGCTCGCTTACTTGTGGTTAGGTCTTCTGATGCTGAGATGGTGTAACGCTGAGAGCAAAATGCAAAGATTCTTCATTACGAAATCGCAACCATCTCTCTGTCTGTAAACCTTCTGCACAGTGAACATTTGTAACCCAGTGCTTTGAAGACTCTGGTTCTCACATCAAAGCAGCAGCACTTCAAAAAAGAAAAATTATACTTGGCAGATTTGGTTGAAGAGGGAATGTTGCCATGGATACAAGAGAACCCACCAGATGGAATAATAACAGCACTTGAAACATGCATGTTTCACAACATAAGATGCTGGAGTACGTCCTTACTTTAATTGATATCTAAGTGATAGCATCTTGGAGGAACCATCACAAACTCCTACAGCACCTGATAATCCTGTAATTTCAGTCTCTGAAGCAAACATATGACTGTAACCAAGTATTGTTGAAAGTCGAGACGCAAACTGATTTGCCTCTTAAGGTATCCAGGCCAGGAGGAAAATTTAGAGATATATATATTTCAGGTGGATGTTAAAGATCTCAGAATTATTCTAAGAGATAGAAGTTCATTGGCTCGAAAATTTTTTACACAAACAAAAAATTGAGGACTAGCATCAGAGAGGGAAATGCACAGAAAGTACAGACGTACAGAGGTATAGATGTAATAATACCAAGTCATTATACCAAGACTAGACACAAAGCAAAATACAGTCGGCCCTCCTATCTGTGAGTTCCACATGCGCAAACTCAACCAACCACGGATCGGGAAAACCTGAAAGTTCTCTCTCCAGCACTCATTGTTCGAGCATTGTTCGCCTTGCTTATCATTCATTCGCTACTTTGTTTCTGTGAAAAATGGCTCCTAAAAAGCAATTACATGGTCAAAGCAATTCCTCAAAGGGTAAGGTGCTATCTCTCTCCAAGAAATTGGAAATATTAGATCTTTTGAAAAGTGGCATGTCGCATTCCGAAGTGGACCATAAGGTCGGTAAGAACGAATCGAGCATTCACACAATAAAGCAGAAAGAAGCTGAAATTCGTAGAAGTGTTAGTGCTAGGCTGGTTGGCTGGCTATGTAAAGCGCTACAGCTTCAAGAACTTAAAAGATCACGGGAGAATTGGCATCAGCTTTCCCAGAAGAGCTACGATGGTTGCGTCTGTACTGAACATGTACAGACTTTATTTTCTTGTCATTATTCCCTAAACTATATAGTATAACTATTTACATAGCAATTACATTGTATTAGGTATTATAAGTCAATGGAACAGAAACACTGCGGGCGGCGGGTCCTGTGCTGCTCTGGGTCCTAAAGTCCACCCACACTGTGATAGGTTAATTAGGGACTTGAGCATCCGCGTTTTTTGGTATCCGCGGGGAGTCTCGGAACCAATCCCTCGTGGATAAGGAGGGCCGACTGTATTGCAGCACATCCACTGCTGCCTGGAGTGAGACTTTGGTGAAGACAAACCACAAAGATTGTAAGGAAAACATATTCATTAACCACAAGGACTATTTATAGCTTCTATTCCTGATAATCTTTGTGGAATGGAAGAGTAAAATCTGTTCTTATATTATGCCATGATTCCATGATTACTGTAAATTAAGAGATTTAAGAGGACCTTTGTTGTATTCTAATTCAATGAACCTACTGCTAAAGCTGCCCATTTACTACCTTGACATTGAATATTGCTGGGACGCTGCCAGTGTAGGGTAAGGTAACAGGTGGAAATGTACATAATTTACAATCATGACATTGAGTTGGGGTTTCACTTTAAGAAACTGGTCTGATGTGATGATGTAATTACGTAAAGGGTTTTTTTGTGTTCAGCTTTTTTGGTGTTCAATAAATGTGTTTCTATAGCTTTTCTGAAACAGAATGCCTGTGCTGTTTTATTTGCAAAGACCTGCACCAGTCTCAGAGGAGATTGGGTGCAGGGCTTTTACACCAGAATGCACAAGGAAGCTGAACACCAGCAATGCCAGCACTCTGCTCCTTCTGCTTGAGACCACCATCAAAATTAATTTACTCATCTCGGTCGATTAAACATGCAAATACACTTTCAGGAAAGTGTACATTTACAAATTATTTTCACTTCTGGCATTGAAATGATCATTTCTAAACTCCTGAACTGTGTATATTAAAAAGCTGAATATTAACAAGCCAAACATTGTTTCTTTCAGATACGTTCATTCTGAACGCTGGGAAGAGGCTGTCCAAGCACACAGCAAATCCCACAATGTTATCACTATGTCAAATCTTATCTGATGCCAAAGCATTCCACTGCCACAGGCCTGAATGACTTCCGCCCGGTTGCACTCACACCCATCATTGCAAAGTGCTTTGAGAGACTGGTTCTATCACATCTGAAATCCTGTCTGGCCACTACCCTGGAACTCCAGCAATTTGCCTATCGCACCAACAGGTCAACAGAGGATGCCATCTCCACGGCACTTCACTCTGCCCTGACCCACCTGGACAGCCCCAACTCTTACGTCAGAATGCTGTTCATTGACTTTAGTTTGGCATTCATTACTGTGATCCCCTCCAAGCTGATCACCAATCTTTGCCTTGGTATCAGCTCATCCCTCTGCAATTGGACCTTGGACTTTCTGACTAACAGACCCCAATCAGTTAAGTTAGACAACCTCTCCTGCTCCACTCTCACCCTGAACACCAGTGTGCCTCAAAGCTGTGTGCTGAGTCCTCTTCTGTGCTCCCTTTTTACCTATGACTGCGTTCCTGTACGTGGTTCTAACTCCATAATCAAGTCCGCTGACGACACCACGGTGGTTGGCCTGATCAAGGGGGATGACGAGATGGCCTACAGGGATGAGATCCAGCACTTGTCATGTAGTGTGCTGACAACAACCTGGCCCTTAACACCCAGAAGATCATTGTGGACTTCAAGCATGCTAGGAGCCACCCTCACGTCCCCATCTACATCAACGGAGCTGTAGTGGAGCATGTACCAAGTTTCAAATTCCTTGGTGTCTACATTTCCGAGGATCTCACCTGGTCCCTGAACTTATCCATCTTGATCAAAGGCACACAGCGTCTTCATTTCCTGTGGAGCATCAAGAAAGCTCACCTCTGTTCCAGGATACTGACAGACTTTTACCGCTGTACCATTGAGAGCATACTCACCAACTGCATCTCAGTGTGGTATGGCAATTGTCCTGTATCGGACCGCAAAGCACTCCAGCATGTGGTGAAAACTGCCCAGCGGATTATCGACACCCAATTGCCCACCATTGAGAACATCTACCACAAACGCTGCCTGGGCAAGGCGAGAAACATTATCAAGGATGCATCTCACCTTAACCATGGACTTTTTACTCTCCTCCCATCCAGTAGGCGCTACAGGAGCCTCTGCTCCCGCACCAGCAGGCACAGGAAGAGCTTCTTCCCTGAGGCTGTGACCCTGCTGAACCTCACATCACAGCGCTAAGCAGTATTGCACCCATATTGCACTGTCTCAGTACTTTTATATTTGTGTGCTGTAGCACTTACTTTTTATTCACAGTTATTTTGTAAGTAGCACTATTCTTTGCATTTCTGGTTAGATGCTAATTGCATTTCATTGGCTTTGTATCTGTACTCGGCACAATGACAATAAAGTTGAATCTAATCACTCATTTTCACGATTTTCTACATACTGTATATGCATCCAGATATCAAATGAGCATAATAACAAAGTCCCATCATGTCCTCAACCACCGGCCACATTAATGAGCAAGAGATCAAGTCAATTTTCCTTTCCCAGCTGTTTTAAGCTCAGAGGCACAAGGACTGGCAACATAGGGATCAAAGTATGTATGTCTTGTTCATATGGTTCTGGACACAATGTGTACTGTTTAGTTACTAATTACAAGGGCCACTTCTTACTCATCTCCCTGTTGATATTTGTGGAATGGAAAAATAAAAAGCTGCTTTTATGTTATAACATGTCATGTGGCTATAGTTATTGCAAGGCTTCCCTTGCAGTTGGCCGTAACCTAAACGCAAACTTGTTGGGTTTTGTGAAAGCTGGGAGTTTTACTTTTGAATCATCGCCTCCTGCATAACTGTGTCACAGGCTCCTTGTACTTTTCATTGTCTATTGTGTTAGCATGTCCTTTTGATTCCTTTCTTCCTCAGTTCATTAAGGGATGCATTCCTGGAACATGCTTCGTTAAGCAAAATTTTGGAACTCGAAAACCATTAGGGAAAATATATCTTGGGTTATTTCAATACAATGTACTTCCATGAATGAAAACGCTAGTCGTACTAGTAGAAAAATCGCATTATTAATCAAAAGCCAAAGTGGCAATGTCATTAAAGTGAAAATTACTAAATTAATAATTTGTACAATGAGTAATTATAATATTGCTTCTTTGTACGCATCCAAAGTGTTCAAATACTATGTGCAGCAATAAACTCCACACTGTATTCTCAGGGTAATGAAATTTCTTCCAAATTCCGTATTTATGATCAGCACTTACATTTATGATCATTAGTTTTGGACATCACTCATGTAGAACTTCTCCCACACAATTTAAAACAGTTTCAGAATATTTACAGTGTGAATGTTTAGGCAGATATAATTTCAGATTCTGTAAGTAGGCGAAAATGACAATTTCTAAACTGACTAACTTCATTTGCATAGTCTCCACTCTCCAAGAATGCAAATTCAGATCTTTCCGTCTGAATCATTTATGTTGTTCGTTGTTTTTCTTGTGTATGTTGTACATCTCATGCTATGCTGCAAGTTTTGCATTGCACCTGTGTATGTGACAATAAACTCAACTTTGACCCATTCTGCATAGCTGAATCCCTTGAAGCACAAGGGGGATGGAAAAAAGTATGATGTGCTAATAGACACACTGAAATGGAAAACAGATGCTGGAAGCCCAAATAACACATGCAAAATGCTGGAGGAACTCAGAAGGCCAGGCAGCATCTATGGAAAAGAGTAGAAGGCGACGTTTCAGGCCGAGACCCTTCATCAGGACTGGAGAAAAACGATGAGAATTCAGAGCAAGAAGGTGGAGGGAGGGTAGGAAGAAATACAAGGTAGTGGAGGGAGGGTAGGAGGAAATACAAGGTAGTAGATGATAGGTGAAACCAGGACAGGGGGAAAGGATCAAGTAAAGAGTTGGGAAGTTGATTGGTGAAAGAGATAAGGGCTGGAGAAGGGGAATCTGATAGGAGGACAGAAGGCCATGGAAGAAAAGGAAGGGGGAGGAGCACCAGAGGGAGGTGATGCACAGGTAAGGAGATTAGGTAAGAGAGGGAAATAGGAATGGAGAATGGTGAAGGAGGGGGAGAGCATTACCAGAAGTTCAAGAAATTGAGGTTGGCGGTGTAGGGTCAGGTGTAGCACTCGTTCCACTTGCAAGGATAACTGCCAGGAAGGAGATCAGTGGGGAGGGACGAATGGACAAGGGATTAGCATAGGAAGCGCTCCCTGTGGAAAGCAGAAAATGGGGGGGAGGGGGAAGAGAAGGGAGAAGGGAAATTGAAATAAAAACCACCTCTTACTAGCGATGATCTTACCTAGGAATAATATATCATTACAAAGCCATCATGCATGAACAGAAGTATTCAGGTACAAGTTAAAAATATTATGAAGAGCTCAACTGGCTACCAATCATGGATGGAGTTTGAAGGCTCAGTTTTACCTCAACATTCTTCAGGGTTCGCTTCAGCACATAGATAAAGTTCTGGACCTCTTCATTTTTCACAGCCAGTGTAGTTATAATCTTTCTTAAAAACTCCTGAGGAAGGTGAAAGGTAGCTGAGTTAGAGCTGACGAATACTGTATACACATTGCAATCTTTCTCTGGTAAAAACTCATGTTACTCACATCTCTCAAAAGAATTAGAGGACCACCTTCATGAAAAGTCTTAGAACCTGAGAAATGTTTACCCTACTTTAACTGTTACTTCTATTTGACACTCACCCATAACTTTCTGATTTATCTTCTCAATACTGATGTCCTTCACATGGACTTTATTTAATCACCTTGGTTTCATAACAAATATAATATTCCATGTGGTCAGAAAACTATGCAGATCATGTTTTGTTTTGATATTGTCAGCTGGGTAGGACACCAGTGCTTGCATGACCAAGCTAAATTTAATGTTGACAAAAGGCTTTGAGAAAAATGACATTAATAATTCAAATACTGCCTTGCTAGATTTAGTTTACAAATTCATATGACTGTATGCAGGCAGTAGTGAAGTTCATGTTCACGTATTAAACATAGAAACATAGAAAATAGGTGCAGGAGTAGGCCATTCGGCCCTTCGAGCCTGCACCGCCATTTATTATGATCATGGCTGATCATCCAACTCAGAATCCCGCCCCAGCCTTCCCTCCATACCCCCTGACCCCCGTAGCCACAAGGGCCATACCTAACTCCCTCTTAAATATAGCCAATGAACTGGCCTCAACTGTTTCCTGTGGCAGAGAATTCCACAGATTCACCACTCTCTGTGTGAAGAAGTTTTTCCTAATCTCGGTCCTAAAAGGCTTCCCCTCTATCCTCAAACTGTGGCCCCTCGTTCTGGACTTCCCCAACATCGGGAACAATCTTCCTGCATCTAGCCTGTCCAATCCCTTTAGGATTTTATACGTTTCAATCAGATCCCCCCTCAATCTTCTAAATTCCAACGAGTACAAGCCCAGTTCATCCAATCTTTCTTCATGTGAAAGTCCTGCCATCCCAGGAATCAATCTGGTGAACCTTCTTTGTACTCTCTCTATGGCAAGGATGTCTTTCCTCAGATTAGGGGACCAAAACTGCACACAATACTCCAGGTGTGGTCTCACCAAGGCCTTGTACAACTGCAGTAGTACCTCCCTGCTCCTGTACTCGAATCCTCTCGCTATAAATGCCAGCATACCATTCGCCTTTTTCACCGCCTGCTGTACCTGCATGCCCACTTTCAATGACTGGTGTATAATGACACCTGTTTTCCTATTTTTGCCACCAAAGTGGATAACTTCACATTTATCCACATTAAATTGCATCTGCCATGAATTTGCCCACTCACCCAACCTATCCAAGTCACCCTGCATCCTCTTAGCATCCTCCTCACAGCTAACACTGCTACCCAGCTTCGTGTCATCCGCAAACTTGGAGATGCTGCATTTAATTCCCTCATCCAAGTCATTAATATATATTGTAAACAACTGGGGTCCCAGCACTGAGCCTTGCGGTACCCCACGAGTCACTGCCTGCCATTCTGAAAAGGTCCCGTTTATTCCCACTCTTTGCTTCCTGTCTGCTAACCAATTCTCCACCCACACCAATACCTTACCTCCAATACCGTGTGCTTTAAGTTTGCACACTAATCTCCTGTGTGGGACCTTGTCAAAAGCCTTTTGAAAATCCAAATATACCATATCCACTGGTTCTCCCCTATCCACTCTACCAGTTACATCCTCAAAAAATTCTATGAGATTCGTCAGACATGATTTTCCTTTCATAAATCCATGCTGACTTTGTCCGATCATTTCACCGCTTTCCAAACGTGCTGTTATCACATCCTTGATAACTGACTCCAGCAGTTTCCCCGCCACCGACGTTAGGCTAACCGGTCTATAATTCCCCGGTTTCTCTCTCCCTCCTTTTTGAAAAAGTGGAGTTACATTAGCCACCCTCCAATCCTCAGGAACTAGTCCAGAATGTAACGAGTTTTGAAAAATTATCACTAATGCATCCACTATTTCTTGGGCTACTTCCTTAAGCACTCTGGGATGCAGACCATCTGGCCCTGGGGATTTATCTGCCTTCAATCCCTTCAATTTACCTAACACCACTTCCCTACTAACATGTATTTCGCTCAGTTCCTCCATCTCACTGGACCCTCTGTCCCCTACTATTTCTGGAAGATTATTTATGTCCTCCTTAGTGAAGACAGAACCAAAGTAATTATTCAATTGGTCTGCCATGTCCTTGCTCCCCATAATCAATTCACCTGTTTCTGTCTGCAGGGGACCTACATTTATCTTTACCAGTCTTTTCCTTTTTACATATCTATAAAAGCTTTTACAGTTCATTTTTATGTTCCCTGCCAGTTTTCTCTCATAACCTTTTTTCCCCTTCCTAATTAAGCCCTTTGTCCTCCTCTGCTGAACTCTGAATTTCTCCCAGTCCTCAGGTGAGCCACCTTCTCTGGCTAATTTGTATGCTTCTTCTTTGGAATTGATACTATCCCTAATTTCTCTTGTCAGCCACGGGTGCACTACCTTCCTTGATTTATTCTTTTGCCAAACTGGGATGAACAATTGTTGTAGTTCATCCATGCAACCTTTAAATGCTTGCCATTGCATATCCACCATCAATCCTTTAAGTGTCATTTGCCAGTCTATCTTAGCTAATTCACGTCTCATACCTTCAAAGTTACCCCTCTTTAAGTTCAGAACCTTTGTTTCTGAATTAACTATGTCACTCTCCATCTTAATGAAGAATTCCACCATATTATGGTCACTCTTACCCAAGGGGCCTCTCACGACAAGATCGCTAATTAACCCTTCCTCATTGCTCAAAACCCAGTCCAGAATAGCCTGCTCTCTAGTTGGTTCCTCGACATGTTGGTTCAAAAAACCATCCCGCATACATTCCAAGAAATCCTCTTCCTCAGCACCTTTACCAATTTGGTTCACCCAATCTACATGTAGATTGAAGTCACCCATTACAACTGCTGTTCCTTTATTGCACACATTTCTAATTTCCTGTTTAATACCATCTCCGACCTCACTACTACTGTTAGGTGGCCTGTACACAACTCCCACCAGCGTCTTCTGCCCCTTAGTGTTACGCAGCTCTACCCATATCGATTCCACATCTTCCCGGCTTATGTCCTTCCTTTCTATTGCATTAATCTCTTCTTTAACCAGCAACGCCACCCCACCTCCCCTTCCTTCATGTCTATCCCTCCTGAATGTTGAGCTCCCATCCCTGGTCACCCTGGAGCCATGTCTCTGTGATCCCAACTATATCATAATCATTAATAACAATCTGCACTTTCAATTCATCCACCTTATTACGAATGCTCCTTGCATTGACACACAAAGCCTTCAGGCGCTCTTTTACAACTCTCTTAGCCCTTATACAATTATGTTGAAAAGTGGCCCTTTTTAATGCTTGCCCTGGATTTGTCGGCCTGCCACATTTACTTCTCTCCTTAGTACTTTTTGCTTCTACCCTCACTATTGAAACGTATAAAATCCTAAAGGGATTGGACAGGCTAGATGCAGGAAGATTGTTCCCGATGTTGGGGAAGTCCAGAACGAGGGATCACAGTTTGAGGATAAGGGGGAAGCCTTTTAGGACTGAGATTAGGAAAAACTTCTTCACACAGAGAGTGGTGAATCTGTGGAATTCTCTGCCACAGGAAACAGTTGAGGCCAGTTCATTGGCTATATTTAAGAGGGAGTTAGATATGGCTCTTGTGGCTACGGGGGTCAGGGGGTATGGAGGGAAGGCTGGTGCAGGGTTCTGAGTTGGATGATCAGCCATGATCATAATAAATGGCGGTGCAGGCTCAAAGGGCCGAATGGCCTACTCCTGCACCTATTTTCTATGTTTCTATGTTTCACAATATCTATCACGTCAATCCACAGTGAACAATGATGATTCCTGCATAATGTTGGAAGAGTTGATAAAAATGTGAGCAGAATAAAGTGGGCTGAACTTACATGAGTGGTTGATGGTCAGCGTGGACTTCCATGAATTGATAGGTCTAATTCTGTGCTGTACTTACTTCTCTATAACTATTGCTCAAGCCTTAGAAGACCCAAGTTTACATTTATTTTGAAAATAAACAAATCCTTAATGGGATGTTACTGGCAAGTCAGGATTTATTGTGTGACCCTAACTGCTCAAGGATGGTGACAAGACATTTACTATGTCTGCAGACCTGTGCAAGGAACAAGAATAGATTTCAAACTCAGGATAACAGACGACTTGATGGAGTTTGGGGTCGCTGATGCAACTGCTGATCTTTTCCTTCTAGATGGTAGAGTTGTTGGATTTGGCGGGTTTGATGGAACAAGTCCTCATGAATCACTACAGACCATTTTATAGATGGCACACATTGAGGTCAGTTGGCAAAGGAGAAACTATTTAAATTGAAGAATGAGGCATCATGCTTTGTTGAACTTATTGTATCCACAAAAATAGGCATACCTCGCTCTGATATGTGCTGGTGGTGAGAAATCCCTTAGGTAAAAATCAAAAAGAAGGACTTCTACTCCTCAATATACATGGCATCATGTTGTTGTAACTCAGGGGTTCCCAGTCTGGGTTCCACGAACCTCTTGGTTCATGATAGGGGTCCATGGCATAAAAAGGGTTGCACCCCTGTAACTATGTGTTGAAATGGTTAAGATTCTGCTCAAGATTTTCAAGTATGAGTAGTTGAACATTTCCGAAAATATCTATGAGTTACCATTTAATAGGCCAAACTTGAAAGTCAGAAGCCAGGTGGTCACCCTACAGAAACCAAATACCTGTTCACTGATGCTCAGTTGATGGTACTACAGACTTCTGCTGTACTCATCATGCCCAGGCATTTCTTGAGACCATGAGTAACTCAATGAAAAAGTTAAAGAAAGGGTTGTAAAATGTCAAGGATCTCAGGAGAGGATAAAGACATAATATCTACAATGTACCTCTGGGTGAAGAAGATTCTAAATGCTTCAGTTGTGGTTATTGTCACAGACGTTGGACAATCTCACATCTGTGGCGGATGCCATGGGTGAAGCTAGTTAACATTGCTCTGTTGGGCTCACTTGTTCTCTACAGCAACATTTTTTGTTTAATTATTAAAACAAGTGTCAACGTAAGTAATAAGAAGAAACAATAAATTCTGTGCCTGCAAGCTGTCACAACAGCTTTGAATGTAAACATTTGAATAAGCTAGCCATGCATTTCCTTTTCCACGACAATTGCAATCCTCTCCATTTTCCATTGTTAAGGCTTTATATCAGCCCATTGCTCTCCATATCATTTTCTTCCACCCAGACGACACAGGAAAAATATGGACAAACAGATGAGTGATTAAAAAAAAGGGTAATACACAGATGGTAGCAAAATGAGTGAGTTGGAGGAGCAGCCATTCTCTGATTGAATGGTGGACCAGATACAAGGACCATAGGACCCATTCAAAGATCAAAAAGTTTAGGTTCACCTACATTTTAACAACATGATATCAAAACTCATCACTCAAGGTCAAAATATTCCCTAAAGTAATCACCTACAGAATGTTTCTCAGACTTTGCTTGATCTAGAAGTCAGAGTGGGTGAGCCACCTGTGCTCAGGAAGTGTATTAATTCTCACCACTGAGAAATCATGTTGGATAAGATTTCTCCCCAAAACTGAAAATAGGACAGCTTCACTAAGCTTTGCACAACAGTCTCTTCATACATATCACCTAAGCCTTTATTAAAAGGCAGGGCAGGGTTATGGGGCTGGGTGATTGAACTGCTACAGGTAATATGGGTGTTGAATGTTGAGAACATTGCTGTCCTTATTTACTTGCTCCAATTGAGCAAAAGAAAAACACATGATCTTATAGAGGCATAATGTTATGTTACCTAGGTTACCAGATGTCCCTGCATTTGAGATATTACAAACCACAAACTGAAAATCCGGGATTTAAAAAAAAATAAATACTTGTACTTACTTCCAATCAATATTTGATCAGAAGAAATAATTTAACTGCATATTCTGAAATAGGATTGCAACAATTTCGTTTTCCCCAATCTAAAACTAAAGGTCGGGTTCTGTATTTCATCATTATACATTTTGCTTTCGCTGGTTTCCACTGCAGACAGCTTCTCTCTCCCTCTCCACCTGATATTCAGGCCCATTCCTCTCATTGCCAGTGAACAGTTTAGAAATTGCCTTAGAAAACACACCCTTAAATCCCATAACTCTATTTAATCTGGGGCCTGCTGTAACAGACCATAATTCACACCTAATACCACCAGCGCCTATTTTGCTATTTACGTGCAGGCTTGGCATAAGCCTTTTACAAAGCTGTAATTTTTAATCATTTCTCTCTCTATATATATAATTTTTTTTTCCCCCACACACATCCAAGGCAGCTGACAGAATTCCAAATTCTGGGAAGGGCTAAATCAAGCACCTTCAGATATTCCCGCGACAGAAATACTCAATTTCTAACACCTCAGCTTTATGACGGGAGCAGTACTAACAAATCCGAGCAAGGTCTCCATAATACAAATGGGCCATTAACCATTTTGGTCGTGAAATGCTGATTAGGTTGCAAATCCTATTTATAAACCGGACCCGGTAAAGGGAGCCCGGTAAAGTCTTCATGTGCACTGTTCTGAGTTTACACGGGAACTCAGCCAGACTCTTCAAACCAGTACGTTTTAAAAGCCAGCACGCCGAGGTACAACTTGTTACGTACTTAATTCAAAAACCAGATTTAAGGTAGTTAAAATTACACTGTACAAAATACTCATAAATAAGTACCAAGGCACCAAACAGTTGCTCCATTTTAACCATGCTTAGACCAATTTACCGATCTATATTAAACCAATTATTTATAATCTCCTCTCCCATTTTGAATACTGGTTATCTCATTTTAAAACAGTCTGTCGGTGTCTAGAATAAATTATTTAAACCGCCTTCTTACGTTAAGCTACAATGAGGCCCACGGATTGTCAATGCTTTGAAATTCATAATAAAATTCAGAATTTATTGTTACAGAATAAAAATGGGTGCATCTTGGAAAAGGTCTATTTCATACTCAACTCCGTCCCACCCTCCCCGGCCCGGCCCCTGCTCTGCAGGTTAAACCATTCATTGCAGGTGCAACATTGTTCCTGTCGAAATGTTACCTTATTGTGATCTGCCATAGCGGAATCTCTACTGGGATTCCTTTCCGTCTCTTTAAAATAGCACTGATTGCAATAACATAACGGCTTAGTTATTTCAACAGCTCTCCTCTAAAAGAGCGAACAAAGCACAGAGACTGACTGCTAACGAGCAGAGGAGGGGGCCTAACACTTAACAGCACCGCACCGGCTCTGCGCAACAGCAGTGCGGCCGAAAGCGGATTGTGGGATTTGTAGGAGCTCAGGCGGATTTTCACCGTGTCCACAAAGCCGGAACCATCTTCAGCCGCCAGGGTTGTAGCTGTACCAGGATTGGGAACGTTACCGATAAGAGGAAAAATAATCTCGAAAAAAAACTACCATTCCATCTCTTAAGCAAAATTATAGCAATTCAACTACTAATTTTGGTGCCTAACCTATAGTTAACATCTCACAGTGCAGAGGAAGGTAGCTTCCACTCTCTGGACATTGGTTGGTGATGATTCAGTTCCACGACCATTCCAAGATTCCCTGCTCTCCCCCTGCCCGCCCACCCCACTTTCTTCAACACTCACCACGCCCTCCCCATATCTCCTCCACCACTGTAGCCAGAGCAGACATAGAAACATAGAAAATAGGTGCAGGAGTAGGCCATTCGGCCCTTCGAGCCTGCACCGCCATTTATTATGATCATGGCTGATCATCCAACTCAGAACCCCGCCCCAGCCTTCCCTCCATACCCCCTGACCCCCGTAGCCACAAGGGCCATATCTAACTCCCTCTTAAACATAGCCAATGAACTGGCCTCAACAGTTTGCTGTGGCAGAGAATTCCACAGATTCACCACTCTCTGTGTGAAGAAGTTTTTCCTAATATCGGTCCTAAAAGGCTTCCCCTCTATCCTCAAACTGTGACCCCTCGTTCTGGACTTCCCCAACATCGGGAACAATCTTCCTGCATCTAGCCTGTCCAATCCCTTTAGGATCTTATACGTTTCAATCAGATCCCCCCTCAATCTTCTAAATTCCAATGAATACAAGCCCAGTTCATCCAGTCTTTCTTCATATGAAAGTCCTGCCATCCCAGGAATCAATCTGGTGAACCTTCTTTGTACTCCCTCTATGGCAAAGATGTCTTTCCTCAGATTAGGGGACCAAAACTGCACACAATACTCCAGGTGTGGTCTCACCAAGGCCTTGTACAACTGCAGTAGTACCTCCCTGCTCCTGTAATCGAATCCTCTCGCTATAAATGCCAGCATACCATTCGCCTTTTTCACCGCCTGCTGTACCTGCATGCCCACTTTCAATGACTGGTGTATAATGACACCCAGGTCTTGTTGCACCTCCCCTTTTCCTAATCGGCCACCATTCAGATAATAATGTTTTCCTATTTTTGCCACCAAAGTGGATAACTTCACATTTATCCACATTAAATTGCATCTGCCATGAGTTTGCCCACTCACCCAACCTATCCAAGTCACCCTGCATCCTCTTAGCATCCTCCTCACTGCTAACACTGCCGTCCAGCTTCGTGTCATCCGCAAACTTGGAGATGCCGCATTTAATTCCCTCATCCAAGTCATTAATATATATTGTAAACAACTGGGGTCCCAGCACTGAGCCTTGCGGTACCCCACTAGTCACCGCCTGCCATTCTGAAAAGGTCCCGTTTATTCCCACTCTTTGCTTCCTGTCTGCTAACCAATTCTCCACCCACACCAATACCTTACCCCCAATACCATGTGTTTAAGTTTGCACACGAATCTCCTGTGTGGGACCTTGTCAAAAGCCTTTTGAAAATCCAAATATACCACATCCACTGGTTCTCCCCTATCCACTCTACTAGTTACATCCTCAAAAAATTCTATGAGATTCGTCAGACATGATTTTCCTTTCACAAATCCATGCTGACTTTGTCCGATCATTTCACCGCTTTCCAAATGTGCTGTTATCACATCCTTGATAACTGAGTCCAGCAGTTTCCCCACCACCAATGTTAGGCTAACTGGTCTATAATTCCCCGGTTTCTCTCTCCCTCCTTTTTTAAAAAGTGGGGTTACATTAGCCACCCTCCAATCCTCAGGAACTAGTCCAGAATCTAACGAGTTTTGAAAAATTATCACTAATGCATCCACTATTTCTTGGGCTACTTCCTTAAGCACTCTAGGATGCAGACCATCTGGCCCTGGGGATTTATCTGCCTTCAATCCCTTCAATTTACCTAACACCACTTCCCTACTCACATGTATTTCGCTCAGTTCCTCCATCTCACTGGACCCTCTGTCCCTTACTATTTCAGGAAGATTATTTATGTCCTCCTTAATGAAGACAGAACCAAAGTAATTATTCAATTGGTCTGCCATGTCCTTGCTCCCCATAATCAATTCACCTGTTTCTGTCTGCAGGGGACCTACATTTGTCTTTACCAGTCTTTTCCTTTTTACATATCTATAAAAGCTTTTACAGTCCGTTTTTATGTTCCCTGCCAGTTTTCTCTCATAATCTTTTTTCCCCTTCCTAATTAAGCCCTTTGTCCTCCTCTGCTGAACTCTGAATTTCTCCCAGTCCTCAGGTGAGCCACTTTCTCTGGCTAATTTGTATGCTTCTTCTTTGGAATTGATACTATCCCTAATTTCTCTTGTCAGCCACGGGTGCACTACCTTCCTTGATTTATTCTTTTGCCAAACTGGGATGAACAATTGTTGTAGTTCATCCATGCAACCTTTAAATGCTTGCCATTGCATATCCACCGTCAATCCTTTAAGTGTCATTTGCCAGTCTATCTTAGCTAATTCACGTCTCATACCTTCAAAGTTACCCCTCTTTAAGTTCAGAACCTTTGTTTCTGAATTAACTATGTCACTCTCCATCTTAATGAAGAATTCCACCATATTATGGGGGAAGCGACAGTGGCCGTGCCTCCGGCACAGAGTCTGGCCTTGTAGCTCAGAAGGGTAGGGCAAGGAAGAGGAGGGCAGTTGTGATAGGGGACTCGATAGTAAGGGGGTCAGATAGGCGATTCTGTGGACGCAGTCCAGAGACCCGGATGGTAGTTTGCCTCCCTGGTGCCAGGGTCCGGGATATTTCTGATCGTGTCCAAGATATCCTGAAGTGGGAGGGTGAGGAGCCAGAGGTCGTGGTACATATAGGTACCAATGACATAGGTAGGAAAAGGGATGAGGTCCTGAAAGGAGAATATAGGGAGCTAGGAAGGGAGTTGAGAAAAAGGACCGCAAAGGTAGTAATCTCGGGATTACTGCCTGTGCCACGCGACAGTGAGCGTAGGAATGCGATGAGGTGGAGAATAAATGCGTGGCTGAGGGATTGGAGCAGGGGGCAGGGATTCAAGTTTTTGGATCATTGGGACCTCTTTTGGCGCAGGCGTGACCTGTAGAAAAAGGACGGGTTACACTTGAATCCTAGGGGGACCAATATCCTGGCAGGGAGATTAGCGGGGGCTACTGAGGTGACTTTAAACTAGAATGGTTGGGGGGTGGGAATCAAATTAAAGAGGCTAGGCGTGAGGAGGTTAGTTCACAACAGAGGGATGGGAACCAGTGCAGAGAGACAGAGGGGTGTAAAGTGAGGGTAGAAGCAAAAAGTACAAAGGAGAAAAGTAAAAGTGGCAGGCCGACAAATCCCAGGGCAAGCATTAAAAAGGGCCACTTTTCAACATAATTGTATAAGGGCTAAGAGAGTTGTAAAAGAGCGCCTGAAGGCTTTATGTGTCAATGCAAGGAGCATTCGTAATAAGGTGGATGAATTGAAAGTGCAGATTGTTATTCATGATTATGATATAGTTGGGATCACAGAGACATGGCTCCAGGGTGACCAGGGATGGGAGCTCAACGTTCAGGGATATTCAATATTCAGGAGGGATAGACATGAAGGAAGGGGAGGTGGGGTGGCGTTGCTGGTTAAAGAAGAGATTAAGAGATTAAGACATTGGTGGTATAAGGCACTACAGAGGAATGTGAGGTCAAGTTGCCCCTACTTTAATGCAAGGAGTCTGACCAACATTGTGGGTGAACTGAGTGTTGATCAATACCTGGGAAGATGATGTTGATCACTAAGATATTCAATACAGAAACAGGCCCCTTCAGCACACCATGTTCTTCTGGTAAGGTGGTGGCATGTTTGAACGCAGTGGCCTCTCGGGGGCCAACTAATGGTGCACTTCTCTTTATAAAGTGTGTTTTTTATTATCATAAGACTATACCAGACACCATGAACAACGGATACAGCAGGTCTACTGCATCAGTGATCTGCTCGTTGATTGGAGCAGCCAGCCGGGGTGTCGAAGGAGCCAACAGACGGGTCGGAGAAGGAGAAGCTGACAGTTGTGTTGGAGAAGGTGAAGCTGGCTGTCGGGCTGGAATGGGTTGTCTTCCGCGTCACACATATCTGCTCTTACCCCATCCTCCTGCCACCCTACCTCTTGTCCTCACCTACCACCCCACTCTGTTCCGCATCCAGCACATAATCCTCCGAAACTTCCACTACCTCCAACTGGATCCCACCACCAAACACATCTTTCCCTCCCACCCACATTCTGCTTTCTGCAGGGATCACTCCCTATGCGACTCCCTTGTCCATTCGTCCTTCCCCACTGATCTCCCTTCTGGCACTTATCCTTGCAAGCGGAACAAGTGCTACACCTCCCCCTACACCTCCTCCCTCTCTATCTTCCAGGGTGCCAAACAGTCCTTCCAGGTGAGGTGATACTTCACCTGTGAGTCTGTTGGGGTCATATACTGTGCTCGGTGCTCCCGGTGTGGCCTCCTATATATTGGTGAGACCCGATGTAGTTTAGGAGACCGCTTTGTGGAACATCTATCCACCAGAAGAAACGGGATCTCCCACTGGTCACCCATTTTAATTCCACTTCCCATTCTCTTTCAGATATGTCCATCCATGGCCTCTTCAGCTCTCATGATGAGGCCACGCTTAGGTTGGAGGAACAATACCTTGTATTCTGTTTGGGTATCCTCAAACCCGATGGAATGAACATAAATTTCTCAAACTTCCAGTAATGCCTCCCTCCTCCCCACTTCACCATTTCCCATCCCCTTTTCCCTCCCTCATGTTATCTCCTTGTCCACCCATTGCCTCCCTCTGGTGCTTTCCCCCTCCCTCCCATGGCTGCCTGTCTCTTTCACCAATCAACTTCCCAGCTCTTTGCTTCATCCCTCCTCCAAGTTTCACTTATCACCTGGTGTTTCTCTCTCGCCTCTCCCCACCTTTCAAATCTACTCCTCAGCTATTTTTCTCCAGTCCTGCCAAAGAGTTTTGGCCCGAAACATCAACTGTGCTTTTTTTTGATAGATGCTGCCTGGCCTGCTGAGTTCCTCCAGCATTTTGTGTGTGTTGCTCGGATTTCCTGTCATGGTCCGGTCCGTAAAGTCCGCATTCCTGTTCACAGTCTGGTCTGTGGACTCAGGACTCCGGGTCTTCCAGCTGTCTCTTGTTTGAGTTAATCATAGGCACCTGATTCCCATCTTGGGGCTTGGAATATAAGTAGCCTTGGGATTGAGTGTGGGCTGCTGGTTTGTCTTGTCAGTACCCCTTGGAGCAACCTGCTGATGGAAGGCTAGTGAAACCATTCATGATCTCTAGGCCTGGTTGGAGGACCACCACTTCATGGAGCCTTGTTGCTACTCATTGGAATAGTCTTTGCGGTATGGATTTGGCTGTTTCCCGGGCCAGCTGAGTGGCTGTCAGCCACTCTGAGCTAGGTAGGGATCTGGCTGTTTCTGTAGCCCGCTGAGATTTCTGGCCGAACCTCAGTTCTTTGGTGTTTGTCTCTTCTTGTCCTTGTCTCTGTGGGGTAAGCCAGGCTGTTTTGCCTTTGCCCTGTGGTGGGGGGGAGGGGCGCTATCTTGTCCTGTCTTTGCCTCTGTGGGATAAGACAGGCTGTTTTGCCGTTGCCCTACGGGGGGATCTGTCTTGTCTTGTCCTTGCCCCTGTTGGGTAAGTCCAGCCATTCTGCCATTACCTGACAGAGAGACTTGTCCCACCTTGGTGTGGAGATGAAGTTGAGTCCCGGCTTGTCTTTGGATAAGTCCTGGGTCTATGTCTATGTTCTGTCCTGTCTCATATTAGTGCCGTGTTAAAGATGAGTCCCAGCTTGTCGAAGGATGAGTCCTGGCTCTATGTTAATGTTCGGTTCCCAATCTGTCTCTGAGCTCCAAGAACCCACGCCTCGAGGATCCCGCAGCCAAGCTCAAGACTCAAGAACCCACGCCTCGAGGATCCCGCAGCCAAGCTCAAGACTCAAGAACCCACGCCTCGAGGATCCCGCAGCCAAGCTCAAGACTCAAGAACCCACGCCTCGAGGATCCCGCAGCCAAGCTCAAGACTCAATAACCCACGCCTCGAGGATCCCGCAGCCAAGCTCAAGACTCAAGAACCCACGCCTCGAGGATCCCGCAGCCAAGCTCAAGACTCAAGAACCCACGCCTCGAGGATCCCGCAGCCAAGCTCAAGACTCAAGAACCCACGCCTCGAGGATCCCGCAGCCAAGCTCAAGACTCAAGAACCCACGCCTCGAGGATCCCGCAGCCAAGCTCAAGACTCAAGAACCCACGCCTCGAGGATCCCGCAGCCAAGCTCAAGACTCAAGAACCCACGCCTCGAGGATCCCGCAGCCAAGCTCAAGACTCAAGAACCCACGCCTCGAGGATCCCGCAGCCAAGCTCAAGACTCAAGAACCCACGCCTCGAGGATCCCGCAGCCAAGCTCAAGACCCAAGACCCCAGCCTCAAGCCTCAAGAGCTAAGACCCCAGCCTGTCTCCAAGCTCAGGCCTCTAGACCCCAGCCATGTCCTGTCCTTGCCTGGTTCTGGGGTCTGAGCCCGAGGCAAGACTGAGGTTCTGGGTTCTTGTCCAGTCTCGGGCTCGGAGACTATGCCTTGTTTCCTAGTCCATGGTTCCAAGTCATGGTCCCGCTTTCCCTCGCCCAAGTCTGCGTTCTTGTCCCTGCTCCTAGTCTGAATCCTGTCACGTCCCTACTCTAGTCAAGCCCTGTTCCTTGTACTTCAGTGTCTGTGTCTTGCATTTGGGTCTGTTCCCAGCACCCCATGTGACATTTCCAGCATCTGCAGACTTTCTCTTGTTTGGGTTCGGAGGAGCTGAGTTGGTTGCAGACCATGCTGCTGCCTGCTACTGGAAGGCATCGGAGTTGGTTCGTGAAAGCAGCGTGCGGCATAATCATGAGCGACTGTTATGGACGTTTCTCTTGCGATTGCAAGGCCCTTTTGGACATTGATAATGTCAGATGCCGCAGGCCTGCTTCCCTTGTTTGGTGGTTGGACAGGCAACAGGCAGCCGTGTGGCCTTGGCTGTAGCGAGGACTAGACCTTAAGCCATGGGCTTGCCTGCTACTGCAGTCCAGGTGAGGAGACACCAGAGGTGGTATTGTATGGTGTCCATGCTCAATTTGGGGCTGGCCTCACTCGTCAGTGCTGCCCTCCAGTGTTTGATCAGTGGAATGACAGGCTGGATTGCCAGGAGCTGTACCATTGATTTGCATGTTGCTCAGGCTCTTGGACTGTACCTGTGTTTTCTAGCATAACAATGTGTGTTTTTTTTCCTCGCTATTTTGAATGTATGTTACGTACCAAGGAACACTGTCTTGTTCGCCTGTATCCATGTATAGTTTGAATGATAATTAAACTTGATTTGATGTTCTATGCCAACTGTCAAGTTCATACTTGCACTAATCCCATTTACCAGCACTTGATCCATAGCCTACTATCCTCGCTGATTCAGTTCTCCAGTCAGATACAAAAGATTTGTACATGATGGAACCTGGGGTGACAATCAGCTGGATGAACTCAGCAGGTCGAGCAGTTGGCAATTCCTTTCTCCCCACAGATACTGCTCGATCTGCTGACCTCCTCCAGCAGATTGTTTGTTGCTTATCCAGATACTTCAGAAATGCGAGGATGCCTGCTTCCACGACATTCTTGGGGAGGCTGTTCCAGATTGCGGTGAAGCTCTTGGTGAAAATATTGGCTATAAACTTCTTATTTATCATCCTAGACCTCTGTCTTTGTCTGAGATTCCTCTACCACCAGGAATATTTTCTAACTATCTATACAATCATAGTTTGTTATAATTTACTCTCTGTATACCCACGACTGTGTGGGTAAATGTCACATGGGGTGCTGGGAACAGACCCAAATGCAAGACGCAGACACTGAAGTACAAGGAACAGGGCTTGACTAATTTGCTGACCACACTACACTGATTGGCCTAATCTCAAATAATAATGAGGCAGCCTACAGAGAAGAAGTCATCACCCTGACACAGTGGTGTCAAGAAAACAACCTCTCCCTCAATATCGCAATAACAAAGGAGCGGGTTGTAGACTGGAAGAATGGAGACAGGCTAGCCCCTATTGACATCAATGGATCTGGGGTTGAGAGGGTGAACAGCTTTAAGTTCCTCAGCATAAACATCACCGAGGATTTCACGTGGTCTGTACCTACCTGCTGTGTGGTGAAAAAGGCACAACAGTGCCTCTTTCACCTCAGACGGTTGAAGAAGTTTGGTATGGGCCCCCAAATCCTTTCTACAGGGGCACAGTTGAGAGCATTCTGACTGGCTGCATCACTGCCTGGTATGGGAACTTCTCTCAACTACAGGACTCTACGGAGTGGTGTGGACAGCCCAGCGCATCTGTAAATGGGAACTTCCCAGTATTCAGGACATTTACAAAGACAGGTGTGTAAAAAGGGCCCGAAGGATCACTGGGGACCCGAGTCACCTCAACCACAAACTGTTCCAGCTGCTACCATTTGGGAAATGGTACTGCAGCATAAAAGCTAGTACTATAAGGCTGTAGAACAGCTTCTTCCACCAGGCCATCAGGCTGCTTAATTCATGCTGACACAACTGTATTTCTATGTTATATTGACCATCCTGTTGTACATACTCTTTATTATAAATTAGTATGAATTGCACATTAGATGGAGAGATGATGGAAAGATTTTTTATTCATATATATGAAGGATGTAAGTAATAGTCAATTCAGTTCAATTCAATAATTTTTTGTACATCTATGTCCCCCTTCAGTCTCCACTGCTCCGAGGAAACAAAGTCCTGCCTCTCTGGTCTCTGAAACATTACATCCGAGGCAATATCATAGCATCTCCTCTGAACACCTTCCAGTACAAACCAAATGTGGTTATCAGAACTGTTCCAGCTGTGGCCTAACCAATGTTTTATTAAGTACCAAGATATTCCTGCGCTTATCATGTGTCCTGGCTGATGGAGGCCAGTATCTCGTATCACCTTTTTCATCATCCTATCCATCTGTGTAATCACATTCTGGGATATTTGGAAAATTATACCAATGTCCCTTTGGCTCTTACTCTTTAGGGCCCTCCCATTCACGGTACATGTCCTTCCCTTATTTGGCCTCCCAAAATGAACCACCTAACACTGACAGTGCAGGATTCACTTCCAGCTGATATTGTCCCGTTGAAATCCCCAGCTGATCACAGAGTGATAGAAGAACCTTAAGAGAGCAAGTACCTCCTCCTCTGTAATTGTATATGGTCCATGACCTCACTGCTGTGCTCTCTATCAAAATCATTCTGTAGCCTGACTATCCTCTACAATCATCATCATCCGGTGCCGTGCTCAGTTTGAGCTTTGACTGCCATGGCCCACACACTCCTGTTCCAGGTCAAGTGGATCAATTCATTGGCGTTCATTTCCAGTTCTCTGGCTGCTGTCTCCATCATCATTTGTCTTTGTCTTCCTCTTGCTTTCTTCCCTTTAATCTTTCCCATAATTACCGTGCATTCTAATTCCTCTTTACTAATCACATGTCCAATGAAGTTACGTTGCCTTTTCATGATCTCATACATTATTTCTCTTTTTGTGTTTGCTCTGTTCATGACATTCTCATGAGATATTCCTTGAATTCCTTGAAGATTATGGAATTCCTTGAAGATTATGCAATTGAAAAACTTACTGATTTAATCAATGACATTTATGATACTGGAATAATACCAGAAGAGATGAAAAAATCAGTATTTATCACTCTTCCTAAGAAAGCTGGAGCAATAGAATATACAGGTAGATTGAGAAAATCAGTTTGATGCTGGATCCTAGGAAGGGGAATTTCTAGAATGCCAACAAGATAGCTTTTTAGAGCAGCTTGTGGTTGATCCCACTAGAGGACCAACTATTTTGGATATGGTGTTGTGCAATGAGCCGGAATTGATTAGAGGGCTTAAGGTAAAGGAACCTTTAGGCATAAGTGATCAATATATGATAGAATTCACCCCATGATTTAGAATGACAATGAACAGGAACTCCTTTTGCCAAAGGGTGGTGAATCTGTGGAATTTGTTGCCACAGGTGGCTGTGAAGGCCAAGTCATTGGGTATATTTAAGGCTGCGTTTGATAGGTTCTTGATTAGTCAGGGCATGAAGGGATACAGGGAGAAGTCAGGAGATTGGCGCTGAGAGGGAAATGGATCAGCCATGGTGAAATTGTGGAGCAAACTTGATGGATCAAATGGCCTAGTTCTGCTCCAATATCTTATGGTTTTGTAACCAGTATTAATACAAGCAAGAACCAAGCAGTCTTCTAAATAAGCCTGTTGAAATGTAAAGTAAAATCAGCAATCAGTTTTGAAATTAAAAGGCATATACAAAGCACAGGCTGCTGATCCACATCAAAGGTCTGGCTGTTCAAGAGATATGGTTTGTAAAGTGATGTGGCCAATAGATTTTCTTATTACTTAGCCAAGCATAAGACAATGGGTCTATGTTAATTGCTCTGCATTAAAGAGGATGCACCCTTCTTCCAAAGATCAAAGAGGGCTATCAGACCAGACTAAATTTTATCACTTAGCTTAGTAAATATAATCATAGGCATATTTGCTCTATCAGTAATTGGGGCATTTGTACACTCAGAGAGTCAGTCCTCACAATAGTAATCTTGGGCATCTGGTTCTCAGTCCTAGAACCTTTAAGATAATCAGTGCAGCATTAGTTTGTCCCAACAGGTGTTTAAACCTTCAGACGTGTCTTATCAATTGAGTGTACTCACACAGTAAATACGTACTTCAAACAAACCTTTTGTCAGACACAAAATAGAGAAGTAAATGATGTCACAGTAGTTTGTGAAATTGCATTGGATCACCTGCTCTTACCATTGTCTTTAAAAGTATAAAATCTTAATGTACTTTGAGTGTTGGGAGGGTTTCTAAGAGAATGTCTGCTTGTAATGATGAATTAAGACTTTTATATCCTTCGGTTTCTCCAGTGACTTAGTCATGCTCACAGTATTTAGGAGCTTGTTTATAATACATTTTAACCCATTGTGTGGCAACCGACCTCAGCACTCTAAGGTGGTGAGCATTTTGTAAGACCATAAGATGCAGGAGCAGAAGTAGGCCAATCAGCCCATCGAGTCTGCTCCGCCGTTCAATCATGGGCTGATCCAATTCTTTCAGTCATCCCCACTCCCCTGCCTTCTCCCCACACCCTTTGGTGCCCAGGCAAATCAAGAACCTATCTTTCTCTGCCTTAAATGCGCCCAATGACGGCCTCCACAGCCACTCGTGGCAACGAATTCCACAGATTTACCATCCTCTGACTAAAGTAATTTCTCCGCATCTCTGTTCTAAATGGACGTCCTTCAGTCCTGAAGTCATGCCCTCTTGTTCTAGACTCCCCTACCACGGGAAGTAACTTTGACATACCTAATCTGTTCAGGCCTTTTAACATTCAGAATGTTTCTACAAACGTATGAGATCCCTCCTCAATTTCCTGAACTCCAGGGAATACAGCCCAAGAGCTGCCAGACGTTCCTCATACGGTAACCCTTTCATTCCTGGAATCATTCTTGTGAATCTTTTCTGAACCCTCTCCAATGTCAGTATATCCTTTCTAAAATAAGGAGCCCAAAACTGCACACAATACTCCAAGTGTGGTCTCACGAGTGCCTTATAGAGCCTGAACATCACATTCCTGCTCTTATATTCTATACCTCGAGAAATGAATGCTAACATTGGATTTGCCTTCTTCACCACCAACTCAACCTGGAGGTTAACCTTTAGGGTATCCTGCACAAGGACTCCCAAATCCCTTTGCATCTCTGCATTTTGAATTCTAAATAATAGTCTGCCCGTGTATTTCTTCCACCAAAGTCCATGACCACACACTTTCCAACATTATACTTCATTTGCCACTTCTTTGCCCATTCTCCTAAACTAACTAAGTCTCTCTGCAGGCTCTGTTTCCTCAACACTACCCACTCCTCCACCGATCTTTGTATCACTGGCAAATTTAGCCACAAATCCATTAATTCACAGTCCAAATCACTGACATACATCGTAAAAAGCAGCAGTCCCAACACCGACCCCTGTGGAACTCCACTGGTAACCGACAGCCAGCCAGAATACAATCCTGTTATTTCCACTCTCTGTTTCTGCCGATCAGCCAATGCTCCACCCATGCTGGTAACTCCCCTATAATTCCATGGGCTCTTATCTTGCTAAGCAGCCTCATGTGCGGCACCTTGTCAATGGCTTTCTGAAAATCCAAGTACACCACATCTACTGCATCTTCTTTGTCTACCTTACTTGTAATTTCCTCAAAAAATTGCAGTAGGTTAGTCAGGCAGGATTTTCCTTTCAGACAACCATGCTGGCTTTAGCCTATCTTGTCATGTGCCTCCAGGTACTCCATAATCTCATCCCTAACAATCGATTCCAACAACTTCCCAGCCACTGATGTCAGGCTAACAGGTCTATAGTTTCCATTCTGCTGACTCTCACCCTTCTTAAGTAGCGGAGTAACATTTGCAATTTTCCAGTCATCTAGTACAATGCCAGAATCTATCCATTCTTGAAAGATCATTGTTAATGCCTCCGCAATCTCTCCGACTACTTCTTTCAGAACCCGAGGATGTATTCCATCAGGTCCAGGAGATTTATCCACTCTCACACCATTAAGTTCCCTGAGCACCTTCTCAGTCGTAATTTTCACTGCAGGTACTTCACTTCCCTGACACTCTTGAATATCTGGTATACTGCAGATGTTATTCCACTGTGAAGATTAATGCAAAATATGCATTCAGTTCCTTTGCCATCTCTGCGTCTCTCATTACAATATCTCCAGCATCATTTTCTATTGGTCCTATATCTACCCCCAACTCTCTTTTACTCTTTATATACTTAAAAAAGCTTTTAGTATCTTCTTTGATATTAGTTGCCAGCTTCCTTTCATAATCCATCTTTTCCTTCCTAATGACTTTCTTAGTTTCCTTCTGAAAGTTTTTTAAAGCTTCCCAATCCTCTATCTTCCCATGAACTGTGGCTTCCTTGTATGCCCTCTCTTTTGCTTTTACTTTGGCTCTGACTTCACTTGTCAGCTATAGTAGTGTCCTTCTTCCATTCGAAAATTTCTTCTTATTTGGAATATATCTGTCTTGCATTTCCCTCATTTTTCACAGAAACTCCAGCCATTGCTGCTCTGCTATCCTTCCTGCTAGTGTCTCTTTCCAGAAAACCTTGGCCTGTTCCCCTCTCATACCATTGTAATTTCCTTTATTCCACTGAAATGCCGACACATTGGAACTTCAATTCTTCTCAAATTTCAAAGTTAACTCGATCATATTGTGATCACTGTTCCCAAGGTTTCCTTAATCTTAAACTCTCTTATCACCTCTGGATCATTGCACAACACTCAATCCAGCACAGCCGATCCCCTAGTGGGCTCAACAAAAAGTCATCCCTTAGACATTCTACAAATTCCAAATCCACTTTCATGTTAAAATCCCCAATGATTATCATGAAAGTGCCCTTCTGACATGCCTTTTCTATCTCCTGCTGTAACTTGTAATCCACATCCTGGCTGCTGTTTGGAGGCCTGTATACAACTGCCACTAGGGTCCTTTCACCCTTGCCATTTCTGAACTCAACCCATAGAGACTCTACACCTTCAAATCTTATGCCATCCCTTTCTAATAATTTAATATTACTTCTTATACACAAGGCCACACCACCCCCTCTGCCTACTAACCTATTTTTCCTATACACCGTATATCCTTGGACGTTCAGCTCCCAATGGCAGCCATCCTTTAGCTAAGTTTCAGAGATGGCCACAATGTCATATTTGCCAATATGTAGCTGAATTTCAAGATTGTCCATTTTATTTCTTATGCTGTGTGCATTCAAATATAACATTTTCAGTCCAATATTTGCTGCTTTCTGTTTTAAATGCACAATGCCTCTATTGCTCTGTAACTCATCCTACTGGCTGTGATTATGCCTCATACCCTGCATGTCCTTTCTATCATCTCTGTTGCACACTGTCTTTTGAGTTATTTCTATTTTCCCCTTCCTCAGCCCTATCACTCCGGTTCCCATCCCCCTGTCAAGTTAGTTTAAACCCTCCCTAACAGCTCTATTAAACCTGCCTGCTAGGATTTTGGACCCTTTTGTACAGGTCCTTTTTGTACAGGTCGTACCTCCCCCAGAAGAGGCCCCAATGATCCAGGAACCCGAAGCCCTACCCCCTACACCAGTCTCTCAGCCGCGCATTAATATGACTGATCCTGCTATTCTTGCACTCGTTAGCATGTGGCACAGACAGCAATTCTGAGATTGCTACCCTGGATGTCCTGCTTTTCAGCTTCCTACCCAACTCCCTGAATTCTCTCTTTAGGACCTCCTCCCTTTTTCTAACTATGTCATTGGTACCTACGTGTATCAAGACTTCTTGCTGGTCACCCTCTCCCTTCAGAATACTCTGCACCCGATCCGAGACATCCTGTACCCTGGCACCATGCGGGTATCTCTATCAGGCTGACAGAACCTCCTGTCTGTTCCCCTCACTATGGAATCTCCTATGACTACAACATTCCTCATTATCTTCTCTCCCTTCTGCACCATGGAACCAGGCTCAGTGCCAGGGACCCGATCACCGTGGTCACCCTCTGTCAGGTCATTCTCCTCAACAGCATCCAAAACAAGATAATGATTACTGAGGGGGATGGCCACAGGGGTGTTCTCTACAATCTGAGCTCTTCCCATCCCCTCCCTGACAGTCACCCACTTATCTAACACCTGCAGCCTCAGGGTGAATAACTCCTTGTAGCTCTTGTCTATCTCCTGCTCACTTTCCCTAATAAGCTGTAGATCATCAAGTCACAGCTGCAGATACCTAACCTGGTCTCTTAGAAGCTGCATCTCAGTGCACCTGGTGCAGATGTGGCCATCTGGGAGACTGGAAGATTCCCAGAATTCCCAAATCTGACACTCAGAGCAAAGTACTAACCCTACAGACATGTCTCGATTCCTCAAAGAGGAAAATGCAAGGAAAAAACAAAGTCCACCTAACACCTACCTCGCCAGAGTCCGAATGAGCCAAAGCCCTACTACTCTGCCTCAGACCACTCCGTCGATGACCGCTCCTTTGATGACCGCTCCACTAGGCAGTGTCTCCCTTTTATGCCTGAACCTTCCCTGCTATCTAACTTTTGATTGGTGCTCCGGTTATTGCCGAGTTCCCATGAAGCTATCCCCTTTTAAACTTCACTCCCGGACCTGTGCGCCACCTCCTCTCTCGAAGCTCTCTAACTCTCGATTGGTGTGCCGGTTATAGCACCCCCTGCCTAAGCATCTGCTTTGGGCAATGGCCATGGGATCACAAAGACTCAAAGAACATGGCAGAGATCTGGAGAGGTTGATGTGAAAGTTTAGTTGTGCGCATGTGTTTGTGTAAGCGACCAGTTACCAGAGAGCATTGGATAGTTGGTTGCAACAAGATCCCGGTTGTGAAAGATGGTTATTGACCAGTCAACACACCAATGGGAATTGCTGAATGAGGAAGCTGACAGGCAGGAAAGTGCCCTCAAGCAGGAGAGGTTACAGCAGTGCTGCTTGACTGGAAGGCACCTCTAGAGACTAGGGAATGATTCTGGGAATGAAAGGGCTCATGCCTGTACTCAGAATCAGAATCTTTTATTATCGCCAAGTATGTGGACACATACAAGGAATCTGATGCCGGTTTCCCTGAGCTCTCGCTGTACAGAATCAAAAAGCAGCAAAACAATAGTGCAAATAATCATGAACTATACACAATGAGGTATACCTGTGTATGTACAGGTGGACTTGGTTTATAATAGACTAAATTCAAGTGTTCATAAGACATATGGCATACGGAAAGAAACTGTTCTTGTACCTATTTGTCCTGGCATACAGTGATCTAAAACGCCTACCAGAAGGAAGGAGTTGGAACAGGTGATGTCCAGGGTGTGATGGGTGCTTGCTCGCTTCCTGACTCTAAATGCATTTAAGTCCTGGATCGAGGGCAGCTTCACACCAATAATCCTTTCCGCAGCCCTGATGGTTCTTTGGAGTCTATTCTTGTTTGTTTGGTAGCTGATCCAAACCAGACAGTGATGGACGAACAGAGAACAGACTGGATTATTTCTGAATAGAATTGAATCAGCAGCTCCTGAGGCAGGTTGTACTTCCTGAGTTGACGTAGGAAATACAACCTCTGCTGAGCCTTTTTGACAAGAGTGTCCGCGTTGTGTGTCCACTTCAGGTCCTGGGAGATTGTGACACCCAGAAACCTGAAGGTCTCCACAGCAGACACAATACTGTTGAGTACAGTGAGTGGGGGGAGTATTGGGGGCTCCTCCTGAAGTCCACTGTCATCTCCACAGTCTTGAGCATATTTAGCTCCAGATTGTTCTGACCCCACCAGAGGGCCAGCCGTTCCACCACCCGTCTGTATGCAGACTCATCACCGTCTCGGATAAGGCCAATGACGGGGCAAAGATTAGAAGAATGAGGGGAATCTCACTGAAACCTATTGCATATTGAAAGGCCAAGGTAGAGTGGATATGGAGGGGATGTTTCCTATAGAGGAGGAGTCCAGGACCAGAGAGCACAGCCTCAGACTAGAGGGATGCCCAATTAGGACACAGATGAGGAGAAATTTCTTTAGGCAGGGGGTGGTGAATCTGTAGAATTCATTGCTGCAGGCAGCTGTGGAGGCCAAGTCACTGACAATATACAAAACAGAGGTGATAGGTTTTTAATTAGTAAGGGTGTCGAAGGTTATGGGGAGAAGCCAAGAGAATGGGTTTGAGAGGGATACTAAATCAGCCATGATG
Source organism: Mobula hypostoma (assembly GCF_963921235.1). Lineage (NCBI taxonomy): Eukaryota > Metazoa > Chordata > Chondrichthyes > Myliobatiformes > Myliobatidae > Mobula > Mobula hypostoma. The sequence goes on along the minus strand of NC_086120.1, from coordinate 14,322,426 downwards.
GAATACCAGAGCAGACTCAATGGGCTGAATGACCTAATTCTGCTCTTATGTCTTGCCCTCATCTACCAACTCATGAGTCTTTCCATCCAACACACCATTCTCCACAACTTCTGCCAGCTTTAACAGGATCCCACCACCAAACGCATCTTTACCTCCCCCTCCACTCTCTGCTTTCCACAGGGATTGCTCCCTCCATGATTCCCTTGTCCTTTTGTCTCTCCTAGCACAAATCCCTACAAGCATTAGAAATGATTTGCCTCTAGGAGAGGAGAGGATAAGATGGCGGCGCGACGCAGCACGCAGCGGCCACTCCGGTGAATGATATCTGTTATCTATCAAGTAGGATGCCGTGCACAATCCTGATTTGATGGAGACGGACGTGAGAGAATAGAGGAGCATCTGGTGAAACTTCTGAAATGCCTGTTTCGCCGCCGCTGCTACTGTGTGATCCTGAATCTCAGGAGGGGAAGGCCCCGAGTCCCCGGCTTTGCTTGTTGCTCGGCGGCTGGGGCGGGATTGAAGCGCTCGGCAGAGATGGTGCTCGGTATTGGAGGGCTGGTCGGAGGCTCGAAGTTTTCGGACAGACTCTGAGTCAGCTGTGGTTGGGTGCTTCCAGGGTGCTGCATCGGCAAGTTTGCGGCGCTGGAGGTTCATAGCAGGGAGAGTTTCTGCCTTCTACCATCTGTGTGAGATGATGGGCGATCGGGACTCTGAGACTTTTTTTTACCGTGCCCATGGTCTGCTCTTTATCAAATTACGGTATTGCTTTGCACTATTGTAACTATATGTTATAATTATGTGGTTTTTGTCAGTTTTAGTCTTGGTCTGTCATGTGTTTCTGTGATATCACACTGGAGGAACATTGTATCATTTCTTAATGCATGGATTTCTAAATGACAATAAACGAGGACTGAGAGTCCTCATAATCTAATCTAATCAAATCCCTTTCACCTCCACCCTTACCTCCATTCAGGGCCCCAAGCGGTCCTTCCACGTGTAGAATCACTTCACCCGTGAATCTGCTGGGGTTGCCTATTGTATCTGGTGCTCCCGTTGTAGCCTCTTCTACTTTGGTGAGACAGGACGTAAGTTGTGGCATTGCTTTGTCGAGATCCTCCACTCCATCCGCCAAAACGACAGTTCCCGGTGGTCAGCCATTTTACTTCCTATCCTTATTCCTGTTCCGACATGTTGGTCCATTGCCTCTTCTTTTGCCATGTTGAGGCCACTCTCAGGATAGAGGAGCAACAACTCATATTTCGTTTAGGTAGCCTCCAGCCTCATGGCATGAGCATTGATTTTTCCTTCTGGTAATTTTTTCCCTTCCCTCTTCCCTCTTCTATTCCCCACTCTGTCCCTCTTATCTTTTCTCCTCACCTGCCTATCACCTCCCCCTAGTGCCCCTCTGTTCTCCCTTTCTCCTTTGGCCCACTCTCCTCTCCTGTCAGATTCCTTCTTATCCAGCCCTTTACCTTTTCTACCCACCTGGATTCACCTATCACCTTCCAGCTAATCTTCCTTCCCCTCTCCCCACCTTTTTACTCGGGCATATTCTCCCTTCCTTTCCAGTCCCGGATAAAGGTCTCGGCCTGAAACGCCGCCTGTTTATTCGTTTCCCTAGATGCTGCCTGACCTGCTGAGTTCCTCCAGTGTTTTGTGTGTGTTATTATGGTCTTATGGAATGGCAGGCTCAGATCTTGATATTCCCTGCCAGCAACTCACACTCTTCACCACGATCCATAAACCCTACACCTCAGGGGAAAAGCAGAACATTCTTTCCAAACTGCCTTCTCTTAGGCTTGCATGTGAGAATGCAAGGTTTTGGTGTAAGTTAGAAGAAATGATCAACATCCACTGATGCACCCCAAAGAGATACATACACGTATTTATTGGAACTAATTATCTGAGAAATACGTGGGACAGCATAACCCAAGGATGTGACATGGAGCATGGATAACTAATGAGAGTACCAGTACTGAAGAGGGATAATGCTACTTTAAGAAAGAAGTGAGGCAGTGACTGGTGGAGGGGGGAATGATAATGTTAATGGTTCAGAAGGACCATGATCCCACCATGGACTCTGCAGAACGAACCTACTGCTCCTTGAGGAATACTCAAGGCTGAGCAATCCAGGAAAGGCTGACCAAGTCTTCCTGAAAATGCTCAAAGAATTGCTGAGTTGAGCCGATCAGAAGGTTTTAGACTTGGGGATAACTGTGAGATCAACTTGCCCCACAATACTTCCATGGGGTAGGAAAATAGACCGAAGGAGAAGGAAGAGGGGTCATAAATTGTTTATAGCAGCTATAGCTTCTGTGAAGATACAGGGATTTTGTTTTGTTTGCCACTGCCCAAGGTACTTAGCGAGGAACCGCTGGAAGAACAGAGGAGGTGATATGTGACAGCTGTGGCCATGGTTTCAGACAGCGTCAGAACAAGTAGAGACGGTGTGAGAGTCATTCTCCAAAAAAGGCAGAAACCATAGCAGAATGTTCTCTACCCACACTGACCACTGACCGGATTATGAAACTAGTAAAGACAGCACCTAAGAAGGGCTGATCAAGTATGTCATTAAATTTAACACTTTCAGTACGCTGGATGAACTCAGCAGGTCGGGCAGCATCAGATAGAAACGACGAGTCGACGTTTCGGGCCGGAACCCTTCGTCAGAACTGAAGAATGAAAGATGGGGAAGGATTTGAAGAATGCTTGTAGCATCAGTTGAAAGACCAGTAATTTGAAAGACAAAGGGGTGGGGGAGGGGAAGCATTGACGTCATAGCCCTGAAAACAATGGGTAGTAGAAGAAGGAGGCGGAACCATGAGGGAGTTGGGGGAGGGGGTAGAGTGAAATAGGGATAGAGGAAGGGAGGGGGAGGGAATTACCGGAAGCTGGAGAATTCTATGTTCATACCAAGGGGTAATGTCATTAAATTTGTTGTTTGTGGCAGTAGTTAGTACAGAACAAGATGTAAAAAGATTACTGTAAGTTACAGTTTTAATGTAAATATTGTGAAAGAGGAAAGTGGGATAGTGTTCATGGGTTCATGAACTTTTCAGAAATCTGATGGCAGAGGGGAAGAATCTGTTCCTAAAACACGGCATGTGGATTTTCAGGCTCCTTCCCGATGGTCGTAATGAGAAGAGAGCATAACCCAGGTGGTGAGGCTCCATAATGATGAACGCTATCTCCTTTATGCACCATCTTTTGAAGCTGTACTCGATGTGGAGAGGGCTGTTCATGTGATGGAACTGGGTGAGTCTGCAACTCTCTATAGCCTCTTTCAACCTTGTGCACTGGAAATTCCCAACCAGGCAGTGGTGTAAGGAGTCAGAATGCTCTCCATGGTGCATCTTTAGTCATTTGCTGGAGATTTTGTTAACATACCAAACCTCCTCAAATACATGCTGCTGCCAAGTCTTCCTCATGATGGCACCAATATGTTGCAAAGATTACGTGGACAAGTCAGGGTCAGCAAACATGTCAGATTCACAGAGGCAACATCATGGCCACAGCAGCCCTGAACAGCAGGGACAGGTGCTGAGATGGTGTATGCTAAATCTGTTTTGGAGGGTATTTGAATCAATCCAAGATTAAGATTGTGTTATCTGATGTGAAATGAATTTGCAGGACATTTGATCTTTTAAGAGGTAGACTCCTTAAGAAATTGTTGGAATATGTCCTTGTGTATGTTGTTGGGGGTGGGAGGGGTTCCACCTATCCCATCTATTCTTTTGCTTTGTTCTTGAGAATATATGTTTACTGTGTATTAATTATTTATTTCAAATTTCTTCAGTTATTTGCAAAGCTTCAAGAGGAAGAAGCATGCAGACATAGAGTTTTGTTTAATCTAATCTCTGTATTACATTTTGTTTCTGTTTATTTCTTTTCTTTGGAATTGATACAGGACAGAGAGAGAGAGCAAGGTCTGCGTTCAACATTGGCCATGTGGAATCTGAGTTAAGGTGAGGGAAATGTGGGAGTCTTTATTCCAGATACAAGATTTGCATATTCTCTAAAGAAATAAGAATTTTGGAAATTGGTGATTAGTGTATATTCAAATTGGAAATTTGAATTGAGAAGGAGATTGGAACACTGCATTTCTTAACAAGAATACTCTACCCAGAAGGTTAAAGTAATTAGGTATTATCAATGCACTAATTTTGAGTTTTAGTTCTTTTGGAAAGTTTGTTGTAATGATATCACTGTGTGACTCTCAAACTGCATTTGAGGAGCCAGGACTCAGGTCATTCTTGTCTCCACAAATGCAAACGTAGTACGTGCTTGAGTGTATGCGCAGCGAGCAAAATGTCATGCCAGAAGGGGGTGTCTCAGTGGTGAGGTTCCTACAGCCATTCAAACACCTCTGTATACAGATCAAAGGGAACTATTAAGAGATTTGCAATGATTCTGTCCCAGTTAATCCCTGCCATGGCATATAACATGAACTGCTGCCTGTTAACCTGAGACAAATTAAGTTCCGCAGCCGGTATCTCTTGCCGAAACAGTAACTACTGTTCTACTATGATTGCACATACTGCCACTATCATTGCACATTGCACATTTAGACGGAGACGTAACATAAAGGTTTTTACTTCTCATGTATGCGAAGGATGTAAGAAATAAAGTCAATTCAATTCAATACTGACAGTCATGTCTGACGGACTCAAAGCAGAACAGAAACCACACTGAATCAGAATCAGAATCTGAAGTAAAGTAGCAAAGTGCATTTCAAATAATTTCTGAGAAGCGTATTCTGCAGTTTTGAAACATTTTTTAGGCTGGAATTGGTGTTGTGTTCAGCAGAGCCACCTGGTGGCTCAACTGTAAACATCCAGTCAGACTTTGAGACTGGCGAGTGGTCCCTAAATATTTCCCAGCTTCCGCTGATCGCCTGAAATGACCCTGTGGTAGTACCGGCCACCGACACAGCGCGTCTTACGTAGCATTTACTTATCACTCCGTAGGTTGCACGCAGGATATCAAAACCACAGTTGTTACTGTGGTTCGGCAGGACGTGAATGCCAGGTGGGAGAAGTGACAAATTCCTGAGAAAGACAGTAGGAAATGGGATGGCGCTATGGAGAGGATTAGAGAAAGTAAGGATAAGGAAAGATAATGGGAAGACAGGAAATTGTGTGAGGGATAAGTGAAGAGGGCAAAGGAGGGAAAAGAAAGCGGAGGCGACAGAAAATGAAAAATGCGGAATACAAAATGGCAGAGGCTGGTAGTAGGTCAGAAGGCTGGAATGTTTTTAAGTTCATTAGGAGGGAGAAAACTAACTTTGAGAGAAGACTTATGGCAATATTAACAGACAATAGGAGTTGCTGTGGATATATAATTAGGAAGAAGGCAGCTAAGGTAAGTGTGTGATCTTCAGAGAACAAGGCTGGTGAATCAATAACAGGATATAAAAATGGCAGGTTTGTTAAATCCATTTTTTGTTCTAGTCTTCATTGTAGAGAATACGGTTTATATCCCTGAGATAAGAGGTTGGCTCATTTCAAATAACACCGAGGACCTTGTAAATATCCCAATTCCAAGGGGTGGTGCATTACTGAAGCTCACGAGGCTGAAGGCAAACCAATCTCTACGACTGGATTTCTTGCACCCAAGGGTTTTTAATGGAAGTAACTACAGAGATTCTGGTCTCGTTGAGTGAAAATTTTCAAAACTTGCTAAATTTGGAAGAATTCTAGAAGATTGGAAAACAGCCAATTGATTTCCTGTACAAAAAGGGAGTGAGACAGAGGATATGAACTATAGGACAGCTGATTTAACATTAGTTATCAACATGCTTGAGTGAATAAGCAAACAGAAAATAACTAATCATTTATGAACAAGAGAAAATCTGCAGATACTGGAAATAGAAGGGTTTCAGCCTGAAACATCGACTGTACTTTTTTCCATAGATGCTTCCCGGCCTGCTGAGTTCCTCCAGCATTTTGTGTGTGTTAATCATTCATGAAAGCTGAATATAAACAAACACGGTCAATGAGATGTAAAACTATGTTTGACAAATTTTCAGGAATTCTTTGAGAATACGGCAGGAAGACTTGATTCAGGGAAATGTGTAGATGTTGTGTTTTAGTTTTCTAACAGGCAGTTGACAAGATACAACAATAAGCTGGTTGATAAGTTAAGGTATTGGAGGAAGTAACTTCTATATGTTCAATCTAATACATATTTCCTTCAAAACCTTGTACATTAGCCTATTATGTGGTAAATACAGGAAACACTCAACAGGTCAGGCAACATTTGAAGAAAGAGGAGCAGAATTAAAGCTTCAGGTCTAAAGTCCTTTGTCAGAACTGGGAAAGGACAACATCAAATTAACTTTCAGTTGTATTGAACTATGGGAAGGATGGATGGACAATATGAGAATAGGTTAGATGCTACTTTGTCTGTGTTATGAATGTGGGACATGTTGAGCAGGCAGTCCACACTGATGGACAGAGGAAATTTGAGACAAAATCATAGAGGGCCAGTTCTGATTCAGAATGATGAGGTACCTAAAGTTGGAAATTTTGACATTAAGTTTAGAAGACACAACTATTGTTGGCAGAATTTTAGATGGTGATGAGATGGCATACAGGAGCGAGGTATATCAGCTAATTGAATGGTCTTGCAGCAATAACCTTGCTCTCAAGATCTGGAAGACCAAAGAATTGATTGTGGCCTTCATGAAGAGTAAGAGGAGGGAAGACACACTAGTCCTCATAGAGGGATCAGACGTTGTCAGGGTGAACAATTGAACATCTCTGAGGATCTATCCTGAGCCAAACATATCGATGCAGTTACAAGGGAGGCATGACAGCAGCTATATTTCATTTGGAGTTTGAGGAGGTTAAGTTTGTCACCAAAGACACTTATAAATTTCTACAGATGTGCTGTGGAGAGCATTCTAACTGTCTGCATCACTGTCTGGTATGGGGGCAGGGAGTGTTGGCCATAAGAAACTAGAGTCTACAGTTAGTGGATTTGATGAAGCAAGGACAGGGGAAGTAGACAAACCAGTTGTCTTTGTTTCCCCCTCGTCTTGTGGACTCTGAACTGATTCTTGCTCTGTGATAATCAAATAAGAGCAACTGAATGTGGACACAAAGAGTCTCAGGTAAAGACCTGCTAAAACTGAGACCATTCTCAGATGAGTAGCTACTTATTATGTAAAATGCCAGACCTACCAAAGAAGCAATCTGCAATCTCTTCAGACTCTGTCTGGGTCGCCTCATTTAACTAGTTTGGACCAGCCAGAGTTGAAAGACACAAATACACAAGGCTGGGGTGCGCAGAACCTTGAAACAATGTTGGTTGTAGCCCTGTACTAGAACCAGGTGCGTCTGGTGGCCTTGAGCCAATGGGATGGAGATCCACCATTTCAACTGATCAGGAACACTGTGAGAACCAGGAGCTCCAAATACGTGGGGGCGATAACTCTCCAGCAACCAGAGACCAACCATCGCGGATAAGGAGGACCCCACGGACAAGGGGAGATTGGGACCACAAGGAACAGCCGGTCTGCATAGATTCCTTTCCCAGGTAATACCTTTTCTCTTCATGGACTGCTCACTGAAAGTCAGAGATTCTAGTGGGCTGCACACAGATAGTTAGTTTGTGAACCCACGCGCCTTTTAGTTGAGACAATAAGTTACTTACGGTAAAAAAAGATTCTCTGTGCCTCACTGATCATTATTACAAGGGATGATTCTTGTAACGGGGGGGGGGGGTCACTGCACAGGATCAAAATAAACTGCAGAAAGTTGTAAACTCAGACAGCTCCATCATGGGCACCAGCCTCCCCAGCATCTGGGACATTGTCAAGGAATGATGCCTGGAAAAGGCGGCATCCGTCATTAAGGACCTCATCACCCAGGACGTGGACTCTTCTCGTTGTTTCCATCGGGACCGAGGTACAGAAGCCTGAAGGCCCAGACACTCAATGATTCAGGAACAGCTTCTCCCCCTCTGCCATCCAATTTCTGAATGGACATTGAACCCATGAATACTACCTCACTACTTTTTTCTGTTTTTGCACTACTCATTTAATTTAACTTTTAATATATATATACTGTACATACTGCAATTTACAGTTTTTATTATGTACTGCAACGTACTGCTGCCACATTACAACAAACTTCAGAACATAGGCCAGTGATACGAAACCTAATTCTAATTCTGAGGCTAAAGTGCTCACAAGAAAGATAAGGTATTGTTCCTCGAACTTGTTCCTCCCATTGTCTCTGTATTTGAAAAGTAACCTGTTCTCTTCTTTTGTTCGACCTAAAACGTTAAACTCTGTTTTTCTTTTGCCAGGTGCTCCCTGACCTTTTAAATGTTTCCAGCATTTCTCTTTCATAAGCATCATTGTCATGACCACTGAGAGATTTCAATAGTTCAGGAACAAATTGTTGGGTTAATTCTCAATAAAAATAGAAAACAAAAGGATTTCATACGCCAACAGTATTTCACATGGTTAGCTCACTGACTGTTGTTTAGTAGAGAATGATGGAAAAAGTTAGAAATTGTTTTGAACAGAATATAAACCCATGAGCATTTCTTCCTTTTTACTAGTGCCCTGGCAACCCTTGGAGTTTTGATTTTAATCATGATAGTTCAGGACAAAACTCATCAAATTCATATTTTTAAATGGTTATATTTTAGTCTAATGTTTAGCAAGATGCTTATTTAAAGATAGTGGATTATTGCAGAACGTGATAACTGTAAAGCATTTAAAGAATATGAGTTACGTCAGTTGATTTTGGTCATGATAATCTTTGTTAAATACATACCATTAAGCAAAATCAGTATTCTCTGATTTTCTTTTCTTGATCTTTTTTTATTTGCAGCGTTTCCTGTTATTGACCACCGGTATCTTTGCAATTAATATTCACATTACATTGTGACTGTAGAGGCATGGAAAGTCAGAGGAAAAATAAGCCATACTTTCCTCTGAGATGGCTCTGCTATTTAGTATGATTGTGGCCGATCAACCAGCTCACTACCATATTCCTGTTCTCGCTCCTTACCCCTTGTGTCTGTCGCGTGTAGTTATTTATCCAGCTCTTTCTAAAAAATTACAGCAAATTGGTCTGGATCGATTTCATATTTCTTTATACGACGACCTACCAACCCAGGAATCTGCTTTGTGAACCTTCATGAACTCGCTCTTAGGCAAGAAGATCTTTACTAATGCAAGTAAACTAGAACTGTGCACAGTACTTCAGCTGTGGTCTCACTAGAAGCCTGTGAAGGGTTTTTCATTGTTCTATTTTCCCAGTGGGGTGGGCTGATCATAATCAAAAGATGGAAATCTTTTTATTTGCTTGTAACAGTCTTGGCACTGAGTCAATCCAAGTCTGACTCTAGGACTCGAACACACTTTATAGTCAGATAGTTTGTTGCTGGTATGCAGCATTGTTGTGCTATCCTTCAGATGAGAGTTAAGCTAAGGCCTTCCCTGTCCAATAGCTTTATTTAATGAAAAGCGTGCTGCCTTCTTTCTCAATATGTATCTCGGAAAGTAATGTCATGTAGGTTGCATCCGTAATTTTTCTGGGTAACGGATGACTTCCTCCCACGCCATTCTGATGTAGTTGGAATTCGCATACGAGGTAAGTTACAGCAGTGGTTTGCTATTGCCTTCTGCCGGGTGAGTATTTTTTAAAAGAGATCACCAGCTCTTAACCCCACACGGATGGAAAGCATGCCGGGGCGAGCTGGCTGGGTTTGAACTTTGGAAACACCGCCCCACAGTCCAGCGCTGGTGTCACTACGCCACCAGCCGGCCTCTGAAAGTAGGAACAACCAAAAGTAAAGTTGATGACTTAGATGTTACTATTTGATATTTGTGGTTGTGATAAGATGTCTAATCTTTATTTTTATTCACTTATCTCAAAACCAGGTGAAGGTAGCTTTCTTGTTAAATGGTGAGAGATTAGGATAATCATACAGAAAATGTAGAACAGTAGTACAGCACAGTATGGGCCACAATAAGGTGGTGAACTGTATAAACCTACTCTACAATTTATCCACCCCTTCCCTCCTACACAGCCCATAACCCTACATTTTTCTTACATCCTGAGGAGCATTTGATTGCTCTGGGCCAGTACTGACTAGATTTGAGAAGAATATCGAGGGATCTCATTGACACCCATCGAATATTGAAAGGCCTGGATAGAGTGGATGTGGAGAGGATGTTTTCTATAGTAGGGGAGTCTAGGACCAGAGGTCATAGTTCAAGAATACGAGGACATCCCTTTAGAACAGAGATGAAGTGGAATATTTTGAGCCAGAGGGTGATGAACCTGTGAGGCCAAGTCATTGAATATATTTAAAGTAGAGGTTGATAGGTTCTGGATTAGTAAGGGTGTCAAAGGCTGTGGGGAGAAGGCTGGAGAATGGGGTTGAATAAATCAGCCATGATAGAATGTGGAGCAGAATTGATAGGCCAAATGTGTTTCAGTACTTGCCACTTTCTTGTTTCTAAAAGAAAGCCTGCCTTACACATCTCCTTTAAATTTCTCCCCTCTCTCAATTTAAACCTCTTTGCTCTAAATTTCCATGCAGGGAAAGGAACTCTGCCTCATTAGAGGTGAGAAGAAGCAAGTAATTTTGGAGAGAAATTTAAAGAGCATGATAGAAGTCACATATTAAGTGGATATTGAAATGATAGCGTTCGTTGTAAAGAGACTGGAACACAAAATGATGGGAATAGGAGTATGCTCAGGGATGGAACAAGTACAAACATGTCGCCCCACCCCAAATATCAATAAATCCTCTGAAGATACATTCATATCTGTATAATATAAATTTAACAAAACACAGAAGAGCTGATTATTGACTTTAAGAGGAGGAAACCAGAGGTCTGTGAGCCAGCCCTCATCAGGGGATTAGAGGTAGAGAGGTTTGTAACTTTAAGTTCCTCAGTTTTATCATTTCAGAGCACCTGTCCTGGGTCAAGCACACAAGTGCCATGACAAAGAAAGCATGGCACTGACTCTACATTCTTAGAAGTTTGCGAAGATTTGCCATGTTATCTAAAACATCTATAGATGTATGCTGGAGAGTATACTGACTGGTTGCATCACAGTCTGGTATGGAAACACCAATGCCTTTGAACATAAAAGCTTACAAACGGTAGTGGACACAACTGATTCCGTCACAGATAACGCCCTCTCCATCATTGCACGTGTCTACAAGGAGCGCTGTCGCAGGAAAGCAGCATCTATCATCAAGGACCCCCACCATTGGGGCCATGCTCTCTTCTTGCTGCTGTCAGCGGGAAGGTAGTACAGAAGCCTTAGTTGCCACACCACCAGATTTAAGGACCATTATTACCCCTCAACCATCAGGCTCCTGAACCAGAGTGGATAACTTCACTCACCGCTACACTGAGGTCACAAGTGATTCGGTATCCTATGGACTCACTTTTAAGGGCTGTACAGTTCTTATTCTCAAAATTATTTATTACTTATTTATCTACCATTATTATTTGCATTTTCTGTTTGTATTTGCATGATTTGTTGTCTTTTGCACATTGATTGTTTGTTTTTGTGTAGTTTTTCATTGATTCTTTGAACAAATTAAAATTCTACTGCACCCCTGGGTGGGGAGGGAATGTCCTGGGTGGAGGTCATACTAAACCAATTTCTGGTTAGAACATGCCTGCAATTATGTTATTTTGGGCATCATCCCAGAAAAAAAAGATCATTTAGTCTTGGAAACAGATTCACTAAAATATATCTGGGGATAAGAGGGTTTTACAGTCATGGCTTGTGCTTTCCTGAATATTAAAGATAAAGTGGAAATCAAAATCAGAATCAGATTTATTATCATTGACTTAGATGACCTGGAATTTGTTGTTCTACAACAGCAGCAATGGTGCTCACTTGTATTTAAGTAAATGGAGCGAAGAATGTTTTTCTTGTGTGTGGAGAGATGATAAGAGTGTGAAACACACAGATACACTTATCCTTAATGGGATTATAAATAATTTGGAGAGGGCATGCATCTGTTTGCCCCACAAGAGAGTTCTTATATTCCCAACTTTCTTGTACTCCAGCACTGAATTTAAAGTGAATCTGTTTAGGTTTGACATTAGGAAGTATTTGTTCCTATGAAGTGTTACGGTAATTTGCAATTCACTCACTCTTTAAAAAAAAGTTTATTTGAATTAATTTGAAGTTGGCATCATTATTATGCCAGGGCATTAAGGGATGTGGAATTAAGATGGGTGGATGAATTTAAACTACAGAACAGCCTTAATCTGGTAGAGTGAGTAGCTGGAAATCCCACTCATTTCCTGTTGGTTCTTTACAATTTTAAAGTTGGTGTAATTCATATTTTTAACCCTCCCCTGCCCTCCACAAGAAAGCAATCTTAAAGTGTCTTACAAGGAGATAATGAAAGCATTGGCAATGGGTGGAAAGTTAATGAACAATGTTGCATGATAATTAGAGAACAGAAAGAGAGGGAAAGACCTTCAAGCACTCCCATCCTTGTTATTTCCCTCAGTAAGTCCCACCCCAATCTTTATTTAAGTAAGATTAAAGTATAAAATTGAGCCTCTCTAACTGCTGCAGCCATCCAACATCAAGTCAAATACAACCACTTCAACTTGCTTGCTTTCTCAAAACTGGGACAACGGCCACTTTTCTAAAGAAATCCTTGAATACAGATACAGTTATACATCTTGATACTTCTCCACTTCCATTAACTGCTCGATAACCCTTGTCCTTCTGCCTTGCCCACTGAGAAGGACCTTATGAGTTTTTAGACGATCAATTCCATTAAATCTGCTGCTTCCTTTTCCCATAAGACCATAAGATATTGGAGCAGAATTAGGCTGTTTGACCCATTGAATCTTCTCCACCATTTCATCATGACTGATCCATCTTCCCTCTCAGCCTTTCAATTCGAGAATCATTTCCGTGAGCCTCCTTTGAACACTCTCCAATGTCAGCACATCCTTTCTTAAATAAGGAGACCAGAACTGCTCACAATACTCCAAGTAATGCTTCACAAGTGCTTTATAAAGACTCAAAGTTACATCCTTGCTTTCGTATTCTAATCCCTCGAAATAAATGGTAATATGGTATTTGCCTTCCTCACCACTGACTCAACTGGCAAATTAAACTTTAAGGAATCCTGCACCAGGACTCCCAAGTCTCTTTTCGCCTCAGATTTTTGATTTTTCATTTAGAAAATAGTTTACACTTTTATTTCATCTACAAAAGTGCATGACCATATACTTCCCAACACTATTCCATCTGTCACTTCTTTGCCCATTCTCCTAATCCGCCTAAGTCCTTCTGTAGCCTCTCTACTTCCTCAAGACAACTTGCCCCTCAACTTATCTTCATATCAGCTGCAAACTTGGCCACAAAGCCATCAATTCTATCATCCAAATCATTGACATATAATGAAAAATTAGGTGATCCCGACACCTGTCCCTGCGAGTACCACTAGTCACCGGCGGCCAACCCGAAAAGGTTCCCTTTATTCCCACTCTTTGCCTCCTGCCAATCAGCCAATGCTCCATTCATGCCAGTATAGTGACCTAACAACAGACTTTCCCTGCAAATGTGAATTTTGCAGTAAGGCATTGCCTCTGTAATGGCTTCACTTAGATCTTTTCAGGAGTGTGATAATTTTTCTTGTATAAGGTATCGATGAATTATAGAGACAGGTATTTAAGATGCAGATCACTCATGAACTAAATGCACAACAGAACAGGTTCCAAGAGTCGAATGATCTGCTGAACTCAGACTTTATATATTAGAGAACCTCAAAAGGACACACTGAGATTGAACATAAAATTGAATAAAAGAGTAAGCAAATCATCTCTGAAATAACAGAGAAAAAATACAAACCAGGTGAAAGAAAAGGTTTGTAAAAGATATACACTGAAGAAGCTTTTCACCAATTTTGAAAAGTGATCGCTGTTTATTAATTGTATCAGTGATAAATAATAAATGTAATTTAACTGGTTATGCCAACTGCATCATGTTACATATAATTGTACAGAGTTCATGGATTTCAGATTGATAGAGTTAAAACTTGGACAGATGATGAGCTGGGAGAGGGATGGGGATAACTATTATTATATTGACTTTGAGATACATTAGATTAACCAGGTTTGCATGTTTTTACATCATCACTGGTTCCAATTTCTGGAACTTCCTATGCACCAACACTGGGAGTAGCATCCGCTGAAGGATTGCAGTGGGTCAAGGCAGCAGCGCACCGTTACTCTCCCAAGGGTACTTAGGAATAGGAAATACTTGTTTACTTTGTCATCGATGCCTATGTTTAACATCAATATCCAGGTAATAAAAACCAATCCTAATTCCTTATCTGTTTCCCTCTGGAAGGAAAAAGGCTTAATGAGAGGGAAGAAATGGATGAATAACCTAAGACCCATCTCCAGATCTGTGGTCCACTGACTCTTCGCTACAAAGAGGCATGGTTGGATTTTGGGGTTAACTCAATCAAACCCAGCTGAAAAACAACACTGTTGAATAGGTTGCCAATAATTGCATACATGGTATATCTGCTTGTGCAACAATAACTAAACTTGGAGCTGCACTCAGGAGGGAAAATGGAGAGGGAAAGAGGAGGGGGAATGGATATTCTCCTTTAATGATGTTCTCATCCATCTGTTCATCTACACATGCTTTGCTGATTGTTGTCCGCATTAAAAGTAAAGATTAAAGATTAGCTTTATTTGTCACACGTACATAAAAATCATAGTGAGATGCATCATTTGCGTTAAATCAAATTAGTGAGGATTGTGCTGAGCGCCTCACAAGTGTCACATGCTTCTGGTGCCAACGTAGAATGCCCACTACACACTGAACCTAACCACATGTCTTTGGAATGTGGGAGAAATGACAGCACCCAGAGGAAACCCGTGGGGTCATGGGGAGAACACAGAAACACTTTACAGACAAAAAGGAAGTAAAACTAGTTGACAAAGTTATGCAACATACATCAAAGTTGCTGGTGAACGCAGCAGGCCTGCTGCGTTCACCAGCAACTTTGATGTATGTTGCTTGAATTTCCAGCATCTGCAGAATTCCTGTTGTTGACAAAGTTATACTAACTTAGGTATTTTTTCTCTCTCTGTAGAATTTCAACCTATTAAATAATTCCTGCATTCTCTTTTATGTCGGATTCTCAGCAGCTGATGAGTTCTGTAGCTCATAGTTCTGCATTGATTGTACTCTCTCCCCTTTCCCCACTCCTCTCTATTTATATCCCTGCTGCCACAGCAGCTGTGATGAAGAAACCTTCACCACCCTCTCTCTGTCACCAACAACAGCTCTGTCTGGATTCCCCTTGCTCCTTCCATTCCTCGCCCTTTACTACAATCAGCTGTCCAACACTTCCCAGGTTAGACGGAAGATCACTGAATTTGTTTCCCTCTCTAAAGATGCCGCCTGACCAGCTGAGTAGTTTACATTTTAAACTTATAAAGAAGTACAAAACTTACTGACATGCAGTCATCATTACAATGAAAAAAAATGCGGCAGTTCCCAGTAACATCAGCAGGTTAGTCATAAAAGAAGCAAATTGTGGTGATGTCGTTGGAGGATAAAAACAGGACTAGATATCTAGGATAGTTCCCTGTTTCTCTGAAATTACACCATATGATTTCTTTTAAATGTTCATCCTGAGAGGGCGATGGGTCTTATTTTCACATAACATGTGAAAGACAGTATGCCCAACAATTTCACATCCTCTCAGGACTACATTGAACAATTAAGAGAGACTTGAATTCACAGCCTTCAAATTGACAGCTGACAGTCAGCAATTTGTTAAAATAAATTGGCACCCAATGCACATTATTCTCCTACTTACTGTTCTTAAATTTAGCCAAGTTGAACATAGAAACGTTAGGTGGGTGGAGCTCAGGTTAACAATTTGCATAAAGAATTTATACTCAGGCACCTAAGAGTCAACAATGTAAATGAGTTGTCCCATTTACATGAGTCCAGAAGAAGGGTCTCGGCCCAAAACACTGACTGTTTATTCATAACTGTGAGAATGAAAGAGGTGGGAGGAGGTCTCATAAAGAAAGACAAGCTGGGAAGAAAATAAAGAGCACTCTCTGTAGGAAGCCACATCCGCTCAAGGGAAGCTCAGTGTGGTCCAAAACTTGTCCTGATCTCACTGAAGAAGTCATGAATAAAATCTACCAAACACTGCAGCCACAACTAAACCTCAAAGAATTGTCTGTGGTTATTAAGTAACTCAGGTCTTGCTGAGCTGTTCCAAGGCTGTTGTGGAGGAAATGAGCAACACTTCTCATAGATACAGCCCACCGCTGCATGAGGGGCGTCATGATTCTTGATACAAAGATGGAGACTCAAGTTCATCCTCTGATGCTAGTGAGTAGACTGAATGAACTTTCCTTACACAGATGGAGCAGGATTCTTCTGACTCCTTGCACTGTTCTTGTATTTTCCTAAACTGTCAGGAATGCGTGACTGTTACTAAGCCTCTTCAGAAATTGGAGAAGTTGGTGGATATAAAAGTCTTCATTCATCATGACAAACAGATATTCTCTTGGAGAACCTCTTGGTCGAGTCTCCCAAACTCAAAGGAACATCACATTCTTATATGCTTAATATCAAAGGCATCATTTACTTTTATAATTTGTGCCTGACAAATGGTTCCTTGGAAGTGTATATTTACAGCGGAAGCGAAATGGTAATTGAGCACACACCTCTTGAAGGTCAAACACCTTTGCCGGGACAAACTAGTTCACACAGATGGTCTAAAAGTTTCTGAGGAGACAATAGACAATAGGTGCAGGAGTAGGCTATCTGACCCTTCGAGCCAGCACTGCCATTGACTGTGATCATGGCTAATCATCCACAATCAGAATCCAGTTCCTACCTTATCCCCATAACCTTTGATTCCACTATCTTTAAGAGCTCTATCCATCTCTTTCTTGAAAGCATCCAGAGACTTGGCCTCCACTGCCTTCTGAGGCAGAGCATTCCACATATCCACCACTCTCTGGGTGAAAAAGTTTTTCCTCAACTCTGTTCTAAATAGCCTACCCCTAATTCTTAAACTGTGCCTGCTGGTTCTGGACTCACCCATCAGCGGGAACATGTTTCCTGCCTCCAGTGTGTCCTACCCCTTAATAATCTTATATGTTTCAATCAGATCCCCTCTCATCCTTCTAAATTCCAGTGTATACAAGCCCAGTTGCTCCAATCTTTCAACAAATGACAGTCCCGCCATCCTGGGAATTAACCTTGTGAACCTACGCTGAACTCCCTCAATAGCAAGAATGTCCTTCCTCAAATTTGGAGACCAAAACTGCACACAATACTCCAGGTGTGGTCTCTCCAGGGCCCTGTACAGCTGCAAAAGGACCTCTTTGCTCCTATACTCAATTCGCCTTGTTATGAACGCCCGCATGCCATTAGCTTTCTTCAC
Source organism: Mobula hypostoma (assembly GCF_963921235.1). Taxonomy (NCBI): domain Eukaryota; kingdom Metazoa; phylum Chordata; class Chondrichthyes; order Myliobatiformes; family Myliobatidae; genus Mobula; species Mobula hypostoma. Next base: position 14,304,972 of record NC_086120.1, on the reverse strand, counting down.
TGCCTGCTGTACTTGCATGCTTGCTTTCAGTGACTGATGTACAAGAACATCTAGATCTCGTTGTACTTCCCCTTTTCCTAAGTTGACTCCATTTAGATAATAATCTGCCTTCCTGTTCTTACCACCAAAGTGGATAACCTCATATTTATCCACATTAAACTGAATCTGCCATATATCCACCCACTCACCCAGCCTGTCCAAGTCACCCTGCATTCACGTAACATCCTCCTCACATTTCACACTGCCACCCAGCTTTGTGTCATCTGCAAATTTACTATTGTGCAAATTTAGACAGAGAGGCAGACACCCAGGGTTAGTGTTGTGATGATCGACTCTTCGAGAACACAAGTCTCCTGACTATTGATAGATCAGCTATGCCTGTGAACTTGTTTGATGTGCAAAATGATAATATCAGTCTGGTCAGCAAGCTTCCTTGAAATTGCTCACAATGGTTCATGTAAGCCCATTGTTGCTTGGTTTGATCCAGGCCAAATCTTAAACCCATCGTCTAATGTTTGGCTGATGTGTATGAGAATGTCTCATGGCCATATCACTTTGCAAATCAAATCTCTTAGCAGCCAACTCCTGCCGTGTGCCTATATCCTGTGCTCTTTTAGATGGTACTATTCATTTGCAAAGCTGTCCTTGTGACTGCAAGCTGATTTTTGATTGCAATATACATTATGAACTGAAGACTGGTTCTCATTTGGATAAATATCTGATATATTCACATAATTCCATAATTCTTAAATAATACTTAACTAGGAACTCTATTTCCTCAACGCATTTTAGTATAGCACAAAAAGCATAAGTAGTGCATGTGAAAATCTGTTGTCCTGACATTAAACATCAGTTTTTCATTCTGTAGCAGCCCTCCATTACCATCTGCATTTATCTACCATGGCTAATTACTGCAACCTCTATACCTGACCTGAGCTTCAAACCTGCTGTCCCTTCTTTTCCCTTTGCTCCTGTGCCCCCACCCTTCTCCACTGCCCCGGGACAAAACCAATAGGAGCAGGAGTAGTTCATACTTCCTCTGTCACTCAGTTCATTGGTGGTCATTCTGATCTTTTTGGCTTCAGCTTCATATTCCCCACTACCCCACAAACCCTGATTCTTACAATCCGCCTATCTCAGTATTGAAGTCGCTCAGTGATTCAGCATGTATAACACTTTTGGGACCCAAATGCTGTAGAATTTTGCAACAATGGTCTTTGAAAGGAAGCTTGTTGGTCTGTTGGTTTGCTGCATGTTGCTTGAGTGTGCACTAATGCTGACCACTTCGAGGTAACTCACTATACATCAACAGTGTGAGTCATAGAATCATGCAGCACAGAAAAAGATCTTTTGGCCCACATTGTCGATGCCAGCCATCAGGTACATCAACCCCATTTGCCAGTGCTTAGTCAGTAGCCTTCAGTGACTTGGTGGTTCAAATGCTTGCTCAGATGAGGGACCTATACATCATCGTAAGAAACTAGGAAGGTGGAAATAGAGTCTTGGATCACTTGATAATCATGGACACTTGCAACCTAATTGCCAATGCATGCCAAATATAATTTTGGAATACACTACTTCACTGGTGTTTGTCTTCTGGAGTACATTACTTCACTGCTTTACTGGGGTTCCAATAATTTGTCTCATGCTTCCTTAGTGTCTTTCATTTTGTTTCAAGCGCCTTCCTTAGCTTTTTGTCATTTGTTTATATCTGTTGATTCCTGTGTAGATATTTTTGAAGATACCTACACAGCACTAAAACTTTAAAGCACCCATGTATATGCTGAATACATCGTTCCATTTGAGTTTTAAACTTCTTAGTCACCTTTTCTAAGAGAGAAGTACTTATCTGCAACTAAGGTGCTGTTCATTCTCATATACCATATAGTTTACCTGTCTCAATATCTAAAATAAAATTGCATTACCAGGGTTTAAGACTGACCAAGCTCCAAACTAAGGTCATTTTGTGGCTTGCCATAGATATTTTTACTTTAAATTGGAAAATATACCTCTGTGCCAACTTACTTTCACAAATGACTTTCCAACAGTCAGAACTGTGTGAGTTCAACTCCTGTAGGTTAACGCTAACTGATGAACTCTAATATAGATGCTCTATTGTCCACAACAGCAGCAAAACTGCAGGGATTGTCTGACTGTAACTTCTAACGAAAAACTTACTCCTTGCTCTGAGTAGTGCTTCTATCTGTTTCTGCATTCACATTGGCAGGGTAATATTATGTGCTCCTTCTTCAGACATGCATAGAACTTTTTAAAAGAGATATTAACTGCCAAGTGAGTGCTATTAAAACAGAATCTCCGCAACTTCCGCCACCTTCAACAGGGCATCTGCTCCGAGGATGCAGTTTTTCGTTCCAGGACATCTCAAATGTCCTCTTTCTTTAAGGATCGTGGTTTCCCTTCTGCTGTCATCAATGATGCCCTCACCCGCATCTCCTCCATTTCCCGCACTTCGGCTCTCACCCCATCCTCCCGCCACCACAACAAGGACAGAGTTCCCCTTGTCCTCACCTACCACCCCACCAGCCTCCGGATTCAGCACATTATCCTCCGCAACTTCCGCCACCTTCAACAGGACCCCACCACTAAGCACATCTTTCTCTCTCCACCTTCCGCAGGGATCGGTCCCTGCGCAACTCCCTGGTCCACACGTCCCTCCCCATGGATCTCCCATCTGGCACTTATCCCTGTAAGCACAAGTGCTACACCTGTCCCTACACCTCCTCTCTTGCCACCATTCAGGGCCCCAAACAGTCCTTCCAGGTGAGGCAACACTTCACTTGTGAGTCTGTTGGGATCACCTATCGCATTCGGTGCTCCCGGTGCGGCCTCCTCTACATCGGTGAAACCCGACACAGATTGTGGGACCGCTTCGTCGAGCACCTCTGCTCCATCCGCCAAAACAGACAGGATCTCCCAGTAGCCACCCACTTCAACTCTGCTTCCCACTCCCATTCAGGTATGTCCATACATGGCCTCCTCTACTGCCATGATGAGGCTGAACTCAGGTTGGAGGAGCAACACCTCATATACCGTCTAGGTAGTCTCCAGCCTCTTGGTATGAACATAGAATTCTCCAACTTCCGGTAATTCCCTCCCCCTCCCTTCCCCTATCCCTATGTCACTCTGCTCCCTCCCCCATGGTTCCACCTCCTCCTACTACCCATTGTGCTTTCCCCTATTCCTTCTTCACCTTTCCTGCCTATCCCCTCCTTGCGTCCCCTCCCCCACCCCTTTATCTTTCCCCTTACTGGTTTTTCACCTGAAACCTACCAGCCTTCTCCTTCCCACCCTCCTCCCACCTTCCTTATAGGGCCTCTGCCCCTTCCCTCTACAGGCCTGATGAAGGGTTCCAGCCCGAAACGTCGACCGATCTTTTCCACGGATGCTGCCCGACCTGCTGAGTTCCTCCAGCGTGTTGTGAGTGAAAATTAGATTTGCCTTGTGTTTGGGTCAAAGCTTTAGAAACTGCTTTTTGTAAATTAGAATTACCGTTATATCCCTGGATGGAAAAGAATGTAATTCCTTGACTTTTTATGCCACCTCTAGAGAAGCTACTACTTTGCAATTCAAATCAAATGGGAGGCTTTTATTTTGACGAAGTGACTGCAGATGTTGGAATTGGAGTGACACACAAGGTGTTGGGGGAACTCAGCGGTCTGGCAGCCTCTGTGGAAGGATAGGTACCTCTTGGATTGAGACACTACATCTGGGCTGAAAGACAGAGGGGAGAGAGCCAGTATAAAAGGGTGGAGGGGAAGGGTGGAGCAAGAGATAGGTGAATCCAGATGAGGAGGGGCAAATGGTGGGTGGAGGAAGTGAGAGTGGAACTAGCGACAGGAAGTGGGAGGTGACAGGTGGAGGGGACAAAGGGCTGAAGATGATGAATTGAATTGACTTATCTTACATCCTTCATGTACATGAGGGTAAAAAACTTCACGTTGCCTCTCCATCTAAATGTGCAATGTGCAATCATAGTAATTAATGATAATTTATAATAAATAGAACAGTCAGTGTAATATAGAGTACACTCAAATCAAATCAAATGTGATAGGAGAGGCATGTGAAGTGTGGAATCCAGCGAGGGAGGTGGGGAGTGCAGATCGGAGCAGTGGCGGAGGGGGGGGGGCCCAGTGGGGAGAGTGTGTGGGTGATGAGCAGATAGAGTAGGTGGAGGAGGGGGAAAGAACTGGCTGGGGTGTGTGTAGGAGGAACTGCGTAGATCATAAATAGTTGAATTGACTTTATTTCTTACATACTTCATATATATGAGGAGTAAAAATCTTTACATTACGTCTCCATCTAAATGTGCAATGTGCAATCATAGTAATTTATAATAAATAGTATGTACAGCAGGACAGTCAATATAACAGAGAAATACAACTGTATTAGCATGAATTAATCAGTCTGATGGCCTGGTGGAAGAAGCTGTCCCGGAGCCTGTTGGTCCTGGCTTTTATGCTGTGGTACCATTTCCCAGATGGTAGCAGCTGTAACAGTTTGTGGTTGGGGTGACTTGCGTTCCCAATGATCCTTTGGGCCCTTTTTACACACCAGTCTTTGTAAGTGTCCCGAATAGTGGGAAGTTCACATCTACAGATGCGCTGGGCTGTCTGCACCACTCTCCACAGAGTCCTACAATTGAGGGAAGTACAGTTCCCATACTACGCAGTGATGCAGCCAGTCAGGATGCTCTCAATTGTGCCCCTGTAGAAAGTTCTTAGGATTTGGGGGCCCATACCAAACTTCTTCAACTGTCTGAGGTGAAAGAGGCACTGTTGTGCCTTTTTCACCACACATCCGGTGTGTACAGACCATGTGAGAGCCTCGGTGATGTTTATGCCGAGGAACTTAAAGCAGTTCACCCTCTCCACATCAGATCCAGTGATATCAGTAAGGGTTAGCCTCTCTCCATTCCTCCTGTATTCCACAACCAGCTCCTTTGTTTTTGCGACATTGAGTGAGAGGTTGTTTTCTGGACACCACTGTGTCATGATGGTGACTTCCTCTCTGTAGGCTGTCTCATTATTATTTGAGATTAGGCCAATCAGTGTAGCGTAATCAGCAAATTTAATTAGCAGATATGAGCTATGGGTGGCGACACAGTCATGGGTATACAGAGAGTAAAGGAGGGGGCTTAGCACTCAACCCTGAGGGGCACCTGTGTTGAGGGGCAGAGGGGCAGAGGTGAGGGAGCCCACTTTTACCACCTGCAGGTGATCCGATCCAGCTACACAAGGCAGGGTGGACGAAGGGGGTAGCAGTTTCCCAGAATTTGGAGAATTCAATATTCATGTCATTGGGTTGTGGCCTACCCAGGCAAAATATGAAACGCTATTCCTCTCATCCTGGCTGTGGAGGAGGCTGAGGACAGACATATTGGCATGGGAATGGAGAGGGGAATTAAAATGGCTGTCAAATGGGACTCTAGAGACCCGTGGTGGACAGAATGCAGCTGTTCAGCAAAGCAGTTGCCCAGTGGTCTGCTTTTCAGAAGCTTTTTATGCCGAATATCTTAGACTGGATTTTATTGTTACTTAAACTATATGCAAACCTCTTCCTTGGTGTGAAATTACAATAATATCTCCAAATATGCAATACTTTAGTATGTACGTCGGTGTGATGATATAATAAGCCTTCAATTCTATTTTCATGCACATAGATGTGCAATAATTTGAATTTTGGAAAATGAGAAGTGATTAATTTCTGGGAAGAATTAAGATAGTACACGTAGGAGGCTGGAGAATGCAGAAGGGGCGGCATACTCATTCAATTCAAGTTTAGGATCAGTCAGTGTTATAAATCTTTGGAATTCTATGTAATGTACAGCTACAGTTGCTTGTGCACTCAAAAACATTTGAGGCTGAGGTCAAAAGTAAATTCGTATACAAAGGGAACACCAGAAGGAAGATTTAGGGTTAGCCATTGTCTTATGTAATAGAAGATCAATCTTGAATGACTTAAGGTGTTTCACTTTCTTATCTCAGTCAGCTTGAACTTTGCTTTGTTTCATTTGCTACAGCGGGACACAGCAGACTGAGCATTTGCAATAAAGTTCATGCATACAAGGTGATGAACCTCAGCTGCACCTACCAGCTAACAATTAATTTTATGTGTGAATGCTGCCAGATATCTCAATAGAGCATTGTGGCAGGAAAAGGAAACTGTGATACATCCAACGTGTCAGAAAAGGGTAATTTCTTTCAGAAGCTGATGTTGTCTAATGGAATGCAGAACAATAAACTCAGGCACTGATAAAGAAAACAACTTTTGAATTTATTTTTGGGGAGGGTTATTAACAAAAAGAAAACAATCTCGATGGATTTATTCAACAAGATATTCACCTTACAGATTTTGCTGTTTGCAGGTAAGTCCATCAATAAATGTAAGGCATCGACCAATTTACTTAGAGTAGGCAGGCTGACCAATAGATCTCTAGATAATCTTTCATACGTGATTGCATTTCATTTAATTGCTCCAGCTGACTATATTATCATGCAAATATAAGTGGATGAAAATATCTTGTTGAACAAGAATCACAGAATCCTGAAATTAAAACGATATGGATAAATACTGTGAAGTTCCATTTAGTTACGAGTAGATTGTTATAGTTTATTCTACTAACAGTCCATAGCAGGAGGTTTAGAGTTTATTTTTAATAAAGCCTAGTTCTCATAGTGACTGTAAGCAGTTACTAAAACTGCTGTTGATAATACATTAATTTTTCATGCAGTCAAATAGTTTCTGCTTTACACAAACACCAAACCTTCAGGTTAATCCTAAATGACCGAAACAAGACAAACGGAGGCATTTGTATCACTTAGTTTGTACATTAAATGGCAATCAATCCGGTAGATGTCATACTTAGTTTTAAAAAGAGCTTGTAGGATTTATTAGGTCAACTGAGCACTTTGAAGGTTACCTTATCTTAAATGCTTAAAGATCTAGAATTTTGTGTAACTTAAGTGATTAGATTTCTAGTTTTGGAAGAAGAATAGATACAAGCAAATAATCCAAAAAGACTGTTAAATAGGTTCCTTCACGAGTCTTGGACTGATAACTGCAATATTAATACATTGTCACACTATTGATTTCTTTTACTAATCATGACCTTTCCTTTAAACATTAATATTTTAGTACCATTATAGGGATTGACACAAGTGTGTAAATCCTTGAATAGAGATCTCTTTTGGTTCTGATTATAAACTTGTAGGTTACAAGTGGTTGCCACCAGTTCACTGTAACCGAGTGATAAAAATGTTAGTTCTTCTATTAAGTACGTTTAAAGACATTTTTGAGGTATTTGAGTCCTAAATACCTTACTACATTATGCATTTATGGACATGGAAAGACAAAAAGGTTTGCTTACTACTCTGCTCTGTAATTTAACACAAGAATGGCTAAAGCGCTTTCTCAATGCCTTTTTCCAGCTCTTTTCCCTTATTCCTTGAAGCTCTAACTTCGACCTTAAGCGCATTCAGAATTAACTTCTAGTTCCATTACTAGCACAAACAAATTGGCTCTGTCATGTGCAATAAATAAAAGCTGAAGTTTAATCCAGAATGACACCACACTAAGACGTCTCCATGAGCTTTACTCACCTCAGCACTGAACTGATTCTGCAGCTGTGGCCTGGAATCATTGCGATTCACCTCAGCACTGAACTGGCTCTGTGGCTGTGGATTCACTTTGGGGACTCTCTGGTTCATGTTCTCTGTGTTATTTGTTTACTTTTAATTGTTTGCATGATTTGTTCTTTTTTTTGCACTTTGGGTGTTTGGAAGTCTTTGTTGGTGGTGTTTTTTAATGTGTTCCTTTGTTTTGTGGTTGTCTACAAGAAGACAAATCTCAAGTTTGTAAATAGTATACATACTTCGGTAATAAATGTACTTTGAACTTTGACAAAGTGAGTATGCAACAAATCTGGCTTTAAACAATGCTTAGAAGATTTATTAAGTCAACCGGGCGCTTCTGAAGGTTACCGCTTGATCCTGTGAAAACATAAAACCTGAGATAGTCACACAATGCTTACGAAGATTCATATTGTAGGGAGGGAACGTCGTCTCAGACCATGAGAGGCCTGCGTCGGGCATTTTCGTGCCTTACAAGGCGCATATTGGAAGTCTGTGTGGGGCGCCACTCCTCGCACAGACTAGAGCAATGTGTGGTTAAGTGCCTTGCTCAAGGACACGAACATGCCGCCACTGTTGTATTGTAGCTCATATTGTAGATTGCTACTAAAACATGGACACATTTAAAAGAAAGTTTGGTAGGAGTGAACTCTTTCTCTGTCAGATTTTTCAGAATTTGTATTAACTGTTTATGATAACGTTTGAATACAAATTATATGTAATATTTTCATCTTCTTACTCTCTGTGAAGTCTGCAGAAAGTTCCTCACATACATTCATTTGTCCAGTTTACCAGATTTACCTGGCTGAATTGCTTCAACATACTCTCTGCCCCTTGCAGTATCTACTATCCTCTCTCTTCTGTTCCTGTCTCTCCCACTTGCATTACGTAGACACGTTTTTTCTGCTTCCCATGCAGTTCCTCTCACTCCTTCTTACACATGCTTTTTTCAGTGCTCTTCCACTGTACAAACAGATCCTTCTTGTAATACAACACCACTGGCTTTCTTTAGAGTCATTTGTGCCGATCACCACAAATAGAAGTATATGGAAGTCGCCTCTAGGCAGACAGTGCCTGCTCCGTTGTGAAAAAAGAGATGAATTAAGGCAATCAATATACAAAGGGTGTCAGAGTGGAAAGATTATAGTTGTATGTGATGTGAAGAGGGGATAGATAATAGAAGTAACAGATGAATGAAAGTGATAATCATGTCTGTAAACTATTATCTTGAATGGTTACTCAGATAGGTATCAATAATGCACTTCACTGCAAGACTTTTCAAAATAACTTTTGTCCTGGTTATTAGTACTTCATTATTCAAAAAATGCTTAATAGTTTAATCTTTTGGTTAAATTGGTGTAAAAGTATTGTAAAATTAAATAATCTTTAGTTTTGGTAATATCGGCAAGAATAGTGAACTACCAAACAGTTAAATTGATAAATATTGCAGCGTGTATTTTGACCACTGTTAACCTGATCAGTGGTCAAAATACGTGCTGGAATATATTATCGATGAAGGATTTCATAACAGACAGTTGGAAGTAATATGACCAGACGCCTTTGGTACGGTTTTGAAGGAAAAGTTATGCTATATGTGTTTTTTGAGGATTTAAGTATCAAGGTAGATGATGGGAATACTGGTGATATGTTGGAATGATCAATGATTCGCTGAGCTGGGAGAATAAAATGGGATTAACATGGATTATGTAGATTTTCGGTAGGGAGAGTTTGATGGTCAGCATATACATGATGGGCGAAAGCACCTGTCTCATGCTACATGACTTTCTGACCCTTTATTTATGATTTTTGATCTTTGCTAATGATTCACATTGGAGGGACCAGGTGTACAATGTCCAGACCGGAAATTAAAACAAATGCTGTGGGAACCAGAAAATAAGTCTATAAACGGGACAAAGACAATTAAAAAATGGAAAAGAAGGAGGTGATTGATCTATAAATTGAGAAGTCGTTATTTGTTTTGGTAAGAAAAATAATAAAGTAATCTTAAATAGTCAAAAACTGTGAAGTGTTACTGTTTAGAGGAATTATGGATATCATCTTACAGAAGACATAAAGTTAACACTGATACAGAAAGCATTTAAAAAGGCAAGTGGACTGGAGTACATTGGGAGGGAATTTTTAATGTGATTATATAACCTTTTATTCTTCATATCCAAGAAAGTATTAACTGTGATATTATTGAATAGTTGTACAAGCTAGAATGAAAATATACAATATTCCTGCTTTGGTTTCCTCTCTGGAACCCCAACATTAGGACTGAGTACCTAATCATGATTCACTGCATCGCAGTACTGAAAAAGTCAAGTGTTGTCATAATTACTTAGTTTTAAAGAAAATGTTAAATGGATGTCCATTACTCAGTCTGGATTCATATAAAGGTTTTATGTTATTTATCAGAGAAATGTAGAAAGCTTTCCTAATTTACAATTTTGAAAGAAAGGCCATTAACAACCTTTACATTCCCTGATTCTTATAACTTTACTGGTGCCTGTGAACATTGCTGGTGTAGCAATCATCTCTAGAATAATTGATGGTATCTTAATGTAATTCTCCTCAATTATATTATGCATCAACTTTTTTTCAATAACTCGTACTTCTTAAAAGATCATGCAGTACCGCACCTACTTTTCTTGAGTATCTTATGCTGAGCTCAAGCGGTCTACAAGAAAATTCTTTGAAATATGTACCTACAAATTTTTCACTGACATCTCACTCACCACTAACCAGCTTGGTAGTCACAGCGGTAGAAACAATTTTTACTGCAAACTGAATCTTTTCCTCTCACTGTGCTGTGAAGCTTATGAAAATGTAAGATCTGAAATATAAAGTGGGAAATCTGAAATAACATAAGAAAATGCTGGAAACAATCAGCAGAGCAGGCAACACCAGTGAAAAGAGTTATAGAGTTTACTTTTCATTTTGAAGATGCTTCATAAGGATTTGGAAAGACAGATGAAGGTTAGTTGTCAGTTGCAGAGAGGTTGGGGGTAGGGTTGTTGAACAGGACAAATAGAATAACCCTGATAGGGTGAGACCAAGAACACCATTGTGACAAGCTGTTGATGATGTTTTCTGGTTGATAGCTTAATGAGAAAAGTTTAAAATAAGGTACACACAAACAAAAGAATGTGAAAGCTTTGAAATGTGTTGAAACAGATTAACTCCTGCCTGAGATGCAGCTTGTATCCTCTCCAATTTACTCACCATCACAACAGGTCAACAGTAGATGTTATTTCATTGGCTGTTCACTCAATCCTGGACCAAATGGACTGCGAAGATGCATACATCAGGATGCTCTTCATTGTCTGTAGCTTGGCATTCAATACTATCACCCCCTAAAAACTACTCAATAAGCTTCAAGACCTGGGCCCCAATATCTCCTTGTGCAACTGGATCCTTGATGTCCTCACTTGTAGACTCCAGTCAGTTTGGATTGGCAAGAACATCTCCTCCACAATCTCCATCAGCACTGACGCACCATAAGGCTGTGTGCTTAGCCCCCTGCTCTACTCACTTTGTCATTATGACTGGGAGGCTAAGCACAGGTCCAATGCCATATTTAACTTTGCTGATGACGCCACTGTTGTTGGCTGAATCAAAGGTGGTGATGAATCAGCATATAGGAGGGAGATTTGAAAATCTGGCTGAGTGGTGCCACAGTAACATCAACTTCTCACTCAATGTCAGCAACACCAGGGAGGAGGAAACTGGAGGTCCATGAGCCAGTCTTTATTGGGAGATTAGAAGTGGAGAGGGTCATTAACTTTAAATTCTTCAGTGTTATCATTTCAGAGGATCTGTCTTGGGTCTAGCATGCAAATGCCATTGCAAAGAAAGCATGGCAGCTCCTCTACTTTCTTAGAAATTTGTGAAGATTTGGCATGCCATCTAAAATGTTGTTAAACTTCTATGGATGTGTGGTGGACAGTATATTATTGACTGGTTACATCACGGCCTGGTATGCAAACACCAATCACCTTGATGGAAAAGCCTATAAACAGCAGTGGATATGGCTCAGTCTATCAAGCCCTCCCCACCATTAAGTACATCTACATGAAGTGCTGTCGCAGGAAAGCAGCATCTATTATCAAAGCCTCCCAGCATCCAGGCCATGCTCACTTCTCATTGCTACCATCAGGAAGAAGGTACAGGAGCCTCAGGACCTGCACCACCAGGTTCAGAAACAGTTATTACTCCAACCAGAGGGGAGAACTTCTTCACTCGCTCCATCACTGAACTGTTCCCATAACCTTTGGACTAATTTTCAAGGACTTTTCATCTCATGTTCTTGGAATTTATTGCTTATTTATTTATCTATTTACCTTTCTATTTATTTATTTACTTATTTATTATTATCATTTCATTCCCCCCCCTGCTTTTTATGCACTGGCACAGTTTTGTTATTTTTTGCACATTGGCTGTTTGTCCGTGCAGTTGGGTATGGTCTTTCATTGATTCTATTGTGTTTCTTGTACTTACTGTGATTTCCCACAAGAAAATGTATCTCAGGTTTGTATATGGTGACACACTGTATATGTACTTTAATAATAAATTTACTTTGAACTTTGAAATGCAGAACTGTAGGAAATACCAAACCGGTCAGGCAGTGCTTGAGGAGAGAAAAATAATGGAGCCAGTTTTCCAGACAGACGAACTACAGCAGAATTTACCAGTTCTAATACAAAGAGAAAAACGATTATGTCTGAAAGTTCACTCAGGTACATTTGTGATGAGAGCATGTGTTGAGATAGAGGTTTAGGCATTATCATATTGAATACTGGAGCAAGCTTAGTGGGCCAAATAAACATTATTTTCTGTGTTTTCTGTGATGGAAAGGTTTTATATTCTCATCGAAATTTGTGCCTGAATTATTTATTCACCTGCGCTCAGTCAAAATCTTGGAACTCCCTAACAGCATTGTTAATTAATTAATGGACATCATTAGTCCGCACCTTCAGGATTACAGAAGCTTTAGAAGATAGCCCACCAACTTCTTCTCAAGGGCAACTAGGGATGGGCAATTAAATGCTGGCTCAGCCTGAAAAACTCATATACTGTACCTTGAATGTATAGTAAATTTTTTTGACATGCTTGTGGTAGCTTTTCCTGGTAACTGGTCTTTTGAGTCAATGGTGCTCCACTGTGAGCTTGATGTTGGACTTTCCACCAGTACTCATGCTATTTGTCTGTATGCCACACTGACAGCTGCTCCATCACACTAATACTATCTATTAGTAATTACTAAAATACTTTTCCATTTCTGGAAGCACTCTCCATCATTGGAGCTACTTTTCACACTCAGTCAAATGTTATATCTTAAGTATATAATAATGAAGATTGGATAAACTTGTCAGTTCATTCACATGATTTATCTAATAGCACGTGGTCTGGGATTGCACCAAAACCACAGTACCAAACAATTTCTGTAGAACAGCAATATAACCACCGAGAGCCTCTCCTGACCAGTTGTTACCGGTCCAAACTCATAGCTTTCTGGTCTGCAATGACATTGGGTTGAAATAGTTTTGTAACTTATTTGCTGCTTCATCTGTTGTGACATTGATTGCTTTATGAGGCACATGCAAGTCTGCAAACATTGCACATTCCTACCAAAAGAATGAGACATTATTTGTAGAGTTTGTCTTCATATCGGTTGTTTGTCCATCTGTGAATTCCCGTGCTAAAATGGGCAGCTTCGGTGACATATACGCAATTTCAACTTGATCTTGAACTTCAACAGGTCTGTGGTTAATTGCTGCTTGACATCCTCTTATGGATCTGACTTGCTGGTGGTGTTGGAAAATCCAGGGATTGTGATAGTGGTGTTAACCGAAAGGTATGGTGTCAGGTCGGAGTGTTCCTTGATTAGTCTATGGGAAGCTTTCCAACTTTGGCAAAAGTGCCTCAAAGATAGTGAGAGGATTTTGTAAAGTTTAGTGGATTACATCTTGTTTTTGCCTAACCTGGTGCATAGGTCAATATTTGCTGGAACCACCACTGTTCCTTATTTTCATAAAAATTCTGGATGCAATACAGCAGTAAATTTGTTTCCAAGTGTTTTTGATACCAAACTGCCCGCAGTAGTTTCATTGATAATCAAGTCAAGCCATTGCTTGATAGTTTACTTCTGGCTTAGATGAGGATAATTGGAGTTACACGGTGGCATAGATGCAGTTTTGCTGTCTCACACGTCCAGCAACTCAAGTTCAATCCTGACCTGCAGATTTTATTTCTGCTTGGAGTTTGCACCTTCTCCCTGTGGTCTGTGCAGGGTTTCATCTGGGTGCTGTTGTTTGCTCCTACATGTCCATGGCATGCTAATGGGCAAGTTAACTGGACACTACAAATTGTCATCGATACGAAAGTGCGTGATAGAAACTGGGGACAGAATGAAATGGATTTAAAGTAAATGGACATTTGATGGTTGGTATTGTTTGAAGATTTTGTTTCAGTGCTGTGTGACTTTCTAACTGACAGCCCAGTAGTTGGAGAGTGAGTAAGATAAGTGAGCAGAAGAAACGTAAAAAAACTATTGCTAACCTGTATAATCTAGCATAGCAAAAGATGAACTGGCTGATACGCTTACTCTATGACACTACTGAATTAGCTAATGATTAAGCTGGAAGAGATCCAGGGGCCTCATACAGCATTAACACATTTAGAATGAGATGAAGACATGGGTGAGATCTTTAAAGTCAGTGTTTTGATTAAACAGAAGATCACTAAACACAGGGGTGGTGGTTGAACAGGATATGGTGCATTTTAGAAATGGATGGCAAACATTTGGGTAATCAAATTTACAGGCAATAGAACAAGAGTCTAGCTAGGAATACAATGGGGTAGTCAGGTTCAGAATTAATCAAATAGGCTGAGACAGGGTTAGAGTTTGGTGAGATTGCTAAGGAAACAGGTGGCCTTTGTAACTGCCTGATGTGATCCTGTGCTCAATTTCGGGTCAAAAATGGCACCAACTTGGCATCAAAAATGATACCAACTTGGCAAAGAGCCTAGTCAGTTGATACCAAGGAGAGAAAGTGCCTGTGAAGCAGCATTTGTGAAAATGATTTGAGAAAACTCCTTCTGAGTAGGGACTGAGAAATCCCTTTCTGATTTGCTGTAGAAAGTGACTTCAATGAAACCCTACTTCTGAAACAGAGAACATTCTTAGTTATTTCATAGTTAGTAAGAGCATTGCAGATGGATTTATTTCCACTAATATTCTACTTAATACCAAAAATGTGCAGTGAATGGTAACTAATGGTATTATTTTTGCGAAAAGTAATTGCGTTGAAATTGGATGGTGCAGCATCTGTTTTCCTCGCAAACCATTGAGAGAGAAGTGTCACGCACAGGCTTGTATTGTACGTCTTTTTGATTGTTCATCCTATCCCAATCAAGGAGTGACATGTATGCAAATGAAGAACCTTTTTTGAGGTTTGTGGTAATGATGTTGTGGCCATGTTTCTCAGACAGAAGGCTATTAAATTTTCAATTTTCAGCAAGGATATTGTTGGTGGTTTCTATGGAAAATGATAACCGACATTTTTTTAAACTTGCCTGTATGTGGAGTTAGAAAGAGCCTCTGCCGGCAGTAGCTTAACACTCTGTCTTCACTTTGTTGCTGCGGTTCTAATTTTATTGACGTGAACCGTGGTTTAAACAAAATGAGATGTACGGCAACTGGTATGAGACCTCCAGTAATAACTTCAGATGTGTGGGTGGAAAGCATACAAGACCTTTGATCTGGGCTTATACAATGAAAATCCCCTCCACCAAAAAGTTTGAGCACCCTTGTGAATGGGGTGGGGGGGGGCGAGATGACAATGATCCGTTTCAGTTACCTGCACCTTATCATTAAGATCACAGTTACATATTTTGGTAATGCAAATTCTCAAGTGTGTTCTGGTAGCCTGCATGCATAGTACTTACCTTCCAGTGCTTTCTGTTGTTGAATATTAATTTTCAAGAGATATTAGAAACTTGGTTCAGAAAAACAGAGAGATCTTCAATAAATATAGGCAGCTTGGAGTTAATGAGGTACTCGAGGAATATAAAGAATGTAAAACGAATCTTAAGAAAGAAATTAGAAAAGCTAAAAGAAGATACGAGGCTGCTTTGGCAAGTAAGGTGAAAATAAATCCAAAGGGTTTCTACAGTTATGTTTGGCAAAAGGATAGTGAGGGATAAAATTGGTCCCTTGGAGAATCAAAGTGGACGGCTATATGTGGAGCCAAAAGAGATGGGGGAGATTTTGAACAATTTCTTTTTTTCGGTATTCACTGAGGAGAAGGATATTGAATTGTGTAAGGTAAAGGAAACAAGTAGGGTAGTTATGGAAAGTATGACAATTAAAGAAGAGGAAGTACTGACACTTTTAAGGAATATAAAAGTGGTTAAGTCTCCGGGTCCGGACAAGATATTCCCTAGGACTTTGAGGGAAGTTAATGTAGAAATAACAGGGGCTCTGACAGAAATATTTCAAAGGTCATTAGAAACGGGAATGGTGCCAGAGGACTGGCGTATTGCTCATGTGGTTCCATTGTTTAAAAAGGGTTCTAAGGGTAAACCTGGCAATTATCGGCCTGTGAGTTTGACGTCAGTGGTGGGTAAATTGATGGAAAGTATTCTTAGAGATGGTACCTGTATATATAATTTTCTGGATAGACAGGGTCTGATTAGGAACAGTCAACATGAATTTGTGTGTGGAAGGTCATATTTGACAAATCTTATTGAATTTTTTGATGAGGTTACTAAGAAAGTTGACGAGGGTAAAGCGGTGGATGTTGTCTATATGGACTTCAGTAAGGCCTTTGACAAGGTTCCACACGGAAGGTTAGTTAGGAAAGTTCAATCGGTAGGCATTAATATGGAAGTAGCAAAATGGATTTAGCAGTGGCTGGATGGGAGACGCCAGAGAGTAGTGGTGGATAACTGTGTGTCAGATTGGAGGACAGTTTGTAGCGGTGTGCCTCAAGGATCTGTACTGGGTCCAATGTTGTTTGTCATATATATTAATGATCTAGATGATGGGTTGGTAAATTGGATTAGTAAGTATGCAGATGATACTAAGATAGGTGGTGTTGTGGATGATGAGGTAGGTTTTCAAAACTTGCAGAGAGATTTAGGACAGTTAGAAGAGTGGGCTGAAAGATGGCAGAAAATGCTGAAAAATGTGAGGTGCTACATTTTGGTAGAACTAATCAAAATAGGACATACATGGTAAATGGTAGGGCATTAAAGAATGCTTTAGAACAGAGGGATGTAGGATTAATGGTGCATAGTTCCCTGAAGATGGAATCTCATGTGGATAGGGTGGTGAAGAAAGCTTTTGGTTTGCCGGCCTTTATTAATCAGAGCATTGAGTATAGGGGTTGGGATGTAATGTTGAATTTGTATAAGCATTGGTAAGGCCAAATCTGGAGTATTGTGTACAGTTCTGGTCACCGAATTATAGGAAGGATGTCAATAAAATTGAGAGTGTACAGAGGAGGTTTACTAAAATGTTGCCTGGGTTTCATCTCGTAAGTTACAGAGAAAGGTTGAACAAGTTAGGTCTTTATTCTTTGGAGTGTAGAAGGTTGAGGGGAGACTTGATAGAGGTGTTTAAAATTATGAGGGGGATTGTTAGATTTGACATGGTTAGACTTTTTCCATTGAGAGTGGGGAAGATTCAAACACGAGGGCATGGGTTGAGAATTAGAGGACAAAAGTTTAGGGGTAACATAAGGGGGAACTTCTTTACTCAGAGAGTGGTAGCTGTGTGGAATGAGCTTCCAGCAGAAGTGGTTGAGGCAGGCTCTATGTTGTCATTTAAAGTTCAATCGGATAGATATATGGACAGGAAAGGAATGGAGGGTTATGGGCTGAGTGCAGGTCGATGGTAACAGGATAGGGTAAGAGTTCGGCACGGACTAGAAGGGCTGAGATGGCCTGTTTCCGTGCTGTAATTGTTATATGGTTATATGGTTATAATAGCTATTCAGTCAGGTGATTGAATTTCTGATTGCTTATATAAAAATAATATATAATTGAGAATAACAGGAGCCTGTCACAATAATGAAAATGAAAATCTCAGATAATTAAAAAAACACTGCAACAATTAATTTCATCTGAAGGCTTGCTAAGTATCTGGAAAAACTGGAGTCCTATCCCTCTGTTGATCCAAATTAGAGACCTTAATAAGCTTTATTACAAATAGTGCAGTGGATGACAAGTGCTGTTCATCTGTGTGCAACCACCTAAAGTTCCCTTTCACTTGACAATCTCTCCAGAAGTCCATAGACAATTTTCTCCTTCTGACCCACATCCCTGTTTCACCTCCCACCTTGCTGTTTGCAGTTGAACAAGACAGCACAAGGTAGACAAAGACAACGGACAGTGTAACTTAAAATACTACACCTCCCCAAAGCCACAGAAAAAAATATAGCCACTTATCAATATAGAACATAATATTTACCCATTTCTGTGCTGAAGTAGTCTGTTCAAGTTCAGGACCAGTTCAGGAGATTTTTCTGCACACTAATGAAAATTTTCCCCAGCCAACAAAACACAGTCATAGCTGTCCACTTTAGATGTCAAGTTTCTCTGGTGTTTTGCATTGCTGCAGAAGGTATCTTCAGTTCAGGGCTAACAGAAGCCGGTCAGGCAGCATCATGTTAAGTCTTACGTGCTAGAGCCAAATTTCTGTGGCATTGGAACTCATGAGGGTAAGAGGTGGTCCACATGAGTAAATCGATTTCTCACTTATTGTGCATAGGCAAAAGGTCCCGTTTACTTGACAACCTCTCCAGAAATCCATAGGAACTTGGGATGTCTGGAATCCCAGGCCAACAACCACCCCCTGGGACAGAACATCTGGAGTTTAGAAAAGTGAAGGACATATGATTCCTAAACAGAGACAACCAGATGTTCACATTTAAGAAAAAAGTCACCAGGTGTTCTTTTGGTCACAGAAATAAAAATTCTGCCAACTTTTGGGAAAGAACAGACAAGGATTTTTTTCCCTTTTTTTCCTGAAGGTTTGTACAGCCATTCAGCTTCACTATTAATTTCAAGGTGAAATTACGGGGATAAAATGTTTATTTATTTTAATTTAGAGATACAATGTAGAAAAGGCCCTTCTGGCCCAACGAGCCACACCACCCAACAACCCACCTATTTAACACTAGCCAAATTACTGGACAATTTACAACCACCAATTAACCTACTAACTGGTAATTCTTTGGACTGTGGGAGGAAACTGGAGCACCAGGAGGAAACCCTTGCACTTTTGGGAAGGACGTACAAAGTGCTTACAGAGGGCACCAGAATTGAACTCCAAACTCTGGAACGCCCCGAGTTATAATAACTTTGTGCTAACTGTTAGGCAACCATGGAGCCTCATGGTATATTGTGGAGTCTATTTCATTCTAGAAAGATCTCAGATTCATGGGCAACAAACTGCGAAAGCACGCTCTCTTGGTAAACCATTTGTAGTCATTTGTGTGAAAAATGGTTGTAGAGTTATAGAACTACTGCTATCCTGTCCAAATCTTTTATCTGTGTTAGTCCCATTTGCCAGCATCTGGACTATATTGCTCTAAACCTTTTCTAACCATGCATCAGTCTTAATATCTTTTAAGCATTGCAGTTGTATCTGCCACTACAACTTCTTCTGGCAATGTCCAATCATCTTGATTGGATGTCAATCACAACCACCAATTGTTGTCTATTTCAGAGAGAGTCTCTTGGGTAGGTTAGAGGGAGTCACGGCCAAGAATGAAGTTACGGCGCAGGAAAGTCTGGTTAAGCAGTCTCACTGACGCACAGAATTTGTGCCGTGATTCAGTGTTGGCCACTAGAGGTCAGCCTCAGTCCAAGGTCTTCATGCAAGAAACACCAGGGGGACAAATTTAAGCCACTCAGCAGCCACTTCCTGAACAGTGGAGGTATAATGAGTTTGGAACCCTAAAAAATGCAGCCTTGGTCTGTGGATGCTTGGTCGCTTTTATAAAAGGATGGGCACAGTTATCTCTCTCAGGAAATTGGACCAAACCATTAGGTTTAAGTCAAAGACATTTGAAAGCAAATGAGCTCCGCATGTTTCGTTTGCAATATTGCTTGATGACATAGATAAGTCCTCAATAAGTGATACTTGAAATATAGCCCAATTGTTATCACTTCCTGTGGGCTTTTTACATAGCAGTTGTACTTAATAATGTCTGTACTCTATTTCACAAATTGTTGACCCAAAAGATCAAGATCAAACTATGTGTTCCCACAGATTCAAGGACTTCTATTGTTGACCTTGGTTGAAACATAGTCAAGAGAGGATTATGACCTGTCAGCAAGCTGAACTTTTGACTAGACTAATATTTGTGAAGTTTCTTGACTGAAGACTTCTTCAATGTCTGCGTAATTTTATTGGGATTTTATCGAGATTTTGGAACTAAAAGCCAGTTGGTATTTATTAATCTGATAGTGAGTCATCAGATAATTGCATTGACTCCATAGGGAGAGACATCACAAACAAATTTCGGAGGTTTCTCTGCAAATTTCTACAGATGTACAGAGGAGAGCATCTGGACTGGTTATATTTCTGCCTGGTATGGAGGTTCCAATTTTCAGGACTGGAAGAGGCTGCGGAGCGTTATAGACACAGCCATCTCCAACACAGGCACAACCCTCCCCACCATCAAAGGGCACCTTCAAGAGGCAATGCTTCTGGAAGATGGCATCCATCATTCCAGCTCCCCTCTCCATCCGGGGCATGTCGTCTTATCATTATGACCACTGGGGAGAAGGTACAAGAGTCTGAAGATCCTCACATGACATTTTAGCAACAGCTTCTTCCCCTCCACCATAAACTTCTGAATGGACCATGAACACTTCTTCACCACCACCAGTTCAGAATCACCGGGGGTGGGTGGGGGGTGCAGGTTGGATTATCAGAGTATGAGTATGACTGCCCATCCTCAGAAGATGCTCATGTGCTCTAATACTCAGTGACCATGTTTTTAGGTACCTCCTATATCTAATAAAGTGGCCTCCAAGTGTACGTTTGTGGTGTTCTGTTATTGTAGCCGTCCACTTCAAGGATCGACATGTGTGTTCAGAGATGCTCTTCTGCACACAATTGTTGTAATGCATGGTTATTTGAATTACTGTCGCCTTCCTGACATGGCATATGACCAAGGCATGAATGATCACCTTCTTGTCAGCTTGAACCAGTCTGGCCATTCTCCTCTGACCTCTTTCATTAACAAGGCATTTTCACCCACAGAACTGATGCTCACTGGACTTCTTTTCACACTATTCTCTGTAAACTCTAGAGGCTGTTGTGCATGAAAATCCCAGGAATCAGCAGTTTCTGAAATACTCAAACCACTCAGTCTGGCACCAACAATTGTTTCATGTTCCAAGTCACTTAGATCAACATTGCTTCCCTATTCTGATGTTTGGTCTGAACAACAACTGTCTGTGTGCTTTTTTCTGTACTTTTTTCCATAGATGCTGCCTGGCCTGCTGAGTTCCTCCAGCAATTTGTGTGCGTTGCTTGGATTCCCAGCATCTGCGGACTTTCTCTTGTTTGTGTCTGTATGTTTTTATGCATTGAGTTGCTGCCATATGATTGGCTGATTTGATATTTGCAGGTGTACCTAATAATGTGGACACTGAGTGTATGTGGAGTGGGAAATATCGGAAAGAGATCAATAGTATGAGCATTGGTTGATATTCTGCCCCCTAACTGAGTGGAAGTACTCTCAACCTGACCATCATTGATTATTTTAATGGATGTTCACTGAGCCATTATATATATTCATTTGAATGTGGCATTGTTTTTCTAACTTTGCTACGATGTTGTGTTCTCTTCCTGTGTGAGCAATTCAGCTTTTATGTGGCTTGGATGTCATGCCCTCCGATGTTACCTTGTAGCAGCCTTCCTCTGTTAGCTGCAGCTACAGTTCAGCTGAGAGGAGGTTTGAGTTATGGTTGATATGTAGGTGAACACCTCTCGAAATGTGCTATCCACAAATCACTAAACCTCATGGACAAACTGCTCGAGCTCCAGAACCCAGAGTTTGAGTTCCTGCAGCTGATGACACTTCCTGCCCAGGCAACTCTCCAACAGAAACCCGACCAGAAGGTCATGAGCCACAGCCCACAAAATTAAATTGTGATAAAATGACGGCTACATTACATTGAAAATAGTGAACAAGCATCCTTCCCCTGAATATTGCTTTCATTTTAAAAATACAATTTAAAATTGGAACCTAACAAATGTCAATGCTAATTGGTGTCTGCAGAGACTAAAGCTTCTGTGAACTAGGAGGCATAGCTCACAGACCCTCTGATCTGTGGACACAGTGATGCTGTTGATTAAGTGGAGTCTCCTATGGAGATGCTGTTGTAGATTAAGGGGTGTCACCTTGGGAGACCCCCTTCTAGCTCATTTCCCACAAGTAAGACCCTCTCCTGAACCAATAAGAAAATAGAGCATAGAACAGTACATTCAAGGAACAGGCCTTTTCCCCAAGATACAGTACAGTATATGTTGGCCAAATTAAACTGATCTCTTCTACCTGCACATGATCCATATCCCTCCATGTTCACATGCCTGTCTAAACCCCTCTTAAATGTGTCTACCATGCCTGCTTCCAGTACTTCCAAGTACCTGTGTAAACAAAACTTTGCCTCCTTTAAACTTTCCTCACCTCACCTTAAAGTTATGTCCTCTAGTATTTGATGTTTCCAGCCTAGGAAAAAAGACTATCCACCCTATCTATGGTTCTCATAATTTTATAGTATATCCTTCTGTCAGGTTTTCCCTCAGCCTCTAATAGCCCAGAGAAAACAATCCTTGTTCGTCCAGTCTCTCCTTATAGATAATGCTCTTATCCAGGAAGCATGATGATGAACTTTTGCACTCTCACCAAAGCCCTCACATCCTTTCTGTAACGGGGAGACCAGCTACAAGCAATACTCCAAATGCAGCCTAACCAAAAATATTTATAGTTACAAAACAGCTTCATGACTTTTATACTCTGGTCCACATCTGATAAAGAAGTATGCCATATACCTAATCTACCTGTGTTGTCACTTTCAGGGAACAATGGACTTGGATCCCAAGATCCCTCTGTATGTCAATGCTGTTAATGGTTGTTCCATTAACTGTCTACATTCCCCATACATTTTAACCCCCAGAGTACTGTGCACACTCACACCTGTTCAGATTAAACTCGATCTGGCATTCCTCCACCCATTCTCTCTCATCATCAACCCACAGTCTGCCACATCTTTAAAAGCAAAGGTTGGTGTTCAAGAGTTGTGGCTGCTGCTTCTGTAAAATGTGCAGGTTGGGGTTTAGATGTCATAAAATGGAGTAGAGCAAACTTCATTATCATGAAGAAAGGTTGATGATAAAGAACAGTTTCAGCCTGAAACATTGACTGTTCACCTCCTTCATGCGGCCTGACCTGCTGATTTCCTCCCACATTTTTTGTGTGTTGTAATAATCTTTTCGAGCAAGTTTTCACTTATTTTTTGAGAGTCCTGATTTGACAACAGTACCAAACCTAACAGATACTTTGAACGCTGAAAATTCCCAAAGCACAATTTCTGAGTCACAGTCTGTTAACTTTTCAGGACAGTGCAAATTGGTGTTTGTCAGTCTTCAATTAAAAAGAAAGCTTGCAATTATAGAATAGCTTTCATGACCTGTGGGAGTCCTAATGAGATTTACATTTAGTAATTCCTTAATTCATTGTTGGTGCCATGACAACCAGTTTGCACACAGCTTTCTGGGTTAAGTCATTTGCCAGTAGCTGACCTCAGAGACCCTTGAATAGATGGAAAGAGAGAAACAAAACGAGATTGCTTTTATTAATCGAACAGAGATAAATCACTACCTTTATATGGGTAGTAACCTGGGAGTTAACTAATGACAACTGGACAAGTCTTACTTTCGGAGTGTGATTCAGTCATGGAATGGAGTTACTCATTTGTAGAATGCAATCATGCAGCCTGAAGGAGATTATTCAGATTATCATTTCATTTGCTCTACTCTCTACTTATTTTCCCTGGAGGTTTTCAGTTGCTTTCACTTCACATACTTATCCAATTGCCTTTAGGAAGTTGCTACTGAATTTACTGAATTCCCTTTCAGGCAATGTAACGCAAATCGCAACAACTGGAAGAAACGCTTACGTTAACTGTGTTTCCACCGTCTATTATATTAAATCCACTTCCTCTGCATAACATCATTGAGAAAACCTCTCAATTTTTAAAGCCATGAGCAAATAAATACTTTAAATTTTAAATTTTCCTAAAACTTCTGGTTAATTTCTAACAGAGATAATCACTAATGTTGTCTGGTAATGACTTATAAATGTCAAGTAATGAATATCTTCAACAAGAACAAATCTCCCGGGACCAATGATGATTTGCTTCCATTAAAGAGAAGAGTGAAAATTAACCATGTGCATACAGTACACAGAGTGGCTGCATATCTGTATATAGCAAGACTTGACAAGTCCTCCTCAATGGATCCCACCCTCTCCATCCACGGTCTCTTCTCTTGCTCTTCTTTTACACCACTTCAAATTCCCAAACTTCCTCTCCCATCATTCACCTTCCTCCCTCACTCCCCCACCCCCTCTCTCCTACTCTCCATTAAAATCTTCCCTCTGATGATTTTTAGAAATTAAAGCTGTATTTCTTGGTCACGTATGTACAGACAAGGATCATTGAGATTCTGTTTATGATTAGAGGTTTCTTTTTCTTCAGATACATTCTGCACACGGCATTTTGTGGAGGTTTTGAATTTTTGACAGAGGTTGAAAGATTGAAAGGGGAAAGGTAAACACAAAATCCATGCTGCTGAGAGAAAAAGTTGTGTTTGACCAATTAATAATTGTCATAGCATTTTGAAAATACTGGCAGAAATAGAACAAAATCGCCTAGCATCAGAGTCACCCTGACTGGTTAAAATAAAGTAGGGTAAACTCTGCAGAAGATTAAGATGTAAATATTGAGTAAACATATCTCATATCTCATAAGTTATAAGCTATGTAGAAGGAGGCCATTTGGCTAATCAAGTCTATGTTGGCAATCTCATTCCTCCACTAATTTTTCTCTGTGACTTATTCTTTTCAATGGGAGAATAGGTTACAGGAAAAAATTCTGTAGGTGAGCTCACTGTTTGACTTATCACTGGTAATAGTCAACAGTAGATGGTCTGTAACAATCTTCATCTCAAGGGAGTGAGTCTCCCTTTGATTTACTCTTCTCAGAAGTAGATGTCTTTCTGTAAGTCAGCTGCAATTACATTTTTGGGAGTGTCAGGTGGAGAAACAGAACCACTTCAGAGAGCTGCTTATACACAGCTTTTGTAGATACCAAAAACTTGAAAACAAACACATGCACTGCTAGACTTGAGGACAGCTTCTATCCGCTGCTATAAAACTCTTAACAGACCTTTTGTACATTGAAGACAGACTCAGCCTTCCAACCTCCCTTGTCATGGCCCTTGCGCCTATTGTCTACCTCATTGCATTGCCTCCATCAAAGAAATTGTATTCTTCATTTTGTTACTGCTTTTCCCTTGTACTACCACAAAGTTCCTGTATTATTGAAATGACTTGTATGGATTATTTACAACAAAGTTTACACTGTATCTCAATACACTGTACATGTGACCATAATAAACCATTACTAGTACTAAAACAAATGTCAATTTAATAAAATACCAATATATTAAGGTACAAATTTAAAGCTTTAAGAATAAACAAGGCACTAGAGAAGTGGGAATCTGGAGTAAAAATCAGATGAAGGGTCTATACACGAAACAGTGACTTCATTTCTCTCCATAAACACTGCCCAAGTTCCTTTGGCAAACTTTTATCATATAAAGCTATAACTACAGGAGTTTTTGTAGTATCTCTGTTCAAATTGCTAGCAAACAATTCCAAGTTATCAATCAATGTTTTCCTTATTTAAGAAGCAGGGAATAAGGACATGTGGTTTTATACACTTGATAACATTAGTGATTTGAGATTATTTTTGGCCTTTATCATTTCACGGTAGCATAGTGGTCAACACAATACTTTACAGTACCAGTGCCCTGGGTTCATTTCTCACCGTCTGTAAGGAGTTTGTGACTCTGTGGGTTTCCTCCGGATCCTTCAGTTTCCTCCCACAGTCCAAAAACATTCTGGTTGATAGCTTAATTGGTCATTGTCAATTGTCCTGTAATTAGGACAGGGCTAACTCGGGGGCTGCTGGGTGGCAGGGCTGGAAGGGCACACCCTGCGCTGTATCTCAATAAACAAACAAATAAATAAACAATTTTCTGGAGACCCAATAGCAGTGTAGCATAAATCCACAATAGATGTGCAATGGTGCAGATAGAACAGGAGTTGCTTCACAACACCAGCGACCTGGATTTAACCCTGACCACCAGAGACATCTGTGTGGACTTTGCATCTTCTCTCTGTGATCCTGGTGATACAGTTACCCCATGTCCCTAACATGTGTGGGTCGGTAGGTTAATTGGACGCTGGAAATTGCCCCTAATGTATAGTGAGTGGAAGAACCTGGGAGCAGTTGATGGCAAAGTGAAGAGAATAATATACAATTTATGCTTTCTGAATGTGGGTAATTGAATTTAGAAGAGGGTTGATAGAAAGGTCAGAGATCACTGAACTTACACAAAGATATTGCTGGCTTAACTGACTAAAATCAAGCTCTTCTAGTTTCTAATAAACCTTCAGGTTCAAAGTGAATGGGGATATTTGATAAAAATTTAACCAGGAAACAGCATAAATTATACTCTTGGATTCACTACTGGACTCAAATAAAAGAATCCTCCTTCCCTTTTGTAACTCTCCCTCCACCCCATGGAATGTCCAACAACAGCATTGTTACCATGTCCAGTACTGTACAACAGAGGACCTTCAAAACCCTCCCAGGGACTCAATATAATTGTCCAAGTTGGAAAGAAGATCTGCAGAGAACTTTTGTCAATGCTACTTTTCATTCTTTAGTTCTCTCCATGTGTACAATTTCCCAGTGACTCATCCACCAACTGAGGCTTCAACCAATGGCAGTGCCCAATGAATGGTGCTTCAATTCTTTGCACCTTGTCAGATAGTTTAGAGACTCTATGTCCTAATATGAGTGCTGGCTAGTCCTACAATACTATATTTTATGCTGGAAGAATGTACTTTTAAAGCAAATGGGAATTCATCAGCATGCAGATGTTACATGATCACTGAAAGGTATAAGACAGAAAAGCCTGTTCACTCTCTAAGGTTCACACAAGCAAGGAATTTCTTTGCACCATGGAATATATGACAATAAACTAATCAGAATCTAAGACTGAATCTAATCTTACTGATGTCACTTGTGATATTGCAAGCTGACTTTTATCACAATTAGTTTATTGCAAAGTGTGCTGAACTCTTATATGGTATGAGGCTGCTAAATTTCATAAACAAAATGTTACCTTTTTTAGGCACATTGGGCATCAACCTGTGGGACTTACTCAATATCTGTCCCTTTCTGCTCAGAAGTGGACTAGAAAGAAAGATATCATGGACAAAATATGTATGCTTGCCTGACAAATCTGTTGGAATTCTTTGAAGAAATAACAAGCAAGATAGACAAAGGAGGATTGGTCAATGTAGTGCACTTGGATTTTCAGAAGGCCTTTGACAAGATGCCATACATAAGGCTGCTTAACAAGCTGTGAGCTCATGGTATTAAAGGAAAGATTCTAGCATGAATAAAGCAGTGGATGATTGGCAGGACGCAAGGAGTGGGAATAAAGGGAGCCTTTTCTGGTTGACTGCTGGTAACTAGTGGTGTTCCACAGGAATCTATGTTGGGACTGATTCTTTTTATGTTATATGTCAATAATTTGAATGATAGAATTGATAGCTTTGTTGCAAAGTTTGCAGATGATACGAAGACGGGTGGAGGGGCAGGTAGTTTTGAGGAAATAGAGAGGGTACAGATGGATTTAGACAGATTGGGAGAATGGGAAAAGAACTGGTAGATGGAATATAGTGTTGGGAAGTGTATGGTCAAGAACTTTGGTAGAAGAAATGAAAGTGTTGACTATTTTCTAAGTGAAGAAAAAAGTACAAAAATCGGAGGTGCAAAGGGATTTGGGAGTCCTTGTGCAGGATTCCCTAAAGGTTAATTTGCAGGTTGAGTCTGTGATGAGGAATGCAAATATGATATCAGCATTTATTTCAGGAGGACTAGAATGTAAAAGCAAGGATATGATATTGAGACTTTATAAAGCACTGGTGAAGCCTCACTTGGAGTATTGTGAGCAGGTTTGGGCCCCTTATCTTAGAAAGGATGTGGTGAAACTGGTGAGGGTTCAAAGGAGGTTCACGAAAATGATTCTAGAATTAAGTAGCTTGTCATATGAAGAACATTTGATGGGTTTGGGCCTGTATTCACTGGAATTTAGAAGAAAGAGGGGTGACGTAATTGAAACCTATTAAATGGTGAAAGGCCTTAATAGAGTGGATGTGGAAAGCATGTTCCCTCTGGTGTGAGTGTCTGAGACTAGAAGACACAGCCTCAAAAGAGAGTGGCGTCCTTCTAGAACGGAGTGGAGGAAGAATTTCTTCAGCCAGGGAGGGTGAATCTGTGGAATTCATTACCACAGGCAGCTGTGGAAGCCAGGTTTTTATGTATATTTAAGTCAGAGGTTGATGGATTCTTGATTGGTCAGGGCATGAAGAGATATGGGGAGAAGGAAGGAGATTGGGGAGGGAAAATAGATCAGCTATGATGAAATGGTGGAGCATACTCAATTGTCCAGATGTCCTAATTCTGCTCCTATATCATATGGTCTTATGATCTCTATTTGTCAACTATAGAGTTGCATTCTATGACAGCCATTGAGCATTAGGGGAATCAAATTGAAAAGCAGTGAAGTTACAGTAAACCTGTGAAAATGGGGAAAATCTATCAGAAAATATGGAGACATTTTCCTCTAAAAAGTAAGAAGGTTGAGGAAATCACAAGAAATCATAGAGTTGTAAAGGATTGGCATAGATTAGACTATTATATCTGTGGGTGTGACTGAAAGTAGTTTATCCAAGTATATCCATCAGGAAATTCAGGAGAAACCATAGCAGAGAGGCGTTGGAATGTTGAAGTTGTCATCACATGTGGTTGCTGAACTGGATATGATAAATGCATTTAAAAATTAGTGAGATAGACATGGGAAATAGGAAAGAAAAAGGCATAATGTTGTTAGAGTTAAGAGAAATAAGGAGGGTAAAGGATGAAGTTTGAAAGACCAAATGGGCTGATTGTCTTGACTCCACTGGAAATTCATTTTGCTTTGAAATTGAATGTTACCCATTGTCTATCCACTAAACTGGGGCATTAATGTAGGCTGGTGAAACTGGCCACAAGGACACCAACGACAGTTGCACAAGAGTTAAAAGAGGACCTGTGTGGTTCTTGACTGGGTCAGGTTCAATAGGACACAGCTTCCAGCAACTTGCTCTGCACTGATATGCAAAAGGTCACGTCAGGTTGTGCATGCCCTGACACCCAGCGTCACTAGATACTAAGGTTCTATATCTGTTGCAAAGGATCATTCTGGCCATACTACCACAGAACTCTCCTTTTGTTTGGTCTGTGCTGTCTGGTGTCCTTCCTGGAACAAATTGTGCATAAGAATATCTTTCTGCACAGAATGCAAAATGCACCCCCCCCCCCAAGCCTGGCAGGAGAAAGAGCTAAGCAGGTGAATTACACAGCAGAACTTTGAAACAAATAATAAAATCTTGCTTGCCTGAAGGTGGAAAAGGCCGTCCCTGTCAGATCCTTCAGGCATACCTGGGGTGTCAGCATTTGAGACGGTCGTGGTTGAGATGGTCATCCTTTTCCTTCCAGAATGTACTTCGGTTAAGAAGGTCTGAAAAGTGATGCCGTGGACTTTGTTAAGGTTCATCTTGAGCAGTCACATAAAACAGGGCCCTATGCTGTATGGGCTGTTCCCAGGGACGCACACAGAGGCAAGTTGTTGGTGGAAGACAAACAGCTTGGTGGAGGTTGCCTTCTGGTCTGCCTGCAGTTCACAGCTCTTCCTGTGCAGGGAGCTATCTGTGACAAAATGCTGCAGACGGCTGCATCCCAAGGTCGAGGACTGACTGCAGAGCAACACACTGTAGTGCAGTGCAGCTAATGCAGAGACTCTGTGAGGACAGGCCTTGTCATTGCTGCATCGTGAGGGACTTGGAGCCCTTATAAATAAAACCTTTGACTGTTTGCTTTTTGAAATTATGTAAAGGAAATATTGCTGGTATAATGTGGTTGGCAACATGCTGTGACATATTATGTTACCTTGTAGAAATTTTTATGAATGAAGCATATTTTTGGTAGTAAAAATAAATCATTCCTTAAAGGCACCCTTTCAGGGTGGCCAGACTATGACTGCTAAGGAGAAGAGAAACAAAAGATTCTACAGATGCTGGAAATCTTGAGCAACACACACGCACAAATTCTGGAGGGACTCAGCAATGATGGAGTTGAATAAACATTTGACATTTCAGGCCTGATGAAGGGTCTCGGCTTGAAACATCGACTGTGCAATTCATTCCACATTTTCTCCAAAAGTCATGGGAAACCAGCCTGAAGGCACATCCTGAGCACCAAGGTATCAGGAGACCACTCCCAGACGCTGGAAGGCGAACACAGCAGGAGATGGCTTCAGATGTTTCCTTGGGTCTGAGTGAATTTCCAGTCTTACAGATTGCGCTACCTTCACTGGATACAAGTCAGTGGGAAGCCATTCCAGCAGCTGATCAATGAATATGGTCTTTCAAAGGAGGGGGTGTGTGTGTGTTCCTTGGGTCACTAACAGTGAAAGTTGCTGGTGTTAATCTTTGGAGTGTAGAGAGCATCATTTTGTCAGGGTTGGTGACAATGACAATGGTTTTGAAGGCTCCTTATGAAAGATATCAGCCTATCAGTGTATGTTTTTTTTCCTGTGGAGTTAGAGCTCCAGATTAACAAAAAATGAGGCTGATAGGGTTCTACCGGAATGCACCCCACTGCAAATGCCTGCTCCCTTCCTTCTGTTCCTCTTGCTCCTGCAGTTTCACATCCTTCATCTCATGACCCCCAACCTCTTTTCCTCTGGCAAGTCACTGTCTTTGGATTGCGGAGTGTTGTGTATTTAATATTTCAGAAATACTTAAGTAATATTGTAAATAAATTGTTTGATTAGACACCCTTATCTGTTTAATACTTCATTACGGGTTATATGTAAAAGCACGTGAATGGCATATGCAGTTACACCATCACGTCATATGTGCACAACTTGCTTAAAGTGAAAATGAAGTACGCATGTTTATCTCCTGGCTCCTTGCTTTTTCTGGCAGTTAGTTTTTATGTTTTGGAGTTACAAAACATAACCGTGGTGACAGGGTATTTTTTAATGAATAAACCTGTTGAAGTGCAGTGAGACGTTTGAGTGAAATAAAAACACTGAGAAATGGTTGCATTAAAAATAAGTGCAGCACATTTTATTTCTTCTGAGAAGCATGCGTTCTTCAGAAGGGAAAACATGATTAAGTTTTAAAAAGGCAGAAATTGGAAGAATTCACAAGTTCTTAAACAGTGAGTATGGGTGATAATAATCATTAAAAAAAGATCAGAAATGACTGGCTACATTGGAAAGATTGGCATGTTTGATTACACAATGGATAACTGGGTTTTGTATAGTGAAAGGATTGTGCAGCAATTTAAAGCGAATGAAACAAGTACCAATTTTGCTGTCCATTAGTTTGGCATGTGCTTTGAAGTTTGAGTGCTCCAAACAAACCAGCTGAAGTGAGCTGATATTGTGAAAGTAATGCAGAAATATTTAGAACTAAAACCATTGCTGGTTGCAGAATGCTTTAGATTTCATAAGCAGAATCAAAAGGAAGGGGAGTCCATTTTAGAGTATGTGGCTAAATTGAATAGATTGCCTGAGCATTGTCAGTACAATGATGGGCTTAAGTATACACTGAGGGATTGTTTAGTTTGTGGTATTTTGCAAGGAAACATTCCAAAATATCTCCAAACTGAAGCACAACTTACATTTAAAAGGACAGTTGAAATTGCTGTATCAATGGAAACCAATTAGAGACACAAATGAGTTGCAGTCGGGAATGAAAGTGAACGTGAACAAAATTGCAACATCTAAACAGAAATTGGCCTGGCTGAACAAATAGTGTTACTGTTGTGGCAGGGGCTCATATAAATGCAGGTTTAACGGTGAAACTTGCCAAAACTGCAATGAATTAGGTCATATACAAAGAGCATGTCATGTAGCCAAAAATAAATGGGCTGCAAATGAAAGAGGTCAAGCTACAGTTTCAAAAACAGCACTAATCTGCATGCTATTGATAAAAAAATCTGATAATGTTGAGTGTGACACAGATGTGGCTAGCCTTGAGATTTATAATGTGAAAACTAACAACGTACGAGCAATATGGCTTACATCAGATGTGAGCAGCAAATTAATTAAAATGGATTTGAACACTGTTTTGGCTGTTTCAGTCATTCCAGAAATATATTAAACTGAAGCCTGCAGATATCCAACTGAGACATTTCACTGGAGAAAAGGTAACTCCTGTGGGAATGACACCCATAGCAGTGAAATACAACAACCAACAAGTCACATTGTGATAAAACAGGAGGGCTAGCATGTGGCGTTGTAAGTGGCTAAGACAACTGCAATTTGAATGGAGATCCATTCACAATTTGCGTGCCACATCCCCTGCAATAGAGTCAACTGAAAGTGAATTAAGAAAGGTACTGGATGAGGCCAAAACGATCTCAATGCAGAGGGCAAACGGGTGTTGTTGCCAACCTCTGTGCCTCTGGTTGGAAAGCATATTGGACTAAGGAAAGACCATGCTGCTCAGAGGAATTGTGAAAGTGACAAAAGCAGTGATCTGACAACAACAGTTTTTGTAGGTAACATATCTAAGCAAGCCTTTGATATGGTTGGGTTAAGTTCTTCTCTGATCTTGGCAATCATCATCTCCTTCTATAGTGATGAAACATTTACAAATGGATTGCCAAGATTGGAGATGAACTCGACCCAAATATCAACCTCCTGAGCTACACATTTTCTGAGTTATTTCTAAGCCTCTGATATGTTAATTAGACAGTTACTTAAAAAATGTCACTTGGTTTTAAGCTGGAAGAGAATTCAAGGAGCTTCAGGAAAGTTGCAAGTGTTCAGATTTTGCAAGTATAAAGAACCAGAATCTACTTTGTGTGCATTAAGGTTATTGCATGAACTTCGTGGGAGACAAAAAAGCTGCTTGTAAAAGTAGATACAAAGTCCAAAGCCCAGCTGGATGAGTGGAAGGACAAAAATAAAGAAATCAATGGAGATTCGAAAACAGAGGATTCATCAAATGATGTTGAGGTTGAGGAAACCAAGCGGTTGAGAGCAGATTGTAAAGGGAGCAATGGAAGGATTAATAAGAGAGTACTCCAGTGAGCTAAACGGACCTTCCCAAGATCAATATGCACAAAATAGAAGAAAAAGGGAGGAGAAGAAAGGTGCCCAGATCTGTCAGAACCACTTCCTGCAGTCTCAGAATCAACTCCTTCAACCTGGAGGAGGCCCCGGAACCTGAGACTGCTTTCACAGCCACAAGTCACACCTGTCCCCCGGAGTGATCTCTGCTAGCAGGAAGGATGTTATTCCACAAGAGTAATGAATCTTCCACAGCGATTAAATCTTGAGGGACAATTAAAATCTACTACGCTGTTGATGTCTGTATTATTTAGTTTTTTTTTTGCATGTGAGTTGAGATGCATTCTTTATTAAGTTGGAATTTATAATGTAGCAGGGAGGTGTTGTGTAATATTGTAAATATGTTGTTTGTTCATTCTTGTTTATTTAAATACTTCATTCTGTGCTATATGTAAAAGGACACCACGTTATATGTGCATGCCTTGCCCAAAGTACAAGTGAAGTACACATGTTTATTTCCCAGCTGCTTTTTTGTCTTGCAATATTTTAATGTTCTGAAGTTACAAAACCTAACAGTGGAGCAGTATACTCGATGAAGTCTCTGTATCTGCTGAGTGAGTTGTAAGGTAATTCCCTGACTGACACAAGTATATGACTTTTTTTTCAGAGGACCAGTGAGTTCTCCACTACGTTTCTGGCGCCTGGCAGCAGGTTGGGGTCAGAAGCTGGCGAAGCAGAAGTAGAGGGTATTTTTGTGTATCTGGGGGATTCGTCCTTCCGGGAAGTGTTAGCTGCAAAAGCATGTAACAGTTCTGACTGTTTGAGGATGAAGGTGTCAAGTGCCCTTCCAGGACACATAGCAGTGACTAGTTGTGTTGTCTGAACGTCAGGGGGCATAGAGGCACAGCAAGCAGAACCACTGCCTCACCATGCCAATGACCTGGGTTCAATCCTGTATAAAGTTTGCCTATTTGGCCTGTGAGCACATGGGTGACCTTGAGTGTTCCAGTTTCCTCCCATGTTCCAAAGAAATGCAGGTTTGTGGATTAATTACCCACTGACAATTGGCCATGTTGTGTATATGGTGGCAGTAGATTAGACTCCGAGCAGAATACATGGAATTAGTGTAGATTTAGTGTATGTGTATATTTAGTGTAAGTAGGTAGTTGATGAGTAGTGCAAACTTAGTTGGCCTGAAAATCTTGTTTTAGTACTGCATCACTCTATGATTCTATTGAAGGAATTCTGTTCGAATTATTCCTGTTGAGGGAAATTTCTAAGCCATTGATGGGAACCCTTCTGTGCACAAGAGAGCAGTCACTGTCTGCACCTGTGGCAATTCAGCAAAGTTAGTCAATCCCAGTGCTCTGAGATCACCAGTTCCTTATGGAAATCAAGCAGATGAAACCATTACTCTGTGATTACAGTGTGTGAATGATGTCTCCAATAATGCAAGGAGCAGCAAATTGGGTGGTATGGCCAATGAGGAGAATCCTATGGAGAGGGAGATGAGTCAACATGACTTTCACCTCTGGGCCCAGAAGCATGAATCAAGGTATTTCTGCTGCAATTCATGTATCTCACTGATGACAGCATTGGAAAACTTGAAGCTGCTTATCAAAAGTGGTCCACAGGGCTATGATCTCCCCAGTTCATTTCCTTCTTATCTTAAAATTCTCAATCTATCTTGACAGCCTGTTATTTCAATAAATGAAATACCCTTCATGGGAGAGTTGCCGGTGGGGGTCTGTTGAATGAATGTGGTAGCACCTACATATAGGCAGCAGCACACTCTGTGGACTCTGGAAGGCTAGGACTGGTCTCGAGGTAGTCCTTAAGTTGCCCAGTCAAGTGTTTGCTGGGTGTCTCTTTATGTAATGCTGAAAGAAGTATACATTAAAACTCCGACAACTGACCATCAGAATCAGAATCGGGATTGGCTTTACTGCCGCTGACGTGTCATGAAATTTGTTGTTTTCTGATAGCAGTACAGTGCAGGCACAACAAATCTCTATCGGCTAATAAATAAATAAATAGATACATAAATAAACAAAGAAATGAATAAATAACTAGTGTGACGGAGAAATAGTGAGGTAGTTTTCATGGGTTCACAGACTGCTTAGGGATCTGATGGTGGAGAGGAAAAGTTGGGCGAATCATCAAAAACAATGAGGTGTTGGGACTGAAGCCGAACAAACTGTTCGATGACGTAAGTGGTGAAATCTTTAACTTATCCCATTTATTCCTTTCAGCTGGAAATGAGTGGAACCTGACAGTAACACAATCCCCATCTCGCCTCAATGCAGTGGAAGGAGACACGGTTACCCTCATGTGTCACATTGTGAGCAGCAGCTTAGACATGAGAATAGAATGGTATAAAATATGGCAGAAGGCAAAGACATCACTGCTCACCTCCAAATGGAGTAAGACTATGTATTACTTTTTAACTGAAAGAATGAAGCATACTTTCAATGAAACATGCAGTTTACTGACTATCTTTAATGTGACACTAAACGATACTGGACAATATATCTGTCAAGCAAGCATCGAGATTCCACCACCTGTGTTTACAATATCTGGCAATGGGTCTTATCTGCACGTACAAGGTATGTATTCATGAATAAATAAAATTATTTCAGCTGAATACCATTCAACCAATTTGACTGTATGCGAACTTACTGACTAACTGGTGCTTGAAAACCTCTATTAGATGCAGTACTCTATGTTCAAGACACAGATACCTTGTACTTCAATGCAACCCCCACCCGGGAGAGAATCAGAATCAAGTTTAATATCACTGGCATATGTTGTGAAATTTGTTGTTTCATAGCAGCAGTACATTGCAATATATTATTTAAAAAACTATAAATTCAAATAAGAAATATTTTGTAAAAATTAAATTAAATAGGTAAGAGGAGAGCAAAAATAAATAATGGGGTAGTGTACATGGGTTCATTGTCCATTCAGAAATATAATGGTGGAGGGGAAGAAGCCGTTCCTGAAACATTGAATGTGTGTCTTCAGGCTCCTGTACCTCCTCCTTGATGATATGAATGAGAAGAAACTTGTCCCAGGAGTCCTTTATGTTGGATACTACCTTACTAAGGCATCACTTTTTGAAGGTGTCCATGATGCTGGGGAGGATAGTGGCCAAGATGGAGCTGGTTAAGTTTACAGCTTTCTCCAACTTTTTCTGATCCTGTGCAGTGGCCCATCTATACCAGACATTGATGCAACCGTTTAGAATGCTCTCCCTGATGTACCAAGTCTCCTCAAAGTCTTAACGATATATAGCCACTGTGTGCTTTTTTTGTAATTGCATCAATATGTTGGGCCCAGGACTGATCTTCAGAGATGTTGATACTCAGGAACCTGAAACTGCTCACCCTTTCTACTTTTATCTCTCAATGAGGTCTGGTGTAAGTACCCTTGATTTCCCCTTCCTGAAGTCCACTATCAATTCTTTGGTCTTACTGATACTGAGTACAAGGTTGTTGCTGTGACATCACTCAACCAACTGATCTGTCTCACTGACCTGTGGCCCTTTGTCACCATCTCAAGTTCTGCCAACAATATTTGTGTTATTGGCAAATGCCCAGATGGAACTGCCTAACCACACAGTCATAGGTTTAGAGTAAGTAGAACAGCAGGCTAAGCGTGCATTCTTGAGGTGCGCCAGTGTTGATTGTCAGCAAGGAGGAGATGTTATTTCTGATCCAGTTGCAGAGGGAGCTACAGAGACCCAGGTTTTGTTGATTAGAACTGAAGGTAGGATTGTGTTGAATGCTGAGCTGTAATCAATAAACAGCAGCCTGACTTGGGTATTGCTTTTGTCCAGGTGATCCAAGGCCAATGGAATTGCATCCATTGTAGACCTATTGTGGTGGTAGGCAAGCTACACCAGGTGCAGGTCCTTGCTTAGGCAGAAGTTGATTCTGCCAAGACTAACCTCTGAAAGCACTCATCACAGTAGATGTGATCGTTGATCACTTGGTGATCATTGTGGAAGCAGATCACCCTGCTCTTCTTGGGCACTGGTATGATTGTCACACTTTTGAAGCTAGGTGGGAACCTCAGACTGCAGCAGTGAGAGATTGAAGATGTCCTTGAATACGCCTGCCGGTTGGTTGGCACAGGTTTTCAGTGCCCTACCGGGTACATCATCAGGGCCTGATGCTTTGCAAGGGTTCACCTTTCTAGAAAGATGTTCCGACGTTGGCATCCGAGACAGAGGCCACAGGGTCAACAAATAGTGCAAGGATATGCACAGCTTTATTCTCCCTTCCAAAGTGTGCATAAAGGGCGATGAGCTTATCTGGGAGTGAAACATCACAACCATTCATGATGTCAGGTTTCGCCTTGTGGGAAGTAATGACTTCCAAACCCGATCAGAGTAGTTTTTTAGCCCTTAAAATAGCCTTCTGTAGGTCACACCTTGTCTAGTCCTCGATCACCAGTCTTGAATGCCACAGATTAGCCCTCAGCAGACTACGAATTTCCTGGTTCATCCATGGGTTTTGGTTTGGGTATGTCCGGTATGTTCCTGAAAGCGCACACCCATCCACATAGGTCTCAATGAATTTGGTGACAACTGTGGCATATTCATTCAGATTTGATGATGTATCCCTGAATATTGTCCATTTTCCCAGATCAAAGCTCCCATGACCATAATTCCTTGGTCCTCACCACTGGTGCTACGGGTTTTAGTCTCTGCCTATATGCTGGGAGTAGAAGTACAGCCAGGTGATCGGACATTCCAAAATGTGGGTGTGGGATTCCACATTAAGCATTCTTAATGCTGGTATAACAGTGATCAAGTGTGTTGGCTCCTCTGGCTCCACAGGTGATACATTGTGGTAGTTGTTTAGCGGCTTCCCAAGTTGGCCTGGTTGAAGTCCCCTGCAATGATAAGGAAGGCATCTGGGTGTCCTCCTGTTTTGTGACAGACTCAAGAATTAGGATCATCACTCAACCCCTCCTCCAGATCAGATGTTAACCTTAATTCTGCATTCCTGCCAGCACTTGGCAAGCTTTCACTCCTTGCTTATGAAATATCTTCTTACTTCCATCTTAAAAATATCCAAAGACCCAACTTCTACTGTCCCTTGAAGAAGAGAGTTCTAAAAACATGTGGTCCTCAGAGGGGCAAAATATTGCCTCTTTTCTGTCTTGAATATGATCTCTTATTTTTTAATTAGTAATCTCTAGTTCTAGATTCTCGCTAACAGGGAACATCCTCACCCACATTTGCATAAGCAGGATCACCTTGGATCTTTCAATCAAGTTCCCCCTCACACTCCTAAACATGAGTGAACACACGCTTAGCCTGTCAACCCGTTCATTTCAAGTGTGTTTAGTAAGCCATTAAACTGTTCCTGACATTTACATCCTTCTTCTAATAAGGAGGCTAATAATGAACATTGTACTCCAGATGAGGTCTCGCTAATGCCCTACATAACCTCCTTACTTCTGCGCTCAATTCCCCCTTGCAAAAAAGAACAACCATCAGTTAGCTTTTCTGATTGCTTGCCACACCACACTTGCATACCAGATTTATGTGAATCCTGCGCTCATACACAGAGACCCTTCCACATTTTAAAGGTCTGCAGCTCTCACTGTTCAGATATTTTAATATCGTATTTTTTCCTGTTAAATTCAATTTCACATTTTCTCATATTAAATTCCAATGGCCAGATCTTGACCTATTTATATA
The DNA here is from genome assembly GCF_963921235.1 of Mobula hypostoma. Taxonomy (NCBI): domain Eukaryota; kingdom Metazoa; phylum Chordata; class Chondrichthyes; order Myliobatiformes; family Myliobatidae; genus Mobula; species Mobula hypostoma. The sequence continues at coordinate 14,266,094 of NC_086120.1, read as the reverse complement.
TATTTGTATACTCTTCATAACATTTTTAAATTTTACTTTCCTTCTTTGTTTTGTGTCAAATTAAGACATGGTCATAGTCATAGTCATACTTTATTGATCCCGGGGGAAATTGGTTTTCGTTACAGTTGCACCATAAATAATTAAATAGTAATAAAACCATAATAGTTAAATAGTAATATGTAAATTATGCCAGGAAATAAGTCCAGGACCAGCCTATTGGCTCAGGGTGTCTGACCCTCCAAGGGAGGAGTTGTAAAGTTTGATGGCCACAGGCAGGAATGACTTCCTATGACGCTCTGTGTTGCATCTCGGTGGAATGAGTCTCTGGCTGAATGTACTCCTGTGCCCACCCAGTACATTATGTAGTGGATGGGAGACATTGTCCAAGATGGCATGCAACTTGGACAGCATCCTCTTTTCAGACACCACCGTCAGAGAGTCCAGTTCCATCCCCACCACATCACTGGCCTTACGAATGAGCTTGTTGATTCTGTTGGTGTCTGCTACCCTCAGCCTGCTGCCCCAGCACACAACAGCAAACATGATCGCACTGGCCACCACAGACTCGTAGAACATCCTCAGCATCGTCCGGCAGATGTTAAAGGACCTCAGTCTCCTCAGGAAATAGAGACGGCTCTGACCCTTCTTGTAGACAGCCTCAGTGTTCTTTGACCAGTCCAGTTTATTGTCAATTCATATCCCCAGGTATTTGTAATCCTCCACCATGTCCACACTGACCCCCTGGATGGAATCAGGGGTCACCGGTATCTTAGCTCTCCTCAGGTCTACCACCAGCTCCTTAGTCTTTTTCACATTAAGCTGCAGATAATTCTGCTCACACCATGTGACAAAGTTTCCTACCGTAGCCCTGTACTCAGCCTCATCTCCCTTGCTGATGCATCCAACTATGGCAGCATAGTTGTTAGCTAAATGCTATTGCAGCTTGAGTCATCGGAGTTGGGAGTTCAATCCCCGTGTCCTCTGTGAGGAGTTTCTACCTTCTCTCCGTGGAAGGCATGAGTTTTCCCCGGCTGCTCTGGTTTCCTCCCACAGTCCAAAATTATACCAGTTAGTAGGTTAATTGGTCATTGTAAATTGTCCTGTGATTAGTTAGGGTTAAATTGGGGGTTGCTGGGTGGTGCAGCTCAAAGGGCTGGAAGGGCTTATTCTGTACTGTATCTCTAAATAAATAAATTTACCTCACCATATATCTAATTTGTAAAACTGAAGGGGGAAAGTATTTAGAAAATTCCTCTCTGATCCTGTTGGGGATTGAAATTAATGCAGCGGATCTCTTTGATCCTTGCTTATGATATTATAGACAACATACACTTTCACTTGAAAGAAGATGTCAGTGCTGATAATAGAAACTAAGAACAGTTTCATTATTCTCTCCTGAAAGAACTTTCTCTTTTTAATGTACCTTTCTACTGAAATTTGTTACATTAGAAAATAGTCTTTCTTGAATATTTTAAGTTTAATTAATATTCATATATTTACTAATACATTTTTATCATTCCAGATACCTCAGAGGATTCAAAATCAAATGGTATGTATCTTTCTGGGAAATTTATCCTGTATTTTGAACACTTCTAATTGTGTGAGAATTCATTCCATATTGTATAGAACCTGTACACTGATAAAACGGTTGTGATCGAGGTTAGATAGAACTAGTCAGACCTTACCTAATTTTTTGAAAACTGATTTAAGAGGACCACCTTCACAACTGGCACAGTAGTGACACAATAGTGTAGTGGGTTAGCACAATACTTTGCAGTAGAAGCGACCTGGGTTCAATTCCGGCTGCTGTCTTTAAGTAGATTGTACATTCTTGATTGAAGCACAGTGATGACATTGTTCTTTGCTCACCTTAGTCCACATTCTAGGAAGGAAGATAGATGCTGTTAAAAAAGAGGTATTAATTTAGTTCTAGGTTACTGCTTTGAAACCACAGTTTTTAGATTGTTTGAGAGTTTTTAGTTTGCGGCCCTATTGGCCAAGCATGTATTATTTTTCTTTGTTCTGAACGGTTCTTCCTAAAATTCAGTGAACTGTTCATTCTATGTCAGCGTCTCTCCCTCTGCACTGAACAAACAAAATTCCCCACCTGACAAACAAAATTCAGGCCAGTTTCAGTAAGACTTGACCACCAAAATGGACCCAGCAGAGAGTGAACAGCTGAAACTGGCCTGTATTTTGTTTGTCAGGTGGGGAAAAAGTAGGTTGACAGTAATGGCTCCTGTAGTGCGACAACTACTCTCAGTGAGGCAAGACCAGTCTGAGCTGGAAGAACAGGTCTCACCACTCACAATAACAGCTCAGCAACTCACAATGGATAGCCTGAATCAGGTGGCAGCCATTATTGCTCTCACTGCCGTTATTCAGCAGCTCTCTGCCTGGATAGCCCCACTTCCAGCACTGGCACCTCTCCAAACCTCCTTAATTGCAGTTTCATCAGCCTCAGCCACTAATGCCTCAATTCCCTTAGCTGCTTCCAGGCCCGAACCGAGCATTCCTCCACCAGCCTGATACTCTGGTGACTCTGATGGCTGCAGAAACTGTATTACCCAGTGTTAGCTGAATTACCAGGCCCAGCCAGTCTGGTTCAGTGATGATGCACACTTACTGCCTTACAAGGTGAATCTCTTAGACGCCACCTCCCACTCTTCCTGTTCAACGTCCTACAAGAACAGAAATGATAATGGTATCAGAAATGAACTAGCAAGTGTAGATTGGGACAGCGTGTTTTCTGGCAAAGGTGTATATGCTAAGTAGGAGGTCTTCAAAAGTCAAATTTTAAGAATAAAAACTTTGTATGTGTGTGTCAGAATAATGATAAGTGCAAGGAACCTTGGGTTTCAAGAGATATTGAGGCCCTGGTTAAGAAAAAAAATGTGCACAGTAGGTGGGAACAGACAAGGTGCTTATGGAGTACAAGAAATGCAAGAGAACAATTAAGAAAGAGATCAGGAGGGATAAAAGAAGGCATGAAGTTGTCCTAGCAGACAAGATGAAGGAGAATCCTAAAGGGATTCTATGTTAAGAGCAAAAGGATTGCAAGGGACGAAACTGGTCCTCTGGAAGATCAGAATGGTAATCCATGTGTGGAGCCAAAAGACACGGGAGAGATCACGAGTGAGTGTGTTGGGGACATCTATTATGTCTATTGCTCCCAGTGTGGCCTCCTTACATCGGTGTGATCCGAAGTAGATTGGGAGACCTCTTCGCCAAACACCTACGCTCCATCCACCAGAAAAAGCAGGATCTCCCAGTAGCCACCGACTTTAATGCGACTTCCCATTTCCATTCCGATATGTCTATCCATGGCCTCCTCCACTGATGTGATGAGGCTACGCTCAGGTTAATGCAAGGAATATCATGAACAAAGTGGATCAGCTTAGAGCGTGGATCAGTACTTGGAGCTATGATGTTGTGGCCATTACAGATACTTGAATGGCTCAGGGGCAGGAATGGTTACTTAGGCTTTAGATGCTTCAGAAAGGACAGGGAGGGAGGCAAAATAGGTGGGGGCCTGGCACTTCTGATCATAGCTAGTGCCATGGCTGTAGAAAAGGAGGAAGTCATGGAGGGATTGTCTACTGAGTCTCTGTTGGTGGAAGTTGGAAACAGGAAGGGGTCAATAACGCTACTGGGTGTTTCTTATAGACCACCCAATAGTAACAGGGACATCGATGAGCAGATAGAGAGACAGATTCTGGAATGGTGCAGTAATAACAGGGTTATTATGATGGGGGATTTTAATTTCCTCAATACTGATTGGCATCTCCCTAGAGCGAGGGGTTTAGATGGGATGAAGTTTGTTAGGTGTGTTCAGGAAGGTTTCCTGACACAATATGTAGATAAGCCTACAAGAGGAGAGGCTGTACTTGATCTGGTACTGGGAAATGAACCTGGTCAGGTGTCAGGTTTCTCAGTGGCAGAGCATTTTGCAGATAGTGATCACAATTCTATCTCCTTTACCATAGCATTGGAGAGGGATAGGAACAGACAAGTTAGGAAAGTGTTTAATTGGAGTAATAGGAAATATGAAGCTATCAGGCAGGAACTTGGAAGCATAAATTGGGAACAGATGTTCTCAGGGAAATATACAACAGAACTGTGGCAAATGTTCAGGGGATAGTTGCATGGCGTTCTGCACAGGTACGTTCCAATGAAACAAGGAAAGGATGGTAGGGTACAGGAGCCGTGGTGTACAAAGGCAGTTGAAAATCAAGTCAAGAAGAAAAGAAAAGCTTACGAAAGATTCAAAAAACTAGGCAATGATAGAGATCTAGAAAATTATAAGGCTAACAAGAAGGAGCTTATGAATGAAATTAGGAGAGCCAGAAAGGGCCATGAGAAGGCCTTGGCGAGCAGGATTAAAGAAAACCCCAAGGCTTTTTACAAGTATGTGAAGAGCAAGAGGATAAGACATGAGAGAATAGGACCAATCAAATGTGACAGTGGAAAAGTGTGTATGGAACCGGAGGAGGTAGCAGAGGTATTTAATGAATACCTTGCTTCAGTATTCACTATGGAAAAGGACCCTCGGCAATTATAGAGATGGCTTACAGTGGACTGAAAAGCCTGAGCATATAGACATTAAGAAAGAGGATGTGCTGGAATTCTGGAAAGCACCAAGTTGGATAAGTGACCGGGACCAGACGAGATATACCCCAGGTTACTGTGGGGAGTGAGGGAGGAGCTTGCTGAGCCTCTGGCGATGATCTTTGCATCATCAATGGGAATGGGAGAGGTTCTGGAGGACTGGAGGATTGCAGATGTTGTTCCCTTATTCAAGAAAGGGAGTAGAGATAGCCCAGGAAATTATAGACTAGTGAGTCTTACTTCAGTGGTTGGAAGTTGATGGAGAAGATCCTAAGAGGCAGGATTTATGAACATTTGGAGAGGCATAATATGATTAGGAATAGTCAGCATGGCTTTGTCAAAGGCAGGTCGTGCCTTATGAGCCTGATTGAATTTTTTGAGGATGTGACTAAATACAATTATGAAGGTAGAGCAGTAGATGTAGTGTATATGGATTTCAGCAAGGCATTTGATAAGGTACCTCATGCAAGGCATATTGAGAAAGTAAGGAGGCATGGGATCCAAGGGGACCTTGCTTTGAGAGATCCAGAATTGGCTTGCTCACAGAAGGCAAAGTGTGGTTGTAGATGGATCATATTCTGCATGGAGGTCGACGACCAGTGGTGTGCCTCAGGGATCTGTTCTGGGACCCCTTCCCTTTGTGATGTTTACAAATGACCTGGATGTGGAAGTGGAAGAATGGGTTAGTAAATCTGCTGATGACACAAAGGTTGGGAATGTTGTGGATAGTGTGGAGGGCTGTCAGAGGTTACAGCAGGACATCGATAGGATGCAAAAGTGGGCGGAGAAGTGGCAGATGGAGTTCAACCCAGATAAGTGTGAGGTCATTTATTTTGGTAGGTTAAGTATGATGACAGAATATAGTGTTAATGGTAAGACTCTTGGCAGTGTGAAGGTTCTGCAGGATCTTGAGGTCCGAGTATATAGGACACTCAAACCTGCTGCGCAGGAAGGCATATGGTGTATTGGCCTTCAACAACCATGGGATTGAGTCCAAGAGCTGAGAGGTAATGTTACAGCTATATAGGACCTTGGTCAGACCCCACAGAGTAGTTTGTTCAGTTCTGGTCACCTCACTACAGGAAGGATGTGGAAACTATAGAAAGGGTACAGAGGAAATTTACAAGGATGCTGCCTGGATTGGCGAGCATGCCTTATGGGAATAGGTTGAGTGAACTCGGCCTTTTCTCCTTGGAGCGACAGAGGATGAGAGGTGACCTGATAGAGGTGTATAAGATGATGAGAGGCATTGATCATGTGGATAGTCAGAGGCTTTTTCCCCGGGCTGAAATGACTAACATGAGAGGACACAGTTTTAAGGCGCTTGGAAGTGGGTACAAAGGAGCTATCAGGGGTAAGTATTTTATGCAGAGAGTGATGAGTGCCTGGAATGGGCTGCCAGCGATGGTGGTGAAGGCAGATACAATAGGGTCCTTGAAGAGACTCCTGGATAGGTATATGGAGCTTAGAAAAATAGAGGGCTATGGGTAACCCGTGGTAATTTATAAAGTAAGCACATGTTTGGCACAGCATTGTGGGCCGAAGACCCTGTATTGTGTTGTAGGTTTTTCCATGTTTCTATGTTTCTATGTTTCTAACACTTCATATTCCGTCTGGGTAGCCTCCAACCTGATGGCATGGACATCAATTTCTCGAACTTCTGGTAATGACCCCCCCCATCTCCTTTGCCATTCCCCATCCCCTTTTCCCTCCCTCACCTTATCTCATTACCTGGCCATCACCTCCCTCTGGTGCTCCTCCCCCTTTTTCTTCTTCTATGGCCTTCTGTTCTCTTCTGTTAGATAGTCCCTTCTCCAGCCTTGTATCTCTTTCACCAATCAATTTCCCAGCTCTTTACTTCATCCCTCCCCCTTCAGGTTTCACCTTTCACCTGGTGTTTCTCTCTCCCCTCCCCCACCTTTAAAATCTACTCCTCAGCCTTTTTTCTCCAGTGCTGCCGAAGGGTCTTTACTTGAAACGTCCATTGTACTCCTTTCCATAGAAGCCACCTGGCCTGCTGAGTTCCTCCAGCATTTTGTATGTGTTGCTTGTGTAACGCCCTGGGAAAAGTTTCACTGTTAACGTAATGGTCTTTCTGTAGAAGCAGTGTTTGGGTTATGGTTAGAGATAACGGGTGCTTTGGAACGTGAGCCGTCTAATGAGGGGAGTGTGTTTTTGTGTTGTATGCCTGACACTGGTGTGAGCTGGGTCGTTTGTTTGGTGGGAAAAGACGAGAGATGACGCCGGCGAGAACCGGTCGTAGGAGTTGACCCGGTGAGGGAATCATGATTTGATAAAGCAAAGTGCTGGGGTCTACTGAGGATCGGCGAATGTGACTTTTCAAAGAGTTGAGCTCCAACTTGCGCACATTTGATTGTTTAATTATAATGGGACCTTCTTGTTTTTTTCTTTTCTTTACTAACCCTTTAGTTAAGGTAAGATTCAGAAATATCATTCCTTTCATCCTATGCAGTGTACTATCTGTTATTTCTTGCATAGGGTTGTAATGGGGGAGCAGATTATACAGCATCCACACAAACCGGGGATTGGGAAGGAAGAGCTGTCTGTATCTCATGGGGTTGGCAGGACCAGAGTGTGTCTTCCCTAAACTTAGGCGGACAAGGAAACCCAGGGTTTCACTAAGACTTCAAGCATCTGCAGATTTTCACTAGTTCGAGATCTTAAGTTTCTTTTTGCATCTGTATTTACTCAGGAGGTGGATACAGAGTCTATAGAAGTGAGGCAAAGTGGCATCATCTTAATTGAACCTAATACAGATTACAGAGGAGGAGGGTTTTTGCTGTCCTGAGGCAAATCAGAGTGGATAAATCCTGAGGGCATAACAAGGTATTCTCTTGGACCCTACGGGAGGCAAGTGCAGAAATTGCTGGGGCTCTAGCAGAGATATTTAAATCATCCTTTGCGACAGGAGAGGTACCAAAGGATTGGAGGATAGCCAATGTTGTTCCACTGTTTAAGAAAGGCTCTAAACATAAACCAAGATATTATAGGCTGATGAGTCTGACATCAGTTGTGGGAAAGTTATTGGAAGGTATTCTAAGAGACCAGATATATAATTATTTGGATAGACATGGATTGCTTAAGGATATGGTGCATGACAGATCATATCTAACCAAATTTATAGAGTTTTTCGAAGAAGTTACTTGGAAAATTGATGAAAGTAAAGCAGTGGATGTTGTCTACATAGACTTTGGTAATGCATTTGACAAGGTCCCACATGGGAGGTTTTTCAAGAAGGTTCAGTCACTTTGCATTCAGGATGAGGTATTAAATTGGATTAGACATCGGCTTTGTGGGAGACGCCAGAGGGCGGTAGTAGATGGTTGCCTTTCTGTCTTGAAGCCTGTGACTAGTGGAATGCTGCAGGAATCAGTGCTGGGTCCATTGTTGTTTGTCAACTTTATCAACAATCTAGATGATAATGTGGTTAACTGGATCAGCCAATTTGCAGATGACACCAAGACTCGGGGTGTGGTAGACTGCGAGGAAGGCTATCACGGCTTGCAGAGGGATCTGGATCAGTTGACAAAATAGGCTGAAAAACGGCAGACGGAATTTAATGCAGACAAGTGTGGGGTGTTGCGCTTCAGTAGGGTAGGACTAACCAGGGTAGGTCTTACACAGTGAACTGTAGACACTGAGGAGTGTGATAGAACAAAGAGATCTGGGAATAGAGCTTTTGGCACATTGGCCTTCATAAATGAAAGTCTTGAGTATATGAGTTGGGAAGTTATGTTGAAGTTGTATAAGTTGTTGTATAAGAGACCTAATTTGGTGTATTGTGTGTAGTTTTGATCACCTACCTACACGAAAGAGTAGAGAGAAATTTACAAGACTGTCGCTGGATCTAAAGGACCTGAGTTAAAAGGAAAGATTGAATAGTTATGACTTGATTCCTCAGAACATAGAAGATTGAGAGGAGATTTGGTAGAGGTATACAAAATTATGAGTAGTATATATAGGGTAAATGCAAGCTGGCTTTTTCCACTGAGGTTAAGTGTGATGACAAACCAGAGGTTATGGGTAAGGGTGAAAGGTGAAAAGTTTAAGTGGAACATGAGGGGAAACTTTTTGACGCAGAGGGTCATGGGAGTGTGGAATGAGCTGCCTGCAGAAGTGGTGCATGCGAGCTCGATTTCAATGTTTAAGAGAAGTTTAGATAGGTATATGAAAGGTAGGAGTATGGAGGGCTATGGTCCTGGTGCAGGTTGATGGGAGTAGGCATCATCTAGATGGGCCGAAGAGCCTGTTTCTGTACTGTACTCTTCTAAGATTCTATGACTTTATAACGAAGTCCTCTTGCAGCCCAGCCATTCCAGCAATTTGTCATTGAGTACAAGAGAGTGTTTGACCTTCCAGTACAGGGTCAGGAGACTGCCTGCCACCTCCTGGACCTGCACCAAGTGAGAGGGTCAGTGAGAGACTATGCAGTAAAGGTCCAAACTCTTGCAATTAATACAGGGTGGAACAAGAGATTTCTCATCACTGCTTTCCAGTGTGGGCTGAGCACAGAGGTCCAGCATGAGATTGCAGTGCGTAATGAACAGGACAGCCTAGAAGACCTCATAAATCTGGCCATTCAAATAGACAACCTGGCAGCTGAATGGCAGAGATAGAGAGTGCCCTGAGCCTCCGACTCATCAGATCACCACTTGTCTTCTCTCTTTCTCTCATCACCCAGTACACATTCCTCAGAGGAGCCCATGCAGGTGGGAGGTCTGCACCTATCTCAGGAGGAGAGAGATTGGTGCAGAAGAACAGGGTGAAGCCTCTACTGTGGCTCTTTGGGGCACCCAGTAAATGAACAGAGCTGTCAGTAAGAAGGGGAATTCTGACAGGTCGATTCTCCCCGCAAGTACCTTCTACTAATTAGGTAACGCTCCCAGCTTCCCAGTTGTATTGGTCCCAAACCTTGAACTTCTGTCATTTATTGACTCCAAGGCAGCCAAGAACCCCATGGATGTCTCTCAGACTCAAAGATGGGGAGTTTCCGGTCAACAATTGAGAGAGAATATTGATATTCAGGTTCTGGATGGTTGGCCTATGGGCATGGCAAGATCTGCCTTCCCACAGTGCCCCTTCCAACTTGTGCTAGAGGGCAACTACAGGGAACAGCTTTCCTTCTACTTTGTTGATTTGCCTAAACTAACTCTGGCGCTTGGCCTTCCCTGGCTATCTCGACACAACCCACTGTTCAATTGGTCTCTAAGTGGGGACTGGCATGCCTGTCTACCTAATCTGGTACAGCTTAGTCTTCTGTCAACATATTCCTTCCTGAGCAACTGCTGAGCAAAAAAAAACAGTGAGCAGCTATTCCCAGGTTGTTGGGCAATTTTCATCTCTGGCCCAGAAGTGAGACTGGACAACCAATGACCTGAAAAATCATGGCCCCACCTTCCAGATAATGATGGAAATGTTCAAGTCTTACCTGGACCATTTCAGTCTGTCATTTCTCTTGCCTGGTTCTGAACACTGACTCAGGAATACATCAGTAGATGTTCTGGAAGTTTACCTAAACATGATCCCATTACAAAAACTCTTCCAGCGAATGCAAAACTCCACACAGCACTCTTAATTTCTTCTAGCATCGGGTGAAAGAAGCCTTAGCATCAGAGTTTCTGCAGCTGATACAAGCTCTGTGTTGCAAACCTCTCCAATGGGAACTGGACTGAAAGTCTGCCTATGCTAACTTTACTCCATCTGTGTTCATCCTAAATATTTCTCAAAAACTGTTGCTTTTCTGTAATTGATGGCACAGTTTCAGAGCTTTATTTGAACTGTACTCCACAGTTTTACACTAATGAACTCTTCAGATAAATAATAAAGGATCCACTGTAACAGTTAGCCTCAGGTTAATCTCATTTACCTTGGAAGAAATGTTTTCCCTGAAGCTTCTACTATTTTATGAAAGTTAAATTATTTGCTGAAATTTCCTCTTAATCTTATGAATAACTGTTCCGCCATGAGCAAACTTCAGCTAACATACTAGGAAGGTGTCAATCTTTCCATTATTATCTGAGCCCGCACTGTCTCAAACACCAACTTGAAGCATTGTCTATTCTTAGATCGCTTTCAGGCTCTATAGGGGAACTCAAAACTGATTCTCCATTGATTCAATCTCTGATCCAATGCAGAATGGCTTTAAATCTTGATATGTACCTGGTTTCGCTGAACTCTAAGCTTTCACAGATCTACAAAATGCCGATTATAAAAATATTGTTTTGTTAAAAGAATAGCACATTAAGTATTTGCAAGGTGAGTTATTGGAATGTATCTCTAAGGGACTGGATATTTAAGTATTTTGACTTATTAGGGAAAGCCCACGTGGCTTTGTGTGTTGTAGGTCATGTCCAACCAATCTAATAGAGTTTTTAAAGGATGTTACCAGGAAAGCTGATGAAGGCAAGACACTGGATGTTGTCTACATGGACTTTAGCAAGGTCTTTGACAAGGTCCCATATGGGAGGTTTGTCAAGAAGGTTCAGTCACATGGCATTCAGGATGAGGTAGCAAATTGGGTTGGGCATTGGCTTCGCAGGAGAAGCCAAAGATTAGTAGTAGGTGGTTGCCTCAGTGACTGGAGGCCTGTAACTAGTAGTTTGCCACAGGGATCGGTGCTGGCTCCATTGTTATTTGTCATCTATATCAATGATCTGGATGATAATGCAGTAAACTGGATCAGCAATTTTGTTAATGACCCCAAGGTTAGGGAGGTAGTAGAGCAGCAAAGAAAGCTATCAAAGCTTGCAGTGGGATCTGGACCAGCTGCAAAAATGGGCTGCAAAATGGCAGATGGAATTTAATGCAGACAAGTGTGAGGTGTTACACTTTGGGATGATAAACCAGGGTAAGACTTACTTGGTAGGCGGTAGGACAATGAGGAGTGTGGTAGAACAGAGGGATCTGGGAATAAAGTAAAGGCATCCTTTAATCTTGCAAGACCATGGACCTGCGCCTGGAAAGTCTTCACTCTCCAGGGCACAGGCCTGGGCAAGGTTGAAGTCTCCCCTCTCCACGACACCAATGTTGTCCAAGGGAAGGGCATTAGGACCCGTACAGCTTGGCACCAGTGTCATTGCAGAGCAATGTGTGATTAAGTGCCTTGCTCAGGGACACAACACGTTCCGTCGGCTGGGGCTCGAACTCACGACCTTCAGGTCGCTAGTCCAATGCCTTAACCACTTGGCCACGTGCCCACACGTTACAGATCCATAATTCCTTGAAAGTGGTGTCACAAGTAGATAGAGTTGTAAAGAGAACTTTTGACAATTTGACCTTTGTAAATCAAAGTATTGCCGGTTGAATTTGGAATACTGTGTGTGGTATAATATTACACTACCTGCTTGAAAGATATCAATAAAATTGAAAGAATGCAGAGAAAGTTTACAAGGATGTTGCCAGGACTTGAAAATCTGAGGTATAGGGAAAGGTTGAGTAGATTGAGGAGAGATTTGATAGAGGTATACAAAATTATGAGGAGTATAGATAGAGTAAGTGCAAGCAGGCTTCCACTGAGGTTGGGTGAGATTACAACTAGTGGTCATCGGTTAAAGGTGCAAGTTGAAATGTTTAAGGGGAACATGAGGGGGATCTTCTTCACTCAGAGGGTGGTGAAAGTGTGGAACAGGCTGCCAGAGGATGAGGTGGATTTGGGTTTGATTTCAACATTTAAGAGACATTTGGATAGGTGCATGGACAGGAGGAGTATGGATGACTATAGTCTGGGTGCAGATTGGTGGAGCTCTTCACGGAGTAGATGGGCTGAAGTGCCTGTTTCTGTGCTGTAGTGACCTATGACATGATGACACTACTAAATAAATGGACTCTCTTTACAGCTCTTGGTGAATAGACATCTATAACATGGTAGCCCTTAAATTTAATCACAGTTCTTTCATTGTATGGGGCAGGACATAGTTATATTGGGATCTCTTCTGAGGAAGGTGTTATGACACACACCTAACTGTGCAAGCATTCAAGGTTTAGGCGTTCCAATTCTCTGGAATATGGCTTGCTGTGTGGTCCCTTTAAGAATTCAGGACCGTCCTGCTAATTGGGAATCATATTCTGTGCGCCAAGAATTGAGTATTTAAAGAGCACCTGAACTGAAGTTTGGTGCTCAATCGTAAGCCCTACTAGTGATACCATCCAGTGTTTGTTTTGTGCTCAGATCTCAATCCAGTTTGAAACCATGTCTTGATCCTTGCTTCGTATACTTCAGCATTTGAGTCCAAACCTTTCTGCTGAAGGATTCTTGTCACGGTACGATTAAGCCAGTATGGGCCCAGCTGTATATCAGAGTCTGTGACCAGCCATGGTGGAAGTATTTACAGACAGAGCCTGGAGATACACAACCTCCAGGTAGCCATTGGCCAACTTTTGCAAGGAGGAAGGCAGAGTTGCTCCAGAGAGCCAGTCAGTCCTACTACAGAGCCAGCCCTGGAGAGATTCATTGGTGACTGGGCTCTTGCCATGATTTCCTCATTCAATGATCATTAGTGTTGGAACTCCAGCCATCCCAGTTCCCCTAGGAGAGTGCAAAGGTGACCTGCATTATCTCTCTTCTGATTGGAAGACCCCTGGCCTGGGCCACTGTGCATTGGGAATAAAGGTTGGAGGTTTGCTCGGGTTTGAAGGAATTCGTGGCTGCCGTGAGAAAAGTGCTTCATCGCCCTGCTGGAGCCAACTGAGGCTCAGACCATCTTTTGAAGTTTCGACAGGGTCGATGGTCAGCATCCGGATTCGCGATCGAATTTTGGACCCTGGCCCAAGAGAGTGGCTGGAACAGGAAGACCTTGGTCACTCAATATCGCCATGGACTCCGAGACGATCTGCAGGATACCCTTGCCTTGGGTGAGCCAGCAGAAGACTTAGAGGTATTGAATGACCAATCCATTCGCCTTGATAATCATCTGGCAGAGCTTAAGTGGGACTACACCAAGAGGATGAAGACGGCTAGCCCAAGCCCGGCATCAAAGCATTGTAGTTCCACTCCCTGATCTTCGACCATGACCAGCCCGTCTCTTGCTCAGGATCCTGTCGAACCCATGCAAACTGGCCACTTAAGAACCTCCACTGATGAGTGGTTCTGGTGTTGGAGCTGAGATTGCTGATATTACTGCGATCACCTGCAGGCTGAATGTCCAAAAGCTGCAGCTGTCGGGAGCACTGCCAGGATCATCTGGTGTCAGGAGGACTGTGAAGGTAGCAGCCACTACCCCTAACCTCACAGATTTTGGTGTCATGCTGAGGGCAGAGACCTCCTGGAATATGAACGGACGAGAGGTGAATGCTCTTTTGGACTCTGGGGCAGCGGGAAATTTCCTGGACCTCGGGACCACCCATTGGTTTAACATACCACTGCAGGTGTTGAGTTAGTCCATGCCAGCAACTGTCTTGGACAGCCGTCTGCTTGGTTCTGGGAAGATCCTGCAGCAGACATTGGTCTTGTAAATAAGAATAAGTGTTTTGCATCAGTTTCCACTGTAGGAGACGCAGTATGCTGGAAATTCGAGAGTTCAAGGGGCAGATGTGAGTGCAGTTGCTATTACTAAGGAGAAGGTGCTTGAGAAATGAAAAAGTCTGAAGGAAGACACTGTAAGCCACCTGGACCGAACGGACTATGCCCCAGGGTTCTGAAAGAGGTAGCTGAAGAGATTGTGGAGGCATTAGAATTTAAAGAATTGCTAGATCCTGGTATGGTTCTGGAGGATTGGAAAATTGAAAATGATACTCACTTTTCAAGAAGGGAGGGAAGCAGAAGAAAGGATATTATAGACCAGTTAGCCTGACTTCAGTGGTTAGGAAGATGCTAGAGTCAATTGTTCAGCATCAGGTTTCGGGGTACTTGGAGGCACATGATAAAATAGTCTGAAGTCTGCATGGTTTCTTTAAGGGAAAATCTTGCCTGAAAAAGTCTGTTGGAAATCTTTGACAAAATTAGAAGCAGGATAGACAAAGGAGAAGCGGTGGATGTGGTGTACTTGGATTTTCAGAAGGCCTTTTACAAGATGTTGCATATGAGGCTGCTTAGCAAGATAAGAGCTCATGGTATTACAGGAAAGATACTAGCATGTGTAGAGCATTGGCTGATTGTCAGGTGGCAAAGAGTGGGAATAAAGGGAGCTTTTTCTGATTGGCTGCCAGTATTAGGAGTTGTTCCACAGGGGTCTGTGTTGTGACCACTTTTTTTATGTTGTATGTCAATTATTTGGATGATATAATTGATGACTTTGTGGCTAAGTATGTGGACAATACGAAGATCGGGGGAGGGGCAAGGTATTGAGGAAGCAGGAAGGATGCAGAAGGATTTAGAGACGGATTAGGAGAATAGGCAAAAGAAGTGGCAGATGAAATACAGTGTTGGGAAGTGTATGGTCATGCACATTGGTAGAAAGAGTAAAAGCGTAGACTGTTTTCTAAATGGAGAGAAAATTCAAAAATACAAGGTGAAAAGAGACTTGAGAGTCCTTGTGCAGGATTCCTTAAAGATTGAGTCATTGATGAAGAAGTCAAATGTTGTGTTAGCATTCATTTCAAGAAGGCTAGAATATAAAAACAATAATGAGCAGTTTTGGGCCCCTTATCTAAGAATGGATATGAAAATGATTCCTGGAATGAGAGGCTTATCATACATGGAGCGTTTGATGGCTTTGGGCCCGTACTCACTGGAATTTAGAAGAAAAGTGGGAGGGATCTCACTGAACCCTATTGACCATTGAAAGTCCCAGAGAGAGTGGATGTTTCTTACAGTGGGTGAGTCTAGGACCAGATGTCTAATTAGAACAGGGATGAGAGGAATTATTTTAGCCAGAGGGTTGTGAATCTGTGGAATTCATTGCCACAGGTGACTGTGGAGACCAGGTCACTGGCTGTATTTAAGACAGAGGTTGATAGATTCTAGATGTGTTAGAGCATGAAAGGCTACAGGGAGAAGGCAGGAGAGTGGGATTGAGAAGGAAATGGATCAGGCATGATCAAATAGCAGAGCAGACTTGTGGACCAAATGACCTGATTCTGCTCCTATGTCTTATGGTCTGATGGTCTATATTTTCCGTAAATGTTTCTTTTATGCATCTTTAACCATGAAGGGCAGAATTATTCATTGTACAATTTCCCTTCCACGCAGAATTCAGCACAAACTCAGCAGCTGCATTCTTTGATAATCAGGATTATATCAAACATCCTAATCAACATGTCTTAATAGTTTTGGTATGTTTAGGTCTCATGACAAATGAGGGATGAATTATTTTCACAGCCAACAACTAAATAATGGAAATAGATATTGTGGTTTTATTTCATTGATTTTGAATCAGCTGTTGGAAGTTAGAACCGAGAACCAATGTCTTAGCACCTGAATAAAGATGCTGACTAACAACCAATTTCTTTCCAATGTGGTCCAGGCTCATACTGAACAATCACAGGTTTACCCCTGCAGTAATGTACAAACGTTTGTATGTCAATATGAGTTTGTGCCCTGGGATAAATCTGTGTATTTTACAATTTATTATCATGTAACTGTAAGGACACCAGTAACTTCAGTGCCAATGATGGCATAGAATAATACCTCTGTTCTTTAAGCAGGCGTCGCAATGTGGATCTTGAGTGGCTTGTTATCAGTTATTGGACTGCTGATGTCAGTTTGCAGTTTGTTTTTGATCAAAAGATTGCTGTGTCGCAAAAAAGGTAAGGAATTCCTGGGGTAAGTTAAAACAGAAGTACTCCAAACATACTGATGATATGAATAAAATGTCAGTACTGAAGTGCTGAGGTGAAGATGGCTGAGAGCTTCGAGCTCCTTGGTATAAATATCACCAGTAGCTTATCCTGATCTGATCATGCAGTCATTATGGCCAGCAAAACACAGCAGCAGCTATATTTTCTTGGAGGTCCCTGTTGACACTCACCAATGTATTAATAGAAAGCATCCTATTCTGATGAAATGTCTTGGCCCGAAACATCCACTGTTTATTCCTCTCCATAGATGCTGCCTGACCTGCCGAGTTCCTCCAGCATTTTGTGTGTGTCTGTATTCAGCATCTTCATAATCTCTTGAATTTAAGAAAAATGCTGAGATGTGCAGACACAGCTCAGTCCATCGTGAAAATCAGCTACCTCTTCATTGCCTCATCTGCACATACTGTTGTCTCAGGAAAGCAGCCAACTTAATCAAAGGCCCCTCCCTCTCTGGTCATTCTCTCTCCTCCCCCTTTCCATCAGGCGGAAGATACAAAAGCTCCAGGCTCAAAGGAAGCTTCTAAACTGCTGTTACAAGATTCTTGAACAGACCTCTTGTACGATAATCCCTTTATCTCTTTTCTACCTCATTATAGTCCTTGTACCTTACTTATCTACCTTGACTGCCCTTCCCCTGTAACCGTAACACTATGTTCTGCATTCTGTTACTGCTTTTCTCTTTGCACTATGTATCTACTTATGTTTTGAAATGATCTGTATGGATATCATACAAAAGCAACATTTTTCACGGTGCTTTGGTATATGTAATAATATTAAAGCAATTACTTAGTAAATTGACAGGGAAAGATGGTATCAGTGCTGACAGAAAGCAGAGAGGAGACTTATTTGCTGCTGATAATCCTTGTAAGGGTGTTACAGGGAAAAGGGAAATACTATTAGATTGGGAGTGGGATGATATGATATCCATAATCAAAAAGGGAATGAAGTAGATATGGGTAATTGCAGAACCCTTTCTCCCAATTTCATTCTGAATGACTTCAAAGAGATCATTCAAGAATCATTATGATACAATCAGAGAGCCCACTCAGCCATTATGCTCTGCCTATTAAGTAACTCTCCTATTAACCTTATACCTTACTGAATCTGCTTACTTGAAATTTTCACTTAATTTATTCACCCAATTCCGTTTAAAAGTAATTATTGAATCAGCTTCCATCACCGTTTTACAGCCATTGCACTCATCAGCAAGACTACCTCGAATGTATTTGGGAAACAATTAGCTGCTACAATATGAGGACCGCGGAATATTTATGATGGAAGAACTATTCTGATCTAAATTGTCTTCCTCGTTTTAATTATTTTGAGATCTAGTGATTACCATAAAAAGTGAAGTTACCGATTTGTATCATAAAAATGAGTCACATTTTTGAAGGTGCAACATGGGCAGCTAAAGGGGAATTTTGAGAGGCTGTTCTACAGGCCAGTGTAGGTTAGAGAAATGCTCATTACATATAATTGTGGTTTTCCTGTTCGCACTTCCCACAGTGAGACAGTAAATCATAATCACAGTAAAAATTTCACACCTATTGCCTTATAAAAAGTGACTTAAAGATGCTGAGTGACTGCTCCATCATTAAAGATGTTGGTACTCAGATCAAACATTGGGTGGTTATTCCATCAAACTGTTCAAATGGCTGTAAACAGCCCATTGGAGATGCTTCTGGTCAGTATATGTGAATTGACAATCATTCCTTGCCTTTGGGCTCCACATTCAGCTTTGAGTTCTGGCAGTCCTAATTTGCCCCTCTAAACTCCTTTCCCTCATTCTCTTTCCCTGTCCTTTTGTTCCCTATCCATTGGAATTATATTGTAAATACATCACTTCTCAACTTACTTGTATTTTCTGATAAAACTGTGGAAACCCTTCGGTATGCCCCTCCTATCATCCAGGCTTTCAACCCAAAATGGTGCCAGCAACCATAACATATCTCTCCCACCCTACTCAGTCTTGCCAGAATTTTGCCCTTCACAGAGTCTTAACAATTAAAAATAAGTTTGCATAGAAAGACGTTGAACTAGACACTATGAATATCAAAAAAAATACTTCAGATGCTGGAGATCTAAAAGAGAGTGCCGGAAACAGGTAGTATTTTTTCCAGCACTTTCAGATATCATTTTTGGAGAGAAAAACAGAGTTAGCCTTTCAGACTGAAGGACTTTAGGTTTCTTTAACCTCCACTTGCTATGATTGTTCCCCACAAGCCACCTCCAAAGGCTCTAAATTTCTCTGCACCGGATTTGATAGTTTAACTCCTTTATTATCAGAGCTAAGCCATCTTGGCTTAGATACATGGCAGAGGCCTCATAACCTCGCTGACTTGAAATGATAAATCTGTTTTTCTCTCCACAGGCGCTGACATGCCTGTTGTGTCTTTCTGTTTCTCTCTTCTGTTGGAATCAGAATTATCTGCATCTTTCTTTTTTGACAGAGGATCCTACGTACGTCAATGTGCAATTTAGAAATAAAGCAGGCAAAAACAGTTGGCTCACAGAACAACGAAACCTAAGGTATGTAACCTCAGGCAGATGTGGATATCCTAAAGCCACTCCATCTAAGTCACCGCACAGACTGGAAAGAGACCTGAAATGAAATAAGTTTGAATATCCATAGATAACATAATCTGAGATATTCAAAATACTGGGAAACAACATCTTTTGATGCCGTGGATGACAACTTGAACACCCATCTGGAGTCACAGGAGACGGCAGATAATGGAATGTGGAGCAACACACAAGACCCCAGAGGGATTCATTGGGTCATGTAGCCTTTTTGGAGAAAAATGGACAGTTGATACTTCAGAGTGAGACTCTTCAACTGTACTGCCTGATGTGTGAATAATGTGGTGTTATGCGCCTATGGTGAGGTCTGTGATATAGGGTTAGAGTTGTGGGCAGAGATGAAGACTCTTCTAGTTTCACTGAGAGAGATGGAGAAGGTATAGTGATGTTTACCCTATGGCTGCGTTCTTCTGTGATTATCGCCAAGATTGTGATCACCAGGTTTCCTGTTTCTTATTGTGATTGTTTATCTAAGAACCATTATATCTTTTGTTTAGAACTGCCTGTAAAGGAGCTGTTCTTTGGGAGGTACATCCTCCAGTCTGTACTAGAAAATTATATCAAATAATGTAATTAATGTGAACTCACTCAAGAAGCTGTTTCACTCTGTCCACCAGGATTGGGCTCAGTTGTGATATTCATTGAGATGGAGCACAGAATATGTCCTTTTTGGCCTTCAAGCTGTGCCACCCAGCATCCCTCGAGTTACCCATAGCCTAATCACAGGACAATTTACCGTGACTGCGGGAGGAAACTGGAGCATCTGAAGAAAGCACATGCATTCTATGGGGAGAAGGTACTGACTCCTTCCAGATGGTGTCAGAATTGAACTCTGAACTCCGACATCCTGAGCAGTAGTAGTATTGTTCCAATCGTTATGACATTATGGCGCCCACAGTCAAATATCCCGAGGAGTATTGTTGATGTAATATTTCTCTATCATCTTCAGCAGTCAATGAGATTGAGTCTGATCCTTGTTCCTTGGATCCATTTCCCTTGCCCATCAAATGGCTTGATTTACTTGTTGTCAAAGTCACTGTCTCAACTCTCATCCTGCTGATGTCCAAATCCACAAGGATTGTGGAGACCTGGACAGAGTCAGTAGTTAAAATTATCCCAGTTTTGCCCAATTTAAAGTGGCCAATTAGCCCACTATTGTGTATGTCTTTGTGATGTGGGAAGAGACAAGAGCACATGGAGGAAACCCCTGTGGACACAAGGAGAACGTGCCAACTCCACACAGACAGCACTGGATGTCAGGACTGGTCCCGGGGCGCTGGAGCTGTGAGGTAGCAGCTTCCCAATCTGCATCACCGTCTCTGTCAATGTTCTTACAATTATTGTTAAAATAGCATTATGACATCACTGAGCAAAAGGTTCTATTTCCAAATGCATGTCTCAAAAGGATGAAGCTGATTTAATTCAACAAGTTAAAGGTGCTTTCACAAAAGGATATAGATCCGACATTTTTATCAGCTCCACCTGAGATTGATGAACAAATGTCAGTATTATCAGATAAAATGCAAACATTTCTATTGGTGTCCCGACCAACAAGTTGCTTCAAAATGCAACACAGGGTGTTCTGTGATCCTGCTCCGTGCACCGGCTATTACATCTGCCTTCTAGTAATACAATACCCTTCTAAAGTAATACACTAGATGTGAACATAAGGAGATGAAGTAATACAGTAGATGTGAATGTAAAGGTATGAGCATTTTTCTCTACCGTCATTAATGAGATTTAACTTCTCATAAATGTGCATTGAATGCTCACAGGAGTTGAACTGCCATTTGTCAGCAGCAGGGGGTGCTAAGGTGCCATACAAAACAAGATTACTTGTCCATCAACAGAGACGAGGAGATTCTGCAAATGCTAACAAACTTGAGCAACACACATAAAATGAGAGGAACACAGTAGATCAGGCTGCATCAATGGAGAGGAATAAACATTTGACATTTCAGGCTGAGTCCACCTCAAGTTCCCCCAGCATTTTGTTTGTGTCACTTGTCCTGCTGAGGAAGATAAAGGAAGACAAAGGGTCCTGACGAAGGGTCTCGGCCCGAAGTGTCGACTGTACCTCTTCCTATAGATGCTGCCTGGCCTGCTGATATATATTTCCCTCAATTTCATGGCATTAGGACAGACGATGTGCTCATCACTGTGTTGCAGGAAACAAGTAGGCAATCTGAATACAGAAAGCAACAAAATGATTATCTGATTTTCAGTTATATCAATTGTGGATAAACATTATACAGACATTGGATAGGTACATCAATGGTAAGGGTATAGAGGGCTATGGTCCTGGTGCAGATTGATTGGAGTAGGTTTTGCGTTGTACTTTTCAATGAATCTATGACATCATGGTTAACAACCATGTAAAAACAGTTTGGATTGATTTAAATAATTAAAAAATAAATTATTTTAAAGAAGTAAATTTATGTAAATACATTTAACTGATAATTATTATTAATCACAACATATGGGAAAAACACGTACCTCAGTCCTCTTTTCCATCCATGCCATAGCTGGCATGGTGATGGGCCAGATATGAAGTGTATCCAGCTCTTCACTCAACCATTCCTGACCTCCTCTTTGGTGGTGGTGAAGTGGCAGGTCAGGTGCCCTGGCACATCTTACCTCCAGTCCATTCTAGATTTCCATGATGCGATGTGTTGGCATGAAAGTCAGAAATATGCTGACCTGTGTGTTGCTGTTTGCTCTCTCTGAGATAATTAGCTGAGGAGGCAAAGAAGTGTGATGCCTCCACAATTGACACATTATCACTGCAACGTGTATCAATGAAGAGACTCATTGCAGGAAGATACGCAAGGCCCCTTTGACAACACTTCCCAAACTCATGGTCCCTAACTGATAGAAGAACAAGTTAACAGGAACTAGTAAATCTAAATTGTGCACATTCCCCAACTTGAAGCATATTTACAATTCCATAAGACCATAAGATATAGGAGCAGAATTAGGCCATTTGACCCATCGAGTCTGCTCCTCCGTTTCATCATGGCTGCTCCAATTTTCCTCTTGGCGCCAATCTCCTGCCTTCTCCCCATATCCCTTCATGCTCTGACCAATCAAGAATTGGCACTTCAAAATCCAGGAAATCCTACCTAAAGTGATGACACTTCACTACAGAAACCAAGCGGCTCAAGGAAATTTCTCATGATCATTCAGAACAGGCCATTCCTATAACCAATGATACGGTAAGAAAACAATAGTGTAATTTGACAGTGGAACATCATCACCTGAAGGCACCACTCTATGTTACACACTATCCTGACTTGGAATTACATTGCTGGTTCTTCATTATCACTGGTTCTCAATTCTGTAAAGTTTGATGAGGACGCCTTCACTAGAAGAGCTGCTGTGATTCAAGCACCTCACCACCTTCTCAGGAGCTTTGGGAATGGACTGTATATGCTGGTCCTGTCAGCTGTACACAAATCTTGAAAAAAAAATCTCTATAAATGAATTGGTAGAGAGCTCTGGAGAAGTGAACCGCATTCGGTGTTGGGTGAAGTGAACAAGTGGTGGTGTGTTTCCAGATAGATAAGAGCAGGCACGGCACTTGATATGAAATACAAGAAACTGCATCCACTTGTGTCTTCACTTCTTTGGGTCGGCCAAGGAATGATTGGGCATTTGGAGGCAATATCAAAGAAGGGAATGCAATGAGCAAGATAAAAAGATAGCCGTGCATTTATATAGTGCCTTTTAAAATAATCTGTACTCCCCAAAGTGAAATATCTAACACTATACAGAATAAATCAGATAAGGAAACAAAAGATTTTGTGAATTTGGGTGTATAGGTTTTTCTAATGAGACGTCTTTGAATCCAGATTTATTCTTCATGTTACGTGATTGCAGAGTTGCAAGTGGACTTTGTTTTAAACCAAATGTTCATCCTGAGACTGAAGTTTAATTCCTTCAGGAATACAGAGAGCCTAATCGCTCACAGCAGTTTTCATCCGGGGGGGGGAGGGGGGTTGGTGGTGGTGGGTTTCACTAATGACTGGGAGAGTTGGAAAATGCTAATCTCAGTCTGGTTATCTCTCCCTGTGACTCAACCAACGTGGTAGAGGCGAAACAGATCCGAAAGCATACATTTACATTTGTGTACTTGCATCAAAAGTAAGGAGTTCTCTGATCTTATTTTGAATGAGGTCAGCACAACAGTGGAGAGATAATTAGAACATCTTACAGAAAGAAAGGGAATGCTTGTAATTATGCAGCATTTTAATGTCCCAAAGCACTTTTCAGGTACTTCAATTAATTATTTTTGAAGTGTAGCAATAGTGTTCAAGCGAAGAAAGAAAATGACGGGCGAATATGACACAAACATCAATGAGTTAACTCAGCAGCTAATCCGACTGTAGTTGTTTCAGCTAAGGGATAAAAATTATTCATGGCCTCAGGAGATCTTTATTCTTCTGCTTTGAAGTAATGCACTAGGATCTTATGCATCCAGCTGACAAATGGTAGTCGTGACATACACCATTGACAATGTAGGACTCCTCCATTGCAGTGAAGTACCAGCGTGGGTCAAAGGTCAAGATGCTATGCCCATTTTGGGGAGATTTCCTTTCTCTGCAACACTAATGCCAACACTCTTGTTCTCCCCCATTTCCCATTCCTGCGCTCACAAACTATAAACGTTGAGTAGGACTACCGTGTGGCATGGATCTCAGGGACTCTCCACTCCTGAGAGTGTTGGAGGACACGTCATTTGTTACCTTCAATATAGAGATGGTGAAGTATCTGTGAGCTTGAGGAATTGAAGGTTATGTGTAACTGGAGAAGGGCAATGGAGGCCTGGGGCAGATCACATTAAATGGCAGGGCAGGCATGAGGGGCCAGGTGGCCTGCTCCTGCCCCTGTTTTCCTGTGTTCTTGGGCTTATGGTCGTTAAATACACAGTATTACGTTCCCCTAGCTTGGAAACATTTGGGTTGCTGAACCTCAGATTGGAAGTGAGGGCTGCTGCTGAGAATTGATTACTGGTGGTAGATCACATGTACTCCAACCTCTGGGCTCAGGGTGACATTCTGATATGAAAAGGCATTAAGTGAATATGTCAATGAGCCGGGACTGTTTGAAGTTCCCAAATTTGATGACCCAGTCAGTGCTGAATTCAGCCACTGGCTGGAATGTGTGTCAGCTACGGAATCCACTTACTGACAAGAAACATGAACCGCCATCACCTGGAGGTTTGCCTCTGAGTCATCAGGTGTCCCAGTGAGTAAAGCCACTGCCTCAGAAACACCAGAGAAGACGGTTCAGTCATGACTTTGGGTGCCTGTGTGGAGTCTGCACATGCTCAGTGTGGGTGTCCCAAAGAAATGTGGATTGGTGGGTTAATTGGCCACTGCAAATTGCCTAGAGTGGGGAAGTTAATGAAATGATCATTTGAATCTGGATAATAAAGGGATTAATGTAGAATTAATGTAATTGGGTAGTTAATAGTCAGCATAGACTTGTTGGCTGAAGGGCTGGTTTCTATGCTGTATCTGTGCTGTACTGTTCTATGTTCTAAGTTTAGTGAGCCATGTAATTGCTAATTTAATTAGTTCGGCACAACAATGTGAGCTGAAGAGCCTGTGCCTGTGCTGTACTGTGCTACGTGCTACCTGCTGATGAGTCTCTGACTCTATCTTGACGCAGAATTATATCACTGTTCCTTCTTCATCACTGGGTGGAGCACCATCACTTGGAGGACTGCAGCAGTTCAGGAAGACCGTTCGGCAGTGCCTTCACAAGAGAATTAGGGATGGACAATCAAAGCTGGCCATGCCAATGACCCCCACAAGCCCTTGAAAAAATGCTACGTTACTGATCTAGCATTGACAAAAGATGGAATTAACCAAGGCTTCCGCTCCCAGTCACAGCTCACTAATCAGTTGTATAATGTGCTGGCTTGCTCGCTGGAATGGCTGAGCAAACTGTTCAGGCACATTATTACCGCTGCATTGAAGTAGATGGAGAATAAAACTGAATGTACTGTTTAGCACTGACCTTAGCACTAAATTCAGACATGGACCAATGAGTTGAGTTCTAGTAGCATGATGAGAGGATTGTCTTTCACATCAAAGTTGTATGTACTTGAATGTGGAATCAAGGAGTCCTGGTAAAACTGAAATCAATGGAGATCAATGGAAAACGGTTAGAGTCATACCTTGCACAATGGAAGATGGTTCTGACTGTTATGATCCAGGATATCAATGCAGGACTTCGCAGATGATACTTCTGGCCATTTGGAACAGGTGCCAACCAGGACAAGCTCGGTACACCCATTGATTGGGCCAGTGTAGTCAATTCCAAGGTCTGGTAGCCTGGGGCCAAGGTTGTTGATTGTCTCTATTTGGATTCTTTGCTGACATAGAGCATTGAGTACACAGTTTACATATGGGTGTGATATCTTTGCCTGTGTCCAGTCAGTACACAAAGCTTCTTGCCGGGGCTTTCATTCAATTGATGCCTGGGTGACCACAGTGGATTTGCTTCAGTACTTTTGGTTGAAGTGTTTGTGGAATCACTATTCTGTCTCCAAACATTGGGCAGGAGTCCACAGTTGAGAGCAATGTATGACATCAGTGAACTGGTACAGGATCTTCCTCAACCGTGACTGGGCGTCCATCAACGAGATATCTGGAGAATCACTTGAAGTAGTAGATCTACAACTGTTTCTGCTCTGATCTTGTGAACTGTGATCGGAAGACCTTCCACAGCATCCCCTACATCCCGGCGGACTTTGGAATCCACCGCATCTTTGTTTTCGGAAACCTGCTGATTCATAAGTCTGGAGAGGAGATCTACCTGACCAAGTTCTGGTTGTTTTGTACTTGATTTCAAAATCGTAGGCCAATACCATTGTTGCCCAGCCTTGTAAATGGTTAGCTGTATAGACTAGGTTGCCTTTCTTAGATCCGAAGGTGGACAACAGTGGCTTGTGATCAGTAAGGAGAGTGAAGCATCTGCTATAAAGCATCTTGCAGAATTTCTTCGCACAAAGATGATTCCCAAGGCTTCCTTCTCGATTTGTCCATTGTTCCTTTCTGCCACAGTCAGTGATCTAGCTGCATGCATGACAGCTTCTTTTGGAACCATTAGGGAAGATATGGGATATGAAAGCTCCCATCTCATAGTTGGATGCATCTTTCGTGACAATTAGCAACTCAGGATTGAAATGCATTAAGAGAAGATCTGTTGACAGCAAATTCTTTACCTGATCTAAAGCTCCTCGATATTGTTTGGATGATGTCCACGTAACATCCTTGTTGAGCAGAGCATTGAATGGCTCCCTCAGCTGCTGCATTGCTGGGGCAAATGCTGAATAATGATTAATCATGTTAAAAAAAATCATAAAGTTCTGACCTCCGATGGTGTGGGCATCTTTTAGATAGCAGTGATGTTTTTGGAATTTGGTGATGACCGTGCTCATCTATGATGTATCTCAGATTCTCGATTGAAAACATCAGGAGGTTGCATTTTTCTGCCTGAAGTTGCAATCCAAAGTCTTGTAGTCTGTTCAAAACCTGGTCAAAGTAAGCGGTAACACCATCATGGATGGTGTCCATAAGCAAATGGAAAATTGAAGGAGCTACCTTTACACTGAAAGGCAGACAGAAGAAGGGAAATAACCCCGTTACGTGTTGTAATGGTGAGAAGCTCCAGTGAATTTTCCACCACTTCTACCTGGAGGTAGGCTTCAGTCAAGTCCAACTTTGCAAAGTAGCAACCACCGTTCAATATTACAAAAAGATCTGCTGGTACTGGTAATGGGTACCTGTGTTTCTCCAGAGCTGCAATGAGGCCAATTGAGAACTCTGCACTCAGCCTCACTGTGTCATTGGCTTTCTTGATAATGGTTATTGGAGCTGCTTGTTGCAGGCAATCTATCTCTGGCTCCATGATTGATAAGGCAGCATATGGTACCAATCTTTTGGGACAGAGCTCTGGTTTTGTCTCTGGACGGAGATGGAGTTCTGCTTGCAGTTTGGAGCAGCAACCTAAACCTTCTTGAAACACTGCTGCATAACGCTGTTGCAGGTGCTGTTGTATGGTCTCACATACTGATGGTGGTATGGTGTCGACTGACATGATCTGAACAGCCAATGTCATCATACAGATCTCATCCAGAGAAATATTCCAGAGATCAAGTTTGCCCAGACAGTCAATACCAAGGATGTTCCGATCTAGCTGGTCTGTTAGGTAATACACGCTGTTCGGCTTCTCTATGCAGTGCAGTTCACCAATCAGCTGGAGGGTTCCACCCAATGCACTGCAGGCGGAGTGATGGCTAGATTTGACTGGAGGGAGCCCAAGTGTCCACCATGTGTGTTTGCAGGTAATGGTGATGTCTGGTGCAGTATCAAGTTATAGCTTCACCAACTGATTGCTGATAAATATGTTGACGTACCTTCTCCTGGGGGTGAAGTCAACTTTGAATGTGGCATTTAAATTCCTTGTAGACTTTGAGGGATTTGGAAACATCTTGTTCTTCTGTTTCGCTGGCCTAGAATACAGTGAAGGATGGCAAAATCCTTCTTTGTGACCATGGTGTTGGCATTTGTTGTGAAGGTGGTTCTCGTATTGGCAGTTTCTTCTATGATTTCATGTACCACAGTTCCAACAAGCTGTGCTTGGCTGATTGAAGACCTGCTAACTATTGATGTCAGGGCATTGGAAACTCCATTGACATGGTTCTGTTCCACCAGGTTGGAATCATGTTTGAAGTTGATCAAACACTGACTTTCTTGGTTGACAGCTTGTAAGGCTATATCAGAGTCTTGCTCCAGTCTGGCCAGGAGCCATTTGTAAATGTCTACCTCACTAGGTGCCTGAAGTCAGCAAATAAAATTCTGATATTTGCACTGTGATTCAGTCATGTTATTCAGTTTGAACTTTTCACATTCATGACTGACGACACTGGCATATGTGATGAAGTCATTGGTGTTGTGTTTAACGCAGACATCCCACCTCTCCCGGAGGTTCCGGGAGTCTCCCGCATATTAATAGTGGCTCCCTGATGCCCGCAAATTATATACAATATCCCGGAAATCAATCTTTTTGAGAGCGAGCAAGTGAGAGAGCACGAGAGAGAGAGCAAGAGAGAGTGTGAGAGAGAGCGAGAGAGTGCGCGAGAGTGAGAGAGAGAGAGAGAGAGACAGAGTGAGAGAGAGAGAGAGAGAGAGAGCATTGCAGAGTGTTCCAAAAAAAGAAAATATAAAACGTACGTCACCCCAGACTACCCTGAAGTGTACCCCTGCCTCATAGGGGTAAAAAATAATGACAGTGTTGATTACTGCATTGTTTGCAACAGTGACTTTTCTATTGCCATGGGGGGTTAAGACTGTAAAAGACATGTTGAGGTGGGTTTAACAGGTGTCATTCATTCATTAGCATAGCTAACGTTATTTAAACTAGCTGGCTAGCTGCTAAGGAGCTACTCTATTACAGACATTCTACCTCTCCCGGAAGTTCAGGGAGTCTCCCGCAAATTGATGGTGCTGCCTCCCTGAAATGAGTTTTTGCAGGGTGGGATGTCTGTTAACGGGTTTTAGGCAATGGCAGTGAACACTGAAGAGGGATGACTGCTCTCCAAAACTACCTGTTAGCTGTGTGACGAAAGAGGGTTACAAAAGTACACATAGACTAAGATGTTAACTGTCCTGTGCTGGCACCAGTGGGATCAACAGTTGATCTGCCACCTGTCTTCAGGAGAGAGAGATAAGTAAGACAATGGAGCAGCATTTGGAAATGTTAATGAAGAGACGAGAGAGTTTAACGGAAGGAGACACCGGTCTGAGTATTGTCAAGATCGGCTCCTTTTGAACCCTGAACTGTTTGAAGTGTGATGGACAGGTGATACCCCAGCAGGGGGATAAAAAGGGGCAGGTTCGCTGAGACACCACACACGACACCACGAGGTAATGAGACCCTGGAAGCGGTGCGCCCCCACAAGTTGGTGGGAGTTTTGGAGGTCTGATCGCGGGACCAGCCATAGGCGCACAGGATGGAAGGATACGGTCGCCGGGAACCTGGTGTGTGTCCGCCCTTGCCTGGGTGCCAGGTTCACCGCTGAAGAATGATCGTGTCTGGAAATGGAGGGGTCTCAGTCGGTGACCTCAGAAGACATTACAAAGGGCTCGCCCAAAAGCTAACTGCGAGGAATATCAAAGGTCTGTTGAATCCGATTTGAATATCAGCATTCTCTCTCTCTCTCTCCAACGGCACGACGGCGATTACTGCGAACTGAACTAAACTGAACTCTGTCACTTGTGATTGAACATTTTACCCCTAGACTGCGATAGAGCTGATTGACCCTATTATCCTAGTTCTGTGTACATGTGTGTTTATTCATTGCTAACCTGTTGCATTTATATCCTTACGATTAGAGTACTGTATTGCTTATTCCTTTAATAAAACTTTCTTAGTTCCAGTAATCCAGACTCCAACTGAGTGGTCCATTCCTGCTGGTTTGGCAACCCGGTTACGGGGTACGTAACAGCTGTCAGACAGTTTCCTCAAACGTAGGCCATGAGAGTTTTTAGGCAGAATTAAGTTGAAATAACCATAAGATCATAAGACATAGGAGCAGCATGAGGCCATTTGGCCCATCAAGTCTGCTCTGCCATTTCATCATGGCTGATCCATTTTCCTCTCAACCCAAATCTCCTGCCTTCTCATTATACCCCTTCATGCCCTGACTAATCAAAAACCTATCAATCTCCATCTTAAATACACCCAATTATCTGGCCACCTGTGCTAAAAAGTTCCATGGACTAGCTGTCCTCTGGCTAAAAAAGTTCCTTTGCATCTAAATGGATGTTCTCTGGTCCTAGACTCCCCCACCATAGGAAACATCCTCTTCACATCCACTCTATCTAGGCCTTTCAACATTTGATAGATTTCAATGAGATCCCCCCTATTCTTCTAAGTTCCAGTGCGTAAAGGCCCAGAGCTGTCAATCGCTTTTCATATGATAAGTCTTTCATTCCCAGAGTTATTCTCGTGAACCTCCTCTGAACCTTCTCCAATGTCAGCACATTTTTTCTCAATTAAGGGGCCCAAAACTGCTCATAATACTCCAAGCAAGGACTCACCAGTGCCTTACAAAGCCTTAGCATTACATCCTTGCTTTTATAGTCCTACAGAAATGAATGCTAACATTGCATTTGCCTTCCTTGCCACAAACTCAACCTGCAAATTAACCTTTAAGGAATCCTGCACAAGGACTCCTAAGTCCCTTTGCACCTTCTCCCTGTTTAGAAAATAGTCTATTCTTTTATTCTTTCTATCACAGTGTATGACCATACGCTTCCCAACACTGTATTCCATTTGCGAATTTTCTTCGCTCATTCTCCTAATCTGTCTAAGTCCTTCCACAGCCTCCCTGCTTCCTCAATACTACCTGCTCCTCCACCTACCTTCATATTATCTGCATACTTAGCCACAAAGCCATCAATTACATCATCCAAATTATTGACATACAACATAAAAAAGTGGTTCCAACACAAACCCCTGTGGACCACTATCAGTTACTGGCAGCCAATCAGAAAAGACTCCCTTTATTCCCACTCTTTGCCACCTGACAATCAGCCAATGCTCTACACATGCTAGTAGCTTTCCTGTAATATCATTCCAGAATCTAGTGGTTCTTGAAAGGTTGTTACTAATGCCTCCACAATCTCTTCAGTTACCTCTTTCAGAACCCTGGTGGGTAGAGCATCTGGTCCATGTGATTTATCTATCATTAAACCTTTCTGTTTCCCAACTCTACTAATAGCAACAGCACTCGGTTCTGCCCCGACACTCCTGAACCTCCGGCATACCGCTAGTATCTTCCACAGTGAAGACTGGTGCAAAATACTTATTCAATTCATCTGCCATTTCCTTTTTCTCCGTTACTACCTCTCCAGCATAATTTTCCAGCAGTCCAATATCTATCCTCATCTCTCTTTTACTCTTCACATATCTGAAAAAATGTGGCTTTTAATTGTTGGCTAGCTTACCTTCATACTTTATCTTTTCCCCCCTTATGGCTTTTTTTAGTTGTTTTCAGTAGGTTTTTAAAAGTTTCCTAACCTTTTAACTTTCCACTAATTTTTGCTCTATTATATGCCCTATCTTTTGCTTTTATGCTGGATTTGACTTCCCTTGTCAGCCACGGTTGCATCATCCTGCCTTAGCAATACTTCTCCTGCTTTGGAATGCATCCATTTTGCACCTTCCGAATTCCCCCTGGAATCTCCAGCCATTGCTGTTCTGCCGTCATCCCTAATAGTGTCCTCGTCCAATCAACTTTGGCCAGCTCCTCTTTCATGCATCTAATTTCATTTACTCCTCTGTAATACTGTTACATCTGACTTTGGCTTCTCCCTCTCAAATTTCAGGGTCATTCTATCATATTATGATCACAGACTCCTAAGGTTTCCTTTACCTTCTGCTCTCTAATCAAATCCGGTTCATTACTCAACACTCAATCTGGAATAGTGGGCTGAAACATAAGCTGCTCTAAAGAGCCATCTTGTAGGCATTCTACAAATGTTCTGTCTTGGAATCCAGCACCAACCTGACTTTCTTAATCTAACTACATATTGAAATCCCCCATAACATTTTCCTTTTGACATTCCTTTTCTAACTCCCATTGTAATTTGTAGTCCACATCCTGGTGACTGTTCGGAGATCTGTACGTAATTCCCATCAGTGTTTTTTCACCTTTGCAGTTTCTTACCTCTATCAGCATGATTCGACATCTTCTCATCCTATGACACTTCTTTCTTAGGATTTGAGTTCATTTTTTATCAACAAAGCTATGCCACCCTCTCTACCTACCTGCTTGTCCTTTCAATACAATGTGTATCCTTGGATCAACACATAAAAGTTGCTGGTGAACACAGCAGGCCAGGCAGCATCTATAGGAAGAGGTACAGTCGACGTTTCGGGCTGAGACCCTTCGTCAGGACTAACTGAAAGAAGAGATAGTAGGAGATTTGAAATCTTTCAAATCTCTTACTATCTCTCCTTTTGCACAGGTTAGTCCTGACGAAAGATCTCGGCGAGAAACGTCGACTGTACCTCTTCCTATAGATGCTGCCTGGCCTGCTGTGTTCACCAGCAATTTTTTATGTGTGTTGCTTGAAATTCCAGCATCTGCAGATTTCCTCGTTTATCCTTGGATGTTAAGTTCCCAGCTATAATCTTCTTTTAGCCTTGATTCAGTGATGCCCACGACATAACTGTACTGCAATATCATCTCTTTTATTCCATATACTACGTGCATTCAAATATAACACCTTCAGTCCTGTATCTGTAACCCTTATTGATTTTGTTGCCCTTTTACACTGCAACTCATCCTGTTGACTGCAATTTTGCCCTGTGATCTGGCTGTCCTTCCTGGCAGTCTCACTATGCACTGCCTCTGCTTGCACACTAGCAACCCTATCCTCAGCCCTATCACTCTGGTTCCCATCCCCCTGCCAACTTAATTTAAACCATCCCCAACAACTCTAGCATACCTGTCGGTCCCCCTTGGGTTCAGGTGTAGCCCAGTCCTTTTGCACAAGTTATCCCTTCCCCAGAAGAGATCCCAATGATCCAGAAATCTGAAACCCTGCTCCCTACACCCGTTTTGTAGTCACACATTCATCTGCCAAATCATCCTATTCTTATCCTCACCAGTGCGTGGCATAGGCAGCAATCCAGAGATTACTACTCTGCAGGTCATTCATTTCAGCTTTCTACCTAGTTCCCTAAATTCTCCCTTCAGGGCCTCCTCACCTTTCCTACCTATGTCATTGGTGCCAATATGTATGAAGACTTCAGGCTGCTTACCCTCCATTTAAGAATGTCATGGATCTGATCCGAGATGTCTCTGACCCTGGCACCTGGGAAGCAACATACCATCCAGGTGACTCTTTCTTTCTTTCTTTCTTTTTAAATCTTTTTATTGAGTAAGTATACAAAAAAGGTAAGCCATATAAACATTAATACAATGTTAAAGTATAATAAAATTCCAAAAGATAACAATACCAAAAAGAAAATACTACAAACAATGTAATTTAAGCATAAGAAAGCAAGATAACATAATAGTATACTAGATTTTATATATATCAATGGAAAAAAAAAAGAAAAAAAAACCCCAAAAAAAAAACCCACCGTGCAACTAACTAAAAGCAAAGCAAAGCAATGGGCTAACTTGAAACCAAACAGAGTTAAACTTAAAATCACGTCCTCAATCCCGACCTCCATTAAAACAGTGAAAAAAAAAACAAGAAGGGTAAATATTACATTAAATGAAAATATCGAATAAAAGGTCCCCAAATCTGTTCAAATTTAAATGAAGAATCATAAAGATTACTTCTAATTTTCTCCAGATTCAAACATAAAATCGTCTGAGAAAACCAAAAAAAGGTAGTTGGAGCATTAAGCTCTTTCCAATGTTGTAAAATACATCTTTTCGCCATTAAAGTAAGAAATGCAATCATTCTACGGGCTGAAGGGGAAAGATTACTAGAAATTTTAGGTAGTCCAAAGATAGCAGTAATAGGGTGAGGAGAGATATCTATATTTAATACCTTAGAAATAATATTGAAAATATCTCTCCAAAAAGTTTCCAAAGTAGGGCAAGACCAAAACATATGAGTTAAAGAGGCTATCTGCCCCGAACATCTATCACAGAAAGGATTAATATGCGAGTAAAAACGCGCTAACTTATCTTTGGACATATGTGCTCTATGAACCACTTTAAATTGAATTAGGGAATGTTTAGCACAAATAGAGGAAGTATTAACTAATTGTAAAATCTGCCCCCAATCATCCACAGAAATGGTAAGCCCCAATTCCTGTTCCCAATCTACCCTAATCTTATCAAATGGAGCTTTCCTAAGTTTCATAATAATATTATAAATCATAGCCGATGCACCTTTCTGACATGGATTAAGGTTAATTATCGAATCTAAAATATATATAGGAGGAAGCATTGGAAAGGAAGAAAGTATAGTACTTAGGAAATTTCTAACTTGTAAATATCTAAAAAAATGTATTCTTGATAAGTTATATTTATTAGATAATTGTTCAAAAGACATAAGGGAACCATCTAAAAATAAATCCAAAAACCGTAAAATACCCTTAGTCTTCCAAGTTTGAAAAGCGCGATCCGTAAAAGAGGGAGGAAAAAATATGTTACCTAAAATAGGAATCGCTAACCCGAATTGATTAAGATCAAAAAATTTTCTGAATTGAAACCAAATGCGCAAAGCATATTTAACTATCGGGTTAGAGACCTGCTTAAGGCGTTTCGAATCAAAAGGAAGAGAGGAACCTAAAATAGAACCAAGTGTATAACCCTGAACAGATTGTAATTCCAATGCTACCCATTTAGGAATAGATAGTATGTCCCGGTCAAGTAACCAAAATTTCATATGTCGAATATTAATAGCCCAATAATAAAATCTAAAGTTAGGTAATGCTAAACCTCCATCTCTCTTAGCTTTCTGTAAATGTATTTTACCCAGTCTCGGATTCTTATTCTGCCAAATAAATGAAGAAATTTTAGAGTCAACTTTATCAAAAAAAGATTTAGGAACGAAAATTGGTAATGCCTGAAACACATATAAAAATTTTGGCAAAAAAAACATCTTAACTGCATTAATACGACCAATCAAAGTTAAATATAAGGGAAACCATTTAGATGAAAGTTGAGTAATATGGTCTATTAATGGTAAAAAGTTAGTCTTAAATAAATCTTTATGTTTACAAGTAATTTTAATCCCAAGATATGAAAAGTAATTATTAATCAATTTAAATGGAAATTTATAATATAAGGGAAGATGTTTATTAATCGGAAAAAGTTCACTCTTACTAAGATTTAATTTATAACCTGAGAAAAGACCAAATTGTGCTAATAACTCTAAAACAGCAGGAATGGATCTCTCAGGATTAGAAATATATAAAAGTAAATCATCAGCATAGAGTGATAATTTATGGGACTTTAATCCCCGAGTTATCCCAGTAATATTTGAAGATTCTCGAATAGCAATTGCAAGAGGTTCTAATGCAATATCAAATAATAGGGGACTAAGAGGACAGCCTTGTCGAGTACCACGAAAGAGAGGAAAAAAAGGTGAGTTTAAGGAGTTAGTACGAACCGAGGCTACAGGGGAGTGATATAACAGTTTAATCCAGGATATAAATTTCAAGCTAAAATTAAACATTTCAAGCACCTTAAATAAATAAGGCCATTCTACTCTATCAAAAGCTTTCTCGGCATCTAAAGAAATAACACACTCAGGAACATTTTGTGAGGGAGTATAAACGATATTTAACAATGTACGAATATTATAAAAAGAGTAACGACCTTTAATAAAACCCGTTTGGTCTTCCGAAATAATAGAAGGAAGTACTTTTTCTAGTCTATTTGCTAATAACTTAGAAAAAACTTTAGAATCAACATTTAATAAAGATATTGGTCTATAAGATGCACATTGAGCAGGGTCTTTATCCTTCTTTAGTATTAAAGAAATTGATGCTCTATTAAAAGATTCCGGAAGTTTACCAAGTTTCAAAGAAGCCTCAAAAACCTTATAGAGCCAAGGAATCAATAAAGAAGCAAAACATTTATAAAATTCAACGGTAAACCCATCAGGGCCAGGAGCTTTCCCCAGATTCATAGAAAAAATAACATTCTTAATCTCATCCATTGTAATGGAAGTATCTAATAAAGAAGACATATCCTGTGAAATCTGAGGGAAGTCTAACTTATCTAAAAAATCATTCATATATTTAGAATCTCGAGGAGACTCTGATTGATATAAAGAAGAATAAAAATCACAAAAGGTTTGATTAATCCCCACATGATCCAATATCAATCGATCATTTTGGTTATAAATCTGATTGATTTGAGATTTAACATAATTAGATTTCAATTGATTAGCCAGCAGCTTGCCAATTTTATCACTGTGAACATAAAAATCACTTCTTGTTTTCTTTAATTGGTTTACAATCGAGGACGAGAGTAGTAAACTGTGTTCCATTTGAAGTTCAGTTCTTTGTTTGTATAGCTCCTCAGAAGGAGCCATAACATATTTCTTATCAATTTCTTTAATCTTGTCCACAATTGCCATCTCCTCCTGCTTCTGTTTCTTCCTCAAAGCAACGGAATACGAAATAATCTGACCCCGAATATAGGCTTTAAAAGTGTCCCAAAGAGTGTTAACCGAAATATCTTCTGTATGGTTAATTGTAAAAAAAAGCTCAATCTGTTCATTCATAAAATTAACAAAGTCCGAGTCCTGAAGCAACAGCGAATTAAAACGCCATTGTCTATTGTTTGGTATATTGGCCATAATTTTAATAGAAAGCTTAAGTGGAGCATGATCCGAAATGGTTATAGAATCATAATCACATTTAATCACTGAAGGAATGAGACGAGAATCAATGAAAAAATAATCAATTCTTGAATAGGAATGATGAACATGTGAAAAAAAGGAAAAATCTTTTTCCTGAGGATGCAGAAAACGCCAAATGTCCGTCGACCCAGAATCAGAAAGGAAAAAATTAATCAAATTTGCAGATTTATTAGGTAAAGTCCGTAAAGGAGCCGAACGGTCCAAAGCTGGAGATAAACAGGTATTAAGATCTCCGCCCCAAATCAATGAAAACTCGTTCAAATTCGGAAACTGATCAAACAATGATTTATAAAATTCCGGACAATCCATATTAGGAGCATAAACATTAACCAAAACTACTTTTTTATTAAATAGTAAACCACTAACCAATAAAAATCTACCATTCGGATCAGAGATAATATCCTGTTGTATAAAAGTAACTGAGGAGTCTATAAAAATAGAGACGCCTCGAATCTTAGCATTGGAGTTCGAATGAAATTGTTGTCCCTTCCAGAATTTGAAAAAACGTAGTCTGTCCCCCCTCCGTACATGGGTCTCTTGTAAAAATAAAATTTGTGCTTTAAGTCTCCGGAACACTTTAAAAACTTTTTTCCTTTTAATAGGATGCAGGTGACTCTTGCATCCAGAGAATCTCGTGTCTTCTCCTCCAACTCTGGAATCCCCTATCACTACTGCAGTCCTCTTCTCCTTTCCTTTCTGAGCCACAGTGCCAGAAACTTAGTTGCTGTGGCTCCCCCACCCCGGTAAGTCATCCCCCCTCAACAGTATCGAAAATGGTATACTTATTACTTTGTACTGACTGCCCATTTCCCTTCCTTCTCCCGACACTCATCCATTTTCCTGCCTTCTGCACTTTAAGGGTGACTACCTCCCTTTAGCTCCTATCTATCATCTCCTCAGTTTCCCGTATGAGCCAAAGGTCATCGAGCTGCAGCTCCACTTCCATAACATATTTCTGAGGAGCTGCAGCTTGGTGCACTTGGTGCAAATGTGGTTATCTGCGAGGCTGGTGATCTCCCAGAATTCCCACTTCTCACACAAAAAACAGAACACAGCCCATGGAGCCATTCTCACTGCTCTATGCACTGACAGAGAATGAAGAATGAATACGAAAATAACTGACCAGATATGTACTTCGCCCAAGCCTAATGAGCCAGAGCCTCTCCACTCACACAATGGCCATTCTACTTGTCCCTGCTTTATTTTTATTTGCCCTTGCTAATGCGTGAGGCATCCTGCACTGATTCACTGTGACTGCACTACTGAAGAAAGCTGAATTTCTGGGAAAGATCCGTTATTTAAATCTCTCGCTGCCCAACTGGCATGAGGCCTCCTGCACCGATTCAGCTGCAGTTGTCCTGCTGGAGAAAGCCCATGTTTAGCAGTACCCAATTTTCAGAGCAAAGGGCATATCTTCTATGAGTCGCCTTTACTGGCAAACTTCACAGGGAATATATCTTCATAGCGTTTAAACCTTGATTCAAATGTTATTCCCAAAGCAGCATCAAACTGGAAATCGGTAATTGATGCAACAATTAACTCACAGGAGTTCTGTTCAGTGTTTGACATCAATGTCGTTGGGCTCGATGATAACCCGTTGGCCAGTGTTTCAGTTAACTTGAGCTGGGCTGCCTCATATTAAGCTTGCTGTTGTAGAGTTGCACACAAGTCTTCTGCTGAAATTGGTATGTTGATATAATATAGCACCTCGTCGCCAAGTTATTGTGTTCACTCACCTATAACTATTGATTAGATTGGAAGCCAGCAGATGGGACAAAGCCGGAACTCAAAATACTCCTTTATTCAGTAAAACCACGCAACTACAAATATCAAAAACTCAACTGTACATACCAAATCATGATTATTTACCCAAGAACATTCAAGGTGTTGTTTGGAACAATGACCAGTTAGTGAAATTTAGCCTAGGAATGGTTGTCATCTGGCCAATAGGCATTGGTTGTTTTGGCTTGCCATAAAACTGATAAATACCAATTAACATTTACACTAACAAAAAAATGCAAAGACCATTTCCAAAACAAGAGTGTCTATTCACCAACCCTTGACATTCAACAATATCATTATTGCCAGTCCCCTACCATCAACGTTCTGGGGTGACCACTGACTGAAAAATCATTTCTTTCACCCACATAAATGCTATGGATCCAAGAACAGGTGAAAGGCTGGGCACCTGTCATGCACCCTGACACCCGACAGCCTTTACTCAAATCGGAGCTGTGATGGAAAGCTTTTCCGGACAGTTTCGGCTTTAGCCACCCTTGAGAAAATCAATACCATTCAGCCTACTTGATTAGCAGCCCAATTATCACCCTAAACGCCCATTCCCTCCATCACTGACATACGGTGACCACGGTGTAGACCAGCTACAAAGTGCATGGCATTTGATCATCTGAGACCCTCCAACAGCACTTCTCAAAGCAATAATCAGGACCATTATCAGAAGGAAACACCACAAGCAGCAGGTTCCTATCCAAGTAGCATACTGTGCTGATTTGGAAATATATTGAGTTCCTTTATTTTTGTTGGATCTGTACTGCTGACTTCCTCCAGCTCCTATGCCCAATGGCACGCAGGCAACACCTTCACCAGAAGGATTGCTCACGGCCACGCTCTCTAGGGAAATCAGGGATGGGCAATGAATGCTGGTCTTGCCAGTGATGTAGATCCCAAAAAATAAATGGCAAGCAATGATGGAGAATAGTCTCAAGGTCAGCAGCAACGTGAGACCCGTCTGCTTTGGCAATTGAGGTGTGGCAACCTGGTGAGGTAGTAGCAGGTAAGTAGTGGCCTTGGAACCAAAAGCCTGGGAAGGTGCAGTTCTGATATGAGAATCTGAAAATACATACAATTACATTGCCAATGTTTGTTTTTTCATGGCAATATTTTGTACAAAGCCCAGAAAAATAATTGTGTAATTATTCTGTTGTGACACCAGTACCTCCGAGTCATGCTTATTACAAGTTGCTCGTTTATCACCACACTGTCAATGACGGTTTTCTGCTTTATGGCTGTGTTGAAATGAGATAGCGAACATAATGATGAAAGTATCAAAACAGGAAGGGAAGGATGAGAAAAGGGAGGGGTACGTGGGAGAAGAGGAGGGGGAAGGAGGGCATGAGAAGGCAGGCAGGGAAGGAGAAGAGAAGGGAGGTGCATGGGGAAAGGTTCGGGGTAAGAGCAGCAAGGTGTTCAAGGGAAAGAAAGAAGGAGAGGGAACGGAGCAGGGAGAAGGGAGAGAGGAGAGAGAAGGGAGGAGTGGGAAAGAGAGAGTATGAAGAATTAATGGGTGTGTGGGAATGGTCAGTGCAGGGAAGGAGAATGAGAGGGGACGGAGAAGGAGGAGGGAGGAGAGTGAGAATATAGTGGGGTAGATGAAAGGGAATACAGTGCAAGGCAGGTCGACCTAGAAATTGGGGACACTGATCGATCCTCACCACGTGAAGAGATTTGGAATGCTTCATGTCAGATGTTGGAAGGATTAGAATCCCAGGCATAGTGAAACAAAGGATGCAGGAAGAAGGGAGGTAGCAATAGGGTCTGCGGGGAATAGAAACATCCAGAAGTAGACAAGACAGCCAATCAAGGAAGAAATGTAGTTGAATGGATGAGGAGAAGGAGAGAAGAGGCCTGAAGAAGACAAGCAGATCGAGATCAAGATCAATTGCAAAGGAGAGAAAAAAAATACAGAAATGCTTTGTATTTCCAGTGCCTGTTTAGGAAATATCATTATTTCATGTCCCTTATGACTGGGGGATAGGCTAAATTGATGATGTTGCTGATGAGGTACCTTAATTCACAACCTTAACACCCACTTCTCTTGGTAATTGAGAACAGTCTCACTACTCATTCTCCCTCTGGGTCTTTGCTCTGTCTCCTCACTGGTGAATTATGCAATCAGACATTTCTTCCAAGCATATTTTATAAAATTTTTTAGATATTTACAGAAAATATTATTGAAAATAGAAAACGCACATTACACGGAACTTCCTGAAGACATTCCATGCCATTGCACCTCCCCCTCACAGTACCAGTTGGTAACAAAACTGCACGGTGTAGTACTGAGTCAGACAGACCCAGCTGAAGCTACTTTAGATCCACAGTCACTCCGAACATTGGCACGAGGTGAGGGAAGGACACAATGATTGACTTTAATGGCCAGGAGTGTGATGGGGGGAACGTTGATCATGGATACCCCGCTCCACATTGCTAGCTACAGATTCCCACCTCCAGTGCAAAGTGTTTGTGCACTGGATGCTGAGTGAAGTCATAATTGGGCTTTTGCTGGCCCCGGTGATGAAACAACCAGTCAACAATGACTTGGCTTCTTGTGTGAAGTTGTGGAGGATGGCTGGGGCAGCCCATAGCATTATATTGAGGAAGGGGAAGAAGCAGGGTTACCACAGGAGAAATAAAAGACATTCTTTAAATTCCCAGGAAATGAGTGACTGAATCCTTACAAGTGAGTTCAGCAACATTCAAGATCCAATTCACCACAATCTTTGAAACAAATGGTAGGGAAATGAGATATTTAATGCTCTTGGCCTGCAATTATTTCACAGGCTGGAAATGAAGCTCTAGAGTCTTGCATTCAGTGGAGCTACAACTTTTGCAACATAACCCGTCAAGATGAAATTCTTGCTCTATGTCCATCTCTTTTCCCGCGGAATACTTCGCACTTCGCCGCTGTCTTCGGACAGCCGCCTGGGCTCCACTCACAGCGTTTGCACAGTCACAGGGAAGAGCAGGGAGAGATGCTCAGCCCCTTTAATTGGCAGCTTGTGGCTTGTGTAGTGGTTTATCACCTCTGGAACACTGTCAAATGGTGGGCTGTTCTGGCCGAGAATGTACTTGGAGTCTTTTGTTCTGCTGAACTTCATGTGCATGTATCCTTGGCTGCTTCTGCATGCAGAAAGAAAGAGAACAAATATGAGGGGCTGAAATTCACTCGACATGGGAGAGATTTTGTGCTCTACAAGCTGCATTTCAATCTAAGGGGTGTTAAGCAGAGCTATTACTGATTTTAATTCACGTTCATTAAAGTGCTCTTTGAATCCTGACTAAGTTC
This sequence comes from Mobula hypostoma, assembly GCF_963921235.1. Taxonomy (NCBI): domain Eukaryota; kingdom Metazoa; phylum Chordata; class Chondrichthyes; order Myliobatiformes; family Myliobatidae; genus Mobula; species Mobula hypostoma. The sequence goes on along the minus strand of NC_086120.1, from coordinate 14,224,649 downwards.
ATCTGGGTATATTACAGAATAGAATTTTCTTGTATATGAACAATCAGCATGTTTGACCAGAAACGTTGATGGTTATTTGAGTCAGTGAGGGAAGCTGTAGACAGATTGTATGTTCAGCATGGAATGGACACATTCAAAAACCAAATCAATGGATCAAGGTGGCCAGGTAAACTTCAGGTCTCAGGTACAGGATTCTCTGCATTCTACTTACTAAAGGTTGCTCCCAACAAGCCACGTCTATCTGCAGAGCCAGCTCACTACATTTAATAGTTTAACCCCTTCATTATCAGAGCTAAGCTAGCAGACCAGAAATAGCAGAGACTTAACCCTGATCAACGTCTAACATTAATTCTGATCCTCTCTCCAGAGGTGCTCTCTGACCTGCTGAGCATTTCCAATAATTTCTGTTCTTATTTCAGATCTCCAGAAACTGCAGGTTTTTGCTTTTTGAGTTCTTAACCCCACCCGCTGCCTCCAAAGTGTTTGTGTTGATATCCAAGCAGGTAGCTCACAAGGAGACCTGCAGTGTTTCAGCATGAATAGCAGACTGTTCCACTTAACTTCCAGCCAGGTAAAGAAGAAATACTGTAAAACTCATCCACTGCATACCAGTTTCAGGTTGTTCACCAGCAACATAGGAACGTTCTGTAAATTCTTCCAGAACTAGTGTTGTTTTTAGTACAATGCAGGTATTTTCTCTCTTTTGTCTGTGATGCCTCCCTGTTGCAAACGTGGCTTTGTTCACTAATTGCTTTGCAGCTCTGTTTCACTAAATAGAAACTAATCTGAAATATCTCTGAAATCCCCATGAGTGCAAAAATATCATTTAGGTAGCAGAGCAATTATCATTGCTGCCTCGCAACTCTGGGGATTTGGGTTCATTCCTGACCTTGGTTGCTGTCTACCTGGAGTTTCCATCTTCTCCCTCCCTGAGAAAACCAGAGCATTTCCAACAGATGCTCTGGTTTTCTCACACATCTGAAAGATATTCTAATACATTGTTTATCGACTGTAAATGATCAATTAGTGTAGGTGCATGGCCAAATACCATTCATATACATGTGAGAGACAGTAAACTGTATGGCTACAAGGAAATAAGAGTAGGGAATGGAACTGATGAAATGTCTGCACTGGAAACTGAATTTGATGGGATAAATGATATCCTGCTATTGAGCATTCTTCTGAAACTTATGTTGACTGGGAAACAAAGAGATATTGGGAGAAGCAATAACAGATGATAGGAGATGTCACACCACCTCCTGCTTATCATCACTACTTTAGGATTCACCTAAGCTTTCTCATTCTGATTGTGAAACGTGATGGCACAGCAACAGCGGATCTGGGCTCCAGTTCCCAAAAAAACGTTTGCAGTGCAATGGAATTTTCTTTTCTTTTGAAAATGAAACACTCCACAGCCCCTCAATGAAAGAGGGCAATAATTGACCAGTTTCAGGGTATCAAGCGCGAGAGAAAACTCTGCAATGTCCCAGTTACTGAGTAGTGCCATGACCTTTAATCAAAGTGTGGTACAAGGCTGAAAGTGGGACTGGACACTGGCGCATAACGTTCCATCATCAAATTGATATTGGTTTTGATTATTTAGGCTCATGCTTCATCAATGCTAACATGAATGAGCTACCAGTTAGGATATATCAGCTCTTGGATGTGTTGGGGGGAGAATGGGTGGGATTTGTGCATAAGGTATTTTGGAAAAGAGGGACTTTAGTGGTAGCAATGAACAAAGCACGATTAGAGAGTTAATACTTTTGGAATGGACTGGATAGAACATTGAACACAGGACAGCATACTTATAGAATTCATAATTAAATATCAAAATCAATGTCAAATTAAATTATTAATCTTTTGTAGATGGCTCAGAAGAACTGCTGAGCAGCAATCAGGGATTAGCAAGCAAATTCTAAACAAACATCCTTGACTCAATCAGCACATGGGTGGAAGTAGATTATGCATCTGAACAAAGACTTAATGATTGAAAAAATAGCCCCTAACACTGAAAAATTTCTAATTCTTCCAGACCTTTGGTTTCATCTGAGTTTACTCCAAATTATCAGCTGAAATACATTTGCAACATATTTGAGTAGAGGAGAACTAAAATAAACATTTGATGGGGTTAGTCTGGGGTTATGGAGGACAGGTGGGATGGTCAGTGGTGATGTGAATGGGGCGGAAGTCATCATCTAATTAAAGTTACGGCAGAGATAATATGGTTTACAAAACTTAATACATATTTTAAAGGAAAGGGGAATAAATATATGAAATATAGTAATCTATGGGAATTCTTCCTTCAGAGGGTAGGACATGGAACTTAGACAGTAGACCATGGTAGGGGTCTTTGGCCCAAAACGCTCTTTTCTCCTTTTAAACTTCGAGGGGTGATTGATAAGTTCATGGCCTAAAGTAGAAGGAGTCAATTTTAGAAAACCAAGCACATTTATCTTTTCAACATAGTTAATAACTCATCAGTTTACTCATAAGGGGTGATTGATAAGTTCGTGGCCCAAGGTACAAGGAGATGAGTTATTAACTTCAAACTTTCTGCATAATCACTCAAAGAGTTGACCTGCATGGGCAAGTAACGAGAGCTGTATAACTCATCTCCTTCTACTTTAGGCCATGAACTTATCAATCACCCTCTTATACCTCAACCAATCTAATCCTTCCCTCCTACATAGCTAGACCCCTCCACTTTTCTTTCATCCATGTGTCCATCTAAAAGTCTCTTAAATGTCCCAATCAACAACCACCAGGTTTAATAATATATACTGTATGTCCCAATAGACCACTGTGCACTGGATGGATAATGACGGATACAGACAGATTATGGAGCAATAAAGCATGGTTGTTGTGATGCATCTTGTGTGATGGTGTAGTGGGTCATGCTTGTTGCTTCCACCACCGGCTAGCGGTCATGTGAAAAGGAGAGCTGAATGTGTAAGTCTCTCCCCGCCAGTACACAGCTTCTTCAACGGTAAGTCTCCTGTAGTCCCTCCTCGTTGGTGACACACAGAAACTGAACTCCTTTCAGACTCGGGCTGAACTGCAGAGGATGGTGGGGAGGTCTGAACCCTGCTCACGTAGCATGCAGCCCACCAGTCTGCGGACACGCCCTGGTGCTCGTGAACACATCCCCAGCTATGGGTAAATAGGCAGGATAAGCAGCCTCAGGAGAGACAAAGGCTATGGGAGTAAAGCCAGACAGAAAATCAGGAGTGGAGCCCCTAAGGCAGCTGGACATCATTGACCATCCTTCCGGCAGCTCCTACAGCCAAGTTGGAGCCAAACATATTGCTTCATAAGCTTTCCTTTGGGCTACACTGGTGAGGCTGAGAGGGGGGATCTTAACGACTAGGGCATCTCAGGATCTCCGTACCTTCCACCCAGGCTTGTGATAATGATGATCATCACCCATTGTCCTTCGAGATAGATGGATGCCAACCACCAGAGCATTACAACTGGAAATAGACTGTTTGCCCCACTGAATCTACTGTATGGCATCTAACTAGTACCCATTTGCTCTAATTTTACACCAATTCTATTTTTATTCTCCACACATTCTCACTAATTTCCTGTGCTTGGGATGTGGGAGGAAATGAACACAGTCACAGGGAGAACATGGAGGTTCTGTGTGGGCAGTGAATGAGGTGAGGATTGAACTTGGTTGACTGGAGCTGTGAGACACCAGTTCCATTAGCTGTACCACTTTACTAGGATGGTTGGGAGATTTGGGATCCAGACCAGGAAGGCAAATCATTTGATGTGATTCTTCATAGACTAATTATATATTTGATTTCCAACTTAAAATTGTCAAAATATTTTTGGAAATTAAAATTAATATGTTCAATTGTCCAGAAACCTTCATTGGATGCGGTGTGGCTGATTTTGCTTCCTTTGTTTGTACTGAGTTAGCTGTTTCAAATTGAGGGAATTGTTGGGAACTTTATAACCAGTTAACTTTCCACTTAGTAAGACAAGGGTCTTGATAGTTCTGTATCAGGCCCTGCTTAAAAGGGCAGAAATGGTTAGAGAAGCATCACTTGCCAAGTGCCTACATAGAGAAATGGCCATAGATTTATTTCTGAGCTAAACAGAGAAAAAACTAAATTCTCTCCTTAGTTATTTACATTCTCCTGGAATTTCAAGCTGCCAGCTAGAAACTGAATCAGTTGAATGAGAAAGTGGACAGTGGACCGTTAAAATTGAACAAAATGAAGGCACTCCAGGCTGTTCTGAATCACTCAACTGTAACGTTCAAGGATCATACTCTTGGTATCAGTTTTCCTCAGCCAGTCTTTTTCCTAAATTGGTTTGCTATGGTTTCCAAAAAGCTATTACTCAATTGATGTGTAGCTCTGTTGCTATAACAGCTTAATCATGAATTTGCTGCTGATCTAACACTTGTTAACCATGGTCTAATAAGGGCCTTGCCAGAAGTTCTTTCAAAAGGCTACTGTACACTGATTGAACAAAAGGGGTTCTTTTAGTCCAAGTTTATTTTCTATTTATAGGATATGTTAACAAGGCCAGCCTTTAATACCAGTACCTAATTGCTCTTAAAGAACGCAGTAATGAACCACCTTCTTGAATCACTTCCAACCGAGGCTCCTTCAGAGAGTTTGGACCACTGATGAAGGCCATAAGACCATACGATATAGGAGCAGAATTAGGCCTTTTGGCCTATCAGGTCTGCTCCGCCATTTCATCATGGCTGTTCCATTTTCCCTCTCAACCTTTTCTCCCACCTTCTCCTCACTTTTAACAATCAAGAACCTATCACCCTCTGCTTTAAATATACCCAAGCTCCATAGTTGTCTGTGGCAATGAATTCCACAGATTCATTACCCTCTGGTGAAAGAAATTGTTCTTCATCTCTATTCCAAAGGGACATCTTTTATCCTGAGGCTGTGCCCTCTGGTCCTAGACTCTCCCACTATTAGAAACCATCCTTTCCACATCCTTAGAAAGGTCTAAGATCATGAAAAACCAATTTATATCATTCCTACCCAAACCCAATTTGTTCTCCCCATATTCCCATTAACTCGCTCCACAGATCCTACTTCACACCTACACACTAACAGCAGTTTACAGTGGCTAAGTAACCTATTAACCCAAACACCTTTAGGATGTGGGAGGAAGGAGAATGTGAACAATCCATGTCAGAAGACTAGAAATCAGGATTTTCCAGATCACTGGTGCAGAGAGGTTTTATTAGTTGCTCCACTATCCCGCCCCTCTGGGTGATTGTTTTGTATTCAAAAAAGGTAATGCCATTGAATATGAATGGCAATTATTTTAAATCTCTTTTTGTAGTCAATTGATTTGCATTTATATGGCACAAATGTTACTTGCTATCTCTTAGTGCATACTTGTAAATTGTTGGCGGTTTGATGCATGCAGACACATTTTCATCTGTGGATCTGTGAGTGGTTACGGCCCCTGGTGTCAAATGGAAGGTTATCATACGTGCCAGCAATCTATGTCTGACATAAACAGTCAGTGATCTTCTGGGCCCTGTCGCCATTTATTGAACACAATTGTCATGGGAGAAGCAGAAAGAAGAGAATTCAAGCTTGTGAAAAGAATACTCATATATAACAGAAAATAAATCAATTCTTGTATTTCTTTAACTTTTCACGTACTTACTGTGAAGGCATATTGCGGATCCTAGCAGATCCACAGTTTATTTAAGAGTCCTGTGACTCACTGCACTTTCAGTGTGATTATTTTACACATCATAGACTTTTATCCAAGGATTTGTTTTGACCTTTTATCACTTTAGTGTCTATTGCTCAGTTCTTGCTCGTTGTTCTGTTGTTCAAGAGAAACATCAAAGAAAAAGCCTGTCTCTTCTTTCAGGTGAGTGGAAGAGATCCCATGGTTCTATTTGGAAGAGCAGAGAGCACTCAGAGTCCTGGTAAAATTTACACCCTTTAGTCACTATCTTCTACAGATTATCTGGTCATTAAGAGGCCAAAGTTTGTGGGTTCCTGCTGTACACATGTTGGACGCTGTTTCCTAGAGTCAGAGAAAAATTTAGTACGGAGACCAACCCTTCTGTTCATCCAGTCCAAGGACCATCAATTACCAATATTTTAATCCTTCCATACTCTCTGTAAGTTCTAAGACTCAACTACATACTAGGAGCAACTTAAAATAGCTAATAAACCGATCGACCCACATGACTTTGAACTGTGGGTGGAAACCCACGCGTCACAGGGAGAACACATAGAACATAGAACATAGAATAGTACAGCACAGTACAGGCCCTTCGGCCCACAATGTTGTGCCGACCTTCAAACCCTGCCTCCCATATAAGCCCTCACCTTAGATTCCTGCATATACCTGTCTAGTAGTCTCTTAAATTTCACTAGTGTATCTGCCTCCATCACTGACTCAGGCAGTGCATTCCATGCACCAACCACTCTCTGAGTAAAAAACCTTCCTCTAATATCCCCCTTGAACTTTCCACCCCTTACCTTAAAGCCATGTCCTCTTGTATTGAGCAGTGGTGCCCTGGGGAAGAGGCGCTGGCTATCCACTCTATCTATTCCTCTTATTATCTTGTACACCTCTATCATTTCTCCTCTCATCCTCCTTCTCTCCAAAGAGTAAAGCCCTAGCTCCCTTAATCTCTGATCATAATGCATACTTTCTAAACCAGGCAGCATCCTGGTAGATCTCCTCTGTACCCTTTCCAATGCTTCCACATCCTTCCTATAGTGAGGTGACCAGAACTGGACACAGTACTCCAAGTGTGGCCTAACCAGAGTTTTATAGAGCTGCATCATTACATCGCGACTCTTAAACTCTATCCCTCGACTTATGAAAGCTAACACCCCATAAGCTTTCTTAACTACCCTATCCACCTGTGAGGCAACTTTCAGGGAACTGTGGACATGTACCCTGAGAACTGTGCATGAACTGTGCAGACCCAGCACCAAAAGTCATCACTCTCAGGCAGCACCTACTGTGACACCATTGCCTTAAAACAGAGACTGGAGATTAAAAAAATACACTCAATGAACGTACAGTATTTTGAAATGTCCTTAAGTCATGACAGGTGCTTAATAAATTAAAATAGTTCACCCGAAGTTAGTAAGTATACCTAAAGACCAGAAAGTTTGATCATTGGCAATGCTAAACACAGATGGTTCTCTTAGGAGCATAATAAAGCTACTACTATCGCTCTTCGCGAGCTTACAGTGAGCCACTGGTGCACATAGATCTCTTTTGACAATGGCAATCACTAAAATGATTGAAAAGGGAAGTGTTTGTTCTACAGCGACCTGACTAATGACTGCCTTGTGGCAAGCAGAACTTCAAATCCACCTACAAAGAAAAGTTGTCTCGAACAGAAAGAATATTTGTTTGGGTGTGGGACTTCAGGACTGCCAACAGCCGAGGCATCTATATTCCAGTGAAGAATAATGAATGGGGCAGTGGCAAGTGTGATTGCAGAGTGCTAAGTCGCTTATGGAACAGAAGTAGCCTTGAAGTAGAATTATCAACTACAAAGGAGCTGCAGGGAAAATTAGAAGGCTGAATCAGTTTATTGCATGTAAGTCTATTATTGAGGTTAAAATGCTTGGGTGATCCTGCACAAGATACAGACTGTATTGGTACACAAAGGCAGCCAGGCAGAATTAACAACAAATTCCGTCACAAAGCTGACTCACTCTGCACCATAATTCAGCATGTAATTAGATTCTACACAGCTCCCTTGCGTACACTCTTAATCATTTATCCTTCAATAAAAGTAAACAAAACATCAACACCCTCCCTACGTACTTCCCTGCCTGCACTCACATCCTGATTAGATTCAATGAAATAAAGCCCATGGGGTTATTGTTTCCCCTGAGAGGTGTAGAGTAGGAAGAGGGATTTAGGAGAAGGCAAGAAGTAATTGATCTGTCTAAAGTAGATGAGTTTATGGGTTGATCTGCTCTCCTCTCCTGTCTTAGCGACACTGTGTCTTCGGGTTTCCTTCGGTGTATAAAATCAAAAGGAGCATAGGTGAATGCACACGGTCTTTTTCTCCCCTGGGGGAAGAGAATCAAAAACTGGAGGGCATATGTTTGAGGTAGAGGGGTAAAGATTTATAAGGGATCTGAGGAACAACTTCTTTATGCAGAGGATGGTGTGTATATGAAGCAAGCTGACAGAGGTTGTGGCATGTAATTAGATGATATTTCAAATGATAACATTTCAAAGTCCCTTGGACAGGGACATGGATAGGAAAGGTTTAGAGGGATATCAGCCACACACGGGCAAATGGACATCTAGGTCGGCGTGGATGAGTGGACTGAAAGGGCTGTTTCCACATTGTAATACTTAACTTAAGAAATTATGAATAGTATATATAGCACAGGTTGGAAGGCAAGCTGGGTTAACAAAGATATATGAAGAGCAGGGACTTTCACTTGTCTAGTTCCATTTCCTTGACTCGGTTGCTCCAAATTCCAGCATCTGCAGTGTCTTGTGTCTCCACTTTTTAAACCATTGGTTAGGTTGCAGCTAGAAAAATGTGTGCAGTCCTGGTCACTGCATTACATGAAGGAAGTGACTGCACTGGAAGAGGCTGCAGAGGAGACTCAGCTGATGTCACCTGGGATGGCATGTATCCGTTAGGAGAAGAGACTGGATAGGCTGGGCTTGTTTTCCTTGGAGTAGAGGAAGCTGAGGGAATACATTTTGGAGGTATATAAATTTATGAGAGGCATAGATGGGGGAGTTAGTAAGAAATATTTTTCCATGGCAGTGCATATAGATTTAAAGAAAGACTATGATATTTAGACTGAGCATTTTTTCACCCAAAGGCTGTTTGCAATGTGGAACACTGCATGAGAAGGTGGTGGAGGCAGGTACTTTCACCACATTTAGTATCTGAATGGGTACTTGAACCATTAACTCACAGTATGCTACAGACAATATAATGGTAAATGAGACTAGTTTAGATGGTCAGTATAGATACTGTTGGCGGAAGGGCCTGTTTTTATGCTGTTTCATTCTATGATATACTGGAGTGTCATACATAAAGGGCAGATGGACGCAGGAGGTTAATTAATGAAACCACTGATGCCAGGGCCAAGAAAGCACACCAACAGTTCCACTTCCTCAGAAGGCTAAGATAATTTTACATGTCTCCAAAAGCTATTATCGATTTTTACATCCTATCAAGATGCCCAAGGATGCAAGAAATTGCAGAGTTGCGAATACAACCCTTTCCAACACACAAACCGGTCTCCACTCTATTGACTCTGCTGACACCTCCCGCTGCCTTGGGAAAGCAGCCAACGTAATCAAGGTCCTTTCTTCCTTCAGTTATTCTCTCTTATCTTCTGTCCCATCAGGTAGATGACACAAAGGTTTGAGAGGACATACCATCAGACTATAGGACAGATTTTTCTGTGCTGTTATCCAGACCCTTGAATACACCCGATTTACACTAAACATGAATTCTTAATCTCCTAATCTTCCTCATCATTCACCTTGAACTTTATTTGTCAACTTGCACTGCCCTTCTCTGTAAATACAAATCTAAATTGGTAAATTCATATGTTGTTTATTGTTCACACCTGCACCAAAGTACCGTGAAAAGCTTCGCTCTGCATGCCTTCCCTACAGGTCACATCACCACCTCTACATTGAGGCAGTACAAGGGAAAACAATAATGTTTATTGCAGAATAAAATGTTACAGTTACAAAGCAAGTTCAGTGCAAACAGACAGTAACGTGCAAAACCATAGTGAGGTAGATTGTTAGGTCAAGTGTCCATTTTCTCATATTAGAGGACCATTCAATAGGCTGGGATAGAAGCTGTCCTTGAATGTGGTGGTACCTGCATACAGATTTTTGTGTCTTCTGCCCAGTGGGAGGTGTAGAAGAGACAATATCCAGGATGGGAGAGGTCTTTGATTATGTGGACTGCTTTACCAAGCCAGTGAGAAGTATAGACAGAGTTCATGGACTAGTGGCTGGTTTCTGTAATGTGGTGCTGTATCCACAACTCTCCTGGGTTTCCTTACCAAGTTGTGAAGGTTCTGGGCAGGATGCTTTCTATGAAGTGTCAATGAGAAATTAGTGAGGGTCAAAGGGAACATGCTAAATTTCTTCAAATGTTCATTTTATTATCAAAGTATGCAGAATATAACGCTGAGATTTGTCTTCTCCAGCTAGCCATAAAGTACAGAAAACCATAGAAGTAGTTGAAATAAAGACAACAATCACCCCACCCGCATGAAAAGAAAAAGAAACAAAAACTCGCCAACTCCAAACTCCACCAACCCCTCCCTCGCACAAAAACTAACAGATCACCCACATGCAGAAACAAGAACAGGAACACCAAATCCCAAACCCCAGCCTGCCAATCGGCAACAAAAAAGAATAGTTGAGAACACAAAGAAAAGAACAGGACTGAAAGAAACCAATATGGACTACGGTTAGATTGAACTACAGTCCAATCCATAAATCTCAGAATTTCAATAACATCTCTGAGAGCATCGGGACCTTATGGCCTCTCTGAGTGCAGTGTCTTGAACCAGCGGCCCCTCCATGGGCAGCAACGCGAACCAGCAGCCTTTCTGAGAACCACTCGCTCTCTTCCGCATTTGCCTCGATGTTTCAATCTTCCTCAATGCTTTAATCGGCGATCATGGCTCTTCGTCTCATCTCTGAGCTTCTCCTCATGATAGCTCATGCTTGCATTTCCCTCCTGGAGTTTTCTTGGGTCAGCAGAGCGCTAGCTCACTCGATTGAACTACAGACTGTAAGTCACAGGCTCCAACAGTTTCAAAAACAACATTAAGATAAAAAGAATACGTAGAAGACATAGAAAAAAACTGATATGATTGACTATCCGGAAGGAACTTGTTGTTCGATGGTGCCATTTTGACTAAAAGTACAGGCGTTAACCTACTGAGGAAGTACAGGTGTTGGTGAGTTTGAGTTTTCCTTGCCGTGGTGTCAATATACTTGGTCCAGGACAGGATATTAGTGTTGCTCATTTCTAGGAACTTGAAGCTTTCAACTCTCTCTACCTCCGCACTGTCAATGTAAACAAGAGCGTGTACAATGTCACCACTACATTCAAATATCAAAGTTGAAAGTTCAAAGCAAATTTATTATCAAAGTATATAAGGATTTGGTGTAGAAGGGAGGGCGACAGATTTTTGGACATTGGGATCTCTTCCCAGAAAGGTGGGATATGTACAGAAGAGACTGTTTGCACCTGAAGTGAAGGTGGACTAAAGTCTTAGCAAAAAACAGGAATTCTGCAGATGCTGGAAATTCAAGCAACATACATAAAAGTTGCTGGTGAACGCAGCAGGCCAAGCAGCATCTATAGGAAGAGGTGCAGTCGACGTTTCAGGCCGAGACCCTTCGTCAGGACTAACTGAAGGAAGAGTGAGTAAGGGATTTGAAAGCTGGAGGGGGAGGGGGAGATGCAAAATGATAGGAGAAGACAGGAGGGGGAGGGATAGAGCCAAGAGCTGGACAGGTGATAGGCAGAAGGGGATACGAGAGGATCATGGGACAGGAGATCCGGGAAGAAAGACAAGGGGGGGGGGTGACCCAGAGGATGGGCAAGAGGTATATTCAGAGGGACAGAGGGAGAAAAAGGAGAGTGAGAGAACCCCATCTGTTACTCTTTTTTATGCACACATTCTTTCTCTCACTCTCCTTTTTCTCTCTCTGTCCCTCTGAATATACCTCTTGCCCATCCTCTGGGTCACCCCCCCCGTCTTTCTTCCCGGACCTCCTGTCCCATGATCCTCTCGTATCCCCTTCTGCCTATCACCTGTCCAGCTCTCGGCTCCATCCCTCCCCCTCCTGTCTTCTCCTATCATTTTGCATCTCCCCCTCCCCCTCCAGCTTTCAAATCCCTTACTCACTCTTCCTTCAGTTAGTCCTGACGAAGGGTCTCGGCCTGAAACGTCGACTGCGCCTCTTCCTATAGATGCTGCCTGGCCTGCTGCGTTCACCAGCAACTTTGATGTGTGTTGAGTGAGAGAAAGAATGTGTTCATAAAAATGAGGCCCCACCTCCCCCTCGTACCCCATCTGTTACTCATTTTTATGCACACATTCTTTCTCTCACTCTCCTTTTTCTCCCTCTGTCCCTCTGAATATACCTCTTGCCCATCCTCTGGGTCACCCCCCGCTTGTCTTTCTTCCCGGACCTCCTGTCCCATGATCCTCTCGTATCCCCTTCTGCCTATCACCTGTCCAGCTCTCGGCTCCATCCCTCCCCCTCCTGTCTTCTCCTATCATTTTGGATCTCCCCCTCCCCCTCCAACTTTCAAATCCCTTACTCACTCTTCCTTCAGTTAGTCCTGACGAAGGGTCTCGGCCTGAAGCGTCAACTGCACCTCTTTCTAGAGATGCTGCTTGGCCTGCTGCGTTCACCAGCAACTTTTATGTATGTTGCTTAAAGTCTTAGCAGGAAGGTTTGCTGGTGCTGCACGGGGTGGGGGGGGGGTGTTAAATTAGAGTTGCAGGGGGATGGGAACCAGAGCGTCAGAATAATGTCAGGAATCAAAAGGTTGAGCATAGTGGGACTAATGTTCTGAGCTGTGTATATTTCAATACAATAAGTATTTTAGGAAAGGCAAGATGGGCTCAGGGCATGAATCAACACATGGAATCCTGATATTGTAGCCATCAGTGTGATGTGGATGCAAGAGGGGCAGGACTGGCAGCTCAATATTCTGGGCAGGGTTCCATTGTTTTAGACATGACAGAGTGGGAGGGCTTAAAGGGGGAATTAAAGTCTGGACAAACTGGAGAACTTGTTTAATGAGGTTTTATGGGTGGAATGGAGAAATAAGAATGGTATGACCATGTTAATGGGGATATATTATAGACCACCCACCAGTCCATGAGATTTATAGGAACAAATTTGTAGCAAGATTGTGGACTGTTGCAGGAACATAAGGTTGTTATAGTAAATGATTTTAACACTCCACATATTAACTGGGACTCCCATACTGTAAAAGGACTAGATGGGATAGAGCTAGTCAAAAATGTTCAGGAAAGTTTCCTTAATCAGTACGTAGAAGTCCCAATGAGAGAGTGTGCAATACTTGATCTGCTACTAGGGACTGAGACAGGGCAGGTGACAGAAGTTTGTGTAGTGGGACACATTGCATCTAGTGATCATACTGCCATTATTTTTAAAGTAAATTGGAAAAAATTCAGGCTGGTCCAAGGGTTGGGATTCTAAGTGAGAGGAAAGCCAATTTTGATGATATCAGCTGGATCTGGCAAGTGTGGATTGGGGTAGGCAGCTTTCTGGCAAAGGTATACTTGGTAAGACGGAGGCCTTCAAAAGTGAAATTTTGAAAGTATGAAGTTTGTATGTGCCTGTCAGAATAAAAGGTAAATATAACAGTTTATGGAACCTTGGTTTTCAAAAGATATTGAGGACTTGGTTAAGAGAAAAAAGTTGGTGCATAGCAGGTACAGGCAGGTAGGAACAAATGACGTGCTTATAAAATGCAAGAGAACACTTAAGCAAGAAATCTGGCCGGCTGCAAGAAATCTGGACGGCTACAAGAAAGCACAAAGTTGCCCCAGCAGAGAAGGTGATGGAGAATCCAAAGAGATTCTACAGATATGTAAAAGCAAAAGGATTGCAAGGGGCAGAATTGACGCTCTGGAAGATCAGAATGGTAATCTATATGTGGAGCCAAAAGAGACTGGGAAGACCTTAAGTGGATTTTTTTAGATCTGTATGTACTCAGAAAATGGACACAGTCTATGGAACTGTGGCAAAGCAGCAGCAACGTCACAGACCCTACACAGATTACAGAGGAGGAGGTGTTTGCTGTCTTGAGGCAAATAAGGTGGTGAGTTCACACAGATCTTTTGGAAGACAAGTGCAGAAATTGCAGGGGCTCTTAGTGATAGAGGGGTATAGGATGATTGGAGGATAGCTAATGTAGTTCTGCTGTTTAAGAAAGGCTCTAAAAATAAACCTGGAAATTATAGGTTGGTGAGCTTGACATCAGTAGTGGTAAAGTTATTGGAAGGTATTCTAAGGGTTTGGAAGGTATTCTGTAGGCATAAACTGATTAGGGATAGTCAGCATGGTTTTGTGCATGGTAGGTCCTGTATAACCAATCTTATAGTGTTTTGAGGAAGTTACCAGGAAAGTTGATGAAGGCAAGGCAGTGGATGCTGTCTACATGGACTTTAGTAAGGAATGTGACAAGGTCCTGTGTGGGAGGTTGATCAAGAAGGGCCAGTTGCTCAGCATTCAAGAGAGATAGCAGACGTTGGCTTTGTGGGAGAAGCCAGAGAGTGGTAGAATATGGTTGCCTCTCTGGCTAGAGGCCTGTGACTAGTGGAGCGCCGCAGGGATCGGGGTTGCGTCTGTTAATGTTTGGCATCTGTATCAATGATCTAGATGATAACGTGATTAACTAGATCAGCAAATTTGCAGATGACACCAAGATTGGGGGTGTAGTAGACAGCAAGGAAGGCTATCATGGCTTGCAGCTGGAAAATTGGGCTGATAAATAGCAGGTGGAAGTTAATGCAGATAAATGTGAGGTGTTGCACTTTGGCAGAACCATCCAGGGAAGTTCTTACACAGTGAACGGTAGGACACTGAGGAATGCCGTAGAACAAAGGGATCTGGGAATACAGGTCCAAATTCATTGAAAGTGGCAGCATAAGTAGATAGGGTTGTAAAGAAAGCTTTTGGCACATTGGGCTTCATAAATCAGAGTACTGAGTACAGGAGATGGGATGTTATGTTGAATTTGCATAAAGCGTCGGTGAAAACTAATTTAGAGTATTGCGTGCTGCTATGGTCACCTACCTATAGGAAAGATGTAGGTACAGAGAAAATTTATAAGGATGTTGCTGGGACTAGAGGGCCTGAGTTTAAGGGAAGATTGAATAGGTGAGGGCTTTATTCCTTGGAATATAAATGATTGAGGCGAGATTTGATAAAGGTATATAAAATTATGAAGGGTATATATAGGGTAAATGCAAGCAGACTTTTTCCACTGAGATTGGGTGGGACTATAGCTAGAGGTCATGCATTAAGGGTGAAAGATGGAAAATTTAAGGGGAACATGAAGGGAAACTTCTTCACTCAGAGGGTAGCGAGAGTGTGGAATGAGCAGCCGGCCCAAGTGGTGCATGTGAGCTCGATTTCAACATTTAAGGGAAGTTTGTATAGGTACGTGGATGGTAGGGGTATGGAGGGCTATGGTTTGAGTACAGGTCAATGGGAGTAAGCAGTTTCAATGGCTTGGCATGGACTGGATGGGCCAAAGGGTCTGTTTCTGTGTTGTACTTTTCTATGCTTCTACGACTCTGCACTACCTTGTAGAAAGTTACAGATAAAATAAAGGCATACAGTGGAATCTACAAAACACATACAAAAACAAAGACTGACAGACAACCAAGGTGCAAAAGAAAACAAACTGCAAATAAAAAAAATTATTCTGAGAACCTGAGTTGCAAAAAGGTCCTTGAAAGTGAGTCTGTAGATTATAGAATTGCTCCGAGTTGAGGTGATTAAACTTATCCACACTGGTTTCGGAGCCTGATGGTTTAGGGTAATGACCGTTCCTGAACCTGGTGGTGTGCGACACAAGGATTCTGTAGCTCTGGTAGTAGTGAGAAGAGAGCTTGACCTGGATGGTGCAGACTCTCCAAGTAAATATATTTAAATGTGGGAGAGCTTTGCCTATGATGGACTGGGCTGTATCCAACAATTTCTGTAGTCTTTTCTGTTCCTGAACATTGGTGTTTCCATACTAGGCTGTGATGCAACCAGATCCACTGTACATCTATAGAAGTTTATCAGAGTTTTCGGTGACAATTCTACATATTTTCTTTTACTACCTTGATGTATTTACGCATGGAATCATCTGTCTGGATAACTTGCAAACAGAAGTCTTTCACTCTACATCAGTACATGAGGCAATAAGAAACCTATTGCCTATATTATGGTCCCTAGTAATGTGTTCAACCAGACTTAGCAACCTGACTTGGAAAACCATTCTTCTTGGTATTCCTTAACAATATGCTTGGAATGAAAAGTCAAAGCCCCAGCGACACTGGGAAAGCTGTCAGCAGAAGTGCCGGGTGGAAGTATGCCCAGTTGGCTGGGATTGGGGATTGAGATTCTGAAAACTCGCAGAAACTCCAGTCCAAATTTACCGCTAGATCCTTCCCGCCATTACTTCTGTTTTGCTCTAATGACACTGTCTGCTGCTTTCCTGAGGCACAGCTGTTATTACAGCGCTGCCTTTGAATGAACAGGTTAAAGCTTCAGAGAACAAATGTCGATTTACTCTCCTAGTTGTGGAATGGAGATGGTTGGGCAAGGGACTTGAGTCACTGAAGCCCACTGCACAGCCATCCCATTGTAAGTCAAGGCAACAGGCATTTTGGCATACGTGTGCGCGTTCGTATGCACTTGTGTTTATGGTGTGTATGTATGCGCATGAGTAAGAGGGGTGGGAAGAGGTGAAGAATGATTAATTTAGGATCACTAGAAGGATTTAGTGTACATTATTTTAATGTGAACTGTAATCTACTTTAAAAATTCCCTTCAGGAAGGCCTGGAATTTAGATCAGCAACACACAGATAGAAGATGATTAAGAGACAAGCGCTATTAGTAGCTTAATGTAATATTCATGAGCTCAGGTTTCAGAATGCTTTAATCTGTGCAACAGCAAGGGAACAGGATGCCTCCCATGTTACTGCAGTACATGTGGAGGATGGTACTATAAACCTTTGTCAGCTGATGATAGCTTCCAATCTAATCTACAATGAATTGATTTTCCTGTATAATATAATAGAGTATAGAGACAGATTATTTCTGTCCATTGTTTCTTCTGTATATGCATATTTCGTCACAATGCATCAGAGGTCATCTTAGGCCACCAAGACTATTGCCAGCTCACAGAACAATCCCATTCCCACTAATTTTCCCTGTAAACTATTCTCCACAAATTCTACCAATCACCTACACCCAAGGTGCAACCTGTGGTTGGTACCAAGCTGGCGTCTTTGCAATGTTGGAGAAAACTACAGCACCCGAAGAAGCACACAAAGGAGGCGCAGACTCCACGCAGACAGAACAGATGTCAGATCAAACCTGGGTTCCGGGAGGCAGCAGATCTGCTAACTGTATCACTATGCCACCCCAAAGGAGACATGCAACCATAACGTATTTGTAGCCTACACACAATATTGTAGATAAGACTCAAGAAAGTGCCCAGATAACATATTATTATATCCTTAAATTTACTCAGTGTGCTCTATAATTAATTACTTTTGAGAAGCAGCCACTTATGTAAGCAAGGGAAGCCTGACAAGTGTGATTAAATGATTATAATATCTGTTTTGACGTTATGTTTTCTGGAAGGTTACAGGAGAAAGCTATTCACTCAGTGTGAAAGGAAACATGGAAATTGCGTTTTTAAGTTCTGTCGTTCATTCCATGGTATTTGCTTCTATTTTTAATACTACTCCACAGTTTTCTCCGTTTCTTCCTGACTCCTGCTGGGGTTTCATTCTGCAGCTGGCACTCATCTTCACTATAGGCCCGCCCCTCATGCCTCAGCTGAAGATTGAGACCTACGAGCAGGCTGGGTAAAGTACCCCAGTGCTCATGTTCCCATAGCAGCCACATCGATACAGGTAAAAGACTGAAAAGAATGCTGTCCCTTCACAGAGTGAGAGAAATGGAGTTCGAAAACTAGGGGAGCCTTAACCAAGACTGTCAATCCTATACCATTGATCAACTGATAGTTTCATTTGTAAAATATCTTCACTTCCTTTTCTTTCATTCTTACCTTTAATAAATACTATACGTGGGAAAAGTCTGTTTGATTGAAACATGCAGATAACACACTCTATGGTGGGTGACTAAGAGGATGAGTTGCATGATTGGCGGTTGGGTGACATCCTTTTCAGAAATGTATCGCCCCCTTTCCTGGCTCAGGAGCAGCAGACTCTGTCAGTACCCCAGCCAGAGAACTGTTTCTATATGTGTTGCAAGGTTGAAATCTGTTCATTTTAGTTATAAATAATTAATCAAATAATTTTTAAAAAGAGTTAAAGTAACTTCATTTTTGTGAATATCATTTCACGTTGAGGAAAGAAAAGGGACATTACTTCAAAATCATGCAAATGTGCTTAGTTGAAAATTCTGAGAATCTGTATGCAAGGTTTTCCTTTAGACTTGTAAGGGCTTGCATTCAGTCTTCGGCATGCAATTAATTGCTCATGCCGGCCAGAATGCCTGCGGTGGGGCAGTATGTGCCGTACTCGTTCCATAAAGTGACTGATCCATGAACATCATGTATCTATGCTTCATTTGCCATATCCCTTTTTCAGGGGTACTATACACGAAAATTCCTACCACCCTCACCCCAACTCTGGTTCTCTCACCTGCTAACTACATGAAGAAAAAGGAGGAATGGATATACCCAACACCCTGCCTCATATGGCGGGCAAGAACGTTTTAATACATCTTGGCTACAATAAGTAGTAAGCATTCCCATCTACTGTGATTGATGTAGCCTCTACTAATCCACAGGAATATGAACTAGTGTTGGATGATGCTATTTTCTGACTGACCATTGAAGAGTGGCAAATCTAGGCATTAGAGAGATACATGGAAGAGATGTAGAAAAACATACTGACACTCATAAACATGAAGAAGTCAGCAGATGCCGGAAATTCAGAGAAACAGACACAAAATGATGTAGGAACTCAGCAGGTCGGGCAGCATCTATGGAAATTTCAGCCCGAGGCCCTTCTTCAGGACTGAAAAGGAAGGGGGAAGACGCCAGATTAAAAAGGTGGGGAGAGGGAAAGATGGGTAGCTAGAAGGTGATAGGTGTGGCTAGGTGGATTGGAAAGATAAAGGGCTGGAGAAGAAAGAATCTGATAGGAGAGGAGAGTGGACTACAGGAGAAAGGGGAGGAGGATGGGACCCAAGGGGAGGCGATAGGCAGGTGAGAAAAGGTAAGAGGCCAGAGTATGGAACAAAAGAAGAGGGCAGGGAGAAGGATTTTTTTTTTACCAGAAGGAGAAATCGATATTCATGCCATCAGGTTGGAGGCTACCCAGAAGGAACTTAAAGTGTTCACATCCACGTTGAGGGCGGTCTTAACTTGGCACAAGAGGAGGCCATGGACCAATATGTCGGAATGGGAATGGGAATGGGAATTAAAATGTTTAGCCATCGGTAAGTTCTACTTTTGGTGGATGGAGCAGAGGTGTTCCATGAAACGGTCCCCCAGTTTATGATGGGTCTCACCAATGAGGTGGAGGCCACATTGAGACCACCAGACACAATAGAAATAATAGCAGGTTCTCAGGTGAAGTGTTGCCTAACCAGGAAGGGCTGTTTGGGGCCCTGGATGGAGGCGAGGGAGGAGATGAATGGGCAGGAGCAGCACTTTGGCCACTTATAAGGAAGTACCAGGAGGAAAATTAGTGGGGAGGGATGAATGGACAAGGGAATCACAGACGGAGTAATCCCTGCATAAAGCGGAGAGAAGAGGGGAGATAAAGATATGTTTAGTGCTAGGATCCCTTCGGAGATGGCGGAAAATGTGTTGGATATGAAAGCTCATGGGATGGTTAGGTACGGACAAGAGGAACTATCACTGTTAGGGCGGTAGGAAGATGGGGTGAACGTGGATGTTCAGGAAATGTAGGAGATGCGGGTGAAGGCAGTGTTAATAGTGGAGGAAGGGAAACCCCATTCTGTGATGAAGGAGGACATTTCTGATGTCCTGGAATGGAAAGCCACATGCTGGGAACAGATGCAGTGGAGTTGCATTTTTACAGGAGATAGGGTGGGAAGAAGTAGAGTCAAGATAATTGGTAGGTTTATGGAAGATGACGGCTCACAGTTTGCCTTCAGGGATGGAGACAAAGAGAGTGGGGGGGGGGAGGTGTCAGAAATGGAGCAAGTGAATTTCAGGGCAAGATGGAAGTGGGAGGCAAAGTTGATGCAATTGATGAGTTTAGCATGGGTGCATGAAGCAGCAGCAATGCAGTCGTCAATGTGGCGGAGGAAGAGTTGGGGTGCATTACCGGGGAAAGCTTGGAACATGGACTGTTTTACGTAGCTGATGAAGGCGCAGACATATCTGGGGCCATGCGGGTGCCCATGGCTACCCTTCGAGTCTGGAGACCGTGAGAGGAGCTGAAGGAAAAATTCCAACAGTCGAGGGGGTCTGTCCTTTCAGGAACTACATCACAGCATGGAAGAAGAGAGGTGTTCTCTGGGTTAATGACGATCCCTCCACCAACACCACTTGAACAGCAAGTCTGACTATTAATTTCATTGTTGTTTGTGATAACATATTGTGTGCACCTCGTCCCATTCCCACACTGCAAGAATGCTTATATCTTGTAAATAGTTCAATGGCAGAAGGAAGTTGTGAGGTTGGGTGCTATTTAAACATAGGTTTTTTTTTATAGAAATGAAACATGAATATCACACACTCACTGGCCACTCTATTTGGTACCTTCTGTTTGTGGTCTTCTGCTGCTGTAGCCTATACGCTTCATGATTTGACATGTTGTGCATTCAGAGATCATCTCATGCATACCACTGTTGTAACATATACAGTGGTTATTAGAGTTGCTGACACCTTCCTGTCAGCTTGAACCACTTTGGCTATTCTGCTTTGACCTCACTCGTTAACAGGCCATTTTTGCCCACAAGACTGCCAATTACTAGAATTTATTTTTTTTGTTTCTCGCATCATTCTCTGCAAGCTCTTTAGTGACTATTGTGCGAGGAAGGGTCAGGAGATCAGCAATTTCTGAGCTGAGATACTCAACCCATCCCTTTTGGTGCCAACGATCATTTGATGGTCAAAGTCACTTAGATTGCATTTCTTCTCCATTCTGATGTTCATTCTGAACAACAACTGAACCTCTTGACCATGTCTACATGCTTTTAGGCATTGAGCCACTGCTACATGATTGGCTGATTAGATATTTGTATTTATGAGTAGGTGTATAGGTCTATATAACAAAGCAACTAATGAGCATGTACTGTAAGGGTTAATGAATTGTGGAAAAATCTGTTGTTAAAAAGTCAGAACAATTAATAAGTTATGAGTTGTGCTATTGTAATTGCCCCTAATAAAATGGCAATGATTAGTATTATTTGTATGATTTAGGACAATCCGCAAGAAGAGCATAAATGGTGTACCAGGGAGAATTTATTTAAATACCCTTCAACTATACGTTCTCTACAGGAAAAGGCAATTACGTCTGCAAGTAATCATTGTAAATATATTGTGTTTAAATATCTTTGACTTATACTGTTCATACTCTGGGGAAATTCATTTAACTCCTTTACTTTAGGAGTTTCAGCAAATTACCCCTGGATTGCACAGTCCTATACATAAAGGGGTTAAGGATTAGAGGGAAGAGGCGGGAGAAAGTGGCTGATAAACACATCAGCAGTGATTGAATAGCAGAACAGGCTCAATGGACTAAATGTCATCATTCTGTTCTTATCCTATATTTTATGGTCTGATTCACTTACATCTCCTCATTTGTCTTTGAAAATGTGCTTAGATACACGCAGGACATCAGAAAATAGTTGGAAGTCTGCGTCCACAAACAGATAGTTTCCCAGCAGCAAATGCTGAACATTGAATTTACCCTTAGAGGTATTGCTGTAAAGGGAGAGCGATGGATGGTGGTGAACGCACATTCAGAGTAAAGTCTGGAATTAACTCAAGACTCAGACTGAAAATATGCAAGATGACACCAACGAAATCCAAAGGCGAAATCACAAACAGTAGTACTAGAAATGGAACTCTTATGATTGAGCACTGAGTGCTCAGCACGAGGCCTTTAAGTACAGACACTCCATGAAGGAATGTGGCAGGAAATACAGGGTAATTGACAGTCTGTGTCTTAAAGGGACAGCAGCAGCTAACCATACAACAGGGAACTGGAGCACCAAAACTTGGATGCCTGCCGCTGTTCAGTCGGGACCAAGGAAGTTGCTGAATCTTTGGCCCCAATGGACCTTACTACCAGTCAATTTGGTTCCATGCATTACAGTAAAATTGCCTGAAGCCTCATTGGCACACCTAATACAGGGCTGCCATACAGCACCAGAGGTGATGCAATGCTGACCTCAGATGCTGTCCATGGGAAATTGACATCTTGTCTGCTTGACTGCATTGGATTCCTCTGGGTGTTCTGGCTTCCTTCTACATCCTAAAGATATGTTGGTGGGTAGGTTAATTAGCTGCTGCTGATTGCTTCTAGTGTGTAGGTGGATGGTAGAATTGGAGTTGTTGGGGGAGGGAGAAAGATCAGGTGTGGAGAATAACAACTGGAATTAATGTCCGTTTAGTGTATCTGGTGGCTGTTGGTTAGCATGGCCTCAGCGGGCCAATATGCCTGTTTCTGTATGTCCCTGTAGGTCTGCAACTTCTTACAGGAGCATAAAGAGGTCTATGCATGAAATTCCAGAGGTTGGGGCTCACCAGCTGAAAACGCAGCTGTCTCTGATGTTACAGTAAAGATCATGGAACCTTATGAGGCCAGATTTGGATTACCGCCGAGATCTAAAAGGAGATTAGGATTAAATTGCATAGGTGAGGCAAATGAGGCCTGTAGCAATGCACAGTTGGGAGGCTGATTCCTCCCCTTGGTTACAACATTGTGTGCAGAACCTTTCAGAGTCAGTACGGAGCAGCCAATGCAATAACCAGTGATATTCGTTGCTGCACAGAGTATTTCAGCATTTGTAAAACATTTGCATAACAGTCCAACAGAGACTCTGGTACTAGAAAAATAATTTAAACATAACGATAATTTCAAAATGAAAGCGACTGCTTTTCTCTGGTCGTAGGGGAGCCATTCTCAGCAGTGGCCTAGATTCGTGTCATGTTCCCCAAGAATAAGGCTCTTCGTTTTCACACCATGTGCTCACATGACTGAATGGGAAAGCTGTGAATTCACTGCCACATTTTAAATAAAGCAACATCAGAACTTGATCGGCTGCGCCATACACAGTGAAACAACCTCTGTTCCTTATTCCAAGGAGATTTTAACTGCAGTACATGTTCATTCCCCTCCCCCATGAAAATCTATATCTCGCCACCTCTCCTGACACCACACAAAGATGCCAAATGTTCCCACTCTAATGTGAGTCTATGCAGCAAATGGGCAATTTGACTGTGTGGAGAAGCATAGTCACTATTTCTGTTTGCTTTACTTCATTGCCTTTTACACAGTGTGGTTTCTGGTGAAAATCACAGAAAATAAATTCCTTTTGTTCCTCTTGTAGCCACCTGCCAACATCAGCAATTGCAAAGTAAGCAAGAGTTTCGCTTCAAAGAACTCAACCCTTATTAATGCTTTCTGTTACAGCTCCAGTCCCTTGACTGCTTCTCCTTTCAGGTAGTAAAAACCATTGACTCTACACCCACCCCCCGCCCCCCCAGGGACATAGTGTGCAATGTTATAGTTTCAGGCCCACACTGAGCAGCCATGGGCACAGAGAAAACAAAACAGATTAAAGATACCCCATGGATGTATTGTAAACGGAGTGTTATTCTGAGTTTCTTGCAGCCACGTTCAGTTTCTGGACCTGTATCTAATTCTGCCTAATTTAGACAGTAAATTAAATAGGCTTCCCTGCCCCACCCACTGTCCTCAATTAAGGTGAATGCTCTGCATGAATTTCCATCCCCAATCTACTGATTTACATAACACCTTCAGGTACTTTCACTCTTCAGGCTCCCACTGCATTGCACCAACCCCTCACCAATCCACTGCCCCCTCCCCTCTGACTAACCCAAGACCCCACACTAATACCCGCTGCCTAATGATTTCCATCTGATCCGTGCCAAACTCCGTCACCATCCAGATTATCAGCTCTGCTGGCCTTCACCCTTCCCACCACTCCCCACCTCCTTCCATTTCTGATCTCACTCCAGCATCATCCATGGCTGTTATCCGTTTCTAGCCAATGCTCCGTCCAATCAATTAATAGGCTAATTGCTGGAAAATGGGAGTGGTCGGCATGGGCATTTTTGGTTGGGATGGATGTGTTGGTCTGAGGAGCCTGTTTTTATGCTATAACTGTGGATGACTCTTATGGTTGCCAAACTTGAGTGTATCCTCCACATTCACCTCCCTATCACAGGTTCAGCAGGTAGGTCTAAATTTAACATCTGGTGGTACAGTTAGCTGATGAAAGTAAGTAACTGAAGTCTGCAGTGGGAGGACCAACAACACTCTATTTGTGTTAGCTACAATGACCACCGGGCTTACTTCTAGAAGCTGTTTTGTTGGCCTTGCTCACTCTTTAATATTCTGAGATTTAACAGTTTTTATTATCATCGCATCATAATAAAAAAATAGATAATGTTAGTGCTACTGGGTCTGAAAACAAGTGGAAATGAATTGGGAATAACTGTAAGCCAGTAACTGCTTGTCAGAAGGAGAACAATTCCAATTGGACATATCCAGTGCACTTCATCACATGACCACTAGTCCCTGAAATGGCCATCACTGATTCCCCAGAAAGTTTTCTCTCATATCTCTGAACCCCCAACAATTGGAATGCGAGTTCTTTGTTTTCATGACTATGAAAATCCACCTATTACTTCTATTTTTTAATTTATAAAAAAAGTCCTTCAAGAAGATACAGTACCCCGAATTAATCAGTTCTGTGCTACGCCTCCAGGAATATTCCCACAATATCCCAGCAATTGAACTACAATAAGGTGGAGTTTCACTCTAGGGCGATACAGATAACTGGTAACTGCACAACTAATGCACGACACTGCTTTGCAAATAATCCATTGTCAGTGCTGTGGCAAAATTTTAGATGCTTCTAAAACAGGCAGCAGAGGCATAGATGAAGAGCAAATGAACTAAAGATGAAAGACTCTGCACACAGGTAACCCTTGGAATGAATAACTTGGGCCCAACTATTCTTGGTTGTGAAGAATTTATAAAAATGCAAGCTGGACATGAAAGAGATCATCAAATCTTGAACCAAAAGAGGATGGGATACAAATGAAGTCCCCAGCAACAAAAGAAATAAGCAGAACAACAACAAATGAAAATTAATATGTATTGATGCTGAAAACATAAAGTAAAATGGGAGGTGTTCAAGAAAACCAAAAATGTAGTTGCAATAATGGAAGAAACCTCATCTTTAACGTAGAATCTCATTCCTTTACCTGCCACAAACACCACCATTACTTTCATGTCATTCAATTCCTCTATTTCTGAACTCATCTTGCTCAGAGTTATTGGTTTCGGACATGGGAAAGGCTGATGGCCCTGAAGGCATCCTCTTCCAAAGATCAAAACAGTAAGCGTGCACAAAATAGCACTTCCGATTAAAATTGTTCCTGAAACACGAGATCCACTTCATCAATTGCTGTCTCTTAGGGACCGGTGATCATAATATGATAGAATGTATCAGTGGAGTAAAGGGAATTACAGAGGCATGAGAGTGGACCTGGACAAAATTGATTGAAAGGAACACTAGCAGGGATGACAGCAGAGCAATTCAGATGGTGCAGGATAGATAGTTCAGAAGAAGTATTCTAAAGGCAGGATGACACAACCATGGCTGACAAGCAAAGACAAAGTCAACATAAAAGACAAATACAGGGAAAAAATAGTGGGAATATAAAGGATTGAGAGGCTTTTAAAAACAAACAGAAGGCAACTAAAAAGTCATAAAGAAGGAAAGGATGGATACGAAGGTAAGCTAGTCAATAATATTAAACAGGGTACAAAAAAGATTCTTCTGATATAAAGTGTGTATATCTGTGTATAAAGTGTGAAAAAGAGGTGAGAGTATACATTAAACCACTGGAAAGTTATGCTGCAGAGGTAGCAATGGGGTATAAGGAAATGGTGATGAACTGAATAAGTACTTCACCTTGGTCTTCACTGTGGAAGACTCTAGCATTATGCTGGATGTTTGATTGTCGGGAGCAGGAGTGTGCCAAATTGCCATTACTAGAGAGAAGCTGCTTGGTAAACTGAAACAATGAAGGCAGATGTCACCTGGACCAGATGGTCTATGTCGCAGGGTTCTGAAAGACGTGGCTGAAGAGATTGTGGAGGCATTAGTAATGATCTTTCAAGAATCAATGGATTCTGGCATAGTTCCAGAGGACTGGAAAATTGCAAACATCACTCCACTCTTCAAGAAGAGAGAGAGGAAGATGAAAGGAAATTATAGGCCTGTTAGCCTTACTTCAGTGACTGGCAAGATGTTGGAGTTGATTGTTAAGGATGTGATTTCAGGGTACAGGTTTCCCCCGCCATCTGAAGGTAGAGTGTTCCTATGAAATGGTTCGTAAGCTGGAATGTCGTAAAGCAAGGAAGCAATTACCATTTATTTATATGGGAAAAATTTGCGAGGGTTCGCAGACTCAAAAATAACCTACCAAATCATGCCAAATAACACATAAACCCTAAAATACCAGTAACATATAGTAAAAGCAGGAATGATATGATAAATACACAGCCTATATAAAGTAGAAATACTTCTCTACAACCATTGCCTGCACTGTTCTCCATAGCGAAAATCTCACGCAAGCACTGCTGGCAGAAACACGGTGCAAGCGCTCTCGGCAAAAACACTCTTGGCAAAAACGCTCTCGGCAAAAACACTCTCTCCACTCTCACCTTTAAGCCATGAAGCTGCCAAATCATACCAAATAACACATAAAAATACACAGCCGATATAAAGTAGAAATAATGTATGTACAGTGTAGTATCACTTACGGGAATCAGGAAGACAGTGCCGAGCACACTGATGATGGTGTGTTAGGCTGAGTCATCGGAGGTTGGGGTGGTGCAGTGGTCTGCACCCTCTGGGCAGCGAACCGATACCGATCCGCGAAGCATGCAGTGGTACCGCAGTGGCTGGGATGCACCCAGCACATCTTTAAGAAAAAAGCCGAAATAAACAAGCTAATTAATTAGGTACCGCCCTGCACATAAATATCTGTCCAGGTCAGAGCCGATTGCTGATTGCGTCATCTCTGATCTGGGCCGACATTTACGTGCCGGGCGGCACCTAATTAATTAGCTTGTTTATTTCGGCTTTTTTCTTAAAGATGTGCTGGGTGCATCCCGGCTACTGCTGCATTCTCCACAAATCGGTATCTGTCCGCGGCCCGGAGGTTGGGACCACTGGGGTGGTGGGACACCGGGGTGTCATCTCATCGTCGATCAGGGCAGGCAGGTCATCTTCTTCTATGCCTGCCTGCCTCGATGTTAAAGGTCAAGGTTTGTTGTCTGATGTGGCTGATGTGGAAGGCTTAAAAAAACGACAGTATGCTTGACTGCTAGCCTCGCGCATTTTTCTATCATACAGTTCTTTGTAAGCACTCAAACCATTCTGCAAATATACCCTAAACCAATGTACCCTTTCAAACTTAAAGTTGTACTTTATCATTGCAGCAAAAATCTCATGCAGTTGCTTCACGTTCAGTTCCTGGACGACTTCACTTTTGGTCCGTTCGCTACTACATTCAGTTTCAATTGTTATCCTTTCCTCTTCCAATTGCATCAGCTCTTCATCTATCAGTTCTTGGTCATGGGATGCCAAAACCTCTTCAACATCATCTTCGTCAACTTCCACAAGCCAAACTCACTTTGTCCTTACTTGGTTCACCACGATCGAAATGCTTAATTATGTCTAGTTTTACGCTGAGTGTAATACCCTTACGAGCTCTTTTAGGCTTTTCTGATACCTTAGAACTCATCTGGCAAACGGATGCTCAAAATAAATCACCATAAATCGCCATAAAGCACAGATGCTCACAGGCACGTGTTTAAGCAACGCCAGCTACAAATGCCGTTCCGAATCCGGGGGAGGAGTGGCTGTTCCGGGCGCACGCTGCTTTTTTTCGCGCGCCGCCTTTCTTCGTAACAGTGAAAACACCTTCTGTTAGTGAAAACAGGTAAGTAATGTAGGTCTTTCGTAACAGTGAGGTTTTGTAAAATGAACGCTCGAAAAGCGGGGGACACCGGTACTTGGAGGCACATGACAAAATAGGTTGTAGTCAGCATGGTATCCTTAAGGGAAATTCTTGCCTCATAAATCTGTTCAAATTCTTTGAAGAAATAACAAACAAGATAGACAAAGGAGAATATATGGATGCTCAGAAGGCCTTTGACAAGGTGCCACACATGAGGCTCCCTAACAACTTAAGAGCCCATGCTCAAAGCTACTAGCATGGAGAAAGAATTGGCTGATTGGCAGGAGGCAAAGAATAGGAATAAAGGGAGCTTTTATCTGGTTGGCTGCTGGTGACTAGTGGTATTCCACAGGTGTCTAAGTTGGGACCGCTTCATTTTATGCTATATGTTAATGATTTGGATGACAGAATTGATAGCTTTGTGGCCACATTTGCAGACAATATGTAGATAGGTGGAGGAAGCAGAGAAAGACTTATGCAGATTTGGACAATGGGCAAAGAATTAGCAGATGGAATACAATGCCCGGAAGTGTATGGTCATGTACTTTGGTAGAGGAAATAAAAGCAAAGACTATTTTCTAAATGGAATGGAAATTCAAAAATCTGAGATGCAATGGGACTTAGGAGTCCTTATGCAAGATTCCCTAAAGGTTAATTTGCAGGTTGAGTGAGTGATAAGGAAGGCAAATGCAATGTTAGCGTTCAATTCAAGAGAACTGAAGTATAAAAGCAAGGATGTAATGTTGAGGCTTTATAAAGCACTGGTGAGGCCTCACTTGGAGTATTGCAAGCAGTTTCGAATCCCTCATCTAAGAAAAGCTGTGCTGACATTGGAGAGGGTTCAAAGATTCACAAAAATGATTCTGGGATTTAAAGGCTTATTATATGAAGTATATTTGATGGCTCTGGGCCTGTACTTACTGGAATACAGAAGAATGAGGGGAGATCTCATTGAAACTTATTGAAAAAAGATGAGGAGTAGATTTAAAAGCCTCCCTCACCTCTTAAACCTACTCCTCATCTTTTTTCTCCAGTCCTGCCGAAGGGTCTCGGCCCAAAATGTTAGCTGTACTTTTTCCATAGATGCTGCCTGGCTGCTGAGTTCCTCCATCATTTTGTGTGTGTTGTCTGAATACCTGAGTGTGGGTCTTCAAGCTGATTACCTACTCCCCTATGGTAGTAAAGAGGTTTATAGGGGAATCATGTGGCTACTGAGAGTGTTATAGTCCAACAGTGTAATATTCCCTAGATACCCTCTTGGACATATAGCAGCAGATGCCTGTGGAATCAAAGCCTTGGATGGGGGGGGGGGGTGGTGGAGGGGGGGGGAAGAAAGCTTGAAGAGGAATGAGAAGTTTCAAATAGATTCCCATTTCTTAACAAACAAAGATAGTGATGTAATGTCTTGCAAATACCTTCTAAGCAAGAGCTCCAGTTCTATTAATCTCTGAGACAATTAGAGACCTAGCTTCAGGTCGCTGTACAATGATCTAATTACTAATTATTATATCTATACTATGAATTAATCCTGCAATGCGTAGCAGATGGGTGCTAAATGCTTCAGACTGCACATGGTTCATTCTGCCTCAAGGCAAAGCTGATGAACCAGCCCGTGGGATGTGTTACTGATGTGCTGCAAGTGCAGGCTGCCTACCAATTAATGTAACAAGGCTTGGAAATTGTATGTTAATGGATGCAGCTCAATTTTCTTGAGTGGGGAAATCGTCATATGGTCTATATTACTAACTTGAATATCAATTAAAAGTCATTGTGGTATCTCCTTAGACAGTGTAAAGGGGATTGCCATCTGGTCTTCCTGTAGAAATATGGAAATGTTCAGGCAAATTCAGTTTTCTTTAAATGAAAAAGAAGCATTTGCAGATGCATAATAACTGGCTGAATTGGACTGATTCTCCCTGGTGGCCTTACCAATGCAAAATGTATTCATGATTGGAATTAGGAAGTGGCCGTCAGTGTCTTAACCTCAGCTACTCAGGAAAATGCTTTACGTGATAAATTAGTGGGGTTGTCAATGTTAAATTTGACATGAGGCTGCTAAACAAGATATGACCCCATGATATTACTGGATAGATATTAGCATGGACAGAAGATTGGCAGACTGGCAGAAGGAAAAGAGTAGGAATTAAAGGGAGCCTTTTCTGGTTGGCTGACAGTGACTAGTGGTGTTCCACAGGGGGTGAGTGTTGGGTTTGCTACTTTTCATGTTATATGTTAAATATCTAATGATGGAATTGATGCCATTGTGGCCAGGTTTGCAGATGATACTAAGATAAGTGGAGGGGCAGCTTGTGTTGAGGAAGCACAGAGTTTGCAGAAGGATTTGGACAGGTTAGGAGAATGGGCAGAGTGGCAGATGGAATAAATGGTCAGCACCCTTCGTAGAGGGAATAAAGATGTAGACTATTTTCTACATAGTAGGAATATTCAAATAGCAGGGGTGCAAAGGGACTTGGGAGTCTGCGTGTAAAATTGTCTAAATGTTAACTTGCCGGTTGAGTTGGTAGCATGGAAGGAAAATGCAAAGTTGCTTTAAATGAGAGAGGACTAGATTATAAATACAAGGACGAAACACTGAGATTTTCTAAGGCTTTGGTCAGACTATGTTTGGAGTATTATGAACAGCTTTGGGTCCCAAATCTAAGAAAGAATGTGCTGGCATTGAAGTGGGGGAGGGGGTTAATTTCGTGAAACTTGCCAAATATTGAAAGGCCTAAATAGATACGGAGAGGATAAGAGAATCTAGGACCACAGGGCACAGCCTCAGAATACAAGAACATCCTTTTAGAATAGAAATGAGGAGGAGCATCTTTACTAGACGGTGGTGAATCTGTGGAATTTATTGCCACAGACAGCTGTGAAGGCAAAGTCATTGGGTATACTTAAAGCGGTGGTTGATAAGTTCTTGATTAGTAAGGGTGTCAAAAGTTACAGGGCGAAGCAGGAGAATGGGGTCGAGCAGGAAAATAACTCAGCCATGATCGAATAACAGAGCAGAATCGATGGGGTAAATGGTCTAATTCTGCTCCCAAGTTATATAGTCTTATGTGAAGCAACTACATATCAACACAACCTGTAGCTCAATGGACAAAAAAAAACACTCTGACTTGTACTCAGGAAGAGCTGGATCCCATAATAATAGCTTGCATTTATGAAGCCATTCCAATACCTTAAAGCATCTCAAGATGATTATTTAGGTGTGATCAAATAAAGATTGATATCATCGTCAACACACTCAAAATGCTGAAGGAACTCAGCAAGTCAGGCGACATCTATGAGGGGAGGGGTGTATGGGGTGTCAGGGAGGGGTAGCACCTCTGGTGGGGTAACATGTCGCGTCCTTTTCAAGGCGGTTAGTCCACCTTTGGTCCCCACCTGGCACTCAGCTCTCACCTGTGGCTCCCCGTAGCTGTTTGCATGCGACAGCGGCCACACCCCGGGCAATGGCTTCGACAAGCCAGCTAAACTAGGTGAGGGTAGCCGACGGGTCTCAAACCCTCGGTGAGATAGGGAGTTGTCTATCCCAGCATGTGAAGACAAACTCCGGCGGATTGAGCAGACGAGACCAATGGAAGGTCGAACGGTCAAGAAGGCGGTCTCTGCAAGCGTCGTGGAACGTGTAGAGCAGGACAAGACACAGAAGACGTCCTGGTCATCCACTGCGCCTAGTCCCATCTCCAGCCGTCTCGACTCTGTCTTGCCACTGGATTCAGATGGGAGTTGGGAAGAGAGAGTGAGGCTGACGCTGCGCAACTCTCCCTCACTTAAATCCAAATCACGCGCTAGTCTCGACACCATCAATAATGGTGTCGAGGTCCTCATCGACGTACGATGGATGAACAACAACAACATGAGGGGAGGGCAATAAATAGTATTCCTTTCAGATAAATGTGAGTTCCTGCATTTGGGAATTTAAGCCAGTGTAGGATTTTCACTGTGAATTGCCCGGGGGCATAACCTAGAACAGAGGAACTAGGAGTACAAGTACATGATTTCCCTGAACGTATTGCCAGAGGTAGACAGGGGAGATAGTCGACGAGGATGAGAGAAGAGGATGGGTGGGTGTTCAATGCCATCTTCCTATGTTTGACTGGTCTTTCTCTCCCTCTTGCTTGCTGCTGTTGGAGGAAACTGTAGGAGTCTTGGGACCCGTGTTGTAAGGATTGATCAGCGAGGCTGTGGACTTGGTCTGGGGTACTTTGAGGTTCACGTTGCATGTGTTCCTGGATTCTCGTTACTCTTTTATTTTGCTGTCGTTGAGCACTTTGATCAGAAGACCATAAGACATAGGAACAGATTTAGGCCATTTGGCCCATCACGTCTGCTCTGTCGTTTCATCATGGCTGATCCAATTTTCCTCTCAGCCCGAATCTCCTGCCTTCTCCCTGTATCCCTTCATGCCCTGACCAATCAAGAATTGTTCGGGGTGGACTGGGGTGCATTGACAAAGAATGGCCCTGCAGCCTGTGGTAGGCTAGCAGCATGGCACTGAACTAAACTAAACTAAATACTGCTGGAATCCTGGTTTGATTATTGATGTTTGATTGCTGATCACTCACTCTTTGCGGTTTGGTGTTTGATGGTTTCTTGAACAGGTTCCATGGTGTTTCTTTGTTTCATGGTGCCTATGGAAGGGCTTGTCCCGAGTTGTATTCTGTATACATACTTTGATAATAAATATACTTTGAGTGAAGAATGCATCTGGCATGCTGGCCTTCATCAAATAGGGCACTGAGTGTAGGACTTGGGACATTTAAGCTGCAGATATACAGGATGTTAGTGAGGCTATACTTTAAATATTGTATATAACTTTGGTTATGTTGTTATGGGAAGGACAACATTAAGCTGGAAAGAAGACTTAAGGGAGTCTTGCCAGGGCTTAAAGGCCTGAATTATAAGGAGACTTTATTCCACAGGAAGGCTAAGCTTTAAAAGGTATACAAAATCAGAGGACTGGGCATTCATAAGGTCAGTGCACATAGTCTTTTTCAGAGGAAAGAGGAAACAAAAACTGGAGGGCATAGGTGAGAGAAGTAAGATTTAAAAGGGGCCTGATGGGCAAGTTCTTTACACAAAAGGGTGGTTCATACATGGAACAAGCTACAGAGAAAGTGGCCAAGGTTGGTGAAAAGGCAATATTTAAAAGACATTTGAATAGATATATGCAGGAAAGGTTTAGAAGACATGGGCTAAACATGTGTAAATGGGACTAGGTTAGATGGGAATTTTGGTTGGCATAGCCAGGACATGAGATTGCAGATTACAATGGCAGATAGAAAAAGCATGTAAAAAGGGCAGTATTACAATAGTCATGGGGGATTCCAATATGCAGGTAGATTGAGAAAATTGGGATGTTGGATTCCAAGACAGGGAATTTGTAGAATGCCTATAAAATGGCTTTTTGGAGTTTGTGTTTGAGCCCACTAGGGGAAAGGCATTTCTGGACTGGGTGTTGTGTAATGAAACAGATTTGATTAGAGTTTAAGGTAAAGGAATCCTTCGGAGGTAGTGGTGATAATATGCTAGAATTCACTCTGCAGTTTGAGAGGGAGAAAATAAAGTCAAATATATTAGTATTACAGTGGAGTGAAGGAAATTACAGAGGCATGAGGGAGGCACTGGCCAAAGTTTATTGGAAGGATGATGGCTGGAGTTTCTGCGGACAATTCGGAAGGTGCAGGAAGGATACATCTATATGGCACTATGTGGTTGGTACTTGGCAGCTGGTCTAGAATTTCAGGCAATGATACTCAATTATTTCTAAGGTCCAATGCTTGTGTAATGAAATGAAGAAGAAGAAGAAGAAGAAGAAGAAGAAGAAGAAACAACATTCTCAAGGAAGGATGAGGCAACCGTGGCTGACAAGGAAAGTCAAAGACAGCATGGAATCAAAAGAGAGGGCATATAATATAGCAATAATTAGGGGAAGTTAGAGGATTGGGAAGCTTTTAGTCAGTCTTCACTGTGGAAGACACTAGCAGTATGCCAGAAATTCAAGAGTGTCAAGGGCGGAAGTAAGTGTCGTTGCTATAACTAAGGAGAGGTGCTTGGGAAGCTGAATGGCTTGAGAGGAGATAGGTCATCTGGTGCAGATGGATTACATCCCAGGGTTCTGAGGAGGTAGTTGTAGAGATTGTGGAGGCATTAGTAATGATCTATCAAGCATCACTAGATTCTGGAATGGTTCTGGAGGACTGGAAAATTGCAAATATTACTCCACTTTTTAAGAAGGGAGGGAGTCAGAAGAGAGATAGTTATAGGCCAGTTAGCCTGACTTCAGTGTTAGGGAAGACTTATTTGTTTTCTCTATATCGAGATACAGCATGAAAAGGCCCTTCTGGACCTTTGAGCTACGCTGCCCAGCAAACCTGATTTAACCCTAGCTAACCACAGGACAATTTACAATGACCAATTAACCCAACAACCTCTTGGAACTGTGGGAGGAAATTGAAGCACCCGGAGGAAACCCATGTGGTCACAGGAGAACTTACAAACTCCTTACAAGCAGCAGTGGGAATGGAATCCGGGTCGCTGGGACAGCAAAGCTATGCTGCCCCAAAATGTTGGAACCTATTAGTAAGGATGAGGTTTCATGTTTCTTGGAGGCACATGACTAAGTATGCCAAAGTCAGCATGGTTTTCGGTTTCCTTAAGGGAAGATCTTGCCTGACAAACCTGTTGGAACTCTTTAAGGAAATAACAGGCATGATGGACAAAGGAAAGTCGGTGGATGTTGTTTACTTGGGCTTACAGAAAGCCTTTTACAAGGTACTGCACATGAGGCTGCTTAACAAGATTCGAGTCCATGCTATTTCATTAAATATACTAGCATGGGTAGAAAACTGGCTGACTGGTAGAAGACAAAATGTGGAAATAAAGGGGGCCTATTCTGGTTGGCTGCTAATGACAAGTGGGGTTCCGCAGAGTTTGGTATTGGGGACCACTTATTTTCACATTATACGTTATTGATTTGGATGACAGAATTGATGGATTTGTGGCCAAGTTTGCAGATGACACAAAGATAGGTGGAGGGGCAGGTAGTGTTGAAGTATGAAGTCAGCTGAGGACTTGGACAGATTGGGGGAATGGGTAAAGAAGTGGTAATGAAATATGGTGTTGGGGAGAGTATGGTCATGCATTTTGGTAGAAGGAGTAAAGGTGTAGACCATTTTCTAAACAGGGAGAAAATTCAAACATTGGAGTTGCAAGGAGACTTGGAAGTCCGTGTGCAGGTCTCAATGAAAGTTAATTTGCAGGTTGAGTTGGTGGTAAAGAAGGCAAATGCATGTTAAAGCAATAGGCACAAAATGTTGGAGGAACTCAGCAGGCCAAGCAGTATCCATGGAAAGGAGAACAGTTGACGCTTAGGGCCGAGACCCTTTATCAGGACTGGAGAAAAAAAAAGTTGAGGAGTCAGAGTTAGAAGATGGGGAGGGGAGGAAGAAACACAAGGTGATGGGTGAAACCAGGAGCGGGGTGGGGGGGGGGGTGGAGGGTGAAGTAAAGAGCCGTGAAGTTGATTGGTGGAAGAGATACAGGGCTGGAGAAGGGGGAATCTAATAAGACAGTGGAAGAAAGAAAAGGGGGAGGAGCACCAGAGGGAGTTGATGGGTAGGTAAGGAGATAAGGTGAGAGAGGGAAAAGGGAATAGGGAATGGTGAAATTCATTTTGAGATGACTAGAATATAAGAGTAAGTAATGTGGAAGCTTGGTAAGGCATTGGTCAAACTGCATTTGGAGTATTGTGAGTAGTTTTAGGCCACTTATTTACAAAAAGATGTGCTGGCATTGGAGTAAGTCCAGAGGAGGTTCATAAGAATGATCTTAGGAATGAAAGGATTAACATATGAGGAGTGTTTGATGGCTCTGGGCCTGTACTCTGGAATTTAGAAGAATGTGGGGGGGGGGGGGCAAATCTCATTGAAATCTACCAAATATTGAAATACCTAGATAAAAGTGGTTATGGAGAGGATGTTTTCTATTGTGATTGAGTCTAGGACCAGAGGGTACAGTCTCAGAATAGAGGGATGCCCACTTAGAATAGAGATGAGGAGGAATTTTTTTGGGCAGAGGATGGTGAACCTGTTGAAGTCATTACCACAAATGGCTGTGGAGGCTAAGTCATTGAGTATATTTAAAGTGAAAGTTGATAGGTTCTTGATTAGTAAAGGTGTCAATAGTTATAGGGAGAAGGTCTTATGGTCATGTATTTCAAAAATCCTTCAATCACCTTTGTTCATTCTTCTAAGCTACTGATATGGATTGAAAATACTGAAGCGTTAATACTGATGTTAGTAGTTTTCCAATTGTTATACCCTATCATCACAAATAGTTTATTCAGACTTATTACATCCTGTCTAAAAACTAATTCTCTATTAACATATCACCTGCAAATGCATGATCCTCGATATATCAAATCCAAATACATAACATTCACTATTTCCTTTGCTTACCCCTCCTGTTCACTACTAGCTACAATCTCAAAATAATATATTTGACATACAGTATTTCCCTTTCATCACTCAATATTGAAACACGTTATGATTTTCTAAGTGCCACTTTACCTCATCTGTATTAATAGATTCTAGCATTTCATATCGTCAATGATAGACTATCCAGTTTAGAGTTTTATTTTCTCCCTTACTGCTTTCTTGAACATTTGATACCTTCTGATCCATGGAGCCTACATTAAAATTTAAGGAATTCTAGAAGATCAGAAACAATGCATCCACTATCTCAGAAATTACTCTTAAAATCCAAGGTGTAGATCCCAGAAATTTTATTATCTTGCTTTGCCATATTTTCTCCAGCTGTGATTCATTAATAAATTTATATTTTTAATACAATGAAAGGTCACTAAACTGAAATGTTAGCTCTGTCTCTTGGTCCACAGATGCTGATTTTTTTTTGTCATTTTCTGTTTTTATATCTTAGCCCTAGTGCCTGTAGTGTTCTTTTGTTTTACTTTGTTTTAAATTCTTTATCATCACAAGATCCTTGGTTTCCAACTTTGCCTGAAAATGTTTTGCATCTTTCATAGCAATGTCAGGTACTACAATGGTTATTCACTTTCCAGGCCACAGGAGAGTTATTTAAATTCCACTTTCTAGCACAGCTGCACAACCTTTCCAAAGGATCAGAGTTGCTGGTGATAAAGTTAAACTTTAATAAAGATTCTTTATTTTTCCTTAGCTTTTCCTTGTAAACAAGTACCAGTCCCCAGTTCTTCATATAAATTGTAAGTAACAATCGGTTGAAGTTGGAGGCACTACTTTGCAAAGTAAAGTGACCAGGAGACTTGTCTCCATCAGTCAAATGAAAGATAATGGGGTTATGTCACTTCGCACATCAAATGGTTACAAGCTGGGATGTTTGTGTATTTAGGTGGTCAACTCTCACAGCATTAATTGTGGATGTTTGGGCTCTGTGTTGCCAGAAGCTTTTAAGATCATCGGTGTGAGTTACTTTATCCTAGCAAATGTATCTGGAAAACATCACACACAGATGATGTCATCTATTCGAAACTGGAATAAATATCAGAAAGATGGGGAGTTTGTTAGGAATGACAGGGAGAACAACAGAAAGATGGGATCACAGAATAGACATTTCAGCATCTGCAAATGATTGATATGTTCTTCTTGCACTTGTGCTTGAAAATCCTTTGTAGTCAGTATATCTTTTGTAATTTGGAACATTTTTATAAATTAGAAATCCTCTATGAGTGTTAAGTAATTATCTGTCTGAATTTAAATATGTATCATTAAAAATAAAACAACTGTACTTAAACTATTTCATTACCTGGAAGTATTTCCTCCTTGTTAGGAAGACAGGAGGTCCATTACTCGAGACAAGGAAGTAATCTAGTCTTTGAAGTATAGGTGAATAATGTATAATCACACTACAGTATAGTGATTGCACCCATAGTTATCTATTTCGGATAGGGCTGAAGATCTTCTTTTGAGTTTAGTGCTTGGTGGACAATGAACACAAGACTACCACAGTACAAATTATTCATCTGGCATTTTCCTATTCACCATTATAGATTTTGTTGTTTCTACTTGTAAGAAACCCTGTTGAGTTCGAATGGGCAGATGTGTTCTTACCTTTATGAAATTGTCTGCACTTATAATTGGCACTGAGAAATGGGCAAAGAGTCTTGTGAGCAAAGGGGCACTGCATAGTGATGAAAGTTTTGTTTTTATTTTGTGCTTTGTGTCAGTTTGTAGAAAAGTTCTAAAGGGCTACCCATATAACAAGTCTGTTCACAGAGAGTGACCTTGTTATGGGCTAGAAGCAGAACACTGGCCTCATTTTGAACTCTACCTCCCTAATGTAAGGGTACTATGAAGTGGCCCTTACCACCTTGGCGAACCCAGTCCAAAACCAACACTACTAGGGATCAATTGCGGAAAGCATGTTGAACCTGGGGTTCTTTTCTAACAGATATTTACACTTTGAGATGATGGGCTACTTTCTGTGCCATGATGCTTAGGTGGTTCCCTACCAGGGTCATTCCCTTTCTTTTTACATTGACTGGTTTTCATGTATTAATACAAATAGCCCCATTCTGCAAATTTATAATTTACAATTGTAAAAATAAAAGATCATTCCAACAATAATTGCAGTAAATAAGTAATTAAAATAATGTGAACGGTCTCAGTCTCTTTCCAGGGTAGGGGAATCTAGAGGACATGGATTTAAGGTGAGAAGGGGAAGATTCACAAATGACTTGAGGGGCAACTTCTTCACACAGAGGGTGGTAGGTGTGCATGATGAGCTACCAGAGGAGGCTGTAGAAATGGGTACAATTAATAAGTTTAAAAGACATTTGAACAGGTACTTGGATAGAGAAAGCCCAGAGGGATAGTGACCAAATACTAGCAAATGGAGTCCTGACGAAGGGTCTCGGCCTGAAACGTCGACTGCACCTCTGCCTAGAGATGCTGCCTGGACTGCTGCGTTCACCAGCAACTTTTATGTGCGTTACTAGCAAATGGAACTAGTTTGGGCAGACATCTTTGTCACCATGGACGTTGGGCTGAAGTGCTTGCCTGAGTACTATATGTTTCTAAACTATATCTCATAAACTATAAAGTTGGATCTTGTTTTATATCTTAATCAAGCTTAGAAACTTTGAGAGCCCACATGGTCTACTAACTGAAATCACAGGTTATCTTTCAATCCTTTTCACCTATACAAACATCCCCATTATCATCTCTATCCCTCTATTGAGATTATAATTTACCTATGACATCAAAATAAAAAGTTACTGAAGATTGGCTGACTGGCAGGAGGCAAAGAGAGGGAATAAAGGGGCCTATTCTGGTTGGCTGCCAGTGACTACTGGTGTTCTGCAGGGGATGGAATTGGGACTATTTCTTTTCATGGTATATATCAACAATTTGGAGCAAGGATGTGATGCTGAGGCTTGATAAGGCATTGGTCAGACTGCACTTGGAGTATTTGAATAGTTTTGGGCCCCTTATCTAAGAAAAGATGCGCTGGCATTGGAGAGGGTCCAGAGGAGGTTCACGAGAATGATTGTGGGAAAGAAAGAGTTAATGTATGAGGAGCGTTTGATGGCTCTGGGCCTGTACTCACTGGAGTTTAGGAGAAGGGGGGGGGGCACGTCTTATTGAAATCTATCAAATGTTGAAAGGCCTAGATAGTGGATGTAGAAAGGATGTTTCCCGCAGTGAATGAATCTAGGACCAGAGGGTATGGTATCAGAATAGAGGAATGTCCATTTAGAACAGAGATGAGAACGAATTGCTTTAGCCAGCGGGTGGTGAATCTGCACGAATACATTACAGACAGCTGTGGAGGCCAAGACATTGAGTATATTTAAAGCAGAGGTTCATAGGTTCTCGGTTAATCAAGGTGTCAAAGGTTATGCGGAGAAGGCAGAAGAATGGTGTAGATAGGGATAATAAATCAGCCACGATAGAATGGCATTGCAGACTCGATGGGCTGAATGGCCTAATTCTGCTCCTATGCCTTCTGGTCTTATGGTTATTTTGCACTCAAAAGCTTATAAACACCCCAATATTTGATTTGACTCCCATCCCTCACTTGCTTTGGGATTTAGACGGCATATATGTACCAATTCTGCCAGTGATCCCAAGTATTGAACTTAATATGAAACAAAGGGAGTATGAAAGGAAATGGAAGTGGTAAATGCTGTAAATACTTAGCACACTTGGTAGCATCTCTGGGGAGAGAAATAGCAGCAATGTTTTAGTTTGATGATTGTCCATTAGAACAGAGAGAAAATAGAAATTAACTTTGTTTGAAGTTGCAGAGAAATGTGCGTATGTGGGGTGATGGTGGAGCTGTGACAGGATGAAGATATTGTGACAGTGTTAGGTTTTCTCTCCCTGAACTCAAACAAAGGTCTTAGTCCCTATCCAATATAGATAGCTATGGGTACCCTCACGAAAGGCATGTTATACTGTAGCCATCTACACCCCAACAGCTACAGTGGTGCTATAAAGTTTGTGAACCCTGAAGAATTTTCTCTGTTTTTGCATGAATATGACCTAAAATGTGATCAAATCTTCATGTAAATCATAAAACTAGATAAAGAGAACCCAATCAGATAAATAACACAACAAACACTATACTTGTTCATTTATTTATTGAGAAAAATGATCCAATATTACATGCATTTGTTGGAAAAAGTATGTGAACCTTTGCTTTCCCCGTTGTACAGCAATAACTTCAACCAAACATTTCTAGTAACTGTTGATTAGTTCTGCACGTCGGCTTGGAGGAATTTTAGACCATTCCTCCTTACAAAACTGCTTCAACTTTGCAATGTTGCTGGGCTTTCTTGCATGAACTGCTTGTTTCAGGTCCTTCCACAATATTTCTAGAGGATTAAGGTTAGGGCTTTGACTCAACCATTCCAAAACACTAATTTTCTTCTTTTTAAACCATTCTGTTGTTGATTTACTCTTGTCTTTTAGATCATTGTCTTGTTGCATTATCCAACTTCCATTAAGTTTCAGGTGATGGACTGCTACCCTGGCATTCTCCCGTAAAATATCTTGATACAATTTTGAATTCATTGTTCCTCTGACTGCAAGCTGACCAGGCCCTGAGGCAGCAAAGCAGCCCCAAACCATGATGCTCCTTCCACCTTGCTTCAGAGTTGGGATGAGGTTTTGGTATTTGTGTGCAGTGCCCTTTTTCCTCCAAACATAGTAATGTTGCCAAAAAGTTCAACTTTTGTCTCATCTGTCCACAAAATATTGTCTCAGAAGCATTGTAGAACATCCAGGTGTTCTTTTGCAATTTCAGACGTGCAGCAATGTTTTTATTTTGAGATCTGCTAGAGGACACATGAACAGAGACTTTAGCAAGTTCTAGAGATTTCTGCAGGTCTTTCGCTGTTACCCTTGGGTTCTTTTTCACTTCCTTCAGCATTGCACATTGTGCTCTTGGGGTGATCTTTGCAGGATGCCCACTCTAGGGAGAGTAGCAACAGTACTGAATTTCCTCCATTTGTAGACATTTTCTCTTTCTGTGGACTGACGAACACTCAGGTCTTTGGAAATACTTTTGTAGCCTTTTCCAGCTTCATGCATCTCCACAATTCTTCTTCTAATTCCTCTGAAAGTTGTTTTGATTGAGATATGGTGCTCATAAACAGACCTTTTTGAGAAGAGCAGGCTCTGGCAGTAACCTGACTTTGTGTGTCTTTTTTAAGGGGCAGGACACCTCAACATCCCACACCTCCAATTTCATCTCATTGCTTGGAACACCTGACTCCAAATAGAAGTAGGAGGCATTACCCCAGAGGTTCACATACTTTTTCCAACAAATACATGTAATACTGGATTATTTTTTCTCAATAAATAAGTGAACAAGTATAACGCTTTTTGTGTTATTTAATTAATTGGCTTCTAGCACCACTGTATATATCCCTATTTATTCTCCACGGTGAGTTTAGTTGTCAATACCCACTCTTTGAGTGGTGGGGCCCCTTTCCCTGTCAAGGAGGGGATACTTCCGGGTAGCAAAGCAGCTTAAACACATCTGATTTAATTTTAGTAATACATGCTTAAATTTAGATAAAATTCTTAAAACACATTTAGTATGTGTGTTTATGTGTTGCTTTAATACTCACAGAGAATTTCATTCTTACAAAGAATTTCCAAAGTACAAACCATTTCTAAAACACAAAGGATTTTCAAAACACAGGTACAATTCCTAAAGGCTATAAAGCTATCAATGAGGTGCAGATGAATGAGTTGGTCTGTGGCCGAAATTGAGGAAAAGGACTGGACTCTAGTCACCCTGTCTTTCTGTCATTCTTTCTATTGTTCCTTGACCATTCCTAACAGGACTAACAGCTCTCTAACATTTATACTGTTTTCCTTCCCACTACTTGGTGACTTTACACACGTGATATTTTTCGGATACCTCTGCTGGGAAATTCACACAGATGGTCAAAAAGCTTCTTGGCACAGAGTTCCCAGACACCCAAAATTAATGCTGTGAGGGCTGATTCTCTGAGTACACAAATCTCTCAACTACTGATAGCGAAAGCATTTCAATCTCAGTTTGATACTGTTAATCAAAATCGGCTAGTTCTAATACAAGCTGGAAAGTTGAAAACATTGAATTCAATGCTATATTCTGAAGGTTGCAACGTGCCTAGGTGGAAGATAACATGCCATTTCTTGGGCTTACTTTGGGCCTCACTGAAACAGGTCAAAGTGCCAGGGGTCAGTGTGGGAGGGAGATAGAGAATTAAAAAGGGGAAAACTGGATGCCTCATTTTGTCATCAAATATCCTTGGGACAGCTCAGACTTAATTGAACTGCAGACAGAAAAGGATGAGGCTGAATTATACAGGTTGTAAACAAATGGAACCATCAACATTTAGTCATTCAAACTATGAATCTAAGACTTACTGACAGATAAATCAAGGAAGGTAGTGCACTCGTGGCTGACAAGAGAAATTAGGGATAGTATCAATTCCAAAGAAGTAGCATACAAATTAGCCAGAGAAAGTGGCTCACCTGAGGACTGGGAGAAATTCAGAGTTCAGCAGAGGAGGACAAAGGCTTAATTAGGAAGGGGAAAAAAGATTATGAGAGAAAACTGGCAGGGAATATAAAAACTGACTGTAAAAGCTTTTATAGATATATAAAAAGGAAAAGACTGGTAAAGACAAATGTAGGTCCCCTACAGACAGAAACAGGTGAATTGATTATGGGGAGCAAGGACATGGCAGACCAATTGAATAATTACTTCGGTTCTGTCTTCACTAAGGAGGACATAAATAATCTTCCTGAAATAGTAGGGGACAGAGGGTCCAGTGAGATGGAGGAACTGAGCGAAATACATGTTAGGAGGGAAGTGGTGTTAGGTAAATTGAAGGGATTGAAGGCAGATAAATCCCCAGGGCCAGATGGTCTGCATCCTAGAGTGCTTAAGGAAGTAGCCCAAGAAATAGTGGATGCATTAGTGATAATTTTTCAAAACTCGTTAGATTCTGGACTAGTTCCTGAGGATTGGAGGGTGGCTAATGTAACCCCACTTTTTAAAAAAGGAGGGAGAGAGAAACCGGGGAATTATAGACCGGTTAGCCTAACGTCGGTGGTGGGGAAACTGCTGGAGTCAGTTATCAAAGATGTGATAACAGCACATTTGGAAAGCGGTGAAATCATCGGACAAAGTCAGCATGGATTTGTGAAAGGAAAATCATGTCTGACGAATCTCATACAATTTTTTGGGGATGTAACTAGTAGAGTGGATAGGGGAGAACCAGTGGATGTGGTATATTTGGATTTTCAAAAGGCTTTTGACAAGGTCCCACACAGGAGATTAGTGTGCAAACTTAAAGCACACGGTATTGGGGGTAAGGTATTGATGTGGATAGAGAATTGGTTAGCAGACAGGAAGCAAAGAGTGGGAATAAAAGGGACCTTTTCAGAATGGCAGGCGGTGACTAGTGGGGTACCGCAAGGCTCAGTGCTGGGACCCCAGTTGTTTACAATATATATTAATGACTTGGATGAGGGAATTAAATGCAGCATCTCCAAGTTTGCGGATGACACGAAGCTGGGTGGCAGAGTTAGCAGTGAGGAGGATACTAAGAGGATGCAGAGTGACTTGGATAGGTTGGGTGAGTGGGCAAATTCATGGCAGATGCAAGTTAATGTGGATAAATGTGAAGTTATCCACTTTGGCGGCAAAAACAGGAAAACAGATTATTATTTGAATGGTGGCCGATTAGGAAAAGGGGAGGTGCAATGAGACCTGGGTGTCATTATACACCAGTCATTGAAAATGGGCATGCAGGTACAGCAGGCGGTGAAAAAGGCGAATGGTATGCTGGCATTTATAGCGAGAGGATTCGAGTACAGGAGCAGGGAGGTACTACTGCAGTTGTACAAGGCCTTGGTGAGACCACACCTGGAGTATTGTGTGCAGTTTTGGTCCCCTAATCTGAGGAAAGACATCCTTGCCATAGAGGGAGTACAAAGAAGGTTCACCAGATTGATTCCTGGGATGGCAGGACTTTCATATGAAGAAAGACTGGATGAACTGGGCTTGTACTCGTTGGAATTTAGAAGATTGAGGGGGGATCTGATTGAAACGTATAAAATCCTAAAGGGATTGGACAGGCTAGATACAGGAAGATTGTTCCCGAT
The DNA here is from genome assembly GCF_963921235.1 of Mobula hypostoma. Taxonomy (NCBI): domain Eukaryota; kingdom Metazoa; phylum Chordata; class Chondrichthyes; order Myliobatiformes; family Myliobatidae; genus Mobula; species Mobula hypostoma. The sequence goes on along the minus strand of NC_086120.1, from coordinate 14,179,957 downwards.
GTTGGGGAAGTCCAGAACGAGGGGTCACAGTTTGAGGATAAAGGGGAAGCCTTTTAGGACCGAGATTAGGAAAAACTTCTTCACACAGAGAGTAGTGAATCTGTGGAATTCTCTGCCACAGGAAACAGTTGAGGCCAGTTCATTGGCTATATTTAAGAGGGAGTTAGATATGGCCCTTGTGGCTACGGGGATCAGGGGATATGGAGGGAAGGCTGGGGCGGGGTTCTGAGTTGGATGATCAGCCATGATCATAATAAATGGCGGTGCAGGCTCAGAGGGCCGAATGGCCTACTCCTGCACCTATTTTCTATGTTTCTATGTTTCTATTTGACAGATCAAATCTGTCAGTTAGTTTCACTGCTAATGAGGGAGTCCAGTGTTTGCTGGGCCTACCCAGTTTTACACTCGGAAATTGACACTTGCATCATGATATGAAACCTCATGGATTTTAATGGCGATTGGAGCCAGTAAGATTAGGAAGCAAAGAAAAAAATGACTATTTTTTAAAATTTATGTTGCTTCAGTTGAATGATTGGGTCACATAGGTCTATGTCCAATTGACATAAGAGCCTGTAGATGGGGGAATCTGGAGCAACAAACAATCCACTAGAGGAATCCACTGTGGGGTGGGGAGGGGGAGAGGGAAGAATTGTTGATGTTTTAGAGGAATTTGGTGGGTGGAGCAGCAACTGGGGGGAGGGGGAAGAATTGTTGATGTTTCAGGTCAAAAATCTGCGAAAGGATTGGCACTGAGTTTTGACCAGAAAAGTTGACAATATCTTGAGACTCTTCAGCAGGTAGAAGGTTATGCACCATGTAGCAGGGAAGGGTTTGATTAATTTTGGAATAGGTTAAAAGGTCAGAACAACACCATGGGCCAAAGGGCCTGTATTGTGCTGTACAGTTCTATGCTCTCAGATTGTTTGTTGTTTTACATTTACTGTGTTTTAGATGAATAAGAGGAATCTTAAATAAATCTATTAAATTAGAATCATAATGTCATATAACACAGAAACAGGTCCTTCCATCTACTGTGTCTACAGCAGCGATAATATATCTATCTATCCTAATACCATTACCAGGCATTTGGCATTCGAAATCTTGGCATTTCACCTTCACCCTTTTTAAGTGTACTTGTCTCTACCACAACTTCAGGCAATATATTCCTCTCTAGAAGAAAAATTCTCTTCCCAAGCAACCTTTAAATCTCTGACTGCTTACCTTAAATCAATGCCCTGATCACAAACTCTAAAGAACTAGACAGATGAAGCAATATAGAGGATGTTCCCAGAGGCTGGTGAGTCCAGAGTCAGGGGTCACAGCCACAGGACATGAGAAATTCCTTTTCGAACCAAAATCAGGAGAAATTTCTTCATCGAGAAGGTAGGGAACGCTCTCCATTTCAGAAAGCAATGGAGGCCAAGTAATTAAGCAAGTCGTTAAGTGTTCAGGGAGGAGGTAGATATATTTTTGATGATTTCTCTGTTTTTGACCTCTGATATTGTTCCATTAATGCTCAGGGGATCAAGGTGTATGTGTAGAAGACAGGAATAGAGCACTGAAGTTAATCATCAACCATCACGTTTTGAATAGTGATACAGACCCAAAAGGCTAAATGGCTTACACCTATTTTCTATGATTTTAAATACTACTGTCTTCTTAATTATTTTAATAAATACTAATATTTTTTAAATATTTCTGAATGTCAGAGACTTTTAAAAGGTGGTGAATCAGTGACTGCTTTGAGACCGATCAAAGTGGTTGGGGTTTGTTTCAGGGATGAAGCTCTGAAGTATGGCCAATTGAGGCCTTGTGGTTGTAGGGAAGTCACTGCTGGATCTAGGATGCAGCAGGCCAGTGAGCTCGGTCCTCAGCAACCTGCCGCATTAGATGCAGCCATGAAGGAATCACAGGTGACAATTCCGGTGCAGCACAGCCACACCCATTGAATAGAGGATGGATAAGGGACGACAAAAATATCTGAACATCCTCGGTGGCTACTGAAACAAATAAAGATTACTTCATGTGGTTCCCTGGAACTGGTTCAAGGGAAGGATGGGTACTCCGCAGTTCTAACCATTAAATACCTTTAAATGTCTAGCTCCAGTGTGTGTCTCAGGCTGAGAATTTGTTCAAACCTAATAGCTATCTTCACCCACAGTAAACATACAGAACCCATATAAATTCCGGCAAGCAGAGCCTTCCCGCAAAACCACAAGGATATTACAATGTATCAGAACAAGGATCTGAAGAAGTAGTGATTCCCGTGGCCTCCTTTAATACTGGGTTACCTAATCCTTTCAGCAGTATATCTGTCTGCGTGTCTCAGCGCACAGTCTTTTCTCTACATTCGATTTGTTTTTTTTCTGCAAATGCTTTCATTAGGACTGCAAGAGCATTGAAAGCAAATAGTAGAATGTCATTAGACACCAAGAAGGGCAAACGGAATAGTTCCCCAAGGCTAGAGGATAAAGTCAGATTGCTTTAGGTTCCCGGATCACACAGGAGTGAAAACACTAAAGCAAGTAATAACTATTTCACATGGGTTCCCTCAAAGTTAAATTAAGCCGAGCACGCATATTCCACAGCACTGTGCATTTGGAAGTTCATGGATTTGGATATCCGGGTGATGACTTTAAAACATTGGCAATACAGAGGAAAAGACTCTTGGACCAGAAGCTGTCCAAAATGCAAAACAAAAATCTGTTCAACTTTTAATTGCTGAGGATGACTTTGTACATCAAAAGGATGGGCAAGTTCTACAACCATTGGCTGGAGCTCTGGGATAAGGAGACTGTAACCAGGAGGGTGAAACCTCCAGAAGTATGTGCAGCCATAATTGGCAGTCAGGTTACCTGCCAGCACTCATTGGCTAGACTTGATCATAAAAGGTTCTCCCACTGGAGACCACTTATGGTGAGGTTAGAATCCAGAGAAGAGAATGTGAAAAACATATAAGTTCCCAGGATGGTGATTGAACCAGGAATTTTGGTTTGGATACCAAATGAATGATATCATTCAATGGGGCAATTATGTTCTTTTCTGTCTTCCAAGGTAATTATGAGTTTGGTTTAACATCGCCAATGAAAGAGAAAGCTCCCATCACTGCTACCAAAGAGTGGTGAATCTGCTGAATTCTCTGCCCGATGAAGCAGTGGAGGCTACCTCAGTAAACATATTTAAGACAAGGTTAGATAGATTTTTGCATAGTAGGGGAATTAAAGGCTATGGGGAAAAGGCAGGTAGGTGGAGATGAATCCGTGGTCAGATCAGCCATGATCTTATTGAATGGTAGAGCAGGCTCGATGGGCTGGATGGCCTAATCCTGCTCCTAGTTCTTATGTTCTTATGTTCTGCTGCCCCCTCCAGAAATCTGAACTTCTGAATACGTTGTAGAACAGCAATCTGGACCAAATTAACTGTAGTCTGTAGTCATGCTTTTATGTAACTGGACAATAGACTTCCTTTACCCTTATCACTCATTGCAACACCTAAGGATTGCAAAACAGGAATGCGGTTTCTTTACTCATTATGGATTTTGGCAAGGCTTGTGCACTGGATTCCAGTTCATAAATACAGCCCCTCTTCTGAGATTGCTTGACACTTGATCCGCATTGACAGATACTAAAAATCCCTTTAGCGACCTTGCCTACACAGTCCTCTTCTCACATACAAACTTAGACAATGAAACTTTCATCTGAGTTGGAATCGGTGATGTTACATATTTGCACATCTTGCAGGGGTCACTAGATGGTGATCAGCAGCAGCAATGCTGGCAGATTGTTGTCACCTTAAGTCAAATATGCTCAGACCAAATGTAGTCTAGATATCAATTAACATAGAAAAGAATGGGAATCAATGCCTTACATCAGCATAGTCAAATGTACATAAGGTATGAGAAGTCTTAATAATGAGAGACTGAAATATCTTTGGAAAGGTTAATGATTAAAACAGACTTAGTAGATATAACACAAAGATTTGTATTTTTGTCCTTTTGTGACCTCTAAAAATCCTTTCAAAATTGGCCCACAGGAGAGGCGTGGCTAATGTGGAAACGGTAAGCCCAGTGACACATTAAAAACATGAATCTGAATAATTTAAAATTCCTCCTTAACTGAAACAAGAGCTTCAGTGCTGATGGATACTTTAATAGCTGTGTTTGGAAATGAGTTTGACACTCTCCGGAGAGGCCACAGAACAAAACGCAAGAGCAGAAGACGGAACCATGCACCAGAGCCCCATTACAGATAAAACCAATTACTTTAGAGGGGGCTTCGTGCTTAGAAGCAGACAATCTTGTCAATTGTGCAGTTTATTCATGTTAAATAAATGCAACGGCAGAAAGACGCCACTGTCGTGCATCGAAGGCTGCTGCAGTATAGTTTTTGGATAATCTACTCTAATTAGTCAGGATTAGGAGATTCATTTTCAAATGAGTACAAACTGCAATTGTGCACTGAGGTATAGTTAGGAGGCTGGATAAGACCAGGACGCTGTGATGTGATGAACCTGAGATCCAGTTTATGTCACTTCTGCAATACATTTTTCACTTTAATTGGAAACGCAGAGTGTATTTAAGAGGTTCAAAACCTCATCAGCAGTGATTCTCCTGTACGGTAGTGAGGAAGCTTTAATGCTTGCATCTTTCAGATGGCATATTAAAATGGAGTTTTATCAGCCTGTCCAAGCAGTTTACTGGACTTTTAAAGATCTCATGATACTTGTGGAAGCCTTGAAGCACTTAGTGTTAATTGATTTTGCATGGATGTTCATTTGTCCCTCTTTACACCTTCCCTGTTTTTACTTCTGGCATGTGAGGACATTTTCTTTGTGAGGACAGTAACCGTACCTCTGATTTCATTGGGAACTAGGCCCTGAAATCTTGCAGGGCACTTACAGTTCTTCATGCCTATTGATGTGTCAGAATAACGATTCCCCACATCTGCAGAATGCCAGTGATTGTACAGCAGAAGGGAGTGAGAGGAGAGCTGCACAAGGGCTTCATATGACCGTCAGCTTGGCTCAGTTCACACTCCTCCTGTCTCAGATTTAGAGGCGGTGAGTTCAAGCCCCTCCCTAGAAATCAGAACAACTGGTGAGGATGGCCCTTCCAGAACAATTAAAGTCTTATATTTTGGTAAAACGTCCAAACAAAGTGACTGCTCTCTCTCTTCAGGATATTGGTGATCATTTTGCTCCACTTGAAGATGTGGTCCGTGTGGTGTGCTCATCAATATTCTTCTTACACGTGGAATCTGCTGTGCCTGGCTGAAATTCTTCAACCTTCGGGGTCCATTTTGGCACATGTGGTGCCAGTGGCAACATTAGGCTATGGGAGGAAAGTGGGGGAGGTAGTGGTGAACCTCGTGGTGAAATATACCTCGTAGATTCTGACAGGACAAAGCAAGCCCCTTGATCCACATGTTTACATCAGCCCTACATTAATTCTATTTTATTCTGCCCACCTCAACATCAGTTTCTCATAGATTCTACCACTCACTAAGAGCGAAATAAAGTGATCAATTAAGCTAGCAACTTGCATGTCTTTGGGACGTGGGAGGAAGCCAGAGCTCTCAGAGGAAGCTCATGCAGGCACAGGGTGAGCATGCAAACTCCACACAGCCAGTGCCCTGCTTTGGGCTGGCCAGGATGAACAGGGTGGCCACTTAATGTTGAGACGCGGTGCTCTGGGTCATGCAGCGGCCGCTGCTGATTGCAGAGGACTGCAGGGATTTGTGATGGGCTGCTTCGAGTCTGACTAGACTGGCCTGGATTCTACTGTCTCTCTTGTCACCTCCTGAAGCAGCTGCCTCCCTTCTCTTTGTTTGGCTCCATGGCTCATCATTGCACTGAGACAAGATCCACGGTGGTCACTAGCTTTGGAACTTGTGACCACAGAGAAACCTCTCGGCCGGAGGAGAGCTGTGCATGGTTTAAAAGTATAAGGAGAGAGCAGCTTACATTGCATCAAGCATCATGTGAGGAGAGAGACTCTAGGATTCAATGGTCTGTTTTTAATTTCCAAAATATTCTTTATTCATAATAGTATACCCAGGAAACACAATACAATCAGTACATGTCTTTCTTAATAATCATTTCGGCAAACCAGTACATACACGTACAAAGTACCAGTTCCACCCATATTTCTTCTTTAATCAATACACTCAGAAGTGTTTGAGAGATCCCTACACAAGACACAGTCCCTCAGTGTCTACTGGCCAGCAGGACCATAGACAGTGGCCCCTCTCCATTTGTCAACAAGTGGCGCAAATGCTTCCAGTTCTCAGCAGTGAGCCTGCGCTGACCACACTGGCCAGGGTGTAGCCCTCAACCCCGCATATCAGTACTGGGCGACAGCAGTGCATCCCACAGTCTGTCCAACGCCAGCCCTCACAGGAAGCCTTTTGTGGGTCATCTGTGTTGAGCCATATGCCACAAGATCACGTCAGCTATTCCGTTGTTGAGGGAGCACCAGCAGAGGACTGAGCCCTCAGTCACTATCTCAGCACAGCAGTATCCAGCACGGGGGACAGTAGCACCCTCAGCGACTCAACCCTCCACATAGGCTGTTATATTGACTCCTACTAGCACAGACTCCAATATCACTCTTGTTCCTGAGAACCCACCCTGCACCCTAAGCAAGGTACCAGTGGAATTTAAATCAACATGGCACAGACAGCAGAGAGCAAGCTGGAATTAAAAGAAATCTCTCCCAGTGAATGAATGTAGAATTGTGGTGGACAAGGTCAGGGTTTGAAATGCGGGCATGGAGCAAAAGATTCTGTGAAGGATAAGTTTATTTTCCCACAGGGAGTGGTTAGCGCCTGGGACATGCTGCTGGAGGAGGTGGTGGTATCAGATACCACCACTATGTGTAAGAGGCACTTAGAAAGATGCTTAAATAGGGAAGGAATAGAATGATACGGAACTAAATGGGATTAATGCCGATGGGTTAAAGAAAAAAGTCTGCATGGACATGGTGGGCTGAAGGGCCTAGTTATGTTCTGTACAACTCTGAAACTCTTGACCTAATATCTCCATCTGCAAAGCTCCCCTCCCAGGTGTCTGGTTACTGGGATACTTGAGCATTGTCAACTTTAAGGGAAATCTAGAAGACTCTTAATGCTCCGGAGGCGGCTGAACTATTAGCCTTCTACTGTCACAGGAAAGTCTGTATGTCAAATGACAGATTGTTCAATGCACCCCTCCCCACCACCACCCCATCTCGGAAGTTCTGTTTGTCGGTAATGGTGATCCCGAAGCGGTGAATGGGCCCTGTTGTTCAGGCACACTTCAGCAACTTGACAGACAGTCAAATGCCATGTTAGCCGAGTTACTTATAAACCGGCCCTCAGGACAGGGAATGTTGGATTTTTTCCATGTGCTGAATCTGAATGACAGAGTCCAGAAGGCTGTCTAAAGTGAACTCTGTAAATACAGCAATCTCTGGCATTTAGCCAGCATCATTTCTAGATGTCCTGGTCTGTTGGATTCACCCATAGAAATACTAAATAAGCCATTCCAAACCATTTCTCAGCAGCAGTACAAGCACAATGCACACCTACAGTGAATGTTTCTTTTCCAAATGGTGAGATAATGACTCAATTGAATTTATTTATTCTGTACAAAATAAGATGTGAGAATATTCTGATTTTTAGATGCCGAGAATTTCATCCCTGGCAAGGAAAGCTAAACACACACAGCACACTGACAGCACTTTCTACTCTGCTTCTGAAATTCAAATGCAACTGAGTTTCTAAGGCAGAGTAGAATGCTTTTTATTGCTGTGTAGAATATTGTGCGCTACCAGACTGGTTTGAGGCACAAGCCTTTCCATTTCATTTTGCTGACATTTAATCACCCTTATTTGCCATCTCTTCTTCTCCCTGCCGCTGCTATTTTTGCCTGAATGTGTTTCTCATTATAATCTGTTCATCCTTCATATCTGCTGTTTCTGACAAAAGGTCATCAACCTGAAACCGTAGCCCTACTTTCTTTCTGCACAGATTCAGCATCACCCGCTGAGTGTCTCCAGCATTGTCAGTTTTATGGGGCCGGTTCTGAGCCTCAGCCAGCTGAATCTCACCTTGGGAAATTAGAACAATACACCATTTTATGGCTATTGACTGAAGCTATTTACATTACAGCCAGTGTAGACAGGTACTAATGCTGCAGCAGAAATATAACTAAAAATGAACAGGCATCCAGAAATCTAAAGCTTTAAATATTTTAAACCTTTCACAGCGATACGTTAAACACTAGAAAGACAAACTGGAAAAAAAAACAATGAATTTTACATGTTTTAAGATAGGCTGCCAATGACTTAATATTGTGATTGATTTCCATGTTGCTGTGAGCGCTGGCCAGGGTTTAAAAAAATTCGTATTGAAGTATTTTGGCATTAAGGTTGAGGCCAAACTTTAGTAATCCTTCTCTGAACTAAGCAACTCACTAGGCCATTCATAAGACCGGACGGTTTGCAGGCAGCCTCAGCCAAGAGGTGCAGGGTGAGTATTTGAACTTGGTTCAGAATAAAAAACACCCTGATTGAGTTTTCACCAATTGCTTTGTGAGACACCTGACATCTGCAGATTTCCTCGTGTTTGGTCCTGATTGTCTCTGCCGGTCTGCTTTAGTGCACCAATAAAACAGGAACAAAATTGCTTTAATACATTATATACAGGAACCCTTTAATATTTGTTTGCCTGTTCATAAAATTGCCAACATATAAACAACATATTTGTATTCTTTGTGAAGACGCTGTTCTAATTTTATTCCAGCTAGTGTCCACAGCCTGAGCAGCTTGTGCCCAGATCACCTGATGTGGGTCTCACACCTGAACTGCCTTATCCACTTGTCTACATTTTCCCTGAAGCATTCAGGTGCAAGGGTGGCAGCGTCAATATATTCCCAATAACTGGAAGCATGTGCCAAATGCATCATCAAACTGCTGATACACAGAGGGCTTTGACCATTGTTGCAGACATGTTTTGTTGGCAGAAGGAGTTGCCCACATTGATGGTCCCTCATTATTCTTATGCCACAAAACTACCCTGTCACATGAAGTCAAAAAGATGGATGGTTTTGGCCCTGATATATTGACAGGGAGTCCTACTTCCGCTGGCACTGTACACTGCTGCTAGTCTTCCAGAATGAAGCATAAATCTCTCAGGCACCGTCTGTATTGAGCCCAGAAGTGAAACTTGTGCTTCCCGTATGCAGATTACACCTGTGGTCTGTAATATCACACAATATCCTGCTTGTGGCAACTTCTCCTCGCACAGCTGTTGTTTGAAAACAGAAAACAACCAAACTTCTTGGAATACCTTCAACCAGTTTCCAGTGCTGGCTGCCAGGGCGTTCAAAGTCAGTGCTCCTTGACAACAGGATTTCACCTGGCCTCACCTGGCAACCACACACTCTCCCTTCTCTATCTGACATTTGAGATAGATGAATTAAACACCAGAATTACGATTTTACAGAAATTAACAAAACAGAAGTAGAAAGCAGGACATACAGGCACCTACATTATGAGCATTGCAGCGAGAAAAAGATGTTGTTTATATGTTGTCAAACCTATGAGCAGGCAGACAAGTGTAAAAGGGGTTCCGTAAATGTGCTAAAGCAAATCCCAGTCACTTTTTCTGGTTCGCTATGGAGGAGCTGCCGACTGCAACAGGACTCAATCAGGTGAACTGAAACAAGTTCAGTGAAAATCTAATTAAGTATCACAAGGGTAGTTTTTATGCTGAATTAGGTCCAAATCCTATCCTGCATCTCTGGACTGAGGCTGCCTGTAGAGAGCGCAGCTGCTGCATTGTTGGCGTGTTGGCCCTTGGGAGGTGATTCAGAAGTTAAAGAATACTCTCTAAGGTAGTGATAGCACAAGATGCCATTCAGATAAGGGAAACCACAAGGTGGGGGTTGCAGAAGGAAAAGTGGTCTTCTTTGTGTCTGGGCAAATTATACTGGTCCAATTGACCCCAACGCTGTGTGCGTCATAAAAGCCTCTGAAAGGTCTGGGCTTATCAAAGTGCTGGTGACTGCAACATCCTGCACAGAACCGAGATTCTGTGATTTCTGATGGTGAACTTGTGAATGAAAGCAGAGCTCAGAGAAATCGAATCTGGCAGAAGCTGTGAGCAAGACAGTTATGTCCCTGTGGGGACCGTTCAGCTCCTTATTTAAACGCGAGCGAGAAATGTAGGTTGCAGATCGCAACTTTGAACAGTAATCTTCCGGCCCCTGCAGACCAGATGACTTTAGATACAAGTCTGATACCAGACAAACTTCGGAGGTGCTAAGGTGAAGTGTGCCTGAGGCAATTTCTCAATGGCTGCTAATCACACCAGAAATAATCGTCATCACAACCTAAAGTGCAAAGCAGGTCTTATGTGCAAATCATGCATTAAAAATCACACATAAATCAGTCCAGTTTCCAGGCATGGGAACCCAATTCAATCCATGAATCATATTTGGTGGCTGTTATTGACAGTTAGAGCAATTACTGATTCAGATTGCCATTTTATCCCTATCCAGGGTCTATCGAGCCTCTCTTAATTTGCCGATAACCCATTTTAATGGGATGGAGACATGCTGATTACACTGCTGCTATGAGCGCCCACGTTGATCTCCTTATCAGATGATAACATGCATTACATGTCAGAAAGGGCATCCGTTTTGTTAACAGTTTCCACAGCAACGGGGATGGCAGGGCTCCTTATGGTTCGAAGACGGACTGTCATGTGTGGCAGAATATCGGGCTGAGCTCATCAGGGAGATGACAGGTTTGCAACCAGTGAAGCAAAAGCATAAAAGAAAGAGCTGGGGTCACCCAGGGAATCCATAATAGAAGCCTTGCCTTCGCTTAGAACGGTGCCAATAAAGACGTCCGGTGTCTTTGTGCCACTCAGCAGTCCTGGCCAGACCGACCTGCTGCCATCATGCAGGCTCACAGTTAAATCTGCCTTTAAGTTGAACACTTTTTCTTTCCATTCATTCATGGGACATGGATGTGACCAGCGTGTCCAGCAATTTTGCCTGTTCTTAATTACCCTTGGACAGGAGAGTTTGCTAGGCCATTTCTGGAGGCAACCACATTACTGTGGGACTGGAGTCACAGTTTGCTAAGGATACTAGGTTTGCTCTTTAGGCACTTTAAACCACTATGAATTGCATGATCTCTTTATTCCTGATTTATTTAACTGAGCTAAGTTCCACGTCTCCCATTCAGGGAATTGAATAATGAACATAGCCCCGGCGTTGTTGGTACAGTAACATTTAACCCTTAAATAATGCAGAAGGTTCTATGAATATGATCAGGTAGCAAAGGATTAAGTTGTATCAGAAGCAGTGGAACCAGTACCCAGAGGGAATGGAGCTGAGGAGGAGTAGAGCTCAGAGGAAAGAAGAGGGGAAATGGTAAGGAGAACAGAGAAAAAAGGTGGAGGCAGCTCATGGGGGGGGGGGGAGAGGAGGATGGAGAGAATAGGACAAGGAGCAAGGACAAGCAGAGAATAAAATGAGAGGGGGAGAAGAAGTAATGGTAGGGGAGTAGGGTGTGAAAGAGGTGAGGAGGGGAAAGAGAGAAGAAAAGAACAAAAGAAGCCATTAAAAAGAGAGAAAAGGTTTGGGGTTGGGTAAAGGAGGAGTACTGGGAACGTGTGAATGGGAAGGGTAAGGGTAAAGGTTCTCGTCATGGAGTGACATACTCAACTTGATTACTTCTTCGCGCGGATAATTAAATGCAAACAGCAGTTCTGAGAAGATGCATTTAGGAAAGTCCATCCCCCAAAAGGCAGGAGCTCAGGGCTCACCTGAGTGACAGGGAGTAGTCATTCCGGCTGGTCTCGCTATTCCGCACTAGGTAACTACACTCCTTACACCGCATCAGCAAGTTCTCTGCGTCCGCCCGGCTGATGGCACCATGGTACCACCTGGTAGAGAAAGGGAAAAATAGAGAGTGAGACTGAGGGAGCAAGAGCGAGCGAGAGAGCTGACTGAGTGGGACTGGAAGTGAGAACGAACAGGAAGCTGACTGTGAGATGCAACAGGAGCAGGGTGCGAGTGATACTGAGCACACCAGAGTGATCGACAGCACTGCAGAAGGTGAGAAGTACAGTGAGTTTCATACAGTGACTATAACTTTCCTCCTTGCCTTTACAGTCAAGAAGCCCAGGACAAACAGTTCCTGCCATCCATCTGTCATGGTTGTGAAAGATTGTGTGGAAACTATTTCCGCATCCAGATTAAGGTTTATCCCACAACCAACAGCAATAAATTCAAATGAACTGATCACATATCTTACTTTAATTTTCTGTGTGAAAATTGGCTGCAGCGTTACACACATCAACCCACTTACAACTGGGTTGGAAGATGTACAGTAGCTATGGGGGGTGTTGGGATGGAGGGGGGGGACATTTCTGTGGTAGTTTTGTGCAGAAAGCCTTGTATGATAGAATAGGTTTTATACACCTCACAAAGAGGCAGAAAATGGGTGGGATTCCATACCACCAAACTACTTAATGAGAAACCTAGATGGAGGACAATGAGTGAATGAACTTATTCAGCATCAGATCTGTCGGTAGGTTCATCTGACACTGCAAACTGCCCCTAGTGTAATGGAGCGGTAGAATCCAGAGGATAATTGCTGGGAATGTGGAAAGAATCACATGAGGTTAGTGTAACTGAACGCTTATTGGTCATTGCTGACAGACTGAACTGATAGACATTTTCTGTGCTGTCTGGGTCTCTATGAGATTGGATAAAATTGGGTCTCCTTTCACTAACTCCAAAGTAAGCCTTGGTTCTCTGCACAAAGCTGCCACAAGGTTGTGGTTGGGTGGTACCGTGTGGGTCATAGGGGTTGGTTGGTTGGTGGGGGGGTGGTTGTTGCGACAGAGTTAAGGATATGAGTGCAGGAAGGAGTAAGAAAATTAAGAGACTTGCTTTGAGGTGTTTCTGTTTTTTTGTTTCAGAAATCCAGCATCTGCTGCCTTTTATTTTTCAATAGTTTCAATCGAGAAAATAAAAATTTTAATCACATATTATAGAGAAAAAAACATGGATTCATAGAGCTATACAGCACAGAAACAGGCCCTTTGTCCGAACTCATGCATGTTCCATTTGAGTTTGGCCCATATCAAACCATTTCCTATTCATGCACCTGTCACATGGTTTTGAAATGCTACATTTGCACCAGCCTCTATCAGCTCCTCTGGCAGTTAGTTACATATACACTCCGTCCTCTGTGAGAAAACTGGTCCCTCAGATTCCCCTTTAAACCTTTCTCCTCTCACTTAAACAGTGCCATTTAGTTATAGACTCTCTCCTAAGAAAAAGACTATTAAATCTATTTATGCCCCTTATTGTTTTAGAAACCCCTACAAGGTCACCCCAGAGTCTCCCCCTCTTCGGGGGAAAAAAAGTCCCACCTTATCCAATCCTTCCTTTTAACTCAAGACCTCAAGTCCTGGCAACAACCCTGCTGTTTTTTTCTGCACCTTCTGTAACTTAATCACATCCTTCTTGTAAGTGGTGACCAGAGTTGTACACAATAATCCAAGTGCAGTCTAACCAACACATTGTAGCTCAAACAACTGATTGAATTTCCAGGTAAATACATGTTCTTATTTTCTCTTAGCTCTTTGTATCACAGGAGGCAATATGGCCAATCAAGTCTATTCCAGCTCTCAGAAAAATCTCAATAGTCTCTCTTATTTCTCTCTAACTCATTCACTTTCTTACAGCCCCATCATCTCCACCCTAATTCTTCCCGCCAGCCTCTGAAGGGTAGTGAAACATAACCAATTAATCTACTAGCTTCCATGGGTTTGGGATGTAGGAGGAAACTGGAACAACCAGAAGAAATCCACATGTTCACAGGGAGAATGTGCAAACTCCCCACAACTCCAGAGGTCAGAATTGAACTGGAGTTGCTAAAGCTCTGAAGCAACAGCACTACCCAATGCATCATTGCAAGTTGCTTCCCTACACAGAGACATTTTCAAAACAAATTACTTTTAAAGACCTTTTTTAATGATACATTAGGTGTTCAATTCTGTTGGATATTGTTCAACTCCAGGTCAAGGGTGCACCCAAACAATGCTCTTTCATTGCAATCCTGCAGGCAAAATTATAATTATTATTGAACCACTATTAACCTAACCTTTATTAAGAATTCTTATTTAATGAGGTGAAGCATTCCATTATGCTTTACTATTAGGGGTCATGACAAGAGCCAGTGGAAGTTTGGAGAGACATATGCCAACTTCCTTTGGTACCATCCCAGAGGGTTTCACTATATAATGTATTGCATCAGATGTACTTCTGCCACAGGTGAGGTTCCAGAATACTTAAGGATTGATAAGGATGTTCCTTTTTTTACAAAGGGCAGCCGGGATAAGCCAGGTAACCACAGGTCAGTGAGCCTTAGTGTCAGTGGTAGTGAAATTATTGTGCAAAATTCTAAGTACAGGATTTATGTTTATTTGGAAAGGCAGAGGCTGATTAGAGATAGACAACATGGCTTTTGTGGGGGTTGTTCTACTAATTTGATTGAGGCTTTTGAAGAGGTAGCAAAGAAGACTGGTGAAGTCAGGGCAGTAAGTGCTGTCTGTAAAGACTTTAGCAAGGCTCTTAACAAAGTCTTGCATGGTAGGGTGGTCCAAAGGTTAACACACAAGGCAAGAAGGCAATTGGATGATAGGAGGCTTGGTGATAGGAGGCAGAGAGTAGTGTGGAAGCACATTTTCCTGATTGGAAATCTGTGATTAGTGCTGTACCACAGATATTGATGCAGGAACCATTGTTGTTTGTGATATACACATACAGTGGCCAGTTTATTAGGTACCTCCTGTATCTAATAAAGTGGCCAATGAGTGTATGTTCATGGTCTTCTGCTGCTGTAGCCCATCCACTTCAAGGCTCAATGTACTGTGCATTCAGAGATATTCTTCTGCATACCACTATTGTAACGTGTGGCTATTTGAGTCACAGTCGCCTTTCTGTCAGCCTGAACCAGTCTGACCATTCTCCTCTGACCACTCTCATGAACAAGGTGTTTTCGCCCACAGAACTGCCGTCCACTGGATGTATTCTTATTTCTCGCAACATTCTCTATAAATTCTAGAGACAGCTGTGCATGAAAATCACAGATGATCAACAGTTTCTAAAATACTCAAACCATCCTGTCAGGCATCAACAATCATTCCATGGTCAAATGAACCTCTTGACCATGTTTGCATTTATTTTAATGGATTGAATTGGCTGATAAGATATTTGCATGACTAATCAGGTGTGCAGGTGTACCTAATAAAGTGGCCATTAAGTGTATATCAATCCCATCTGCCTGCACTACGACAGTATCTTTCTCTGCCTTGCATTTATGTCTGTCTGTCTGTCTGTCTGTCTGTCTGTCTGTCTGTCTGTCTGTCTGTCTGTCTGTCTAAATGCTTCTGAACCAAAGCAATTGTGTCTGATCATCTCCTCTGGCAGCATGTATTGGATGCTAGACACTCTCTGTGAGATCCTTACACTTTAGAACCTATTTTCAACTCCTACCTTTCACCTTAATGTAGCAACTAAATCTGCACATGGTACTCCCAGGGCAGCTTAACTGCGTTTGTAAAATTTCAATAACGCATCCCAATTCTTATACCATCAGATCCAACCTATGAAGGCAAGTGTGCCTTATGTCTCTTCATCTTCCTATCAACCTGTTTTGCCACTTTCAGTGAACAATGGATTTGAATCCCAAGCTCTCTCTGCTCATCAATATTCCTTGGGGCTTATCACTTACTGTATATGCCTGATCCCTAACTGACTTCCCAGAATCCAGAGGCCCTCATGCCTCCTGTTTGCACAGGCCTCTAATTCCGAGACCCACCAAACTTGTGGGGAATCACTAATCTGGCAGAGTCACCAGCCCTTGCCCTCACTGGTCTTCACCCACTGCTCTCGCCAACCCAACATCCGTCCATTGGGATCGCTGGCCTTCGACTGTGGAGCATGGAATGGAGGCCTAGCCACCGGACTGATCACTAACTGCCCCACATCCCTGTGCACTGCTCCCTCTAAGCTGTGCAGGTGCCTATAGCCTTTGTTACCGCACAGCTGTAATAAAGACAGACAAGACAAAGTTTACGAAACGTGAAAGATTTTCTTTGTTGTACTGTATTTCATTATATCCTTCAATTTATAAATAAAATCAAGTGATTTTTCTCGATTTTATTCTAAACATTCATAGTATGCATATTACAAAAAATTACAATGTCCATTTAGGAATTGGATGGCAAAGGGGAAGAAGCTGTTCCTGAATCACTGAGTGTGTGCCTTCAGGTTTTTGTACCTCCTACCTGATGGTAACAGTGAGAAAAGGGCATGTCCTGGGTGTTGGAGGTCCTTAATAATTGAAGCAACTCACATAAAAGTTGCTGGTGAACGCAGCAAGCCAGGCAGCATCTCTAGGAAGAGGTGCAGTCGACGTTTCAGGCCGAGACCCTTCGTCCGGACTAACTGAAGGAAGAGTGAGTTAATAATTGAAGCTGCCTTTCTGAGACACCACTCCCTGAAGCTGTCCTGGGTACTTTGTAGGCTAGTACCCAAGATGGAGCTGACTAGATTTACAACCTTCTGCAGCTTCTTTTGGTCCTGTGCAGTAGCCCCCCCATACCAGACAGTGATGCAGCCTGTCAGAATGCTCTTCACAGTACATCTGTAGAAGTTTTTGAGTGTACTTGTTGACATGCCAAATCTCTTCAAACTCCTAATATAGCCGCTGTCTTGCTTTCTTTATAACTACATTGATATGTTGGGACCAGGTTAGATCCCCAGAGATCTTGACACCCAGGAACATGAAACTGCTCACCCTCTCCACTTCTGATCCCTGTATGAGGATTGGCATGTGTTCCTTCGTCTTACCCTTCCTAAAGTCCACAATCAGCTCTTTCATCTTACTGATGTTGAGTGCCAGGTTGTTGCTTTGGCACCACTCCACTAGTTGGCATATTTCACTCCTGTATGCCCTCTCATCACCACCTGAGATTCTACCAACAATGGTTGTATTGTCAGCAAATTTATGGATGGTATTTGAGCTACATTAACTTAGTGGCAGTACAATGCAATACGTAAGTATAGAAAAAAAATCAATTATAGTAAATATATAAAGTGCTTATAAACAGTATTCACTCCTTTGGAAATTTTCACATTTTATTGTTTTACAACATTGAATCACAGTGGATTTTATTTGACTTCTTTGACACTGATCAACAGAAAAATACTCATTCGTGCCAAAGTGATCTAAATTAATTATGAATATAAAAACCAAAATAATTGATTACATCAGTATTTACACCCTTTAATATGACACATCAAATCATCACTGGTGCAGCTAATTGGTTTTGGAAGTCACATAATTAGTTAAGTGGAGATCTGGAGGCCTGTGTGCAGTCGAGGTGTTTCAATTGATTGATGTAAAAATACACCTGTATCTGGAAGGCCCAACTGCTGGAAAGTCAGTATCCTGGCAAAAACTACATCATGAAGACAAAAAAACACCCCATGCAACTCTGCAAAAAGGGTTATTGAAAAGCACAAGTCAGGAGGTGGATATAAGAACTGTAAGGGGTTTCTTCTTTTATGTTACTGCGAAGGCTAACAAAATGGCTTCTTTGTTATGTTATAATTAAAATGGCTTTTCTGTAATAATGACTGCGATGTAAGGAGTTCTCTCTCTCTCTCTGCTTGTTTGGGTTATATTATTGATAAGAGAGAGAACGAACCAATTGGGAAAGATGTTATTCTTTCTTGTGTGTCTGTACGCTATTGTTTTTTGCAGGCTTTGGGGCAGAAGGCGCAATGGGGACAGAGAGAGGAGATGCGATGCTGTGACTCTCGGCGGCGGGAACGACCCTGGGTGGGAGTCCGAGGCCCAGGGTCTTTGGCGAGGAGAGGAGACGAAGGCAGACTCATGTGGAGCATCTGGTCGACCGTGGTTGGTCCCAGGCGGCGGGTCGAGTGGGTCGGAGGGGATCGAATGGTGGAAAGGAGTCTTGGTTAATTGAGCTCCAACTGTTGTGCACGAAGTGGTTGAACTTTGATAAGTTTGGCACCTTTTACTTTACTTTTATATTTTATCTCTATTAATTACATAGTTCCAGTAAGATCTATGAAGTGTAATGACTTAATCGGATATGGTTGTACTGTCTGTTATTTGGGCGGGGTGGGGTACATCACACAGCATCCACACAAACTTGATTACCCAGTTTGGCGGGGCCTAAGGCTGCTCCCCCTAGACGAAAGCGAGTTGAGCGAGCCTGAGGCTTACCAGGGGGCTACAGAACATTTCCAAGTCACTGAATATCCCTTGGAGTACAGTTAAGTCAATCATAAAGAAATGGAAAGAATATGGCACAGCTGTAAATCTGCCTAGATCAGGCCGTCCTCAAAAACTGAATGGTTGTGCAAGAAGGGCACTTGTGAGTGAGGCCACCAAGAAATCTCAGCTGGAGTTTATCAGAAGGCATGTGGGAGACTCTGAACTCAGCTGGAAGGAGTTTTGATGGTCTGATGAATCCAAAATTGAAGTTTCTGACATTAAGACGAAACACTATGTTTGGCGTAAACCAAACACAGCACATCATCAAAAAGACCCCATTCCAACCGTGACACACGGTGGTGACTGCATCATGCTGTGGGGATGCTTCACTGCAGCAGGCCCTGGAAGGCTTGTGAAGGTACGGGGGGAAATGAATGCAGCAAAATGCAGAGAAATCTTGCAGGAAAACCTGATGCAGTTTGGAAGAAAACTGCGACTTGGAAGATTTGTTTTCCAGCAACAATGAAGCCCCAAGCATAAAGCCAAAACTACATAGTAATGATTTAAAAACAACAAATGTAATGTCCTGGAGTGGCCAAGTCAGAGTCCAGACCACAATTCAATTGAGAATTTGTGGCTGGACTTGAAATGACTGTTTACTCACAATCCCCATGCAATCAGATGGAGCTTGAGCAGTTCTGTAAAAAAGAATGGGGAAAAATTGCAGTGTCCAGATGTACAAAGCTGATAGAAACCTATCCACACAGACTCAAGGCTGCAATTGCTGCCAAAGATGCATCTACTAAAGATCGATTTGAAGGGGGTGGATACTTATGCAATCAATTATTTTGTGTTTTATATTTGTAATTAATTTAGATCACTTTGTAGAGATCTGTTTTCACTCTGATACTAGACAGCCCTTTTCTGCTGATCAGAGTCAAGTCAAAAAAGCCAAATTAAATCCACTGTGATTCAATGTTGTAAGTAAAACAATAAAACATGAAAACTTCCAAGGGAGCTGAATGCTTTTGATAGGCACTGAATATGTATATTAAACAGATAAATCAAAAATAGTGCAAAAACAGAAAGAAAAAGTGAGGGAGCGTTCATGGGTTCAATGTCCATTTAGGAATCAGATGGCAGAGAGGAAGAAGCTGTTCCTGAATCACTGTGCCTTCAGGCTTTTGTGCCTCCTTCTTGAATGTAACAATGAGAAGAGGGCATGTCCTGGGTGATGGGGGTCCTTTATAATGGCCTTTCTGAGGCTCTGCTTGAAGATGACTTGGATACTAGAGGCTACAGTATACCCATGATGGAGCTGACTAATTTTTTCACATTTCTGTAGCTTCTTATGATTCTGTACAGTATCTTACCCCCCCACACCAGACAGTGATGCAGCCTGTCAGAATGCTGTCCACGGTACATCTGGAAAAGGTTTCGAGTGTTTTAGGTGACAAACCAAATTTCCTCGAACTTCTAATGAAACATAGCCACTATATTGTCTTCTTTATTGCTGCATCAATATACTAGGACCAGGTTAGACCCTCAGAGATATGGACACCCAGGAACTTGAAACTGCTCACTCGCTCCACTTC